>NC_136688.1:1249000-2498000 GCF_903797595.1 Erithacus rubecula
CACTCAGATGATACACAAACAGGCTGGTTTTTTTCATGTAATTGCTGTTTACCAACAGTATTTTTACAGGAAAGAGTGACAGCATTTGCTTTGTTTTCCACAGCTTTCTCAAGCTAGATAGATACTAGATCAGAGAAACTGAGTGTGATCTTGGATTTGTCAAATACATAAGCAACATAAGCAACTTAATTCAAACAAAAAACTGCTTTAATTGTAAATTTTCATATTGAAAATGTATCCCTAAAAAAAAGGCATCAGAAATAAGACTTTCATCAGCAATGCTTTAGCACAAATAGTCAGGTTAAATTTTTATAGCTGAATTTTGTAGCTGCCAATCCCAGTGATAGCAGCTCTTAATTCGGACTTGGACTTTTATATTCACTGCACAGTTTTAAACTTATTCTGCAATTGTTTTGCTTGTGCAGCCAAGTATATCTGTCAAGACTCCAGCATCACTGAGACTGGATACTTAGGTCTACATAGTTGTTTGTGGCATTTTGCATCCATTTGTTAATAGCTTGAGCTGTGATTTGGATCAATAGCTCAGAGTGGTGAATTGTACATTAAGAAGCATGAAGCTACCAATGTTGTATGGAGGTCTCATATACTATGAGTTATTGGTACTGTTGGAAAACTTTCTTATTAGAGGAGACCAATTAATCACACCAAAAGGATGTTTAGTGCACCTCTCATCTGTTGAAAAGGTGTACTTATCCAAGTTAGTTAATGACTGTATTTCTCTGTCTCCAGAGGTGGCCTCAGCAACATGCTGTTTCAGTGCTCGCTACCTGATACCATTGAGACAGTTGCAGATGAACCACGGAAAGTTCTCCTGCGTTTGTACGGTGCAATCTTGCAGATGGTGAGTACATAGAGTGCTTTGGGAGTGGGAGGGTTCCTGTAACTTCACTGTAATGTGTTTGGAGATCTTCATTTGTGACACTACGCAGCTTTATCCTTTAGGGAATAATGTTTCTCTGGTGGGGGGTAGATTGCAAGCTGAAAGCAGTTTTCTTTGTTATTGTCTAGAACTTACACACCTTTCTACACAGATCCTGACTGGCGTGGCTTAGCCGAAGGCTCGTTTGCTGGTTGTTTGGGCACTAATGTTTCGTTTATGGTCTTAAGTTTGGACTGTGGTGTTTCAGAAAAATTTGCTTCTGTACAGAATGTAGGACTTTGACATAAATAGCTAGATTGCAAGAGACTAAACTGCTTAATTTTAATCTTGGTAGCACTTACCAGTCTTGGAGATTAGTTGAAGGTTTTGTCAAACTTTTACACTGCTTAGGCATTTTATTAGATATCATGGGTAATTATGCTGCTGGAAAATTTGATCTCTAGTTTTAGAATAAGACTGAAGCGTGAACATCAATACTGTACAGTCATCTCATTCCAAATCATGCTTTCCTGAATGTGTGAAATGCCTTATAGCTGGCATAGAAGCTCAACCAGATATTTTGTTGAACTCTTCTAATGGTACTTTTATTTGGTCAGTAAAATGTAAATAGTATTGAAATTTGTCACACCTTAAGTGAAGTGGTTGGCAAATCTGTTTCAAATAGTAACATTGAAAAGCAAGACTATCTTGTAAATGGGTCTCTTCTAAAGCTGACAGACTGCTACTCTAGGACTGTACAGCAGATCTTCTTATCCATCTCTGCTACACACTTGATTATATTGTAAATAAGCAATCATAACGTAAGTGTTTAACCTTATGAGAAATTGCAGCTTCATACCATTACATCTGTATGTTGGCAATTGCTTCCATTTGACTTAGAGGGTGTGGTTTTTTATCCATTAATTTTATATTTTCCAGTACTCAGTTACTTGCTCTGAACAACTGATCCAATATCTGCAGAAGATTTTCTGTTCCTGAAATTTCAGCCCATTCTTCCTGCTTCTGCTGTCTTGACCAAGCTTACTATTAAAAGTCTTATTAGATACCGTTGCTTTACTGATTTTGAAGTGTTCTTTTATTATATTATGTGAGTTGTTAACTTTCCCGTGGTAACAAACTTTGCCAGAAATATTTAAAATATTCTAGTGGTTTGGAATAGTATTAATTGCTTGGTTACAACACCATATGTGTGTTGGGAAAGTTAAACTCTTAAACAAGAGAAGTGTGTGGAAGTTCAGTAATACCAGCTTAAATACTCTTTAGTTTTAAAGAGAAACTAAAAGCAGAGTGAAAAAAAGGGTAGTGTGGAACTTTGTTTTCAAAATGACTCTTAGGATTGATGCTAAGTTGGGGTTCTTTTCAAGAGTTGTTAATGGTTTAAATGTAATGAGGAGTTAATATGTAGAAAGCTTGAGTAGGAACATGGGCTGTAAAACTATTGTAGTGGTAGAGCTTCTGTTTCCCAAGAGCTGTAAAGAAATATGGCCTTTCCCTTATTTTTCAAAGGAAAATAAAGTGGGCTTCAGAATTTGGCTGCCCTCTTCTTCCGTCAGGGTATTTTTTAACTTGCCTTTTCTCTGCCCCTATCCACTGAAGAAATCAAAATAAATTTTTGGGCTCTAAAATCAGAACTAATTTGGTTTGAAAATTGAAAGTGTGTTCATAACTTTCTAACCTTTCTGCTCTTGGTGTTGAAGGATCTTTTGAGATGTCTAACTTCCTTTATTTCCATAGTGGCAGTGAAATGACTGCTCTTGTTGGTGCAGTTCACTAATGATTAAGTAAGCAGAGAAAGTCCCCAGGTAAAACTTTGATTGCATTGAGGTTCACAATTTTTGTCAACAAACATTTGTCTCTTCCAGCCCCTTTACCTTAAATGCAAGTTAAAATATAAGCAAACTGTTTTATTGGTATTTTGAAAACCTCACATAGTATTCCTATGAGTTTCTAGGTGGCATAAGCAGAATGTTATGACAAGCCTGTTAAGTGGGAGTAATTTGACATCTTTAGTAAAGTTGCTTAAGTTAAAAGCCCTGTAGAAATTAAGGAGCACTGTTTAAGTAAGTTGAGTTTTGAGACCTATGCTAAAATCACAGCTTAATTCTCAATGACTTAATTGTAACTGCCACTGGGTATTAGTAGTTACCATTTGTTTGTTTGAGCCTTTGTAGCATGTTTTAACTCTTGTCCATTTTTACCTTCTGTTGAAATTGGAGCACAAACCAGCGATAAGTTCTTTATTCTTTTACTGTAAATACTGTGTATCTATCGTAACTGCACCAAATTGTTGTACATATAGAAGACAAGTTTAAGTTAAAATTTTAAATACAAGTGAAAAATGGATCCCTGATTACTAACTTAAGAATGAATGATACTGGCACCATAATTCTTTGAGCCACCTTTTAAAGGAACCTTTTTTGCAGTTTGAAAATAGCTCCAGTTTGCTTATTATGACTCTTGGAAGACACAAATGTCAGTACATGAAACTCATCCAATATAAACCATGCCAGCTGGCTAAAGCTGCCACACAGGGAAGGCTTTGTGCCTTCCTCTGTCATAGCTGATATGTTTAAGCCAATTTTTTGTGTGCATGACTGTTTTGGGGGGAGCTGGGTGGAGATGAACTGTGCTGGCTCGGCCATTATTATGAATGGTCGCACTGGCATGGATGTTTATAAATCAAGGACTTCTCTTGAGTATATCCTTGAGCAGAGCTTTTTTTTTTTAAGACGAGTATTGTACTTGTGACAGGTTAAAGTACTAACCACATTAAAACTCCAATGTTTGAGGCACAATGCAGATATGTCCTACACTGAAAAAAGGGAAATGTCTTACTCTGCTTCACTCATTCTTGCTCCAGTTTAGCTGCTAAATTTAAAGGGGAGCATTGAAAGTAAAACTTGTGACAAAATGTCTTTAACTGTTGGTTGTATTAGTGTTAACAACTGAAACAAAAGGTTATCCAACAATATGCCATTTAATGTCCAGACTTTAAAATTGGATTTCATATTCATATCACTATAGTGTTTCTACTTAAATTCAAAACAGCATCTTGAAAATGCTAATGGGATTTCAATATAAGGTGGCATCAACAAAAAATAATCTCAAATTAAGGTGAAATTTAAGTTCACCTATCAAAAGGTAACTCAGGGATTGATTCCCGTTCTTTTACACATGTCAAAAGAACCTTGAACTGACTCATTGGGGCTCTGTTACTTTACAACAGCCAAAACAAAATCTTGTATACAAATGAGCAAAATACAAGCCAGTATACCTAATGTTCCTTTCTGGTCTCTCAATTTCCATGTGAGCAGATGCAGAATGAGCATAAATAATTGCCACAGTTCTGTGGTAAACCTTTTTCCATACCTGCCTTGCTGCCTTTTATTTTGTGTAACTAAATAAAATGCAGACTGCTGTGTAACTGTAATTATCAACGTCTTCTGTGGTTGTTGGTGTCCATGTCTGTTTGTAGCATGGAGTAACTACAAATCCCTGGCACTGGCAGACGGCTTGAAAGAAACCAAGCAGCTCTTACGGGGATATATTTGTGTTGGGTGGCATTAAGGGTGTTTGGGGGTAATGTACCACTTTAGTTGTATATGCATGTGTTCTCTGCTGCAGGCTTGCCCATGCGATCGTGCCTAGAGCACTCTGGTTTCCAGGTGACAGACACGATTCACGGTATAGTATGAGATCTCTGAAGTGGAGCATTCTCTACAGCTTTCATTTTCTTTAGTACTGGATTTCATTGTTTAAAAGTAAGCCTTAAGTAGCACCAGCTACTGTCTGTGCATCTAAATGTTTACAGCAAAAACAAAATGTCAAAAATGTCCCATCCTTTTCTCTGCTCCCTCATAACCGAATGGTAACTTGAAATGTAGAGGATTGGAGTTGTGGCTTTTGTAGAGCTTGAATTGGGAATTCCTCACATGCTAGATTTTTAGGACTTCAGCAAATTAACATCAGTTCCTTCAGGTCTAATTAAGTGATCAATGGCAGATCCTTAGAAGCTGAAGTTATTGCTGAATCTAAAGCTGGTTTTGTTTCATACAATGAAGTTCAAATTATTGTCTGCCAACAGCTTCTAGAAAAGTTTCTCCTGCACAAGTTAGCTCTAACCTCTGAGACAATTCTTTGTAATGCTGTGATTTAAGATCTGAATTCCTAGGGATTTATCTAATTCAATGTATTGCAGTACTTTGAAGTATTGAAAACTAAAGCTGAGTAAGCTCAGAAAAATTGAGTTGTATTATATTTAAATTTGTGAGCATCGCTCAAAGTTATGTATGAAAGAAAAGAGATAAAAGTTCCTTCTCTGTACAGAATTCTGGCCAAGCATCATTTGTGTTTTTTGATAAGAGACTTCATCTTTCAGCTACAAAAGAAATAAATTGGGGGCATTAGGAAGAAAACATTGAACTCAATTTTCTGTATCAAATTGCCAGATTTATAAACACTGTCTGGTCATCTGAGCACAGATCAATGTGTACAGTTTCCCATTCTAGGACTTATCTTGTATCCTGCATTAAAATCAATTTACATGATCACAAATTAGACTCTAAACAACTTCTCTTAAATATAGCTGTCCTCCCTTACGAAAACTGTAGTGAACTTTCTCAGGGCTTTGAGAATAAATCTTCCCACAACAAAAAAAGCTCTGAACAAATATTTGAAGAAATCTTGAAGCTGTAGAACACATGTCCATTTCTAGTTAGTTTCCATGTAGAGAGAGTGATTAAAAAGCTCTAGCAACTACTCAGTGATTCTCTTTTTCAGGTAATTAAAATTGCCTTATTTCTGTTGATGTAAATAACTCCTAGAATTGGACATTAGTTGGAGTGAGCTATTAGAGTTATGGAAAAACTGAAATCAATTGATTTCACCAGGAACAAGTGAGCTAAATAGGTTGATCAAATTATGAGATGCCTCATTTTAAACCACTGTTCTCAGAGGTGATTGTGGAATCAGGAAATAATCAAATTCTACTATTTTAATCTGTTAAAACTCTTAAACTTCTGGTACATAATATTGCATCCTGTTTGCTTTGTTCTCCTTGCCCATATATAGTGAAGAATTTCCTAATCCTAGGCTGAGTACATGGCCACTTGTGAAGACTGATCCTCTCCAAGCTCCCATTCATATTTGCAAGTTATTTGCAGACCTGTATTCATTTTCTTCTGGAAGCTAATGCTTCATGCTGAGGGAACAGAAAAGAGGGAAGGGATGCTGTGGAAGTCTCCTCTTGTGATGACTCTGCAGTACAGCCCTAACTGTCCCTTTCTAATGGCACAGAAGATGCCATTAGGCTGTCTCCAATACTAATTTGAGGTGGACTCTTGGAACTGGCTAGCTCTTTATACAGCATGATCTCTGGAAAGCAGATGCCAGTTCAGGTTCTAGGGAAAAGTCTAACGTGCTTACCTTCTGATTGAACTGAACCATTCTGAGAGCACCATTTATCAGGAAAGACTCCTGAATGGTGAGTAACTTTCTGTCTGTTCAAGAAAAATGAGTGGTATTGATGTAGAACATGCTTGTTCAGAGAAGCCCTCCGTAAATGATTTTAATGCTAATGAGTAGTTACATATTTAGCTGTAGTGAATATGTTTGGACTTTTTTTAATTTCCTTGAAAGTAATATAAAGTAATAGTAGCTTCCATATTGTCTTGTTTTAAACTCATGTAGTAGTGTTATGGGAAGTACTTGCTGAAAGACCATGGATTGTTGTTAACTATCCTTCTTCTATAGCTTCTGAAACACTGTAACTGCAGATCTTGTGTAAATCATTAGCTTGTTGTATTGTACTTAAGGCAGCTGGTGTTGCTTAACTGTATTCCATTAAGTTCATATTTCCACCCCTGTTTTGGACATGTTAGCTTTGGAACAGGAAGGTATGCACATGGTTCTGTGAATGCAATGTTTGTGTTCAGAAGGTGGAGATTCAGGCTGCCTTTATGGGCTAGTCTAAAGCTAGTCTGGTTTAAACAGTCAATGGTGGAATTGCAACATAAATAGCAGCCACAAACTGTCACTAATTCTAAGCAGATATTTGCTTTCTCTTCTCCTTACCTTCAAGCCCTTTAAAGGACAAGGTTTTTAATACATCTTGAATTTTAAAATGTGCAGCTCTATTAAAAGCATGTGCCATTGAGGGTTCAGTTGCTGAGAGTATGGTTTAATGTTCTGAAACTGCTTTATAATGACTCTTAACAACCCTAGCATAATACATTATGCATGGAACTTGTTAAAGTTTTGCTAGTATACTGTGTCTCCTACTGAGACACCTTTAGCTTGCATGGACAATTCATTCTAAATCTTGGATTTGCACACCCAGTGGTACACTGGACATATAGCCAAGACAACACACTCTAAATAAGGAAATTCTAGCCACAAGAAATTTGGAAAATAAGGTAATAAGCAAAAGAAGTGCTTTGCAACCTTCATAACATGCCTCTTCCAATAGTCCTTCTAAGGCTTTTATGTAATCGCTGTAATGCGTCTCAAGTGCTTTGGCTGGAAGAATCTCATCCCAGATGTCATGCAGAGGGACTTAATTTTCTCTTAATTAAAAACATTCCTCTGAGCTTATGGTGCATTGAAATCTTGTTTTGAAAGACTGGGAAACAATAAGAATATAAGTGAAAATCAGGTATTTACACAAGTGGTTTGGTCTCAGTGGCACATCCTTTTGAAAGATTTTGGAATTGTTGAAAGTGTGGTGGTCAGAGGTCAGATGGATACTAGTGCTGGAGCTGTCACAGATCCAAGGCAGTGTTGAGACTTTTAGTGAACTGTAGCTGGTACTTCTACTCCCTTTGTTCGTGGTTGCAGGTTAATAACTTCAAATTTCATCTTCTCATTGTGTTTGCTTTTTCTCATTCATAGAGGTCCTGTAATAAGGGAGAGTCTGTACAGTCTCAGAAGGAAAATGACTTGCAAGTGAGTAATTAAATTTGCTTTTTTCACAGAATGTCATAGGTTATAGGGAAATGTGGTGATCGTGCTTGTTTTAAACCAGTAGTTAATCCATCTGGACTGTGTCTAGAAAAATGTAACGAGTAATGAAGAAATATATTTGCTCACAGAAACAACATTATGTGAGTGTCTGGACATAGTTTGCAAAGATTCAAGCATCCCACATTATGAAGAAACAGTTCCCTAAATGGTTTCTTGCCATTTTGAATATTGGTGTCAGTACTGCTGTTTCTAGTATTAGACTCTTAAATAGGTGAACATCAGTTTTTTAATTTACCTAATCCCTAATTTTTGAATACATTGATGAACTTCTGAGGAAAGTAAATGGTACTGAAAAGAACTTGCTCTTGAACATCAAATGTTCCTGATTAGCACTGTGCTTGAATCATCTCTGCTCTGCAAACTTTAAAGTTCTTACATTTGGAATAATTTCTTCTCCTGAAGCATATTTAGCTGAGTGTGTCTTTTCATAAAGTCATGTGAATGGGATTTGGTAATTTAGATTTCCACTGTGGCAGTATTTTTTCAGCACGGGATAACATTGCAGCATGCTAGCCAGATGCCTTGGTTGTTATGTACTCTGTTTTCAGCTCTGTAATGATTTTGGCAGTGACTAGGGAAAAGTACATTGTACTCAATTGATAAGGGCTGCTTTTCTCCCCTTGTATTTTTTGCCTTCTGGCAATGCCATCTGAAACATTTTCAAGCATTTATTTGGTTTGGGGGTATTTTTCCCTAGTGACTTGAAGCTGGTTTTAAATTTTTTGTTGTTGAATGACTGCTTTTGAAATTTTGTTGAATTTTGTTTAGCTTACTGGAACAGCTTCAATCAGTTGAACTAAGATTGAACTGAAAAATGTACTGGTTTCATACCTCAGGTTTTTCAAAGATGAAAAATTGAGATGGCTTGATTTCTCCTCTACCACAATCCTGTAAAAAAAAAAAGTTATAAAAGAAAACAAAAGTCCAAACAAGCCCCACCCTGGTGACAGAAGCTCATAAAGTTTTGCAGTACAGGAAACAAGGTTTTGAACTTCAGAACTGAAGTTCAAATGAACTTCATTTGTGGTATTTGTTGCTTGAAAATAGTAATTTTCTGCTGATAGTGGTTTTCTGCTATTAATCTCATAGTGCTGAAACTTCACTGTTGAATCAGTGTTATGTTAGGTTATGAGAGGAGATGATCTCCTTTAGAGAGAATAAAATTCTGGTTTCACTAGCAAAAGCATTGTAGCTTCTGAGCTGCCTGGGGTGTGACAATTGTCTAAACATTGGATACTCTTGTCAGCTCGTAAGGCTTTTTAACAGGAATTTATTTGTTTTGCTTTGGTTTTGCTATATTTTGCAGTAATTTTCCTTAGATTATGCCTAATTTGTGTATTTTATAGTGAAATTTTTAAGGCAGGAAAAAAGCAGAAGCTTCAGTTCCAACTGAAGTGTAGAAAGACTTGATATATCCTTGCCTATATAGGAGTTGTGTCCTGGGAAAGTCTTGTAAACAAATTTTATAATCGTTAGGTTTGAAACAAAACATTGATCTTTAAGTATTCATTTAAAAACATGAGTGGTCCAATTTTCTCCAGAAATCTAAATACAAGTGCTTATGGATGAATCTGGAACTGCTCAAAATTCAGAGCTTTAGATCTTAAAATAACAGGTTGTTGTCTTGGCAGCATGAATGTATTGCAAAGTATTTGGAGGCACTGAGGTATGTAACTTCCTTAGTTACAATGCTTGATCCTGTAAAGTCATCAGTTGAGCATTAATCTGAAGCATCAGATAGCTAGATTTATTCAGTGTCCATATGAAGTATGTTATATAATTTTTTCATGTTCTTTAGTAGTGTATTTTCACACCTGTCCTGTGTTTGACAGTAGTGTGTGGAGTGGAGACTTGGTAAAAGGTCCCTTGGATATTGCGAAGGAGAAGCCTTTGTGCCTGAGATTACATGGATGGTATTGGTCCAAAACTCTCATTGGACTTGTGCTCAAATAACCATTTGGTTTCAATAGAGGAAGTTCTTCTAGTGTTTGCACTTCTGATGCATGAAGAGATGCCTTAATGAATAACAGAATTTTTTTTATACTTCCTGTTATCCAAGAATAGTGAATTGCTTTTCAGTAAGATATGGAAACAAGGAACTGACACCTTAATGGGAACAGACTTTAAAATGCCTGTTGTTCTACCAGGTGCAGTCCATGTCAGTGTTGATTAATAACACAGTGGGCATTCAGTAGCTTGTAACTAATTTCCTTTTTGGTGCTTGGCATTATGTTTTGGAAAGAGTTCAGACCACTGATGACAAGGGCATGTGAAAGTATTAAAAACTTTTTTTTTTTGGTGCATTAGAGGATAAAGCATTTGGTGCTTTGAGGAATTGGGATGAAAAAATGGTAGGGAACATGGATGCAGTACATTCATGTACAAATGGTCTTTAAGTCTGCTTCAGAACACAGTTACATGATCTTTACTGCACTTCAATATGAAATACTAGAATTTCTTGAATATCTCAGAATAATGTGTGGGACAATAATAAAAAAAATTTATCAACAGTGCTGCTTGGAATGTACTTAAGAGTGGAACTTTTATAGAGTTATATACTGTCTGATGCTGTGTTGACTGCAATAGTGCAAAAAGATCTGTGGGCAGAGATACCTGAGCTTTATTAATGTTATGTTCTTCATTCTTACACTTTTAAATGTTATGGGTCAGACTTTAAGATGAGCTGCTCAAAAGTAGGCAGAGGCTTGGCAGATATTTAGGATTTAAGTAGAGCTGAATTTTGTTGAACATAATTGCTAGAAGCAGAGATTTATAATGTGACCTCTGCTTACTTACAGATAATCTTACCCATCCAGAAAGCTACACTTGAGTGATTTTTTAACTGTGGTTTTGAGATTTAATATAAATGCTTAAAAATGAATAGAAATATGAAATATTTAAAAGCTGTCTGCTTGTCACTGTTATGAACCAAACCTATTGATGTAAGACAACCTTTCATCAATATATTAGATAAGTTACTAAAGCTCGAGGTATGTTTAGTGGTAGAAAGGGAAGAACATTTATTCACACACACATGTTCCTTAGCAGAAGCTTAAATTATTTCCTCATTTGAAAAAATAATAAAAAGAAATACTTAAATGTGCTTAATGGAAGGAAAATAAGTCATTCATCTAAATTAGAAGTTGTTCAATAAAACAGTGTTTATTATTGTTTGTTCACTTCATTCACTTGTGTAGCTAAAATGTCCTTTTGAGAGGCAGTGTTCTGGAGAGTGTTAAAATAGCTGATATAGGATAATATTGTTGGTCCTGTGTTGTGTTTCAGTGGGATGAACTCACCAGGAAATTAATTTGCAGAGTTCCTACAATTTACAGAGGAGAGGGTATTTTGGTTTTCTTTTCAGTTTTCTTTTGACCTGACTCACCAACAGTACCTGTTAAGTAGCACAGACTTTCCTCTCCAGCTTTAAATTTGAAAGCAAAATACTTGTATTGCTCCTGTGCTGACTAAAAGTTGTTAGTCAAGAAACCGATTAGTAAAATATTGAGTCTTTTCAAAGCTAACCCTAAAATTTCTCACTTGGTAACAGTTTAGCTATTATGCACACCCAAGTTAATTTCTGTGCAAGCACCAACTAATACTTGAATTCTTTTGATAGGGGGCAGAAGCCATGGTTCTGGAAAGTGTTATGTTTGCCATTCTTGCAGAGAGAGCGCTTGGCCCAAAGCTGTATGGAATCTTCCCACAAGGGCGACTGGAGGAATTCATTCCCGTAAGTCCTGGTCTCAATTAGTTAGTGGGCTGCTGGAAACTGTTTTAATTGATCATGACAAGGAGGTCTCTGGACTGCCCAGAAAAACAGGGATGTGGGAATGGAATACTTGGCTGCCTGCAGTAATTCTGGCTGTAATTTGATACAGTTAGAGTGGGTGTTAGAGAGCCCCATTGTAGACTCTTGCCAGGGGGAGATATCTAAAAACTCTTCTACTCTAGCAGAGGCTAATAAATGAAGATAAAAAGCCTGTTAGACACCAAACATAGCATGGGGAAGCTGTGGAGTAACACTTGCCTTTAACAGCAACAAGAGCAGATGCTTTTGATGTTCTTAAATATTTATACTTGATCTGCTTTGAAGATATTCTTAGTGTGAGATGTGATACTCCCCAGGTCTTGAATCTAGAAGTGAATTGATTAAGTTGTAAGTAGGGCTGGCTAACAGCTTTTCCAAAGGCAGAAACTTTGCAAGTTCATCTGTGAGCATAAGAGTATTGCTTGAGTACTATGCTAGTATTACACACTATACTGCATATAGCCTAGTGCTGGTATTTAATCACAGTTCTGTAACTCATCAATTAACTGTATTTTAAGTATACTGTATTTTATTACAGAGCAGGAAACTGAACACTGAAGAACTAAGCTTACCTGACATATCTGCTGAAATAGCTGAGAAGATGGCCAGATTTCATGGCATGAAAATGCCATTTAATAAGGAACCTAAGTGGCTTTTTGGAACAATGGAAAAGTAAGTTATGCAATACTTTATGGAGGGAGAAAAAGGAGACCTGTTGTAGTTTTGATAAGCAGATCATTCTTCCTGGATGCCTGAGAACACAGGCTTTCACTGTACCCAGAAACTATCACATGAAGGACTTCAATTACCTTGAAGAATAGTAATGTTTTCTTTAGTAACTTTCAAACTTCCTCGATATTAGTTTAAATGGTATCATAGTATGGGAAGAATAATATACTCATTACAAATCCTGTATTATTGTATTTTTAACAGGTATCTAAATCAAGTGCTGAGAATTAAATTTACCAGAGAATCCCAAACCAGAAAACTCAACAAACTTCTCAGTTACAATCTCCCCCAGGAAATGAAAAATCTAAGGTAGGCTTTTGTCTACCACTATCTTCTACTCTCCACGGTTTCTGGATGGATTTCTGTATACTTGTTCAGACATGCTATACAATATAACACTTAATATTCAGTTTACTTGGCAAGCCGGGGATGTTTTAGTTCTGTGACCAACCTGGGTCTTATACAAATACAAAATTCTGTGATAAAATGGATGATCTGACTTACTGATCACGAAGTCAAACTTCATTTTGCTGATGTTTTGTTCATAGTTAAGAAAATAGGCTGTTGCTGGGAGGGAATAGTGTTTCAAAATCTTACAGCAAAATTATCTGGAAGTGAAACTGAACTCAGTAATTTGTTACTTAAAAGATGCTCTATTGCTTTTTTCTAGAGCTATGCTTGAAGCTACTTCTTCACCAGTTGTATTTTGCCACAATGACTGTCAAGAAGGTAAGCTGCTAATATTTCAGTATTGCTCAGTGATGTCCTGTTCACCTTTTTCTGGTTACTTGTTTGCTCTCTGAGAGGTAGCCATGTTGTAGAGGTACTGCCCTGAACAAGTAGCCTGTGTACTCCGATGGGCTACAGTACCAAAGCAAAGTTTGGGCTTTGCAACCCTTCAGGCTTTTTCAGAGAACCCTGGTGTCTTGACTGGGTTAAGCCAAGAGTGTACTCATGCTCTGTTAGTACAGGTCAGTTGATGAGGGGACTCTTATGTGTTTTCTCTTTAACCATACCTTGCTTTGCTGCAATACACATGATCAGAGTTGGGTATACCTGAGTCATTTTAAAAGAAAGATGCTGAAGAAGTGGGTGGTGAAAATGGAGAGTAGGGTAGTTTGATGTGGCAGTTTTTAACTTGTACTGGTAAGAAACATTAGGAAAACCTTATCCACGGTTTAGTGTTTTCTGGGAGTCATGGAAGGAATAACAATTTTCCTGAGCAGTTACTGAAAAAGATGAGGAGGAAGCAAGGCTGAAGATGTGTTGGGTATGCTGGGTTTGTGTGCCCTGTCACTTGAACAGTGGGGAAGCTGGGCTGAGCTGGAAGGATGCTCTAGTGGGACTGTGTGCAGGACTGTTTTGTTGTCAGTGGTCTCAGCTTTGTCAGCTAAGGCTGAGGAACTGCCCTGGAGGATAGACACTTAAGGATAGGCAGCACAAAGGGAAAAGGCCACTAACCTGAGGTGTCCGTAGTGGTGGAGTTTGAGGTCTCCTTGCTGATAAGCCACAGTGCACTGCTGGAGGAGTCAGAGCATAACAGGGCTGAGGCAAGCTGGGGAGCCTAAAGCTCCAAGGGGTTTGGGGGATGTGTGTGAAATAGTGCACTGCTTTTCCTGTTGGAGAACAGATGTATCTGCAGAGAGGGGGTCACACTACTGCAGAACTTGACAGAGGCAGACTTGATGTCCTTTAGATGAATTATAGTGACTATGTGAATTGAAAGACACAAGCAATCACCTAAACCTTCTGTATAGGTACTGGTTGTGCCACATATTTTAGAACAGCAGTGATCAGACTGACTTCCAGGCTGCTGAAAAGCAGTTTCTGTCCCAAGTGTTACATGATCAGTGATAATGCTATGCAGATATAAGAGATGCTGTGAAATTTATGATCTCAAGCTGTGAAAAGAAACAATGCAGCAAGGGCTGCTAAGGCTGACAGAGCCACCTGAGCCAGCTGCAAGCTAAAGTGGGGAAGAGGATCTTTTGGAGAACAAATCTGCCTCTTCCTGTACAAAAAAATCTTCCTTGCTTTCAGCTTGACAAGGTAAAGATATATATCTCAACTTCTGGGGAGCTAGTGAACAGCCAGTGCAACTTGGCTTTTTGTGTTGTTGTGGTTTAACTAAACCCAGCTGGCAACTCAGCCCCACAGAGCCACTCAGTCTTCCCAGTGAGACTGGGAAGAGAATTGGACAGGTAAAAGTGAGAATTCATGGCCTGAGTTAAAGGTAGTTAATTAGAGAAAGCAAAATAAGCAAAGAAATTAATTCTCTGCTACTCTTGGACAGGCAGGTGTTCAATCATCCCAGGAGAGCAAGGCCCCATTGCACACAACAGTGACTTGGGAAGACAAACACCATCACTCCAAACATCCCCTCTTCCTCCTTCTTCCCACTCTATACAGTGAGCATATAGTATGGAATATTCCTCTGGTCAGCTGTTCAGCTGTATCTCCTCACAATTCTGCCTGCACCCCCAGTGCTTTTTTGGGCTGGGGTTTGAAGCAGAAAAGATCTTGACTCTACGGGAGCACTGCTCAGCAGTAACAAAAACATCCCTGTGTTATCAACACCACAAATCCACACATAGCCCTTTGCCAGCTACTATGAAGAAAGTTAACTACCCCTGCCAAAACCAGCACACCTATAATTCTTCTGTGCAGATAGAAGAGAAACTGGGATTAGCTGAACAATGTTCCTTGGAGTTATATAGTATTGCTTTTCTCTGATTTCCCTGCATTATTAAATACACGGTATTATGTCAATTTTCAGGTAATATCTTACTTCTGGAAGGCAGAGAGAATTCAGAAAACCAAAAGCTGATGCTCATTGACTTTGAATACAGCAGCTATAATTACCGGTAAACACTTTATTTTCTCTTCAGCATGGAAGTGTGTTCCTTTCTCCATGCTACAGGGAGGCCAAGTGCTGCACTGCTGATTGTCTATTCTAGTGAATTGTTCTGCTCTGATAGTGATTGTTAGCAAACATAACTAATCAAAACAGCTCTGGTTCTGATGCTGTTGAGCTTAGGCACACAGCCGGTAAAGTTGTTGGGGCTTCTTGGTTGTTCAGAATATAAGACTTGTTTATGCACAAATGGCTTCTTGCTTGCATGTCAAAATTTCTTTGGAAAAGTGGAAAGCTGAGAAGGGTAGATTCTGTGTGTGTATGTAGGGCAGCTTTCCTTTTGTGTTTTTTCCTTCTGTCCTTTCTAATAGCTATTGCATCTATGCAGATGAGAATAGAAATTTTTCACTATATGGTTATTGCAACATGCTTGTTTTTCTTCCCTCAGCCATCCAGTTAAGTGTTTTTAAGGATGACATAAGTGTGTACAGTCACTGGGGTTAAACATCACTATAGCTGGAACCTAATAAAACAGTGAATTCCAATAATGCATGAGTGGCATATGCTGAAAACTTTGAATATGATCTCTTTGCCTGCAATAATGTCAATATTAGAGATGTCTAACTTCACGCTGACATGTAGTGCATTCTCAAGTATTTTTAATGTCTCCATTGGTATAAAGTTCAGTAGCAGAGTCTAGTATTCTCATGTAGCTGGTAGCTTTTATTCTTAACTGCCCGTCTTTATTAACTGTTTTATAATAACTTGCAAAAAGTTGTTTTCTCATTATCAATTCCCTGCCTCCAGCAAAACTGCAGTAAATCAAGTAGCCCAGTGCTTTTAAACTCGATTTTGGATTTGCTTAAAAAAATTTGCTTAAAAAAAACCCCCAGATTGCTAGTTTGCAAATATTGAGGTACTTTCTTTTCTTTTTCAGAGGATTTGATATTGGAAATCACTTCTGTGAATGGATGTATGATTACTCGTATGAAAAGTACCCATTCTTCAAAGCCAGTGCTCTTAAATATCCTTCGAAGAAACAACAGGTAGACACAAAAGACCTAGCTAAATTCCAGTGTCCAGTCTTCATTTCTTAACTCTTTCAGTTCTTTTGGACTTGCTATGTTCCAAGATATTTCCTCCATGACTTCCATAAGTGTAATACTTTCTCTAATCCTGACTACCTTTGCTTTAAAAATCATAATAACTTAGTTCAGAATAGAGTATTTACTATGTGCTGTGTAACCATCCACCACAAAAAGTCCAGTAGTTGTAGACTTCAACTATGAAATTAGTTGGCAGCAGCAATATGCTGCCTGTCCTATAATCATAACTTTTCTTAAACCAGACTTGCAGGCAATTGTTAGAAACACCATTGATCTTAAAGCTAACTCCAACACTGATGTTTGGAAAAAAAATAAATGCCAATTTATTAGAAGGTCTGTGTAGCTCTAAAAGAAACAAATATATATGGAGATGAAAAGTTGTAACTCGGTTGTTTACTTGCCTTCCAGCTTCATTTCCTCTCCAGTTACCTGTCTGCATTCCATGATGGCTTTGAAAATCTGAGCAATGAAGAGAAGTCCAAACTAGAAGAAGAAGTGTTGGTAGAAGTTAACAGGTAATTTGCCTTGTACAACTAAATCTTCAGACTTGTACTGTGGTACCTATACTTGTATATATCTCACTGGGTGGAGGAACTTGACCCAAGAGAGATTGAAAGCTACTTATATGTGGTAAAGAACAATCTGTTCACTGTAACATTTAGATGTGTGGTACACACTAATAGTGGAGTAAAGAGATTACTACTCCATGGGGAATTATTTTTATAGTATCATAGTTGAGGAAAAGGTGTGGACATCTCCAAACTAGAGAATACTTTTCTAAGAGGATGTGGAAATAAGGTGTTGTGACTTAGCTGGGTATTTATTTCAATAACTCTAATTTCAGGTTTGCCCTTGCGTCACACTTCTTCTGGGGTCTGTGGTCTATTATACAAGCAAAGATCTCATCCATTGAGTTTGGGTACCTGGTAAGTTTTTAAATTGTCTTATACAACTGAAAATGAATAATCTAAATAACTGTGGTAAATTATTGAAAAGGCAATGGAATGGCCTCTCACAGCAACTAGTATCTTCTAAGTGGAGTAAAGCTTTTAAAAATCCATTTGTAACTAGCTTGTGCTCTTTCCTTAAGAATGTAAAGAACATCTAAGATCATAAAAACTTCAGAAATTGTTCCCAGGGTTATGTAGAGAGTGAATAGCCATGTGTCAGCTATATTGCAGTAAGACATCCCAGGCAAGAGAGGCCAACATGCAGTGAGAATTTCTAACTGAATACTCAAAGTGCACATTGTCCCATGATGATGCTCATTGTGCAGCAATATCTGTGCCAGGTAGCAGCTTGTACTTGAGAAGCTGATCAGTCTGGCTCTTGGTCTGTGCTCAGTGTACTGTAAAGTGATAGGACTGGCAGGTACATGGAATATTTTACTTGCAGGAGCCAGCCTTTTCAGTGAAGTCCTGGCCTTTTTAGTACCTGTTTTTTCTGATGTTTTGGCATCAGCTAATTATGTTAGAGCTGAAACAAAACTGGAAGAAATTTTAAGAAGCCAGAACACCTCTGGAGAGATTAACCTTCTGAATAGAGCTAATTAGTGCATTGAGATGATGGATTAGGAAAGTAACACAGTTAATACCTTCATGTTTCCCCATCCCAAAAAAGAAAACAGCTATTTATTGTATTGAATACTGAATGTCCCTTATTTCTCCAGGAATATGCGTTATCCAGATTTGATGCCTACTTTGACCAGAAGAGAAAGCTGAAGGTGTGAACGTGGGATGAGTGGCCTGTTGGTTACTGTATGAAGAGGGCAGCTGGACAGGACTTTCACTGTGCTTAGGCTACTGTATCTCTAATGAAGGTGTCACTGAATTCCAGTTCATGGGAATGCAGGTGTATAGTACTGAGGACTATAAAAATTACTTGTTTACAGTTCCGTAAATAGTTGGAATGAGATTGGGAGGCAAAAGTAAAATACAACCATGCAATATCTTTAAATATTTTCAATCTAGGAGCTATTTTGTATTATGGGAGAAGCTTACAATTAAGTGTCAATACCATGTGCATCAGAGCAAACTTGCTGTGGGTACATTTTTGGGGGGTGTTGGCATTCTGGTTTGTGTTGTAAGTGGAATAGCTGTAAAAGCTGACTTGTAGACACTGCCTCTTAAGGAGAAGGAAAAGCAAAGGAGACAACTGCTAAACTGTGAAGTAGGCTTAAAATCTTACTGTGAGTTTCAGTTCACCATGCCCCAAGAACACTATCTTCAAAGCTGCTGATACCTTACACCACTTTAACCAGAAGCAACTAAACACATTGAAGCAGCGTGCTTTAAAGTGTTGGTGACACACACATGAATGTTTCTCTTAGGCTGGTGTGCCTGGGAAGTGAAGTAGGAATGAGCTTTGAACTGGACATTCTGAAGGAGTTTGTTTTGAACTGTTCGTTCCATGTTGTTCAAGAACATGCTTTAGCCCAGCCTGGTTCTCTTAAAATGCTGTGTCCTGCACAGGGGGTTCTGCAGGCTGGCAGCACTGGGAAGAGTGCCTTGAATTGCTCTAGCAGCTCCCCAGATATCTGGATTGGCATTGACAGTACTGGTAATTGAGGCCCATCTCTCTTCTTGTGTTGCCACAGTATATGGCTGTAATAGAGCCAAAGACTGTGGAGAACACTTCAGGAAATTGCTGTTCTGCCCATCCAGTTCTTATGTGGCTTGAGAGGTGCTTTCCTTGCACCTTCAATTCTCATCATGTTCCAGGAATCCAGTAAAGTGGAGCATCTTGTGGGGAACAATAACATGTATATTGAAACTTGAGTATAATCTGTGTACATGCCATCTAAAGATTTCTTTTGATTTTTGGGAGCTTGTTTATTTTGAATGTTACTTGTTTGTGCTTTCTAACACACTGTATTATAAACAAACTTCTAAGTTTACCCTTTTTGACTTGTATAGCAGATACTGTTTGAAGCGGCTGAAAAATGTGCAGCATTTCATGTACTGTATAGCAGAACTTGTAAAAGCTGTCATTACTCTCTTGTACAGAGAATCATTTTCCATACATTCAGTTATTAATACTTTATAATAAATATAAAGCACTTAAAAACACTGACGTTCTTGAGTCTCTGTTACAACTGCAGGATAAAACAGATGCCATTTCTGGCCTTAATCTCTGTTGGATCTTTGCAAAGCCAGACTGAGATACAGGTTCAGTGCTCTGGGATATGCCTTCTACTTAAATGTGTCTTCAGCATTTATTGTATAATTGAATTCTAATATAAAGGTGTTTAAAACAAGCAATGAAAAAGACTTAGCATCAGTTTCTAAATCTACAGCTTTAGAGGTGGGAAGAGTTTCAGTTGAAGCACTTCACTCTATCTGCCCTGTAGACTACTCTCAAAGCAAAGGTAGAAGGTACCAGCATATTGAATTTTACTCTAAACACTTCATGTGCTGTGCCAGTATGAACAGCAGTGTTTCTCTAGGCTGCTGAAGGCTTTATTTACAGTACTGCTACACAGTACAGCAAACCCAGTGGAAATGGCAGTATAGGAAAGGGGGGGAACAAACAGTTCAGAACAAGGCTTTGCAGGTACTTGAAAATATTGATATGTAATAGGTGTCTGGAATCTTGGAAAGCATTCCAAAAATAAATTTTAGTTCTTGAGAAACCACCCATGGATCACTTCATATTTCTCACAACCAAATAGGGAAGAGGACTCAGTCACAGTAGTAATAACTAATGAAAGCTGTGACTGGAGGTGAACAGGAGTTGCAGTGCTTCTTAAATTCAGAGAGGAAACTCCAGTCCACTGGTGAGATGCTTGGGTAAGTCCCAGAAGTGCAGCTGTACACCAGCACTTCTACTGTGATCTCAGGGTGAGGAAAGACCTTGAAGGAAAGCAAAACATCTTCCAGCATCTGCCTTCTGTATGTAAATTGGTTTTTAAAAGGATGAGATGCTCCTGAGTGTTGTGTGGTACACTTAGCAGGGACATAGGTCAGTCAATACTTGTGAGCAGACAATGCTTAGTCACTTCCTGCTCTTTTTTGTTTGCCTATTGGTGGCAAATTCCTTCTGGTTTCTTGGAGAACTTGGCCTAGACAAAGGAACTGGAGTAAAAACTTCTTACTCATAGTCACTGAATGTTAAAGCTGATTTATAGGCTGATAAAGCAGCTATTTAAATGTGTTGGTCCTTCATAAGATTTAGTATAAAGGTAGTATTAAGTATTTCTTAGTTCCTTAGCTTCAAAATGGTTACGGTCCAGCTAATTTGCTTTTCAGAAAGGCAGTTTAAGACCTACTGATTGATCCTTCTTTTAGTTGATTTATAAAAATAATTTGTGCTTGAGCTCTTTCTTAATTGCTGGGTTATCTTCACTTTGAGTTCTTGTCTCTGGACCTGCTATTAACTGGTGAAAATGTGAACTTTTGGTATAAAAGAAGAAAATTTTTTTACTTTTAAAGAAGCTATATTGCTTGTCCAGCCAGACAGCTCATCTCAGCCACCTCTTCAGTGGGTAATTGGCCCAGTGTAGCATGTACCCCCATCACTCCTACAACTACGTACTGTAAGACAAAAAAATGCAAATGTTCAAAGTGCCTCACCTTCAGCTCATTAAGGATTTTCTCTGCACGGTTTCAGGGCCTTCTCTTTAACTGGAAAAGTAGGTATTTCTGGCCTGAATTGGATACAGTCAATCAGTAAATTAAACATCCTTGATAGTGGTGATACTACTATACTATAGATACTATAGGCCTTTCCACCAAATGCAAAAGGTACTTGCCAGAGTGGAAGAAGCTGAGATTAGCCAGTATTTTGATCTCTTAGTGTTTGAGAACTGCTGTGTTTTCACTGCTAGGTTTCTTCATTTAAGGGCCAGATGTTACTTTGGAAAATCCCTGTTCCCCAGCACTGAACATACTTCTGGGAAAATTTCACCAGGGTTGTTTGGTGCTTTTTTTCCTGTCAGCTTGAAGGAGTGACAGGTGTTCTGAAAAATCTGGAAATGTTAATTCTGCAAATCAATTCTCTTTCACTGGAAATTTACTATTTCAGTCTTGAAAATTGTTACTATCAATGAGAATTTCTGCTTTTTCCTGCATATTGACTTGGCTGAGGTTGTACTGCAGCTTAAATTAAATCAGCTGGGTTTCACTCCTCCAGGTGGATGTAATTATGTCTCCTCAGTGATTATGGCTGTGGAAGCCCCTCAAGGGCACTGGGGCTTGCAGCTGTGTTGTTCAGGGTCCTAATATCTCCTGCAATTTTACTAGATATGTTGATGGGAAGGCAGGAACCTAGTTTAATTCTGCAAGAGTCTCTGGGACTTGGAACTGAAGAATTAATCCTCTGATTTGCAATACAAAATGAGAAGGCAAATTCATTCCCAGAATAAAGATGACTGCCCTTGGCCCCAGTGCCAGCACTTCAGCTTTATGTATTCTGCTTTCCAACTGCAGTGCTGTGAGTTCCTGAGGTTCAGCTGATGAGTGATGCTGTGTTAAATCACACTGAATCTGCTGGTGTCTCAAGACACCAGTCTTGTCTTGTCTGCAGACTACATCAGCAAGTTATCACAGCTTTTCCAGGCTGGTAAAATCCCAAGTCCAGCAATCTCTGCTGCTTTTTCTCCATCCCAGTTCAGCTATCTCAGCTGATACAGCCAGCAGCTGCTGGGCAGCACAGCCTTGCATTCTTTCCTTGGCTTACAGAAAAACAGGTAGGTGAAGGATCACTGTTTTCTGGGCCTTACCAAGAAGACAATAAGGCTTTTGAAAATTCAAATCCTCCCTTGAAAGATCCTTGAGGCAGCCTTGGGCAAGTTCCCTCACCAGGCAGGGAGAATTGTCCCTAATGCCAGCCTGGATCTATGTGAAGCAGCAAATGGAGCACTTCTGTGGAGATGGATAAATGGCCATAATGGCTCTGGACTGAAATAAAATACAGCATAGTCTTACAGGCTTCTGGCAAGAAGCAAAAAGGAGCTTCTGTACTTGGTACCCAGGCAACAAAGCTGATCACTAAAAAACAGGCTACTTGTTTTTTCCTAATGCAAGATTCACTTTTTATGGCTCTCATTTTCAAAGTATGCACAGCTCCTATTTCCTCAGCATTAAGTACTATTCTATTATAATGCACAAACAAGGCCGTGTGTGTGTGTGTATATATATACACACGATTTCTCAGCAGTCTCATTAAATAGGGATTAGCTAATAAAGTCTGAATGCAGTCCAGTCTGCCTTGCATGAATACACTGAGTCCTGCTTTTGGAGAAAACATCCTGACCAGAAGCCACTTGAGATGTGGCATAGGCACTGGAGTGCTTGTCTGAGGAATGGTGCTAGAAAATGCAGGAGAGCAAGCAGAGGTGAGGGGGTTTGTTACAGGTCACAGGCACGCTCTGGCTGAGCCAGGAACAGCACACAGCACTTGAATTCCAGCCCAGCATGCTGGACTAAATATCTTCTCAGAAAGCCTTACAGAATCAGCCATCCTTCCTAATTTTTAAAGCCAGGGCTGACAACTGCTGTATAAGAGCTCTGACATTCTGTGAGGGCATGAGAAGCTCCCAGCTCCCACCAAATGAGAAATAAAGTAGAACCAAAAGGCAGAGCCTTGAACAGAGTTGAAGCATTATCAGTTGCCTGTGTCCTGCCTCGAGACAGAGATCTCCTCCCCAGCAGGATGCTCAGCCTTTGGTTGGGCAGAGGGAAAGCCCTGCCTGCAATCATCTCAAACACTTGCTGACCTCTGCTCTGGTGTTTGCCATCTGGAAACTCTCAGAGTTTCCTCTCTGCATGTGCTTTTTTCTCCCTGCCGTTGCACTTCCTCCTACAGTCTGTGAGGCAGCTGCTATGCTGTGTTTGTCTAGATAAGTGTACTGAAGGCAAAGGGCATTGCAGTTTCTGTGTTAAAAACCAAAATCTTCCATGCTGAATAATCCCTCCAAGCCTGTGTCCATCATTTCTTGCTGCATCTCACTGAATAATATGCTGGAAAGTAGCAGAGACTGTGGCCCTAGGAATCCACTGCAAAAGTACATAAAGAGAACAAGGAATGGAAAGGAGGCAAGAAGCCTGCTGTAATTACCCAACACAAAGAACATGAAATAATACAATTTCCTCAGGAAGAGATTATAGAGGATTGTGTGTAACGTCTCAGGTCTGAAGGGTTTAAAAATTCACCTTAGAATGAAAGTCTAATTAGAAGGCTACAGCTGCAAAGACAAATGGTTATTTCACAAATCCCTCATTAGAGTAGTTTGGAAAAACACTGGTTTGTCTTTAGAAATAAGATTAATCATTTTTTCATTTTTTAATCATAGTTCATTTACATTGAATTGTGTTTTGGATGAAGACTCAAGACAAACTTCAGGTTTTTGAAATTTTCTGAGGTCTTTTCATCCCAGTCTGAAAGTGCGAGCAACCTAAAGTAAAATAGAAGTTTTTCCTGAGGAGCAAGTGGACCTCATGGTTATGATTCCTTCTACTGTTCCATTTAATCAAAAGAAGATAAAGAACTAGTAAGTCATACTTAAGCAGAGGTTTCCACGGCTGAATGTGCCAGCTGTGTTGTATGTGAAACCACACTTTGTGTCACAATTTGCATTCTCACTTCCCAAGAAAGTAAAGACCAAAAAAAAGAGGAAGGAATGGAAAAGAAAGACAAAACTGAAGAGGCTGTAAATAGCAGTTTTAAAATGCCCTTGTTGCACAAGTCACTGGTTCTCACTGGGCATCCTCAGGGCCTTGCTCTGCCAAGGCTCCTCCAGGGCACTGTGAGCTGAAGCCCTGCACTAGAGCAAGGTGCCAGCATGGAAGCATGCATCTTCCAGGGAAAGGGCTTCCCAGTCTGGAGATGCTGCTTCTGCTTTTGCCTGACAGCTTCATGGCTTGCAGCCTTCCAGGCTGTGAGCTTGACACTGTGCCAAGAGCTGCCAACAGAGGAGAGTGGCTTCAAGTGAACCTGGGATGCTGCAGTGGGGATGTCCAGCAAAGGTCCTCCAGGCAGGAATGCCCTGAGGAAGGGGATGCCAGCATCCTCACTGTCTTCAGACAGCCAAACTAGGCCTCTTGCTTTCACTTGCTGCTTGATGTAAGAAGGCAGCATTCCAGAGTGCTAACAAAACTGCAGACTCCCACTGAAATATTTATATACTGCAAAGCATTTCTATCTCAGATGTCAGACTTCCTGGTAATGTTTCACTTTTATCTTCACCTGTGAGAGAGACCCAGGCTTTCAGAATTCAGCTGTAAATCAAGTCTCTGGATACAGCTTTTTCAGTTGGACTCTTCCAGTATGGGTTTGCATCAGACACAATTTAGTACTCCTGCCTTTGGCATAACAAGCAGGTTCACACTTTCTTGATGATCTTATGTTCTTTCCCTGTCAAGTCTTGGATTCCTCATGTCAAGTCTAAGTCATCACTGAACAGTGCAGTGGACTAGAAATCTTGGCAGGGATCTGACCAAATCTTTAAGGTCCTGTTCTCATAGAATATTTTGTTCCAAGACTAGCCTCACCTCCAGTACTTGTGTATCATAGGTTGCTTCAGTGGTAGTGTAAGGCTGGCATTGTGCATCTACTGAACAAGCTTTGTTTTGGAAAGCTGCTGGTGTTGCAACACTGTGTGGGCTCTGGCAAAACTGGAGAGTACAAGCTTGCTGACCTCTGAGAAGTGTAACGGGACGATGTGTTCAGCTTGAGAAACGTGTAAAATTGCAAAGACACTAGGCAGGAGATGCAGGAAATTTGGCTTCAAAAGGTCATCCCCACTGGGTCAAACAGGAGATGATCCTGTGGATCTTGGTATGCTGCCAGCTGAAGCAGCAGTAGGTGATGATTCTTAAAGAAGCTACTTTAAAAGCTCTAAGGATGTTCACCAGAACCTGACCTGAGGGAGCAGGACTCAGGGTCTAGTGCAGCTCAGTGGATCTTCCTACTTGGTTAATCCTCTTCTTGTAGCTGGAGTTCAGTGGGTCAACAGCTTATTTACACATTTTTTTCCCCAGAAATTGCAACATAACTTTGCCTCTCCTGACTGTGATCTTTCCCTAGGGGAAGCTTTAGTCATAAGCCTCTCCTACAGTTCCCAGTGGCTTTCAGGTCACTGGCAGTGAACTCACTGGTCTTCCCTGCATCCTCCCTGAAGAATGAGGGGCTCCCTGAAGAAACAGGACCAGGCAGTTGATACAAAGGCCAACTGCCCTTTGTATAGGATTTCTAGGAATGATAATACAGAAGATGAGGATGTCACTCAGAAAGGGAAAGGTTATTTTAACAGTGCTTTCTTCTCAAGTCCTAGATAAATTACAGATTTCTTGGCTTAACTGTGACCCATCACCAATACAGAGCAGAAGACTGGTCACTGCCAGCCATCAATGCATCCATATTTTTATTACATCAAGATTTCTGTGAACAGTGCAAGCAGTGATGAGTTACTGAAAAGCTGTTCAGTCTCCTCTTTCTAGGACAAAGTTATTTGGATGCTGCATTAAGGTATAGAGAAAAGCACAAACTCTGTCAACATATGATAAAAGAGAACATTTTTGGCCCAGTGACCCAAATCTGTTCTTCTTCAGCTCTCATGTGCCTGGTGATGGCTGCAAACTTTGCTTTTTCTTTTATCGTGCCAGTTTCCCCCTCCAGTTGCTGGAAACCCTGTGAACTTTCAGTTGATGGGACTACTTTGTTTACAGAGTTGGCTTGACGTGTCCTGAGTACACATAGACATTAAAAAAACCCAACTCTCTCTTTCCAGGCCATTCGGTACCTGGATGTTTTTTACAGCAACTGATTTGGCTTCAGGATTTGAAAGCAAATATTGTGTTTGTGGAGCAAGTGTGACTGACTGGAGTCAGAGTGTTTGTGGGGCAGCTGATAAAGATGCTGGGCTGACAAAGGGAGGCCATTAGCCCCTGGGGCAGCCTCCTTGCAAGGCAAACCACCAGCAGTGACTTCTGCACCTCCAGCTCTCCTTGGCTCCCCTGTCCTCAGCCTTAAGAAAATCAAAGCAAGCTCTGCCTTCCAAGGTCACACCTCGAGTTTCACTTGTTCACACAGCAGCTTCCCTGCACTCATGCAAGGCTATGGGAATGTATGACTACATAACAAAAACAAACACCAAAACAAAAGCCCCCACCAACAAATTAGCTTGGGGATGCCTTGATTAAAAACTTTGTGAGTTTATGTGAGCCTAGTTGCTCCTTTTGGGGTTGACCTAAACTCTTCCCCCCTGCATGCTAGAGGGCAGATCTGAAAACCACTGAACTTGAGATGAGCTCAGCAATGTCTGGATGCCTTTGATCAAAATGGATGATAAGAGGAATCCAGGGGAGAGTCCTCTCTTTAAGCTGTAAAGAGACCAAACTAAAGTCCTCCTGGGATGAATATCAGAGTTCAATCCTGTGCTTGCTGCAGAGCAGTAACTGGGGGGAATATCTTCAGTCGACGTAAGCAATAATGCACCTCCCAGGCACTGCAGCTGGGATGTTTCCTGATGGCCCTAAACGAGATCTCCATCTAAACCCCAGATCTGTAAGTTGCAGGGAAATTGTGCAGTTTATGGTTAATGATTAAGATGTTCTTCTGGGAGCCGTGACTCTGCTTGGAGGCACTGGTTTGTTCATTAACACACATTTAAAAACACGTGTCAAGGACATTCCCCAGAAGGCACACGTTTAGTGTGGTTTTGACCCAAAAACACAAGTCTCTACTTCTCTTAGGGAAGGAATTGTTTCACTTCCAGTGAGTAAGAATAACAAGCTTTCAGACTGCATGCTGAGAGTATTTTCCCAAATTCCCAAAACGTATCACTTAGGAAAACAGCTCAGTACAACACAGGTCTATGGAAGAGATGAGGATGGTGAGAGGGACATCTCCAAAACGTCATCTCTCAACACTTCTGAGTCCCCATGCAGAAAGCCTTTTTAAAAAGGCACAAAGGTACCATTTCCCTATTAAACAACCTGGAGACTGGGATGATAGGGCCTAATCTTAGGTAAACAAAGAGAAACTATTGCATGAACCAGGAAACAAACAGTCTGGGGCACCAGCACCATAGTTATTTCTAAAAATTTCTATTTCTAAACTCTGTGTGCACACAGGGCGTGCTGCAGTCTCTACCACCTGAATGCATTTCAGGACTCCTCTTATTTATAGCTTTCAGTGCTCATTGAAAAGTGAGCATTTCCAACTGCCAGTCTTGCTTTACTAAAATTTAAAAAAAAACAAAAAAAAAGCAAAAAAAAAACCCTGTTTAATTACTGCCCTTAAAAATCAGGGTGCAAGAAAAATTTGCAGGTTTTTTTTGAGTGAGAGTAAGGAAAATTCAACATACAGTCAGATGCCCAAACATGCCACTCTGGTGAGGCTTGAGTTTTCCAGGATGTACTCAAATTTCATGAGAAATTAGGTGCCCTTATGATGCTAGATGGGGTCTTTAATTTCTGGGGCACCAAAAAACACTCAAAAGATTTAATTTTTTTCTCTCACCCTAGCCCAGCTGTCTTTGGATGGCAAACCTTCCCTGTAGGAGCAGAGCTGGCTCCAGGGGAAGGTAACAGAAGGTTTGTTCCCAAAGCTCTTTGGGCCATGGTCTGAGTGAACCAGTGTTTTTATCTCTCTTCAAAGAACAACAGTGAAGTCAGTGCTTGGCCAGATCTCTGGCACATGAAGAAGACCTCTCTCTGCAGTCTCAGCTGGCTCACCATAGCATTTCCTCCTTTTGCTTACATTGCTTCTTCCTCTCCCCACCTCAGCCCCCACACACGTCTTTTTACCAGTCTAGTTTTTCCTGCCACATTGCTATCCCCATCGGGACCACAGCAAGATATTGCTTGAGCCAGAAGCTGAATGGTGTGTGCATTCCATCCAGGAATTCCTTCCCTTTGGGCAGAGGATATGTTGCACTTGTTGTCCCAGCCCCACCGTGCTTGATGCAGCCAGGCAGTGCCAGCAGAGATGTCTAGAGGGGTGGGTGCTGGACTTTCCCTGCATCAGCAGGAAGAGGAAGCTGCTGGGAGTGAGTGTGAGATCTTTACATCTGCTGGGGCAGAAAGCCAGGCTCAGCTCACTGGGGATGCTCACAGTGGGGCACTGGTGGGTCCTCAGCAAAGAAAAGCTGAGCCTTGGCTCTCCTCAGTTTTGACACGGGCAGGTGTGCAGGGAGACAGAGCTACAGACTAAGCAACGTGGGCCAAACACACTGCCTTTGATCCCTGTGCCAAACCCCAGAGGCATAAGGAACTCAGACTTCTGTTTCTCAAACCTTTTATCTTCCCGCCACTTTCCCAACCTCCTGGGTTTTTTTAAAAACCCCTAATTTTAACCTAAGATTGGAAACATTATGCTACTACCAGGTAGCATCTTTCATCTTCTTTCTGCCCCAGCCACAGGGTGGTTGGATAAAATGGTTTCCTAGCAGGATCTTTGGTGAGAAATTGTTTGTAGGGAGATCAGCTGCACTCCCACATGGAGTAAAGCTTCTGCCCACAGCTAATGAGCAATACCAGGGCTCTACAGCTTTAAATTATCTTCCTTCTTTTTAACAAGCTTTCTAGGTGAGTTCAATCAATGTGCCTTTATCTCTAGCATGAAGTAATACTCACCTTCCAGCTAATTTGTAGGAAAAGCTAAATCAGTCATGCAACCTCTTAGCTTCAGTGATGAGAGCCTTGGAAAAGGAGGTAAGTGCTGTGTGGGGAAGCAGATGCTTATCTAGAGCCAAGTAGACCTTGGAGGCTGCCGGGTCAGGCTGCTGCTCTGTTCTCCAGGGGAACCGACTGCTCCTCCCTCAAAAGGTTGTTGTCTTGGTGATGCTGCCGTAGGCCCTGCAAGAGCTGACACAGTGACACAGACATGACACCTGGCCCCCTGCCAGCTCCCTGCAGTTTGTTTTTTTAAAGACATATTTGCATTTAGTTTCTGTGGGGTAAAGACAGGGAGAAGGAAGCACAAATTCTGCCTGCTGGCTGGTACAACTCCCTGCTTTGCTTGCCTGGGTGGGGCCAGCACCTGATGGGACTGATGGGACTAGGTGAGGGCCATATGGCAGTGGTATGACATCACATGAGGGAGCAGACACAGAGCTGTCCTAAGCACACACTACTTATGTCCTGGCAAGCACAGAAAGAATCTTAAAACACACAGAGAAGCTCCCAGAGGGATCATACACAGTGTGTAAGTGGTGAGTGAGGGGACGCAGCTGCATGGGGGCAGGCACAGCTAGGGGTGCTTCCTGACTCCCTGTTTTTGACCTCTCACTGCATGTGATGATTTACTCTTGTCTGGGACTCCAGTTTGAGTGGGAGATGTGACCCTGTATGTCAAAGGCATTTCTGGAGGAGGAGAGTGCTGTATTCATAGGAAATACTTCTGGAAGAATATTGGTGCAGCTGGGAACAGTTAGCATGGAGAGCAGCTTCTGTCCAAGGTCATCAGGAGCACTCCTGATGAGAGATTGTTCTTATCAGGACTGCTTTGGCTAGGATGGATTAGGAACAATCACATGCTTGTTATTTCCAGAGAAGATGCATTGCTGGTTTTCCCAGCAGCAGCCACTAGCAGGCAGGAATGGTAGGGGAAGGCTGGGGACAGGCAAGTGGGCTGTTTCACCTCACCAGCAAACACCACTGTACCATCATGTCATGATGCTCATCCAGGAGGGTTAGAATCATCCTGGATTTGATTTTTCAAGACAACAACAAGGGAGAAACAGCATCCAGACCTGGTTTGGTCCTCAGGAGGTTTTACATGGTCCTGAGGATGCCCACCCTGCCAGGGAGTGTAGCAGGGAAGGTCTCAGCATTTTCAACTCCTTCCCATGACAGCCCATCAGAAACTGGGACTTTGGAAGATCCCCACTCCAGCAGCTGCCACTATCTCCAAGGACAGCTGCACAGGCCAGGAGGAGAGGACCCCAGCAGGGCACAAGGCTGGAAGCTGCCAGCCTGGCTGCTGCAGGCAGGGGAGAGAGGGCTCACATTTGGCAGAGATTTTGGGTGGCATTTGCTTACCCAAAGGGCCCATGTGGAGCATGAGAAGCACAGTCAGGAATGAGTTTAGGGTCATGGTAGGAGGGCTGCCAAAGGCCCAGCAGTACAGAGAGCATGGGAATGGTGGGGAGATGCCTGAGCTTGATGCACAGCTCAAGATCCAGGGAGCTCCCCTTTTGTCTCTCCCTTTCAGCTGAGCAGACACGTCTGGAGAGCAAGATTTGCACTGCACAATGACTGGGCTGGCAGGGATGGGGACAGCCAGGGCTCCACTCCCTCCCTTGTCATGGAAAGCAGGTGCTTAGGGAGGAGGAGGGAGGGAAGGGTGGATATGGGAGGTTTGCCAGGCACCAAAGCAGCTGGGAGCTCCTGGGGAGGAGGCATGTGGCACGTGTGGGCAGATTAACAAACTGAGCCGATCAAAGGCTGCTCAATCCTACATCCATGTGCCCGGGCTGGCTGCCAGCACCTCTGAAATGATTTTTCCTGGCCAGCAGCTGAAGGAAGGTGCTGTTCAATGCAGCAAATCCATAATAATTTTGTTTCTACCAGCCAAAACTTGTCTGAAGACTCTTCTGGCTGGGACCAAGTCTTGGATGCCAGAGCTCTCAAAGTGTTCAGTGACACATCCTGGCTACCTTCAGAGTTCCCTGGATGGCAGCATAGCACAGGACACTGTGGCTGAGGGGACTAAATGCTGAACTGCTTTGACCCCAAAATTTGTCTCCAGAGATGAATCTCAGATTTGCCATAATCTGAGGAAATCTAACATGAGTGCAGAACAAAAGGGATCAAAGAACTTTGGTGTTCAGGTGTGCTTGAACTGGACATGTTGCTTCAAGTCCACTTACATGGTGTTTTGCCAGGGTTACATAAACATTAAATAGAGAAGGTCCCATCAGGCCTGTTTTTAACAGAAAAGCAAAGTGGGTGACACTTTTGCCCCTCAGGGGCAACTGCAGGAGCTCAAGGTGAGAAATCCCCCTTCTTCAGCCCCTCCCTCCCAGCCATTCATAGAGGAGAGCTTGTCTTCAGTGCAATGCATGAAGTCTGTGGAGAGAAACCCTGGTGATGCTGGGGGCTTCTGCTGAGCTTGCACTGGGCTCTGGGGGCCAGACCCTGGCTCCAGGAAAGCAGCTGTGCATGGAGCTCATGCAAATCTGCTGCTACCTGCATGAAAGCCTGGCACTACAAAGCCAAGCTTGGACAACGTAGCACAAACCTTGGAAAACACAAGGAAATCCCAGGTAATTAAGGCCTCTTGCTGAAACCACCCAGAGCAAAGGGAAAAGCCTTCACATCTCTATTCTGTGCTGCTTTCAGACAGTTCCCAGTACCTATGTGTTTCCTGGGACTCTCCAGTGAATCACCAAAACTTTTTTGCTACTTCAGTGGGGCATTCTGCTTTATAATCCCAGGAACACCATTGCCTGTAGTTACTAGAGATAGGCAGGAGTAGCTGTGTAAGGACTTGAGCCTGTAGCTGTCAGAGTTACCCCAGGCACCCCCAAACCAGTCGAACATGGCCAACAGCCAGGACAGGCAATTGTACAGGAATGAACCTCCAATCCATGTTAATAGCTCCAAACCTAAAATTGCCAGAGGCTAATTATGGGAGCTTTGAGACCTTGAGGAGTAAAATTATCTTAATAGTTTAACTGCATAAACACACTGACTCATTATATTGAGGGTGGAATAACAGTGTCCTAAGCAATGTGCTCACCTGTGTGCCAGAAGCTGACTCCTTCTCCACACCTTTGCCTCGAGATAGCAAAATCTGCATGAGAAACAAAGTTATGGCTCTGTGGTTTGATAGTACTTTGCTCCAGTGATATTTTCCTGGTAGATTTTGCAGAGCTATTTGCCTATCTGTCTGTACTTCTGCCCAAATTTATTTAAATATTTTTTGTAGACACATAATAATATATACTTATATAGAAAAACTATGTATTTAGTTATAAACCTCTTTTTTCTTCCTCAACTACAGTATGCCCTGGCTGCATGTGGAATCATACCTGTTGTCCATTCATGCTCATGTGAAGGCAGCACAGCAACAGACCTGGTGCTCTTCAAGTGAAATCTAACATAATGTATTTGGGAGAGAAAAATTCTCCACTGCAAGCGAGCAAATGGTTATCCTGGGGTGATTTATGATGATAATCTCTTCCATGATCCTCTGCTTTGTGCCCCAAAGTGGTTGTCGTATCTTTAAGGCCGAGGGTGCTTTGGCGAGCTTTTCCTAAACCTCATCCCCAGACAGGTGCGGTGCAGTCTGCTTTTGCTTGGCTACCGCAGTTTTGTTAGCCCAGGCGAGAAGTTTTTCCCTTCCGTGGCCTTGGAGAAGCTGCAGCAGAAATCCTTCAGCTGTCTTTGAGGTGAACTGCCCGGCTTGTTAGTGCGAGACTAGAGAAACGGGACGTGTGCGAGAGGGGCCGCTCCGCCCCGGCCCCACACCTCGGGAAGCCGAGCTGGGGAGAGAAAGGAAACCAAGAGGCTCCAGCTCAGCTGCTTCCTCTGCCGTGGAGAGGAGGGTGACGCCTGAGGGTCACCAGGTTTTCATTTATTGCCCGAAGTGCTGCGTGAAGCTCCTGTTTGTTTGGGGTTCTCTCCCTCAGGGAGGCGGCGGCGCCATCTTGTTCCGCGCGTCACATCGCGGGTGAGGTTTTCCCTGCTTTTTGGGGTTTTGTTCCAGTGTGGGAGGGGGGGATAAGATCTGACAGCTCAATATCTAGCATTTATTTATTCCCGCCCCCCCCCCTTGCTTTGTGGGCATTCTGATTGTTAATAAACTGTCGGGGGTTTTTTCCACAGTCACGCATTAGTATTAATTTCCTATTGGGGGAAAGGGATTGTTGGAACCTTTTAGAGAGACGACTCATTTCAGAGTGACTTCTCCTAAACTTGTCTCTAAATTGAGACAGTGACACATCGTCAAAGAGGCCAGAGTAAACCTCTGCCCCAGAGTGGCAGGCAGGGTGACAGGAATCAGAGTGCTGCGGCTGCTGCTGTGTGTGGACAGCTTTGGAGATGGAAAATGGTCATGGATGAAAGGAGGAAGACCCCAAAGGCAACCAAACTGTGCTTGGCCTCTGCAGGAAGGGGCGGACAGAGGATGACAAAAAGAGTTCTTACTTTCTTTTTTCTCCTTGTAGCTCTAAAATCCTGCTTACCTGGAGAGCTTCCTCTGCCCAGAAGCCAACCTCCTGCCAGCAGCCCTGAGCTGTCACCCACGGCCATGGCCCTGCCTGGGCTTTGCACCTTGGACAGCTGGACACTGCGCCCTGGGGACACCTCAATCCAACTCAGGTACAAAGAGCTGACACTCTGGGGACACCTGAGCTCAGCTCTACTCCAGAGAGCTGACACTCTGGGGACACTTCATCCCAGCTCACACACCTCCTCCAGCCTGCAGTGCATCACAACCTTCCTCTGCTCTTCCTCCCCCAAGCCTCCTTCCTGCCTGCACAGGAGCCAGGCCTGTGCTGCCACCCAAAGACATTCTGTAGAGCAGTCAAACACAAGAGGAACTGTGCAAAGATGGGGATGGCTGTAGGGTCACCCATTTCAGCTCAGCACCTCTCCCTCCCTCCCCTTTTCTACTGGCCTCCTTTTACTTGCTTTCCACACCAACTGTGACCTTACTCTTTTATTTTTGTGATACTCTATGCAAAACCCATCCATGCATTTAACAGATTTCTTGAGAGGTGAAACCTTACTTGTCTTGTGACTAGGGCATAGTGGCAGGGTTTTTAAGCAGCACCACTAAGAAAAAATGCAAAACAAAGCAAGACTGGCATTTCAACCCACACCTGCCTGCAGGCAAGTCAGAGGATGGTTCTTTTATGAGGGAATCTGCCACTTTGAAAGCCTGGGAAATCAGTCACAAGACAGGCTGGGAGTATAGGAAATGATAAATTGGTCTCTCTTATCACATCATGACAGTGAAACAGGTGAAAGGAAATTTTAAGCTGTGAAAATCTATTTTTCTTTAATTTATTTTCCTCTGTGACATGCAATGAGCATGCCCCAGAAATTCCCAAGGGCAAAAAATACATCAAGATTCAGAGAAAGACTAAATAGATATGGACAGCAAGAATATCAGGATTCATTAGAATTAATGGCAGTAAAAATGTCATCAGGTATATTAAACTCCTTGCTTCAGGGTACAGAAAACATTTGAGCCATTAGATCCAGCTGGAGTGGGGAGAAGAAGGGTGGGGAGGCAGATCCAGGTTCAGCCCTCCCCGAGGATCCATCACAGGTTCCTGCAGCAGGAGGATGATGTGGGGTAGGCAGATGCCTGGTGTGTCTCATACTGGTGTTCCCTTGGATATAGAGACAGGGCAGGGTCCCACAGCCATGGCCACCTTGGTGCTGCCAGGTTCTTGCCCTGCCAGTGCTGGGAGCAGCTTCTTTTCCTGGAGAAATTGCTTCTGCATGGAGGTCAGAGATGAGATATGACCCCTGTGCCTGCAGCATAGGAGAGGTGCTCAGTTTGGGAATGGCTGTACTGCCATGGAAAGCCCCTGTCTGGTATCTCAGAGTGGAGAGGTGAAGGATACATTCTCATTAACCAGCCTGTTCTGTGCAAGCACAGCAGGGCTCACACCAAGACAGTTTCACTTCAATATCCCCAAAGTCTCTTTCAGTCTTTCTGTAACAAATTCAGAAGTCCTAATGAGCCTGGCAGGCTACTAGGAAAAAAAATGGTGATGGCTTTCTGAGGTGCCAGAGAGGATCTCAACACAAATTCAAGCTCCCAGCTACACTTCTTGTATGTGATTAGACAAATCAATCAATCGTTTAGTGTCACTTTTTCTTCTAATTGTGCATTTGTGTGGTACACAGCTGAGCTCATTCAAGGAATGCTACTTGCCTTTAGGGCCTGTGCTCATCTGTTTCCATTCAGTCATGGACTTTTGGGGAAGTCAGGATTGGGCTCTTATGCTAGCAAAGGGGCCTGTATCAAGAAGGGAAATTCAGGTGCTTTCTTTGAGTGGTATCACCCTAAAACCTCTTCTGCTGTGGTTCCACCCAGCTAATGACCTAGTGCTCTTGTACATCAAACAGCATTGAGTCACCCTGTCCCCTTTCTCAAGACTGCCTTGAACAGGCTGTGTGGAGGCCATGACCTTCTGACCTTGCTGAGTCCTGCCCTTCCTCCATGTAAGGTGGAGGACTGGGAATGCTGAAATCCCTTTGCACAAGGGCACATCCTCTACCAGCTGCTCACACTTTCTCCATGGTGGCTTGGAGCTGTCACTGCAGATGCTCACACATGGCATCAGCCCTCATTCCCCTCTTTGTATCCCACTCCACAGCTGTTTCTGCAGCATGCAGCCCTTTCCCACATCCAGACCAAGCTCCCTGGGTTTCTGCTTGGTACCCCAGGAAAACTTAGTGGCCAAATCAAAGGGGCTTTGAAATAATGTGTGACTGAACACTTGTCAAGGAACATGATACCCGTAGCAACAAGTGGGAGCTGCCATTTAAGTTCACAGCTTCAAGCCATCTAGTCCAGCAGTGCTTTTAGGAACAGCAATTGCTTCAAATTGCTGGCTGCTCCTGCAAGGAGCAAACATGCCTAAGATCAGGAAAGCTGGTTACACCCCTAACTAACAGCTGGAGAGCTGTGAGCTTACACCAGCTCTGCAGTACCGGTTGTCTTTATCATGCTGGTGGTGCAACTCTAGATTTCTGGGTCACCCCCTTCCCTCTACCTCCAGTTGGGCTCCTGGACACCATGGCATAATGTGGAAAGGGGTTCAAAGTATAAAGCCTTGAGTTTCATGCACTTTCTTATTGCCAGCCCATGTTGTCTGCACATCGTGTACAGGAAGTAATTGATTGAAAAATGAAACACAGATTTTAGGGAGATCAGTTCCCCTGCACTACATCAATAAAGCAGTGCCCAAAAATAAAATGGTCGAGAAATTGGTAGGGCACTTGTTTGAAAGCTAAGGAGTTTTGGGGGTTCTGGGCTTTCTGACCCCTTTGATTGCTGATGGCAATTTTGGGGTCTTATTCATGTTGCAAAGGGCCAGCCTCTCATCTGGCTGTACCATGAGGCCTGGTGACTGCCTCACTCTGTTCCTCAGAGGCATAAGAGGAGTCATCTCCAGAAGCCACTACACATTTCTTCTCTGGGCAAGGCACCCTTCTTTATGGCTACTGAGCTACTGAGCTCATACCCTGTCTCACTTCCCACTTCAGGGTGCTTTTCTCAGCATCCTGCAGGGAGCAGAGTGATCCCAGAGATCTGCTGCAGTTCTTCACCACCCATTTTTGCCCTCCTGGATGAGGTCCTTGGTCCTGTTGAAGGAGGAGATGGAGCAGGAGCATGGCTTGTTCAGCTCTGTTTGTAACAACTCCACCTAAGGACAATGAAGACAAGAGGAAAAGAGAGGTATGGATCTTTTATAATCTGGTCATGTTGAACTTCTCTCCTGTTCCTATGGTGGTACTAAGAAAAAAAGGTATGTTTAAACCTTTGCAGTAGAACTGGGGGCCCATGAGGGGTTGTGTGGTACAATGAGCATCTAGTCCTGGTTCAGGCAGTGGGAATAAAGAGCTGGAAAGAGCATGGCCTTGCTCCAGAGCTGTGTGTTAGCTCAGGCTGGACAGTGAATGAAATGCACAGCCCAGCCTGTGCTGTAAGAGGGAGAGCAAGCATAGGCTGCTTCCCTCACCCCTGGTCATGCAGGACAGGCTCTTTCAGATTTTAACTCCCCTCTTGCCATGCTTTTCTTTCTATCCTTGTCTCTTAATCAGAGGAGCAGCTGCAACCCTCTAATACCCTCTAATAGTTTGTCCTTAGCAGCTGTTGGTGGTATTTTGGTGCTGCCTCCTCTCTCTTGTTGCTAAGATGTCTATTTCCCCACTGCAGAGCTGCCTGAGCTTTCTCCTCTCCAATGAGCCATGGGCAGCTGCAGGAAGGTCACTGGGAATTTGAGGAATTAATTTTACTGGAAACCATATCCAGTAACCAAGACACGAGCTGGAGTGGGAGAAGAAACTGGATCCATTTTGGTCATAGGGGAATAAAAAAGTATGGGAAAGGTTTGCAATTGCATTTTATCAGTGTCAATTTAAGAGACGGATAAAGGAGAAGGAAGTAAATTAAAACTATTCATCAGGTGAGAGAAAAGATTTTGTAACAGTTTGGCAACTGTTTGGCAACAGCCTAGGAACTAGTCTGCCAGTGTTTTCACTTCTCTTATTCTCATACTTCAAAAGTTCTGAAGCTCCTCTAAATGCACAAGGAAACAAGCCAACACTGTGATACCTCTCCATCATGTTTTGCTTGCATCCCAAAGAGCTCATCTCCCCACTTCCCTGTTGTGCATCTCTGTGACTGGTCTAGTCCTGGCCCTGGTGTACACATGGGAATAGCTGGAGTGAAAAAACAAGATTTTCTGTTACTTGGATATAAATGGGCTTGCAATGTTGCATTTAAAATATCTTGTGTAGTGTTTTGCTCCATTCTGTTCTAGGTTATTCTATTATATTTTTCATCTCTAGTATTTCTGGGCTCTTTTGCCCATGTGGTGCACACCTGGGAAGAACTGCTGGAGTGAAAGAGGAATATTTTCTATTTCTGTGTTATAAATGGAATGTAGGAAAGGCTTATGTTTGAAGAAAAGAGCAGGATTTGATATTACTGGGATAGAAATGGAAGTGAAATGTGTAGAAAATATATTGTCTTGGGTTCTTTTCACTTTTGAGAATGAATTCCAAAAAAGGCCTGCCATTTGGCTGTGTGCCAGATAAGATGGGAGCTATTGGGTTGTGATAAGGCAGTTTAGTAAAGCAAAAAAAAAAAAAAGAAACAAAAGTTTTCTTGTACTTAAGTAAAGGAAAACATTCATCTCTAATCCCCATCAGTGAGGATGCTCTGGAAGGCAAACACTGTGGAATAACAAATGCCCCCCATCCTTCTCACTCCCTTAGCTTTTATATCTGAGCTGATGTCATATATAGTATGGAATTGTCATATATAGTATGGAATATCCCTTTGGTTGCTTTGGGTCAGCTGGCCTGGATGTGTGCCCTACCAGGACCTTGCCCTCTCCCAATCCCATCATGGGGGAGAAGGAATGTCACAGGGACAGCACTGCTCCACATTAGCCAAAATGCAGCTGTGTTATCAACACTCTCCCAGCCCCCATAGCCTCTTTCATTTTCTGGTAATTCATATGGTGGTGCTTCTTGGGCACAAGTCTCCTTCTCAGGCACTGTTCCAAAATCTCTGCCTTCTGGCAGTTCATAATCTCTTCTAGGATTCCTAGGACATAGGGTTTTCCCATTCGGGCTGGTTGTGTAACCAATGCTACCCACTTACTCCATCTAGCGCTGGTTATGGGATGTGTTTGGGATGTCTCCTTTTGAACATCCAGTGTAGGACAGGCAGCTGTGGTGCCAAAAGGAGATGCTTCTGTCCCAGCAACTCCCGAGGTGGCTTGAACTCCCTTATAGGCTGCTAATTTCTCTTTTTCAGTGGGAGTATAGTGGTCTTCTTGTCCTGATAACTCCAGCTCCAAAACCCTACTGGCTGACCTTGGGTTTCTCCTAAGGTCCTTTGCCAGAGGTTCCAGTTGGGCCCCTGTTCCCCAGCTGCAGTGTAGGATGTATTTTGCCCTTCTCCACAGCAGACATTCACTCCAAACAAACTCATTAACTCACTACCATTCACCAAAGAGAAATCACTCAGCAAAGCAGGAGCCAATATTGGTGAAGCCAGGTCAGAGCAGGGCATACATGGGGAAGGAGCAAGATGGAGAGGCTGCTGCTTCATTAACTCCAGCAAAACTCTGGAGGGCTGGTGTTTTGGGTGCCTGCTTGGAAAATCCAGCTGCCAGAGTCACAATGAGAGCTGCTCCATACCTGCTTCATACCTGCTCCTACCTGCTCCATTCCTGGTCCTGGGAGAGGCCCAGTGGGCACCAGGTAGGACATGAAGGAAAAGGCTGAGGAGGAGGCTCTTGAGGAGCTTGCAGGAAAGTAATTCTAACCCCTTGCTGAACTTGGTGACACCAGTCCATATTGACTTGTGAAGTCCTTCCAGTGCTGCAAGCCCTTCATGGGCACAGCATAAATGAATGGGCCAGGAGTACGTGTTTTCCACCTGCTTTTGCTATGCAGTTTTAAATCTACTTTCTCTATCCAAAGGAGTAGGATTTATTTATTTTTTTTTACAAACATTTCCTGTAGGAGCTTGAATACTCTTTAATCTTTGCACACACCTTTGGAGCTGGATCCATAGTCTCAGATATGCCAAAGCCATCCCATACCCTTTCAGTTCTGCCAGGCCTAAAATCCAGGAACGTAGAAAGTCTTGAAACACTTAGCAGCAACGAGCCATCTGAAAAGCAGGAGTGATTCTCTCTTTCAGAAGATGATGCTAAATTACATGGAGATTATAGGGCCAAGAACTCTGAAGAGAGATGAGAAAGGATGTAGAGCACCATCTTCCAGTGCTTTCCTTCCTTCCTCATCTGGTTTTCACTCCTTATCCCACACAGGCTTTGATGAACTTCCCTGAAAAGTCTCAGATCTGTCCCATTTTCTGTCTCCAGCCTGGGAAGCTCTGCTTGCTTTCTCTCAAGTGATCCAAATCCAGCCAGATTTCCTCCCCAGAGCATTCATTAGGTGACTCTAACCCATGTCAGTGGGATTACAGCTATCTTTGATCCTGCTGTAGTTAGGAGACGGGGTTGTATGCTGTGTAGAGTGTCTAATTTAGATTTGCTTTGCATTCTATGGCACAGAGCAGGGAATGGATCCCCTGGGAGCCTGATGTGTAGAAAGCAGCAAGTCCCCACTGGAGTCAGGGATGAACAAAACAGTCTTCTTTTCCCTCTTTCTGGGAAGTGCAAATTCTTTGGTGCTTTATATTCTGGTTATCTCTGAGTGCAGCCTCATGCCCTGGTTTGAAGTTATGGCATGTCAGAGATGAGCTGACACCTCTAACCTGGCTATGAGGAGCTGGTTCCACTGAGCTGCACCCAAAAGTTATGGAGGTAGGCAGCACTTCCCAGAAAATTCCAATTTGGCCTGCAGAGCACTTCTGTACCCAGGAGCAAAGAGGTGCTTTAATCATATGCCAAGCATAAATTGGGGTCTGAAATAAGTGTTTCTGTGATGGGTAAACAAGGCAGAGGCAACACAGAGGGGATGTAAAGAAGGTGGGGTGGGCAGTGCAGGTCTGTGTGGGCTGTCCCAATGGCACCAGGCTGTTCCTGGCATGTGATGATCACCGGTGAAGCAGGAAACAGGGAGCAGCAGTGGAGGATTTGCATGAGCTGCATGTAGGGTGCCTGTGCAAGTGACAGCTGTGCTGGTACTTTATTTCCCTTTGCAGATATTATGGGCTGCCGTACACCAGCCCGGGGGCAGCACAGCCTGGCTTAGGACTTCTCCTGAGTATTTGTTCTGGAACATCTTCAAGGGCTTGAGGAGGTGCCAACAATTCACCTCTCCCACTGCATACCTGCCTCTAATTGCAAACCAGATAGGTTCTGACACGATATTGGCCAATTAAAGTTTCCATCCCCCCCAGCCACAGCCACACAGTCCTGCATCCCACAAGCCACCGATTTGCCCTCTAGCTTGGAAATGCTTACGATCTGTGCAGTCATCTGACCCAGCACACTTTCTTCCTCCGGCTGGGGCTGCATTTCCTCTGATAGTGGATGCAGCTGGCTTTAGCTGAGAGAGGCCAGACTAACCTCACATATTCATCAACCTGCCAATTTGCAAGTCCTTGCCCAGCTGGGATTGCACTGGACTGGCTGGCATTTCTGGTGTGAGTGCCAGAGGAGTGGGCATCACTCAGTAAGGAGGGGGCTGTGATGCTGTTCCCGAGGAGGAGAAATGTTCATTTGCGGCTGTGAGGAGGGGAATGGGTAAATTAGATCAAAATTCTTATGTGGAGAGGGACTTTCCTGCCTAGTGGTTATTTGGGGTTTTTAACCCACGTTTTTTCCCCTTTAGTAAAAGATGAAATAGAGGTGTGGTGGAGGAAGGGGCAACTGATGAAATCAACACACAGAAAGGAGGAAAATATTGTAAATGATTGTTGAAAATCACAATGATCTGTGCAAAGGAGGAATTCAGGCAAGAAGCAAGTCCCTTTTAGACTGTTTTAGTAGAGGTTTGGGAGTGACTCAGAAAGCAAGCACTGTTTTCAAAGCAGGGAGCTGTGTGTGGTTGACTTTTCAAACACAGTGGGCTTGATTTCCCCTTTCAGATTTAACTGGAGCACTGTAATTGCTGATAACAACACTATCATTTGAAGCTGGTACCTGGGGCCTTGTTGTGCTGGGACTCCTTTCCAAAAAGCCCAGGCACCAAGACAGCAGTCAGGAATACCAAGGCAGCCATGACTTGTTATTCCAAAGCAAGTAGGAGGTTAGGTTGGGGTATAAACTGTGAGGACAATAGTATTTGTTTAACTGCTTCTGGCAATGTTAACTGGAATGCTGTGACCTCCCAGCTCAAGATCATATGCTGTGATGAAGAAAAAATTATATTTATTGTAGAATCTGAAACTACTAGCAGAAACCTGCAGTTTTACTGCACCCTAAACCCACTGTTGCTGTTACTGCAGTTCAAAATACAGACCTGTTTTCTCTGAATTGAAGACCTCTGAGGCATGTCTTTTAAAGTTCTAGTATTTGTTTAAAGTGAAAGTCAGACTTGTATTGTCTTCTGTTTTGACTGCATAATTTTGTCCTTAAGCTTAATTATATGAGGTGAAACTCAGCCCTTGCTGGAAGAAAGTCAGTGCTTGCAAACCAAGGGGGTCCAAGCATTTGCCCTGAGAACCAGGATGTGACTGCAGTGTCCCAGGAACTGCTGAGTTCTCCAGCTGTGATCTTGGTATGAGTAAGGCTTTGCCTGCCAGCCCACTACCTAGTCCACATGAAAGGTTTGTGACTCAGTTCCTGACTACTTTAGCTTGAAATGCCACCTACCCACACATCTAAAATGCAGAAGCAAATTCCTGTCTTTGAGCTCTCTCAAGTTCATGGTTGTGACAAGCTTTGTCAGGGAAGTGAGCTGGACCAACAAATAGATAAATAAAAACAAATGGGGTTTTAGGAATAGAAATCCTTGCTTAAGTCTTGTTCATGAATACAAGTGTCTCTTGCTACAGTGGATCCTGGATCCTGAGATTTCTACCTGCATTTTAGAGCCAAGCACAGGATTTGTCCTAAAGCACAGCACAGGTTCTGAGTGCACAGATTCATCCCCATCCTAGGGGAACTGAAGAGCTTTGCCAGGCTGGCCTGGCCTGAGATGCCCTGAGCTCATGAGGAGGCAAAATATGGCTCTTGTGATTTTCCTTGCTGTGGCTGGCAGCTGGACACGTGGCATTTGCTGCAGAGACTTTTCCAAATTCTGTCTGCATTTTTGGAGGAAATACAAAGCCACTCTGGGATCAAAGGCAGGCATGGACTTCACTCCTGCTGGGAGCAGGCTGTCCCAGGCTGAATGCCCCCAGTGGGGGCAGACCCTTCCCAATCTGCCTATGGGGGAGGAAGAGGAGGCATTTTTCAGGCATTGCAAGCTGCAGTGTGAGAGAAGAGTGCCCCCCCTCGGGTAGCCAGGATGGGGAAAATCCACTTCTAATACGGTTTGCTGTATTTTTACACCCTCCCAGATGCCTGATTTTTCTGGCTCTCCCTACACATCTTTTTACCCTCTGGAGCCTTTTCTTCTCCCTCAGCATGAAATTAATCTGGGCATCTGTGCATGCCAAATTCAGGAAAGACTATGAACTGTAAAGACTGTTTATGAGTCCCTTAGAATGGGTAAGTTTTTATTGATGGAGAAGACAAAAGCAAAAAGGAGTGGGGTTTTAGCATTCTTGGCAGCTATGAGAGACATGCCTTGAAGAAAAAAGCAAATCCTATCCTTCACACCCACCTGAAGACACAACTAAGCTACTTCTCAGGCACTGTTTTAGGTTTGTGTAGGCTCCTGTAGGAACTGCTTAGGTCAAGTCTTCTAGCACAAAGAAAAGCCAGTTGTGACCTCTATGGGATGAATGGGAGCAGCAGAAAGCAAAGCCTGGAAAACACCTTTACCTTGGGTGCCACACAGAATTTTCCAGAAGGAAACACAAAGTGACCGCTCCAGGAAGTGTTGGAGAATCGGATTTTTTTGGCATTCATCCTGCAAGGCCAACCAAGGACAATGCTAGGCTTGTCTTCTATATTTTTAAAGCTATATTCATTCTTTTGTGGTTTAAGTGTGTAGCAGCTGCATTTTCTGTTGGAAAAAGGGTTTTTTACAACTCTGAAACACTAGTGTCCCCTGAAAATTAAAATTTCTTCTAGGCTTGTTCTTTACCTAAAGCCTTGACTAAAATCTTCTCCTGGCATGTTTCAGCTAGGGACTTACAAAAACAAACAAATAAAGTGTTATTAGTATTTCAGTTCACAAATAACCAGATTGATCTTAAAGGAGAAATATACAGATATATTTTATTTTTATAAGTAGAAAAATTAAGTATAAAGTTCCTGTAGAACTACTCTTTGCCAGATCAAACATATCAATCATTTAATCATTTCCCATACTAGCAGAAATGCACATAGCATCTTTTGTTTGTATGAAAATCACTTTTCAAAGGACATGAATTTTGACATTACACAGCTGAACAGCTGCTCAATTCTTTTTTCTCTAGTGCTTTGGCCACACTGCTTTTCCAAGAACTCTTTTAGGGAAAGACAGGGGAGAGCTCAGTTTAAGATTAAAAACATTTAGATTTCTTTGAGAGCTTTCCCCAGAGACCTATCAAAAGCACCACCCAGTAACAATACAGTGGGTAGTTCTCTTGCCTTGGGAAAGGAGCACTCTTTAAAGCCCAACTAATTCGTTAGAAGGGATTATAGGATTAAAGAGCTCCTAAAGGCTAGAGACCCACTTCTACAAGACAGTAATTGTTTATTTCAAGGATAGTGATGCTGCAGCTTTCATGAGTCTCAGAGTTAGTACATCCAGAGACGCAGAAAAGGTTGATCAGCTCCCCAGACACCCACTCAGGGAATCCACAAATGGCTTTGGTACAAGAAAATTCCCTATTAAGTGAATTAGTTTTACGTATGAAAAGTTCAGATTAAGAAGAGGACGCTGCTTTGACCTTGTTCTGCAGGCAGTCACCACTCATGAAATGATCTTCACTTCAGGATTCGACTCTTCCAAGGCTCTCAGTTCATCATCCACTTCAGAACTCCACAAAATGTCATACAAACTACACCAAAACAAAAAGGCAAGCGAGATTTAGTGAGCATCCTCCTGTTAAGGGAAGAGAAAGGTGCACAACTGGCCAGTATGGGAAGGTCATATGCCACAAAGGGCCTTATCTGGCTTTGAGAACAGCCAGAAATTGGCTTTACAGCCCAGGACCCCCTTACTCCCTCACCAGCAGCAGCCTCCCACCCCTGCCAGGGCTACCACCATCTCTCACATTAACTGCTGCACGTTGCAGCTGGGCTTCTTCAAGGCTTCACAGATCTTCCTGATGCCTTCATCATCCAGGGGGTTGTAGCTCAGGTCCAGCTCGGTAAGGCATTGCTTGGTGGCCATGACGGTGGCAAGGGTGGCACAGCAGCCTGCTGTCAGGTCACAGTTACCCAGCCTGCAGGGAGAGGAGGGAGAGGCCAGTGCAGTGAGCCCTGGCTCCAGGAAACACTGCCCACACCCGGGCAGCAGCTGTGGACATCCCCAGCATGGACCAGAGATCCTGTGAACATGGCACCTCCGAGACATCAGCAGGGGCTGATGGTGGTCTTGTCACAGAGACAGCTGCTCTGGTGGTGATTGCTGAACACCTCAGAGCCTCCCTAAAGCATAACAGTGTGTGGCTATGGGCACAGAAGGAACCCAGTGAAGTTATTCCCAATTTCACCATCATGCATCATCTTCTCTTATTACTACACTTGAGACTTGCAACCAGCTCTCTAAAGAGGATCACTGAAGCCTCTCACTTAATGACCAAGTAGTTTTAAGTGGTCAAAAGTCATATCTTTCTGGGACAGACTTGCAAGTCTTACTGATGTCTCCCATGACCCATATGCTCCACTCACTCTCTGTGAATTTGGACATCACAGCATAGCTCCAGCTTCTGTCCAACAGCATAGAGAGAACAAGCAGGGGGCTCTGAGCATCACACAGCCCACAGCTGAGCCCAGCTGGGAAAGGAACAGGCTCATGGGGAAGGCAAATCCCACCCAGGGTTGGGGATGATGCTCCAGCTGGCTGCCTGCTCCTTTTAGTGAAGCTGGACCAGCACTTGTGCTGGCACCCATGAGGACCATGGAAGTAGAAGGCAAAGGGTGAATTCAGACAGCAAGAGAGAAGTTGACTTCTGAGAGTGCACCTTACCATAGGGACTGAATGTTGCAGTTGGGGTGCATCAGCCCTTCACACAGGAGCTCCACACCTGCATCTCCCAGCTTGTTCTCACCTATGTGCAGTACTTTCAGGTGCTTGTTGGTGCTGAGAGCAGAGCTGACAGCCTTGCAGCAAGCAGTGGTGAGCCCACACTCCCTAACCCTGCAAGGCAAAAGTGACATGAGATCTAAGTGGGACACCTAGAGACTATCAGGCACCATTCACTTCTTTACATTTACTTAGCAGGAGCCCAGACAGTGGGAACAGAGAAACCAGAGACTTCCTGCAATCACTGTACTCCTCTCAATGCCTGTCTGCTTAGTCCTTTCTGGGCAGTACCTCTCCCACTCTTTATGTGGGATGTCTGCCTTGGAATGTGCACCTAGGAAAGGCACCTGCCCAAAAAGCACAGGAACAAAGAAGGATGAAGTGTGCTGCTCTAACAGTCACTGTTGGCTCCACTGTGCACTCCTGAGGACCCCATTGACTTCCAGGCCACTAGGGCAGGGAAAGAACCCAGCTGGGGGCAGGAGCTGAATCTCCAGTGTAGGAAAATTCAAGTTTTAGGTGAAAGAACAAATTTCCTCTCCCAGCCACCACAGCAGCCCAGCCTACATTGTAACAGGATGCTGAGAAATGTTTAATGTCACTAGAGCTTTCTTTTGTCTCATCAGTAAGAGAGTTTAGCTCCAGTGGAGAACCTGAGATATCTGTTCACAGCACTCATTTTGCTATTCCATCAGACCTTTCAAACTTTAAAAGTCTCCTAACTGCCACTGTGTTGCAGTTGCATTGTGGTGTTGATAAAACAATTAATTAGAAGCTCTGCAAGTGATGCTTCGTCTCCCTTTGCTTGTAATAGATAATTGTGACTGATGGGGCACATCCTCAAAGTGTCTATGAGTTTAGAAATACAAATCCTTTTAAAGTCTTTAAGTTTAGAAAAGCCCTTTTTAAGTCTATAAATCCTTTCAGTAACAACCAGCAGGAGTTGCTTATGGAACCATCACAACTGAGGATCTATCTGGGTGGGCATTACTTCACTTACATCTTTCTTCAGTGAGGCCTCCAAAGAAGGCAGTGGGTATGTGAAACTTGACAGCAGCTCACCATAGCTCCTGAAGTTTAGATTTGGGATCCTTGAGTGCCTGACACAGCATTTCCATCCCTGAGTCTCTCAGGTTATTGTCTATCAGACTGATCTCTGTGAGGGTCTCCTTTGTACTGATGAGTCTGGAAAGATCTTTACAGCTAGCACTTGTGAGATCACAGTCCCATAACCTGCAAGGAAGAACAAAATGTTATTTTCTCCCAAGAAAGATTAGATTAGAAAACAGAGTCCTGTTCTAGTATTCTGAATTTCTGGTTACATTGTCTCATTTTCTTGTATCCTTTCATACATCATACCACAAAACTTCCTCCTTTCCTTACTTTCCACTTGGTGCACCAAAAGCTCTGCTTTGTAACACACAAAAAAAGAAGTAGAAATATGCAATTCTAGTATACAGATAACTCAAATGGAAACCAAGATAATGCCATTCAAAACTTCCATTTGCCCTCTCCCCAGAATTTGATCCAAGCAATTTCAGTGTGGCCCTACTTGTTCATGGTCTTCTCCACCCAGTTTTTGTGAAATTACTGATTTGCAGCTGAGACACTTTTTTGACTGTAAAGGTAAATGAGAAACTTTCCACTTAGGAGCAAACCAGCAGCACAACCTAAACAGCTCAGAAAGAGTATATAAGAAACCTTTGCCCACTCTTACCACAGCTTCTGGATTTTGCAGCTAGGATGCATCATTCCCTGGCACAGCAGAGCCAGACCGGAGTCCCCAATCTTGTTGTCCCCCACAGAAAGATCCATCAGAGATGACTTGTTCCTGAGAACAGCACTAATCTCCATACAGCTATCACTGGTTATGCCACAGTTCTCCAGGCTGCAGGAAAAAGCACAGTTGGAGTTGCTGCTCCAGACCCACTGTGTTACATACACCCCAGTACCCCAGTTCAGACTGAGAAGGGTCTGTGGGCTGGTTCCTTGCTGCAAACCAGTGCAGCTCAGCCAGGCACTGCTCCATCCTACGGGGTTAAGAGAAGATACAGGTGTTCAAGATGGGACTCAGGGTGAGGCAACACAGTGCCTCCTGCATTTCATGAGGCTGCAGGGCACTTTGAACCAGCCATTCATATGCATTAATGCAAGGATTGTTCCTGCCAAACTCCCCCTTTTTATCAGTTATCCTTTTTAAGAGGAACTTTGGCAGCATCACACAGTGAGTCCCTGCTGAGCCAACCCCTGCTGAACCTCAGGGGCAAGATAAAATGAATTGTGCTTTTCCCAGAAAGCCCTTCATGGGCTCTACCCTAGAAATGAGGCCAAAGCCAGCACCTTTGTTTTGTAGCAAAAAAGGGCTCTGAATAAGTATACTCAACAGGCTGGTAATTCCAGTTTAAGAACTAGAGCCACTGAGGGTGATTGTTCCTCTGCTCTGAGACACAGGTGAGCAGTCTCTCTTAGTAAGCAGTGGTTTAACCTGGAGTGCTAAAATCTCCAAAACTGAAAGCCCCAGACATTTGTGTGCTGTTTCCAGTTAACATAAATCTGAGCCAGCAAAAAATCTGGCCTGCATTTCAAGCATTCCTGACAACAATTTTGCTGTCCTGTGGATGGTGTGACTAGCAGCAGCACTAGCTGCCATTGGAGATGACCAGCTCTTCCTTACTGTAGTAGCTCTAGGTTGCAGCTTGCCTCCACCAGGCCCCGGCACAGCTGCTTTACAGCTGTATCTCCCAGCGTGTTGTTGCTCAGGCTGAGCTCCTTCAGGGTGGGCTTGCTTTGCAGAGCAGCATTGAGAGCTTCCACAATATCAGCTGTGAGTTCACAGTACTCCAGCCTGCAAGAAGAAAAGAAGTCCAGACAAAAAGACAACCCCCCTCACACATCCTGCTACCACAAGAATCAGCTGAGCCTGCTGTGTGCTAGCCAGGGCAGAACACATGCCAATGTGAGTTGAGATCAGGCAATGCATAAAACCAAAGATAACTGTAAGAGTTTTTAACAGCATCTCTCTGTTCATTTCAGGAACCATTAATTCTTAAAATAGATCCCAGGGGGCCCTAGCAAGACCAATTTTTTCAGTAGGCCTCCATTAACCCAGTGTACAGGCAGCTTGGAGCCCAGAGCTGAGCTCTGCACTGCAACACCATCATGAGCCTCAACTCTGGGCTTGCCTGGGGGGAGCTGCAGGCTGCAAATACACCCAGGTCCTGCTCAGTCATGAAACAAGGGATAAGGGCAGCAGAACCTGATATTTCCTGAGCATCTGAGAGGTCCTGCAGTTACAGCCACCATGGCCAAGAGGGCTAACTCCTGGCCTATAAAGCCTATGGGAACAGACACCTGACTGTTCCAAACCCACAAGACCCACCAGCATGAACAAGCAGGACAATTTCAGGTAAAAACAAGAACAAATCCACACCTGGCAACAAAACTCCTGCTTGTCTCAAAGGAAAGGCAAGCATGGCCTGTCTGATGACCAAAAAGCCCAGTGACTACTTACTGCAGCTTCTGCAGCTTACAGCTGGGGTTCATAATGCCTTGGCACAGCACCTTCACTCCAGCAGTTCCCAGTTTGTTATCCCCTACATGCAGCTCTGTCAGTGATGGCTGGGCACTGAGGACAGAGCGCAGGGTCTCACAGCTGGCACTCGTCAGATTGCAGTTTTGCAGCCTGCAGGAGAGAGGCAACAGGGTGAGGGAAATGCACTCCTAAAATTACAGAGGCTCTTCTCAGAGAGGTTTATCTGCCAAGGTTGGAATATGGAATGAACACGATAGCTCTGATAGTGCATGACCCTCTAGGAAGAGGTTTGTCCAAGTTAGTACCATTATTTTACAGGTGTGCCATAATATTTTTATCAATTACACCTGTGCCACAAACAATAGCTCCCATGCTTCTTTCAGTGTAATCACTCGTGCAGCATCTCGACTAGAATAAGGATTCACTCTACAACTGTTTTATAGAAGTGGTTTAAATATCAGAAGCTGACCCCAGGTATAAAGCAAAGGCATCTTACGATTTCTTGCCCCCTGTCCCCAGAGTAGGTAGAAGTTAAAATCTCATCCAACCATGGATATAATTTAGTTTAATGGTATAGTACAAGAAGGATCTATAAAGTTCTCAGGCTGGAGAAGTAGCATAGGAACTGTGCTACTAGTATTGCTATGGGGCATTTATAGTTGTTGGATAAGACTTTAGAGCAATGGAGAGATGTTGCGCAGGGAGATTTAACTTGGGTTTGGTTGCTCTTTTATTTCCTCTTATTCCTCTTATTTATTCCTCTGTACATTCCTCTTCATTTTATTTCCTTTTTATTTGGTTTCTTCTTTATTTAAGGCACCTTACCAGAACCCCAAAAATGGGCAATTTTATTTTTATGGAACTAAAAAACCCCAATCCAGGCTGTTGCTTGAGTGTTTGGAGAAGTCTGAAGCCTAGGGCAAACTCTGAAAAATTACTTAAGTCTTCCAGTACAGAGTACCACAGTTACTCCTTGAAGACCCATCAGAGAGCTGCAGTTTCATCAGATTCACAATCAACTTTCTTCCTCTTTGCCTGAGTCCTCATGGCAGGGGGCACAGGGACTTTAATACCTGATCTAAAAGGCAAATTATTTTTACAGGGTAGTGTCCTGAGGATCCCAGATTCCCCTGAGGAGCTACACCCTGCAGAAGAGATGCTGGACAGAGAAGACATCTCTTGGAGGGCTTCTGAGGAACAGAGGCAGCAGTTACTGGCTCTGACTAAAGCTCCTGCACCAGGGTTGCTGAGGGAAGCCCACTAATGCTGTAATGTGGTGGGGTGCCTCTATACAATGCCTCTCAGAGCCAGGAACTCTCCAGTCTGCTGAGTGCCAAGGATCACAGAACAATGTTGGATCCTGGGCTGGCACCCCTGCCCCACAAGGCTCAACCCCAAAGGCATCTGATGCGAGTCCTTCACTGAATTTGAGGGGAATTTTCCACAGGTGAGCACCTTGTACATAGTCCTTTAGGTTTGTGTGCTTGTGAGTGGGAATCTGCTATTGCAAATGGACTGTGACTGTAGCTGTCCTAGATTATTAAGTACTTTAGATATGTAAGTAAGTTAGGCCCATGAGTTACTGTTGCATTGTAGTAAATTCTATTTGAATCTTTGTTAAATTGTTTAACTCAAGCTATTAATCAAGTGCTGTTAAGTTTAAGTGCTGTTAAAACTTTTAAGCCTGAAATGTTGGTCCAATCCAGAACTAGTTTAGCAAGGATTCCAAACCTTAGAATTCAAAAGGACTGTCTTCTTTATTCACCCCTTCCTGTCCTGACCCTTCCCCTTCTCGCAGCTTCCATGTAGATAATTCTTTGGTTGACACTGCTTATTGATTTTAGATTTTTGTTTACTTTTTCTCTATGTGCTTTAACCATCTAGTAAGTAGTAGAATGAACCTTGACAACAAACTGTTGTACTTTCACTTTTATATTAAACCTGCCTTTGCCAGTGATTCTTTAAGAGAGCTTAAAACACTCATTTGTGACAGCATGACAAGAGCAAGACAATCAGGGAGGCTTTACCATAACTTCTGCAGGCTACAGCTTGGTGTCAGCAACCCTTTACAAAGGTACTCAACACCTGCATCTCCCAGCTCATTGTTGTTCAGTTTCAGCTCTGTGAGGGATGGATTTGTATTGATGATGGAAGAGAGATCCTCGCAGTTACTGCTGGAGAGATTGCAATCATCCAACCTGAAACACAAGGAGACAAGGAGCATTTTAGTCCACAGAGTTGCTCAGTTCTCCCTGGCTGGAGCACTGCTCATGAAAGCAGAGTGGGCAATGTCCCTGCAGCTCCTGGGATGCCTCCATAAGTATGTGCAGGACCTGCTGGGTGTTGCATGGCCCAAACCAAGGCGTGCTCTGGGCTGCACCACAGGATGGGCTGGATGGCAGCTTCGCAAATCTTGCTCCTTCTCTGTGCTGCACAGAAGAGGGCACAAGTCATCCCCCTACAGCTGGAGGAAGCACCTTCATTTAAACAGTGACAGTGACACACCACCTGCCAGCTTACAGGCTGTCAGACTGGTTCTGCATTGAGAACAGCCCAGCTGGGTTTGCAGCCAGCCCCAGAGACACTCATCAGCAGTTTGGTGTCCTGCAGATGAGTCATGCTGGTTTGTTACCTCTTTCCAGCAGAAATCAGCATACAAACCCTGAGTTTGCAGTTTGGCAGCAGCTTCTCCCTGGACATGGGCATTCTTCTAGGTGCTACTAAATTGATGGGGATGAATTGGATTGAAAGGAGAGCCAAGGAAAGGATCAGGAGCACAGGACAGCCAGGATGGTATAGAGGGAGACACAGAGCAAAAGGAAGGTGTCATGAAGAACCATACAGCCTCAGGCACAGCCACAGCCAGGAGTGCCAAAAGTTGCCTGGTCATTTCTCCTTAGATAACAGTAAGGAAACTGAGGCTCTGTGAAGGTTCTCCTTCCCTCCCACAGTGAAAGACATGACTTCCAATGGGATCATATTCAACACTGATGGAACGATCCCTGCAGCAGCCACCCTCATCCATTGCCTCTGGAGCAGCCCAGCCAGCAGCCCAGGAGACAACCATCCCACTGCCTTCTGCCACCCAAGGCCAGGCCCATGAAGCATTGCCTACAAAAGGCTCCTTTGCAAAACAAAAGGCAGTTGCCCTCACCAGGTCCGGTGCCCTCTGAGGCACTGCTGGCATGAAGTGGCCCATCCTCTCCAGCCCCAGCAGGATGATGCCATCCCATGAAGTGTGAATTCCTGACCAGAGGGGAAACATTGCAAGAGCAACTCTTCTGGGCCCTGTCCTACACCAGGAGATGGTTCCCTCCCAGTATTTGCTCAACAAACAGGGCTGGTACTTCTGAAGGTCAGGTGAAGAATTAAAAGCTGATGGCACACAGCTTGTACCTGACTACTGAAGCCAAAATCGCTTTACACCATCAAGCCTGCAATCCAAAGAGTGTGCAACCTGATAACTTGAGAGACAAAGGCAGAATAACCAAAACAGTGATCAAATATTTAAATCACATTACTTAGCTGAGCCCTATGGCACACCAAGAAACAGGGCAACATTACTTCACACCAAGGAGATTTATCTGCAGTTAAAAATGCTTTGCAAGAGGGTGGGGATTTATCCCCCTTTTAAATTAACTTTTTGGATGAAAAAAGGTAGATTCATTCATGTTGCCATGTAATTTTTAAGTCCCAGGTCAAACAGTTCTGAAGATGAAAAGCACAGGAGAGAAATGCAACAGTTCTTACTCAAAAGAGATGATACACAACTAGTTACTACCTGATGGTTTTGCAGGATTTCATTGTGGTCAGAAGTTCAGCCCATCTAGATGGGCTCATCTCTTCACACTGGATGTCAAGCTCCATTTTGACAGTTGATATAAGATCTGAAAATTAAAACAAAATGAAACCACTTTTTTTTTTTTTTTAAATGACTGAGAAGCAAGGATGTTCTTCAATCCCCCCAGCTCTCAGCCATGAGTCATACTGTGCAAAGGGGACAGATTATAATTTTCCAAAACCTGCAAACACCAGTATAAGGCTAGCAGTGGAGGATGGTTTTGTCTGGGACTTGGGAAGGCCTTCCTCTGAGAGGAAAAAAGCACAGGAATCCTGAAGAGATACAGCAAAAGCCTGTTATCTGAAGGCTGCTTGTGTGAGAATAAGACATTCCCCTTCCACCTCCAAGGGAGCTTAACCAGAAGGAGCTTTATAGGGGCACTGGTGCTACTCACTATTGCACTGCTGAGCCACACGAACACCAAGTTCCATCAGCATGGCACACCTGACCCATTATGGAACCTCAAGCTGTACTTAAAATTGTGGTATATTTGAGATAATTTGGGTGAATGAAGAAGACGAGCACTAAAACTGCCTGGGGTCAAATTAAAAATCCTGCTGGACATGTGTCTGCATGCGAGAAGTGGAACTTGTGTGGATGGGAGAAGTGTTCCTCCATAGTTCGATATCCAAGGTTTGAAAGATCACTCTGGTTGGGCAAATCTAAGTACAGAGAACTTGGTAAGCAGGAATCTTTTTTGCTTGTTTGTTTTTTGGGGTGGTTTATTTTTTGTTCTTTTTTTTTTTTTTTTTTTTTTTTGTTCTGCAGTCAGACTGCATTTCTGAAGTGATATAAACACAACGCTGTGCAGAACAGCTCCAGATAAACGTGCACAGAAACATGCCAAAGCCAGTGCCTGAGCTCTAGGTTTAGTCTACAAAGGATGGGGTTAAAGGCAGCGCTGTAGTAGGTGACAAAACGCAGCCCTGGTCTCCCGGTTTGGCCAGCATGACTCAGGCTACGGAGCACTTGTAAAAGAAATAATCCCTGAGCTATCCCATCGGAATGTGAGCTGCAGGCAGCCACCGTCTCCCCTCATCCCAACCCCTCGTGCCGCCGTAGCATCGTGGGGACCCCGAAGTCGCTATTTTCGCGGTCCCAGCTCGGTGCCGGCGCTGCCGTGCGGTCGCACCCACAACAGACGCGGCGCCCACGCGGGAGGGGCCGCGCCCAGCGCGGGGCGGGCTCCGAAACACGGCAGCACCGGGACAGGGCGGCTCCGGGACACGGCAGCACCGGGACAGGGCGGCTCCGGGACACGGCAGCACCGGGACAGGGCGGCTCCGGGACACGGCAGCACCGGGACACGGCAGCACCGGGACAGGGCGGCTCCGGGACACGGCAGCACCGGGACAGGGCGGCTCCGGGACACGGCAGCACCGGGACAGGGCGGCTCCGGGACACGGCAGCACCGGGACAGGGCGGCACCGGGACACGGCAGCACCGGGACAGGGCGGCTCCGGGACACGGCAGCACCGGGACAGGGCGGCTCCGGGACATGGCAGCACCGGGACAGGGCGGCTCCGGGACATGGCAGCACCGGGACAGGGCGGCTCCGGGACACGGCAGCACCGGGACAGGGCGGCTCCGGGACACGGCAGCACCGGGACACGGCAGCACCGGGACACGGCAGCACCGGGACACGGCAGCACCGGGACATGGCAGCACCGGGACGCGGCAGCACCGGGACGCGGCGGCGCTCAGGGAGCGTGGCGGCACCGGGACACGGCGCCAGCGGCACCGTCAGCTCCCTGGTACGCGCTCGGCTCTGCCCTGCCCTTCCAACGCCAGCGCTGCCGGGAATGCCGGCCCACGCCTCTGTGGGACGGCACCACAGCCCCACGTGCCGCGGGGTGATGGGGATCGGAGCCAGCGGCGACACGTCAGGGGACAGCAGCAGCCGGACTGCCACAGCCCTCCCCGCGGCGCTCGGCACTCTCCCGTTTTACTCCCGCCCGGATGGAGAAAGGGTTCTCGCCCCAGCCCCGAGTTCTGCGCTCTCCCGCTCGGGGTCCCGGGCAGCGGCCCGCTCCTGTCCCGGGGCACAGCCGCCACCACTGCCGCCCTGCCCGGTCCCCCCGCCCCGGTGCTCACCGCCCCGCCGCCTCCCGCACTGCAGGCAGCTCTTTTTCCTCCCGGACTTCCCTTCTCCCCCGCTCCCCCCGGCCCGGCCCGGCCCGGCTCCCCACTCCTACCGCCGCGCCGCCACCGCGCAGCTGCCGCCGGCTCCGGCCCGGCTCCGCCTCGTATCGCGGCGGGGAGGAGCAGGATCTCTCCCTCCTCCCCTTTTTCCCTTTCTTCCCCCTTTTCCTCTTTCGCTCCCTTTTTCTTCCTCTTTTCCTTCCGTTTTTCCCCCCTCCCTTTTTTCCTGCCTTCTCTGATACTTAACGCCTTTTTTTCCTCTCTTTCTTGTCTTTCCTGACTTCTCCCCGCTTCCCTCTCTTCTGACCTTCTTTCCCCTTTCCCCTCTGTTCCCTTCTTTCTTTCCCTGTCCACTCCTTTATGCTTTCTTAATATCTCCTTCCTTTTTCCTCACTTCCTTCTTTTTTCTTTTTCCCTTTTCACTTTCTACTTTCCTCTATTTCATGTGCTCCTTCCTTCCTTCCTTCCTTCCTTCCTTCCTTCCTTCCTTCCTTCCTTCCTTCCTTCCTTCCTTCCTTCCTTCCTTCCTTCCTTCCTTCCTTCCTTCCTTCCTTCCTTCCTTCCTTCCTTCCTTCCTTCCTTCCTTCCTTCCTTCCTTCCTTCCTTCCTTCCTTCCTTCCTTCCTTCCTTCCTTCCTTCCTTCCTTCCTTCCTTCCTCCCTTCCTCCCTTCCTCCCTCCCTCCCTCCCTCCCTCCCTCCCTCCCTCCCTCCCTCCCTCCCTCCCTTCCTCCCTTCCTTCCTCCCTTCTCTCCTTCCCTCTCTTCTCTCCTTCACCATTCTCTTTGATTCCTTTTTCTGCCTTCTTTTTTTTTCTGCTATCTCTCCTCTTACCCTATATGTTCTCTCTTTTTCATCTTCTCACCAACTTCTCTATTTTCATCCTATTTTCCTTCCTTTTCTTTTATTCCTATCTCCCGTTGCCCCTTTTTTTTCCCATGCCCTCTGATCTCCCTGCTGTTCTTCTCCCCTGAGCAGAAGCCCTGGGATACAGGAAGCAAGACAGGAGAAGGAGAAATCTCTATAATGAAGGGATGCACAAAGGGTGAGAGTATCAAATGTAAAATGAAGTGGTGTCCCAACCAGCTGGGAGGGCAACTTCTGCTGTGTGCCTGGACCTGGAGCAAGGTGGGAACGCACACAGGTGACCCAGGGCATATGCACCATGGCAAAGTCTCAGCCAGGGGAGACAAGACTTCCCCAAGGAGCTCAGAACTAGGAATTGCTTGAACTGGAAACAACAAAAATATCCTCAGTGCTCTCCCTGACTTCCGTCTTCCAGACAATTGGGCACAGGGGCCAGCTTAGAGGGCCTGGGATGTCCCTGCTCCCCATCCCTGTCACCACGACGCGTCTTCTCTCGTATCTGTGTCCCTCGCTAACGCAACACGGTGAGCAGAGAGCTGCCCCTCGCTGGCACAAAGGCCTCTCTCTGAGCTCTTTGGAACGAAGCTGTGACAGCAGTGGAGGATGGGCACTCGGCTTGTGCTGCTGCCAGGCCTGCTGCCCTCCCGGGCTCTCTGCGGGTGCCAGTGCCCCACCCGACCCCAGTGGCCAGTGCCTGTCCCGCACATCCCTGCCGAGGCGGGGCGAGGGTGGCAGCGCTTGGTCGGGGCTGGAAGGCATTCGTCATCCCTTGGCTCGCTTCCCCCTCCGCCTGCCGGCTACTCCCCGTCTCCCTCCCTATTGTTTCCCGGTAGTTTTAGCCCCAGTAAAAGCTCATTCAGATTTTCACAAGACAGAACAAAGAAAGGTTTTGAAGTGCCGAGAGGCATTAGGCAACAGTCCGACTTGCCTTTCTCCCTCCACCTTCAACATCTCAGCATCTCCCCCAGCTTTTTCTTCCTACAAACACCCTCTTCCCATAACCCCGGCTCACACAACAGCTCAACTAAGCACAACCAGCTACTCCCCACAAAGCACGGCTTTAAAATGGTTCCGTGCTCCTCCCCGGAGAGCAGAGGGAAAGTTTCGGGAGTTTCAGAGGCTGCTTTTGCCGCTGGTACGTACCTTGCTGCTGTCGGTGCCGTGCGGGAGCGAGGGGGCAGAGCCGGCGCCTTCCTGCTGCCGTTACCACGCAACCTCTGCTGTCGTACACATGGTGCCGGCTAGAGGGAGGGAAACACTTTTGGGCTCTGACGGCTTTTTTCCTCCCGTGGCAGCTCTTCAGGGCCTTGCGGAGCAAGCACTGCGCACACGATTGCGTCTGGCTTGTGACGAAGCAAATGTTATAAAAAGCCCCTGATGACGACAGAGGCAGCTTTAACTTCTCGCAGCGGATCATGCGGCCACTTGCCGTGGTTTAGCCCAGAGCAAGGGAGTAGTTGCTACTGCAGGATCCGTCCAAAAATTAGTCCACCACAGTGTTACAGTGTGAATAGAGATGATGGAGTTTGCGTAGTTTCTCTGTTTTCTGGGCAAGCCTGTCCTGCCGGGCTTAGGAACCATGCTGAGCACATTACTGCCTACCTCACCTGGGTTCTGCATCCCACCTTCCAGCAGGGCTAGGGCACAGGCTGCCCCCTGCTTCTGCACAAGCTGAATGCTCACACTGCCTGGAAGGGTCCCTTGGGCACAGCCCTGGTCGTGGCTCCCTAAAACTGCCCCTCAGCAGTAAACATGGATCTCACTTCTACACCTCCTGCTCCCAAATTCCCACTGGATCTTCTCCTCAAGAAAAACTCAACCATCACTCAAGGTGCATTGCACAATAGTTGTGGGTTGAAGTAACCTGCTTTATTCCCCCATTCTCAATGGTGTGAAAATGAATTAATGTTTCAATACCGTGCAAATGATCCAGTAGCAGAAGGACAGATCTGTTTTTCTCTCCTGTGGCTGCAGATGCTGACAGAGATGATGGTGGAATGATGGTCTGGGAAACAGAGCCTTTGTTGAGCCACAGGAGAAATACTAGAGGCTCCCTCCAGCTGCTTTTATTATCCTTCTCCTGGAGGAGATAGGAGCCAATCACCAGGAGAGCTCAATGAGCTAAACCCACTTTCCTCACTGCCTATAAGAGAGCTGAAAGCCAGAGAATTCACCTTTTCCCTATTCCCTCTCAGGAAAACAAGGTCATCCACACAAAGAATTTGCTAGAACAGTCCTTGTGTATCTGGGTCTGACCTGAAACCTGCTAAAGCACAAGCAAGAGCTTGGGGATGGCCCAAGTTCCCAGCTTTGGGGTTTGTTAGAATGCTCCCTGACAGGCAAATGGAGGGGATGCTGTGGCTAGTGAAGGATGTCTCTGCCTTTCTAGCTTGGCATGATGCTTTCAGGAAGACCACTAGTGTTAGGAAGAAAGTTAATGCTGTCAAGAGATGCCTGTCATTCAGCCCAACAGCAAAGGTGTCATTTCCTATCCAGCCAATGCTGGCATCTCTCTGCTCTTGGTTCCCGCTTCACTGCACTTATCAGAAGTCTCTGAAGGACAAAGTCTAGAGTTTGTTAGAGGTTTCAGAGAGGTTTATGTCACATGGACCTTCTGTAGACCTCCTGCCTTGGGAAAGCACCCAATACACTCTGGTCTGTGTTGGTGAAATATTAGATGTGCAGGCCAAATAGCTGTGCCAAAAGTTCATGTGCTACTGTCTCCCTGTCAACCCTTTGGCCACCTGCACTGTGGGGAAAACGAAAGGAATCTCTGGAAAAATCTATTGCCCTTTCCCCAGCAAGCAGGACCCTGCTCATTGAGACACACACAAGACCAGAGGAAATGATACAAAATGGGGCTGAGAAAACCAACAGCAAACACCAGTGAGAAATACCTGTGTGTCTTGCCACAGAAACAGTGGAAGACTCTTGACATGCAAGGCATGTCCATTTGGTTATGGAGGCAGGAAGGCATGAAGTGCAGGTCTTGTATCCTGGGATATGAGGAAGTTGAGATGTGTCTCTGCATGTAAGATTACTTTATTTTAAAGCTAAATTTATGCACATAGCCCTAGAACAAACTTACAAAAGAATACTTAAGGCCATTAGTGTAAACCAAAAACAATAAACTTCTAAGAGTAGTGACAGATCTTTTTTTAACTTGACTGATCCCTACCAGAAAATTCATTCCATAAATTCAGCTGTGGAGATCAAAACAGCAAGTTGTGCCCAGCTCCATTTGTTGCAGTGAGGGATTTGTTTATATCCTACTTGATCCATTTCTGGAAGCCATTTGTTCCTTGAGCTTGTGTGTGAACTTGAAGTAAGGCTTTGTAGGGTGAGGAAATGCAAAACTTGGGTCATTCCTGAAGAGTCAGTGGGCTGGTTAAGCACTGGGGAGCAAAGTATCTGAGGAGCTAGACTGGCTTAACTGGTGCCCCAGCAGCTTAAAAAAAAAAAAAAAGAAAAAAAAAGGAGGTCAATAAACAGATGCTGGCAGCAAGCTGGTGGTGAGGTGGCTGAGCAAGGCTTGGGTTTTTCAGCAAATACAGGCAATTGCTGACCCTGACTTGCATGCATGTGCACACACATATGGATGTTCCATACTGTGGCAGCTCATTAGAGATTCCCACAAGAAAACCATTAGGGAGGAAATTCTTGTTGTTCTGATGTGGTTGCCTTGTTCTTGTAAAAGAAAAGCTTTTGTTTCCATTTTGCTCTGATTTAGTGTTTGGGGGGAGTGGAAAGCATTATAATGAAATAGTGCTGTGAGTGTATGTGTAATACTTTATCCCTATGGATAAAGACTTTCACAGTGGGTCCAGCCAAAATGGAGCCCCAAGAAAATGGAGCCTTCCAGGTAAGTTCACCAACCAACACACCTGCAGAAAAAAGCACAGTTGGAGGAATTTTTCACGCATCTCTGCTTTTTTTCATCTTCTGCCTCAGCCTGTGGGAGTGTTTGCCTGCCCATCTGCAGAGGGCGATGCAGCATCAGTTTGACCAGACTTATGGTCCTCTGGTTTTCTCTCACCCCGACGGTGCTCTTGGTCTCCAAGTCATTGCAGGGTTTGAGGGTTGAGGTAGGGCCACAGCTAGAGGGGAAAATGAGAGGACCAGACCAGAAACACAGGTGAACTTCACAACACAGTCTCTTCATGCCAGCTGTGTAGCAGCTGATGAAATAGGAGACTGCAGTGGATTTCACTTTCCTGTTAAATCCTGCTGCACAGGAAGACTTGAATAATCTGCTGAAAATTTGAAGGCCACTGTAGGGACAGCTGGTTGTTTCATGAGTTTGTACAGGACTCAGAAGTGTGAGTTTAAATCAGTTTTAAAAGGCAAGAATGAAATCTTGAAGCTAAGAGAACTCCAACAACCACACATTCATCTGTTTTTCAGACTGCAGTTTGCACGTCACCATTGCCTTTTTTGCAGAAAGGAGTAGTAGATGTCCTCTGCCAGTACAGGCATCTCTCTCTAGTCTCCATGAGAGTACCCGTGAGAATTCATGGGTATTTGTGCCCAAAAAAATCACTTTGTATCCTAGAGTTGTGGAGGTTGGAAAAGACCTCCAAATGATCATGTCCACCTGTTAACTCAGCATCACTGTGTTCATCACTAAACCATAGTCCAGAGTGCCACATCCATGTGCCTTTTGAACACTTCCAGGGGTGGTGATTCTAACACTTACCTGGGCAGCCCATTCCAATGCCTGACTATGCCTTCAGAGAATTTTTTAATATCCAATCTAAATATCATGTGACACAACTTGAGGCCATTCCACTCATCCTATAACTTTTCACCTGTGAGAAGAGACCCCCTCACCTCACTAAAACTCCTTTTAGGTAGTTGAACATAGTGATGGGGTCTCTCCTGAGCTTCCTTTTCTCCAGGGCTAAAGAACTCCAGTTCTCTCAGCTGCTCCCCATAAGGCTTGTACCATAAAAAACCCACTGCATCCTCTCTTTAATCCAGGTCTTCCTTCGACTATCAGAATTAATTTGCTGCATAGAGATATTGAGATATTTTGCAGTCTCCTCAGGTATGGGCTGGGGCCTGTGAGCAGTTTGAAAGCAGAATTTTATTCTTTGTCATTGAAATTTGCCAGAAAGGTCATTTCCTAGTGCATGTAACAGGAAAATGCTAAGAATTATTTTTATCCATTAATTCCCTGTTTAGTTTGTGGCAGGGATGGAAATGCCAGCTGAGTGTAATCCTGTGAGGTTGTTTTTTTTCCATGGTACACCATCAGTTTTTAAAAACTGCTTATATTTATTTTTAAAGCTCTTGGTTATTTTTTGTGGCTTTTTGCAGTAGAATAGGACCAGAATGTGAAGCACTTGCTTGCACTTTGCACCTGAATAAATTCTGAGAGCAAAGTCTTGACTTTTTTTTTAAATAAATGGCACCTACATGAATGACTCCTTGAGGTGTTTTGATTATTTATTAAATTTACAGAAGGCAAACAAGTGTTTTGGATCTACCAGAGGCCTCCAGGTGAAGGGATCTCTAAATACTTTCCTGCTCTTGGGTGGGATGAGAAAGGGAGAGCTGTGGCCGGAGCTGTGTGGAAAGAACTGGATGCAGTGGATGCTGCTCACTGCTGTGGCCTTGTCCAGTGTTCAATATGGGAACAAAAGTCCCTCTTGCAGTGGCAGGAATGCACAGACAGTGTTCTGCCTGCCTTAAGCACGGGATAGGCAAACGTGTCTGTGTCGCTGTACTGGGAGCAGCTGAGGTCGCTCGCTCTGCTGAGCCTGGAGGAGACCGAGGGGAGATCCCTGCAGCTGCAGCTTCCTTGTGAGGGGAAGGGGCAGGCGCTGATCTCTCTCTGGTGAGCAGTGACAGGACCCAAGGGAATGGCCTGGGGCTGACAGGGCAGGTTTAGGTCGGTTATTAGAAAAACGTTCTTCACCCAGAGGGTGGCTGGGCACTGGAACAGGCTCCCCAGGGAAGGGTCACAGCCTGACAGAGTTAAAGTGTTCGGACAGTGCACTCGAGCACGGTTGTGACTGTTGGGGCGTCCTGTGCTGGGCCGAGAGTTGGACTCGATGAGCCTGGTGGGTCCCTTCTAACTCGGCATGTTCTGTGGTGTTTCAGAATGCCAAAGAAGTAAATAAATATGTAGGAATTTTAAAACATTAAACCAGTAACGATCTGGTTTGCAACAGGGGCCGGCTGCAGGCTGACAGCAGCGAGCAGGAAAAGTAGCTGGAGAATGCGGGCATCGATCCCGCTACCTCTCGCATGCTAAGCGAGCGCTCTACCATTTGAGCTAATTCCCCGTGCCGTTGGGTGAGCTTTCCAGTGCTGTCATATTCACTTCTCGCGAGACGCTGTGCGGTACCGGCCGTTACACGTCCTTCTCGGGGCTCCCAGTGCGCCTGCGCGGCAGCGCGACGGCCGAGGCTCGGCGGCGGGCCGGGCTGGGCGCGCGCCGGGAGAGGAGGATGCGCCCCGCGGTGAGACCTGGAGCGGGGACGGGGCGGGAATGGGAATTGGAACGGGAATGGGAATGGGAATGGGGCGGGAATGGGAATGAGATGGAACGGGAACGGGAATGATGGGGGCTGCGAAGGGCTGTGTGCTTGGGGGGCAGGATGCATGCGGCTGTGTGTGTGTGGGGCGGCGGTGCGTGTGGCGGTCGGAGCAGGGGCTAGAGCACGGGCACAGGCTCTGCCACGGCCTGGGCTGCTCCTTGGAATCCCGCTGGGGCTGCATTGAGGTCAAAACAGAACGAAACAACCCAACAAAAAAACCCTTCACAAAATACCGAGCCCCTCCCCAGCTGATGAAGGGCGCGGAGCTGCCCGGATGAGCCCGGTTACCGTTCGGGGCGGCTTGGCCCGCCCGGAGCCCCTCACGGCCCGGGGGCACGGAGCCCGCAGCACCCCCTGCGCCCGCGGGGATCGGCGGCTCTCGGCCTGGCCGGGCAGCCCCCAGTACCTGCTGCCATCCGGACTGGGACATCCGGGATGGCTCCCTGCGCCTGGCTTGGCAGCTGGGATGCCCAAGCGCCTGGAGGAACAAGCCTGCTGCGGGCAGTTGGTTTTCTCCGCCTTGCCTTGCAATGTCTCCTCTGAAAACAACAACCACAGAAGTGAAATCTGGCACCGTGCTGAATCGCGAGGTCTTTTTCTTCAAGAAATGGTTCCGTTTGCTCTTGTGCTCCAGCTGGAGTAGAGTTAAAGGCAACAATTTCCCTGCTGGACAAGGAAGGCGATGCTGGCTCTGGAGCAGGGAACTTCAGGTGCCTGTCGAGATGGCAGATGGGGGCATGTGCTGGAGTCTTGTGGGGAGCTGCGTTGACCAGATGGGATTTTAGTGCCTGTTTTGGATGAGGGAAAAGGGGATGCCATCAATGAAGGGGTGCGTAGCAAAGCAGATGAGAACATCGGGTCATTTCTCTGTGAGCACTATGTTGAAGAAGATGAAAGTATTAGTGGGCTAGTCTTTAATTAGAGTTGTGTTCAGCAGTTGTGATATCCAGGACTCAGTTAAAAACCTGTCATTCTGGTAAATATCTTGCCTTGTGCTCAGTCACTTCCCCTCTGATGTTCTTGAGTGAGACAACACAAAACCCAAAATGTGTTGATGGCCACTGCAAAAAACTTTCTGAACCAAGGCGATTACAAAATAACCTTGTTGTATAACCTCGGTGGTGGCTGCTTAACACCTAGCTGTGGGGAGAGCAGCAGAGTCCTGGGCTGAGCTGGCCAGGCTGCAGGCAGTGATCCAAGTCACTGCAATTCACTGAGCCAGCAGGGAATCTGGTGAGAGTGATGGAACCTGCTGTGGCTTTTGCTCCACCGAGTTCCTGGGTGCTTTACACTTTGCTTGCCTGCAGTACTTTTCTACTTCTACCTTGGCTGTGTTCAAGCCATCGTTTTGTTGAATTCAAAACCATTCTCTGCTCAATTTTACACCCTTCTTGAGAGATTTGCTTGTGATAGTTCTGCCTGTGATATACAAGTTACTTTTTTTGGATGCATTTGCTGAGCTATCCTCCTCCAGACTATGAATTTCTGATTAAATACTCTATATCAACAGCATTGCAAATGAAATAGGTGCAAAACATTACTTATTTATTTTACTTGACAGGTTTTGGGCTCTGTGAGTGGGGTTTGCTTCTTGCAGAGTTTCTTAATAGGTTCTCTGATTAAATTTTATTGCAATACTTGGAATTTTAAATTTACTCCTCTTTTGTTCTTTTTGATGTATTTCATCTTACTTTAAAGGGCCTGTGAAGCATGACCTCAGAGCTCTTCAGAAGCTCTCCTGTCTCATTTATCGTTTTCATGGTTGTGAGCTTGAGCTTCCTTCTATGTGTTTTTCTTTCTCTTCTTTTTTTTTTCTTTTTTTTTTTTTTTTTTGTCAGAGAGAAGATTGGCCAACAAACATGTTCTGAAAGACATGTTTATCTTTAAGAAAAAGCCTAACAGCCACCAAACAAGCAGGCAGCCGCACCCATCCAGCAGTAAGATTTCTTATCTTGGAGTTTGACTCATAATTTTGATGGCTCCTTACCCTTTTTTGGTTTTTTAAAAAGAAAGTAGTTTTTGTAGCTATTCCCCTGGGTGCCACCCTGCAGAGCATTGTACTTGTGTAATTGTTTTTTTTCTCCTGTCTCTTTTATATTACCTTGAGCTGCAGAACCCCACAGTCTTACCCCAGGCTTCTCTTTTTTTTTTTTTTCTTTCATTTTTTTCTTTTTTTCTGTATGGAGAAAGCAAGGAGATGCTCAAGAGTCTCTTCCTGCTGAGGAATCTCACCTTAAATTCACGGGACAGCATTTTACCAGTGTGGCTTTGCTAAGTATCAAGCTGACTCTGTGGAGCTGGAAAATGTGTTTCAGGCTGTGTTTTGCATAGGTGCTGTCAGATGTGAGGTCTCACCGCCTGGGTGTTATGTGTGTTTTTCCTGTCACGGGGCAGTCTGCCTCTGAATCGTGTTGCTGGGAGCTCCTGGCAGAGCACATGCAGGGGCAGGGGGAAGAGAAGCCTGTCTTCAGCCTTGCTTTGTCAACCTCAGCCACAGCCCTCCCTCATTTGTGCCTTGTTTGGTTTAATAACAGGGTTGTACAGCAGCTTTTCTCACAGCAAAACCGCTTTTCTTCTTTTCTTTAGAATTAAAATTGCACCAAGGAATCTGTGTTAAGGTGGATTTTGAAACTCAAAGCTTGTCAGTCCTTCACAATCAGTGCTGGAGTAATTCCTGTGCGTTCCTCTCCTTCATTTTAATTGCAGGGGAGAGTAATTCAGCTCCCACAGCTCAAGCCGTTGGAAGGACATGTCTGTGCTCTGCAAATAAACTTTGTGCTTGCTTTCCCTTTTCTATCTTCCACTTGTCATGGCAGAGCTGTGTTCCTGAACAGTGGTAGGCAAATATTGTTCAGGTTTTGGTGGATCTCTGTTTTCTCCTTGTGCTCCATCCACGCTGAATTTAATGAAGTTGCCTTGCAGGTGACTGGGAATGTACTAAAGAAACCTACAGCTGCTCTGTGTAAAGAACAGCCCCGACAGATGCTGAAGTTGCAGAGCTATCAGTGCAGCTTTTTGGAATGGTTGCTTGCTGCAGCCCCTTCAGCTTTCAGCAACCTGGGATATCCCCATTGTCCATTTCACTGGGTAGTGCAGGGGTTCTTTAAGGGGCTGGTTCATGCCACTCTGCAGATTGCTCAGCATGGCACTGCAAGAGCTGCTGTGTGGTGAAAGGCAGATTTCTAGAATGTGCAAGATACTCCTGAGTGCTGAAGGTAGCAATTTCAGCTGGTTTGGTACCATACACCTCCCTGATGGAAGTAGCAGTGGGTATTTCTGAAGCAAGTATTCAGACTGGAGTGCTTGCTTGGATTTTCAAGGTGGCTGGTGCTCTCCCTAGCTGTGGGTTTGCTGAAGGTATTTGTACCCTCAGCTTAAGGTATCTGTAGAGGGGCCGGTGAATATTGTTCCCCCTAAGTGTCTGCTTGAGTGCCAGCCACGCTTGCCGGCTCCGCGTCCTGCCGGGTTGCTGCTGCGCGTGCCATCCCCCTCTGCACTGCAGAAGAGCTAAATCGGGGTTGGGAGAAAGCTGGCAAGAAGCCTGGATGTTCCTAGAAAGATATTGATTGCTCTGGACAGTTCGGGGTTGTTCCTTTTGTTTCCCGGGCTCTCGTCACGGGGTCGGGCTCGTTCGGGCGGCGGCTCGCTGGAGGATGGAGGAACAGTGCCGGCTTTGCGGGCTGAGGCTGGAGTGGAGCCATCCCAGCCCGCCTCTCTCAAGTGTTAAGTCTGAAGCAGCCTGCCTGGTAATTCCATTAATGAGAGCCTAGTGCCAGAGAGATAAATGTAATTCCACGGTAAAGCTAACGCTCGGGCTCAAACAGAGAGGATTTGCTGGTTCTCCTGGGTGCACTGCTCTGAGTAATATACTCCAGTATTACCCACAGATGATGTTTAAAGTCTGCATGTCACTGCAAAGACTGGGCAGTGATGAAAAAATCTGTTGTTAAATCTTCATGTGAGGAAATCCTTAGCTCCAGAGCTAAGCTGTCTCTTTGCATGGAGTTTTAGAGGGAATAAAAGTTTCCTGCTTAACTCCTGACATGCAGGATGGCACCATGCTAAGCAGCCAGCTGATCCAGGAGACAGCTTGCATGGGCTATGGCCAGAGTGAGCTCTCTGTGTATGATCAATGCAGAACAGAAATTACATACCCTGTGTATGTCACACCACAAAGCTTGCAAGAACCTCAGAGCCAGCCACCACAATTGCAAGTAGCACAAGCTTTTCTACATTTTTGGCGATGAGGTCTATGCTTGAATTCAGATCTTATGGTCCTGGCTAGCTGTTTGCTCAGTTTGGTTTTTTTTTTGAAATATTTTTTTTCTGATTTCTCACTTTTCTTAGTTTGATTTGCAGTTGTATAATACTATTGTGGCACCATCACCAGGTCTTGTGTTGAAAAGGAATGGTTAATTGGGATATTTTTAGCTCTCCTGGTGGCTTGGATCCTGGAAATCAAACACAGGAGCCAGCACCATTCAGGTTTCTGCAGAAGAGCTTCCCGTGCCACGAGCAGCAGCTGGGCAGTTGTGTCAGGGAGGGTGGGAGCTCACAGTGCCAGTGAGATCCAGTGCTGTGGTACCTCAAAGTTCAAGCAAACAAATCACTTGCCTCATCTTTTGGAGCTCAGTGAAGGATTTTTCTTGTCATCAGTCCAAGGTGGGGGAGAAAAAGTTCATGAAGAAGAAGCAGGGGCTGGGGGTGCTCAGCCCTTTGTGTGTCCCTATCACTCCAGCTTTGCCTAAGTGCCCATCAGTATACATCCGATCTCCTTAGTTAGGATGCGGGTCCCTGCTGGCATCCTGACAGCAGGACTAAAGCTAAAGGTGGCTTGCTCAAAATGCTGGTTTGTTGGTGGATTCAGCAGCTTGCCAGTGCCTCCAGCTGTAAGAGGTGTGGGGGAGAGTGGCTCATTGAGCAAAGTGAGGTGGGTGCTTTGCTGGTGACCTAGCAGCAGCTGGGACAGCCAGCCTGGGTCTGCAGCCTGCTCCTGCATCTCTTATTCTCTTTGCAGCAGCTGTGCAGACATGCCTGACTTCTTCATGCATATGCTGTGGGCCAATTCACTCACCAGAAATCAGGATCAAAAGCAGATTGTCTTGAGTTTTTAAATCCTCTCTCCTCTTGCCTTCAGTTTTGTTTGTTAATCAGTGAGGGTCCTGCATGTGAGAGCCACATATGCCACTCACCACCACGGTGGCAGGATGTTGGGATAATACAGTATCAAGTCAGAGCTAATGCAGTTGCTTTTTAAAAAAAATTCTCCTGTTTGCATCATAGCTGACTACAGAAGACGTTTTAGCTTAGTAGTGTGGTTTTCTCACCCCAAGTTAAAATTTTTGAGTGTTTCTTTTCCTTCTTTTAAAGCTCTGACATCTGATTTGGGCATGAGTGGAGCAAGGTTGCACTGATAGTGAGTCTTGTCAAAGTTTTCTATATAGAATAGATGCAAGAACAGTTAGGAAAATGATCTGTATATTTAGAAATTAAGTTTATTGAAAAGCTGTGGTGCCTTGTTCTGATCATGATTGATATAAGGTTGGTGGGGGGTGTTATGATGAAGGATGTAATGTGTTCATTCCTCCGGTGGTAACAAAGTGGGTCAGAAATGTTACCTGTGCTGCTTATGATGCTAACCAGATAAAATTACTGAAATTAGTTCAAAGCCTCACTATTTGCTGTGTTGGACTTGCTGTGTAAGTTTCACTGGGAAACCTCTGTCTGACCTGCAAAGCATTTATTTGTTTGATGGCTCTTGTGGCTGAGGTGCACAGTTAAGCTACCTTGATGCTGCTACAGTCTAAGTGACTTGATACTGAATTTTTTCTTTACCAATGTATTTTTGAGCCACAGCTGCATTTCTATCAGGTTTGCTGCAGAGCTGACCAGGCTGAGGGTAGCTGTGAGGGACAGATATCCACCACTTGGCTCCCGTGGATAAATGGCTGGTAGGGCCATCACTTGACCTCCCAGAGATGCTCTAAATGTCTGGAGGCTAAGCAAAGCCTGGTACATTGTTCTTCTGCCTGCCTTGAGCTCACAGTGTAAATCCCACAGCAGGCTTGGCAGGGGTGACCTGATGGCTGTTGTTTGATCTCTCTGTATGTTGTAGAAATCTGGCTGGAGTTTGCTCAGGGTCTCCCATGCTGTCAGAGAAAGATGCCATGAGGTGCAGCAGGTGGAACTTGAATTAGGACTGAGAAGGGGCATATGTAGCATATAGCTGAGAAAACCAACAAGATCTTAACTGCTGAAGGGGTTGAACTTGTTTCCAGTTATGTGTTTAAAATGTGATTAGTCACCTCCTAAAGTAGGGTGCTGTAATCCTGCTTCTGTGGAAAAAATTGCACCATACATGTGTCAATACAAGGGGTGGACTCAGCTCAGCAAGTGTGTGTGTGCTTTCAGCCTTGGTCTATAAATCTCTTCAGCTGTACTGGCCCTCTACAGACATGTGAACTCAGAGAGTCTTCTTTCCTGCAGTGTTGCCCTTGCCATGCTTTTAACATCCGAAGGTCTGGATGGAAATCATTGTCATCTTCCCCTCTTACGTTCCAGCACTCAGTCTGATGGCAGGCAGAGATTCCATGGCAGCCAGAGCTTTTCCCTCCAGCAGATGAAGTGAGCAGGAGGGAGAAGGGACAGGGGGTACCTCTGCCCCTCTATTGGCAGGGGGCTCTCAGCCTCCTGTGTGTCCAAGGAAACAGTTTTTCAAGATTGTTGTCTGGATTTTGCAGGGATCTCTTCCCTTACTGCTTTCCTGCCTTGGGCATGGATGCCAGCTGGTATCTCCACTGACCTCATCCTCTGGCATATCCAAGAAGATCAGTACTTGGGAGATTGCACATCACCTACAGCAGGGTGCTGGATCTGGCATGGCGACAGAGGCTGGGCAGGAGGGGTATTTGCCCCTGGGAAATGCATCCCTGGTCTTTAGTTTGTGCCTCAATGTTTCTACTCCGTGTTCTCTGACTGCTGGAAGTGGCAGACTGAAATGAAAAGATTGAGTTTGCCACTATCCTGCCGGAGCTCAGGGAGAATGAATTTAGCTGTTCTAGTTTGATTTCAAGAATTGCATTAAGATGAGCAAAGAGGCTGTGCACCAGAGGCTGCTTCCGCTGCAGGCATCTGCTTGCAAAACTGTTACAGAGCGATTCCTGCTGGTGCTGCAAAGCTGCTGGGGAAAGCAAAGCTGTGGCATGGGCCAGGAGACCTCTCTGGAGGTGCATCTGAAGGGTTTTGGCTCACTTGGTTGCTTTGGCAGCTCATCTGTACTTAGAAACAGGTGTGGGCATTTCTTCCATCTGTTACCAGTGGTCACTGGTGTTTTGGTGAGTGCAATGAGCTGCTTTTCCCTGCAAGCTGAGGAGCTGTGCACTGCCCCACGTCCCTGCTGCTAGGAGGTGGCATGCAAGCAACTGGAAAGTCTCCAGCATGAATGTTGGATGTGTGACATGATGGCTCTAGTGTCCTGCCTCACATGAGCTCTGTGGTTACACCAAGCTGCTGCTGACTTCTGAAGCTCTTCTCGGTAAAAATTGACCTGAATTGATCGGCTGTGGTTTTGTTTTTTTTTTTAAACTAAGATGCATTTCTGCAGAGGTGAAAGCTTCAACTTTATTACAAAGTCTATGATTTTCTTAAGAATGCTTTGGGATATTTTGGGGGTGTGCATGTGGTCTGCATGGTAATAGTTATCAGAAAAACTGGAAATGGGTCAGTTGGAGATGTGTAGCTGGTTAATTGATTTTAATGCCATGGAAACTCAATTTGACTAACTCGGTGCTGTTTCTGGTGGGGAAAAAAAAAAAGAGTTGTGTTAAGTGGAGGGGCAGCTGTGGGTATTTCTGTGAAAGGTGTGTAAAGTAAGCTTGAATGTGAGTTTTTGAAGTGTGCTTGTCTGTTCCTGTTGAGAGTTGATGGTTTCAGTGGGAGCACGAAGCAACCATCGAAGGCAAGGCTTGCTTGGGGGCCCTGGGGCAGAAGCCTGTGTGACTAATGTTGTGTAACTCAGTAAAACAAGGCAGGATTAGCTCTGCCTCCTTCCCCTCTGTAAGGAGCTAGTGGTTGGGAGCTCTGTCAGACTGCTCCTGGGATACTTGGAAGGGACCTCTGGTCAAGCTGAATTGTCTCCCTCTGCTCACTGCAGCTTTGTGGCATGTACTCTTTGTGTGGGGACTGTGCCTCTTGCTGGTTTCGGAGGTGAGGTGACTGGCTGGCGTGTGAAGACTTGTGCTGGCAGCTGCTCTGAGCTGCACCTGTGTCTGCTGCACCCCCTCCATCCACACCTGTGCCAGAGAAGAAGCAGGGTGGGCGTGAAGGGGGCTCAGGCTTCCCAGTGCTGATGACAAGTCAGCCTGTGGGGACCAAGCAGGGCTGTCTTGTGCTCCTCCCTCACACTCCTGGTGCTGTTGAAGTTGGTCACGTGTTGGAATGAAAGTCTGGCGTAGAGTTTGAGCCTGTGCTTCTACTTTTCCAATTATTTTCCAGGGTTTCCCTGCAAGGAATTGGAAAATCCCCTCTATGGGCTGCCGTGACAGCCTCAGAAATATCCAGATGGATTTGAACTTTGGTGCTGCAAAGGGCTTTGCGTATTTATTTTCAGCTTCCTGCTGTCTGCTTTGCTTAAGAGCTTTTGCTAGATCCTTTGCATATGCTTGTTCTTGCTCCTCTGCTCCTGGAAACCATTTGAGAATGCCCTTCAGCTATGACAAAACAATCCCCCCCTCCTCCAAAAAGAAAAAAAGAAAATCCCCAATCCTCTTGGAGGAATTAGTAATTTTGTTTTACCGCTGTGCCTTGGTAAGCTGCAAGGCTTGCATAGCTGTGGTGTGTTGCTGTTTGGGTGCATCAGCCTAGTTTGGAGAGAGAGCAAATCACCAGGCTGTTTTGGATGGGTCTTTACAAAAGTGAGTGACTGAGCACGTTCAGGAGTGAATGGATCTGTTAAACTGATTTTACATGACTTACCCCTGTGCAAAGGCAAATATATGATGGGTTGAAGCCTCATCTAGGTTTCCACATGTACCACTCTGCCATCTTTCTGAGGTCATGCTTCTCATCAGCGTTAGCTGATCTCAGGCTGTTCTCCTGCCAGAAATTCTTCCCCTTTATTTTCTTATTTCTGGGATGGTTTCCAGCTGGATCAAGCAAATGATGGTCGCTACCTCTAGTGTAGAGATAACTAGGATATGTAGAAGTAGGGGGAGGGAAAAGGCAGGACTGTCTGTTGTGGCAGCAGAGGGTAGTTTTGGATCAGTTGAGCTGATGAGCCTGTGGGAGTGGGCATGGCTTGCTGAAGAGCAGCTGTGTAGCCCCTGGTAGAACATATCCTGTTCTACTCCAGTTTCCTTCCATGTAAAAGGGTGGTAAGGATTGCCATTATTGCATTAATATTTCTGCGAGGCTACAGTGTTAGAAGAGTCCTTTGTGGGGCACTGCTAACTGATGGCTTCGTGTACATACTGCCAGAGTTTGGCTTCCCAGTTAACCCAGTTGTATTCCCTCTGAGAGGACTTTGAACACAGCTTTTAAATAAAGCTTCCTGCTGAATGTATCAAGGAGTGTATCAGATTGATTATAAGGAAGAATTTTTCTGTGATAGGGTGATGAGGCACTGCAATAGGTTGACCCCAGTAGTTGTGGATGCCCCTTCTTTGTAGTCATCCAGTATCACTCAGTCCTCTGCTGCCTTGCTTTGTAAAAAACTGGTGAATCTTTGTTTGCTGTATTAGATGAAACAGAAGGTTATCGTGTTTCTGCAGCACTACTTCAATCTGCAATAAGAAAGGAGTCATCTCGGCCAAGGACAGAGAGGGTCTGCTGAGGTGGTGGAACTGAGAAATATGTTTTTGATGAACAGGTTGAAGCTGCAGGAAGTGGCAGAGGAGCTTAGCTGTCATGAGTGTGTTATCCATGCTCTGCATTGCCTGGAGCCTGATTGTGTCTTGGGGAAGAGTAGCCCTGGGCACTGTGAGAAGGAAGTTTGGGAGCTAAGGTGGGGGCTGAGCAGTTTGATTCCATGGCACTCTGCTGTGTTTCCAGTATATTTGTCTGCTGTGGGACAAAATGCTTTGTCTGAGAGCTGCAGTTGCTTTGGGAAGGCAAGCCAGGCCACCTTCATATGGCTTTGATTAAATCTAGCAGCACTTAAGAAAGCTGCAGGCATCACTTTTTGCCTTGCTTGGCAGTACTGGGAAGCGAGGACTTAGGATTTTGCCAGTGATGTTTCTGCAGCGTTGTCTAGGAGTAGGAGTTGCGTTGAGAAAGTTGTTAAATGGAAAAGGAACTGGAGGAGGAAGAGAGAAAAGATTGGCTGTATGGCAGCCATGTTGATACTCCCTGTGTGCTGAGCCCTGGGGCAGGCATGGGTCACTACCAGTGCACATGAAGTCCTACAAAGCTAAAGCAGCCCCCCCTTCACATTTAAGCCATGTGAATTTAAGGTATGAATTTCCTTGCTTTCCATACCTTATACATAAACTACCACTGACCACTACTACTTGGCCAAGTTGGATTTGTCCTGTTATTTCTGTCCTTGTAGAGCTGCTGAATGGTGTTCATTTACTGGCTTCAAAAGAACAACAGAAGATCCTCCTGGAGGTACATAACAGGAGTAAATAAGTCGTGTGTTTCAGTTAATGTAGAGCAACAGGGTGATGGAAAATTTGTTTTTTGGTTGGCTTGATTGAGACTGGAGTCCAAGGTCTGTGCTGTGGTCTTGTGGCCTTCAGCATTGTTTTCATCCTTAGAAATGCCTTTAGCCCTTCCATAATGGGAAAGGAGAAAGGGGAAAATGAGTGAGGAAGAACCATGGACGGATTAGACTTTTTCTCAGTTCTTTAAATACCAGCTGGCAATGACAGGTGTATGAATCACCTGCAGAGACTGGGGAAAGCAAGCAAGTCTCTCTTTCTCAGTCCAAGGTAAACTGATGTGCTGCATGAATTTTCTCACAGTACATAATGAGGTCCAGTTGGCAGGAAGTACATGAGACATTGTCTGACTGATTCTGTACCTTCCTCTTGCTGGTTTGGTATTTTGACTAGAGAAATCTTGTCACTGTTTCCTTACCTCCCTCAGCCTCCAGATCCTCTCTGTGTTACAGTGTGCCTAAGGATGGTCATTCATCCACCGTGTTCCTTGCTATCCCCAAACAATTGCATGAACAAGATGGGAAAAGTAAAATTACATTAGATGTGGTGACCTTTGCTTCAGTTATATCATCAGAAAAACTCCTTGTGATTGCTTAGAGTTGTTTCCAGTAAAACATTTCTGCTGTCTTTTCTTTGGCATTCAGCAGGCACATCAAATGCCCGAAGTGAGGTGTTTTTGCAGCCGGCAGAGGTGACTTCTGTCACAGCTCTTGCTCAGTGCTGGTTAAATATCTTCTATGTGAGTAAGGTACCAAAGCACATAGATGCTATCTTCAGTGCACTGGCTCTTAAGGAGGCTTTACTGGATGAATGGCGTTGGTTTGGGACTCATCATCTTGCCTTTTACTTTGGTTTCCTTCTGTGATTTTGGAGAAGTTCCCTGCCAGCTTCATGCCACATGCCTCTGCTATGATGCCAGAGCTAAACAGGAGTGTGTTCAGGGCAGGGATCTAACACCCTCCTGATTCTCGCGAGATTGCTTTGGTATCCTTCCTTTTCACCAGCCAGCTCTCATTAATGTCACTAATTACAATTCTCTCTAATGCTTACAGGATTTGCCAGTTCCTGTGTGCCAATGGGAATCTTGTTCTGGCTCCTGGTCAATGCTATAGGAGAAGCTGATGCTTTGAACAGGTATGTTTGTTGTGTTCCTGGTGAGGGGAGGAGGAGCTGCATGAGGCCAGGGATGAAATGTGAGCAGGGTTTTCCTGATGGGTGTGGAATGGATCCTGTGGTGCAGACTGCTCTGCAGTGAATTGTAATTTTTTTTTTCATCCAGAGGTTTTGGGAAAACACCCAGGCGGGAGATTAGGTTTGCATTTAGCCGTGCTGCAGCCCTCAGAGGAGAGGGCTGGAAACAGCACTGCTGCAGAGCAGCTCCTGGGAGGCCATGCTCCCTGCTAACACAGGCACTGCCTTTTCCTTCCCGGAGCAGCAGCTGGGGAATCCCGGCTGAGCTGGCGCTGCGCAGGCGGCTGCTGGGCCCTCCTGCTCAGCTGGCCTTTGCAGCTCCCCCCTGGCGAGCATCCGCCTGTGTCCCCAGCAGGGTGGGAGGGAGCTGGGTGTGTGTTGGTATCCAACCATGAACAAATCTGCTGTTGTTTTCTTAATGTATGGCAAGAACGGCCTGTAGCAGCTTATTCCTCCCTGGATAATCACTGCTCTGCTCTGCCACTGATTGCTCTCAGGAGCAGAGGAGTAGTGCCTCCCCTGTGCTGCCCTGTGCATCCTTCTGCCTGAGTTATGTGGTTTGTTATTGCTTTAAGGCATCAGTGCTCAAATGAAAAATCTAATCTGCGCTCTTTGCAACTGTTTGACATTCTAAGTGCATTGCCTAAGTAGGTTGAAGTCCCTGAGATGCCAAACATGCTTTCAGTGATGCCCTTTGCTATGCCACCAGCAGGTTGGCTTTGCACCTCGCTTTCAATTTCTGGATTACTTTGAGGAGGCGAAAATAAAGGGCTGGATTGCGGTATTATCTGTATTACCTGGAATTCTGTTCCAAACTGATCAGAAGTGTGTGCAACTGGAATTGGAGTGGAATATTTTGCCATCTGTGATTGCTCGGGGGAGGTCTGAAAAGTGGGTGGATCCTGCTGTGGGAGTATTAATGGACAAGGAGGGTTGGCCTGGCACACTGAGCTCGAACCTTCAGCTTGCCCTAGGAGCAAAAGAAGCTCTTCCTGCAAACATCCATCCCTCATGGATCTCATCAAAATGGCATTGCCTTGCATTTGGCTTGCCTGAATGGCCTATTTGGTTGTATGAGGATATAACCATAACTTTCTGCATAAAGCTTTCTTGATCCCTAAAAAAGTGAAATGGATTCATTATGGAAAGAGATCTTTCTTGAAAACCTGGTTCATCCGGGACTGTCTGGGTGGTGCTGCAGATGTGCTGGAGGAGTAGGAGTCAGGGTGGAGCTGTTTCCACCAAATTCTCCTTGTATTTTCTGGGGTTTATCACAGCATGCAAGTAAATGTGCCCTCCACTTTGGAGTTGAAAGCAGAGCTGGTTAGTTGAGCACTGCCTGTGCTTCCCATGCCAGCCTTATCCTCAGGCTTTCCTTTTCTTCAATTAGTTTTCTGCTGTAAAAGGCCTTTTCTTAAAGGGAAAATCACAGTAAGAAGGGGAACAACAAAGGCAGGAGTGTCTCCATTTGCTAGCAAGCTGTTGCAGGTATGTCTGAGTTGGGGGAGCCAGCACTGAGTCAGTGTCCCAGACTCCTGGTGATTCAGGTGGCAAAATCCCAGGTCATTCCCTTCTCATGCCTGAATTGCAGTGAATTTCCTGTAACAAACTCTCACCTTCTGTAATGACTATGCAGGGAATGCCATCTTTTCCCTCCCATGTGGCTTATTACCAGCTTGGTTCACTGGGGATGCAGGCAAGTGGTGGTGGCACTTCCCTTCCTGCCACTACAGGTAGAAACCTGATTTAACTCAGCAGTCTCAACCTTACCTCTCTCCTTTCTCCCCCCACCCTTGTTTTTTTTTGTTAAGATGGGTAAGTCACAGGAGTTGCAGCTGTCTATTGAGCTTGAGGAGATTCTTATGCAAATCAGGAGGCTGTGTTCTCCTGGCAGATCTGCTTGCATGCATTATCCACTACTTCATTGTACTGGAAGGAGAGCTATTTTCTGAAACATGGTTTATTTTTAGTCAAGACTTTCCCTGTCTAACTGGCAAAAGTTCAGCATTTGCAGCAGGGTTTGCAGAAGAAGCAATTTTGCCAAATCCTCGGACTGGGGGAAAGGAGAGGAAATGTTATATTAGCTAGCAAAAAAGCTAAATGCTGACTTCAAAAACAGCTTAGGACACTGTTGTGAGAGCATAAGAGGTGGGTAATGCAAGCTGAGCACAGCCTTGTGTTGCTGCAGTGAATAACTCAGTCTGGGTTGCTCTTGCTTTTCCTTTTGACAGCTGCCACAGAGGTTAACCAGCAGTGGGTGGGAAGTGTCTCAGGGACAGGTAATCAATGAGCCAACCTTTTGGCCTGACCCTGAGCAGTGAATTAGCCAAGTTACCTTAACTGCAGCGTCCCTGGGAAAAGTTCTGTCCCTGCAGTGCATTGCACTGTCCTGTTGCACCCATGCCTGGGGCCACTGGAGGCTCACTGAGGGTTGAGCTTTTTGATGAAATGGAATGTATCATGCCCATGTTTGAGTACCCTTGTCAAATACCCTGAAATTAATAGGGTGGCACATGGGATCTCCTCGGGCAATGCTGCAGCTGTCTTCTTCCTCTCTTCCCCAGCTGCTGCTCCAGGGACAAACTGTCTTCACATGCCTCATTGCTCTCACCAACTGCTTCTAACCACTCTGGGTCTAACCACTCACATGAGCAGCAACTTTTCAGGGGTGCAGGGATATGTTCCTCTTGGTTTTGCATCTCCTCAGACATTTCCACCACTTGTTTTACAGAGTCATCTTTGTTACCACTAGCTGGTAGTGCTGCAAGCACCAGACATCTGAGAATAACACACCAGAGAGTGGATGACTGTTCAAAGCCTTTAGTACTTACTCCTCTTAAAAACTGAGAGTTGATCCCACATGTGGGCATGTAAATTATTTGTTTCCTGCTGCAGGTTGATTCCAGCAGATTGCTTTATCTTTTGTTTTTTTCTCCCTGCCCCCAAGAGACAATTGCATAGCAACTTTGTCATGGTTCCCTTAAGAAAACAAGGAAAATCTTTCAGTTCCAATTTTTTTCTGAATGTTTGGAAACCAGGAAAAAATGATGAATTTAGATGTATTCTGCATTTGGTCCAAGTAGGTATATGTTGCCTGCAGGTAACAAACATGCATCTTTGTGAAAGGATAGGGGATAAAACAAAATTTTAAGTGCTATTTCAGTCACTGGGGTAGGAACACTCATCAACTACCTAGAGCAGTAATCTTCCTGAAGGAATTAATATAATTTAACCTGATAAAAGAATTTATTCAGTGGAGAGAGCCTCTACCATTTCCTGCCAAGCTTCCTGAGAAGACTAGGAAAAAATAAGTGCCAAAATTACACTCTTCTCTCTGGGAGAGGGAGTTTATGTCTTCTTAAAGCCTGTTATTATCTTTCTGTTAAGAACCATCTGTATTAGCTGGCAGATCAGGATTGTTTTAGCTATTCAGTTTTCCATAGTTCCCTGGGGACTTCCCATTTGCAAATGCCCTGTCTGTATGGGATGCAGATGATCTCGTGTGCCCCAGCATTGATGCAGCAGTCGCCCTATGCTTGCAATACACCTAGTGGCTGTGGATGTAGAATAGGTTTGAAGCTTTTCCTTAGGGATAGTTTGTGGGTGGTTGGGTGTTGTGGTTTTTCCTTACATTGCTAATTATATCAGGGAAATTCCTGTCTTATTAATGCTTTCTCCCCAAAAGCAGTTCTCTTCCTCTCTGTCTCTTGCCCTCAGAGGCTGGAAGAACACTGATATGTTAGGAAAGCCAGTTTCTGCTTCAAATGGCCTTAAGCATGTCAGTATTCAGCTCAATTTCCTCTTACAGTGGCTTGCTACAAAATGAGCAGGAATCTCAGGGCATCCCTGGGTCAGCTTTTTTTCTGAGCTCAGGAGGATTTTGTTCCAGATGGGTGAGTTTATGGAGGAGATGTCCACCTCGAGTTTTGAGTACTCTGATAGGAAAATATTTTTTCTATCAGTGAATTTTTGCCAATATCTTTGAAATGTGCTTAAAGTATGTGGGCATATGTTGTAATCTGCTGGCAAAGACACTGAAAATCACTGTTGTGGGTTGACCCAAAGGTGCATGTAAACTGCTAATGTCTGAATCAATACCCTGTCACCAGTGGTGTAACAGGAGCTGCTCTGGAAGGAGTTGGGTGGAGGCTGAGCATCTAATTCAGCATTCCATCTGCTCTAGCTTGACCCTGTGCCTTGCAAATGTGCTAGGTTTTAAGCAGGCTGAGAGCTGAACTTGGCTGGCAGCCTCCAGTCCCAAGTACTGGGGCAAGTGAGGAGCTGCTATGTCTGTGGCTGAATGCTGGAACTCATGTCTGCATGGGAGGGTGCAGCAGTGGGAATTCCAGCAGTTTCTGGGTTGCCTGCAGCAAGGAACAGAGCTGACTTCAGATTGCCTTTTTTAAAACCTTTGTTTAGTGCAGGTGAGCAGTTCTGTGGGCATTCCATAGTTTCTGTTTACCCAGCCCTCCCAGCACAACTGTGCCAGTTCCCTTAGCTTGGTTTCACAAGCAGAGACCTCATGCAGCCCTCATGGAGGGTCAGCATTTGGTGACTGCCTGAATTGCTGCTTATCCCCAAAGGTGCTTCTGCTCTGCTTTGCTCTGTAATTACTTGCCATGCGTTGTGTCCTCCCCAGCAGCATTCAGTGGGGTTTTTAAACGGGAAAATAAGGAACAGTGGACAGATGGACATCTGGGAGGACTGCTGGTAGTGGCAGGGGGAGTGGTTTTAGCCCTGGTACTTGCATGCAGCATACTCTCCAGGCAGATCCCACTGTGATTCTTGATGAAGTTTCCCTTTTTTTGGCTGGCTCCCTGGAAAACCCTTTTCAGTCCAAGTTTTGTTTGGAAAGAGAAACGCCCACACAGATGGCTGCTCTTCAGTTGTCATTCATGTTGGGATTTTTTATGTTCCTTTTTGCATTACCCTCAGGTGAAATCCAGGCTTGCCAAAAAAACATATCCCAGATTTAGAAAGAAACTAAGCAGTAAAAATATTCTGCTTCTTCTCTCTAACCTGGGAATGCAGTGGGCTTTCTCATATTCTATCAGTTCACAAGGGATTGTGTTACTTTTTATTTCTGGCTGAGTTTCCATGTACTTCACTTGTTTGTTTTCCTCAGAGAAAAGGTGCAGCTTTCATTAAGGGTGGTTTTGGCTATGTTTTGCTCCTTCTTTGAGACTGTCTAAGTGGTTCCACTTTTTCCAGACAAGTGCCAATGCTCTGCTTTGGAGTCCTGCTGGTCTCATCTGATAAGGGTTGGGGTATTTTTTCCCCTAAGTAGCTCTCAGAATTGCTGGATTGATAAATAATAAGTGGTTTTAGGTCTTTGAAGTATTGTGGCAGAGGGGAAGGGGAGGAGAGCAAAACATGGTTTTGGTATGCTGGTGATTTATGAAACTGAAGTTACAGCCTCTAGTTTGGACCCCTTGCTGGGTTGCAGGATGCTGTGGCCAGTGCAGTCCATAAAGCCTGAGTGGTTTTGCATTGCTCGTGGCCTTTTAGCTGCAGAGAAGAAGCAGAGTTAAGTCACAGCTGGCCATTGTGCAGCTGTGTTGGACTCTAAGTGCCCTGGAGAGGATGCTGGAAGGTCCCGAGCCAGGGTGCAAGCAGATGAGGCTGAGAAAAAAAGGTGAAAATAGCAACCTGAAATGGCAGATGTTTCAGGTAGGTTTCTAGAATTGTGGCTTGTTGTCCATTTCCTACTTTATCTATCTAACCCTGCAAAATTCCTGTGGCAGGGCTGGTGGTAGGCTGGAAAGGTGCCAGTACAAGGAAGTGGCAAATGCTTCCTTTCAAGTGTGTTAACTCATTCCTGAAATATGCGTTTCGTCTTTAAAAAAAAATATTTCTAGGGTAGCTGGTTTTGGGCCCTCAGTGGTCGTGCTTTGAGTGGAAATGAGATTGTCAAAGGGTTCTCTAGGCTGGCAGGGCCAAGCACATGCATAGCCCTGGATGGTGCTGACATCAGCCCCACATGTTTCCAGACCTACATGTTGCATGGTAAGGAGCACACCAAGGAGAAGTGTAGACCCCCAGGGATTTAGCAGGGTGCATCTATATGAAAAAAGGCTTTTTTAAGGGATTGACAATCAATCCTCCACACTTCGTTTTTGCCCTGGCATGGAGCCAGCAGCCCATGTGTGGTGGATGGGCTTGTCCCACATCCAGGTGGAAGCTGTGGGAGCATTGGAGTGAGGAGGATCAGAGGGTAGAACCCTGCATGGTGTGAGTACCAGCAGCTGCCAAAACCCCTGTGCCAGTTTTCTACTAAATGCAGTCCTGGATTAAACTGAGCAAAAACCAGGTTTATGGGAGCCGGGATAAATGGCTCGACCATAGTGATTTTCTTTTTAGTCTTTATTTACTAGCATGCAATTGCTGCAATTCTTCTGTGTCACTTTTATCATTCTTGATTTCTGAAAGTATGTTTTGCTTTTTTTATTCTTTTCCTGAGGGTTTTGGCCAATGTTTTCTAACGCTATTGTGGTGGGTATTTCCCCTTCTCTCTCAGAAGCAGCTTTCATTTTGGAATGAATAGCTCAGCATTGTTCACATTGTATTCCACTTTTATGTGCTTTTTTCCCTTTTGACTTTGACAAAGGGGAAAGCAGTCTCCTAAATACTTCTGTAGTCTTTTGGGTCACTTTGCAGAAAATATTTCTTTCCTGTTATAGAAGGCCTCATATTCAAAGCTCCAGGCAGGAAAACTGTTTGCAGCATTCATAGCAACATAGGAGTTTTTGAAAGCATGGTTCTTGCATAGGCTTTGCTTGGTTTTGGCCAGTTGTAGTTAAGGTTGTTCTGAATTCACGTTTGAGCAGCACTGCATAACCTTGTCAGGGATAAATTTCATTGAAACATTTCTAGCGACCTAACCTCTTGCAGCCCATTTCTACAGAGCATCCCATGTGTTAAACCTGTTCAACTCTTCCAGACCAATGCCTATTTTCAAACTCTCCCAATTCCCTGCAGAAATAACAGGTTATTGATAGGATCTTTATGCATATGTGTTTACCAGGCTTGACATAGGTTTGCACCAAAGTGTCTCTCTACCTGCATTGCACTCAAAAGCTGAACCCTGTGGTCAGCATGATACATATCTGCAAACCTCCCTTGGTTTGTTCAGAGCATAATGATCTGGCTGTGCAAACACTTAAATTTGCTTCTCTAGTATAAAATTAGTTGCAATAAAGGATTAATCCACTCAGGTTCTTAAAGAACTAAATATTGTTTATTTGAGATGGGGGTTGATTGGCATTTTCGGGTTTTCCCCCTTCCATTGCAACAGTGGTGAACAGCTGTGGGTTACATCAGCCCAAGTGTATGGTACTAGTAGCATAGCAGTGATGTTTCCTAGGATGTGTCTGACTTCTTCCCCTCTCTTCTAATGATCATTGGTCTTGTTGAGTGGGCACAAGGTTTCCTGGCCTGTTGGGTCCTGGGAGTCTGCTGATCCAGCAGTGAGAGGGCTGTGGTGAGCCAGCTGCAGGGACAGGATGTGAGGCAGCAACCACAGCAAGTCACTGTGCTCTTCTCAGCTGCCACTCGTTACCATGGCCTTGCAGTGTTTGCAGTGTGTGATCTGATGCTCAGGAGATAGGTTTCCTGAGTGTAACTGTCTGAACATGCAATCCCAGTGCTTGTTGCAGCTGACCAGCCAGTTGGATATGCTGTGACAAACAGTGTGCTCCTTTGGCTGCAGTTTGGTTTAAGATAGCAGGGGAGAAAAAGAAGGTGGAGGGAGAGAATGGGGAACATGTAGAGATTAATAATCTCTTCTCAAGTCCTTGTTCTCTTTCATCCTTTGAATTAGTGGGTTTTTTTTTCCCCCCTAATGTAACAACAGAATTTTGTAATAAAATCCACATGGGAGAAACCAGTGGTGTGTTTCTAGTCAAAACAGCCTCCATGTCATCTGACTATTCAAATGGCCCTAGAGAAGTGTTTGGATCAAGAGACTAGAGGCTGAATGCATGTTGAATGAATTAGTTTCTCCCCTTTAATGATGTAAGGATGATGCTATTAGAAAAACCACAAAAGAAGAACATTTCTCAGAGCATCTCTTCCGAGTTCATGTGTATAAACTGCAAACTCAAGTCCTTTTAAGCTCAGTTAAAGCCGTTGGGGTTTTGTGCAAGATGCTTTTTCTCTGTTGGGTTTTGTGGTGGGACAGCAATATGTGCTTGCTGCTGGCAGTGGGTTGGTTTCAGAGCAGAGGAGCTTGTCCTCCTTTTTCAGCCCTTGTCCTCTTTTCAAGTCATGCCATGCTGTATCAGCCCCTGTGAGGAGATGGGTGATAGGTGTGCAGGGATATTTCCCTTCAAAACAATGTTGGAGTATGAAAAGAAAAAGATTTTCTTCAAAACTGTTTCCTTGTATTCACCTGGAGTAATACTCCAACCATGGTGATGACTTTTATTTCCATAGGAAAAGGTAGACTTTGTTTTATTCTTTAATTCAGTTTCACTTAATGTTGCTTGAAGCAGCTGTTTCTTTGACTGTTTTCAGATACCAGCCAAAAATACTGGTATTCAGCCATCAGAAGACTTTACGTCTAAATGAAGGGGTAATTTACTAAAGGAGTTAACTTTGGCACTACAGCATCCCTTAGGTAGGTGTAGTCATCATTACCTAAAAATGCCTGAGGTATAATAAGAACTGGATGATGCCCCTCCTTGAAAAATCTGGTTAGAATCAGAGGTCAATTTAAAAAATGTAATTTTCAGAAGGACTCATATTTGACATTTTGAGTATTGTTTCTGAGTGAAAATGCTGTTTCCTTCTCTTTCTGACACTAAAAGGGAGATCCCCTTCAGGCATCCAAGGCAAGAGACCAGAAGACATCTCCATGCTGCAGTAATTTCTCTGTTTTTGCCTGGTGCATTTAAATGCCTTCAGATAGGCTGGGCTGTATTTAAATTAGATTATTCTCTACCTTAACTACAAAGCTCTCTTGAATGTTTTTTACTGTTAGTTTGGAGAAAGAACACTTCTGTAAGTAGCCTGATGCCAAGGTTGTCGGTATGTTAATTGTGGGTAAAATGAAAAAGGGAAAAAAAAACTCTATATGGACTTTATGCTTGAGCTTTCTAGCCTTGGAGGTTTGGCAGGCATGTCATGAAAGAGACTCCTGCTTTCCTGATGGAAACCCTTTGAATTAAACTTTCTTGGAGTCAAGGGACTTTTAATGTCTGTGTATGTATGGAAAAGCCTGCAAGCATACTCATCTCGGCGTCTGTGGAAAATCCAGCTCTGTCTGCTTGTGCGTGTTTGTCCTGGGGATCTGCCCAAAAAGCTGTTTTTTCCATTGCTTGAGCAGAGTATCAAGCTTGGCACACTTTGTCATGCAAAGTGATACAGATAGGGTTGGCAGCTGGCACACTTTCTAAGGAGCCTGTTATTATAATCTTGCCATAACTCATTAATTATGCTGTTGAGGTAATGATAGTGGTATACTAGTCTAGCTAAAGCAACTCCTCTACAAACCAAGGTTCACTTTGGTTCTGTCCTTCCAGTTTGGCATGCTGCAAAGGTACAAGGCAGTTCTGTTGTGTACTTCCTCCCTCATGTATGTATTGATATCTGTGATAAAATAATCCCCTGCTGTTCTTAACCAGGTTGCAAAAGCTGCAAGGACAATGCGTGGGAAAACAGACTTGGTGTTAATAATTTAGCACCTAGATCATAGAATCAGAGTGGTTTGGTTTGGAAGAGACCTTAAAGATCATCTCATTCAACTCCTTTGCCATAAACAGGAACACCTTTTACTAGACCAGGTATAAGATGCCTAATGCTTTCATAATAGTTGCAATTGTACACATGAAAATATGATTTGTGTATTTATAAGAACACCCTGTTAAAGGTATATAGTGTGAATTTTTACCTATGTAAATCCTCACTTGTAGATGTAACTGTTCATATTTATAGCTAACTAAATATATCAAATAAAGGATTAGATATTGGACTGCACTTGAAAAGTCACAATGGTTGTGCTTACTGAGAATTCTATAGAGCTGTATTGGTCTGTAAATTGGGCAATCACATCCTTTTTTGTGGAAATGTGACTAACAAAGAAGTATTTAGATTACTTTCAGTTACATATTGTTTTCCTTTCAAATCTAGAATTTCAATTTATGAAAGTAGCAGGGGAACAGAGGCTTATTGGGTGTTCTTGAGAGGATTTTTGGGACACCCTTTGCAGCAAAGAGGCAAGGAGCTGTCTGCTTTCCCCATTTGCTGAGCTTGTCCCCTGGTGTGCTCTTGTATACAGAGCAGATGCTGGAGGGCACCAGCTCAGTGCAAGCTCTGCACTAAAAGGCTCTGCTGGTCTGAGGTAAGTGTAATTGCTTTGTCTCTTTCCTGGGGGCTGAGCTATTCACCTTCCCTGGAAATGAAGAGGAAAAAAATCCGCTGTATTAGCAGATCAAAAAAGAGCAATCTGCTGGCCTTCCTAATGCACAGGTCACACCATGCCTGGAGCTGGGCTTTTTGTTAAGTGCAGCTCAAATAAGAAAAGCAAGCAAACCTCCAAACAAAACAGAAACCAAAACTAACAAAGGAAGCATCTGCTATTCAGATTAACTGATATAGGTGAGGGAGGAAAAAACAAGTCATCAGAGACTTCCAAAGGCTTGCTGCTTTGGCCAGGAATCTGCAGCATGGAGATGGCAGGCACTTTATAGTGTGGTGGTGATACAGATGGTTCTATGGTGCTATCCTGGGCAAAAGCAGGCTGGGTGATGAGAAGATAATGTTGAGCTGGGATGCAGGAAGGCCAAGACTCTGGCCTTGCTTTGTGTAGAAGAGTTGAGATGTGCATCTCCAGGGCAGCTCTGGTTCTGTTCACTGTGTTTTTCATGGAATGAGAAGTATTGTGGGAAGGAAGGAAGGAAACTCTGTCCCAGCAATGGCCTCTATTTTCACTTCGCAGAGTAAAGCAGAATGTGGCACTGGTTTGTGGCAGTGCAGAGAAACTTGGTTTTCCACTCTGAATGAGCATCTCTCCATGGCAACAGGAGAGGAGCCCTGGTCCACAGGGCACTTCAGGCTGGGGTGGGTTGGTTCATTTGAAAGTTTGGCACAAGGCAGTGATGCTTAGTTTACTGTTTTTATTACCATAGCATTTTATTACCAGCAATACTGGGTTAAGAATACATACCTTCAAGTACATGAGCAGGAGGACTGTTCTGGTTACTCTCCTAGCTGCCAGAAGCCCAACTAGTTCTAGGTGAGAGAAGAAAGAAGAGAAAGGGTTGTTTTAGCTGGATGCCAAATACAAAGAGATGGTATAATGTGCCCACAGGCTGCATCGTCGGCACATAAACCTAGTGAACAGGAGAGAGGACAGACTGCTTGTATTGGCACTGCTGTCAGTTCTCATTTTCTCACAGCTGGGGGACCATGAATGCACAGACCCCATTGATGGGATGTCCTGGTTTTAACCTTCTCAGTTGAGGGATTTGTCATCCCCAAAGCATAACATGTTTCTGTGTGCACCTTTCCAGTAGCAAAGCATTTCACACCCTTTGCTGAGTGGTCCCTGCCAGCCCCAGAGCTGGTTAGTACAATATTGCTTTTCTGTACCTCTCTGTGGAGTAAGAGATGTCTGTCCCACAGTTTCTAATTGTGGTCATCACTCTCATTTTTACTGTCCACAATGTCCATGGAGCTCAGTTTTTTATTTAATCAGCAACTGGTAAGAGAATCCTCATGAAATTTTGATAACTTATCATTTTAGTTCCTTAAAATTCTTGGCTTCTTCCAGTCAGAAATGAGTAACTTGGTGTGAGTGTACTTCAGTGGTCTTAGTGTGCATGAACACTTGAAGCAGCTGCCTAGGATGGGAAGCACAAGAGGAGCACAAAGAATCAGAAGTATTTTGTCAGCCTGGTTGGAAAGTAGCTACAGCAGTGAGCAAATGCTTCCTTTTATGTGCACATACAGCGTCTGACATCGAGGCAGAATGCTGACAAGCTGCTGTGGCTTGGAGGACAAGTTGAATGATCTGCATAAAGTCCTTATGATTTCCTCTCTCAAAGCAGAAGTGGCTAAAAAGCCTTCAGAAGAAGATGCCTGTGAGTTTTTGTTGTTAATTTATTCTGGAGGGTTGGTTGCCCCAAGGAGAAGGATCTCTGCTCTATGTTACTGGTTTTGGATCTGCTACTGGTTCAAGGAGATAGAGGTGTCCTCTGTGTGAGCCATTAACCTGTTTCCTGGACCTTGCCTTCATGCATCTTCTGGCAGGCAGAGCAGCCTTAGAGTCGAGTGGATCAGCTTCCTCCCTGCCGTGAATGTTTCCACTGTTAATGAAAGATATTTTTGTTTTGGAGGCAAAACACACCCAAAGACACCCTGGCAGATTTGTTTGTGCCAGGTTTTGACTCAGATACTTAGTGAAACAAAGGAACAACTTGAAAACAGTGCCTGGTCCTTCAGCTGCCTGAGGAGAAGTGCAGGAGTGAAGTGGCTTAAAGCTCCTTCAGTTCAGCAGTGTGCCCAGCACCTGTTCCTTGTGCATGCACTGATTTTCACAGCCTTCCAGCATGAGCTACCAGTGAATGTCATTGGGAGGATTTGCTGTGCATGGAAAAGCTGTGGTTAGAGGTGATCTTGTGTCTTCCTGGAAGTTTGTCGTGTCTGCTGACGCAAGAGGTTTGTAAACACAGTCTGCAGCAAGATTGCAGTGGCCTGTGTCACAGGGATGTCCAAACAGATGGATATGCCTCTTGCCCTCAGATTTCCTCTACCAAGTTTGTGACCTATTAATCATGAGGGTGTATCTTTTCTAATGGGCTGATGGTTGTAGCTGGATACATATTGTGCCATGCATTGGGGATATCTGTCCTGGAGTTTGAGCTACCTTTTGCTGGATGAAGGGTTGCACTTGTTCTTGTCCCTTTGAATACTTGCAGTTTCTGTTTCATAGTGTTACACTGTGGAGAAAACAGGACATACTGCCCGGGACTCTGCCCTACAGAAAACATTTCCCCTCTCTTTCCTGGACAGAGGATTCATGTTCCCTGCAAGAACAGCTGGAAGCATCTATGATTACCTCTTGGTCTGCTTGTATTTCAGAGCCCTGTCATAGAGAGTCTCTTGAGATGCCAGATCAAAGGGTTTAAATGGTGGAGCCCAAATCTCTTCCAGTTTTGCTGTAATTCCTATGTGTGGTAGCTCGAGAGTGGAAGACTTGCCACACTTGCTCCAGCCAAGGTCCAGATTAGCCAGTATCCCCTCCCCTGGTGACAACCAGAGTGCATCCACAGGGAAGAAGGAGTCTCAAGGTTTAACAATTGTACCAGTGTTGTCCTCCTGCAGTTTCCATGGTACTTTGCAGATACCTTGGATAACTCCCTCTGAGTAGCACAGCATGCCACAACACAATTGTGGCTCACTTGGAAGAAGTATTTCCTCCTTCTGGTTAACGTTTTTTATCTGCTGTCTCATGGTCTTTCACTGTGTAGAGTTGTTTTTTGCTCCTAACATGGCTTGCATGACACCAGTGAGTCCTGCAGATTGTTTTCTTTCTTGCCTAGTACACAGGTATCTTTTTTTGTGGTGCCTGCAGCTTAATATTTCATGATGATCCACTGTCTGCTTTGACTGTGCTGCTCTGGAGTCTGAATTCAGGCAATTGTTTTGTGGATGCTTTGAAGGGGATTGGAACTGACCTCTAATTGAAGGGAAAATGGAGTAATGTCAGACTTAGTTGCAAAAGCATTCTGTGCTTCTAGCTGGAAGAGTTGTTGAACATACTGGAGAGAAGGAATTTAGAAACATGTCCACATGATCCCACATCTATTACTCAGCAAGCATTTTTGTAGCACATCTTGCATTTATTTTCTTGCTAAAACTTCAGGCAATTTATCAGTGTTGCCATTCTGTAACTGGACACCCCTTTGCACTGTCTGCCTCTCCAGCCAAAAACGAAGTGAGAGTGATGTTAGCTAACAGCATGATCTCAGCAATTCATCTAGATGAAGACAGAAGTTGGCTGCTCTCTCCATTTATTCACTTAGTTTGAAGTACCAAAGGCTGCAAATGGACTTGTTTCAGTTTTCCAAATGCTGTGATAAGAAAATAACCAGCCCCATTTCCTAAAATTTTCCAGAGCTATTGTCCATGCACATAGGAAAATCTGACACATTCAAAGCCCAACTCATGGGTTGCTATACTAAAGCACCACTGCTTGAGATAGCTTGATGGAAATAATGGTGCATCCAGCAAATTGATCATCATGTTCCACAATAGATAGTACACTTAACAGCATCTTAGCTTCCTTTGTTGTCTGTAGGTTTTTCTGATCTTCCCTCAGCAAAGATTTATGTTTGAATGTCTATAGATTTTTATGTTGTGCATATTGCTTTGTATGGACTTTGGGGGCAAAGGGAAAGCTTTGCCAGTCCTTGCTCCAGGTGAGGTGAGGAAAGGAGCAGGCCAGAAGTTAAGCCTCCAGATTTCTACTTCTCTGCTAAGCCTTGTGTTTTTTCTGTGCTGGTCCATGTTGGAGGATTAGAGATCCATCAACAGCAGTAGAGTAAAAAATTGTGTGGTAACTCATTCTGGTGAAACTCCTGTGTGTCTTGTTTTCTCTTTCTAGTGGAATTTCCTTGAAGCTCTCTCCCCATCTTCTAGTATCTGTTTCTGTGTCAGATTGAGAAGGGCCTTTGTGCATGGCAAGGGCTCCCAAGCACTAAGGTGACTAATTGATGAGTCTGAGCAGTCTGATCAGATGCTCATGGCTTGGTGAGACATTCCCTATCCTCCTGCTTTTTGGGTGATCCACAGTACCTGTTGTAGTTTCCTGTGAGATTTGTATTCACTCTGCATGCAGGATTTGTTCTTCATCTGTGACCAGAACATGACTGATGTTTCTTCAGGAATAACAGCAGCAGAACCAGATAGCTGTCATCTGTTCTCCAGAAAGCATTTGGTTGCTGTTTTCTCTTATGCTGTAACAAAGCATGGCAGATTTCCCTGTCTTTTGCCCCAAATGCAAGTAGCTTCCTTTGGTCCTTTTGTTCCTGAAGAACCTTGTGGCAACACTGCATCCAAAATTCTGCTGTTCAAGTTGAGTTGTGCCAGGGACATATCCTTCCCCTGAAGGGAGGAGCAGAGCCTGGACCAAAGGTGACAGATGTTATGCATTGAACAAAGTGACTTGCCACAATGCAGCTGGCATCAGTGATCCTGGGAGCTAAACTTGTGTGGGGCTTGGTGTGCCCGTGTGTCCTTTCCACTGTGAGATGGAACTTGGCACAGTCTGGCTTTGCAAAGCAGAGTAAAATGCTGTTGGAGAACTTACTGCTGACCCTCTGCCTTCTGGCTGGAGCAGAGCCTGCAGAGTGCCAGCCTGTGTCAATCTGAATCGAGGGGCTGCTGTCCCCGAGGTGCAGGGGATGGAGAAGCCTTGCAGCAGGGTGGCAGCAGGGAACATCTGTGGCAGTGTAGCACTCTGTGCCCACGTGGCAGAGAGTGTCTGTCAAGGCGTGGGTTTACAAACAGAGGAGCTCATTATTTAGAGCAGCCGGATGGTGTGGCAGAAGGCCCGGGCTTGGGGAAGCTTTTGGGCAGCTACTCGAAGGAGGAGGCAATTGCTGAAACATTCATAAACTTGACTGTGAGCAAAATTCCCAGTTGCCTCATCCTCAGTAGAGACAAGGGAGTGCAGCCAGGAGCTGCTGTACTCATCCCAGGAGGGATGGCAGGGAGCAGCAGGCTCCAGAGTTAATTCTCTTCATTAATTCTCCTAACAAATTTCCACCTTCAAAAGCCTAAATGAGCAGAGGCCTTCCAGAGCAATACCCCCAGTGGTAGCTTTTCTATTTTTTTTCTCATCTTGTAAGGATGAGTATTCATATGGAAGAGAATGCTCTTTAAGTCTCAAGAAAAATAACAAAACAATACTAAATTTTGCATATAAAAAAACTACTTGTTGCACATGTTGAAATGTGACAATGGGGGCATCTCATGCACGCCCTTTGTTATTTTGCCTTTTACTCTTTGCCTCATATATCAGTTGTAATACTTTTAAAAATATTATTCCCTTATATTTGGAAATAAGGGTAGAATGGTTTAGCTTGCAAACACCTTCATTCTTTACATGTCTCTCAAGGCAGCCAGGTGTGCTGTGCCTGTTTTTATGACTCTGTGTCTCACACAAGCTAGGCTGACCTATCTGGTTAAAAGTTTTTTCCCACATTGTTGTCTTGTTTTCCTTTTTAAGTCTTCTCCTGTTCTTCTTCTGAAAAGTAATAGTGGATGGTGTGAGGAGCAGAGTCAGGAATTCAATTTGTCCTTAGTTCACCCTTTCACATTTCTCTCCACAACAGCCTGCGTTAGCCAGAAGAAAGACATTTTTTGCTGTTTGAGGGGTTGGCTAATCATAACATGCCTCAGTTTCCCCATTTAAGAATATGTTTTTAAAACTGCCTGTCTTCTTCTAAGTTTGTGTATCTTTCCAAGAGGCATTAATTTGAGGTCCTCTACATCAGTGCTGTCATGAATCTGATGCTGCTTCCTCCAGAAAGGCTCAAAGTGCATCAGTTAAGGAATGGCCTCCATAGCAGGATAGAACTTGAAAGGGGTTTTTTTTTTTTTTTTTTTTTTTTTTTTTTTTTTTTTTGGTGGTTTTTTTTTTTTTTTTTTTTTTTAAAGGTACTTTTGCAGATGTTATGGTTAAAGGCTTCTATTTTTAAAGCTCAAAATCTTGGAATGTGGCTCCATAATAGTACGTAGTGGGATTTGGAAAAAGTCTGCTAAAATTGTATGTAAGGAATAGTGAAACAGTTAGGTCATGTTAAAGTTGTTAGACTTTCTGGTGCTAGTGCATGTCTTTCGGGTTTTTTTTTTAAATGAATGTTTTTCTTTTTAAAAATACAAATATTGGACCTTCCATTTTAGACAAATGTCCATTTTTCAGGGTGGTGGCTTTTTTCCTAGTAAATGACTTTTTAGTGGGAGCTACCTTGCTCTTTCCATCTGATCTCTGTGCCCACATTTCTGAATGTTTCCATTTCAGAAGGGAGGAGGACTCTGGTGCCAGCAGCCAAACTTCAAAGGCTGCCATGCAGGGAAGTTCACAGTTCTAAGGCATTTGGAATGACCAAGAAATAAAACAACACCAAAACCTCTTAAACTTTTACTGCCATGCAAAAATAACAGAAGGACTTGCTTCTTGGTTCCTGTAGTCCTTTCATTCTTAAAGTACTGAAGCTGAATAATCCTGTCATCCCATGAAAAGAACCTGAGATATTTAGGAGCATCCAATAGCTTTTAGAGAAAATGTGATGTTTTGCCTGTTGAATGCTACAGTTGTGGTGCCACACTCAATGCCTTAAAATGGGACTTTGGGATGCTGTTTAGATAGATGCAGGACACAGGTAATGGCTCTCTTTCCCCACATTCAGTGCTGTTACTGGTGTTTGTCACACCACAGACCCTAGTGGTACTGGGTAGCTCACCCCTATTCCCAGCACCAACTTCAGCCATCCTGCTGGAGCAGAGTTTGGATTAGGCAATTTTTTTCTGTCCAAGTCTTCTAAGAGCCTATTGAGAGGGAAGGGGAATAGCTTTTCTTTCCAAGAGCAGATGAATGCAGTGCCCTAGTTACCATGGTTTTTTAAATGGAGTACTTCAGAGGATGTACAAAAGCATCTTTAGTACTTGCAGTACAAGGAGAATGAAAGGACCTAGATTATGTCAGCAGTGTAGCGGAGGCTTAAGTGAGTATCATTCATTTATTGTTAGGAAATGACCCAATTTGGATTGTATTTATGGAGTTGGAGGGGAAAATGGACCTGTTTCAGATTACTTTTGAGCTTTAAATGTACTTACAGGCTTTGTGTAGGAATTGCATTGGCTCCTACTGGGTAAACAGAGCCTTTTGGGGGGTGTTCCCCATGTAGTGGAGCAGTGATGCAGCCTGACTTCTCTTGTGCTGCCAAAATGGGTTGATTCATACCATTCATGTCTCTCCGTATGGCAGTGTACTGGATGAGGAAAAAGTGAGTTGTCAGACAGAACTTTCCCAGCTTATTTTTATTTATTTTATTGCATTTTCCTGCAAGGATTTTAAAGCCTCCTGTTACTATATAATTTGCTGACTAGTTCCAGCTAAGCAGATCCTTATCTGAAGGCTGTGGTCCTGCCAAGGACTGGTGAAGGTAATAGGTCATGAAATCTGCACACAGTGGGATGCTTCTTTTGGTTGGCTTCCCCACCCCCACTTCCTTCCTGTAAAGGTGGGTTTTAAACACCACCTGTGTCATGATCCATTGCCTCATCCTTTTTACCTGGCTGTGTTGGCAATATCTGTATCTCCTTATGAGAGTCTCCTACTATCCTTTAAACACTTTTGGTACTGCTGAGAGGAACATGCCATCTGCACATTCTGTGAAGGATGTAGTTTCTTGAATTTTTTTTCTCCTGCTAAGGGTTCCTGTAGTCATTACATTAAGCTCAACCATGATGATGCAAGCTGCTTTAAGAAGAGACCAGAGCAGAAGCTGCAATGCTTAAACCCATCTGCAAATTAGATAGGGGGAAGTGAGAAGATGAGCATGGAAAACTCATAAGGAACTGAAGCTTGGTAAAGCTCAGCTTTTTCAGCAAACACTACATGTTAGTTCAGATGGGTCTTGTGTGAAGAGCAGTGCAAGTTTGAGTTGCATTGTAAATTCATTTGCAGCATTCCCATTCATTTCAGTGGAGCCAGGGGTGTAGTCTTACACTAACAAATGCTTTAAGTCTGTGCTTCTTCCCCTAGAGAGGCACATCTGCCTCACATCCTGCCTTTAAATGGAGCTCTTTCCCCATGAAGAGGGGGAGAAATGTACCCATCCCTTCCTACAGCTGTCCCAGAAAGTCACAGTCTGATCTGCTCCAAAGGGGGGCTGCATTCCAGCTCTGGAGGTGTATGACAGGATGGTCACTGGGACATGCACTGGAGGAAGAGAGGGCTGCAAGCACTTGGAGACTAGACTTGTTCCTTTGAAGATGACAAGCTGCAAAGTCTGGATGCATCCAAGCACCAGTGCATCCACGTCCAGGCTGTGCTGGCACCACTTGGCTTCTGCATTAAGGGAAGTTGTTGCTCTGTAGGGATCAGCATCTAATGCTTTTAGGTTTGCAGAGAACCTGCTTGCTGGAAAAGCTTTTTTGTTTGTGGGCCAAGGTACCAAAAGCATGTTAAATGCAGGTGTATTGCACAGCTGGAGGTGGGGGCAGGCAGGGTTTGCCAGCACACGAAGGTCAGAGCAGCACCAGGTTGCCAGCAGCAACCGAAGAATTGAGCATGTAGGGGCAAACTGGCATTTCCTCCTTTTCCTGGCTTTCTCAGGAGTGCAGATGGCAGGTTTAGATAACTGAAGGCTTAGAACAGAGAGGTCTGTCTGGTGTTGGATATGTAAACCTCAGTTCAGGCTTGGATATGTTCTTTTTCTGTCTGTAGGAGGTTTAGGCTGATTATTCTGTTCCGTTCCTTTTTTCCTTCCTGGGTTGTTTTTTTAAAATTTTTTACTCCAATTTCATAGTGTTGGTCCAAGTAAAGGATAATGAAAATTAAGGAGCTTGGCTTGCCTCTTATATAGCTACTGCCGTGTGTAGTTAGCAGTTTAATGAGAAATGAGGCAAGGCAGAGCTCATTTTGCTCTCATATAGCCAAACTAGCTGTGCAGGATTTAGGAGTAAGATGGGATAGTAATCGAGTGTGATGTTGTGGTATTTAAGGCAAGATCACAGGAAAAGCGTTGTATTCTTTGAACAGGATGAAGCCTTTCACATGATTTTTTTTTAAACTTTAATTCTGTAATCTTGATCTGTTATCTGAGAGCAGGAAGGCGTCCTAAATTTGGAAATGTATTTCGTCTGCTCAAGAAGCAAAAGATCCCATCTTGGTCTGTCTAGGGAGCCCTGGTGTCCCCCTGGTGTGGGGCATCTTGTTTGGCAGATGCTGGGGGTTACTTTGCCCAGGGCAATGCACTGAGTGACTTTTAAACTTTAAACTGGAGGGTTTTTTGTCTATTGCTGTTGGCTCACCTTCAAGGCATGTTGTGGGCTGTGCAGTACTTGCCCACACAAACATCCCCCAGACTTCCCCTTTGCTGTGTCTCATATCTGAGAAGTCACTCCAGAGCAGCTCTTCACTGGTGCTTCCCACTTGGTGAAATCTGTCTGTATGGGCAGTCTGTCATTGATGTGGCCCAACTGGTAGGCTGACTCCTTCCAGAGCTCACTGGAGTTTCAGAAGAAATTTAAAAAATAGCTTTAGTGCCAGTGGCCTTGCGTCAGGAGGTTTGATTACTGTTTTTTTGTTCATCCTGTTAACTTTTCTCCTGGACTTCTTAGACATGTGCAGATTATAATTTAATTTCCTCTTGAATTCAGTAATTTTGAAATTACTAAAATCAGTGACTGTTTGGAACTGTGATTGGGGATTCAGAAACTTTCAGGCCTTTCTATTCTACAGCAGATAATGCTTCAGGTACAAGGGGAATGGGGGGCTGTCCTGTAAAGCAATCTACTGAAAGTGTGACTTTCAGCTTTTAAAGAGCACAGTTGAGCTTGCTGTTTTAGCTTGGCAAGTTTGAGTCCCATGTGCTGTAGTCCTCAAACTTAGAGTCCAGAGAGTGGCTTTTCTGCCACTGTTCTTCTCCTTGATGCTTTTAACCTGTTTTCAATGTAACATCCCTTTCTGCTTTCTCCTAGTAATCTCCTGCTTCATTTCACTTATATTTATTTAGAGTAGAAACACTACAGAGTTTATTTTCTACTTTCTGGGGGAGATGTAGTCTTAAGTTAATTGAGGGAAGACAGATGGGACCTGCCAGCTTTCCATATGCCAGCAGTCCATCAAGGGTAGAAACCGTATGTCTGATGGCTTGCCAGGATGAGCTTGTTAGTGTATTGCCACAGGGTGGTTAGGACTCCGGGGACACCGGGCATGAATCCTTACCAAGTTGGGCTGCAGTCGTTAAAGTGTCCACAGAACAAGTGACACGCATGCCCCACTCTTTGGAGGTTGCAGGGTGCTGCAGCCACCCAAGGACCTGGAAGGGAGAGCCTTCGGTTTGACCGTGCTGTCACATCCTCGAGCATCCCTACCGTGGCTGGGTGTGGAAGTTCCAGGGTTGGCTTGCTCATCACCTGCCTGGGCTCCGTTGTTGCATCCTTGAAGCCCTGGGGGAAACTGTGACTCTTTGCTTGGAAGACAAAAGGCAAAGTGCTACAAAACCACAACAGCTTCCACGCTAAAAATACCATAAAAGGCTGTGTCCTTAGGAGCTAGGCATGGGAGCATTCCCACCCACATTACTGCAGCATGAGTCACCAGGCTATTGCAACTGCTCTCCATGTGGATGCCCGGCTGAAGATACACGGCAGAACAGAGGGAGGAAGGGGAACTGCCCCGTAGCGCTGTGGAAGTGATGGAGAGTTACAAAGAAGAGCATGACATGCAGGCATACGTGAACACTTTGCTTTCCTTTGGTTAGATGGTTTTTGCTTGTTAGATTTTTTGTTTTGTTTTGTTTTTTGGAACTTCCAGCAAATGGCATTTGCTGATGATTTTGAGATTTAGGCATTTGCAGCGAAGTCTTCTGAATATGCAGAACCCCCCAGTCTGCTTTTAAGAAGCACAGTAATTTCCATATGATTAATATGAAGCTGGAAAGCCCTCTGACATGGAAGTACATTTTATTTACTCTCTTTAAGCAAAGGTTTTTTTTCCTCTCACTATTCTCTCTCATCTTCCATTTTCCCCCTGCCCTGATGACAAAATAGGCTCTGTGTCCTTGTGACAAATGGTATAAAAGCACATCTCTCTTACATTGTGCCCTGCTCTTCCCTGTGCTTTTTATCCAACAAGCAGGTATTAGAGAGTAAATTTGTTTAGTTTGTTTAGGTTTCTTTCCTGAGGCGCCACCCACCTGTCCAGGCCCCAGCAAGGCTGTGGGTATTGTTTTCCCTTTCCTTCCCTTCCGCTTGACGTCTTGGCTATCGGGGTTTACCAGAATAAGTTTGTCATTGAGAAATTCTATAAAAAGCTTCCTTTATTTAGACACCAACCCACTAATGACATCATGTGGGCACATCTTCCAAGTTCCTCCAGGCTGAGTGGACAGAGGGAGGTGGTGGCTGTGAATCTGGGCCCTGCCCCTTTCCCAGTGCACCTCTGTGATTGCGTTCAGTGGCTGTCCTTCAAAATAACCCCAATCTTCCTCCTGCTCGTCCTTTGGGAAGAGAGCAGGGAGGCCCCCCCACCCCAGCCCCACCTGATGCATCTTTAGCAAATATCTTAGCAGTAGAATGTAGCTGTGGTGGTCTGTTTGTCTTCCTACTCAACACTTCCAGGTTAGTCCTTTGCATTGCTGCTTGGTGGGTATTCATCTTGACTTCTCAGGGGAGCAGGAGGCTTGCACACTCCATGTCTTCGATGCTACCAAGTATTCTATCAAGCCAATTTCAAATAACTTTAACAGGGAAACAGGTGAAGTAAAGTTAAAAATGCCTGCATGGACAGGCAGAAAGCAGTGGGAATGGGCACATATGAGATGGACTGCTTGTTTTATGGTGGTGGGAAGGAGGCATTGGGCAGGGGACAGCAGAGCAAGAGTTGGCCACCGAAGGAACGCACTGTCAAAATTATTTTGTGAGTTATTTCTTTAAGAAGTATTGATTTGAGTATTTCTGAGTGGGGGAAAGGTTTAGGGTTAAAATGTAGTGACTGTGACCTCGACAAGGTTTGTGGACCTTCAGGAGAAATTATTCCTGGGTTTCATTTATGTCTTTTGAGAATAAAGCATGCTATAGTGTGCTAAGTTTCCCTTGTATGTGCTCAGTTTGTTAAAATATTATCACAGGTGTTTCCTTAAGTAACTCCTGGGTGGTTGGGTTTTTTTTTTTTTTTTTGTGATTCGAGCTTATTTAATCAATGGAAAGGTATAAAAGTCTCTGCTGAGGGAGTTTGACTTCCTTGATTCTGCTCATCCTGCTGTTGAAGTAAGCCCTAATGTTGACATACATCATAGCTATTGCTCTTTAGATCTGGGAGACTTTGACCAGCAAAACTTACTAATAAATCTTACTAATTCAGTGTGTCCATAATGCAGACTCTTCCAGTCCTGTCTAGAATTTGGGTCACATGAGCAGCAGCTTCCAGCCCTGTGCTCATACCTGCTCTGCACTGCTACTCCACTTGTTCTTCCCTTACTGACCTCCTTGATCCTGAAGTAATAAAATCTCAAAATTAATCCCAATTGTGCTAACACTCTGCAACATTGTATGAGTGGCAAAAATACTTTGTTCTCTTTAGAAAGTTATTTTGTTGTGTTCTTCTAACACCACCTAACTTTCTAAAGGTGTTAGAGAAAATACAAATTTGCAGGCGCCAGTTTCCAAGAGTCTTTCATCAGTGCAGAAAAGTGGGATCTTTGGGGGTCCAAACAAGGTCTTTTCCTAGGGTCTCTTGTGGTCCCTGGCCAAAAAAAAAAAAAAAAAAAAAAAAAAAAAAAAAAAAAAAAAAGAAAAGAATACAGTGTCCAAATGCAGCCTTAATTAAAAACAGATATATTCTTACCACTTGGAAGTGACATCTGATAATGTTTTCTCTATAGATGGAGTGTGGGTATTGGATATTTTTAGCTGCGGCTATTCTCAAGTTGTTGTTTTGTAACCTTCTTCAAATAATAAATTTCTTTAATGCTTTCCTTAGAGTTTTTGTAGTTCTAGAAGCTTTTTGGACAAAGATGGGGGAGAAGACAAAGGAGCAGCAGCCCACTGGCAGGAGAACTCTGTGTCTGTGTTCTGATGGGTATTGGTGCCTAAGGGGGTGCAGTGTTAGTGTTGGGTGTACCTTGTGAAGGACCTTCCCCAGTCAGAAAGATGGCTTGTGCTTCAGCTTTTCCTCTGGCTGTAGCAACTGTCTGGTTGACAGTGCTTGCTTCGTAAAAACAGTTGAAAACAGGATTTAAGTTTAAATAGCTGAAAGAGGAAATATTGGACAGAGGAATGATGTGCACATAGAGATGCTGTAGTGCAGGAATCCCATGGAAGGGCAGGTGTAAGAAATGGCAGCTTAAATTACAGGTGTTTATGGTTTGGGGTGTGGCTGACTGTCTGGAGTCTCTTGGGATCTACCTGCAAATGTTTTCTCTAAGATAAGAGAGCCAATGAATTCCCATGTGAAATCTGAAATTCTTCATCATCCAACAGCTTCTGGGCTTCTCTTCACCTCTTGCTGACAGACTGAAAAGTGAGCACAGATCTTGAAGGACCAGTGTGCTGATCCTGGGTTTTTGTGAACATCAAAGGTGTTGTGAAGAAGTTTCTCAAAGAGAGGTGATACAAAAGATAGGAGAGAAGAAGCATTTTCAGGTTGAGTTGCTGATGTTGTATGTGTCTCAGTAGCTACCCATGGACATGGTCTGTCTCCAAAGGGAACAGCAGTTATGTGTTTCCCCAGGCTTGCCTCTGGTGGTATTGTGGAAGGAAAGCAATTAAACTGTTAGTAAATAATAAGCACAAAAATGGTAAATAATAAACATGAAAGAAAGCAAGCTGAAGGAAGGGCAGGTAGGAGTGGTCTGACTGCTGCATTTGTGATGTTCTGCTCCATCTGAGAGGGCATCAGGAAAGTTCTCCAGGAAGAACATGATGGTGGGGCTGGAGAGGTGTCTGGTTAAAAGAACGAGGAAGATGTTTAAGTGGTTGTTTACTTGTTTTTATATTTTTTTTTCCCAGAACCCAGATCAGTGGTTTCTGCTAATTGCTAATAAATTAAATGAGCTGAGGCCGTTTTGCTGTCCAGAAAATCCTTTTATGCTGTGGTGCCTTTTTAATGACCAGAGGCACAGTCAGAAATGACAGCCTAGTCTACTGAAGGTGTTAAAACCACGTGTCCAGCCTTTAGTCAGGAAAAAGGTTGCTGCTCCCCAAAATACTGAGCCCACATCCTGTGGTCACTGGCTGGGGAGAGTGGGCTATGTGTGTGGGGTGCTTGTAAATCCCACACTGCTCCAGGGCTGGGCAGGGCTTGCCACAGTATGGGAGATCTTGCTTGAAAGAGGTTGTGGATCTTTCAACATCAGAAACTTGCCAAAGTGGTCCTTTCTGCACCATTCTCCCTGCCCCCACATTCTTGGACCTAGAAATTACTTACTATATTTTTGAAATCTGTCTTTGGCAGAGCCTTATCTAAAATGAGGGGCAGAGTTAAGGCTTTCATCAGGAGATGGTGCAGGGCTGGTGCTGAGCTCCTGCAGGTGCTAGTTGTGCATTTTCCCTTACACCAAATTTGGGACACAACGTGGTTATCTGGGTAATCCTTTCATTGCACAGAACCCCACCTGTGGATGAAAGTTGTTTGGGTTCAGCATTGGCAGTTGTGGGCAGGTTTCAGTCATGAGTCTGCAACATGTCAACTTGGGTGGCCATGGTGGAGCATTTCATATCCTGAATAATAATTGGACTTCTGGTGCCCTTCTTAGGTTTAGCACCTGACATTTGATACTCCGGTTCCTAAAAAAAATATTAAATCAAAAATAAAGGGTGACTGAGTAGTGCTTTTTTTGGGAACTGTAACCTTGGTGCCCTGTTTTCATGTCACACTTTGGTTTAGTTCTTTATCATAACAAATCAGCAGAAGTGCCACAGGCTTAGTGCCTTGTGTGAGAATGTTTCTTTTTGTTACTGAATAAAGGAGCAGCACCAGCAAGAGTGGAAGTTTCATCTGTGTCGTTTGGGCATGAAACATGGTGATAAGGGATCTGGCAGGAAGGAAGTGCAGTGTGTGGTGAGAAGAGCAGGTTCTCAAAGGTGCATATTTAGAGTCCAGCAGATACTCAAGGTGGGCACAGTATCTTCTGGGGATGGTTTGCAGCTGGAAAAGAGGGGCAGCTGCTTGAAGCCAGGTCAGTGGTGCAGAAGTGGCCCTGTCTCTTCAAGCCATGCTGCTGGAACATGGTCTTCTCCACGGGGATGGAGGAGGTGCTGGAGACTGTAGGGCTGGGAAGGAAGGGCAGGACTGGGCTGTGCCCAGTCTGGGCTCCGAAGGACCTCTGTCTCAAATCACCCCCTGCTGCTATTGTTGGGAGTGAGCTGTTACTCTACTAAAAGCCCTTCCGAAACAAGGGGGGACAGAAATCTGGGAAAGCAAATATTTTCTGCTAACAGTGAGCAACAAGCTTTTGTTTGCTGTCAATGGAAGGAAGTGGGAGAAACATGTAGTAGCTATAATGCAGCACAGGATTTACTGCTGGAAAACAGATTTAGTGCGTACATTCCTCTAGCAGGGGAGATATCCATGAGGAAGGGCTGCTTAAAGTGGGTGGGAAGGGCACAGCTTTTGTTTTGCTGCAGCAGTGCATCTGTGTGAAGCAAATGCTAAAGGAAGGTCTGTGGCCAAGATGGAAATAGAGATCCAAGCTTACATGGGAAGTAGGAAACAGGGAGATGAAGTCCTTGATTTGTATTTAGCCAGGACAAAATTGAAGCAACTGTACTTTAAATTAAAGGGAGGCCCCTCTCTACTCAACTGACAGTGATAATAAATTGTGAACTAGCTCTGATCTCTGTCCTCTGGAAAGATCCTTCCTGCTGAAGAACTTGATACTTTGTTAAAAAAAAAAAAAGGCAAAAAGCTCCCATGCAATATTAGATTTGAAGTCTTATCTGAATGCCCGCAGGTAAGTTCTAACTCAAGTAGGGATCTTATTCTTTGTGTTGGACCCATTTTTTACATTAGGGGTAAAATAGTTTATTTCTTGTCAAAAGGCACTCCATTGCCCTTAGAGGGTTATTTATTTGCAACTTCCCTTTTCCAAGCTTTCTTGCACAGTGCAGAGTCTAGCTGCCCTTCAGTAGGATGCATTGTGGTTTCCCATGTTTTGATCTTGGAACAGGAAGATTCATTTCCCAAACTGCTGAGGAAATAATAATCCTCCTTGCAGATGTCTTTTGTAGCAGTTAACTGAATTTTTTTGTTTATAAGTGAGCTGTTTATAGTGAACTGTCTGGTTGTTGCTTTGTTGGGTAAATGTTAAAAGCATTTTTAAGGTAAAATCACCTTTCAAGTTCTAAGTACTTTTTTTTTTTTGCTTCAGCTGAGCATGTTTTCAGCTAAGTAGGATTGCATCCTGAAACGCAGGTGATACTTGAGTTGTGTTTGTTTCCTGGAGAGAACAGCATCTGCTGCTGCTTTTCTGGACAGCCTTGCATGGGCTTCCATCATACCAAATGCTTGTCTTTGTATCATGGCCACACGCTCTCTTTTACTTAAATTTCTCCCTCTGGTTTTAAAACTTCCCCCTCTGGTTTTTATCTCATCCAAGAAAAAGTTCTGTGAGTTTTCCAGTTCTTCCATTCATACTGTTGTTTCCTTCATGCAATCTCCAGCTTTTACTGGAAAAACCTTTATCAAGTATTTCTAACAATAGACTCAAGCCTGGTCTGGTCCCCTTTGACTTGCTTTTATCCCACTTCTGTTGCTGTCCATTATTCACATCAGAAATGCTGAGGACATGCAAAACAGTAAATGCTGGTAATAGATCCACTACAGTTCTGAGCTTTTCTGAAGTTCTGAAGTATGTTTGAGCAAAGGTGCTGAATGCCTCTGAAAACCTAGAAATGGTCAGGTGATATCTGGTTTGATATCTGTCCATGTCACCTGGCTCCCCCTGATGGGAGAGTATCTCCATGGATCCTGGGCTCTGTGGTGGCAGGCATCCAGCACCAACTCACCTGGCTGTTCTTCCACCACTCCCCTGAGCAGCATTTCCTTGCACTTATAACTTAAATACAGAAACTGCTGGTGAAATCGTATGGCTTGCTCCAAAATGTTGGTACCATTTAATTTTCCCTGTCTGGAAAGCTGTGTCTGTCTTTCAGCCTCTGTGGCAGGTTTGGTTTTATAGCAACCACAGTAAAATGCTAACAACCAAAATACACATTAAATTGTGAGATGTACTTTGAAGCCCTGACCAAATGGCATAGATGTTGATTACAACACTATTCAAAAACCACGAGAATCCTTGAGTTATTTTCATATGAACTCCTAATCTGGAAAGCTGTTTTTAACAGTGTCCTGCATGACCATTGCTGTAAGGCCTTTGACTTGGTCTCACATGATACCCTTATCTCTAAAGTGGAGAGATGGATTTGAAGGGTGGACTGCTGGGTAGAAAAGAAATTGGCTGGCTGGATGCAGTCAGAGGCTTGTGGTCAGTGGCTCTGCATCCAGGTGGAGGCCAGTGACAAGTGGTGTCCCTCAGGGTTCTGTGTTGGAGGCAGCTCTTCATGAGTCAGCAGTGTATACTCAGACCAGAAAGCCAAAGCATCCTGGGCTGTATCCAAAGCAGGATGAAGGAGGGGATTCTCCTGCTCTACTCTGCTCTCTTGAGACCCCACCTGGAGTGCTGTGTCCAGCTCTAGAGTCTTCAGCATGAAAAGATCATGGACCTGTTAGACTAGGTCCAGAGAAGGGCCACAAAGATGATCAGAGGGCTGGAGTACCTTTCCTATGAGAACAGGTAGAAAGAACTGGGGTTGTTCAGCCCAGAAAAGAGAAAGTTTCAGGGATACCTTAGAGGACCTTCCAATACTGAAAGAGAGCATAGAAAAAGAGAGGAAGAGGGACTTTTTGCACAGGCACATATGGATAGGACAAGGGTGAAGAAGAGAGATTAAATGTTAGGAAGAAATTCTTTACTCAGGGGACGGTGAGGCACTGGAACAGGTTGCTCAGAAAGTTTGTGGATGCTCCATCCCTGGAAGTGTTCAATGCCAGGGCAGGTGGGGCCTTGAGCAATCTGTTCTAGTGCATGGTATCCCTGTCCTTAGCATGGGGGTTGGAACTAAATGATCTCCAAGGTCCCTTCCAACCCACACAATTTTATGATTCTATGATTTTAATAAAATGTGTTTGCACACACACGCACAAAAAAAAAAAAAAAAATTCCTTCATTTCTTAAGTGGGGTGATTTTAGGAGTTAACAACAAGCAAAAAGAAAAAGCTACATTGTAATTAAAAAGATTCCTTTCATGCAACTTAAAAAAATTATGTATCCTAGTGCTGTCCTGCATATAGTTCCAAGGCTGTTAAAAAAGCTTTGGGAGATGTTTTCTCAGTACTTTCCGGTGTTGGATGAAATACTTCTTGTTTCCCTCAAGTTTTCTATTACTGGATATGCTTGCATGGGGATTTGATAGAAGAAAACAAATTAACAAAAGCTCATGCATTAGCATCTGGAGATGCTGTTTGAAGGTAATGCAAGTCCAGGATACTGCCAGTAAAATGGTCAGGGAGTGTCTTCTGCAGAGGCTGCCAAAGACAAATAATTTCCTGCAAGAGTTCTGTATTTGGAGGCAGAGTGAGCTGATTAAACTCATTAAAGTGATTGAAGGAATGAGGATGGTTCCTAGGGGCTGGGCATTAATTGGGGTCAGGCTAATGGCTGAAGATCCCTCCCTCCCTCCAAAAAAAGAGGTGAATCCAGAGGCTCTGGAAAGCAATGTAAGACACACAGAGTCAGCATAGGTCTCACTTCAACTCAACTTACATATCTGCAGCATACAAGTTATTCTCCTCAATAATTATTTTTGACAAGTTTTTAACAAGCTGCATCTTGTTGGTGGATTTTTAACTTCCTACTCTTTTATTTCATTGGCTGTACCTGCAACTTTATATAGTGGTACATTTGTTATTTCCTTGTATGTGTTTTAAAAAAGATGCTGCCTGTCTGTGCCAGAGAGAGCACAGGTTGCTGGCAGCATGATGAGTTGTGTTTGCATCCTTGTTTCTTTGGTTCTGGCTAGGGAGCATCACTAGCTCCACAATGCCCAGGGTGACATCTTGGGTATCAGCCAGGACACGTGTCCTCACCCTGCTGCTTCGGGCACGTGTTGGGGGTGGGTGGCCTCTAGCTGACAATGCCAAAACTAGGGAAGGTTTTTAAATAGCAAAAGGAACCTTTAGCTTACCCAAAATTGCCAAGTATAACTGGAGACAAAAATGACAAGGGAAGAGTAGTGTGTCCTGTAGTGTTGCTACATGTACCATAAAGGATAAAATACAGTGTTTTAGGAGGAATGCATGTCCAAGTGGAGAATGACCATCATTGTAGCTTCCTTTAGTTTATGGTTAAAGAAATGCAAACTGCTTTTCCAGTCTTAAGCAAACAGAAGAAGCCAGTTACTAAGCTTTGTGTTGATATGGTTCCCTTCCAGGTCAGTGCATCACCTGAAAAAAAAGGATTTCTTTTTCCCTCAGGCTTTTATTTTTTCCCCTTTTTATAGACACTGGAATAGAAAAAGGAGGGAATGCAGTTAGAAAATTAATCTTCAATTCCCAAAAGAAGCCTGTGGACCTTTGCATTGTTCAGTTTACTTATTTTTTCAAAAGAAAAATAATTTAAATAATGATGCTTTAAAAAATAACTCATGCATCTTTGATTCTTGTGCAGTCCTTTGTCTGGATTTTTCTTTTTGGCTACTGCTGTCCCTAGAAGATGAGTTCACATTAAAAAGAGTTTCAAAAATGTTTGGATGCTCTTTTATTCCCTGTGAGGTCTAAAAATAGAAGCTGACAAAGAATTGCTTATAGAACCACTGCTCTGCTCAGAGGGTTTAGCTTATGTCTAAAGCTGCATCTTCTGACTTTGCAACAGCTGAGCTGTGCAGAAGCACCAAGGCTGGGCTTACCGAGCGTAAACAGGGAGGAGACTAAATCTCTTCATCAGCCCTCCTGTTTATCTCCTCCCATCCTCTGGGAGAAGAGTGCTAAGGCACAGCACCAAAAACTATGTGAGAACAAGAGCAAGGTGTAAGTACTGGGAAGAGGGAGATGGGGAGAGGGTTGAGAAAGCTTTTATTTATTGGTAGTGCTGCTCATGTTGAGGCGGGGGATGGATAGCATATAGTTGCAGTCTTAAATGGCTTTTTAGTTACTTCCATAACTAGAAGACTTGGTCAATGTAATTGGGTTTCTTGATATTGCTGCAGTCTTGCAGCAAAGTGTTGTCATTGTTGTCACCACAGCTTGCTGTGTAATTGTATTGTAAAAGCTTAGTGCAAATTGTGAGAATAGAGGCAAGTACGTGTAATCTGCATTTAATGTGTGTAAGACATTATAACCTACTAGGTGATAGCATATATAAAATTCAATTTGTATTATGGGATTGCTTGATTATAATGGTGGCCACCTCTGAAAGGGTGAGAGGTCTTCTGCACTTTAGGGCCTCCAAGCTTGTGATGGAAGTGAGCTGTGCTTCCTCTGCCCAGTGCTCGATGACTTCAAACAGAGCATCGTGCTTTGGGATGCTGTCTTGATCTCACACTTGTGGAATTAGTGTGTTGCTTCTCTGACTTGCTGAAAGTGAAAACTAAAAAGCTGTTTTTTGTAAGTGATAGCTCTTTGTTGGGCTCCACTGTCCTTTCAACAGTGTAGCAGTTTGGATGTGTCAGGGAGAATTGCAAGTACTGGAAGGTGGCACAGGTGGTGCCAGCTCTTCTGCCATGCAAGTTGCTGAGGTATCTTGGTCTTCACCTCACCCAAGTCCTGAAAGAATGGCCTGAACCCTCCATTGCAATTGTGTGCCCTGCAGTTACAGCCTGTTCCTTTCCCACCAGCTCCAGTGGGACCTGTCTTTCCTCTGTGTTCAAAGACTCCTGTTCTAGTAAAGGATGGTTCTTTTGCTGTGCCAGAACTGGAAAACTGACCAACTTCTTACTTCCTTTGCAGTGAGCCCAGGGCACAAGAGAGAGTGGATTGCCTCCTGCCTTGCCTCTTCTTCCAGCTGCCTGTGGTGACCTCTCACGTGCCAGAGGACGAGGGTGGAGGAGAGCAGCCACCTGGAGCTGGGGTGGTGTGGGTGAGCCAAAGGGCATTTGATCAGTGGGCTTTGGCAACTTTCACCCTGCAGCACAGACAACTGGCTCCTGCCAGGTAGATGCCTTTAGGGGAGTGGACAGCTCCAGCTGAACTGATGAATCTTGGCACGTGATACAAGGCTCAGGTAAGGGCACATTGCTTGGAGCTGGGTTTTGTTTTCATCCTGTCTTTTCCAAACTCACAGACTGGCTCTGGAGCAGATAACAGTAACACTGAGAGCTGTCATATACAGTGGTTACATATACTAGTAAATCAGCAGGATCTCATCTATGATGATGCTGGGATGCTCTGGCTTGTTGGGGTATTGCTGGTGGTATCAAAGTGAGTTGCAGTGGAGGTTCTCCCTAGGTGTTCCCACTACCTCTGCTGAGGGAGGTGACTGTGGTTTTATGCAGTGCAGTTTCAGGTACAATGCAAGTTTACTAGGACAGGAAATAATTTGAATTTTCTGTAGCACATCTGTGATTCATCTAAAGTGATCTATGGCAGTCATTTTCAAAGATCCCAAGACAGTTAAAACAAACCTTCCTGCAGTTCAGCTGGCCTAGTGCTCCTTACGCTCTTAAAACAAACAAACAAAAAAACTTGCTTGTGTGCTCCTGGGTTGTAGTCAAGGAAATAAATATGTAAACAGGATCTCCTGTATCTTGGTTCATCCTGCTTGATAGTAATTTAATTCCTGAAGCCGTAATTCACTTTGTGAGTGCAGGTCTTGATTTCCTTTCTGGTACCAGGGATGTGATTGTGTGCTGGATTTGAGCTAAGGATGGGGATGCACAGTCCAGTGATGTGTTTTGGAGCTGTTGTAGACAGGGTTTGTTAAAGAGAGAGAATCTGCTCATGGGGATCAGCAGAAGTCCTTGATGTAAGTGCACCAAGTGTCTTGCCCATTTTGGGGTAGAAATTTGGGGGTCTAGTAAAAAAAACGCTGCCGCAGCTGTGACACTGGACATGGGGATGCTGGTCAGTCTTACCACAGCCTCAGGAGTCGGTTGACTTTGCATGGGGCTGGAGCAGAAGCTGTGCCTGCAGTCAGCAGCACGTGGCCACCACTTCCTCCTCTGCTTGTCACCTCACAGGCACACAGCCAGGCATGCCTGTGCCCACCTGTGACAGCCCACAGCTCCTCCAGGGTGCCTTGGGGGGCTTTGAGGTTTCCTCAGGCTGTGGCGATGCAGTCGGAGCAGTCCTAAAGCCATGCTCACTTTGCCTGTGCCTGGTAGGTATGTGCAGTGCTGTGGCTTTGCTTCTGAAAGGCAAAGAGCATGTGGGAAAAGAGCCTCTGATGACAGCTCCTTTTTGCTTGCAGCTGCTGACTGTCCCCCCAGATTCTACAAGGCTGCCAGGATGGGCAGGTTTCTTAGCCTGTGTGGTTTGATGTATGTCAAGGTGCCTGTTTCATGCACTTAAAAAGCCCTGATAGGGCTTACTCAACTTCTCACAGCTTGTTTTAGTTGCTTTTACTGCTCTGCATGGCCAGGTTTATTACAGGGCATGTGAGTGCATGAGTCGCTGTTGCAAATAGTTGTAGCTTTACAAGTGAGTAACTTTAAAAGTTTTTTTTTGCTGCGAAGTGGTGCAGACTGAAAGTGTACCCTGTGAGAGGTTTTTGCCTCTTAGCAGGTGCATAAGCGTTTTCACTTCCACAGATGTATATGCTTTTCCTTTAAAACTGTTCCCCTAAAGCAAAAAGTGCAGGTTGATACCATAGATGGCTGAAGATATAAAATACTGTGTTTAAACATGCTTTTAAAATAGAACTTGAAACAGGAACAGTGACTTGTTGTGTTTCAAGCAGTGGTGGGTGTGGCTATAGTAAGTATGTACCTTTTTTATTTTATTCCACAGCAGCAGTTTCACTCTTGATAGAGACCAGAGCGGTAGTGAAATACGGTGTGTCAAAACTTGCCTTTTTTTCTTTTCCTAGCAGCAGTCTCTATTTAAAGTTAAGTGGACACATTCAGAATGAGAGCACACATTCACCTAAACTAATTTCTGCTTTTTCAGTGACCTTCAGCTAAATAGAAACCAACTACAAACATGTCGTCTTAATCTCAAATGGCTTGAATAAGTACTATTCTACATTACAAAATATTTAAAAACTGGGTTCCAGAATATCCTCAAATCCAGCCTGAGACTGAGAACATGTTGCTATGCTGTGTTTCCCAAGAAGAGATTTCACTGATGTTTTGATTTTCAAAAGCCCATCTGCTAAGTACCAGCAGGGTGATTGCTGATGAATTGATAAGTGTGAGACATCGTATCATGGCTGGGGTGACAGGGGACATGTGTGTGTCACAAGAAGCACGGCTGCTGGGCCATGGGAAACACTCAGTTCTCCTGGCCAGTGAGCAGGGCTGCAGCACTGGGCTGGTGACTGGTGGACAGAGGTTCCCCTCTACCAGCCAGGCTGGTCCTGGCAGGTGCTAGCCCATGCGGGGCCATGGGAGCTTGGCAGATCTGACTGGAAAAATATGGGGCTTGTGGAAAGGGTATAACAGTAAATCTGATTTATGGAGAACAGTTTTGACATAAAGTCTTAGATTTTTGATGAGATGCTTTCTTATCCCTGCCAATATTTGAGAGCCCAGCTGGTGAATTAATTTAAGGAAAGTTGCTTTCATTCAAAAATTGGGTATTTTATTTCAGGTTTGCTGATGGCTAGATAATGCTCAATGTGGGTAGGCAGTAATGTGTATTTTCATTAAACATTTTTAGGCTTATTGTCATTGGTATTAATTTTTACTTCCTTAAATTGTAAACTGAAAGCTGCAGGTGTTAGTGTGAGATGACAGATTATGAGTGTTTTCAATTCATTCTTTTTAAAGGAGCTAGTTCATAAAATTTGTTTTGGGGTTGAATTTAAATGCCTATGGTTCAGGACTTTTTGTTTCTTATATCCTAGTAAATTACCTTATACCATTGTTGCACAGTTCACATTTTCTTACTATTCCTGTTCATAACAGCTTCATCTTGTGTGTTTGTCATGGAAAAAAAATCTCTTTGCTAGGAAAATACAGTACTCTCAGGAGAAAATTGGGTGGCAGGCTTGAGAAAGTAATTTGAGTGGTGTATTAAAGAAAAGAAAGTATGCAGTCATACATAGGTATGCCATACATGGAGAAGCATGGCAGGTACAACCTGTTCCTATTTATAGGAAACCTGTTGACATCAAGTAAAAAAAATGTGTTTCATCAAATCCTTCAGAAAATAAATCCCAGTAGTTTCCATGTACACAAGGTGTCATTTCCCTCGAGCAAAGGCTATATAACATGATGATATCAAAACTACTCTGGAGTTTGAGCATGTACAGAATTCAATAATAAAAATACCCCTATTCAATATATGCTGTTACAGAGCTAAGCTATGTTCTGTTCCCTCTCCAGAGTATTGACAACCACCTCTTTGAACACAGAGCTGTACTCTCCCAAGCAGCAGCACTGTGGTCACACCCCAAGGCCAGTGAAGCCACTTGCCATCTCCATCCTTCCCACTGCCATCACTCATTTTCTCTGCTTTCAAGTTTTTTCCTAAATTTGGACTTTTGCACTGTTAGAGAAAACAAATGTGCATATTCCAGGCATGAGATGAAATACTGGCTCCTTTGCACAAGTCTGGTGCTTCTGGCTGCAGAGAGGCTTTTGCAGAGGTCAATGCCAAAATATATGTGTTCTTGTTCTGTAAATCCTCCCATGGTACCAAGTTGCTCTTCCTTTGTTATTCTCTTAGAGTGTGGTCAGAGATGTTCAGAATAGTTTTCACTTAGTAAGTGTCTTGAAAAATTGCCCATTTAATCTGACATGCAGTTTATTTTTCCCCTGTAGCCAGCAGAATATTTGTATTTTTAGCAGCATGTAAAAGACATCATTGGAATTTTTTGGCCCCATAACAACAACAAAAAAGTCAGAATTGGGGGAATGAAATTGCCTGTAAGTTTCACAGGAGATGTGAGAAGAAGGAGATGCAGAAGTATTAGGTAACACGATGAGACAGTTACTCAGACCTTGCTACATTGGAAAACTAAGCTGTGATTAAAATGTACAGATCAAAGTTCACATTTGAAGTAGGAGCTGCAGCTTGGAAAAATAAAAGAACAAAATGCACTTTAACATTTCTGTCCTTGCTCTGTTTTGATTGTGGAGTAAAAAACAGGGAAAATACACCCATTCCTGGCATGAATTTGAAGAATTTGCATTTTTTCCAGTGTCTGAATGGATGAGTATAAGATGGTGCCATGCCTGTGCTGCTGCCTGATAATGGGTCACGGAAGAGCCCTGATTATATAATCCCCCTTCCCTGGGGGGTTTTTCTGCCTGTGTTTTCTCCTTGGTGTGTTAGATCCACCTTTGGTATATGAGGAACTAGTTGTGGCTTCACAGGGAAGATGCTTCTTTGGGCTTGTACAGGAGAACACTCAAGTTGTGTTTGGTGTGGGAAATTACCTTACTTGTATGTATGTGTACGTGGGCACAGACCTCGGGGACCTAGACTGGATCTTGCTTAGACCAAGACTGGTCCTTCTCAGCATAGGTGGAGACATCTTGCTGCTCTGTTGTTTTTTTTTTTTTTGGAGTTCTAAATAGATGACAATCACCTAGAGGCCAATTCACTTGTCTCATGCACACTTCAGTAAGCAAAAACTTCTTTCGGTTTCTTCTTTGATGTTAAATCTGCCTCCGGGTGCCCCTACAGAGCATCTCCTGGCTTCCCATCCACAGGTGGGGCAGGAGAGCGGTGGTTTGCTGTCATCCACATGGATGCTGTGTCAAGCAGTGCCTGTCCTGTGCTAGGCCAGTGCTCTGTGGCTGATTTGTGTGTCTCCATTTAAAAGCCATGTCTTTCATACTGTCGTGTGTGTGTGCCTAAGAACAAAGACAAGATGCCCTTTTGCTTGGGTTGGGCTGTGTTTTGGTGCAGGGAGCTGGTGGTCCTGCTGCATGCAGGGAAACTCCATGAACACTGCAACCTCAGCCTAATTTTAGCTCTGGGACATAGCTGGAAGCTAAAATTGTCAGCAAACATTTTTTTCTATTTGCACTTTCCTAAAATATTTCACATGCTGTGTACACATTTGCTAATCTCCTTTCCCCTCTCTCCTGCTTTTTTTTCCCTTACAGCTTCTGATATGAAGAAGGATATAGAGTCTTTAATAGCCCAAGAAAAAGCAGAAATCGTCGCCAAGTATGAGAAGGTACCAGCCTTGTGCCTCTCCCCAGCATGTTGGCTGGGGCTGGAGCTGTTTCATCAAGTAGGAATGCATCAAATAAGAACTTTTGCCTCCATGAAGGCATCACCCCAGTAACACTCATGTCATTAGGCTTCATGCCAGCTCTGTCTTCCTATACATCCCCTCTCACTATATCCCTGGAGTTTATTGAGGGCCCCATGTGTGCTCAGCATAGATACTGAAAGGTGCTGAGCTTCTGGTGCTTCAGTGCTTCCTTAACACCAGGGTGGCTTATGCCCAACAGCACTATTTTTTGTGATGTACAGCTTTTCCCAGACTCTAGCAGAGGCATGCATGGAATGCTGGACAGGCTGAACTTGGCATTTTTCTCTTGCTTGCCTTGTATTTCGCTCTTTAGTGTAGATTTTGCTGTCCTGGTTCTGTGCCTTTTATCATTTGGGAGAGAGGGATATGGGCTTTGTATGCAGGATGCAAGCACTGGGGTATTCCTGATGCTGGGACCAGCTCACAGGTGTTGTTTCTGCTTTTAGGGCAGACAGGAAGGAGCTCAGATTGACCAGTGGGAAGATGCTGATTTCACACTGTACAAAGTTACAGACCGGTTTGGATTCCTGCAGTAAGTCCTCCTGGCCTCTCCTTTCCTCTCTGACCTGTGTGTGTGTGGACCATCCTTCTGCACTGAGCATGACTGGCCTAGCATCTCTCCCATAAGCTGCTCTGTGACTTGGCTTGATCAATCCCAAATGCAGGAGGAATGACTAAATGGGCCTCCTTCCTCCACTGACCATGTCCAGACACTGATGCTTTCAATCTGCTGCAAGGCAAGGCTCAGAAATGGTTTCCTACCACAAGCCTGGCATTACAAGGTGCAGTTTGGTGCTCCTGTGCCTCTGTGGTGTGTCACAGAGGGAGAGGCCCTTGTTTGCAGCTAATGTTTCAAGGAGGTATAGGAAGAGACCAGACAAGATACCTGATGGTCTTTGGTTCCCTTTAGGAAATCTCCATCCTAACCAAGGTGCCTGTTAGATGCACACCCTGTGCTTGGGAAGAATGCTTAAAAAGAACTATTTTTATTCTGATTCTGAACAAAAGTTATAATGGTAGGTGTTCTGTGTGCAGGAGGGTGTTTTTAAGCAATTGCTGTCTAGAAATTCTGTTTCCCCACCCTTTGAATTGCTGATCATGTGTGTATTGAAGAGGAGATATATACCCAGGATTTCCAGTTATGTCCAGTAGTGTTCAGTTACCCCCCAGAGATTCTCTTGGGTGGTGGGGTTTTGGATGGTGCTTCCACTGCCTCTTTCATACTGGGGACAGCTGTAGGAAGGGCACAAAGTCCCCAGGACATACCCCCTCAGGTGTCTGAGGTGGTCCATGAGCTGCAGCACCCAGTGCTCTTCCACACCCATTCTTGCTCATGGAGTAACCACTGACCCCTTGCTTTTCCAGCGAGCAGGAGCTGCCAACCCGCACCGCCTTGGAGGAGAAGGTGAGAGCTGCCAGCTCTGTCATCATGGATGTGGTATCTTTTCACACCAGCTGGGGAGGGAATGTTTTTTGAGGAAACAAGTGAGCAAGTAAGAGCAAAGCAGGCAGCCAGCATGCACTGGTTACTGCTGCTCACCCAGAGATGGGGGCTCTGCATGATGCCCAGCTGTTGGAGCTTTTATTTTGCTGGGTCAGGCAACTTTCCTCCTCCTCCACACACTGAAAAAGCACCTCTTAAAGCAATATTGGGCTTTTCCCTCTGCTTTGGCACAGTGCTCAGCAGCTGTGGCTTGTAAAGGGGACTGTATGTGCAAGGGAAGATGGTGGAAGTTGTAGGTAACCATCACCTCCATCCTCGTCTCTCCTGAGATGAGAGCATGTCCTCTGTTAGGATCCTGCTAAAGGGGACTGAATCACATTTCTGCTGATCTGATGCAGTGATAGGGTTTGAGTCTAGCTGGACCTGAAGATTTTTATTGTCAGGGCATACTCTTGGGAATGCTTTCTCTATGTTAAGCCTGTGTGTCTTGTTTTTTTTACCAATGCTGCTTTTAATTACTAAGTGCTGAAATCACCCATTTCTGCACACACCTGTGGATTATTCCCATCCCTGATGTGTGGTCTTTGCATAGAAGTTTAAACCTAAGAGGATGAAGTTTTGTGTTTTCAGGAGGCATCTCCTGGGGCTTTTTTTTCTTAAATTTGTCTGGTCTTTTCTTCTCCCTTGCAACAGCAAAAACAGCAGGAAATAGAACGTGTGGACAAGTGGCTTAAGATGCTGAAGAAATGGGGCAAATACAGAAACAGTGACAAGGTAAGGAGGAAAAGAGTGTATGTCTGGAAGGGCAAGTGTGATAGATCCTTTTGATGAGTCAGGCTTTCAAAAAGTCAATAGAAAAACCAGAGATCTCTGGAACATTGCCTGATTCTACTTGTTAGTCTTTAATATTTTAAAGCTTTCCTAGAAATTTCTGGGTTACGAGTTGAGGTAAAAGTCCTGTTCTGACTTACATAGCTTTAAAAAGGGTTTCCTAAATGGTGCTGCCATGCTTGCACTTCTGCTTCCCTGTGCAAGCAGGAGCACAGCAGGGATGTCTGTGTGCCCAGCTGGCTCCCTGCCCTGTGAGAGCTGAGACCAGTGCACATCACAAGTCGCCTCTGTGTCTCCACCTCCTGAAATGATGTGGGAGATGTGACTGATACGGCCCAGTTGATGTTCCTTGTAATTCTCCCTGGGGGAAGATTTGTCTAGAACAGTACTTGGATTTTGTGTTTTACTCCTAGCTGTGCCTGTGAGAAGGTATTATACTGTGTACACCTGTCTGTGGAAATCAAGGATGGAGACACCAACATTATGTCTTGGCTTTGGTGTTAAAATGAACTCTGCACTGAACATCACTTCAAAACTGAGTTGTTTTTAATAAATAGTATCTGTTACATGTTCCTCTTAGAAACCTCATGAAACAAAAAGGCCTTTGAACCTAATGACAAGATCCTTCTGGGTAAGGAGAGGAGTCTGACCTGCTCTGCTTGCAGCACTCTGACAGGAGAGGGCTGAAGCCTGACATTACCTTGTTGCCATGGCCTCTGCAGCCTTCACATTTAGCAGGAGTGAGGTGTTTGGCTGGACTGCTTCTAGCTCCTGCTGGGAGTCTTTGGGAGAAATTTGAGCTTGGTTAAAAGGGCTAGGTAGACAGAAATATATGAAGAATATCTGCATAGCTGTAGGGACAACATCAAGCAGAGCATCCTTCTTGCCCAGCTATCAGGAGTCATGTCCAGTTCAGGCAGCCAAAGATCAGCTGTAGTCTCACTCTTGAAAAAAAAAACAAAAACAAAGTCATCTAACTGACAGCAGGGATGAGGTTTAATAATCCTTCTCCTCACTTCTGGGTGGTTCTAATTACTTTGTTAATCAGTGCTGCTCCACAGGCAAAATTGGAGGCTCTCCTGTGACTTGGTTCTTTCTAATTACAAGTTAGCACTAATTGGTTAGTGACCTTGTGGGTAAACCACCAAATTCCAGCGGGATACAGGGAATTCCTTCAGGTCCTGGAGGGTGTTTGGGGTGGGTAATGATGAGTGGTTTTAGCACACCTTGGCTGGGTCAGACGGTGAGGACAGGCAGAATCCAGCATGAGTGCTGTGGAGCAGAAGCAGTCTCTGATCCCTGTCTGTTTTGGATTTCCCTTGATGATCAGTGGGCGTGTTAAGCATGATGTCACTCAGATCTGCTGGATGGTGAGGGGTCAGACTGGCAAGTGGGTTTTGAGGGTCTTTGGGTCAGAAAATCAGAAAGCTCTTGTAGTAGAATAAAGGGCATTATAAATGACAGTCTGTAAATGGTCTATGATTCTTGGACACAGAGATGGCATTGTCCCATGCTGGGAGAAAGGAAATGGCCATCCCCTCTCCCAGCAAACAGAAAAGCAGTGCTTGGCCCCAAGTAGGGAAGGAGCAGTCTGGTGACCCTGGGGAATAGAAAGGAGCTTTGGTTTCAGTCCTGTCCAGCCTAACACCCGTTGCCTTGCACCAAGGCAAGTGCAGGCTGTAAGGTCTGTAGCAGCTACGCACTGTTAAATGCAAAGATGCTGAGAGGCACAAAAGAAGTGTGGCTTCTTTTAATAAATAAAAAGTGAAATTTGGTTGTATCCTACACCTAGATGTAAGACCCCATGCTCTGTCAGGAGCATGGAAGCTACTCAGATACTCTTGCTGACATTGCTGGATGCAGTTCAACTGTGGCATTTCAAGGACCTTATGCTAGGATCACAGTCATGTTGGAGGCCTATGTGTTTTGTTCTAGCTAAAGTAAATGTGACAAGCCCTTGATCTCATTTTTCTAAAGCAGAGTGGGTTGGTTTTGTTCCTTCTCTGAGTGCTCAGGCTGCCACATCTGCATTGCATATTTCCTTAAGGTTTGTTTTATCACTTGGCTGACATGGTAGAAACTCAAATGTCACAAGGCAGCCGCTCTGTGTTATTTAACAATGACTAAGGTGTCATCTTTGAAAAAATCCTATTATTGAAAACAAGAACCTTCCCTTTGATGTTAATTTTGATATGCTGTGCTTTATTAGAGGAGAAAAAAAAATCTTGTTGCAGGAACCCTAAGCAGTTTCACAGGGAATTTGCCCTGACTTTGATTCTGCTTGAATGATATAGAAACCCATTATTTTCCAGACTGGGACTTCCTGGAATTCAGGGCCAACCTTTTCAGTCCGTCTTCATGTGCTGGAGCTGGCAGACATCTGATCATATCTAGTGCTTGATGAAGAGGGACTTAGCAAGCATGCCTTTGTGTTTTGCAGCATCTTAGTATCTGATTGAGGCTTAGGTTGTTGTCTTATCTGTGTTGTGAAATGTGAGCAGGAGGAGCAAGGTTGTGTACCCATCCAGGGCATTGACCCCAAAGCAGCCACCTGTCAGTGGGCAAGAAAGCAGCTTTTTCAGACCCTTGGCATGAGCCATTGCCAGAGAACAGCAGGTCTGGCTTTTTGTTCCCCCCCCACCTGCAGCCTGTGTGCATCCTTGCGTGCTGCTGATTGCAGTCTGGATCTTGTGACTGTCACAGATTATAGGAAATAAGGCTGAAAAAAAAGAGGGGAACCTTTTACAGTTCCTTGCCTGGAATGGCCTGGCTAGGAACTGAAATAATTTCTGGCATAACCTGTTTCAGGATGAGCAACAAATAGGATTATCTTAATTGAAGTAATGCCCTAGGGCTCCCTGTGCTCATCATTGCTTTAGATCTGTCTCCATCTCTGTTCTAGACATATTTTGTAACAATCTGATTTAATTTCAGTAGCAAGATCAGCAAAAAGTGACACCCAGCACAATTCCTCATATGGGTGGGGTTAGAATGATGCCTTTTTCTGGCTGAATTTCCACAAGGGAAAGGCTACAAAAATAGGGGAGCCAATGAAAAAATTGCATTGTTTTGCAGAGTTAAGGTATGTCAAACCTGCAAGGAAGTGCTAAACTGTGTTTTTCAGAGTTCAGCACAGGGAGGCTTACGTGGTCAATCTCCACTGTTGATTTGAATCCAAGTTCAATTACCAGCCTGACTCTGCTTGGAAAGGTTAGGAAATGACTGGTGCCATATGAGAATCTACACAGTTCAGGCAGCACAGCTTTGCAGATAAAAAAGGCTGTGCTGTGTGCACTGCAACAGTGGGATAATATATTCATCATAGCCCTAAAATGGATTTCAGCCAGAAGCATCAGTCATAGGAGGAGGATGTGACCTCTACATCATTTGCAAGCTGTGTCTTGCTGCTGGCCATGTGGGATGGGACCTTTAGAGAGAGATGTCTTTGGTCATAGATGTCTGTTTTTTAGGCAAAGCCTGCCTTTGTGCAGGAGGGAAGCCTTGTCTCTGCTAAGGTCATGGGAGTGCAGGACACTTAATCCAGTGCCTGCCAGCAAAGCGGTTTAGGATGAATTGGGGATCTGTATGGACTGACACAGACCCCCAAGAGTGAGCAGTCTGCTAATGCCAGGGAGAGCCAGCAGACATTTATTGTGCCAGGGCTGGCTGAAGTCAGATCTCCTGCCTCAAATGCCATGGGATGGAAAGGGGGCTGTGTCTGGGAGCTGCAGGGTGGCTTTGCCAGCTTTTTATTTTTTTCTGTTTTGGAAAGGCAGGTAGCATTTTCCTCTCCTCCAAAGGTAGCCTGGGCAATAACTGTAAATGCCTGTCCATTGCCCACCAGCTTTAGGATTTAAATTTGCCCCTGCTTTGCTGGCAGCCAATCAGGAATAGCTGCATAGGCTCCAGCTGCAGGCACAACAGTTGAGTTGGGAGCAGTCATTAACTGTATGGAAAGAAAGCCATATGTGCTGATGTCCACTCTGCCAAGTATCCTGCATTGCCACATCATCACTCATCAGGCTTCATGGTACTAAAAGGAAATCCTCCACTCCAGGTGAAGATTTGCACAGCTCAGTTCCCCTGGTGTATCACTGGTACACGATGTGAAGAAGTCCTTTCTCTCCAGAAGGATCACTCTTTGAGCCCTAAAGGAATTGAGAAAGGAGGGCTGCTCCCACTTTATGGTGTTGGAAACATGCTGGGTTTATGGAAAGGCTTGAAAGGGATATTGCCATGCATACCCATAATTTGGGAATTGCTCCTGCAGTCTCTTCCTGGTGATATATGCACATGGCTGAGAAGTTAATGGTCACAGACTCCAAAGTGTGAAGGTGAACTGCAGGGTATATATTCTGCTTCAAAAACCAACCCACATCTCCCAAATTTTCTTTAATTTCACTGTATTTACTACTGCAAAAAGAAATCTTTAAAAGGCAATGACTCCATCCCTCTTATTCAAGACCTGGAACAATTGGTTGGATACTTCTCAGAGGAGATTGCTGGTTCAGGAAAATGGAGCTCAAGTCTGTACTTTCCTTAGTCTTCCCCATCCCATCTACTGCAAAGAAAATATATGGGCAGGGGAGGGATGAGGGATGGGGTGATGATGGCCTCCTCTGTGCCATGAGCTTTGTGTGTTTAAGCCTGGAGAAGGAAGATGATCCTATGGCAAAACTTGCAGCAAGTTTTAGACACTGTTGTTTCAATCCTTGACTGACACAGCCTTTCTACAGTGTATTGAACCATTGCTTTGTCCAGCAACTTCTCCCTTTGTGAAGCAGAACGGTGTCTGTTCTTCTTGCCTGTGCATTGGTCTGTCAGCCTGCATGGGACATGATCTAGGTGCTCCCTTCTTGTAAGGGCTGAGCAGTCTATAAGAGACAAAGAGAGTGACCTTGAGGGTTCTTTTTGACTGTCATGTGGGACAGGAGTTATCATCACGTGCTGCCTTACCTCTATCTTTTCATCCCATCATAAATACCACTTGTATGGTAACTTTCCTGTCTTCCTTCAAGTTTCACCATGAAGAAAAGTTGCTCATTTTTTTTCTGGGTGATTCACAGCTCTGAGGTTTTATCACTTTCATGTCTGGAGGTGGTGGGAGGAGGAAAGCCTTTGGATAAATAACAGGAAGGCATTTCATTTCAGTTCCATCTCAGCATGTTTTGTATCTCCCCTTTTCCTTTAGCACTTGTGCAAAGAAAATAATTAGAGACCTTTACTACTATGCCACTGAGGGTTGCACTCATTAAAGCACAAAAATACCAGCTCTGGAAACTCAAAACAAAATTATTTCTTTCCCACGGACCTGAGTATCATCATATGCCTTGGCAGCTGTCAGTCAGTCTCTCATAATACATTGGAAACAAGTAATCTTTTCTGGATTGGTGTTCTTGTCAGACTTGGTACATATTCTAGTTTCTTGATTCCACCTTAAGCTTTTGCTTCATAAAGGTATGAGTGCTTGCAGGAGCCAGGCTTTTGTGGCCAACTACTTTGGGGATGTGGTTCATCTAATTCTGTTGCTTTGTGTGTCTTGATGCATTGCACTTCTTTCATCCTGATTTAGTGACTCTTGAGAAATGGATCTTTCACCTGTGGGGATGAATATGTCCCACATGGTGTGAAGGTTTGCTGCCCTTAGAAGCATCTCCTTAGGTGAGCCTTTGGGGTGCAGATGGTGAATTAGTGATGTCCCACTTAAAATGCAGGATGCTGTTGAACACGATGGTGGCCTTCCATGGGTATGTATTATTGGTGAGGTTGCTTTTAGGGGGCAGCTTTTATTTGGTGCATACAGAGGCAGGATTTAGTAAAGGATTTCTGCAGGATTTGGTCCTGGCTATGCATTGGACCTTCACAGCTGGTGCTAAGCAATGCCTGGAACAGAGCAGGCATTTGGGAAGTTCTGAGGATGGTTTTTAAAATGTTGAATGTCCATTACACTTTCAGGATCAGGATATGTTACAGACACTTTCTCTGTCAGCAGAAATACTGAAATATTTATTGTAATGGAGTGGAAAAGCATTCTCATAAACATCTGGCTCTCCTGGTCTTACATAGTGATCTTGGCATTTTCTACAGTTATTTTGCATACTTTCTTTGACTGGGATAGTGATGTTAGTTCTTTGTTGTCTCCTAGCCTGTCTGCTTGAAGTCCACCTCCTGTCTTACTTCCTGGTCTTGTAACTCTTTGGGTTTTGCTCTTGGTAGACACAATGCTGCCATGAAGACAGTGAGGAAATGAGGAGCATCACTTTGTGCTCATGGAGACTGTGAGCCAGCACAGTGCCATGCTTAAGGTCTTTATGTCCTTGTGAGAGGCTGACCTTAAAAATCAGGTTGGAAATAAAAGAGCTGGTGGTGTGAGGTGGGTCTGAAAGGAAAGGCAAGAGAAGCAGGTGTTCAGCTGGGTTTGGCTGTGGCAGAGTGGCAGGCCCACATCCAGAAAACCTTCTACTAGGATCTTGTGCCTCCCTAGGGATTGCAGTGCTGCTCTTACATCAGCATGAATTGCATGAAGCAGAACACCCTGTGGAAAAAGAAGAGGGATTTTGAAGGTGATTGGATGCATTTGTACCACACAGTGACAGTAGCTCCAGTTGATTGCCTGGTCAGGCACTACCCTTCTCAGCTCCAAGCTCATTCCCATGGCTGGAAATCTGGCACCTCTGTCCCCTCCCAAGGAATTGCCTGATTCTGAGGGAGCACCAAGAGGCAACATAAATGCCCTCAATGGCTGGAGCTTGGGCATGTGCCACAGGTCCTTCAGTGTACCCAAAAGGGTCCTCACTAATCTGGATGAGTGCTACAGTGGGTTTTGTAGTGCAGCTGCAAGGCATTTCACAGGTGGGATGAATGAAAGGAAGGAAATATTCATAAAAGGATATTTTTCTTTCTTCTGAAACTTTTTCTTTTAATGGAAGTAGTCATCAATGGGAAAAAAAGCTCTTTTTTACTGTTTTCCATTGAAATTTAATGGGGGCTTTATGACAAGAAAAAGGGAAGAAGCATCTGTGAGATGAAGTGAATGAAGACCTCCCTCCTATGAAGGCAGGTTAAGTTGTTCAGCCTGAAGAAGAGAAAGCTCTGAGATCTCAATGTGGTTTTCCAGTACTTAAAGGGGACATATATAAACAAGGGAAAATAATTTTTTACAGGCAGATAGCGATAGTACAAGAGGCTATGGTTTTAAACTAAAAGAGAGCAGGTTTAGATTACATGCAAGGAAGAAATTTTTTACTGTGAGAGTGGTAAGACACTGGCACAGGTTGTCTAGAGAAATTGTAGAGGCCTCATCCCTGGACATGTTCAAGGCCAGGTTGAGATGGGATGGGATTATAAGCAGTCTGGTGTAGTGAAAGGTGTCCCTGTGCATGGCAAGGGTGTTGGAACTAGATGATCTGTAATGTCCCTTTCCACCAAACTGTTCTATGATTCTGTGATTCTATGATTTTGACTGAGTAGTTGTCATCAAGGGATGCGGGTACTCAGCTCATCCATCAGGTTGGAGATGCCCTGTCTGTGCCAGCACAGGGAGAGGAAGTGACAGTCTGGGGTGTCTGCTCAGGTAGCTGATTATCTGCAGCAGCAAACCTGGAGAAAATGTGTTTGCCACCAGCAGGACACAGCTGACCTTGCCTGTGTTTTCCTCCTGGCAGATGTGCCGGCGTGTGTACAAAGGGATCCCGCTGCAGGTGCGAGGCCAGGTCTGGTCACTTCTGCTGGATGTTGAGAAGATGAAGAAGGAGAATGAAGGAAAATATGAGGTATGGGCTCTACCTGGCAAAAGATGGCAGGAGCAAGGTGATAGGGAGGTTAGATTGGTTGGTGAAGCTGGTTTGGTGGGGACTGAAAATGCAAAGGGTATCAACTCTTTTTCTACCTTCTATTAAGCTGGGGTCTTTTAGCATGTTAGCTGGCTGCTTTCTATATTATGCTGCTTCCATTTATTCTGCTGGAAGTTGGGAGCAAAGCTTCTGTCAGTGTTACTGACAGGGAAGAATGAGGGGAAGCTTTCTATAGGCAGCATGTGGAAGTCTTTGGTGGATAATTAGCTTATTTTCCAAGTCTGTGTTATGATTTATCTTGCATTATGTACCAGGGTGAGGATCAGGGTGTTGTGGAGACAATTATTTTTCAGAGGCAGGAGGTTGAGTGCTGCTTCCAACAGGTGTTTCTAAAAATCCCTACCTATTAAGTGGGATGATGCTAACACTCATTACAGTTATTCAAGCATGGATGTTACTGGCGAGGTGCCACGGGGATGGAGGCACACACAGGGGCTAGAGGAAGGCTGGGCTCAACACAGTAAGCACAGATAAGGAAGCTCTCCCAGCATGCAGATTAAAATTGTGCTCCCTCCCTCAAAGCTGTGCTGTGCAGGCAGGGAAGCAATCCAAACAAATGAAAGTCACCAGGAGTTTATCTGTGCTCCAAAGGGGTCTGTGATAAACAGGAGCTTCAGGGCTAATAGGCTTTGCTGGATGCAAACCCTCTACAAGATCATCTTAATCTCCCTCTTCTCTGGTGCTGCCTGCCGCCAGTAATTAGCTCTCCCCTAATTTCCTCCAGGAGAGGCTCAGTGCAGGTCCTGGATGAGGGGTTTTGCTTTCAAGAACAGACACCCTCAGCATCAGACTTGTGTCCTGGAGGGATTGGTTCTAAGGCCACCCCATTTCTCCCTGAGGCCTAACTCATGGCACAAAAGCCTGAAAGCTACCATGGGACATTCCACACTTGGTTTTGATGTAGATATGATCCTCTGCCTCCCTGGGGTTTGTTAGCTGCAGCCAGAGGGCTTGAGGGGAGCTTGAGAAGGCAGCAGGAGAAACATATTAGCCATGGGGCAGAGCAGAGGCATCCTGGCTTTTACCCACTGCTTTGTACAAGATCTTTGGGATGGGACTTCCAGCTTTCTAGCCTCTGCTCTGCCACCAGCTTGCAGGACTCACAGCATTAATGAGCTTGACAGCATCTGTGGAGCCCCCAGGTTATTTACACTAGGGAAAAAAAGAATAACCCATCTTGTGTTTCTTTTTTAATGTCTGCACAATTAATAAAGCCTCCTGGATACATGAAGGTGACAAAGTTCTGTGTGACCTACCTGCTATTCATGTGCAATGATTTAAAAATACCCAAAGTAGGGTATTTACAGTCTTTGGGAGGTTTCTGTGTTGTTCTGGCAGGGAGAACAAGAGGGCCTTTAGAAGGAACATTTGAACTGAAGTGACCCAGTGCACATGAATGGTCATATTCTCTCAGGTAGTCTGCCTGGCTTTATAGAGGGCAAGGAGCCATAGGATACAGAGACCACAGTATTTACAGCAGGGAAATTATGTTGTTCATCAGATTTTCATTCCATCATCACTTTTATCCTCACTTGTCCTGTGCAGGCAAAAATTTAAAATAGCCCCTGCACAGTTGCTCCTTCATACAGCTGCATTCAATTTTGGAGTTAATATTCCCAAGATGTCATGATCATCCTAAGTGTTGGCTGTGCTGGACACATGGGTGCTAATGACCTTCTGATGTTCTCCAGAGCTGATGTGGCCTCCTTGGGAGGTCAGCAGCAGCCTGGAGGCACCTGGTATCAGGCTGACAAGCATTCACAGGATGGCAGCTGCTGGAGCAGATGATAAGTATCTATGCAGATGTTCTATTTTCTGTCTCCTCTGTGAGCCAGGAGGGGTCCTGACCCTGGGCTCAAGGCAAGTTGGGCTTGCTGCTCATCTCTGCTGCCTCCAGCCTGCTGGTGAATCTCAGTGTGCCTGAAGACAGTCATCAAGACAGTATTTTCTTCTTGCAATTAACCCTGAAGACATTAAAGGAGGAGGGCATGATCACTGGGTGTATCTAAAGGCTGTGAGATGAGATGCTTAGCTATAGCATAGTGATCCTTGCCTGCAGTCTGAGCAGTGGGTAGCACATGGGACTGCAGTGAGATTTATCCATGGAGCATTTTCATCTTGGTTGAGGTGGTCTTAAACTTTCTTTTGAATTCCCATTTTTTTTGCAGTGGACTTCAGTCCTTTTCCTATGTGATGCTGCCTTAAATGATTAGCCAGCCTAGGGAGAACATGGGGATTCTTGGCTTTGAGTTTAGCTTCTGTTCTGGGCTCTGCCAGTAAGGGAGTATTCCAGGACTGGTTTTTTAGTGGAAACTCCTTAAACTGAAGATGATTCTCTTTTGCAGGGAAAGTAGTAGTTGGAGATCACAGAATCTGTCATAACAGTTTGGACTTCATTATGATTGAGCCTCTGAAAAGCTGAGAGTGCTGCATACATTTGTGTATTAGTTCCTTAAGGATCAACAGAGCTTTCAGTGCTCTATGACAGCCAGCCAGGCAAAGAAATCAAAATCAGTGAGAGTGGAATTGAATTGTAAAAGTTTTAGATTCTAAAAACTTAGTATCTGCATTGGAAGATGGGTGAAGGCTGGGTTGGCAGCTGCTGCTGTCTTAGTGTGTGAGTGTGGGTCATCCCCTCCTCCCTGGGCCAGCAGCACAGACAAGGGATTGGGGCTCACCTCCAGGCTGCAGTTCATTGCTCCCTGCAGGACATCAATGTTCCCTGCTCTGGATAGCTCTGTGCAGCTCTCAAGCTGCCAGTCCTGCTGCAGGAATCCTGCCTTCTCTGTGTGGAGAGAGGTACAGGCTGAGATGGTGTCTGATTGCTGCCTCTTGTCTGCCCCTCTCCCCTCCAGCAAATGAAAGAACAAGCCAAGAGTTTTTCATCGGAAATCAAGCAGATAGATTTGGATGTTAACCGCACCTTCCGAAACCACATCATGTTTCGGGATCGCTACGGGGTGAAGTGAGTATGGAAAGCTTCTGTGGCTTATATGGGTTGTGCCAGTGCATATGTGAGGGATGAGCTGGATGGGGGGACCAGCAGTCTCCTCGTGTGGAGTGGCCAACAGTCCCCTGGCTCAGAGCAGAGCCATCTTTGCCTTCTCCTCAAACCATCACCACACAGTGCAACCCACAGATTCTCTCTTCAGAGAGTCCGCACTGGAGCAGGCTGTGCTGTGTGTCCTCATGAAAGTGGAAACCTCATGCTCAGGTGTTTTATCCTTCTTTCTCCCCAGGCAGCAGGCACTCTTCCACGTCCTGTCAGCATACTCAGTTTATAACACTGTAAGTAGTAAGTCCAGTTATGCTTTATATATTTTTATAGATATGTCTATATATATAAAGATTTAAAGAAAAGCTTTATAAATGTGTGTGTAGACATATATAATTTCATGTGTATATATATGTGATAAACACACTTATTTAACCGGCAGTAATTCCAATTTTAAGTCCTATTAGTGGGTTGTACAGAGAACGGCAAGACTCTCATGCAGCGTAAGGATCTTTCCACAGTTGTTTCATTCCCTTGTTCCTTTTGTCACCTGGTAAATGACACATCTGGCAGATTTAGTTTGGGTGAGTGTCAACAACGAACAAGGGATAGCCCTTTGGCTTTTCAGCAACACTAGTCTTCTGGCAGTCTGTCATGTTTCTGACTTCTTGTCTTACAACAAATGGTATCCTTATTGAAAACACTTATTTACTACAGCAAACCAGTCATTTTTAGCTGAAGGACACAGGCAGAATAAGCTGAACCTACTGTCTCCACCTCCAGGAGGGGACAGTTATCCTAGAAGATGCTCATGGGGTTAGTTAAGGAGCCTCACACATGCCAGATAAATGCTTACCAGATTTATTTACTGTTAAATTACTTTAGTGCTCATATAGCTGAAGGAATCCAAAACAGCATTGGAGCCACATGCTGTTTGTCATCCCAAAGATAGATTGGACATGAGGAGGACATTTTTTACAATGAGTGTGGTGAGGTATGGAAATAATTGCTCAGAGAAATTGTGGATGCCCTATCCTGGAAGTTTTCAAAATCTGGATGAGGCTTTGAGCAACCTGGTCTGTTGGAATCTATCCCTGCCCATGGCAGGAGGGTTGGATGAGATGACCTTCAAAGGTCCTTTTCCAACCCAAACTACTCTGTGAGTCAGTGACATGGTAGATGATGCAGACGTATGGGAGCTGTGAATTTAGACATAAACAGTAAAGGCTTTGAAATGGGACAGACCTTGGAAGAGGAGAGGGAAGTACAGGCAGCTTTTAGCATTATGGTAGGCTCTGCCACCATGGCAGCACACGTGTCCCTCTTGACTGTTGCAGGAAGTGAGCTACTGCCAAGGGATGAGCCAGATTGCTGCCATCCTCCTGATGTACTTGAACGAAGAGGACGCGTTCTGGGCGCTGGCACAGCTGCTCACCAACCAGCGCCACGCCATGCACGGTGAGGCTGGCTGGGAGCGGGGCTGCTGGCAAAGCAAGGGAACATTGTTCAGGGTGGTCGGTACAGCCTTGTTTCTCCTCACACATTTGTTTCATTAAAGTGGGTGAGGCTTAACTACTTGAGCCCTTGCCTGGCTTCAGTGAAGCTGAACTTCACTCTTGGAGGCAGACAAGTTCTTATCAAAAAAAGTGAGTTTTATCCACCTGAGCTTTAGTGCTCAGTAATTAACACTTTCACAGAAGTGCTGTTCTCCCTCCGGGGTACCTTGGCAATCAATTAACTCAAGGTTATGCGTTTATAACAAGTCTCAGAGAAGTACATCTGAGAATAGCCACACTAAATGTGGATGTAATTCCACTGAATGTGTGATGTATTATTTTACTTCAAACATTAAAGATCCTTTCATCTTACTTGTGGTTAGCAGTAATCTATGCACAGAGGGTTATTTCATGGGTAGAGAGCTAAACCTTATGGCTTGATAACTTTGGACAGTCTTAAATATGTGTCCTACTAGATTACAGGGCACTGCACAGCTTGTGGTGTTCAAACATTTTCATCTCTTCTCTGAGCCTTGGTAAGCACTGAGATGTGTTTGGAGAGCTCTTGGCCAAGCCAAGTCACAGGAGGCAGGCAGTGGGAGCTGTGTGGGCCTGCTCCATGGGGTTGGGTGAGAAGAACCAGCTGGGCTTGGTCTGAGGGTCCTGTTACCCAGATGGGGTGAGGGGTGACCACTGGAAAGGATGGTGAAAAGGAGATAGGTGGGCACCCTGTGGTTCAGCCAACTTACACAGGCAATGCAAGAGATGAGTTTATAGAAGATCAGGCTATCCCTGTCACTGCTGTGCAGCTTTCCTGATTTTATTTTATTTATTTATTTCTCTTGTCTTTTCTTGTTAAGGTTTTTTCATTCCTGGGTTCCCGAAGCTGCAGAGGTTTCAAGCCCACCACGAGCAAATTTTAAACAAACTGTTTCCAAAACTGAAGAAGCACATGGTATGTCTTTACTATCAGTATTCCTATAATAATTCTACATTTCAGTGATAAAGCAGTTAATATAGTGTTCTGCCAAACAGATGCACAGCTGAATGTATTTCTAACCATACAGGACTGCTTTAGCTGCAGAGGCAGACCTTTATTAAATAGGTAGCCCAGATCTTGCTGAGGTGAATGGTAATCATTTGCTTGCTGGTCATCATCAGTGGAGGGACTGCTAAAATTTAAAGGCTTCCTTAGGAGAGCCAGGCAGGAAGGCTTACAGAGCCTGCAGCAGGACAAACAGCAGTGAGGCTGGGCTGTGTTCTTATAGCAGCTGCAAGGCCCAAAGGCTGATGCTGGTCTGTCTGGAGTATTATTTCAGTAATTATTAGCTCCAAGTGCTTTGTTGTTGTTTTAAGTCAGGAGACACATAAGATTTTCTGTGTGTTTTGTTGCTTGGGCATGCCCAGTTGCTTTTCTCTGTAGCAGATGGTATACAGGCTCATTTGGTGGCTGCAGGAGCATCTGCAGGGCACACAGACTCCAGTCTAATGTCCAGGCCACTGTTTTGTAGCACCTGCTCTCCCTTTTTTTTTTTTTTTTTTTTTTTTTTTTTTTTTTTTTTTTTTTTTTTTTTTTTTTTTGCCTTGCCCCCCTTTGCATTTGGTGTAGGCAGTTGGTGTTCAGTGGCCAGACTCCTGAAGTTTTCCTATGCTCCCAAGAGGCTTGGTGGCCCCCATCTCCAGAAAAAAAGTGTCTGTATGACCATCATCTGCAACAGCTCTTGCTTCATGCTGCAAATGGTTGTAAAAGAGAAACAAAGCCATGTTAGGTTTTCACTTAATTATAGTCATGGGCAGGGGAGGGGATGGGAATAATTCAGAAAGCTGCTTATTCATCCTGCTCCTGAAGGCTCTCCAGGGTTACAGGTGCACAGCACCAGCCAAAAGCAGAGGCTGGAGTTGACCATTCATCCCATGGGCTTCTTTCTCTTCCTATTGCCACTGATTTGCAGCAGAGGTCATGTCAGCTCTGCATACATCCCAGCACTGGGCACCAGATGAAGAATTGTTAGACTGAGGTGGTGATGGTGAGGTTTTTAAGAGTTTTCCTTAGCCTGCCAGGCTGTCCTGCTCTTGCAGTAGCCTTGCTGTGGAAGCATAAATGGTAGTCTGCAAGGAGTGAGTGGTTTGGGTTCTTGGAAGGTTCTTGTAAATCCCTGGGGTGGGTATTAGCTGAGAAAAGCTTCTCCCAGAAATCCCTCTCCAATGCTATGGCTGTAGTCCGGCCACATTGAAGGTCAGGTTCAATGGATGTCTTGGGCCATACAAGACCAAAGTAGGGCTTCAACACTGGTGTTTAAAGCAGGGGCTTTCTTGGAAAATGGGAGATGAACCTACACCCAGACTCCAGAATAAGTCAACCAACCAACCTCCCCCAAAGCCTCGTGAGATGCTTGAACCTCCAGTAACCAGCCTGGTGAAATGCTGTCTCTCTTTGCTGTCTTCCCCCAGGACAAGGAGCAGATGACTACTGGGATTTACACAACCAAGTGGTTCCTGCAGTGTTTCATTGACCGGGTGAGGATGCTCTGGGGTTTTTTTGCTGCTCTACTGTTTGCATGCATGGTTATCTGCCTGTGTTTTTTGCAAATAACATACTTTGAAGAAGATGTTAATATTTTATAAGGTGGGATATCATGCACACTCTCATAAGGCAAAAAAAAATTAATAAGGGAGAAGTTAAAAACAACTGCATGTCACTGACAAGCCAGTTCCTGCTGCCTCATCACAAGCAGTCATGGAGAGATGGCTCAGCATCAGCAGTATAAACTTCAGAGTCAGGAGAGATCTTTCTCTTGCCCACTGGCACTGCTGCAAAGGCAATTAACCTCACTTTGGCTCTGGAAACAACATGGAAAGAAGTAGAGCTGGGGGCACAAACCTCAACAAATAGCAGTGCAGCAGCTGCAGGCAAAGGAGCAGATTGGAACTGGAAACATGTGAAAGCATGAGACAATCACCCTGATTTGTCCAGAGCTAATTTGCTAGTCCTGAGCCAAGACTACTTTATTTTTAGGGTCAGCATTGTGCTTATTGTACTTGAATGCAATGTCCAGACTTGCTAATATTTAAGGCATCTGCGTGTTCCAGTCTCAATTTTCTGTTGCCCTGTCTTGTATAAAACAGTGGACGGCCTCTTCCCCTCAAGAGGGAACCCACTGCTTTTGCCACTAAAAGTTGTATAAAATGCAAAATCTCTTTAACTGCAGTAGCATATGGTAAAAGATCTGCAATGGTCAGTTGTGCCAAACTCTGGGGAGTCGGTGCAGTATCCTAAATTTGAACCTAAACATCTCAGTAGGATTAATACTAATTTCTGTGTTGGTGAGGTGTCTTAGATCTTTGCTGAGAAGTGTGGGCTGCTCCATCATTTTGGGTACCAGTTCAATCCCATTTGTCAGATTGGGTCTGGGTGCAAATGAAAACTCCTTGCAAAGGTATTTTTAGCAGGTAGAAATAAGCCTATATATAAGACCGACCTCTTCTTTGGACACCAGATGAATGATTTTTTTAATGCTTAGTGATGTATCATTGAGCTTTCAGACCTATCCCATAAATAGCCCTTCTGGGAAATCTGGATGGATACAGGAGTTGTTTTTTGTGCTCACAAAGCTGAAAGATGATGGTACTCCCTCCAGGGTAGGGGAATCCACACGCTAGCGTGCTTGTGAGGGAAGTTTCACTTTTTTCTGCATTCATGGATGGGTTTTAAATATTTTCCCGGCCACCCAATTTCATTAGCTTTAAGGCAAAACCACAGATGATAAAAGAGGTTTTTGTGTTTTAGATGAACTCCTGACTTGCAATGCCTAGCAGTGTTGTGTGTTTTGGTGCAAGGTGATGCAGTGATGGCAGCAGACTCTGTTTCATCATCCCATTTGTGATTTGTTTGTGTGTTTGAAACAGACCCCATTCACTCTGACCTTGCGGCTGTGGGATATCTACATCCTGGAGGGGGAGCGGGTGCTGACAGCTATGGCTTACACCATCCTCAAACTGCACAAAAGTAAGGTCCCACCTGACTGCATCCCCTATGGCTGTGGTGGCACTGCACTGGGCCACCCTTGTGCTGCTGACCTGAAAAGCTTTGCTGGCCACTTCCAGCCTCTTGGTGCCCTGCACTGGCCACAAAAGGCACAGTCCATGGGAGGAAATGAGATACCACAGGGGTTGACTTGCTGTGCTCAGCACAAAGAAACCATCTGAAATGCCCCCAGCTACCTCTTCCTATGTACTATGCCCCACAAATTTTTTTTAGGGGCAATGCAGACAGCAGCCCATCTGTCCGCAGAACTTTATGTGGTGGCTTAACTGAAAAGTCTGAAGAGGGACAAGTAAATCCATTAATACACTTCTAAAATGATCAAAACCTGGTTTTCTTGCATAACATCAAGGCAGTGATGTTTCTACCTTGATGTTTTTGTAACTTTGAATCCTTTCATTCCCATTAGTTGATAGCCTTGCCGTGTCACTCTTTTGGCCTTCATTTGGGGCAGGAGTGTGTGATGAGAACCTTTGGGCCAGCAAATTTATGAGACTGCATGTGCTGGCTTCTGCAAGCAGCTACCCTGTTCTTCCTTCAGTTAAATGAAAAACAGGCTATCCAGAAATAAATCTTGAAGTATCCTATTTGTCTGCAAAAAGTGGGAAACTGGCAGCCCGGCAGATGTTTCAGTTTGGCTGTGAAATCTCACCTCCCTGAGGAATGTGTTGTGTGGGTTGGCATCTTTTCCTACAACCATTCCTGCCTGTATCCCACTCCTGTCTGTAACCTTTGTAAGGGCCAGCACCTCTTCTTGCATCCCTGCCTGCTGACTGGTGAAGGTTGGGATCCCTGGCTGTTGGTGGCAGCTGTCGGCAATGCGTGTTCAGCCTGATGCTCACGGCCTGTCTCATGGAGCTTTTCCTCCTCCTAGAGGCATTGGTGAGAACTTCCAGAAACGGCCCAAAAGCTGCATCCTCATCAGCACAACTCCCAGCCCTGCCATTGTCCTGCCACTGAGGAGCTACTGCTCAGGTGGCATGAATATACACATGTATTGATGATCCTGAGCAAGTGTGGGAAGGTGGGAGAGAGGCAAAAGCATTCAAGCTATCTCACTGTGGAGTGGGAACAGCAACAGAATCCCAGATAAAACCAAAAACGTGGTGTAACCCACGCTTATGCTACCATGAAATTTGTCTGTACCACTGCATTACTCCTTTCTTCCATCCCCCAGAGCGCTTGCTGAAGATGACACTGGAAGATTTACGTGAATTTCTGCAGGAGAAAATTGCTGCTTCCCTGCAGTATGAGGATGATGCTGTCATCGAGCAGCTGCAGGTGTCAATGACTGAACTGCGCAAAATGAAATTTGACCTGCCCCCACCAGGTGGGTAGAGCAGAATGTGGGCAGCCCAGCAGGGACCAGAGCATCCTGCTGCTGTGGCTGGGAGCTGGGACAGCCCAGAGGGGCTGGCACCTGCTGTGTTGGAAGCATCTGTCTTCCTCACATTCAGGGTGTGCAAAAACAGACTGATGCACAGTTTGGGTTTTATTTTGTTTTCTCTGCTTCCAATGCAGCAAAGCCTGAGGAGTTTCCAAGGAAACCTCTGGGCCTGGAGCTCTCCCTCAACCCAGTAGCCATAAAGGAAAATGCTGCAGCCAATGGCCAGAATGGCCGGGTGAGTGAGTACACTCCAGACAGGGAGCCCCATCCCTACAGAGTTCCTGGTGCACCAGGAGGAATGACAGTCATGGAAGCGAGGACTCCCACTTTCCATGGTAGTGAAGCAGCTGAAGAAACAAACGTGCCTGTTTCAGATGGGCGGCCACTGGATGAGGAGGGTCATGTGGAGCCCATCATGGACAGGCAGCCATCATCTCTTCTGAAGGCAAGCGAGACCCAGGCCCAGCAACACATTCTGCCCACGGTCCTGCCTCCAGAGCAGCCTCTTCTTGCTCCTGGCTGTGCTGTGGTGGGTCATGGAGTGTCCCTCCCTGCCCCAGCTGAGCACAGCTCCTCAGACTCCTCTCTCCAAAACAGGCTGGCTCCTCCTGACTCCATCACCACTGAGCTTTCTGCTACAGACCAGGCAGTGTGGCAGCCGAATCCCACTGCCCTGCCAGCAGGAGAACAGGCATCTTCCCTGAGCAGAGACAAAGTACTGGAAGCAGCCCCCCATCCTCTGCCAGCTGGCTGCCAGCAGCTCTCCTGCACGTCACAGAGCGATGGCTCCCCCGAGAAGGAGCGCAGGGAGGAGGCGGTGGATGACAGGCACTGCAGGGCGGTGCCGCCAGACAAAACGGGCCTGAGGCGCTCAGCATCCAAAGCTGCATCCACAGGAGAGCTGCTCAGCCTGCAGCACAACGGGCCGGACGGTGCCGGTGGCACCAGGCGCTGGCCCGAGGCCGTGGGCGCGCTGCCAGCGCACAGGCAGGCGGGGGGCAGCGTGCCCGTCTTGGCCAGCAGAGAGCCGGAGGCAGCAGGGCTGGCCGAGCGCTGCCCCGCCCCACAGGCACCGTCCCCCGTGGTGGAAGGGAACAGCCCCTACGTGGTTATCAAAACCACCACTCCCCTCCACCTGGCCCATGCCACAGAGCAGGACTTCTTGAACAGAAAGCAGGTGGCGTTGCCTCTGTCAGAGACTGGACATTCCCTGCCTACCACCTCCATGCCACCACCTCTTATGCCAGACCCAGAGGAGGGGGAGATCCAGAAAAGCCTCCAGAAACCATTGAATGCACTGAAAGCCCCACGACCCCCGCTGAGCCCCAAACCAAAATTACCGCTGCAGGTTGCCAAATCCCGCTCAGAGAACAGTTTCCTTTCAGGCTCTTCTTCCCTGGCAAAGCTGCCCAAATCGGTGACGTTCTAGTGGGAATGGGGAAGGGGAAGCTAAGGGAGAAGAAGTGGGTTGTGGAGAAGCACCCTTGCCCCATTTACAGGATCCCCTTCTGTTAGCAGGGCTGTTGGGGTGACAGCACAGCACCATCACACATGAAGCTGTGCTTTGGTACGAACGGTCAGAGAGGAGACAAAGTGGCCACCAGCGCTAGGAGACACCAGCAGATTGGATTTGCATGTTTCCTATGGACAAATTGGAAAATGCTTTCATTTTTTGTTCCTCAAAGCTCCCCAAGGCTCATCACTTGGGGAAAGAGGCAGGGCTGGTGAGTGTGTTGCTTGTTTTCTCCTTCTCCTGTCTGCTGTGGGAACCCACAACCAAGCAAGCAGGCACAAGGTGTCGGAGTCCGAAATGCTTTCTTTAAAATGCCCCATCGGCGCAGCCACAGCATTGCTTTCAAAGGCCTTTGTAGCAATAGATCTTTATTTCATTTCCCAGACCTGCAGTTGTAGGCAGAATTTGCAGGCAGTGCCATGGCATCCTGGCAGGACACAGGCAGCCCGCTGCCCCCTCTATGCAATTCCACAAGAGAGTGCCTGGCTGTATCTGGCTCCTGCTGCTGTGGTGGATGGTGTTCAGGAGGACAGATTTAACAGCTGCCGAGTCCCTGGCACATCTTGGTTTCACCCCAGTGGGGGGCTGCCAGCAGGGTGGTTCTTTCCCAGGTTCTCAAGGTGACAAGGACAGTGATGAAGGTGGAGCCTGGTCTCTTGGGCTGAGTGCCCTTTCTGCTGGCCTTTCCTTCGCAGGGCCAGTGCGGCGAGCAGGCTCGCCGCCTTTCTGTTCCCAAACAGGAAAAGGGGCTGCTGGCTCGGGAAACCTGCCTGCATTACCAAGCTGCTGGAGGTGTGATGGAGTCCAATCACAGTGCCCCAGATAAGTTCACTTTTGCTTTGAGTAGGTTAAGTGTCAGAGTGGAGATGGTGTAGGAATTGGGGGAGCACATTGCTCAGAACTTGATCTTAGCCCTTCTGAGCTCACCAGAATTAAGAAAAGGAAGGAAACTTAGACATGATGGGTGCCTACATGCCTGCTTGCCTTTCATGCACCAAGTCCTGGAGGCCTGTCCATCTCTTCCCCATCCCAGGGTGCTGCTGCTGCACAGCCTAGGCCATTGGCTGGAGGGAGCTGTGCAGGGATCTGGGGAGACGCCCCATTGAAAGAGCTGGTTCCAGCATCTACTTCACCCCTAGAGGTGAAGGGACTTCATCAGGAAGGCAGATCAGTGAAAAATCAGGAAGTAGTCCAGATATGCTGGATTTGACTTTGCTGTCCAGAAGGAGTAGCTGCAAGTGCCACCTTAGGTAGGAATGCAAGTGGGGTTCCCATTCCTTCAACAGAGATTCTGGGCAAAAGCTCCTTTAAGTTCTAAAAAGACTTTGAAGACTATTTTTTTTTATCTCACAGGCTGCTTCAATTGCATAACCTGATCTAAAGCCTACCTGAAAGCCCAGCAGAAAACTTCTACTAAATTACTTTGTGGGTTCCAGGAGCTGGACTTGATGATCCTGGTGGATCCCTTCCAGCTCAGCACATTCTATGGTTCTATGATTTATCAGGATTTATTTTGCCTTGTATATGTGTGGTGGTTTGTTTGCAGTAGGGCATGTCAAAGGGAGCATTGGATCTTTGTTTGGATGTAGCCAGCCAGACCACAGCACCCTCAGCTTTCATTGGAACCCCAGCTCTGTCCCAGGCCCCATCTTCCACTGAGCCTCCAACCTTGCCCATCCTCTCCCTCTGCAGAGCAGGGATAACCCTATTAGCTACCTCGCAGGGGTGTTGTGAGGAGTCAAGTGTTGCTGTTTGAGGAAAAGTGCTCTTTGAATGTTCAGTATTTGTATTTTGAGACACCACATGTCCTTTCTAGGACAATGGTGCTTGAATTGTTTTTAATTTAGAGTATGTTTTTCCATAACTGTACATAGTTAAACGTATTTGTGTGTTAAAATACCTGTGCAGTATTTCAGGACAGATATCCATTGCCTTTTGCTAGCAGCCCACTGGCCACAGGAGCTCACTGGGGAGCAACAAGAAGCATCTGAGAGCTGTTGGTCACATCTTGGCTTGGCTTCTGTAGCTTGGGGCTCCATCCTCTCCTTGAAGTCCACATAAGACTCCTTCTAATGCATTTGAGCATCATGCATGCAAGAGCTGAGACCTCTTTCCCCTTGTTTTAACCCATTTTCCCTCATTTCAGGCACACAGCCTTTGTCATGTTGCTTGTGCACCTGGACTCCTCACACAGTGTGTGTCTGGGATGTTTTGCAGTATTCACATTTAAAAAGATGGTTTGCTCTAATTTTGGAGAGCTGTCAAATGCATAGTACTCATTGCATGGCATTTGGTGCATGATGTTCAACATCAATTTTGACAGGGCAAGGGGTGAGGATTGTCCTTCCCTCCACGCCCTAATGGGAAAGAGCAGCAAGGTCCGCAGTCATCTTCAGGCCTGGGGAACCACCAGCAACGTGCATGGCTGTCCTTGGTGTGATGCTCTCACTTGAACACATCACTGCAGGATCCCCCAGGACCTGCATGCTCCTGTCTCCTCTGCCTCTTACTGCAGACAACACTGCAGCCATGGTGGATCTGTGGCAGCAAGGCCTGGTCCAGCCTCAGCTCTTTCATTGGGAATAGGAAGGGGAGGGATAAGGGTGGCAGCTCAGCAGGACAAATTAGCTAACCCAAGCCACTTGCAGCCCTGTCCTGCCCCCTGCAACTCACAGCCTTGCCTCAGCAAAGCCTACTCTTACTGTGAGCAAATGGGGGAAAGCAGCTCCCCCCATCCTTGCCCTTGCAACCCTGAGAGAATGCTGCCCTTGCTGCCTTCCATGTAGAGGTAAAGACCAATGCTGTGGGTTTGGGTTTTTTAGGCTTAGTTTGTTTTTCTTTGTGTTGTTTGTTTGTGATAGAGCACTTTGAGTGGCTGCAGCACTGGCAGGCAGCAGGAGCCATGGAACTCAGCTCCAGCAAGGGCCAGAGGTTGAGGTTAGGGTTTCTCAGCCATGCACTTTGAGAGCCTGGCTACCATCTGCTTTCTTTTTTATTTGCTATTCTTGTTTACAGCGTGGAACGCTTCTTCCATGACTCTTTCTAATGTATTATAATTATTACTTTTAAGAAAAAAAAGTTTTTATGTCTGCTTTTTTGTTTGTTCAGTTTGTTTTTTTTAAAAGGAAGTGTTTTTTTGGGAAAAAAAGTCAATAATTCCTTTTTACGCTGATCCAAACTGTCTGGAGTGTTTGATGCTGTGTTTTACATGGTTGTAATAATAATGGTTAAATAAGTTTAGCATAAATTCAGACTCCATGAGGTTTCTTACAGGAACAGAAGCTGCACCAAGACTGGTTGCCTTCTCCTGATGACTTTTAGCTTGGTTACTGGATTTGCTTCAGCTGCAAAAGGTTCATCCTGCTCCATCTCTGCTTTCTTCCCTGATTTTCTACTATAATTAAATCCAGGCATCCCCAGCAGCAGTGAAAAGAAAAATGCTCCTTTCTACTTACCACTGTCCTTTCCCAGATGAAAAAGGGCAGCATCCCTTCTGACACACAGCCACTGATCAGCAGCACTGCTTGAAGCTTGTTTCTTGGCCAAGATTTTGTGTTTGGAGTTTGTTTTCTTGCCTGTAGGCAGTGTAGGGAGGGCTGGACTGGACCAGGAGTGGGTGAACACAGCTCCTTGCACATTAGGTGGGTGGGTGCGACTCTCACTTGTGAGTCAGGGCTGAGTCACGTTTACAGCAGTCACTGGGAGTGTCAGGTGGTGCTGCTGACAGCTGAAGGTGCATTTTAAAAACCTGTGATGAGCAGTACCTCTGACACACCCCGGATTTTATAGCCAGGGTTTCCTGGGCTTAGATGACAATGGTGCTCTTGCCTTTGAGGTGTTAAATGTGAGCAGGGTTCTGTCTCCTCTGAGAGAAAGCTGCCACTCAGTATTAAGCAGCATGTTTATGGTAAACAGGGTGTCTGTGTCTGCCAGAGTAGCACAGAGGGTACAAAGACTGACAGCAGATGGAGGGGCCAGAATTAGCTAAATTACAGCCTAGGATTTAAGAGCAGTGCCTGAATTTGGCATCCTCATGTGTCTCTCACCACTAAGTGATGTAGGCTGCTTTTCCGCCTTCTGTCACTGCCCTGTCTCACCTAAGAGGTCAAACAGGAACAAAAATTGCTCTCCAGTGCCCTTAAATTAGCTCATTTATATAATTGGCTAAAACCTGGTCTGAAATGCCACAGAAAAACAAAAAGAAATCCCCAGTACCACTGAACACCACAGTGTTTACTAGTACAGAAGTACCCTGAGGATGCAGCATTGGCACATCTCCTGTGCCATTTCACACTGGATGCCAGCATAGGGATGCAGCATGGTGAGCAAGGATGAGATCCTCAGGCTGGAGTGAAGCAAACCTCATCCCTTCTTTGTTCCAGGTACTCACAAGCAATCTTATTGCACAAGCTGCTTCGTGTCACCTCCTAGCCACCAGCTTCTGTTGGCTCTCAGGCAGTACCAGGTGGGATCAGATTTGAACATCTGCCATGGTTACCTACATGACAGGCAGTGCAGGGTTTACATATGGCATTTATCCAACTGCCAAAACAGCATCCCTGTCAAGGAGAGAGCAGAAGGGTCCAGAAGGGCAGCTTCCCCAAGGGAAGGTGAGTTGTGCTAGATTTGAGGGTTGTGTTCCTCCGTTAAAAGCCTTGGTTCTCTTGGTTGTTGAAAAAAAAAAAATGGAGTAAGATACTGGTTATTGGTGTCCTTGATCCCGAGACTCTCTGCATGTGCCTGGCTGTGGCTGTGGTACTCTCACCCTGTCCCTGCAGCAACCAGGGACAGGCATGGCTCCAGCACCTCCTCCGACAGCATCCCTCCAGCTAATGCAGGAGCCACAGAGGTACCCAGCCTTGAACTGGTGCTTGATGGGGCTCTCAGGTATGGTTTTGGGGTGCCAAGCACCCACTGCAGCAAGTCCTTCCCAGGGGGAGACCACTCCTGGGACTTGCTCACAGGTAAGCCTAAGACTTTACCTCTCTGCTCTTACCAGAGCAGTGTAGGACCTCAGGGTGAACATAAGCCATACCTGGTGTCCAGCCTCCAGCTGCTGCCTGGAGCATCAGGACATGGCATGCTCCCTGCAGCAGGGAGGTGTCAGCACAGGAGGCACTTGTGTCCCTCAGGGGATGGGAGGGTAGACAGCCTCTCTGTCATTCCAGCAGTCCCCCTTGCCCCCTCCTATGCCCCCCAGGGCTGGGTGCTGCTCAAAGGGGACAAAGAGCAGGACAATCCCAAAGCCCAAGGTTACAGATAACCCCTTGCTGGACAGCATTGGGACCAGCAGCAAATGAATGCCATAGATGGTACTGAGGCAGCTGGTATTTGTCATATTATCTATCCCCCTTTTCCTGGTTGAACCACTGCTGTCATCACAGCAGCTCTCCAGCTCCCAGGGCTGGTCCCCAAGGCAGAACTGCAAACTCTCCAAGCTGTGCTCAGCTCTGGTGCCCTGGCAGCTCCCCTGTGCCTCCTGTCCTTCCTAGCTCAGGAGCACCAAACCAGCAGCACCAGGAGCTGGGTCAGGCAGGAGACCATGTTTGTCCTTGCTGCTCACTGGCTCTCTGCCAGGCCCTGCTGTGCTCATCACCATCCCTGCCCATCTCCCACAACATGGAAAGCTCATCAACCCCTGCGTGCCTCCACAGGGCTTCAGCCAGTCAGCACTGAATAATTGATGCTAAGTGGAGCCTGGAGCAGAGCCAAACTGAGGGAGGGAGCAAGGCTTTATGCTGGTTTAGGCTCTGCTCCCAGGATACAGCAAGGGGAGAGAGATGGGTGTGCTGTGTCTGGCAGGTTTCTGCCCCAGCCAGTTTGGTAGGACAGTTGGAGTTTGGCTGGGCCTGGGAGCATTCCTCCTCTTGGGCTTGCTGTGCTGCTCATGTGCTGCTGTGTCCTGCTGCCATGGCAGTGCTGCTGTAGGAGCAGCATGCTGCTCTCGTGCTCACGTGGCAGTGGTGGATGGGATTTGGGGAGCAGAGCAAGGGCACCCCCAGTCCCAGCAGCCCCTGCTAGGGATACCTTGGCTCTCCTAAGCTACAGACCCTGGACTCAACCTTTGCAAGAGCAAAGGAGTTGCACATGGGGCCAGGCCTATCTGCCTCTTCCCCTATCCACCAATTGCTGGTGGCCAGGATGGTGGCTGTCACACCATCCTCTGTGCAATGTCATCTCCTTCCTGCAGCACATCCCCAAGTAAAAAGCAGCATATGGAGAAAATAACAGCCTGGCAGTTAGTTTAAAGAGGCACATCTGACTGCTTCCCAAACCATCTCTCCTACTGCCTGAGCATCTGAGGAGGCCCACAGGGCATGCATCAGCATCCTCTTCACCTACAAGGATGTGGGCACCAGGACAGTGCAGGAGACAACCAAACTACAGCTAAAACATCTCACCAGGAGACAGCAGGTGGACCCATTCCACAGGGATCCTTACTGGGAGCAGTTACAAAAGAGCCCAAGGTGGGAATGGAGAAGACTTAGAAGGCACACACAAGGACATGCGTCCAAGGGATTTGAGTCACAAAGCCTGGCTATTCTTCCACACAGTAAAACAGTCTCCTCCTAAGACAGAGAGAAAGGTAAACGAAGAAACTTCTGATTTTGTTCAAAACTGGTATGAGCTCCCTTAGAGGTACCTGTGGCTACATGGGATGCAGTATCACAAGCCCCTCTTCCAGTTAAGAGCCTGGGCCACTCTGGTGCCCTGAAGGCCACTCAGCCTGGCCTCACATCAGAGCCCTGCTCCTGGCACATCTAAGCCTACAGACTTAGATAACCTCAGGCTTGGGGAAGCTGGTTCTCAAGTGGCTTTGCTTACCTTTATGGTGAAGGTAAGAAGTGATACAGAAGTACTGCTTAGGCTGGAAAGGGTTGCAGCAGTGGCTGTAGTCCAGAAGAGAAACCTGGTCTGCTCCTCTACTCAACCACTCTGCAGGTGAGGAAGATGAGGCCAGCATGTAGCCAAGGCTGCTCTGTAAAACTCAGCCTTTCATTCAGCTGCCCCAAGCATCTCAGGTCTCACTCCAGCACTGAGTCATTGCTGCCAGATCCTGCACAACCCAGGTCTTTGCCAAAGCCCTCAGCAAGCACCATGCCCTCACCTGCTTTGGAGTCACCCTCTCTGCTAGCTTAGGAGAATGACAGTGGAAACCCTCATAGATCAAAAGGCAGGAGATCTGTTTACTCACTTGATCAGCATCTTTAAGGACTTGTAAGCAATTCTGGCAGTTGACTCAGCTGTGATGTCTCTGGTGCCCCAACCCCTCTGAACAGGGTGTAGGGCACTTGAATGATGGGAGAGAAGAACATGTGCTATATGTCTGTCCTGAGACATCTGGACCTGATCAGACTAGAAGAGACCTTGTCAGCTATTCCATCATTTAAGTACAGGTTCAAAGGTGGCACTCCTCCATCATGGCATATGAAGTCTCAACATAATCAGTAGGATGCTGACTGAAGCCTTCTCAGGGCTGGTTTCCTCACTGGCTGGAGATCCACAGCACAGCACAGGTTTAGTTCAGCTTTGCATGACCAGCTGAAGAGATCACAACAGCCAGAGATGAGCTGATGTACACAAATAGAGAAAAAAACTCACCCCTGTGATTCTTTTCCAGCTTTGGCTGTGCAATAATCAACATAACTGTACATTCTGCTCACCTGAGCTTGTGCCTTTGAGGCAGAACTTAGGTACACAAACACACAAAACAAACTCCTTATCATAAGGGAAACAACTGTAGTGTCTGAAAATTCCATCTTCCAGTCCCAGTACTTCTAGAACAAATGTGCCTTGAATAACTATGGGGAAAATCAACTCCAAACCCCTCAATTTATAAACCTGAATTCACTCCAGTGAAACTGTAATCCTGGTATTACTTTAAGACTCGAGAAGTTCAGCTAGCATTGTGAGCTCATGTGCTCCTGCCTGTCAGGGGTTAGCATGATGATGTCCTGTCCCCAAATCATCAGCACCAAGGCAGCAAGTGAAAAAGCCAAATCAAAAGTAAAAACTCCACCTGAGAGAAGTGATGCAATCTGTTTTTTGCCAACAGCAAAAACCACAGATCACAGCTGATGCATCTTGATCTGTTGATGATTTTCCTCCTGGAACAAAGATGCAGTACGGCATTAATACACAATTGAAACGTGGCTTTTGGAGAAGACCTGTGGTGTCAAGATTTTAGCACCTCCTTTTGCTCCTAACCTACCTCCAACTTTTAGCATGGACTTGAACAATGACCTGTGTCTGGATTTCTTGTGACATTCTAATTACAGCAAAAAGCTAAGCAGCTCCTGTGATGGTCTGTCACTGACCAGGACTGTTTGACAAGCTTGAAAACTTTACCCTGAGTGCAGAAACCTCTCTGAAAGGGAGATGCTCTTACTTCAGCTTCTTGCTCCTCACCGAACTCTTCTAAGTGATTTGTATTCTGGCCAGTGCTGTTCACAATGTGCCAGTTTCTTGGAACTGCAGCTATTGCCTGCCCTGAAAACACCTCGGCCCTGGTGCTCCTCAGCTTCTTGAACTCAGCTTCCAGTGCTTGACTATGGCATTTGTTTCCCAGCCAGAAATGAGAGATTCTCAGTGGTTAGAACCATCCAGGCCTTGAGAGAGTGCCAGTGTGTTACTTCTCTGAAGGTCTCCAGCTAGATTTATCCCATCCTTTAGAAGAAGGGAATAAGTTCTACTGCAGATGAAGACCACCAGGTTCCTAGTGCAGTAACACCACCAATCAAGGGCCCCCAAGTCATCTTCTAGAAGGACAAAGTACCCTGTCCTGCGGCCAGTTATGCACAAGAGGCCAACTTTAGGAACAAATCCCAGGCTTCACACTTGAAACAACTCAGAGTGGGAGGTTTTCTGGGCATTTCTGATCCAATCCCACCCTGTAACATCAGGTTCAGCACCTTCAGCAACCCTCCAGCACAGGGACAGATGCTGCTGAAAACAGCACACCCAGCTACAGGCAGAGCACTCTCCCCTTTGGCAAGTTCTCCCACTCCAGCTGGTATCAGCCCTTCTGCAGGAACAGGGTGCCAGGCAGCTGCAGCCAGGGTGAGGGTTGTGCCCTACAGCAGTTCAAAATAGGCATTTACAGAAAGCAAGCCATTAGCACAAGTCCCCTCTTGCCCAGGCCAAAAGCAAAGGCAGCACCCTCGAGGAGCATGGGAGCTGAATTCTGCTTTAATTCTGCTGCTGCCTGATGGGCAGCATGGAGGATGGGGAGTGGGATGGGAGGTTGCTTGGATGGATGCTGGGAAGCCCTGGGTGGGCTGTGCCTTTGTGCTGGGGATGACCAGGGTTTCTGTACTGGTTTTTCCATACGAGGCATGTGACTCACGCCGCCCTCACTGCTCCAAACCCAAACCAACCTTGGCTGCCAAATCCAGTCCCTCTTCAGGCCTGGGCTAGCCCATGCAGAACAGCTCCCTGCCACACTCCACTGGATCATCTTCCCCCTTTGATGCTCCTAATTCTGGATGCCACCTAAATTAGCCTGTGCAATAGCTTGGAAGAGGGAAAGACAGTGAATACCAAGCCACCTGCTGTACTGACTGCAATGCCTTGTCTTGGGGTTGCAAGTGAAAGGCACATAGGTCAGACCTTAGTCAAAAACCCCAAAGGAGCAGAGCTAAGCAAAGACAGGGTTCCCAACAGATTAGCCCTTATCCAAAACACTCTAACCCACTCTAAACCCAAGGACTAGAAGCCTGAATCCTTTAGTCTTAGTTACTGAGCAGCCAGACAGCTTCTGCAGCGTCTTGACATGCTCTCCAGTAAGGAAGCTGTGCACAGGGCAGACAAGGGTTTGCTTACCTGTACATACTGGAGCAGCCCAAGGTGTATGTGCTATACAGGTGCTAGCATAGCTGGAAGGTACCACAAAGTCCTAATTCTACCTCTAGAGCACAACATGTGATGGATGTCTTGTGCCAGAAAGATGACAGGAAGGGAGTCAGGGAAGCAACAAACTACTGAGGTGAACCCAGCTCTCGAATGTCCTCCCTGAATCTTCTTCCCTTCCAGGCATTGCATCTGAGGCCATAGATCCCACAAGGACTAGGCTGAAAGCAAAGCACTCAAGGGGTGCCAAGGACAGGCCTGGACTGGTGACACTCTTCCACTTTACCAAAACTTGGGGCCTGCAGAGTTTCAGGTGCGCTGGGGAGGACATAACAAAGACTTGCTAGAGACAGAGACAAGCTGTCCTGCCCTGAGAGGTTGTCTCTCCCACCCCAATCACCTCCATGATCTACAGCATGACTTTGGTCTGTGGAGAGCAAATCTCAGCACTCTTTCCTCCCCGCCATCACACCAGTGATCCTTCTGGAGCACCAGCAGCAGCAGCCTCTGGAAGGAGGACACAGCCATCAAGGTGATTTGTTGAGACGATCAAATAATAATTTACTGTGATTCAATCTGTGGCTTTGTACAGTTGCCGGGGTGGGAGGAGGCCAAAGGATGAGGGGATGGGGATTTAAAAAAAAAAAAGTTGTTTGCTGCAGGCTTGGATGAAGTGTGAGATAGTCCTTGGAGGGCCTCATGCTCCCTGTCCTCTTCCTCCGAATGCATTTGCTTCTTCCTTTGCTTCACCTCTTTCCTTGCGCACTGCACAGTGGGAACCTCGCCAAGACACAGTCCAGACAGCTGAAACAGAAGAGGACGCTCATGAGCACCCATTCTCTGTCAGAACAAGCAGGGCTCTTCCCAGTACTCACCCCTCCTGTTTTGGGATGACCCTGTTAGTGCCCACAGAGCAAAAGCAAAAGGCTACATGGGTCTTAGAGGTGTGAGCCTGGCTCAGCAAAGCATCTGCACATCTGCTGAAGGGAACAAGTCTTGGAGTCGGTGGAGTGATGGGTGAGCTTTGGGCACCTCACCAGACCTGCGGCCTCTTTCTGAACCTCCTTGTGGGAAGGGGCACTGTTTGGCAAGATCCTTTCACCTCCTCCAGGGATGATGGGAACCACAAAATGAGTCCAGGGCAAATGCAGTCAAATTTTGTTGGCTACACACCCACTCCTCCCCAAATCCCAGCATGTCTTTGCCTCGTTTCTCCTTTTGTGCCTTGATGTTCCTCCCTCTCTGCTCTTGGGCACTGCAGCTAGATTAAGCCAGGATGTCTGTTTTCCAGTTTCTGTCTGAGCAGAAAAAGACATAGGCAACTCGCAGGGATTCCTCTCTTAACAGAGAGGAATGTTTCCAAGTGACCCTTTACCAGCCCTTCTTGCCCAAGCTGGTGCTGCCACCAGGCTGTGACAAGGACTGGGCTCCTGGCAGTTGTAGGGGAGTAGCAGTGCCTGCCAAGCCCATGCTGTCAGCTGTGAGCCAGAGCAGGAAACAAGCCTTGAGCTCATATCCCCATCCGGAGGAAATACTCCTGAACATCTGGAGGACACAAACATCTGGAAAATCTCCCTTAGCAGTGATAAGTGTGCTGGGCACAACATTCAGCTCGGCCCCCAGCCGACTTCACATGCCTCAGCTGGGAGCGGAGGGGTGGGGTTCTGGGGAGGGTGTTTGCTCATAGGAAGCAAAAGTTGCCAGCACTGTTTTGTTGGGTTTTTTCCCTTGGGAGTGGGGGACAGGAGGAAGAGCTCTGCTGTGCTCATGGCCTCTAGCTCAAAAAACAGAGGAAACCTGCTGTCCATCCCCACCTTCACAAGACCCTCTTAACACCATCTCTGGGTACAGTGCACTTCTCTTTAAGACTCCAGCAGTTATTTAAAGGGGTGATGGGCCAGTCCAGGTGCTAGGGAGACTCCCCAAAAGACATTAAGGGCAATGTTCATGCATGTTTTTGTCCCACTCCCACATGTCCTTAGAGATAGATCTCCTTGGTGGACTCCTCCCTAGTTACCCCTCTCTAAATTTCTGCCATGGAAGGAGTTGGTTATGCAGACAGGTATTCCCAGGTCTTTCACATAAGGCCAGCCAGCACATGCAGGGACAATAATAGGAACTCTCCCTGACTGCTATCCAGCAGTGCTTTAAATAAACTCATAATTAAAAAAAAAAAAAAACAAAAACAAAAAACACCAACAAAAAACAAAAAACAAACGAGGAAAGAAAAACAGGCAAGTGAACATAAACAATCTGAAAAACACCGTTTCTGGCTCCAGCACACACAATTTATAAAAGCAAACAGCCCCCTTATGGCTAATTCTCAACATTGCATCAGTTCCAAATATCCCAGGGGATTTATCTAATGGGGAAAACTCTTCAGAGGAACACAGGACTTTTATAGCAAGACAGGTCTGCTGTAAAGCTTTAGGATGAGGCAATCTATCTGAGTGCATTAGGAAGCAATGCACCCAGCCAGCTCTTCATCTGAACCCTTCTAGAGCCAGTCTGCTGAGCATGCAGTGATCAGAACACCTTCAACATCAGCTTAATTCCTCTTTCAGAAGCAGCAGCATGGGAAGAAGCACAACAAAACATGCTTTTAAAAAAATTCAGTTGTATAGAACTTTGTTGCACAAAATGAGGGGGAAAAGTAAACAATCCTTTCCTGCCACACATTTCCTCAGAAAGTGAGGATTTTGACTTACCTATGTTTTGACAGAAAAACGCCATTTCAATCCTAAAGGCATTTAATGAAAAAAAAAACTGCTGCTGAAATTGATCCTGCTGCATTTGTTTGCAGGTTAGTGCATCTGCATGCACTAATGCTGGAATGCTTCCAGCATTCCCCCACTGCATCCCAAGCCCTGCTTCCAGCACTTACCGTAGTCACGATACCACACATTTACAGTTCATGCAGCCGGGGCCGCTCTCATCCGGGGGATTCAGCTTGCGCAGCTTATGCTGCCGGATCTCCCGCACCAAGGTGTAGAAGGCATCTTCAACGCCCTGGGGAAAAGCATGGCTTGAAGCAGACTCTGAGGAGGGACAGTGGAGAGAGGAGAGGGCTCTGCTCCCCAGCAAGATGTCCCTAGCACTGTCCAGCAGTGCAGATTGCAGAGATAAAGGTACAGCACCAAGCTGGGAAGACTAACAAGGACCTGAGTGTGGCCCTCAAATGGAGAGCAAGATTGAATGAGCAACCATGAGGATAAGGAGCTCTGAAGTCCCTGAGATTCATCAACTCTCAGCAGTCTGAATGATGTCTACCACCCAAGAAAAAAGCCACCACTAGACCACTGAAGGTGTCAGTTCCATTTCCACCTCTGTGCTCTGTGAGCTCCACATGGTCCTTCCAGCACGGGTATATTCTGCCTGCAGGTCTGCCAAAATAGACCATGGATGAGGTTAGCCAAGTGACCTGAGCTTAGCTGACCTGCAGTGACTATGGAGGTTATTCCAGAGCCTTGGAGAGAGCCTTGAGAAGGCATCTTCTCTTCACTGCTGCCACAGCATGATCATGCACATCTGGTGATGGCAGGCTCAAGCTTGGACTGGGGAAGGAACACAGTGAGGGAGCATTTAGCCTTGAGGAAGCAACTAAGCCCAGCCCTAACACCCATCTGTCTGCAAGGTGGTGCCTGCCCGTTCCTGCTCCTCCAGGGCAGCAATGGAGGAAAGAAAGGAAAAAGCATTTTGTTTAAAAGTCTCCTCCTACCTGTCTGGTTTTGGCAGACGTTTCTATGTAGGGGATCCCGTAGCTCCGGGCCAGGTCCTGCGCTTGCCGGGTCTCCACTGTCCGCGCAGGGAGGTCACATTTATTCCCCACCAGCACCATGGGAACATCATCTGAGTCTTTCACCCTCTTGATCTGCTCCCTGCAAGAGGAGGATTTGTGAAGAAGTGATGGGGCAGATCCAGAACACTCCCCACCAGTTTCTTTGTTAAGATTTGACAGCTACCCCCCGCTCCTGTTGAGAGCCTTGTGTTGAGCTTTCAGGAAAATGTAAATTATTACTGCACACAAGTGAGTAAACAGCAAAACAATTAGGGCAGTTCTGGAAATGAAAACTAAACATACTTTTGCTCTTTAAATGCAGCTATTTACAAAACAACTTGAATTATGACAATCTATATTAAGACATGAGCTTAAGATAATTTAAGTTAAATAAAAATGAATTCTCTAGCAGTTACCTGTGCTATTTCCAACGTTTTAGATCAAGTAATTCCCCTGCAAATAGGGGGAAAAAATACAAAATCACCTGCAACCAGAATTTGCTGAGTTGATAAAGCAGCTTTTGGCAGCTGTAACCTTTTCTGCAGATGCAGAGGCAGTATTTGCTCCCTTTCAGTTTAGTTCAGGTCACTCAAAGTTGAGAAACCAACTGGGAACTAAAAAAGCTGTAATGCTCACTTCTTCATTCCAACATTGGATCTAAAACTAGGTGGGCGAGGATGAGATCTCCACTTCTAAAAATCTTGAAGGCCATTATGACCACAAACAGTCCATTCAATTCCCTTCTGATAGATAATAACTTCCTTTGCTTAATAAATCATTTAACTTTAGATGCAAAACAGCTTTTTTTTTTTTTGCTCATGGGTCCAGAGCATTTAACATGGTTTTAATTTAACAAATAAAAGATTTAAGATGCCAATTTCTGCATTTTAACTAAGTGCAAATCTCCATCCAAAGGCAGCTGGACGTTTATCACACACAAAAGAATCAATCATCTTTTTCTAATGTAGTAGAACATAGAAATGAAATCTGACTACATGCATGCTATGCCATAAAGCTATTTAAATGTTCTGTGTAACATCCTCATCAGCAAATGCAAGTACTAAATTTAGTGCACGCTACACTTAGCTGAAAAGAGATACCTCCAAATGGTTACTAACCAGGGAGAGCCATTTCTCTGGGGAATATTCTTTTAAAAGTGCAAACACAAAGAGCACAGGCTAAAGGAGATGAAAGCCAGTGATTTACATCATGATGGCTTGAAATTGAGCCATCCTACAAACAATTCACAGGCACCAGCCCCAACACAAGGAGGAATACTGCTCAATCCCTCAGGTGCTTTAGGAAAATCTCATCCTTTCTCCTTTGGATCAGCTAAAAGAATAGCTGCACCTGTGCAGCTATTACAATGAACAGCCTCTTGGATGAGACTGAAACATCTCAGCGCCCTGAGAAGCACCTCTGACTACAGAGCAAGGAAGGGATGTGCCTGTCCTCAGAACAGGATTACTGGGACCCTGGTCTACAATGAGGGACTGGGATACAGTCTCTTGTAGGCAGTGGACAGATCAGGGACAGGCAGAGCCATCTCTCTGCAAATGCCTCCCATTGCAGCCAAGCCTCAGAAAAGGCACAAGCAGAGTGATCCTCCCTAAGGTAGCATCAGGATAAACAGGGAAGATCCCTGCTGTATTTACATCATCCCTTGACTCTTCAGCTCTGCAGGGGAGACATCAACGGAGAGGAGAATTCAGATGAGTACTGCGACAGGGACCCTGCTTTGTCACTGCTTCCCCATCCATCTTCTTGGGCAGATCACCTCACTGGAGCCCTGATTCCCCTTCTGCCCCATCCTTGCCCTGGTTGAAACCAAGCTCCAGTGGGGCAGGACTGTCTCTCCAGACATGTGTGCAGCTGGCAGACCACAGCCTGGTCGTGAGAGTGGACAGCAGGGCAAGCAGCTCTCCCTGTGCTTCCCAGCCTCCTCTCCCAGCAGGGCCAGCAGAAGTCACTGAGATCGATCGCGCTAACAAAGCAATTCCACTAATTAGGGAGGGAAGGGAGGGGGTCATACAGGATCAGCTCTCTCTTTAGTCACCATAAACACTTCAACATTACATTACCAGGTCCCCAAAGGCCACAAGCAATCCCTTCGGAAGGGTTTTATTGGAGTCACTGACATTAGCCGCCTGCTCCATCTCTTCCCTGGGGAATGGCCACTTGAGCTAATTGTCTTTGCTGGCAGTCTGGGTTTCCACCATGGGGCCTGATCTAAAAGGGTGGGCAGGAGAGTACAGCAGCAAGGCCTCCCCTCTGCACAAGGCAAGAGGGAAAGGGCCCTTCCCAGGATACTGACCTGTACTGGTGAATATCTTCAAAGGACTTGGTGTTGTTGATGGCGAAGACACACAGGAATCCTTCCCCCGTCCTCATGTACTGGTCTCTCATGGCACTGTACTCCTCCTGCCCTGCAGTGTCCAAGATGTCTAACAAACAAGTCTCTCCATCGATGACTACTTGCTTTCTGTAGGAATCCTGCAGGCCAGGAGAGGGAAAGGAAGGAGCATTAAGGGAGGGCTTGGATCTAGCTAAACAAAGGGATGCAGCGAGTACATCCCTGGGATGATGCCAGGTTATGCTCTGCCTGTGTTCAACTTTCATTAAAGAGACAACTTAATCTGTTTTAAAAATGGGAGGGAGAGGAAAAATAAAAAAAACAAAGGAAAAAGGGAGCAGCCAAGGCAGGTTTCTCCTTGTCAGAACCACAGAGAAGACAGCTCCCAGCTTGCTCTCCCCATTCCCAGTCCTGCCTCTGGCAGACCAGGTGCAGTTTCATCTCTACCACACTGTGTAGCCAAGTATTTCCTAAGCATTGTTTAATCTCAGGTCTAATTACTTCTTCTGGAAGAGGAAGGACACTCAGGAAAGGAGCTCTGGCCAGCCAGGGCTTCCAATCACTATCTGTGATCTGTAGGGCTGGAAAGTATTTAAGATAACCTGGAAATCTAGTGCCTCCAATGCATCTCAAATCAGGCACCAGAGGCAGTATTGCTATCAGGAAGGTTTCAGACTGAGTTTCATAGTAAACCTTTTCTTTAAACATGAGAAAAAAAAAAAGAAAAAGAAAAAAAAAATCACACTGCGAACAGGGTGTTTCCCATAACCAGTCTGTGCCCAGAGGGCTCCTGAAGAGGTTAAGAACTATCCAGGCAGGTCCTTTGAAGTTGGGGGTTTTCCCTGCAGCAAAGGCAATCACAACTTATCATAGATGTGAGAAGGTCTGGAAATCACCCAGAGCATCTCCCAAAAGGTTTCATTTTCATGACAGGCTCCTCAAAGCACTGCTCCTCCCCATTATGCTTCTCTCTGTGCTCAGTCTCATCAGCAGGGATGCTGTGGGGCAGCCCCTGCACGGAGGACATCCCTCTCCAACAGCCATCCCCTGTGGAGAGTGCAGCCTCCTGAACCCTCAGCAAGAGAAGGAAGCCAAAATGAAAGGTACAAGAAAGGTACACGTCAGCAGTACAACCACACAGTGCTTTGCAGCCACTCCAGAGGCTATGGCTGCAGTTTAAAATTAATTCAAATGTCGGCTGCTCTTCTAACGACCACAACAATGTTATCAGATGAGCTTTGCAGGTCTGCAGACAAACAGCCGACACAGCAAAGGTCACCAACAGGACCAGCAGCAGCACAGAAAGGGAATGGGGCCAACATGGCAGGCAAGCACAGCCTATATCCTCTGGCTCATTACAACGTCATTTGCTAGGGCTAATTAAAGTCTTTCCTCACCTTGCAGAGAGAGCTGTGAAATCAGAGATGAGATCTGCTCTGCCACGACCTTCTCAGCTGTGCCTTCCCAAAAACTGGACTGCTGACCCATCGAGAATAAGCATGGAGTGAAAGGCTGGCTTTCAGCCAACTGCTCTGAAGGCAACTGGCAGGCTGCCTTGCAGAAATGTGCTCCCATTTCTAATCAATAATGTATCTGGAGCCTCCTTTGTGCAAGGGGACCTGAGTGCCTCCTCTGTCCCACAAAGCATCCTCCTACCTCTGCACCTTGACTTGGGACAGAGGACCAGCCTCTTGGCACACATGTTCAACAGTTATTTGCCAAGTTCCCAGTTCCAGGATGTTTCACCAGCACCCAGCATGCTAACACAGAAGAGATCCCACAACTCAGCTCAGATCATCAACAGGCTACCCGTAGGCCAGCTAGCTGGCTTATAAGACAGAGACATAAAACAATCTTGCAGAGGATGCTTTGCAAAGGAAGGGGACAAGCTCTCCCCATCAATGCTTTGTGTACAGCTTCATTCCACCTCCCCCTCCCCAGGAAGCTCAGGATGGCAGCTGAGCTGTCCCTGCCCCACAACCAGGTGACATGCCTGCCACTGCAGGGCTAGCTGCCACCAGCCCACACCAGCACCCTACAGCCTCAGCACTCCTCTGCAGCCCTGCACATCCCACCTCACCCTGAGCAGACGGGAATGCAGCTGTGAAGTACCAGGCAGCAGAAACAACATCTGTTTGGGGTTGAGACTCAAGATCCCAGGTGGATGCTGGGAGCATCCCAGCTGTGCTGAGGGACCAGGCCAAGAGGCCCATTTGCTAAGCACTACAGTCAGGAGATGACCAGAGGGTTGGAAAGCCCATTACTAGCTAGCTGCTAAGAACTGGAAGATGAACCGAAGAATTTCCCAACACAGTGAAACTCTATTCCATCACTGCTTATTCACCATAGGACAATGTCAGTGGCATACCTTTCCTCACTGTCTTGGCCCTCCTGTTCCCAAAACAAAGGCCCTAAGGTTCCTTGGCAGCCCAAGAGCTGGTCTGTGAGAGTGTGCTGTAGTGGGGTGGACAGCATTGAGTTAAACAGCCAAATGTTTGCACTGGATAATCAGGAGGGTAGGAAGGAAGCAGATACCCCATTAGGGTCTATGCCCCAGATGGGACAAACTTCCATCTCTCCTGCTCTGGGGAACACCTTCTCAGTGCACCCCAATGTGCTTGAACCCCCCTTTGCAGCACAGCCTGCACTCAATCCATGTGGGTGACTGGAAACGCCTTTGCTCTGTGCACATTCTTCTTTTCTCCCCTTTTATCCTGCTCGTTTCAGTATTGCTGTGCTGCTTGTTAGCTGGCTGAACAGTCATAGTCAGCTCCTGGGCATGATCCAAAGCAGCTTAGTCACAGGAAGGCGGTTTGTTGGTCACATTTGGATGGCTGGCAGGTAGCTCTCTGTCTCTTAAGTCCCCATAAAATGAAGCATAATTAACAGGAATCACCCTGCAATGAATCAGTAGTTGGCCAGGGGAAGCAAGGTACAACCAAGGGAGCTGCAAAGGCATCAACGCTGGTGGTACCCTCAGGTGGAAAAGTACCAAGGGTGAGAGGGCTGAAGAGCAACTTGTGGCAGCTTTTGGAAGAGGAGAACAGAATGGGGCTGGAGTGAACAGTGGAGGAGAGAGCAGGCGTCTCCCAGAGCACTGTGGATAGGGTGAGGAGGGTGTGCTGAGAAATGCCATGCAAGGTTTACATTCCCTGCTGCCTGTTTACATGGAGAAAATTCCCTGCAGGGTACATGCTGGAGCAGCCAGAGACAAAAAACACAGGATGCCAAAATCCAACACATCACTGGGTAAGAGTTGCCTCTGCCCACCTAAGGTCCAAGAGAGGATGCATCCATGAAGATGTCTCCTCAGGGAGGTTGCTCTCCATGAGCAGCTCTTTTGCCAAATACAACCTGGAATGGGTTTCTGAGAAAAGTATACTATACTACTGGGGAAAGCCACATGAGGAGAGAGGAGCTGGGGACAAAGCAATTGCATCCATAAGCAAGGAGACTCAGGAGCCCTAAATTAAATTCCAGTCTCTGCCATGGACTTTCTAGGTGACCTTGGCCAAATGATGTAATAGCACGTGCTTTTTAAGTGCTTTCTCTCCTTCCCATCTGTAGGATTGTAAGACTATTTCTGCCTTTCTACCAAGCCTTGTCTTGCTTGTTTATATAAGTTGTAAGCTCTTCAGGGTGGGGACTACACATACAACACCTACCAGAATAGATTTCTCATCCCAGCTGGGACCTTTAGCCATTATAATAATAATAATAATAACTGCAGCAACCACAGCTGCATTTATACACATCTGGTAGAGAATCCTTCAGGACTGCAGACAGGGAGGTTATTGTCCAAGAGGCATGACAGAGCTGCAATTTGCATTCCCAGGGTGGACTTGACTCCTCATGCAGAACAGTGGCTGCTGTCTGCATCTCACCCAACAAAGGTGTAAGTCATGCAGGGCTAATTAGCACACCACTAACTATGGTGAAAGCAGATGGAAAATGGAATATATTTTTGAAAAATTAAAGAAAATAATGGATATTGAAGACTGGATCCCCATCCACCCCCATACATGCTGTGAGGACCACAGGGTGCCTGACTGTTTCTTCAAGCAGGGTGCTGAGCTAGACAGGCCAGTGCTGCCATCCACACCAAGGCACACACATCACCCTTCAACTCCTTGTGAAGAAGCAGAGGCAGCACTCTGGGATCCACAGCAGTTCAGCTGCTCAGCATGCTTGCTCAAACTGCAAGACATACATAATACAACCAAGCTCTGATAAAACCTATTTCATCAGTAAAGCTCAAAACATCCTGAGAAAAAGTCAATACATTTACTCTGATTTCACAGGAGGAGAAATGGAAGCACAAGCACAAAATGGCTCTTCAATTCTAAACCTTTAATCCCTCCCTAGGTTGTCATCTCATCAGAAAGGAAGACTTTTGTGCTGCCTCTCAGCCCCTGCCCTGCTCTGCCTATCTCTGCTGCCTCCCATGTCACCTCTCTTCAGCAGACACCACTATCCTTCTGCAGGAGATGTTAAGTCGGTCACTGCGACCTCTGAACACACACACACACAGTGACTCAGAACAGCTCTGCAAAGCAGAGGAACATCCCTGCTCAAGTTCAGACTTGAGACCAAACTGAGCATGCTCTGGGTTGGAGACAAGGTGAAAAAGCAAGAGGAAAACAAGCAGACAGACTGACCCCATGCCCAGAGCCACTTACCTCTATCGTGGGGTCATATTCATCAACAAAGTGGTTCTGAATGAGCTGTATTGTCAAAGCACTCTTCCCAACACCACCTGCTCCCACCACCACCAGCTTGTATTCAGTCATCTTCCAGCTGACCCCAGCTCAGGACTTCCAGGAGCACCACCACCTGCAAGGACAAACATGGTCACTAAGCTAAGAGAGGTTACTTTAAAATGGACAAAATAATTCACCAAACCAAATACAAAAACTCAGTTTATCCTGTGGTCTGTTGTAATCCTTCAGCCTGACCATCTGGATCCAAACTTCACAGGCTCCTTGAGCAAACTTCAAGAGGTAGGAGAGCATTACTGACGAGAAATCAAGTGGTACAGGCTGTATACATCAACTCCTAAACTAAGCAGTTTAAGAACTTTGATTTTGCAGAAGTGCTCAGCACTGTCCCCAATTTACCTAATCTCCAGTTGACGATCTTTAGATAGATTTGAAACACTTGGCCAACAAGGTTGGGATGTCAATTCCCAGGAGAACAGGGAAAAAAGTGCAGCCCTGCCCAAATATGCTGTTACTTCCATGTCTTCACCCTCAAGGCTGTGTTAAACCTCAAACCACACGGTAGAGACGGTGGCACATCCACACCCTGTGCCTGCCCTCCAGATAACAGTGCTGCTATCATGAGAGGGAGGACTCCAGAAGGGGCATCCCTGCTCCCTGAGTTCAATTTGGCACATTCAACAGGGGGAAAAGAGATGCTGTCACAAAAGGTGCTGGCTGACGATGATAAGGGTCACAATGAGCAAACCACACTTTTGCAGTTCTGTGTACCTCCCATGGCCCTTCAGCTGCAGAAGATTCACATCCCCCCAGCTCCTCCCTTAAATTTCTGCTCCAAGTCTGTTGAGAAAGAGGAACTAACTCAGGAAGATTACAAAACCCCAAAGGTTTAAATAGAAATCCACCCTCATTGGACTGCAGGCCTGCCCACTGAAAGTCACTCCAGGGTCAGATACTCATTCTCAGCCACCATCTGCAAGCTCTGGGGTAGCCACCCAAAATGCAGCAGGTAGCAGGAAGACAAACTCATAGTTCCTCTTGTCAGACACCTGTCAGTGTTCACAGGGATTAGAACCCCCTCCTCCACCCTCCCACCCCAGACAGTTAAATCACTCCACCCTCCTCCCCAGGCTTACCAGCTCTGCTCCTAAACTCTGGAAGCTGCTACAAACTGTGACAGCAAAGGCTACACTAGACCCAGACCACAGCTGATGCATTTCCTAGCACAGCAAAGATCTAAGGGCAAGGAGGCCAAAACTTTCTGCCTTCAATCCCCACCTGACTGCAACCCTAAACCACCCAGACAGTTCCATCTCCCTCTCGAGCAGGGAGCAATCAGACACAAACACTTCTTGCCAAAGCCCTTTCTTGAGCCACTGTCTTAAAAGTAGAAAGTCAAATAAAGCTCATGCCCTTCTCAGCACCCAGAATCCTAAAGAAGGGCAAAGAAGCAAAAGAGAACCAGGTAACAAATATGATGCCAAGCAGGACCTCTGGTTTGCTGTGCTGGAGAAGCAATAGAAAAGTGGTGATGGTGGGGGAAAATGAAGTGCAAATAATGTCATACTCTAGGTGCCTACCTATAAGTGACACTGCTTCCCCTGAAAGTCCAATGTGCCTCTGTTCTGGCAGCCAGATAGGAGTTGTAGACTGAAAGGAAGGCTACAGGAGAGAATCTAAGTGATCTCACTAATTGCCTGTGCACACACTTTACTCTGCTCCACTAATGCATGCCCTCATGTGTATGATGTTCTCACATGCACTGCTTCTCAGGGACAAGGAGATCTCCACCCCAGGCTTCTGATCTCTCTGGGAAGAGACAGGATGAAAAGGGGACTGAGGAGCAAATGCTGACTGACCAACTCAGCTGTCCTGGGGGAATTGCTCCTTCAGCAAACAGCTTCACAATTGAACACAGAGGGGCCCTGGGGGTCTGAAGAAACACTGTGACCAGCTCCCACCTTTCATTACAGAGCAGGGAGATCTGCAACCCCCAGCAAAACACATGGACTTTGCTCTGCATCTGATGCTGATGATGAAGCAGTTGCCACAAAGGAAAACTGCACAACTGCCCAGGCCTGTAGGACTTGCTAAGACAGTGAGAAAAGCTTTGACTCAATATGGGGAGAAGACCCCATAAGTTCTCTAGGAGGGGGTTGTCCCTCAAGACCACCCCAGTGGAAGGCATTGCCTACTGCTTTGTAAGACCCCCAGCCCACACAGCTATAGCAGCTTTATGGTGCACACTGCAGCAGGAGGGGGACAAGGTGGTCACCCACGTCAGCTTGCATGTCTCCCCCCTCCAAGCTCCATTGCACAGTAGAGGGACAGCCACACACCAGCAAGCCCTTCACATCACCACCTTAGCACACAGTTTTAAAATCTGGCTCTTCCACAGAAACACAAACCCACATCTTCTTGTCCCCGCCCCCCCCAGGAGGCAGGGAAATTGCTTGTGGCCCACACATGGGCAGTTTACATACAAGAGCTCTGCAATGTTGGTGTTCACTCACTGGCACCACCCCTCGAAGGTGCTGTCACCTCAGCTAACTCCACTGCTCTGCCATCCTCACCCCTGCAGTGGCAGGAGAGATGCTGCAGCTTGCAAAGGAGGGCAGGTCCAGCCTACCTGCTCCATACCATTGCTGCAAACCACGTCCTAATGCAGAGCGAGGGCATGGGGAATGATGGACAGCTCTGGGCATGAGAGCTGCCTGAATTAACTAAAATCTGGGCTAAAATCAATGCTCAGGGGAGCTCTCTTCCTTTCTCCAGTGCAAGCTCCTCACGGGCAGTGTACAGACCCAACTGCACACCAGAGCATGGGCAAATCCCACAGAAGAAGCAGCCCAGCCAAAGGCTGCAGGGAAAGCAGGGATTTCCATATGGCCAGATTTTGCCACAGAGTTGAGTAACTGGACCTATCCTTAAGCTTATCAACACCATCTCATAAATTCCCCCATCACACTTTTTGCTCCTGAACATGGGAAGAGCAAGGCTGCTCTTTGGTGCACCCACAGTTTCAACACAGGGGTGGCTGTCCCTCAGTGCCACAAGAATATCACCATGGGGACTGGTTCAAGCAACAAGCATCCCAAAAGCAATGTTTCTGACTTCCTATAAAACAGATGTAGGGAAGAGAGAGTCGGGCTCCTGTCACAGAGTTGGTAACAGACTCCCCAGTTTTCATGCTGGTGACACACCGGATGGAGGTTTACAGCCTGCTAGTGGTTGTGAAAGCCACTCCTGATGTAAGGATTTCTAGTTTCTATTGCTCAGCAGCCAACACAGAGCCCACACACAGCTGACCACAGAATAACAGAGAGAAACAAAAGCACAGCTTCCCAGTCCCACACAGAGCAGGAACAATGCTTCTACCATCAAGCTCTTCAAGATCTGAAAGTCTCATCCAGGTCACCGTCTAGTGTTTCCCCTATGCAAATTTATCACCTCTGCAGCACTCCACTACTACACCCCCTCAAAAGCCACACACAGGACTGTCAAGCAACAGCTGAGAGAGACACCAAGGAGAAGTTCCAGGAGCACAGTGTGGATGAGGAGGGCTGGGATCCGGGTGCCAAGCCAACAGCCCCAGCGCGGAGCCGGAGCTGCTGCCGTATTTCCCGACCTCGTGGATTTTCTCCTGTAGCAGAGGGCTCCTGGCTCCCGTTCAAAGCTGTCTAGGAAAGCCTCGCCGAGCGCTTCCGCCTGGCAGCTGCAGCTGCTCCCAGCCCAGTAGCCAGAGCCACACAGCTCCAGCAAACAGGAGCCATCTGCCAGCCTTGTGCAGGAAGCGAGGAGAGCGAGCACCCAGCCCTGGTGGACACCAACATCCCACCTTTGTCTCACAGGGAGGGGATGGAGGCGTGGGTGAGGGCAGAGGGCACACCACCTCCCCTGCCTGCACATGCTGGGTGGCAGCAGGGAGGCCCTGCCTGCAGACACAGGGACCAAGATGCTTGGCAGATGTCATGGGACTAAGACCTAAAATAGGTCTGAGCATCAAGGCTACAGGTGTTACCCAGAGATCCAGCTGTGTCCTGCAAAAAACAACCTGATCTTCATGGTCCCTATTCTCTAGCCTGGAGGTTGGGGAGACTTGACTATGAAGCAGAGGTAAGGAACTCAAGGGGCTCGGCCCCATCAGTACATCCCACCTCACCAGCACAGTTTCAACAAGAACTCATCCTTCAAGCAGAAGGGATACACAGTGAATTTCCAACATATTCACCACAAGGGAGCCTCTGACATCCTTCCAACAGAGTAACTGAAGGAATTTTGTCTGTGTCTCCTGTTTCCTCCCATCACTTTGTTTCTCTCCCATGACAGACACCAAGCCAACTAGACAAGTCAGGAGACAGATTTTTGCACAACACTACTGTATTAAGGCCAGCCATGCCAGAAGTTTTACAAGTGTTCATTATTGAGCATTCACTGCACCTGCCCCCTGGGAGTTTCTGCATTTAAAGGCATCAGAAGTCAGCTTCAACTCTGCAGATCTCTTTGGGCTCATCACACACCCTTTCCTCCATAGCCCTGTCCACAGTAGCCATATGACCACAAATGCCACTGTGTTTGATTCTATTTCCCTTCAGCAGAGATGCCCTGCAGGCAGACACGGTCTCCAGTCCTCTAGGAGAACAACACTCATCCCAGTCTTTTACCAGCAGCCATCCACACCCGCCTATCAGGAATCCTACTCAGTGATTTTTGAGCACTGATAAAGCAAACCTTGTTGGCTTACCCCAGTGACTGTCCAGTCTCCTCTCCTCCATTTGCTCTTGCACAAGACAGTCATCAACATCACAAACATGCCTGTGGAGGGACTGAAGGAGTCTCTCCAGTGGTGTGAAATGCCACCTTTTGTTTTCACTCAAGAACCAAAATGCTGATGTTCTCTTGGCCTGTTCAGCCCCCAAAAGATTAAGGGGACTGAGGCTGGTAAACTGATGCTCTGTTATTAAGCCTACCCAATGCTTCATTTTAATATACTTGTTGCTTTTTAAATCAACAAGTGAGCTACAAATCTAACCAATTGTCTCTGTTGTTGGCTTGCTGACTGTATAACTGCAAATTCAGACAGTGCATCTCACAGATGAAAACAGAGAAAGGGATGACAAAGAGAAAATAAAAGTTGCAAATACTGGCCCTGCTTTGGAGAGATGACTTGGAGATAATAAATGTCTTCTACTGAGGGGAAAAAAGAAAAAAAGCCAAAAAGGAGCAGAATGGCTTCTTCCATTATCTGCTAATTCTTCAAGATCTGAAGGAAAAGGCAGCCTGTCTCAAAGGACTGAGCACAAAAATATTGCTGCAGAGGAAAGGAAGAAAAGGCATAAAGAATGACAATGTAGGAGGCTCAAAATACAGATGCACATTCAGGGAGAAACCTGTGATGAAGAACAGCAGAAAGCTGCAGGCAGGGCAGGTCTGGAAGAGAAGGACTGCCTCTCCACAGCAGCTATAAACATGTCCCAGCAGCAATGTGCAAGCCTCAGCTTTGCACAAGGTCTTGAACAGACATGGACTGGTCACTGCACCAGGCCCAGCCCTCACAGTTTCCACCCAAAGCACCTCTGGCAACACAACCCTTCTGCCAGAGACTATCCAACCACAAAGGGCTTGGGAAAATATGGAAGGACAAAGGAAAACAAGACAGGATCATTCTCTGCAAAGCTGCTCCCTGGCTCCTGCTTCAGCTGTCAGATATTTAAGTAAAAGGCAAAGCTGTGCAATCACCTGCTGTTGGCAGTAAAGGAGTGCAGCTACACTGTTCTTGCTTTCCCTCCCAAAAAGTAATTATTCTTAATAAAGTTCTTTGTTGCCAGCTTATTCCAAGAAAAACAACTGGTAGTTTTGGGTAGCTATAACTACCCAAAATAGCAAACAACCTAAATAAGTCAGTAACACAATAAACCCAGAGAACAAACCAGCTACCCAAGAGCTTCCCTCTGGATGAAGGAATTGCCCACACACCCCACTCTCCACACCCAATACAGGCCACCAAAATCACTATTTTCTGAAGAAAGTTGTGCAGGCCCATTATCTCAGAAACTTTTAACTCAGGACTGCTCATGCCCATGTCTCCAGCATCATGAATGTGGCATGAGGAGCAGGGCACAGTCAGAAAACTCTGGAAGGTGCTGGGTTATGCTTGAGAATTGTGGTGGGACTTCATCTCCCACACCACCCCTCTAATTGTCTCCCTGATACCAAGTCACTCATGCCACCACAATCTCTGCAGAAGAACCAAGCTAACTTCCACAGAAGGAAAGCACATTGCTCTGTGGGTTAGTTGCTACCAGCCCACAGAAAGGGTGAAAGAAACAGGCAAGAAAATGATACATCCCACACCACTGCTGAACACAGAGCCTTAAAAAAAAAAAAATCACATGCAAATGGGAGGGACCACCTGTGCCAGCACCAAAGTCACTGTTCTCTGCATCTGGCAAGGGCAGTGATATGAAAAAACTGAAGACAGTTTTAAAATTACACTTGTGATTTATGATCCAACACTTCAGTGCTCTTTGAGGCTCCACATGAGCAAAAGTAACCTGCATAAGGAAAGATGAGACTGGAGTTGTGTCTCAAAGTTGGTAAAGATGGATAACAAAGGCATGAAGAGGCCATGCTGCAGGTCAGGACAATGTGAGACACTTAAATAAAACCTGAATTCCATCCTGCAGTCAGGACTTTGGAGCTAGTGTTGAATGTACCAACATGTGTGGGAAAGCAGCGTGAAGGAGGAAAAGCTCTCACTGTGAAGATGCAGAAGGCTGCAAACTGCCAGGACTCCTCCACTTTCATCTCCTCTCCAGCCTCCCAGGGCTGAGCAGGTGGTTCAGAGGCAGACATTTCCCTGCCTGGGCTGGCAACCCTCCACCTCACCCCAGAAAAGAGACTTCTCTCAGGCCTCCCAGCCATTTTCAGAAAAAAAAAAAGCTACTTTGTGCAACAGCTCAAGAGAAGAAGCAACTTTTAACTTTCCTTTACATTAAAATCCCACCTATAAACATTAATGGGATGCATGAAATGCAACATGATGTATCTTGAGTATATAAAAAGATGGGCAGGTACCCAGGAAACTTTAAAACAAGACCCACAGTATAGATGACAGTAAATGTTAAGTGTTAAAACACGTGGTACACAACCATCTCTTGAATTGCCAGTCTCTGTACCAAATGGTATTGATTTTCCCACAAGATATAAGGTGCAATGAAGTAGAAACTTGGAGCAGATGAGTATGCAGCACCAGTGAGTGGATGTCTGTAATTACAGCTATTAGAGAATATCAAGCTTTGGGGGAAACACTGCCCAGTAATGGTGTGGAATTACAAGAGATGCTGTCTCCAGGCTGGTTTCTGAAGGTACCTGGTATGTTCTGCCTGCTCCTCTTGGTGATCAAAGGAGCAGCTGCAGGCAATCTGCAGCTGCCTGGCTCTGCTGCAACAGCACAAGAAGGGACAAATTCAGATCTTACTACCAAGCAGCAAGCGATGGAGCACCCAGTGCTAGAGCTGGAGGTTGTGGCCATGCATGAACAGAAACATCATCCTGCCCACTGCAGACAGGCAAGGGGATGCAAACAAGCCAAGGGACTGGCCCAAAGCCAGCAATGGTGGTAAAGCTGGGAACTAAATTCAGGCAATGTGATTTCCCATCTGGGGTTTTCACCTGAGACAGAAAGCTCCCAGCAGAAGTTTTGGATGGGAAAGCTGTTGGTCTCCTGCTGAGTCTTTGTGTTGGGGGCTGTCAGAGCTGGCAGCTCATCCCCAGCCCAGCTTCCCAAGACAGAGACAATTGGGGAGGCAGGGTACATCAAGTGGGAAAGCACAAAGTGCTGTAAGAGAGGCCCTGCTCTCCAATTATCCTGATGAAATCACAATTGGGTCACAGGCACAGGCAGCCTGCAGAGAAGCAGATGCTCTGATCCACAGATAAGCACCCAGAGATGCAGGTAGGGCTGGGAAAGAGGGGCAGGCTCTGCTGTTTGCCTCACTTGAAGCCCAGCTACAAGAAAGGGAGAAGTCACTGGTATGAGGTGGTCAAATACATCACTTAAGATAAGGGCCAATCCCAACATGAGCACCACTGACGCACAGCAAAAAAAGTACCCAGAGTCAAGAAACACTCTCCCTATGAGCTTTTTGTTCTCCTCCCCTTCTCTATCCTTCCTTATTCCTCCCAAACAACTGTTGACAAAGAAAAATTAGGAAACTGGTTTCAGGAAATGCATACAAGCACTTTTCACTGAGAAGAATTTGCAATGAAAATAGGTATGGTTGTTCAACTTCCTGCTTGCTTTAAATCCTTTTTTTTGCCTTTTTTATCCTAAATTTTACCAGCAAACACATGGATAACAAAACAGTAGTTGTATCTGGGAAGTTTAAAGAATTGTTTTAATAACACTTTTAGGGGGGTTTTTTTGTTGATTTTTTTTTTTTTTTTTTAGCATTTAATGGTAAGAGATTTTTTTAAAATGCCAAGTTTAGGAGCAAAATAGGATTTGTAAGAATATTGGTGAACTCTAGTCTACAGGAATGGAACAGTTCACACAGCACATGTTCTACTGCACTATAGCTCCTGCAGCAGAAATTTCCAGACAGCCAGTGGCATTGGGTTTGGGTGATAAAAGGTGGAAGCTGTTGGCCAGCAGCATAAAAGCAGACAAATGAGTATCCTGGGACAGCAGGAGCCTGCTCCTGCCCATGTGGCACTCACCCTCTGGATGGCTAATGAGCTTCCACAGAGAAATAGGGTCCTCTCCTCTGGGAATGGTTCAAGTCCCCCCTAGAAGAAGGAATACAGAGCAGGAATGAGAGGGATCCCTCTCTGCAGGGACAGTCCTGGTTGTGTTGGACTCAGGCCAATTTGGGATACACTTTGTTAGTACTCAAGTTGGCTTCCCCAGCTTCCCTGGACAGCACTTAAGATCTTGTACTGAAAGAGAAAAAGCAGTGTCAATCCCCATCCATCCTCTCTCACATGTGGTATTTCACAGGCTGCTAATCATATCTTACAAAATTTCATCTTTTTCAGGGAAAGATGGCACAGCACTTTTCTTCCTCCTCGTTTTTCAAGACAGAGGGTAAAGCAGCACAGGTACAACAACATCTTCTCCACAGGTGAGTTGTGGGTGAGGGACAATCCATTTTGAGATAAGGGACTAAAACTGAGTTCCTTCTCACCCTTTCATTCCCAATGGGACACCAATAAAAGCTCATTCAAAAACAGAGCTCAAGGAAACAGCCAAGACCAGATATTTCCAGAGTTTCTTTTTATTAGTAAGCCTTTTAATTTACATGCTCAAACATAATGATCATCCTCCCATGTTCACGTAGTCCTTGCATGGCCTTTGCAGGCACACACCTTGATTTATTAGCAGAGCAGGGATGGAGGGGAAGGAAGCACCACAGGAAAGAGCAAACCTGCAGGGCTTGCTTTAGTACATCTGGGAGAAGCAGCTAGGGAAAACATTTTAGAAAAGCAAGAGAGTATCTTAGGGAGCCAAAGACAAGGTGACAGCAAAAGGAGGAGATAAAATGAAGCAGCTACTGGGACCCTATCCCTGCTCTCCTTCTCACCAAGACATTACTAGCAGGGTGACACAATGTTGTAGCAAACATGAATATGCATCAGTCAGTCGTTATGCAGCAGATATTCAGGGGCACGCTGCTGATTTATGGACCTGGCAGCTGCAGCACCAGCTAGCTGCAACCTAGAGGGATGGGGACAGTGAGCAGTGCTGGCAGAGAGGTCCACAGAAGACCTCCAAACCCAGCCCTTCAACAGCCATGGCAAGTGAATTCATCACAACCAAGTCTTCAGCCATGCAGAGCCAACCACTGCATTGTGTGTGCAATGCTGGGAAATCACCACACAACCCAACAGAAACAGAAACACCCAAACGTTGCAATACAAGATTTCAGTTTGGATCAGCAGAACTTTATTAAGGTCTTGAATTACCCAAACCTCGCTCTGCTGCTCATGGTAAATCTCAGCCACATCAGACTTGTTAATGTAATGCTCATATCCCCTCCCTCTGCAGAAGTCTGGATTTAAAAAAAAAAATCCCAGCAACGTTGCTGTGGGTGAGCTAAGTGTATTACTGTCACATCACAGACCTGCTGCAAAAAAGACAGAAGATGTGAAAATTGCTGCTCTCCACACTGAAAAGGAAGGCATTTCCCCTTGGACTCTGGAGCAACAAAGGGACACTGTCCAAGGACTCATCCTGCCTGTCTAGCAAGCATCACAGAATGGACACAGGAGACATGCTGCTTCAACTCTGAGTGGCCTCCACACAGCTTCATATATCCCACCGCTCAGCAACACACAACTGGCACAGCAGATCAAGGAACAAGGAACTCCACCCTGCCATGAAGAGCTCACAACAATTAAGAGACTTCCTGATGGTCACACAGGAAACTTATGGTAAAGCTGGGGATTTCTGTTCCCCCACATTTGAGCTTTTGTCATAAAACATGTGCTCATCAGTGGCTGCGGTTGAGTGTGCAAGGGACAGGAGCACAAAGCCTTCTCCACCACCTCTGTCACAGCTGCCAGCATCTGCTGGCAGACCTGCACAATCAGCAAAAGCCAGGGGGGGTTTCCTTCCACAGCTTCCTTGGGAGTCCACTGCAACGACAAGCAGGATTTGGGTGGGCTCGCAGCCAGCATCTGCAAACCAAGTAAGGCTGAAAAGAAACCACAGAAATGCAAGACACCCAGTCTGTGTCAGATGTGGTTCCTCAATACTGGAGCCCAACAAGCTGACTGACAAATAAGCAAAGCCCCCAATAGCAGAAGAGTGGTTGAAGTCCCTCTGATAATGCCCACAGGTTAGGTGTATCTACATTTTGTAGAAACCCTCAACTTAACTCCAGTCCCTCAGCCAACCCTGGTAGAGGCAACAAGTAGAGCCAGATCTGGCTTTGGCATTGCACTTAACATGGCCATGAAGCTCCAAAGACCCTGCTCAATTTAGGTGTTCCTCTACATAGATCAACAATTGATGGAGAAAAGAGCAACACTGGACTCTGCTCCTCACTTGCACCAGGCACAACAGAGTGGGCAAACACTCCAGTCACATGAACCAGACTTGCTTGATTGGAAGAGGTACAGATCGGAGGCAAACCCCGTCCTGAGCTTCAGGAATGACATCTTGCTGTGGAAAAGAGTTCAGAAAGTCCATGAACTGAATAGACAAAGACATGCAAGGGAGCTGACACAATCCCCTAACTGCAAACAGAATGAAGAAAACCTTGAAGTCTTTAGACCAAGAATGTCTTCAGTGGGAGGAGATGTCAGCCAGAGACCAACACCTGCATGCAGTTGGTACCACCCTGGCAAGCACCTGGAGACCAGACACAGCTGACACTTACAACACCCTGTCCTTAGCACCTGATTTATCCCCAGACCACAGAAAGAGACTATGCAAAATACAACCCAAAACATCTGTAACATGAGCTGGAGGAGGCACAGCTTGGGAAAAGTAAAACAGGGCAACATCATCCTGCAGGTGCCCTTCTGAGCTGAAGCATCCTTTTGTCAGATGTGACAACACAACCTCCATCACAGATCAACCTCTGCATGGCAAAGTCCCCAGGCAAATCCCATGCAGAAGCAGGAAATGCTCCTGCACATTTGAAAAGAATCAAACCAAACACAAAAACCAAAAAGACCCCAAAACCAAAACAAACAAAAACCAAACAAAACAATGAACAACAACAAAAAAAATTTAAAAAAAAAAAAAAAAAAAAAAGAAAGAAAAAGAAAAAAGGGACTTCTGAACTTAGAACTGTCATGCACTGTAATTACTGAGATGTAACTTCATTAGGACAGTGTAAGGAATGGCTGGGCATCAATTCCATTGTTGGGAATTCTCCACTGCCCAAAACTTTTTTCTACTCTTTTAAACGGAAACCCTCTCTGGTCCCAGAGCAGGGTCTCATCCTGCCACATATCTGAAAAGCAAAAAAGGAGGCCTCTAGATCAGTTTTCTCTTTGAAAAATATCTAGCTCTGGTTGTCCCTGCTGTTCATACAACACTCAAATCTTTATCTTTTGAAGCCACTGACTTCCCTAACACCTTGCAGCAATGAAATGCTAGAACTATAAACTTCTTTTTATATGCATCTACATGGCTTCCCATCTTATTTCCTGGTGTCCAGCCACATTCCCTCAGCCTCTCAGATTTTCTGGTCTTGTTGCTCAGCTCTGCAACACTGGAGAAGCACACATTGCAGAGATATTTAGAAATACAGCAGCATTCACTGGATTAATTCTTGGACTTTATAAGGCTCATACAAACAGTTCTGTATTTGACCTGAAAAAAGTAACCACAGAAGGCAAACTTAGAACTTCAAAGATGACTTCTCCTGACAGCCCTAAGCCATTATCTGTGTGCAGTATGGACAAGGTGCAAGTTTCTATAGATTCCCGAGGGAAGGGAGAGGAACAGCCCAATCCAAGGAGTAAGAACCAGACAAGTGAGTCCCACAACTGAGATCTCACCTTGAAGGTTCACCCTAAGGAAAGGGCAAAAAACAGAGTCCTTGCACTGACGTCACTAAAGCCAAGACAATCAACACTGGTTGAGGACCTCAGTCTATTTTAATTTTCAACTTTAGCCCATTTGGAGCACTTATCCTTCTCTGCATCTTTAGACAGCAGCAAGGCAGACTGACACTACCTTTGAAAGCACAAATTCACCTTTGTTCAGCTAGGGAGGCACACAGAGTGCCTACAGAGCAACTATAAAACCCTGCCATCATTAAGGAGAAAGGAGGAGGTGGCAGAGTTGTTTCCTCCTCCCTGGAGATCCAGATATGATGAAGAATAGCATATAGTGCTGGCACAGAAAACTATCTCCTGGAATCAGCAGCTGAGTGTTTTTCCAGGACCCTCTGCTAAGAGGCTTTCCCATACCACTGGCTTTTAAGCATACACAGAGCCATTCTAAGGAGTTTCTGCAACAGAGTGACAACAATCTCTGGGTTCATCCAGCCTTGTGTGGGTACAGGCATGTGTTAGACAATGCCTGGGGACCATGGTACAGGAACTGCAGCAGTGAAGATCAAGCTGACTTACAGATCTTTGGCTTAACATATAATAAATAAATAAACCAAAATCTGAACCTCCCTTCAGCCCACTGGGAAAAATCCAAGCACCTGCCTTCAATTCCCCAGTGCACAATAATAATACAACTTTATTATTACAAGTAAAATTACTGTATTTTCTATATGCTGTGTGTATGAAGATCTGTTACACGACCTACATCACTCTGCAAATCACTGACTGCTGGGAGTACTTCATTTTATCACCCTTTGGCATCAGCCCCCAGTGAATGAATCCTGACCTTTTATTCAATTGGTCATCCCTGCCCTCAGAAGCACCAGCAATAACACAAGAATCAAAGCTCTGATACTTAAGCCATGATCTCTGTAAAGTGGGTTGAAAACTGGACCTCAGAGCACCTAAAAGCTCATACAACTACCTCCTGGGCTACAGCAAATACCACTAAAAGCAGCTCCAGGCAGGGCTGGGGGGACATAGAGATGGGATGTGCACCAAAAGACCTAAGTTTGCTCATACTGGTGACTGCATCATCCCTTTTCACACCTTCTGGCTTTTTTTGGTCTGCTACTATAAATACAGACTGTAACAGCTAAGAAGGCACTGGTCAAGTAGTAGGAGCCTGGTCCTATGGGTGATCTGAGGTTCCCCTCCAATTCTCCCACCCACAAAATCTGCCCTTTGTTGGCCATTCGAGTCTTCAAGATTGTTTGAGTAATGCTAAATGTCACAAGGCTGCTAGGGGTTTTCTTTCTTTCCTCAGTGGTTTGGGAAAAGCAAGAAATGGACAGGTGATGTGAACTGGCACTGTTAAAGATAAGCCAGTCTAATAAGATCATGCAAACTTCCTGGCTCTTGTCATGACCCCATCTGTCTTGTGGGCTTTGAGCAGGATTAAAGAACTGCACACAAGCTATGAAAATGATCCCCCTGAGGAAACAGTCATTTGGAACAACTACAGAAAATCTTCACTTTTGGATGAGAACCTCTTTCAGAGTTCTGGTGGTTTGGGGTTTGGCTCTTTTTTTCATTAAGGGAGCAGAGAACCACAACAGTATCTGCAGTCAGAGGCTCTACTCTGTGGATCCCTATCTCCTCAGATCATTGGTATGACAAAATTCTCTTTCCTTAGAAGAATAACTTCAGAGATTAAAAACTTGAATTCTGAATTTTTACAGTCTTGCCAATATTGTGAGATCTCAAACATGATCATGTACCTTCACAGAGCCTGGCAGAGACAAGGCACCAGTTAGATTTTGAGCAGGGGTGATTTGCTGATAAAGCTACCTTTTTACTTAAGGGTAGTGCAGCTCACCACGTGCTGTTTTTCAGGGCTCCTAAGGAACATCCAGCAACATCTCACTCTTGTACATCATTCACACCTAGCTAGAAATAAAATTGTTGCTTGGTTTCTCCCTTAAAATCCTCTTATTTTCAGAAAGCAACACCCTGAGGGCCATGTGTGTCCCTACAATGAACCTTCAAGGCCACAGCATGGTGTAGTGGGTACAGTTTCTACATGGCTCTCATTGTTCCCCATACAGGAACTTCAACTAAAGAAATTAAATTAAATTAAAGAAATGAATCAACTGTTTGCAAAAAGCTTTTTTCTAAGAAATGGAAAAATCCCACAGAAAACCACCATCTCACAGGTCAAACCAGCCAACTTTAACCTGAAGCACCACTCAAGTAAAAAGACAAGCTGCAGTGTTTTACAATTGAGTATATTAACACAAGATAAAAATTCCTGTTCTAATAACAAGGTAAAAATAGAGCTCAGAAGACTGAAAGTTTGTCAGCTTAGCCTCACAATCCATCCTTAAAAACTTACAGTAAAGCTTGTCTTGCTCTTAATCAATTCCCTCCAACAAAGGATGATTAGGCTCTAGGATCTACCATTATTGCCTTTTACCTGTAGACTTAAGGGCAGAGGGTGAAGACCTGCATTGAAGGAAAATATATTTGAGGTTAGTATTTCTTGCCCAAATGGAGAGCTTCTATAAATAAGCTGATCCAAGTGGTGGCTGCCATTCCACAGGCTTCTTTTTCCCTTACTTCCTCAGTTTTGATCAAACTCAGGACATACTGTATCAACTTCAACAAGAAATCAGAATTAAGCTAACAGTCAAAACCCTGATCAGATACAAAAGTTCATGTAGTTGGTCTTTTTTCCCTCCCTTTCAAGTAGCTGCACCGTCATAAGACAACACCATTATGATTGGCCAAAGTCATTGTGAAACCCAGACTGTGTTTTATAAGGTGACAACTCCTCCACAACACTTTAGTCAAGTGTTTTATTCTTTATTCTACAGCCCCAGAGGAATTGTTGTTTTTGCAGAGCACAAAACAAAAATGCAAGTTCAGAGAGTATTCTGAAAAACACAGTGAACACAGACTTCATCAAGTTCACTCAAAGTACCTAAAAATGAAGTGTGCTCTCTAGGTCTAAACTAGATACCTTTTTTTAAGCCCGTGGAGGCAATTTACCCTCTAAAGTAGCCACTTTTCCTGCAGTAGCTCAGAAGAGAACACACAAGACATCTCTGTGAGCTGTGTGGGTGCCTGACAGCTGTGACAAGCACACTTCATACACCCCTCTTAAGATACAGCTGCCATAGCTAAACGAGGCAGAGAAAAGGTATTTACTTGAAACGGGTTCTCATTCCTTTGGCAACATCCCATGGTGAGAACTTTCCTCCTCTTGCATGGTCTGGAGCAAGGCAATGACTCCCATCTCCCAGCCACCAAGTGAGTGTGGGAATGCAATGGGAAAGAAGGATCCTGCCACTCATCTGGGCTGGCATCCCCTCCAGCCAGACCAGGCTCACAGGCTGGGTACCCACAGCACCACGTACTGTCTGTGCCTTGCCTGCAGCAGCTGCAGAGCCAGCGGACAAAAGCTCCCACAACCTCTCCGAAGCTGAATTTGCAGCAACATGTTGCTCCTTAAGGAAAAAAACCACAACATGCTCATTTCAAAGTAGCCAGCTGGTGAGGAATAAAACCAGGGAGAGAGAAAAAAAAAACAAAACAACAAATACAAACCACTTAGCACCACTTCCCTTTCTTTCTCTCACACGGAATTGAGAAGCTTATATTAATTGCAAAGCATGAGAATCTGAACAAACACCCTCCTTGGGCAACCAGGGCCAACCCCAGGAAAATATTTGCATCTATGGGATGTGCAAGTTGTGCAACCAGCAAAATATCAAGACAGATAAGGCAGGGACCTTTCATTTAGGATCTACAGAAACTCACAACTCTGTTGTGCTGACTTAGGCTACAACAAGCTAGTTTAGTTTTCTCTCCCTTGTTCTAGCCTTCACAGGGGAAATAATACCATCCAAATTCATATCCAGTCTGAAACCACTAGACAGTATTTGCAGAGCTGAATCAGAAACCAAAGCAGCCTTTGGTGGACTACCAGAAGGAACTGGGTTTCCTGTGATGGGAGTTCTCCTCTCATCCTAAAGGTAAAATCTTAAGGAAGTTCTTGGTGCAATAAGTTTGGGTCTACCACGGACACAAAAGGTAACTTCATGGTATTACACCATGCCCAAGGCTTGATATGGCCCTGTCTACCTAGATGTAATTACACATATATGTCACTAGGGAGTTAGAAAAATTAGTTAGAAGGTCATATAGTTACAAAACCTTTGTGAAAGGGATGGATGGATCCTGGTTTCTCCCACCAGCTTTCCAAGACCCATATGTGTGCCTGTTCAACCAGGAGAGCAAACAGCTGAGTGACACTGCTGCAAATCTTCCAGAGACCTATAAACTCTCTCCTGTTGACAAGGCAACCAGCATGCTGTCAGTGACAAAAATTAACAAGCAAAAAAGCACTGTTTTGTCACAGTGCACCCAGCCAGCAGCAGGTTGATGCCAGCAAAAGGCCAGCCCTAAGCACTTACCTAGGAATGATTGGGAGCTGCAAGGACCTGATGCTGTGCCAGGTGCTCCCCTGTTGGGAAGCTCTTCAAACACTGTCAGCCATTTACTGTACCAAAGGTCAGAGGGAAAGGACAACAAGGAAAGTACCAGAGAAAAAACATATGGTAAGTGCAAGCCCTGATATACCTTCCTTTCTGAATTAAAAACCTCCTGAGGGTTTTCATACTTGCCCTTTCTGTTCCCTAGAAGCATGAGATGAGAAGTACAAAAGTTTGTGGTGGACACATGTAGCCAGGAGAGACAGCAAGGGAAGATGAGATGCATTGCAAAGTGAGGAAAATACACCATATAATGGAATATAAGGTAATTTTTTTGCCTTTTTCTGCAGCACAGTATGTGTGTTTCCCACCTAGGACCAGCCAAAAATTTCACTTCTAATAGACTTCCTGCTACTGTAAAGTTTGAAACAACTGCAGTGCACATGCTAGACAGACTCTCCAGAGCACTATTTAATGGTTGTCTGGAGTGATGGGAATTACAACAGGAGTATCAACAACAAACAGAATTGGAGTATCAAACTGACTTTTTCTTCAGGGTTGTAGCATTGAATCATGCTACAGGCATGAGATGGAGGGTAAGGACTCTGGCATGGCACCTTCCCCTACTGAGCAGGCTTGCAACCAGCTGTCAGCACACAGACTCAGAGGCTGAGTTCAAGCTCTGTGGGCTCTTGCTGCAGACAGGTTTCTCACTCCCAAAACACCCAGTATACTGCATTTCTGCCACTGGGCTTATTCTGCCCCAGCAAAAGGCATGATGGAACAAGTGCTCCAAAATCAAAGGGGAAACTCAGCCAGTCAAGAAAATCCTCTCCAGGCTATCAGGCTTTATTCATTTCAGTTGGCTCAACTTCATTTTTTCTAGTTCCTTCAAGAACAGCTCTAGGTCTCCTCCATCCAAATTGCTCCCTGCAGACCATGCCAGGGTCTTCAGAGTAACCATGAAGGTTCAGATCAAATGGGACACAATCTACAGAAACTCAGTCCATCACTCTCAAAGCCACAATATGGCATGTAGCAGTACTTCAGTGTTAGGAAAAAGGCTCTTTTTCCTCTAAGAGAAAGAGTTTTACCCACCAAGCCCGGAACACCCAGATGTGCAGCCCTTTTTGAGGCACTGGAGGGCTCCTGCTGCTATTACCTGGTGCTTTGCAATCTGAAGTCCCCATGCCATTGTTTCAGTTCTAGACCTAGAGGTACCATGTCTTTCCCCAGTCCAATATTTGGGCACATACAGAAAGTCAGGAGCTCCTGAGAAGCACCCAAGTAACCCCTGACCTATGCTAGCAGTTACTTGACCTCAGTATAAAAGGATAAACCAAGGACAAAACTGTTCCATTCATACCTACACCTTCCATCTTCACTTGGTTAAAATATCCCTTGGTCCAGAGCTGGGACAAGATTGGAGCTTCTTCCTAGAAGCATCCCTGAGAGGTGTTTAACTCAGTCTTCCAGTTGCTGTTTGGATGACATCCCTCTCCTCCACTCTTGGCCAGCAAGGAATCCAAGCGATGGGTGGCTTCTTGACCAAAGGAAGACAAACATGCTTACCAGATCAGACAGCCAAGCAAAGACCAAATTCAACAGTCTTGCCTCCTTTATGTGCTACCCCAGCATGCTCAGTGCAAGGTGGGGCTTATCTCACCTACAGCACAGATGTCCAAAAGAGCCCATCATCCAGAGCCTCTCTACCATCAGTGAGCAGAGACAGGCACAGACTGTCTGATCTGTTTCAGGTATCCACCTGCATTACAATGAGGTTGAAGTGCTTTTCCTCTGCTGCCTGTATAGGGAGACTGAAGGGCTGGGATGTGAGCTGCCAACATCTGGACAGGGGAACTGCACCCTGACGTTCCCCATCTTGTACTTTACTGTAAGCTTTGCAGAGAGACTATCTCACCCTGCACCTAACATGAAAGCACTTCAGCCCCTAAGGCCCAAGGGTAACACTACACCTCAAGTGGGAGATGAGAGGCCCATGCCCTTAAGTGTTTACCATTAAGAAAACTTCACAACACCTTCCCTGTAATGATGTTCCAAGTGGATCCAAATAACTTTGGGGGATGGCTGAAGAGAAGGCAGAGCTGCAGGTCTCAGCCTGCCTCTGTGTTAGCAGGTGAAGAAAGGAGAACATCCCAGGCACCAAACACATCAAGAGATGCACCCTGACAGGCAGGGGAAGATGAACACATGCAGCAGGGCTGGGTCAAGGACATGGGAGAACACTGCAATTTCTTCAAGTAGAGAGACTTGGGATTTAGAGGCCAGCCTTGAGGACTCTTCTCTCTCCTCTTTGTGACTTCTGATATACAGTCCTTTGGGGCAGGCAACACAGGAGCTTGATGCAGACAATTGCAAAACAGTGAGTCTAGGGGCAGGAAGCCAGAGCAGATGGTGCATGTTAAATGGAGCTGTCATGCTGCTGGGCTGGCCAGGGGAGAGATGGAGGAGGTATTCTGAGATTTGTGAAGCCATCAGCCTTTATGCTACAGAAAACAACAACATTAAGCTCAGACAGGGACTGCAGGCAGAATAACTTCCCTGATAACAGGATGCATGGAGTAAAAATTGCTACAAAGGGTCCTCACATAAAAGAGGGGGGAAAAAGCAAGCATGGAAGAGATTCATTAATTCAGCTCCCTGAAAGGGTGACTTACTGTTGGCAGAGCTTTTTCTTTCAGCCCCGCATTCAGTTGTCACCAAGCTCACAGGCTCCTACCTAAGATTTTAAACATTATCTCTTTGCACTCTAATCCCAACAGTACTTGCTCCCAAAGCCCCAGCAAAGCAAGCCCTGCTGAGAAAGTGTGACTGCTGGTTGTCCACCTCCACACAGCAGCTGCCAGTCACATCCCAGTTCCACACCACAATCCATTTGATTATTTTGATCTGTTCAGGTGGTAGTGTTCTTTTTCTTTTTCTCCTCCTCCTCTGGGATTTCTTCTGAAATTGCTCTAAGCTGCAAATTGAATAAGCTAATTCCAGGTGCAGAGACTTTGAAACAAAGGAGATTAAAACCTGACCTGAGAGATGCTGCACTGTCCACCAGCCCAGCCACTACAGTTAATAGAGTTCAACCAACTTCAGTTGAATCTGAACAAGACCTCAAAACCCTGTTGCAATGCAATTGCAGGGCTTGCTACAAAAAACATGTGCTTAGTAGCATGCTCTGAGAAAGCCCAGCCCTCTCCTAGGCATTCAGCTTCCACCTCTTCACAAGGAGCACACTTCAGACAAGCAACTCTATACATCTTTTTTTTTTAAACTACATCTTCTACTAAAACTCAGGAGGGCCTTCTTTAAGCCTTCTCAAGAGCATCCTTGTTTTCCCTTCCCAAGGCAATTGCCTTGTTTTTGCTTTAAAACAGCAGAAATTTCAAGCCAGCTTTCACAGCTCAGTTGGCATCCATGGATTGGTGACTACAAAATCCAACTAGCTGCCCTGGGCTTTTACAAATCCCCAGCCAGGGATCTGTTCCTTATGGGCTGCAATCCTCCCCCATTTAATCTCTAAAGATGGCTAGTACCAGAGACTGTTACCTAGCACCTTCCTCAGAGAATCATCACCAAAACCTCCCTTGTGGCCACAGCAAGGACTCAGCAACAACTGCCCTTTTTAGAATATCTGAACAGGCTACAACCCCATTAGAATCAAAGGTAGAAGACAAACCTGGGTCCCAGGAATTACACCTCTGCATGGGGGGTTTCATCTCAGCAGCCTCCCTTTGCTCACCTCCTATCCTGAACAGGTTTATCATCCACTCCACTGTTGCTCTGAATTATCCCAGAGGTGAGCATATTTCAGCAATAAATTAAACTGTCACAATACATTCCTTTCTACACTGTTTTTAAAAACATGTGAGCCCTGACTGCCAGAGAATTGTTTTGGAAAGATTAGATTAGGTGCCTCTGAAACTGCTTTGGAAAAAAAAGGAAAGGATTTTCACTTCTTGAAGAAGCTCACCCCCCCCCCTTTTTTTTTTTTTTTTGCCCCCCCTTGGAAAGTTTGTTTTATTTTTGAACCTTAAAAATTTGGTTGATTAACTGCATCTTGTTTTTCAGATCTTTCCACAAAAAGTGCTTTGGTGCAGATAACCAATAGGGAGATTGCTCATTTTGTAATCATCTGCCACCAACACAGATTAAGATCCTAAAGCCCTTTGATTTTTAAAACAATCACCATCCAAAGGCCTCCAACATTTCTATTCAATTGACCAAATCTTCTAACTGTTTTTCCAACTCATAACAAGACACTCAGTTTTACAAGGGGATGTCTATCCATTTCCCTGGACACAAACCCCACTTACAGCCTGGAAGACTGACATGCAAAGGACTGCCATCCCAGCCCTCCACTCACCTCACTTCTAAGACCAGACACCTAAAATATTAAAGTCACAGTCAAGACAGCCTTGCTTGAAATGATAAAAGGAAACAAACCCCCACCTTCACAGGGCTCACTGTGATAAGACAGCATTTCTCTCATCAGAAAATCAGATTAGCAACACATAGACAGCTGGGTGCTGAATCTTTTGATGCTCATCAGTTACCAAAGGAAATGGGAAGCTGACCTTGCAGTCAAAGTGCCAGACTAGGACAACAATTTCTGTTCTCAGCTCTGCTCTAAGCTCCTCCTGCTAATGTGAATTTTCATTCCCCAGTTCCCAGCAGTAAAACAACAGATTGTAATAATGTCTCTCCTCTCCCTGCCCGGTGTCTGCCCCAGCTATAGGCACTGGTAGGTACTTGGCAATTTTTCATTTTCTAGGAGATATGAGGGGCATCCAAGCCTGGACATTCGGTAGATTGGAAAAGAATGGCTGCTTGAGATATACACCACAGAGGAAGAGGAACAGCAGAGGGATAAACTGATGTCTACTGAACACAGATTAATGTGTTCATGGAAGGAATGTGAAGCAGAGGACATCTTGTCAGCCCCCTGATAATCAGGTGCAGTAATTGTGGGGATCAGATTACTATAATTTGCTCATGAAACAGAGATTTCCACCCTCATCCATCTATCTCCCTGCTTTGCCACAGGCCTGGTGAGACCCTGCACATGACCCTGTGACTATGAGCCACACCAGTACATTCCCTTGTTTTTGTGGAAGAGAAGGGGCTGAAGCACTTTTCCAGGTCTAAATCTCTCTCACACCTCTGTTTCCTACCTCCACCATGGTCTTGGTAGTAATTTCTTTCCAGTGCATGTGTTTTGAGAATCAATGCCATGATATTTGTAAATTATAGAGGCCACCAGAATAGCTACAGAGCCATCAGCTGCAACTGAGTACCACAGAATGGAGGACATGCAGCTGTACTCTTAGGAGGAGAGAAGCAGACCTGACCCTCTAAGACTTCAGTCCAGCCACCACACACCCCAGGAGAACAATGAGGTAGAAAGTGAGGCAGGGATTTGTGTGCACCTCCTCATCCATCAGCAGCTACGCTAACAGCCAGATGGGAGGTGACACCAGCAACCAGCACAGCAATGTCACTCCCCTGTCTAGCCCCCAGCATTATCCTCACCCTGCCTCCCACATCAGCAGAGCAAGAAGCCAGCACATGCTTGTTGAAGCAGGTCAGGGAGCAGACCACTCGCCCAAGGCTGCCTGTGTGGAAACTGGGACAAGCCCTCCAGAAAAAGCCAACTGGCCTCTTACAATATCATGCAAATCAGGAAAAGGCCAGGAGAAATCTTGCATGACCAAGGTTATAATATAAGGTTATGTATTCACCCTCTGCACACAAGGGGGGGGGAGGGAAAACAAGGGGTGTGCATGCACACACCAGGCAGGAGGTACCTCCTGCTTTCACCAGCATCTGCTAGGTTTGCGTTCCACAAAGCAAAGTTATGCTGTTCACAGCAGGAGTCTAAGAGTGGGACCCAAAAGGAGCCAATGCATCTACAGAAAGAGATCCAAGGGGAGACAATGAAAAAAATTAAGCACAGAATTATCATACACACAAGCAAGGATCAGTCCCATACAAGAAATTGTGGTGTTTTATTTACTTAACGTAATCAACTACTGTTTTATCTGTTTATCATACCAAAAGCCTGGTTTCTCAAGCCCAGCCTTTTCCTGGAGAATGAATTTCAGTCCCTCACATAACATTAAGCCCCTGACATCCAATGTAAAGCCATCAGCAGGGAAGGAGCACAGTTGCTACAATCATTACAGAAACAGAGGACCTAGTGCCCCACCAGGAATACTGCTCTGGCTGCTGCAGTGGCTATCTGGGATGGGATGGAATCTGTCATTTGCAGGCTCTAAATTTATATATTCAAGCTAGTTCTATATACATAGTTTGAAGCAGGCTGAATAGAGCTGGATGTAAGCCACAGAATTGCTGAAGATAGCACAGAGTGTCAGAGCACTCAACATGATCCTGGAGCAGGCCGACACCATGGCTGCCTGTTACCCCAAAAAACTGCTGATGAACAGAGCTCACTTCTCAGCAAGCCTCTAAACAAGATCCTAGCTTGCCTCAGGCACAAGCACTTGCTGGCCAGATTCTCTGGAGATTTTTCACTGGTTCAGGGAATATGGCCCCACACACTTCCACTGCCGGCCAGCCACGTTTCAGTTCAGCCTTGACCCGCAGGAGAGCCAACACACCACTCTGCAAAACAGCAGCCTCCACAATGCCTTTTTCCACTGATCTCCTTGCTTCTCCCTTTGCAGAGCCTTACCCAGGGAGAACAGGGCAGCCTGGAGCAGCCCCCACCGTGCACACCTGCACCCCGCATTTCACTCCTACTCCCTGGCTTTTTAGATCTTGCTCCTCTCCTTCTCCCAGTGAGAGCACGACATCCTCTTCATTTCACAGGCCACAGCTTCTCCCTCACGTCTGCTGTTCTCTCAAGGATGCTAAACAAGCAGAAGACATACAGGCATCTTCCCAGAGACATTGCAGCAATGTCTCTTTTTTGTATTCGTCAAGTTATTGCTCCCACACACACACATTTAAACTCAGCTTCACCAGCTCTTGAATTTAACTTGCATACGAGCACTCTGATCTATAATGGATTTAGCTATGCAAAAGGAAAAATCCTCTTAAAGTTTGGCCCACAGCACAGCAGTATATAAGTACCTGGGCTGCCACTGCCTCTGCATTGTCAGAGTGCCTCACCCAGGGCATCCTACTCCTTTAGCAGATAACCAGCAAATATCCAGCCTATCTGCTAAGTCAGTATCCCTCCTAAAGAAAAGTCCAATGAGATAAGCAACCAGCTTAGCCAAGGCCAGATGGGGGTCAGGACTCCCCAGTTCACAATCCTGTGGCTTTAACCACAAAGTCATCTTTCAGCACAGAGTTCAGCTGTTCCAAGAGCCCACATTACTGTCAGATGGGCACCACAAGCAGGTCATGCACTAAGACAGTGAGCATAGAAAGACTCTCCCCTCCGCAGGCATTCAGGTCAGTTAGCACTACATACAGGAAGCTACAGAACCATATCCCACTTGTGAGAAGTTGATAATGGGGTTTTGGTTTTACTGAACCGGTCATTAAACAGTGCTGGCCCCGCATTATAGAAAAATAGGTAGCAACACACAGAATAAAGCAGATCATCCTGAAGTATTTACCTCTGGATATCTGTAATTATAAACCAAACATCATCAGCTTCTCTCTCTCCCTGCAGTAAATAATTAACTGCAAAAGAATATTCCTCTTGGCTCCATCCTCCCCAATCAATTCTGCTTTGCAACAACGTGCCGCCTGGATTGCTCGCTGTATCAGCGCACCCGCGTGTTACCCAAACCCCCTCGGAAGCCAGAGGAGAGGTGGAACTGCTCACTCCAGTTCAGAACAGACCTTTCCTTCAGGGTACAAGGGGGCATCGTGGCACAACTCCCAGTACTTCAAGCAGACAGCTATGACATACACAGCTTAGCTCATGCACTGCTGCAACATCACTGCAACCATCAGCGGAGGCGAATCACGCACTCTGAGCACTCCCATCACACCCCTCTGGACTGACTGAGCTTTATTGCCAAGGCAGAGCAAATCTCCTCCCCTGAAAGACAAGGTTTTCTACTGCTTTCATTGTTTCTGAATTATCCTTCCCACCCCTAGATTTCATCCAGGGGTAAAAAAAAAAGAAAAACAAAAACAAAAACAAACCCCAACACAAACCAAGTCTTCTTTATAACAGAAATGTAATTTTTAAAGAGATTTCATTTCTGAATACTAGATCAAAGTTGAATATTGTGACTGCTCGGTCATGCACTATAACCTGCACAATGACCTGTTCACCCCTTGCCACCTACCCTCATCAACCTGAATTTCATACAGACTCTGCAAGTAATAGATAAACCAGAAAATGCCCAGAGCACTCATTCCTTTTGCCCTACTGAAAGGCACCTCCTGGCTGTAAACCCAGTGGGGAGGAAGGATGATGCCAGGAGGAAAGCAAAACTGCCTGGCAGGAACACTGAGTTTGGTCAGACAGCAGATGGAAGCAGGTTGCATGCAGATACACAACCAGGGAACAACACAAGGCTGCCATTTGATCCTGGTTGCTTTCTTAAGGCACAAAGTCAAATTCGCTTTTGAAAGAGGCATAAGGAGAACACAAGCAAAAATGAGATATGGGGAAAACCTCCAGAAGTGCAGGAATACCCTTCCTGCAACAGCCAGAAAATATGGGGAGGAGAGAAGCATTACCACCAAGCAAACATCTTCATACACACAATCTGGGTTCAGTTTTACATTTTTATAGGTTTAAACACATACCAGATTTAGTTGAGCTGGCTATGAAATGCTTGATAAAAAAAACTCCACCAGGAAGATAGAGAAAAAGAGGAAAAAAAGCCTAATTTAGAATCAAAAAGCATGGAAAGGGTACCTCTTTCTCAAGAAAGTGGCAGAAGAATGGAAGGAAAACCATGACACAAAAGAGATAAATGAAACAGATATCCAAGAAAGTTCAGGAAAAGATAAACCATGCAAAAATGGAATGAAAACTGGAAGGGAAAGATAAGAGAATGAGGAACATGCCACAGCAGATCAGTTGAACGGCAGTTGGCAAATAGATAATTTATTTAATCTCATCCGTATTTGTCAAATAATTTGTTTGATTAACACTCTTTTGTGGTCTTCAGCCAGGTATAGAGCTGATCCAATATAATGTCATAAATATATTATTAGATTAATACAAGTAAAATTCAAATACATTCAACATTTTTATCTGCTGCTTAATAAGCTCTGGTTCTAAGTTTACAGTTCAAAAATGTTAAAATAGAAAGCTGGGAGTAAATTACAATTACAGACTACTTGAAGCACAACCATTTTGCTTTTCCTAGACTGACAAAAATGCAGTATACTGTATAACTCATCTTGAGAGACAGAAGAGAATCACCACCCTCCCACAAGGAACAACTCTCTATAGGCAGTATTTTTTGTCTCAATTTTATTTTGCTGGATGTTTTCCCAATATTCAACTTTTCTACTCCATAGAGGTTTTTGGCCCCAAGAAAACCTGGTGAGCTCCAAGAACGGCCTAAGACAAAGGTAAATTTGGGGTGCACAGCAGCAGTGGGAGCCATATCCAGCCTAGAAGCAAATGTTTATTTTTGAACAGAGCTTTGTTCCTCTTAAATGGAAGGGAAGTCAGGTGAAAGATGGACAAGGATGCCCCAGGATCTCTACTCTCACAGGGAAAAGTTTCCTACATTACCAGCAGCCTTCTCTAAACCTCCTTGGGAGAACCAGGGGAAAAAAAAAAAAAAAAAAAAAAAAAAGGATGGCTGGCAATTTTTCAGCCTGTTTTTATCCCCCATCCCCCAAGACAACAGCAAGGTCCCCTTGAGAATCCTCAGACCATGGGGTGAAAGCCATCAGAGGCAGAGCATCTCCACACAGGTGGTGGCAGGGCTGCCAGGGAGCCCTGGGAAGCAGAAGCAGGTTCAATAAGGAAGCTGTGGCCATGGCTTTCTAGGCCAGCATCACAGGAACACGAGGCTACTCCCACTGCTGTTCTACCTTCACCACTGGCAGCAGCCAAGAATCAAACTCGCCACAGGAGACAACCACAACAAGGGCAACTCCCTGGGCCGGAAAAGTGTCCCTCGGGTCATAAGTCCTGTTTAAATATCTCAGCAATATCCCAAACTGAGATAATTATTGCTCATTACAAGATCATTTTTATGTAAACATGAAGGGTATTACCACGCATACTTCATCTCTTTTTAATTAAAAGTCGTAAGAGGTTCGCTGAGATAAAAAAAAAGACATGCTGACAGCTCCCACCCAAAAGCAGACTTTTCTCAGTGATAACACCCATCAGCTTCCAGACCCACTGAGAAGACTCAACGGGGAAATCAATCAGCATCAGCTTCCCCAGTGCTGAAATGAAGCAGTTGGCACATTATTAATCACACAGGAAAAACGTTTTACGAGGAGAAGGAAAGGACCAGACACACAGAGGGGGAATGCACATGGATTCAGTCATGACCATCTTAAAAACACTTGGGAAAATCACTCAAATCACCAGCTGTAGAATTAAAATACTTCAGAGTTGTGAAGGATAAACACATCAGCAATTCTGACTACAGCAACTCTTCAGCTGAGCCCACACCAAACCTCATGTGCTTTCCTCCATTCAAATCCAGTTCCTGCTCCAAGCTGCACATCCTACCCATGCCAACCAGACTCAAGTACATCATTATACAGCTTCACCAGGAGTTCCTACCCTTTGTGTATTTCAAAGACCTACCCAGGAGCAACTTGCACATCACAGGCTACAAGAGATATGACCATCCAACTTAGGACACTGAAATAATCAGTGGCTTGACTTGCCATGCAATGGCTTAACAAGCCATTCCTGCTGCACAGTCCTGCTTCCAGCTGTCCTAAGCATTTCTCCAGCAGCTCCAGAGTTCGCCAGTCCACTCTGACTTCTCATCGTCTCTTTTGTCTCCAGGCACGCTCCACTGCTCGAGGCAATTTAAAACACATCCCCAGGCAGGACCTCTGTGGGCCAAGCGAGCCACCACATGCGCCTTCAGTTGGGGCCAAGTGGCAGCAGCCGCGGCCCCTTTGCAGGGCAGCAGGGCGCAGGCAGCCTCGGCACGCCGCAGAGCCCCGGCGGCGAGCGTCCCTACGAGCGAGGGAGGTGTCACCAGCTCCGCAGAGCCGCATGCTCGCAGAACGGGGGACCTCGCTCACTTGCTCACAGATGCACACAAATACCTGCGCCTCCGCCACCTGCCTGCCCCCTCCGCGCCTGGCGACGCCTGGCACCGCCATGGAGCTGGTCTGCCCTGGGGGGTGCCAGCGCCCAGCAGGTACCTGCTTTGGCAATGAGTGGGGAGCCTGGTGCTCCCCCTTCGCATCACACGAGCAGTGTGAGGCATGCACGGGGATGAGGGAAGACGGGTGCAGTGGGCTGCAAGCTGGGGGTTTGAGGAACAGGAGGTGAACACGGCTGCAGTTAAGGGATATGGAGGGGAGCGGGATGGCAAGGGGGGGTGAAGGAAAAAGCGCCGCAGCTTGGGAGGGGGAGGACAGCAGGAGTGCACAGCGGGTGCAGAAGCAGGGCAGGGGATGGAGGGCAGTGAGGGGACCCGCCACCCTCCCACCCCGGCGGCCTGCCGAGGCTCGGGTGGGCAGGCAGCGCCCAGGCAGCAGAGTCATGGCGCGGCCAGGCGAGCAGGTGGGTGGCCGCCACCGCCCCCAACACCGCGCGCCCCGCCGCCGCCCACCGGGCCGAGGGTCCGTCCCTTTCACCGCCGCCCCGGGCAGAGCGGGGGGACGAACTTGGCGGCGGGGGGAACAGCCCCGCTAACAGGTGGCGCGGGCGCTGCCGCCCCGTCCCCGCCGAGCCGGTGGGCGCTGCCCCTGCGCGACGGCGCGTCCCACCCACCGCGACCCAGCGCCACCCGCTCCCGGCGGTCACTCACCGGCTCGTCCGCCCCGCCGGGCGGGATGCGCGTCCTGGAGAGAGGGGCGCGGAAGTTTAAAGCCGGGTAATAGTATTATTTCGCTTTTGCCCTTCCAACGTAGGAAAAAAAACCAAACTAGACGAGGCGCCCCCCCAGGCGGGCGAAACCCCGCTCCGCTCCTCCCCGCCGGGGGCTTCAGCCGCGCGTCGGCCCGGCGGCGAGGGGAAGTTTCCACCGCGGTGGTGGAGGCGCCCCCGGCGTGCCGCGCCCGCCCCGCATTGGCACGGGGCGCCGGGGCGCTGTGCCGCCGCCGCGCCCGGACAATGTGCGTGCGGGGAGAGCGGGAGCGGAGCGGGAGCGCGCCCCGCCGGCGGCCGCGGCACACGCCCAGCCCGCGCCCCGCCCTCCCGCCGCTCCGCGCCGCCCGCCGCCCCCGATTGGCGGCCCCCGCCGCCTCCGCCCTCCGGGTGGGCGCGCCGCCCGTCAGTCACCGCGCCGCCCGCCCGCCCGGCCCGGCCGCGGGGCGGTCCCTGGGGCGGCGGCGGCGGCGGTGGCGGTGAGGGGGGGCCGCGCCGGGCGCTGCCTCGCCCCGGCGGGTGACCCCTGCTGCCGTCGCTCCCCGCGCCCCGGCAGCCGCCGGCATCGCGCCCTTTCCTCTCGGGGATCCGTCCGCGCCTCCCGGCCCGCGGCGGCCCCTCCGCGGCAGCGCCCCGCAGCCCAGGGGAGGGGAAGGCCTGGCGGCCGCCGCTGCGCACCCGCCCTTCCCCGCGGGACTGCCCGGGACTGCGCTCTTTGTCGGCGCCCCGCGGAGGCGTTCTGGGAAGGAGGAACAGAGACCCCTGAAATGCAGCCTTGATTGCCAGTCACGGTCCTGCCCGATAACGCGATGCGCTAAATTCGGCTCACAGGGTGCATCTATCTGGCCCCTGAAAATGCCTAGGAAAACAGATGACTCCAAATTATTCAAGTGCAATTAAGGCCACAAAAGAAAAGACACCTGAATTGACTCTGTGTAAGGCAGATGGGGTTCAATTAGGCTCAGCAGCAGAGATATGCACTGTCTGAGTAGAATTACTGCAATTTCAGATGAAGGTCCAAGCGTGTCGAAAGGCTCTTGTCTGATCCTATTTGGGTCCCACAAGGAGCACCGCTGAAGCAGAGCTAGTAAATATTGATGGATTCAAGCTTCATGTCCTGACATCGGGTCTGTCAATGCAGTGCCTCCCATTCTGCCACAGTACACCAGACATTTTCTACTCTTGGGTACCGTGATTCCCCTATTACTGTTTGGAAACTACGTAGTGGATTGCACAGTCACTGTATTATCCAGCAGTTTGCAGAAATAATCAAGCTTTGATGCAGAATATGATGTCAAATAAAGTACGTGCTTCTAGTACTGGAAAAGCACTGTTCTCTCCGACATATGTTTCAAGCACACTTTTACAGTTTATTGTTTCCATTAGAAAAGTATCTACTAATCTGAAAATCGATCTAAAAACCATTGTTCTAGATACTGCGCTTGACACATAATAAAAAGAAAGCTCGTGCCCTGCAGAGCTTGTAGCAAGAGCAGATTAAACATGTTCTAAGGATACCCGTTGAGAGAGTTGTACAGGTTTTCTCAGGTCTCACAAACGTGTTGCACCAGCACAAACAAACCTGCCGGAGCACTTTTCCAAAAGCCAGCACGCAAACAGACAGGTCCGAACAAAAAGGCTGAAGCTGTAACCTACCTCGAAACTCTTCCCTCGCTTCTAACAATCCCTCCTGACCGTGAGCGAGCTCTCGGTTCTCCGCAGGAGCTCGGCCCGCAGCCCGCGGGGAGCCAGCATCTCTGCCGAGCGCGCCGGGGGCAGAGCAGCGGCGCACACAAAGGTGATGGGCTCCTCCACAGGCACACACACGCACGCACCGCGCACCGCCTCTCCGGGCTACCTGTCTCGTCTTGTTCTAGCCGTTCCTAGCGAGCAGGCAGGCTACTGGAGCGTGCAGGAATCTTCCTTTTCCAAGCACCCTGAAAACAGGCTTGTGGTTTTTGGTACCTAGGTGGCCCAGAAGAACTTGTCAGGAAGCAAGCACCAAATAGGTAGTAAAATAGGGACAGCTATGGGGGAATCTCAGTTTCACGCTTCTTGGGCTTCTCAGTGACCTGCAAGAACCAAGAAAGACCAGAAGAGGAGACTGAAACTGCCTCTCTCTTGCTCATTCTTTAGTGCCAGATCACATCAGGCTGTAAGATACCTGAGGACTGTTTGTTTGCAGACTGCTGGAAGACAGAGACAGAATCACCTAGTGGTGAGTCATAACCACACGATCTCAGAGGGGTGATGGCACAGACTTGCAAAGACATAGAGAGTGATAATAGCTTAAAATTGTCTTCTTTCCCCTTCTACTTCTTGATAAAAAAAGCAAAGTACTAGAACTAGATCCTCAACTGTGGCAAAGCAAAGTAACTCCATTGCTTTTGTCTGTTCACAGATTTAAACTTTGTGAGGTCACAGCCCATTCTGTTTGTAAATAATTGTCCTTCCTGAGAAGATTATTCCTTCCTTTCTCTAAACTTGAGTTTAATTCTTGGAAAATGTCTGGTTTGCAGTGCTCTAACTGTTGTAAGCCTTGCTTGTCAGGAAAAGAAGGCTAGTCAAATACTGGGTGCACTGGTATGCAGAGCAATAAAAATGAGAGTATCTTAGGTCCTTACTGCTACAGTAAAACTCCAAAACCAAAATGCAGTGGAGTTGAAATACCTTCAATTCCCATACCTTTGATTTTTCATGATCGTTTTCACCAAACTCTATGTAGCTTGCCATTGGAAGGCCCTAACTCACACACATGCTTATCCTGTCAAGGCTTTTTGTACCAACACTCTAAATTCTGTCTGCAAAGGTACAGTATTGAGTTTTGTAGGTGCTGTGACCCAAAATTGACTCCTGGATATTTTTACTCCCTTTTTAACTTCTGTAAGAGGGGAATTATAAGAATAATTAAACAAGAATTGTAAGAGTTTATGTCTTAAGACATAAACTTAGTTGTCCATTGTGTGCCATACAGACATGCCAAGAGCTTAGTAAGCAACCGAACTTCCTCATCAGCTACAGATCAAGGCTGCATTTTTTAAATTAGTCCTTTTTTTGGAGTGATTTCTACTAGAAACACCTAAGTTGAATTCTTCTCTCTTTCTCCCTAGTAAAAACTCAAAAGAACATGAAGTGATCTTCTTGTGATCATCAAATTCATCAGCAAAGTAGGTAACAGTAGCTTTTTAGCTCCACAAGGATACATACTTGTTTTTGATATACTGGAGGGTTTATCAGTTCTCAGCAGACACGGAGAGTAGATTAGCGGTGTCAGTTGCTATTGTTGTTCTGGGTCTCCTGCTGTCACCATATCTGCAAGTTCACCTGACTTTTAATCATGCAGATTGCTTTCTGGTTCTTTCCATGGCTTTAGAGCTCACCCTAGTCCGTTCTCCTGGATGCACACTTTTTCTGTGTAACCACAACTTTCTTGGAAAGTGTTTGCAAGGAAGGCTCTTTCACTCTGCTCCCTTTAACAATGTATCTGAGAGCATTCTGAGAAAAGCAGAGATCTCTGAGAGTTTTGCTTCCCCATTGCACCATATTCTTCATTATTTTTTAATTTAGTCCTGCTGCAGATCACTAGACTCAAGAAACCTGCAAGTCCTTTTCTCATATTGGGATGTTTTCTTGCTCATCTCTCCCTGAGCTTAGAGGATTAATAGTGTCATGGTAGAAAGCAAACTGATAAGCAACCAACTTTTACAAAATTCTATCTTACTAGGGAATGCAAATTGTTTCCTTGTAGTATCTGACATAGTAACACAAGTAACTTGCCATGGCAACCAGTTTATGGAACAGAAAAAAAAAACTATCATTACAAAGTGCTTTGTTAGTGTAACAGGGAAAGAAGCTGAGACCTTATCAGTTTTGTTCACTTGTGTGTCATGCATCATCTAGGTAGCAGAACCTGTCAGTAGAAGTTTGTGTTCAATTCAATGCAAGTCATCTGCCTTGTGGGCCTATCTGATACTTGGATCAAAGCTGAAGTGCAGTCAGAAGGAAAGAAGGAAGTGTTCAGAAGAATTGAAACAAGGCTGGATTCTCAGAAACACATAGACAAATCCATTTCCTCAGCAAGCTGATGCAACTCTGAGGATGCCAGTAAGGGATGAACCAATTCTGAAATTAATTTGGCTTGCATTCTCTGACAGTCTCCATTATTTTACTGTCCTTTTTTTTTTTTTTTTTTTTTTTTTTTTTTTTTTTTTTTTTTTTTTTTTTTTTAGTGACGTAAGTCTGCAGATCTGTAAGTATTTTGGATTTACCTGGGACAAAGGATTCAACAGGCTTGCAAAGTCTGTATTTAAATTCATTCTCTTTACAGGGTTGCTTCTGGGAAGGACAGAGTCATTGCCACTCAGCTTGCTTGGGTTAGTGAGTGGATTTAGAAATGGCAAAGGGAATCAGTTGAGGACAGAGAGGGGAAACCCTCATAGTTTCCACTTTGGGAGGAAATAAAAACTGAGTTTTGTTAGCTTAGAGGAGGAGAATTTTGAAAACTGCTGTTTGTGCACAGAGGCCAGTGGAACTACCCTGTGCAGAGCATAGGCTCCTTTACAGATCTGGGGTGGGTCTAGGCTATGTTTTGCTCTTGAGCTGGAAAGGATGTCTTCTGTGTGGCAGATTTGGAAAGTGAAGTAAAAACTGAAAGTTTCTTAATCCCTTGACTACTGGTTTGAGCCACAAGTAGCACAGCTCCAACTGTGTGATGGACTGAAGTGTATACTCCCCCTTCTATTTTAAAAACTCTCTCCCAGGTAAAATTTATGCTGTTCATGCACTAGTGCTGATGCTTGAGAAACAGTGGCCAGCTTTCTGAGCTGCCTGGGGCCTAGCTGAATTCACAGGTAAAATTCTCATGACTCATGGTCAATTCTTCTCTAGCTTCCTAGTGAATTTGTAGAGAAAATACTGCAGATGACAACCCTGACAATAGCATGACTTGTAAAGAAGCTTTTGAAAAGAAACTCTTAATGTATCAGATAAATCTATGTGAGATGCAAAGCTAGAGTTCAGTCTTGACAATGAATTATTATACTGTGAGTGACTGACGATAAAAAGATTTGGGAAAAATCTGAGTCTCCTGCAACACAAAGAAACCATGAGATAAATAAAAGTCATCTCAAAGGAACCATGCTAAAACTATTCAACACTATAATTTAACAGTCTCCTAGAGACTGGGAAAAGTCAGCAGGTTTATCCTTACTACAGGTTGTACGAAGGGAGATACAGCCACAAGAGACATCACAATTGTCAAATGCCAGAAGTGTGTACTGTCATCTCAAGGGCCTGGAAATCTTGGAGATACCTAAGACTTGAAGCAGCAGTCCAAGTGCTGAAAAAAAGACCAGTTAGTCCTGGCTGCAAAGGGTTTTTAAGACTGACACTCAACTGGAAAGATCTCCTGGAATAATCAATTAACAAAAGAAAAATACTGAATTAATTAATCAATCCTCAATAAATCAACAAAATCTTCCTCCAAATCACCTCCAAAGACATGACATCATCATTCAGATGACCCAAGCAGTGAATTGGACCACTTTGTTTTTAATCCCCAAAATAATGGCATAAATAGTGGATTAAATTCTGCTAAGTGTGCTCAGGCTTCTTTCTACCACTTGAAATGTTGCAGAAGATTCTTGGTGGACAGAGCAAAGTTGTCACTTTTGTAGGGTTATCTGATCCGGGACAAGATCTTTCTTATGATGGATTTCCTCTTTTGAAATAAGCAAGGCAACATCTTGCTAGGTGCCTGGCCCAAGCTCCACCAAAACTAGCGAGAGAAAAGATTTCTGTTGGATGAAATAAATTTTGCTAACAGTTGGATTTGGTCAATTTTGAACTGAGAATAGAAACTTGAAGAGATGATGCTCTGGAATCACAGAAATGAAAGGCTTTGTAATCAGAGCTTGGAAGTGGAAAGAGATTCATGTTCCATAGTTTAAAAATATAGACAGCTGCTAATTCCTTTTTTTTTTGCTATTAAAAACTCTGCAACCCAAATACACACACACACACACACACACACACACACACACACACACGCATGCACACACATGAAAGACATAATCCAAAAAGTGGTCATTTCCCAGTCAGCTTCCTTGTAGAGAGACTGTGGGAATGAACAACTATCACATCTCTCTAGATGTGGTATGCAATTGTTGGTAACATGAGGCTCTGCCCTGAGTGGATGATGGGATCTTGGACTTCAGATTTTGCTGTGTGGTGTGAGCAGGGGGAGAAATGACAGGTTTGATCTCTGGGTATTTACAAGCAGTGTGGCTTTCTACAATTGCCTGCTAGTTTCAGTCTAATCTGAAGCACACTGACCTCTGCAGTGTCCCATTTGTTTCTGTGGGTGTTTGCTTCAGCCCCCAACAAATGTTCTTTCTGGCTATTTGTGCTTTTTCTCAGGAGTTGTAGCTGATCATGAGGTGAATCTGGAGCCTGAGTTACTTAGAAATGACACTGATTCTTCCATGAAATGCCCCCACCTCATCAGAAGTTGCCAGGGTTAGTGAGGTCCTGTGTCTCTTTCCACTCCCTGCTGAGCCTACCAGCATAGATCAGCAAGGGTCAACAATGGTAGGAGGCCTGGTAAAGCAGAAATCTGCAAGTTGGGAGCCACGCTGATTTTCCTGGCAGTGGCTCACTGGCATATGTACAGGAGCTTTTGTTAGCTGACAGCCTGAATGGAATGTCAATCATTCCCTTGGAGCCTGATCTTCAGATCACTGCCCACTGAGAGGGGGCTTTTGCCTTCATCTTCATACAGCAATAACTCAGGGCTTTGGAAGCTGGAAGCCCTAATTTCTGTTAAGAAGTCCTTGTGATATTTAGTCCCCATGTGATTTTCTATTTCAAACTCTACAGAAAAGTTTGAACCCTTTGCAACTGATTCGCTACCAGGGTTTTTTATGCAACAGTTTGGATCACTTACCATGCTCTGGGTCATCTGTCACTTTTGCAGGCAGGAGCCAGATTTCCAGAGTGGAAGCAGGATGAGTTGCTAAGGGATGTCTTGTGCTCTATATCATTTCTGCATTCACTGATGTGCAACAGATTTATCTGTGTAGTTCAAGGCCTCTCTGTACCAGATGAGTTTGTACTGAAATCTCAGTCCATCCCACACGTTCTCCTGGAGAAGACACTGGTATTGTTGGTATCATTTTTAAAATAGTCTTCTTCATCAGCTAATGCTGATTTTCTTCTCCTCAGCATCAAAGAACAATTGCTAACTACATCTCTTTCTTGCAGAAATTTCAAAGCAGTGTTGCACAGCATGATTCAGGCATGCACACATGGTAAAACTAGATAGAATTAAAGACATTTGTGTTGATCCAGAGTTTTTTTCTGGTTTTTTTTCCGGGGTTTTTTTTTTTTCTTTTGACTATTTTTTAATATACTGGCCATACATTGTCTCTAACCCTGCCATGTAGCCCTCCTTCTCATCATTATGCTTGAGCTCCTAAGCCTTTTCTTGCCTTCTGTTAAGCCCCTCACTAAATTCTGTTTTTCCTTCTACTGTAAGAAAATGCCCTGAGCCTTGGTTCCTATCTATGCAAGCAAGTAAAGATGAAAAAAAAAAAAAAAAAATTTCTGTAGACTGGAGAGGAGGATAGAATCCAGCTTTCTCAGCATCTCTATGCTTCTTAGTGCTCTTGACACTCCAGTGTATGCTCTATACCTTAATAAAGTTTGCTTATCTGGTCCCTTTCTATTACAGACAGCTGTTTTCCTCTGTGGCAGCCTCTTCCTCATGCTCTTGTGCAGTGTTTCCAGGTCCCCCTTCATCCCTTTCTGTGATTACCTCAAATACATGCTGCTGCAGTAACCAAGTCCATGGGTGACCTCAGCCTTGACGTTATTTATAGCAAAGGTAGACTCTGTCCTTCAGTGCAGCTGTTCATTGTCACAGCTAAAGATCCTGAGTTATAGACCTCCCTGGGAGTTTATGGTGGTAGCACTATTCCCATATCAAGTGAGATCCAGGTTACATATTGGAAAGTTTGCTTGGCAGTCAGGCTCTGCTCTTGTGTCACTATCCTGTTTAGGCTGTCCTAAGAGATGCCTAGTAAAGGTGAGGGCACAGTCCTCCCATACAAATGGCTTCAAGAGCAGCACAGGGCTAGAAATCATCCCTTCAGTTAGAGACAGGACACAGTTGATCTCTCCAGGATATATCTACACCTATTTCATACAGATTGTCATCTTGCTGGCAGTTACTCCTTTCCTTATTACAGAACTTTCCCACACTGAAGCCACAAAGACCACAGCATCTTGGGGTTTTTGTCTCTAGTTTGGTCATCCCCTTTCTTCTGCTGCTTCTCCATCAGGAAAGGTGAAAAGCAGAACAGGACCTGCAGTCACTTGCATCCTGCAGGTCTGAGGCAGGTCCATTGCATGTTTCTAGATAACTTTTCAGGCAGATGTTTTCAGACAGAGCTCAGCATTAGTGTGCCTCTATGTGTGTATGTGTGTGTGTGTGTGTGTGTGTGTGTGTGTGTGTGTGTGTGCAAATCACCCAGATACTTTCTAAGGGCTTTCAGGGAGCCAACGCTTAACATTTCAGAAGTCAGACCTCCTGCAAGATTCCTAAGCTGAGATGCCCAAAGCAACATATTGCAAATTTCTTTTCTGGTTTCAGACTCATGACTTTATGTTTCCCACTTTCAGTCAGCAGCCTTCAGTTGGGGAAATACCAAAATTAACGTACAAAAACACTGATCACAAATGTTACATGAATCCTAGTGATTGATGGAATTTCAGCCAGTGACTATCATAGCTTGTGTTAATCTACAGATGTTGTATTAACACCGAGTGATTTCGCAGTTCTCATTTGCAATAAGCTTTGATGGGGGTAGAAGGTATTAGCTGTATTTTCCCTTCAGTGAGCTGTTTAATCACTGGAGCTTACTGACAGTGGGATTTGGAGAACTTACATGATCACAAAGTGAATTAAGAGTAAAACAATACCCTCCCTCTGGCTTCTCTGGGACAGTGCACAGGGGAGGGAATGGGTTTAGAGCTGTTTTCAGAGCTGGGGTTCTGTTTCCCCATTTAAGCAACACTGGTGTGCTCCAGTGAGCACTAAGCAGGAAGCTGCTGCCTCCTTAGTCAAGATCTTCCTGGTTTTCAGGAGCACACTCAGACCAGCTCTCCTGCAGATCAGCACACGCCAGTGAACTCGTTGTAACATGTTTAGCTGCACGTTCTTGTTGGCTTGCTGAGGTCTGATCCAAAGCCTACTGCAGATACAGGGAAGATTCAAGTACTTCTTCAGTGGCCTTTGGTCTACTCTGTGGAGGCAAAAATACAACTGTGATAGATACATGGGTGAGTGAACCCTACATTACCACCACATTTCACTCTGAGGAGATGGCAAAAGGGATTCTGCAGCCCAACCTTGTGCATCCCAGAGCAGTAAAAGCAACATGAATCCTACTTAATAAGTAATTCAAAAGCACTTTCTGGTTAGTGAATCATCTGCATCCCAGACTTTCTGAGGCTCCTGGGTAATGAGACAAGAACAGTGCAGCTTCTGTAGTCATTTCTACCTGCTCACTGGGCTGCCAGTGTGCTCTGGTCCTAATTTTGAGCTGTTCTTTTAACTGCTCTCTGCCACTAAGCAATTCTCATCTAGAGATCTCAGACATGAAGTAATCCTCCCAGCTTTTCTATAAAAAAGTCAACTACCATTAAACCTGTTTTACAGGTGGGTAGGCTGAGCTCCAGTCTGCCTGAGATCACAAAGTGTTATTTAGGGCCAAACTGCCTGGGCTGACACGTTCCTGCAGCAGGGATGACCGCTTTTCTTAGAGGAAAAGAGTGCCCAGACAGAGGGAAGGCTGGCCTCTGTTTATGTATATGCTTTGCACATGACTGTGAAGCACAAAAACCTCTCTGGCTGCATGGCTGGAATCCAGGTGTCCCTCGAATGAAGAGGCAAGTGTAGGCTAAACTAAAATGCCGTGCTCTGCTCTTTGTGCTGAGCCATCCAGCAGGTGGGAATGCACAACTCTGACTGATTGCTTATGCCTGAGTCACCTCCTTCAGCATTTGCCATTGCCTAGCATGTTAGCATGCTGCCTGCTGGATAATAAATTACTTCATCTGCTGCAGCAGTGAGGATACTATTAAAAATTAACCCTGGGAAATGGTCCTGCATTTTTTTTTTTTCTGTCAGACCCAGACAAGGGAGGAGAGGAATGCTGTTGAAATGGGATTTGCAGAAAAGGCAAGTGGTGAATTTTTAGCAATGGGGATGGTTCAGGCTTCAGTTTAATCATTGCAGTTGTTGGCAATTGATGATCAAAATTCAGAGGGCTTAAGGCACTTGATAAAGTTAAAATGAGTGCAGGTAGAAAAGACTCAATAGGCATATTTCAGTGGAGGTCAAAGGATGGGATAAATGGGGATTACTGTGCTGACGTGTAATTTATGACCCGTTTGCAGAAATAAATGAATTTATCACGTGGATGTTATCACCACGTGTAAGGAATGCTGCCTGTAGATGAAACACTCTCCAGTTTTGGTTTATGTATTGTACGCTTTTCTCATAGTATCACACTTAGAACCACACCCTACCTATAGCAGCATGCAGAGTGCATTTGCAGAAGTGATGGATTTTTATTAAATATCTCAGGAAACAGAGCAACTGACAGACAGATATTTCATTTTCTTGGCTTCTCTTGCCTCCAGCACCCACACAGTATCCATCAAATTGTCTGGAGTCAAATCCTCACAGGCTGCATTTGAAGCTTGGGCAAGGAGCCAGCCTGATTTAGAGAGCAAAGTCCTGTCTGTCCGCACGCACTTACCACTGTCTGTGTGCTGCAGTCTGGAGCAGGGGACCTCAGCCTTAGGCTCAACAAAAAATACCCCTTTAACTCCCTTTGCATTGTTCCAAGAAAGGGATTTGGTCTGAAGCCTGCAGACGCATTCATTAATGATTCCATTGTTGACACAAAAATTGCACCTTGTTCTGAGGCGTCATTCAGCTGGCTTCGGTACAACAGCAAGCAGCACGTCCCATCCTGAGCCCGTCCTGAGGGATGTCCCAGCTCCCTGGGCTGCTCTGTTCATGCATGGTTGGTACCTATGGATGGGCTGGATGGCAGCACAGGCTGTAATGCTAGGTGCACTGACTGTGCAAGCAGATCTGCTTTCTTCCAGAAGCCCATTGTGGCTGTTGATTTCACAAATGTGCTGTGATATGACAGCACCTATCCAAGGGCCAAGCTGAGGTCTGCATGCTTGTCCTGAGTCACCTGCTTATCTCCACATGGCAGAGGTATTTTAAAATGTTGGGCTGAAGCAACATTTCCTGCTGCAGCAGGAGAAATCATATAAAGTTCCTTCATAAACAGTGTTACAAATTTGCTAGATGAAAGGTACTCAGGTATTGCTCTGTCCAAATTGGAGACAATTTCTACTCTCTTTCCTTACTTGTGATATTTACAGAACCATGGTTGAAATGTTCTTCAAGCTAATTCCTGCATTTTATTTATTGTCTCTCCTTTCTCTCTCCATCTAGATTGAGTTTTGTCATTAGCCCTAGTCCCTGTACCTATGTACGGCTCTTACTGCAGCCAAGCATGCCACTGGAACAAGGATTTTATTTTAATGATTACTGACCAGGAGTTATCACAACGGTTGTCATCAACACAACACCAATTTATAAACATGGTCTTTGTGGAGGTTTTGGAAAGCACAATAGCTTAGAGTTAGTTTGGCACCTCCTTGCAGAGTAGATGGTGCATGTTGAAATCACTTCCTTTAACTTCAATATATTTGAGATCACACCCATGGCGGGGTTATTTATTTCCCTCCTCTTCACCCCCACGCCCCCAGGTCTCTGTGTTTCACTCCCTAGGTTGCCAAGGGCTGTGTGTATTGCTCATGTGTTGTGAGGCAAGTATCTCAAAGAAGAAAGAAGTGACCTGTATGAACAGCTGTAGGCATACATCCAGCCTCTAGAAAGGGAAATTGTGATCTATGCCTGGAAAATCTGCTTCCACAAACCAGGAGTTAACCAGTAAACAATGAATATACAGTTGTGTCCTAGACACTTGTGTTCTCACTGGCTTTTAAGCAGAATGAGAAGGAAATGTATTTTTAACACCAGCTCAACTTGCAACTTGATCTGCTACTGCAGGGAGCAATCAACTGATAACTTAGATATTAGCCAGGTGCCAGTGTTTGGTACACAAGATTACTTGTAATAATCTGTGTTAGTACATCCACAGCATGGCATAGGAAGTGACCATTGTAGGGCAGGACAGGGGAAGCTTGTGGGTATTCCAAGGAAGACAGGTTCTGTTAGTGGTGATGTGTCAGGAGTTGTTGGAGGGATACACACTTCACTTTGTCAAAAGTCCATCTTTGTTTCTAACAGTAGGGAAGTCTAGGAATGAAAGGTCTTTGCTTGGACTCTTAAGGGAGTGAATGAAGGGGAGTCATAGTACTACAGGAGCTTCCTGGCTCCTACAGATGACAGTAGTTTGTGGACATGGGAGGATTCCCACTCTGAATTTCTGTCTTCTTCTGAAGAGATTTGCTCAGTGATATGCCCACCACCCAGCTCAGGCACTAGGAGTTTCTGTTCAGCCAATATAAGGGTTAACCCTGGGTCTCTTCTAAGGTGCTTCAAGAAAAGAGGATGGAGTGCTTAGCCAATAGTGCAGGCATTCAGGTCAAAGAGCAGTGATAAAGTGCAGGTTTTCATGGCCAAAGAGCTGGCCTACAAACACGACTGGAGTTCCCTGTGCAAGACAATGTGCCATGTTCACTATGTACTGTCACCAGTACAGACAGTGGGGCTGCAGACAGATCTGTCAAGCAAGGCTTTTGAGGTAGGTGTGAGATTTGTGTGGACTGGGATGTATTTTATGGTTTTCAACACTTGGAAACACTACCTGAGCATTTGTCTGGGTCTCATCCAGCATGCCTAGTTGGGTAATGAAGCTGATTTTTTACTGGAACTTCTAGACAGTGCATAAAACATACAGAAGCACACCAATAACACATCTTTTCTCATCACTATTCTAACTTAGCTGCTGGGATGTAAGTACACAATTCTTTTTCTACACACACTTTATGCAGAATTGGAGCCAAGGCTGTAAAAAGAGTGCCTGGAAATCAGGTCTCTCTTGTCATTTTGGGGACAGGGAAACATTCTTCATTCTCTATGAGGATGTAGAAGGGGTTCCTTCTAGTAGTCTAGAGGAAATTACACATGGCAGTGATCCAAATATAGATGAATCCCAAGCCATTCCAAAGAGGTTTATCCATGGAAAAGGCAACCCTAGCTGCTTAAATTCTAGGGAAAATTCCAGTATGGTATGGTGGTGTGTAGCATCACCTTTCATTCTAGTATAGTATTTGCTGAACTCAACTCCAGGCTGCCTGCAGCAGAAGCAGTGTAGTAGGATCAAGGGTTCCTTTGACAGAGCAGAGAGGACCATTTTTGCCTTTGCTCGGTTCATTCACTGATGCTGAGCCAGAAGGAAGCACAAATCACCTTGTAGACTGTGGAGCTGAAACAGCTCTGGGGATGGGCAGGGTACTTGATGCAAAAGGAGAATTTTGTCTCTTAGGATGTTAGGACAGGGAGCTGTGTCCTCCAGGCTACAGGTGCTGGCCCTAGGATAGCACAGGTGAGCACAGGGATGCACGGGATATACAGTATTTGTTCCAGTCTGCAGAACTGCTGGCCCCATTTATCTACCTGCCCATCTCCTCCCTCCACATCTGCAAACTGCACTCCAGCCACCTTATTTCCTGCCCTGCAGGACAGGGATTTGTTGAGGACTTTTGCCAGAGCTGTTGTCTGTACATGGCTCACAGTGGTGTTGTTGCTGTGATGGCTGAAAGCCCCGGTGTACATGAGTTGCATTCAGAATAAGCTTTGAACTGTGCAAAGTGCATGCAAACTAGTGGTGTAATGGCATGGAAGCTGGTGCTTTGACCTGATTAATTTTTTTTTAAGCCCCAATTTCTCCACTGCTTGACATCATAGGTTGTCACACTGATGGGAAGTGAAAATAACAACCCTTTTATGATTTGGTAACATTTTATGGTGACTTTCCATTGGCACAAAAAGCAAGTACACATTGGAAAGCTGCTGTTTCCCCTGTCTGAAGACAACTAGATGAATTTCACAGCTAAATCCTGCTTGGAAAAACAAACCTAAAAAGCACAGTGAGGCCACAGGTTCCTTTACACTGCAGCAAGTGATGAAAAAACAAATGTTGCTCCTGAAAAACTGTGGAGAAAGAGTCACTGACCGTAACTCCTTTCCAAAATCAATTCATTTTCTCCTTAGTTTAATGTTGAAAACAAAGTCGTAACTCAATCATTGACCATGGAATTCATCCCAGAAGAAATGCAAGGACCACCAACAATGTGATCCAGGTGTGAATTATAAATATCATCATTCTGTGTCCCTGGAACATTAATACTGCAGCCAGTGCTCTTCCTTTTATATTTTGATTTTAAGCCTGCCATTTTTAAGGTTTCTCAGCAAGACTTTCTCTTGCAGAGGATTCCTGCCATAACAAGCACAGTGACACACCTAAAGTGAGTGAAGCCCTGTAGAGGTACTAGAGTTGTAAGAATGTTGGGTTTTGTATCTACCAGTTCTTTGTTAAAAATTACCATCTGGCAGCTGCAGAGAAACTTTGGACTTGTCCCATACTGTGAGACAGGATACCATACGCTGGAAAAGCACATGTGTGCAGACAGCATCCTTGGGCTTTCTAAAACCAGGAAATAGTTTGACCCAAAAGAAACTGAGAAAGGTAGAGGGCCTTAAACAGAGGAACAAAACAATAATAGTTAATACACAGGCATCTCAAGTTACCATTGATTCATCTTGAGTCAGGAATTTTATAAACAAGGGAGTAAAACCATACTGTTCTGGCTCTCAGTATTTTTTCAGATAAAAAGCTTTTGTTTCCTTTTTCCTGTAAAAATGTAAAGGGAGAAAAATATTAGATTTGCTGATATTTTTATTTACAACTATTCATTATAATTAAGGTAGAAATAGGAAATAAGGTCTTCTGGAATTAGGCAGTGCTGGCTCAGAGGCTCAAATATTAATTCAGTGCTCTATCACACCTTTGTTACCGCATGTCTTTCATCCCAATCAATCATCTTGACTGCACAGTAATGCAACTATTTCTGAGCAGAATCTCTTGATCATTCTAAAGCAATAGTACAAAGAAAGGAAAGATCCCTCTGGTGCAGCATCTGCACTGGGTATGGCTTGAAAGTCACTGGGATTCCACCAGAGTTCTTCCCTCCCAGCAGATCTGAGTCAGTCTTTAAGCTAAAGAGATATCCCAACACAACTGAAGCCTGTCTTAAGCTTACCTTTACCCTACGAGACCCTGCACCATGGCAAGGTACCATTTGCTGGTTTTATTGCCTTGTAGTACCCCAAAATGTACCAAGGAGGGTATTCACTTTCCTTGAGTGAGCATGCAGCAGTGAGGAGACAGATTCTGTCCCTCAGCACTGGCTCAGGACCTTGGAAGTGTGTGGTCACCTTCAAAGGCCACACAGAGTTTCTATGCGACTTTGGTGACATTGGGAGTTTGGTTCACTTGTTTATTGAAACAAGTGCAACATAAAACTATGAATGCCCTTCTTTCAGCATGAGGTAGAATACTCTATGAAAACTGTTATCCAAAGTTTTTCCAGATCTAGTTCAGTTTGAAAAGATACAGCTTTGTACAAAATGCCAAATGTTTCCTGACAAAGCTTTCCTTTCTGATTGCAGTTTATGAATTCACATAAGCCTGTGAAAAGGAGCAAAAACAAATGCCCAGATTCATTGAATAAGAGAATTAACTGGATTCTCTCACTGCCCTTTCTTTTCATGCCAGGTGCAGTAAAGAAAAATAAATTCAATTGGCAGACTCCTGTCATCCTCCAAATCTTTGGATCAGTTGTTTTTCCCTCTCAGTCTCATTCATTGCTTCTGAGGATGAACTTCTAAACACCTGCTGTGGTCGAAACTGTTCTTACATCATCTCCTGAGCACAGTGACTTCAATTACATGAAATGATGAGGTTAATGCCACAGTTGAGACTTCAAAGCTGTGTCTGCAGACCTGAGCTGATTTTTTTGGAAAATGCTACAGTAGCTGCTAGGTCTTTACCAATAGAAGAATTACCAAAGTTGTCAGTGTTCTGCTTATCATGCAATATAAGAAGATGGGAAAATTGTCTAGCAGAACTGCAGTCTGGGTGGGGGTGGCAGTCCCGTAGAATGAGTTCTCAATCTCAGATTAGTTTAGATTTTTGTCTTTTTGTATGAAATGGAGATGAATATCGTTGTTCTGTAATACCTACTTGAACCAGATGACTTTTAAAAGGTCCCTTCCAACTCAAACTATTCTATGATTCTATGAACTTGTTAGTTGTGCTAGAAAAGGGATTCTCACAAGAAAAAGGTGATTACTGGGCTTACTAATGAGGGCAAGAGATCAGGTAGCAAGGGAAACTCTCTTCAGAGACGTTGAACAATCTTTTAGAAGGGGGGAGACACTGATACGTATCTAAATGACTCTGATGGGTTATGTGCAACAGTATAAAACTTTCCTCTGACCTGAAAGTCTCCTCTGGTTCTGTGCTTCTGAGCTGTAGGACAATTAAATTCTTAAATGTTAATTATGCAAGCTATTGTAGCAGCAATTATCTATTGATCAATAATATTAATTACAGACTGGATTGATTGGATATTGCTTGTGACTGAGTAAAACCAGAACAAGCAAACCTCTTCTTGTAAAATAAGACTCCCAAAGGAAAAGCATGTTTATCTAGGCTTGGCTTTCAGAGTAGGCTTCACCAATTCCTGTTCATTTGGTAGCACCAATGGAATTAATCCAGAGTAATGAAATTTTGTGGAGTTCCTGTGAAGGTGAGATCAGAATTAGGTCCACTGTCTCCAAGTAGGTCCAAGGTATGCTAATTGACAATATTATGATTCTAAAATTTTCTTGGATAAACTGAAACATAACTTTTCTTTCCTATAAAGCTTCATGAATGTACAACATGGTTCCTGGATAGAGATCATATCAGTTCCACAGTCATTAATTTACAGATTTCTCATTGACCTTAGCTCAGCACTGGGAATGGTGCCAGCACAATTACAGTAACTCTGAATAAAGAGACATAAAGCTTCTGTATCTACCCTGAAATTGTGCCAGAATTTTCTCTTCCTCAGTGATGGAAAGATGCATTTTTTCGATCGGTTTCAAGTAGTTCAGACTGCATTGGCCATAAGTAGATTATTTCCAGCAAAACAAGAAAAAGAGGAAAACTGCCATGCAGGTGTGTGCATACACAATACAGGTACTCCAGAGATAATCTTTGGGAAGTGTGTCCCAAGAAGGTGTATGTTGGGAAACTGAGTCAAGGTGATTTGAGCTAGTTACTTGGAAAAATAATGGCAGAATTTGGAATAAAATTTCAGGGGCAGATGCTTGATTCAGTATTGTTTTCACTGAATCACACTACCTTCCTGGAGCACGTCAAGGCCCATTGCCTTCCTTCCTGTGAAGATGGGCAGCTGGATTGCAATGACACCAGGTGGAGCTGAGTGTGCTCATCACCTTGGAAAATCAGGCCCCTGGTGATTCTCTCTGATGTTAATTGACCGTCAGACCCTGCAAGAGGGGAGTCAACACATTTCCTGACCTGTGGTCTAAGTGTTTTCCAAACCCTAGAGTAAATTGAATGTAGTTATAGAGGAAATGCTGATGCAATCCACCAGCAGCTGCTGCTCTCCCACATCCTCACAGAGAAGGTGTGAGGGGGTGAGTTGCATACATGAAGTCAAAACCTCAGCCTCTTCTACATGGTCTCCGAGAGAAACACTGCTAAGGGCTGCTCCCAAGAAAATCCTGAATGCAAACCCTTGAAAAAGCAGGCTTTTCATGTGGGACCTCTGAGCATCCAATCACATCTTCCTAGGTGCTGATTTATGAATCACATTATTGGAATGTGGAAATGTAGATACCTTCTAAATGTGAGTAAGAATGGTAAGAGCTGCACCAGGGTTTCGCTCTTGCACTGATGATTTTGTAAAACAAAAAAAGTTGAACCACATCTGTTGGATCCAGATTATGATAAACTTCATTCTTACGTGTCTAATCTTTTGTCAACTCTCGTCTAGAAATTTAATCTTTTAATCTGTTTGGGTTTTAGTTGGTTGTTTTCTTGGTTTTGGGGGGTTTTTAAATGCAAAATCATTTGGTGAAACCAGCCTTGCTATCTGCCACCAGCTGTATTTTTTTTTCTTTAACACACTGCAGGCATGTGGGATCACCTTTGTGCATGATGATGTCATTAATTTTTCATCGGCCGACAAAGGTTTCGGACGTGTGGAACAGAGATGTCCCCCTGTCACCCAAATCCCACGCAGGGTCCTGCTGCCTTTCCCGTCCCAATGCTGCCTCAGTACCGTGGCCGCCCCGTTTTGCTCCCGCTGTTTTCCCACTGCAAGCGCGCTCCTCTGCCATTCCCCGCCTCGTCCGGAGCCTGTCCTGCTGCTGGCGGCGCGGGCGGCGGGCGGGGCGGAGGGTGAATGGATGATGAAGGGACGGGTGGATGGAGGGATGGATGGGCGGGCCCGGGTGGCTCCAGGTGCCGCGGCCCCGGCGTTGCCGGGCGACCAGCGGCCGCTGCCGCCGCGTCCCCGCCGCTCTCCCGTTGTCCCCGCGGCCCCGGCACGGCCCGCAGGTAGGAACCGGCCCGTGGGACACCGGAGGGAGCCCCGAGGTGTCTGTGTGTGTGTGTGTGTGGGGGGGGGGGGCTGGTTCCCCTCCTTTCCCAGAGCGTGTGCGCCCGGTTTAAAGGGCGGCCAAAAAGGGCCCGTGTGGGACGCGCTGGTCTGGTGAGGGACACAGGGACCGGTGAGGGACACGCTGTCCTGGTGCGGGACACCCCCAATGCTTCCCAGAGTTTGCAAACCCCACCAAAGCATGTGCAGCATGATAGCAATCCAGCCCATGTGCAGGTGGAAAGCAGCTGAGGTCTGAGACTGAAAGTCTGTGTTTGTGTTCTGGTAGATGTAACAGGGTGTTTAAATTTTGTTTCGGTGGAGCTCTGAGGAGAACAAAGTTGATGAATAAATAATCCTGGGCAGGTGTAAGCTGTAGAAGTATCCCCAGGTATTTCACACGGAGAGAAGTGCTCCTCCATGGGCCCTCCTCAGCTTCTCCTGAAGGGCTGAGGAGATTTGCTGGTGCCAAACTCAGGGGCTTTAACTTTCATTCAGCTTCTTGCAGAAAGGGCTCAGGTGTGCTCCCTGTCCTACTCCTGAGCCCTCTGTGCTGTGGAAAATCGTTTCTGTCAGCAAGAAACTCACTATACCCCCTCCTAGTTTTGAGCAGTCAGTAATTAGTTAATTTGGTACCTTCAGCTCTCCTTTTCGTGTCTGTGAGGCCTGTGCTATCCTGTTCTGCACCTATTTTCTATAGCTATTGATTCCTCATACAAATGTTCCTGCTCACCTATTATTTTCCATTTCGACTGCTTTTACATGGCAACATTTTCTGACAACTGATACAGTGAAAGTATGCTAAATATTGACATTAACCTTTTATCCCGTGCTACCTCAATGGCAACATTTTCTCTAACACAGAATCAACTTACTCCAACCAGAAAATCAGTGCTCTTTTTGTTCAGTAAAAAACTTCTTTTTGTCCAACTATGTAGATTCTTCTCTGTCAAGTCCTTCACCTTCTCATGGTCTCTTTGGGAGCTCTAATGAATTATACTTTCATTAAGTTCTTCCAGGCTCCACTGCTTCGTGTCCTGTTCCACTTTTAAGCCCTATTGAGCATGGACTTCTGCTGCTACATGAATAAAGTACTTCTCTTTATTAATTGCTAAGTGCTCAGAATCTCTTGGATTTGTTTTGTTGTTTTGTTTTTTGTTCTCTTGAAGACTGTGTTCTTACTGTTGTTTTAGCAGGACATGGAACAATTAAATAGCACTATGAGCACCTGTCAGTCAAGATAAATGAAGATAAACAGTTGTGACTACTGAATTAAAATCTCTGTAGGAGAGGAATGGGAAATGATGCAGAACAGCAGTGGCATTGGAGGAAAAGGTAAGATAATTTCTAATGTGCAAATTACTGAAAATGTTTCAGAACTTTTTAAAATTACTCTCCCATTTAATGGTATTATTTTTCTTCATGATATTTTGTCTGGTTTCAGTTTGCCTAAAATCTTGCATTAAAAGTAGAGTGTTCAGGCATGTCAGATCTCAGAGTTGCTGACATTAACAGATTTTGTTGTGGAGGTTGTGGTGATTTTTTTTTTTTTTCCTGGACTTTGTGCTCTCTCTCTTGGCTTTAACACTGGGAACGACTGTGCTTTTGTAGGTCTGACCTGTCAATGACAATCACCAAAACTGACATTTTAGTTTACTATTATAATGGTTAGTGCTTTTATACCTTCTATGGAGTCACATGTGGGCTTGAAAAAATTTGGAAGCAAAAGCTATTTAATATCAGTAGGGTCACAAGTACTTGCTATAATACAAATCATAAGACCAGATTTGCCATGGCAGATGCAATAAATACTAACATGTCTGTACTAAAAGAAAAAGATTGTGGCTAGTTCAAAGAAACATTATTGATATAAAAAAAATTAGAAAGCACACATTTCTTTGACTATAGCTTCTCACATCTGGAAGTAGCATTCAAAGTATAGTAAGCTCACTGTTTATTTTGCATATTTTGCATCTTTAGTTCTAAATTATTTTTTAGAATGAACTTCTAAAACTACCTTGGTTTTCTTTTCCTTTCTTTTTTTTCAGTGTGCCTACATATGTGGTGGTTGGTCATGGTTTTGCTTTATTTTAATGGAGTATCCACCCAAGTTCAAAGTGGGCAGAAGAAACATATACAGAATGAAAGGGTTTAAGTAAATTATTGATACTTGGGAAAGAACATTCAGCTATTGTGTTTGTTATCTGAAAATACAATCTTGCAGCTGGTCAAACAGACAGTGTTAAAGCTCCTGAGAACAGGGGTTGAAAACCATGGAGGTTCATGTATTGTCTCTATGCCCCTATCTTGAATTTTGGCCAACTCTTGTGCAAAGCTGGTCATCCTGAGGGTGAATAGTAGAATTGAAATTCTTTCAATGAAATGCTTCAGAGAGAAGAGGAGATGAAGTGAGATGATGCAAAAGAAAGCTATAATTTAATGAAAGGCATGGACAGTTGGATGTATCCTCCATAATTCCAACTGCTGTTGACCTCATTTCTAAATTTAGCCTCCAAGCAACCTATGCCTATCTTCCACAATTTAAATAAATACAATGCAAAAACACACTTTCTCAGTTTTTAAAACTACTTCCTGATGAAATTTCTGTGCCTTCTTTAGTCATTGGGTGACTATTTGTCATGTCCTGAGCCATGACAAATTACTGCTTCCCCATAAACCTCCCCAGCTGTTGAATACAACTCACCTTTTGGACTGTGAAGATACTGATTGCCAGAAATTACAGCAGCATGCCAGGGAAAGGATCACTATCTCTGCTTCTGATAGTGTTTTTAAAGGATCTGTTTCTGTTTCTCACTACAGCAGTTGCCTTGGCCCAGCAGGACAGTTATAATGCCACCTCATCAGTAGCCCAAACTGATTTCCCAAGGGTCGCTTTTCACTGTGAATCTTCTGCTCTTGCTAATATTTTGGCAATGTCTGTTACTAAATAAGCTTCTGTGGCATCACCCACTGTTCAGTGTTTTTCTACAAGTTCATCTAGAATCTATCTCTTTTTATACAATCTGTCCCATGTGAGCAACACATGAAAATCAGAAACTTCCCAGCAGCTCTGCAAATGGCTTTGCAGGCCAGGAGGGAATCTCTTGCTTCAAATAGTTTAATTACCAAACAAAATGGACTGAAAATTGTTTGAGGACAGCCAGAGTATGTTGAAACTCAGAAATGCCATATCTGATGCATTTTCATCCTGCACAGAAGTTTGCATTTCAAAAGGCTCATAAATGCAATGCAGTAGTAGCTGGGGGGGGGAAAAAAAGGTCCATTTTTATTGTCCTTTTCTCAAGTGGAATCTGGAAATTCTTCTAAGTGGTGGATACTTAAAATTCTTGTGAAAACCAAAACCACAGTTTTTCTTCTCTGCACCTTTGGACTGTCACTCAGTTGTGAGTCCATGGGTTAGAATATATTTGTTCATCTTGGAAAAATACAGATTCTGCAAAACCTTTCTTTGCTTGTGTCCTTTTTTAGTATGTCTAACAACATGCCTAGCATCTGAATTTTTAAGTAATTGCTGAATTATGCCTTTTAAATGCAAAGAAGGTAAATTCATCTTCCAGTGACATCTACATCTAAGGAAGGGTCTGTGTGTGTGACAAGCACAGATATGTTGATTCCTGTGTACCTTGTCATTAGCTATCCATGATAGGACCCCTTTATAAGGAAAAAAGGATTTTAACTAGACCAGCCTAATTTCTCCCTTATTTAACATCAGGACACTGTTGGATAAAACCTTGTGGCAGCTTGTGGCCATGAAGAGCCAAATGTAGTTTTCTGATTCCAGGCTACCTTGATAAACTGGTGAGGGATTTATTATTATCTAGTGCACTGAAACAATTGAAAGAGTATTTGGAAACCCTCTGAGACTGAAGGTGTTGGTATCTTGGAGTTCTGTTTTTCCATAACCCCTGTTGTTCAACAATTATCTCCACATCCTGCTCTCTTCTTTGCTTTTCTAGGGCTCATTGTGGGGATAGATAGCAGAAGAGCCTCTTGAGACTTTTTCTTACAGCAGGAAGTTCACTTTTACATGAAAAAAAAACCCTCAATCTGTAGCATCTTGCAGTTTCATCTAAGGATTTAGTTAATCCATACTCATCCATAGCCACTGTCTGGAGACTTTAGTCAGAGAGAATCAATGAACATTTGTAGCCAGACAGAAATTACCACTGATCACCTTCCACCACAGGACTGTAAAAACTAAAACCAATTGATTGGACTTTGGTTTCTTTTTCTTTGGCACGTAATAGAACATATAATAGAGAATGATCTGCTTTTACATCCTGCTATAAGGACATTTTGTTGAGGAATATACTTAGAGCAGGTACTGGGTGTGCAGCTGCAGTGAGAGCTGCAGGTTGTGCCTGGGTGGGAGCCCCAGGCAAGGGGCTGTGAGCTGGTGCTGCCCTTTGCACAGGGACCTGTGGCACTGGCCTGGTGACCGGACACTGGGACACAACAGGAGCCAAGGGCTCAGCAGAAAGACCCCAGACTATCCCAGGCATGGAGGGTACAAAACCTGGGGATTCCTTTGTTGAGGGTCCCTCCCCAGATGCACCAGCTCGAGCTGTTTCTGTGTTACTGCACCATGAGTAAATTATTTTAGAATCCAGACATCTGGGACTCTGCTGGGGGAAACCCAGGGCTGAGCCAAACCCTGTCTGACCATGTGAGTGTGAGGTGCACAGGGATCAAGAGGGGAACCTGTGGGCTCTCTGGAGCCACCCACTGTGAAGGGGCTTTGGTCCCAGCAGTGAAAGTCTGGGGTGCTGGGAATGTGACTGCCGGAATGGCTCCTGGATGGTCAGACAGGGAAGTTCCCTTGAAAATTTTGCAAGCTAGCTCCAGAATTATGTAATATAGGGACATTGCCAGCTCATATGATAAAACATTTCTTGTCACCCTGCTCAGCAGGATCTGAGGGGGAAAGTATTGTATATGCAACTGTAATTATGAAATTATTATTTTATATATCTACATCAAATCTGTAGCTATACAAAGGAGAAATAGGTGATATTTAAAGGCATTGCCTTTTTATTATTACTCTTATGTTTTAAAAGAATATTAGACATTTTTAATCTCAACTGTGTCTGGGTGTGTACCATGCATTTTCTTCTCTGGGGTCACTGCTGCTTTGAGTGACAGCACGGTTTGAACTCAGTTCCAAGTATAGAGGTATTACAAGGTCCACAAAACTCTCAAGAGCTTTCCCTGAGGAGTCTGTGGGACAGATCCCAAAGCTTACCTGCCATGGTTGTGCTAACTGCAGAGAAGGATTTATATTTAATAGCAAAGAACTGTCAGAACACTCTTGCAGCTTTTAAAACCATAAATAAGGAAGGTAAACAATGAGATAAAGCAGTACACTTGCTTTGTGTGCACATTTGGATGCTTGAACCATGGCCTCAAATTGACTGAGCAGTTACATGGAAATATCATTGTAAGCATTCAAGTCATTCAGTCTCATTGAAGTCAGTGAAATTTTAATTATATTAGATGGGATATTGTTTTCTTAATATTTCAGCTTTCCACTAAAAGCTTTTTTTCTTTAGTGGGGCACAGAAGTAGAATATTTATGAATGCTCTTTATAGTGTTTGCATGATCCCTTGATATTAAAGTAGCATTACTGAAGTGGTTATCTTGTTCTGCTTAAAAAAACCCAGAAGATTAAAATCAGATTGTTTAGTCATACACACACAAAAAGGTCATATTAATAACAGGACTGGTGTTTTATTTTTCAGCTTTTTAGAAGCTGCACCTGCTAAAATAGACTGATGTGTTGCAGGATGCTTTATATTACATGAATGTTGCAGGAACTGTTTTTGCCATTATGGGTGGATTATTGTAACAGTAGTTTCCTGATGACATCATAGTAAATTCCAGCTGCCCAAACAGTTATTTTCCAGAAGAGGTTATCTGCAGTGCACTTGTGCAAAATTACACTTAGAAAAGGCACTCATAGTTCCCTTGAGACTTGTAAACCAAATGTTTTGTCAAATCTATAGTAAATACAGAATTCTTTGTTTTCATTCTCTGTCAGTGGTAACAGTATGGGCACTACTGTAGTTTGTGATTCAGAATTAAACAGACAAAAATTACATTATGCAAGACAAGAGAAATGGAAGTCTGCAGTGAAAGCTTCCTGTCATGAAGGGATAGATAGCACAATGGTTCTCAAATAGGTATTCTTCCTATAGAATGTTTTGGGTGATGACCAAAAATATAGATTAGTGCCCAGAGACTGCAGTACCCCCAGTGGAATGGCAGCCTTGGTGTCCAGTGAAGGCATGAGTAGCCACAGAGCAGGAGAGGATGCTGGTTGAGAAGCTGGCCTGAGGCAGTAAAAATTCCTTTTTGTATGGGATGTTAATAGGTAGAGGTATATGCCTTTCCTAGAGTGAATTTTGATTAGTGACCATTTTTTGGGGGGTTGTTTTGTTTTTAAGCAGTAACTGCTTGGACAAGATGTTCAGGTAATGTCATGAAGGCTGCATTAGAAATTATTGTGCCTAGTCACAATTCAGAGGTTCTGTACCAGTCTTAAGAAGCCGTAATTAATATTGAGTCAAACATTTCTGGCAATTGCTGAATTTAAAATGTATATTAATATATATTTAATGAAGAATACACAATTCTATCACTGAGTCTTCAATAAATCTTGTTGCAGCAAAATAAAATCTTGGAGTCTTACCAGATTGTCAGACCCTAAGAACATCAAATAACTGTTCTCTGCCAATTTCTTTCCAGCAAATTACTGTATTCTGAGGGGATTTTAAATAACATGTTGTTCCAAGGATCATTTAATTTTAATAATGGTTTTTATTACTGGTATTTATATATGTTGAAAATGTCCTGCAGTTTTTAATGAACTGTCACAACATGTCTGTGAATTGAATAACTTACCATGATTACACACACTCACTTGGGTAAGGAGAGTAGCAGCAGTGGAGAACATTGACAGATTAACTCTTTGTAGAATTCAAAATCTTCCATCTCACTTCTCTGGTCATTGATTTTTCCTGCATTCAATGATTATATGCTTCTACTTATCCACACAAGTAAGAGCCTGCCAAGTTAAGATTTTTGATGCAAATCCTACCAAAACAAATGTATTGGTTTCTTTCAATCTCTTATTCTTCTCAGTGTTCACTGCAGTATAAAACTCCATTATTTTCCATCATCTCTTCCCTGACACACTCATGTGCTTACCAGTCTTGCTGTCCCACTGGATCCACTGCAGGTTTGTGCAAGGTGCAGTTAGTTTCCACCCTTGTGTGTCCCTGTGGGAATGGTTCTATTCAGCACACAGATCCAACATACATCCAGTGCCACCACCTTGTCTGTGAAGGAAATCTTCAGCCTCATGACGTTTCAGACCTCTCTAGTGTCAAAAAAGTCTTTGTAGTCCCTGTAAGCTGTGCCACTGAGGCTAATGCTAGTTTGGGTCAGCCTTGGTTTGTCCTGTGCCTTTGGCAGAGCTGTAGCTTCATCAGATGGGCCTGATGAAAATAAGCAATGTGACTCCTGTGTCTCTAGGAGGACAAATGTGCCAAGCCCCCTCCTTGCTCCTACACAGTGCTAGAGATTTCAGAGATTCATGCATTTTATAAAATATTAACACCTTACAACTAGGATTCTGGCACTCTTAGTTTTTTTTTACAATCCCATTTTGAGGATGTTATTTTGATCTATGCTCAGGAGGAGATTGATTCTTCTCTGGAGAAAGCTTTGAAGTGATAGAAACATGTAAGAAAATAGTTTTGCTCGCTGACAATAATTCAACTTGATCCCAAACAATTTGTAATGAAAATACTTTTCTCCTCACTAATCCAATGTTACAATAATTACAACAGCAGATCAATAGCAGGAAGTATAAAACAAAGTATTACTTCAGATATTAAGCCACAAATTGATCTCCTTGTCAAGCCTAGAGTAAATGCTGTATCAACATTTCAAAGATTTGAGGATGTTCTGAAATGTGATGGTGATGGCCCAACAGAGGGAAAACAGGAATTTATTTTATGCAAGTGTGTTAACTCTTTGCAGCCTGCATCTACAAAATCCTGCTGTTATCTCATTTTGCACTCACATATTACATCAGTGTCCTTTGACTATTGCTCCACCTGGCTCTGATAGCATACAAGATTCTCTGGATAATAACAATCCTCACTTGACTTAGAAAGAACCACCAGTACTTGCACACAATCCAACACAAGTCTTGTCCAATTGGCAAAGGATTCCAGAATTTATGTGACAAAAGTATTCTACTCCAAATCAGTTACTGATCAAAATAATTCCTTCTTAGGAAAATAATGACACCAGAAGGTCTTCATATCACAGAAGATTCTTTAATTTTCTTGGACAACTGATGACTCTTGCAAATCTGTACTGACTAAATCATACTGACCTGTTCTAAAAGAAGTAGAGGGAAAAAAGTCTGAGAAATTCTAGAATTCTTTAGAAAAAGAAACAGGTAATAGAAATTTATGTATTGTAATTTTTCTTCTAAAATGCAAGAAACTCTTCTTGATGTTTCTTTTCTTTCCTAATGGGCTGAGGTGTGAAAGTTGTCCTTACACTACTGTGGGCACACTGAGGTTTTAGAAGCTGCAAATATCACTACTCAATTCACTTCATGGTGGTTCTTTTATAAGCCAGTAAGAAAGATTGAAAGGAGTTCTGTCACTCTGAAGAATTTGTTCCTGAACATGTTTTTTTAGACATTGAATATTGCTGTGACTTAGGTGTGGCACATTTAAGCAGTCAGCTTCTCCTGTAGAAGTGCTTGCCAGGTAGGTGCAGTGATCTGGAAAAAATAGGCTTTACTTTCTGTGGGCTTCTTCTGCTCTGATGAGTGTACAGAAGGAGCACTTAGGAATCTGAGGGTTTGGTTCCTTCCTTCCTAGTGCAGGAGAATCTGCAGGGAGAGGTTTGGTGTGTCATCAAATTTTTTGTTGCTGTTTTTGTTTTGATAAGGGCTGCTGGTTTTTCTGGCATTTCAGTCTTTCAAATTTCTTATTTCTTGTGCAAGTGAAGAATTTGAGTAGTCAGAGGAAGAAATCTTTTTGATCCAAACCTCTTTCACCTTCTACTGAGTCAGTCCTCTCAAATAGAGATGACCAGCTGAGCAGTCAGAACTCCTATTTTTCCTAGCAGAAATTACTCCTGTGTTTAACTGTGTATTAGTATGAAGGAAGAAGGAAAGTGGTAATTCTCAGGTCTTGGCCACCACTGAGGCTTTGTCAGCCAGTTATGATTAGCTTGATCATTTAATTACTTTTCCAGCACTCCGAATAAATATTGCTTCGCAGTGAAGAACAGAACAAAACTGCAGGTGTCCCTTCAGTAGAGCAAGACAGCTTTTCTCTAGTCTAGCCTTTTGTTGTTACAGCAGTGTTTCCAGCTGTGATACTTCCTTGTTGCCAAGTAGTGGTAAATAGCTGTATAAATCACAGTAATGCTTGTACCATTTGGGTACAGCCAATTGCTTTTTGACTCTAACGGGTGTACATATGCTTACTCTCATATTTCAAAGTTAATTGTTAATATTTCTGTGAAAGTGATATCTTTGGGAATTGAAGAATGACCTCATTTGAAGTGCTTCATCTTCAAACTTTGTGTTTCATTCCTCACTTGAAGCATACACAATTTTATTTAAATTGTATTTTAAATTTATTTTCTCCAAGACTGTCTTCAGATCTTGAAGTCAGTAGCCATTGCCTGCCTAACCTAAAGTCAGTAACAGTGCTGGGATATTTGGTTTAGGGCAGCAAATACAGACAGGTTCTGACCATGCAACCTGCAGTGAGAATTCAAAGTGCTTGAGAGAGGTGGGGTTGTGTCTCAGTACTGGCAATTGCAGTCTGCAGTCCAGCAGAGTTTTGCTGAGTGTTGTTCATATTTCTCAAGAGGAAATGGGTAGGTAGGGAGCCTGTGTGGGTGGGAAGCTCACTGGCACTGGAGAAGGATGACTAGAGTCCCAAGTTGATTGTTCTCAGCTTTCTTTGTACAGAGCTATAGGCACACCTGGCTTCCTGTATACCTGCAAAGAATAGTTTACACTCAAAACTGAATAAGGTGTGGGGCTTGGGTAGCTCTTGAGGGTGAAGAAAAGGAAGATCATCTGTTACATAATGTATAGCTTTGGGTTTGTGCTGATTAAAGAAACCTGTGTCTCCATAGGCATCTTCTGTCTTGCAATAGGAGTCAAAATAAATTTTGCTGACAGGAAAATAATAAATACGGGTAGAAAAATCAGAGTGCTTGTTGTCCTTTTGTTCAAAGCATGTTGAGATGGACCTGAAGTGGAACCCTGACAGAGTTTCTCATCCAGGCTCATCTGAAGACCAGGAGACTGATTTGAATTGGCAAGGCAACCCAAATCCCAGTCCATTGATTAAAGATGATGGAGAGCTGTTTATGGATGAACATCTTTCCCCCAGGAAACTGGTGAGTAGGCATCCAACTTTTTAATGAAGTGGAAGAGGCAAACTGGCATATACAGAGCTGTATTAACCTTCCAACTGCTATTGTACTGATTGTGGATTGTTGCCTCTCTGACATTTAGCTTTCTGTGTAAAGTAGATTCTGTCTTATGAAAGTATATCAAATGTTTGTCCTCCTTTCACCTTGTTCTATGTCAAAAGTATTCCCAGCATGAATGTGGCTGTGTTTATTGCCAGAATTCTTGAAGTAGAGTGAAGAAAAGTACAGGTAGCATAATTATAGTCTATACAGATCTCATTAATGCCATCTGGAGTACCTTGAATCTTAACATTAGAAAAAGAATTTACATCAATCTTTTTCTAGAGATTGGAAATGTAACTTTAAAAGCAGGTTTTTTTCCTCTGAGTTAGTGAAATCTTCTGTCCTGCTAAAAAGCCAATTAAAATATTCTGCTAATGATAGAATATACATGTCAAAGTGGGAGGAATTTCAAAGCATATTTGAAAGCCATGTTGCTTTTAAACTGAGGGAAATTATTTTGGTATGCAGCCTATTGAAAAGAGTAACATGCTGAAATCTTCATGAAGGAATTCACTTTGTTTTAGAATATTTGGTTGCACACTGTATTGTACTTGCTCAGGACTAATGAAGGGTGAAATCCTGTGGGATGTGTAGGAGCTGACCAAACCACGTCACTTTCCTGTGCTAAAGAAAGGGAGAACTGAGAGCAGAACTTGAGGAGAGAGGCTTTCTATGTTGCAGACCTACAGAAGAACCTCTCTTCTGCTGGGGAGCGTTTGTGAAAGACAGAGGAGGCTGCCAAGGCTGTGGTTCAGGTGCTCCCAGCAGCCAGGCTGGTGATGGCAAGCATCCATAATCCCCCGTGTATCCACAGCACCAGTGGAGAGACAGAGCTTCCACAGGGAGCAGATTCCAGCTGCAGGCTCACACTGCTCCCCAGCCACTCCCAGCTACATTCCACTCACCATTTTGACCATGTGCTGTAGATTAGGCAGAACTATTGCTCCCTAATTAGCCAAGTCTTTTAGTGTTTATAAAATGGTTGGAGATGCAAAAACCCGTTTCTGCAGAGTGGGTATTTTGAGCATTCTGGAGATAGACCACACAACCACGCAGCAGTTTATGCCATTCGCTTTCCTTGGTCTCATGAGAACCTCTGACCACTTCTTAGTCTTTTTTTAAAACCTGGCATAGAATTGGACCAGCCTAATGTGTTTGTGGCCTGTATAAATCTGATGGGAACTTCTCAGATTAGTCTGTACTTTTAGGGCACGAACCAAAGCTCATTAGAGTAACCAAAACAGTTGCCCTCTGATTCAATCAAGTCTGAATGAAACCCTTAGGAAGTTCTTTCATTGGCATGAAGTTCTCTTTCTGAACCTCTGCTGCTGTGAACTAAAGTTCACAGCAAACTGTAAGCAGAAAAGTCTGTATAAGACAAGGTTACCTATATCCCATGAAGTTCCTATTTCTTATTTTGTAACTTTTTTAAAAGTGCAGATAAGAAGTTAAATAATTGAGTTTTGCCTTTTTTGAGATTGTGAGTTTTAGCATTTGTAAAGAATCTAATTTCAAAGATTCTTTTAAATGAAGTACACTGTCCTGCTAATTTTTCTGGACACAGTTATTTCCTGCCCTGGAGCTCAGCATTTGTGTTGGCATAGCTGGGATACTTCCTGCTCAGAGGAAAACTACATGACATTGTCAAGGAAACATTTACAGTGTTTATAGCTTGTTTTAATAACATACCCCATCTACCTATTCTCTGACCTTTATGCTGGTCAAATGGAAACCACTGCTGCCATGAGTTTACTTCTTCTGGATTTGCAAATGTTTAGAATGTTCAAATATTTAATGCAAAACAAGTTTTCACATGCATAATTCTTTCAAGACCCACATGTCATTGACAGTCAAATGGTTTGAAAGATTGTCTTGCTTAAATCAATACAATTGCAGTATCTTTTAGATTGTGTTATTGTTGTGAATATTTTAGGAATTATTGATTGTATCTGTTCAAGTGTTCTGAGAAGGAGATTAATAGACTTCTAAAATACAGGCTCATTAAAGTAAAATTGTTTTATATTCAAATGAGGGCATGAGCCACACTTCAGTGTTGTGTAGGCAAATTTTTGGACACCTTATGGATGTTCCTGAGTACTCCTTGTCCTCCAAATGGTCTGCTTGCACCAGTTTGGTTTGAGTTTAGGGAAGCTGCACAGTCTAGATGTGCAGACTGTGGATATTGGGCACCTTGAACTGCAGCCTGCAGCCTCATTTCTACCTGCACATTTGACTCATTTTGCCCCTTTTCCAGGGGAATGGCTATTTTGTAGTGAAACAATTAGCAGTCTCCATTAGCAGTCTGCATTATTAAGAACTCTCTAAAACTTGTGATACTTGTTCCTTTACTTTTTATCTGCTTGCTGCATTGTTTTCCCCCAAAGAGAGGAAAGTTTGCTTTGACTGATTTTTTTTTTCTTTCCATTTTGCCTTCTTGGACTGTGCAGAATAAAAGACTACTTCTATAAAACCATTGGGCCATTGCCCATTTTTTTTTTCTCTCATTGAGGATCCCCTCACCTAGACTTTATGCTCATTCACCACAGAGTTTGTAGCCTTCTGTAGCCTTGTTTCAGCATAATGTTCACCTCAAATCCTGTATGATTTCATTATTTCCATTATGTTAACCACAACTTCTAGTTTATTCTTGCTGCCAGCTCTCTTGCTGCACTGTTGTGTTAACATCTTTATATCTGAATGTCCTTCATCCAGACTACAGGTCAAAATCTTTTGATGCAAGTGTTGGTATCATTAGATGTCATTTTTATTCTTTCTGCTAGTATCAATATCAATTTTCTGTTGTACTCTTTAATCTTCCTCTATATGAATAGGCATTCTTGCTTTTCCATTTATACCTGTCCTATTAATATTTTCAGCTCTCTATTTTCCTAGTTATTTTCCTATTAATATTTCCCTGCTCTGCTCATCCTTATGGGTGGCTGTCAGATATTGTAGAATACCAGGGTGAGCAAATTCTCACTTTGTTCTGAAAACTGGCTAGCAATGGGCAATTAATTTTTAACTCTGTTAGGGCTGAGACACAGATTTTTCATTAAATGTGGAGAAACTGAAATTAAGGGCGCCACCTGTCTTTAATCACATTTTTATTTTGTTCTATCAACCCCCATCCTCTCCCTGCTGTTTGCAAAGGATCTTTTCCTGACTTCCACTAAAAGCATTCCATTTCGCAGAAGAAACTCATTTTACAAGGTCAAATGATCTTCCAGACATTGTCACATTATAAAACCCAATCACGTTTGTGTGTGATCTTTAGAGAAGAAAGGAAGTATTTCTCTAATTCTGCTTTTTATTGATCCTGCTCCAACTAATCGTGTTTTGCAAACTTAGGAACACGTGTTCGGATGTGGTGTTTAGTTTTGTTGCTCAGGAGGTTAGGGTGTATTTCATATGGTATGCACTCATCCTCGTGGGAAAGAGAAAATGCTGGAGGGTCCTGGAACAACAGATTGGATTCTTGCTGTAATGGCTCAATTGTTTCCTTTTTCCTTTTGCAGAAAGTTTTCCTCACTGTTGTAAGATAAATGGATTTGAGGGGAAAACTGGACATCAAGGAAGTGCAGAATCTTGATAAATTTTGTTGAATAAGAGAATGGAAGTAACTGAATTTGATTGAATTTGGATCTGCTGAATTCTTTATTAGAAATGTATAACTTTTTTTTTTAAAGTTTGAGGGATCCTCTGCTCCAAGGGTAGGTAGTTTCAAAGTTAGATCAGACTCCTCAAGATAGACAGAGTAGAGGTAATAATTTGAACTGGAAAAAAATTTACAAACCCTCCTTTAGTTTCAAAACTTTTGTGTTATAAGTTCCTCTCCTAACACTAATACTTAAACAGTAGTGAAGACTTGTAGTTGCTACTTAGGCATCTGATGTTTTGCTTTCAAATTTTCATGCCAGGAATCTTTATATGTGTACACACACAAATATATGCTTTTATATGATAAAACTCAGATATTCATTTACTTACAGCCACCAGTGTTTAACTAATTACAGTCCTGACCTTTCCATGTTCAGTGACACAATCTTGAACAACGATTGTAGCTACTGTTGGGGTATAACTTTTTTTATATCTCTGTGAGGGAAAGTAAATCCTTAAAACAAATCCAAGAAAAACTGATGTAAGAATGTCTACTATCCTGTCTACTCCTGACCTACCTGTTAATTCAGGACATAGTTGAAACTGAGGGGTTTTTTCCACCTACAGAAGTGGCACGTGGTATTTCTGGGAGATCAGTGTCCCTCCCATCTTGTTTCTGGTGCTCTACATGCCTGCTGCAGTTTGCAGTTAGATTTCCCAGCAGCTTGCCACATCAGATCCTTAATACTGGTTTAAAAAAAGGTGTCAGAACTGTGAATCCCCAGCATGAGTCAGTGAGGAGCTGAGCTGTAGATAGCAAGACTAGGCAAGGACCTATTCATGTGGATCTGCTGGTGTGACATGGGGGCTTCAGCACAAGAATAAAGACATCTTTACTAATGCATCCACCACTACTTAAATGTCATATTTACTGCCTCATCTACACTTCCCATAGAAGCCAAGAAAATCTCTTTTTGTAGCATCTAGCTAACCTCTTCATCTGAGCTGAGAGAAGAATGTATTTATATATATATGAAGAAAGTAGTTAAATACAGCTAAATATTTTGGTTAGGGGCATCTTCAGCATTTAGCCCTTTTGAAAGGGAGTTTGCCTGTGAGGCCATAGAAGTTCTGTTCCCTTTCATTGAATCACTTAAGACCTCAATTAGCTAATATTTTTCTTCTTAGAATAAATATTTTGTCATACATTTAGCAACTTTTTTTTTTTGGTGAAGGAAAGATTATACTTGAGTTGGGAATTAAAAAAAAAAAAGTGATAAACACATGAATGGACATGAATCTAGAATTTGCATACAGGTGCAGTATTCAAAGAGAGCAATCTCACCACTCAGGAATTCCTGTCTTAGCCAAATTAACCAGGATCAGCAAAATAAATGCACAGCTGGAAATATTTCTCTGACAGCTGCATGCAACTTGTTCCTCAGCAACATGCCTACTTTTCTTAGAGTATGTGAAAAATCTAGAGAAGAGAGAAGACATCAATTGTGTATGCCAGTTTTGACTGAACAGATATTATTTGCCAATTAAGGCATTTACAGATGGCTGCAAGTGGAACTTGAACTGGATTTCCCAGCATCTCCAGGTGACTTCTCCACCAGTTGGGAAGCTCTGCAAGCACAGAAGTATTTCTCACTTGCAATTTTTTACAGAATACTTACTGGCTTTTCTTGCCAGTCAGAGGAGAAGCTTTCCAAACCAGTGGGCAGTCCCCAGTTGGCCAGACATTTTGCATGGTGGGAATGGTTTGTGAAACATCATGGACTTGCTTCTTAAAATGCTGGTTAAATTATTTACCAATAGCTTCTTCATGAATAATAGTTTTACTCCTAATTTGAAGAAGGTGAAAAAAAGGTGAAGTGAACTTTATTCACCTTTGTGTTACTTATGCATATTCAAAGTATCTTCTAAGACTTGTGCTTTACCATGGAAAGGTGTCCTTTCAAATAAACAAATTCACAGTGGAGTGTAAAACTGCTGCTCAGAATCAGCCTTTCAGGACACCTACTTGAACATGATGTGCCAGAAGGATTTTGATGTTTGATTCTTCAGAAAACATCTCTAACTGATACCTACCTTGCAGGGCTGCAGATGAGTGGCAAGCAGAGTCCTCTCATAACACTAACAGTCATCTTAAAATTATATTGGTTTTTTTCAAGGTATCTTTTTGATTTAAAATAACTGAATATATCCCACTGTTTGCCTAGTTCGTCCTTTTCTGTTTGCTCTATTTGGAGGCTGAGCAGCTGGAAACAGCCAAAGAAACACTTAGATGGTACAACACCTTCATGTCTGTAAGCATTCCTGGGGCACAGGCAGAGACATTCTGTCCCTGGCTGTCAGAACAGCCCATTAAGCTATGGGCAGGCAGTCATTACCTGAAACCACAGTGGGACACCTCTGAATTAGGGCAGGAGCCTGTCCTAGACCTGGGATGGCCCCAGGAATAAAGAGAGACAGAGCACTGTAGCATCCTTTCTATTCACATGGTGCCAGACATCTCTCTGTCCAAGCTGATGACCCCTTCAATGTGTTGGGTCATGGGGTTTTTTTTCTCTTGGAGCAAAATTCATCCAAAATATCCCTCCTTTCAAATGATGATGAAGGTTCCCATGTTTTGACATTAAATAACAGCATAAATAGAAGATCCTGCTAAATAGGTTTCATCTTTGCTTAAATGTTTCCATGTCCTTCCTTAAATGTCCCCCACTCCTGGTGTCAGAATTTTCTCAGTGATGTGAGGAGTATCACACTTGCAGGTGCACCAGCATGCCAAGAATGGTGTTTGGAGAGTAGTAATGTCCTAACTATCTTCCACAGGAACCATTCCCCATGAATCCTTCTCTCGAAGTGCCACCCTGACCTTTGCTTGCTGACTCGCCTGCAATCAGCAGCTGGGGTCTCAGTGCTTTAGTACCTTTAAATGAGCTCATATCCCCCACCCAAGAGCATTTCTCATTTCCTTCATGTACTACACTAGCTTGTGCATCCCACAGCAAATTGGTTTCAAGCTGTCCCAGCATCCCTTCACCATCAGCAGATGGAAGGACAGAGATTGTCACAGAGACTCTTGGAAATGCGGAACAGGGAGGTGGGCACTGAGAATATATCTGGGGTTTGTCACATCTGGCTAGCACATGCTTCAGGACAGCTATCTATAGTTCAAAGAGCTGGTGATGGCTGCCAATAACCCTTTCCAGCACTGGAGGCACAGTTCTGCCTGCTGCAGTACAAAAATACGGGTGCACTAAGCAGCTCATCTCTCAGACAGTGGAAAAGGTATGAGTGATGGATCAGGAAGAGGAAAAGAGAGCAAGGAATGACACTGGTAATCCCTGGTATGAGGAAAAGGATTAGGGAACCCTAGATGAGGAGTGAAGAGAACTTTGTGCCGATTTTATACTTGGATTTTGAAACGAAAGATCAGGGAGCAGAACTGTGAAGGCAGGCGGTCTGGAATACAGCAGGGGAAGGACAGCATGCAGGGAACTTGCAGACAGCAGAGCAGAAAAGGGCTAAATAAGGAGTAAAGGCTCTTTGCGGTATCAGGACCTTTTGCTACTCGGCTGACAAAGTGTGCAAGCTTATAACTTGTTCTGAGACTTCTTCCTGTTCTGATGTAGGCTCTTAAAACTAATTTGATGGCAAGCAGGGAGGTATTTTTCAGAAACTCCTTCCTTTAGTGACAGTGAACTTGCATCTGAATCCAGCAATCTGGGTGCATGATTTTATGCCAGGACATCGGCTAGCTCTTGTTTCACACATAATCTCGTGCTATGTGACAGACAGTGTCATCTGCTGAAAAGGGTTACTGCAAAATGTGTCTTGCCATGAGGATATTGTGCTCACTTGGAGAGAGAAAGCAGTCTGTAGCTGTTAAGTTTGCTGCCTTTACAAGATCAAAACACTTTTTGCGGTGGCTGCACGTGGGAATAGAGTCTTAGAAACTTTCTTATGTTCAGCCTGCTTAAAATCAGTTTGAAAAAATAAAAATAACATTAAAAAATATTTAAATTTAATGTTTTAAAAGTAGTTCAAAAGCAGTTGAAGGTATTGGATAATGCTGTTTCTTAGGAGTGCAAGTCAAGACCTTAGAAAGTTTTCAAGAAGGAATGCTCAGTTTTTTTCTGGAAACCACGTCCTTTTGAACTGCAATCTCTGTTACACTCAGACTAGTTTTGGTCCTTTGTAAGAGGATGTGGAAACATCAGAGGAAGTTGCAGCCACTTGTGCACAATAAAAATGTTACCTAGTGAGCAGGAATGTTGCAACCACCATTTTTTCCTTGCAAAATTAACTGGATATTTTCATGGTTATTTTTTCTTCCCAAAACTCATAAACAGAAGTCGTCCTACACATTCCCTTCTAATGAATAAGTTCTCCCTTATTAAAAAAACCCTAAAGAATGTTGTAGCTTTTTAATAGTGAGAAAATTTGTCTCCTGTCCATGGTGGTTACTGAATGACTTTCTGCCTTCACCTTAAGTAAAGGCCCAAAAGATTGGTGGCAATACTTTCAACCCCTGCTCTTGGTTGCATCATTGAGGAGGAAACTCTGGTCCCAGGGTCAGACATTTCTTTGAAGTGGATATGTTCAGCCCCACATCCTAATTCTTTTGACACAGAAAGGTGAAAATTTAGAAGTTTCACCACTATGTATAGCATCAACAATTTCAGGCAGTTAGCATGACAGATAAACCTTGCTTTTATTTTCTCAAGGATTATTTCAGACCCCTCCAGGAACCACTAAGCCATGAGGAAGAAAGGATACAGTTCTTCTGGTCTGCTTTGTTGAATTCATGCAACTGAGCTGATGCAAAGGAGGTGTTGGGATATGCACCCCGAGTGAGGGAAAAGGGGAGAGAGAAACTGGATCACAGCAGGAAGAAATAAGGGATGAGAGCAGTGGTAATGTGAGATTGCTTCAGTTCCTTGTGGAGCTGCAGCCTGGCATCTTAGGATTTCACAGCCTTGCTGTAATTTTTACTGACAGTCTTAAAGCTTCCCTCTCTCCTCTGTGTATAGCTTCTGCTTGTTTTGTTCCTCCTGCTTACCCCTAGCAAGGCAAAATGGACATGTATATATCAATACAGACTTTAGGATATTAGGAAAGAGTCTGCATTCACAACACATCCTTGCATAATGCAGTGGTTCATCCAATTACTACAATTTTGTAAAAATAATGAAGGATTTGGAAGGCCTCCATTTGCATTGCCTAGATACTTTCAAAGAAATTCATAATTCTTGTAATTAGTGTAGTCTTCTGCCAGAAAAGTGAGCTGCTTGAGCTAAAATCATGTTTCTTGTTATTATTTTAGGATTAAAAGGTAAACTGTGTTTTGCTGGATTTTACTACCAACACCTTTTGAATTACAGGTGATGTTTAAGGCTATCACTTTCTATCTACTGAGTATTAGTGCAAGACTTGTGCAAATCTTAAAGCATGGACATACTGTTCAAGTGAAGCTAGCTGGCATGTAGGTCTGCTGCTGGTTTGCAGCTTGAATGTAACCCTGAACCTTGACTCTTAAAAGCAATGTATAAGTTTTGGGAGGGTAGAGTATTTTGGGGCTATAAGGAAAGAAAGATCTTTGACTACTACATTCATTTCAATGTGATAGCACATCTAGCCATGTTAACCCTGAAATATATGTTGACAAAAAACTGGTTGAAAATCTTTCTATGCCTTTTGCTGCTGTGACATCTGGTTTATTGCATGAGAGTACTCATATATTTTTGCTTATCTTTACAGAAAATTTTGGCAGGGGTAGATGATCTGAAGCAAGTGAAGGCCCTAGAGATGCGAGTAGACACCAGAGAGATCAGCTTGGGGAACTTTGGTAAGAAAATACTTTATTTTCTGCTCATCATCTTGAATTTTCCTTTATGGAAAATAAAGGGGATTCACTAACCAACACCCAGTGAAAAGTACAGTCCTTCTCAAGAGTTCTTGAAACAGGATCTCCTTGTACCTCACATTATTAGACCTCTGTCTTCTGTGTGAGGCTCTGAATACAACTGGAAACTCTGGCAATGGGATGAGCGACATGACTTCTATCTAAAGCCAATTAGTTTGGACAAATTTTTCTTGTATGCTATGCTAGGTCCTAAATGAGCATTTACTCTTGTCTCTAGTGAACAAGAGCCAAAGATCAGCTTCTCTCCACTGTGAGATTTCTCTGTGACTGAGGAATTGCCAGTGGTATCAGGTGGCTTATGCTTGCAGTAGCAAGTCTGCACCTGGCACCACCTCACTGAGCTGTGCTGGAATATGAGCTGGGGGCAGCTTCTGTAGGTACATCATTTTGATGAGCCCCAAACAGCCCTAACACTTGTCATTCATTTTAATATCTCAGCATCACTATACCAGGGAAATGAGAGGTACCAAAGGAATTCCCTCTGTAGCAGAGTTAACACTGAGAATATAAAGCCTTCCATTTTTTTTCCAGTATTAGCAGTCATTTTCTGTCATGTGGATTCCTACCACACCCAAGTCCATCTTCTGCTACATTGAAGCTAAGTATTTACTGCAGGGTAATATTTTCTGTGCTAAAAAGAGCTATGGCCCCACAACTGAGTGCTGGTGCTTTAGACAAGCAGTTAATTTTTCATATGCAAATGACTAATGCAACAGCTGACTAGCTTTAATGGGTCTTTTGATGTCTATTTGTCAAGAATGGTTGAGCAAGAACAGTGAAGGGGGCTTTTGTTTTGCATATATAGCCCCTTTGTATTGGTTATTCTGTTTATTTCATGAATAAGTCTCTTTCTCATAGGCACTTGATAATTTAAGGTAAATTACATCTGTTTCTTTCAGAGATCATAATCTATTCAATCATGTTTCCTCCAGTTGATAAGGAAATCTCATTATGCCATTTCTATAATGCTCAAAAGTGGTGCTCCCATTCCTATGCCATTTTGCATTAACTATGACAGGCTAGCAAAATGTTTCACCTTCATCACTCTCTACTTCCCTTTCCATTACTGGAATAAATCCCTCCTCCTCCCCACGGTTAGGCTTTTGCAACCTTTACAGAATATGAAATACAGAACACTATGTCCATGATGCAAATAATTTCCATCTTGTTTATCTCCCACTGTTCACACCTAGAGTTGGCCCTTGAGGGCCATAAAAATGAGCACCTGCAGGTTCCCACTGCTTTTGAGAATAACAGAACACAAAGAAAATTCTGAATTTCTTTCTGGTTGCTTTTTAAGGTGTGTTTCTAAGTATTCTTGGTGTGAAAATCTCTTTGCAAATGTCAGCATGTGGCTAGGGAGAAAGTTTGCTTCAGTTTCTTTACATTTTTTTTACATGGCAGATGATTTTTAGGTACATGGAATAAGGCCTAAATGTTTAGGGGTTTTGCAGAACAATTTGCACCTCCACTGTGAGTGCTGCAAGCAAGACTGCTGTTGGAGATGTTGGGCTCATTGCTTGCTCCCTGCTGGCTGCCTGATCCTGGGACTGTGCTGCTGGCCTGGTCTGTGGTCTCAGGGCTCTGGAGAAATAGCCAAGGAAAAGAGTAGGGTAAGAACCAGTCCAGCTGGAATGACAGATATTCCAGTGTGACAGGATCTAAAGTTTTCCCCCTGTTAGGACAGTCAAGCAATAGGAGTATCCAGAGAGGTTTGAAGACTTCATCCTGGTGGGTTTTCAAGTGGGTGAAGAGCTGAGCACCCTGATCTCACAGACAACCTGGCTCTGAGCAGGATGCTGGGCTTGAGACCTTCAGCTGGTTCCTTCCAACCTGGACTGCTCTGTAATTTGGTGTTTCTTTTGCATTTCAAACCTGGCTTTCTTTATACACATATTAAACCATTCACCTTGCTCTCACTATATTCCTTAGCTGTGGAAGGTGGGTAGGAGCATATTTATCACCAGCAAATTTTTTGGATGATCAGTCCACACTCAGTAAACAATGTTGTTTTGACTGGTTTTATGTGTAAAGATAAAATAGGTCATGGAAGGTCCTAAATGGCCAGGTGAAAGTGTTAGAAGCTACAAGACTGCACATAATTCTGAGTCATCTAGAACCTTACAGCACTCAAATCCCAAATTTACAGAACACTTTTCACTTGAGAAACATTTCAAGGTTCACAGCCTGTGTTACAAACTGTAACACAAACACTCAGGGCCTAAAGATTTCCAGAGTGATTTAAAACTTGTTGCTTGATGTTTTTCTTGAGACCATTCCACTTTGGGATGTGCTAAACTTTAAATCACCATCCTGTTAACCTTGTCCAGTTTGTCAGATCTGCCTCTACAAAATGGCATGACAAATGATGGAGAGGAAGTGTTACTTTTCATAGGGACAAGGTGTGGGCTAAAACATGAAAATACTCGTATTGAAATATTTTCATGTGGTCAGTTTTAAAATTAAGGAAAGGCTTCATGCCAGAGCTTAAATCTGAATCTTTGCAGGGCTTGGGGTAATTGCTGAAACCTCTAGCTGTTTTCAGTGCACCTTACTGAGGGACAGACAAAACACTGAATGCCCTGACAAGTCTTGTATCCAGCTTTGCATATCTTGGGGTTGATTTCTGTGTTCCTCAGATGCATGTAGACCTCAGTTCATGTCCAAAAAGAGGGACTATTTCCTTTTCATTAGCTTATCCCTTCAGTTTTGATTGCTGACAGGTATGGAATTGCATTCATGACCGGCACATAAAAATTCCTTTTGAAAATGATGGTGGGATAGAGTCATTTAAGACACTACATAGTCCTCTTATTTCTAAGTAATTTTAATAGCTCCAAATCAAGTTACCCACAGTGCTGTTCGCTGGTCCTTATTGAATTGTTGCCTGCTGGTGGCCAGACTAAGTAGATTAAGTGTCTGGAGATTGCCACTTCCCTTGCAGGCGTTTTATCGAGGCAAAGCTCTGCCAAGGGTTCAGGAGTAGCCATGTGCTATTTCTCATGCAGGGACAGCATCTCTCTTTCCTCTTGCCCTATTTGTTGGCACTCCTGGTGCAGGGCTGGGACACCTCTGCTGGCAACCAGCCATGGCAGTAGCAGGTGCTTGCATGGCCAGGGAGCAGCACAGGGGCTGGAGGAGCAAATCTGGTATGATGTCACTGTCCAGGATGGTCTTGACTCAGCTGGTACTGACAAACTCACTGAGCAGGGCTGGGGCAGGGTCTCCAGGAGTCACAAGTATGCTCTGGGGCAGTGTGCTTATGGGAAACCCTGCACTGAGGTTTTCCTGTCAGATCCCCATCTCAGGTAGCTCAACTGCAGCTGCCTTGGGTTTGACTGAAAGAGCTGTGGTCTCACCCCTCCCAGTTGTATTGCCACTTCATCCCAGAAATGTGCAAAAAATGAGTGTATAGAAATAGCATTGAAGTGATACATCTTGCTTGATCAAACACAGCTCAAGTGAACTAAATAGACTGTTTAATTTGCATATCAGGTTGCTCTTGCTAGAAGAATACAGCCTGTTTTCATATGCTTGTTTTGTGTTGTAGGATCAACAAAGCACGATGGTTGGCTAATGCCAATGCAAGCATTTGTCAGTAATTTCTTTTGTTTGTTTTTCATTAGTCCATATTTCAAAAGACACAAGTCAAGCCTCCATGATTTCTTGTTAACAGCAGAAAAACAAAGATATATGATGCTACCTAAAGAATACTTCATAATATAAATAAGTGTTGGAAGTATTGTAACTGTAGGATATAATAAAACCAGCATTTTGGCTGCTTTCTCTTTACTCCTGGGCTGTTTTCTAAATGTCATCTGCTGTACCAAGGCACCTTGGAAAGACATCCACAATGTGAAGTGCAGCACTTCAGGGTGTGTTGTTGAGTGTGTGTATCTGTAACTTTTATTCACCCAACTTGCACTTTGATTTCTTTCTGCCCTTCATTTGGTTTTGTTCCACTGGTACAGTAGAATAGTTTAACACTAGTACATTGCTGGTGGTTAGTAATTTCAGAGCCATGTAACAAAACCAGTCTTTAGTGAAAGGGAATCGCAGACAGATGAGATAACGCTGCTTGTCATTCTGAATTCTCAGCCTTGTCCTGCAATCATCAGCAATTCTGTGGACCAGTCTTGTTTTTAAAATCAAAATTATACAAAGGAAGGCAGTTTCTGGATGAGGAATATACCACTTGTACTTCTGAAATTAATATTGGAAGTTAATACTGTTGTATTTTAGAGTACTTTTATGTTAGTATCATGTGTCCTTGCTCTGAGGAAAGATGCCATGGGGTTAAAATTAAGAAAATTAGAAATGTACTGTTACATTAGGATAAGTATCTTGTCACCTTCATTTTACAATTTTCTCTTCCCAATTTAATCTTCGGGCCTCTAATCGATTTATAAGGATTTGGGACTCTAAAAACCAGAAGAAGTCAATGGAATAATGAATTCTTAGCACCAAAGAACAATTACATATCAATACGAAAGTTAAAGGAGGGAAGAACCTGCAGACTTGCAGAAATACATTGCAGAATATTGCTGGCAGAATTTTGCACCACCATGCATTGTATATTTCTATTTCAAGCTAGGAAACCACACATTAAAGGGTAACACTTTACGAGTTCCCAGGGATAGATTGTGCCAAAGTGCAAAAAAAATCTGAGATGGAGGATCAAGTTACAATAATGAACTAACCAGATGTGAAAATTGTATTATCAGCCTGTCACTCGGCCTCTTTGGATCCTTTAATAGCTTCTTCTTTCCTGAACCAGCCCTAAATGCATTCAGTGAAAAGCTTTTTCTTGGGCAAGGCTCTCCATTTCTCTTGACTCCTCATTCAAATCTTCTGCCTAACACCAGTCCTTAAAACTCCTTTTGCCTTGTAATGCTTTGCAGCAGCCTTTGCTTTAAGGCTTGGTTTAAGGTTTTACCTCTCTGAATCCATGGCACTACTGCTCAGTTTTGAGCTGGGACTGGGGAGGTTACTTCACTCCACTCATTTTTTACTTTAATACTTCAGGGGATGGCATTTAATCTCTCCATCCTGTCAGAAACAGGATAGAAATTTTTAGTGTCTAGATTTTTTTTTGGGTTGGGGGGGGGAATGGGGGTAGATTCCTTAGGGTGTGTTTTATATCTGGGGGAGTCTTTGCTCTCTAGCTAGTATGACTGCTGTTAGTAATTAACAGAGATCCTATTATTTCCTCTGCCAGGACTCCAAATTATTTTGTTGCCATATGTATGTATGAACATATAAAACTTGTTTGACATAAGGAAGCATACCCTGCAGGATGAGGATTGTGTGTTCTAATTTGTTCTTCAATTTTTGTGGATTGTGGAAAATTATTGAAAAACAAGGCTAAAAGAATTGACCAGTATGTTTTGACTTTTTTGTATCTTCAAAAGTGCTTTGCAAAGACATGAACTTAAATACTTGCAGTACAGCATGAAGATCAATATGTGCATTATGATCACTCCAAAATAACATGGGATGGAGATAATGCCTCTATTAAAACATGATTTATTAAAATGTTTTTGCCATAAATGCTCTTGTTCTGTTTAGGGAATGAACAACATGACCTCCTTTCTTTGATTTTGGGATCCCACTCCCCTTTCTTTTTTTTATACTTTGCAAAGCACTCGACTGGTGACCTTCTGGACATTGGTAAATCACCCTTTCCAGACAGTGATTACTCAGAGAACTCATAAAAATATTTGCTGAGAATACATTTTAATGTTTCAGCAATGATCCAATTTGTCTGAAATTGGTATTGCTTCTACATGGTTGCATGTTATACTGGAGGATGCTCATCAGCCTTGAGTAAACTGTGCTAGTGGGAATGGGTACACATTTGCTACTGTCCCTAAGAAATGGTTTCTGAGACTTGAGCTTATGTCTAAATTATTCTGTACCTCAGGGGGATTTGGTGTATGATTTTGGTTCAGAGATACATTTAGGGTGAACCAAAAAGGCAAAAGTCTCAAGGATATGAAAAAAACCCCATAACAACAGAATACTGAGGGGTTTATAGATATGAAACTTGTGCAATTCAATGGTAAACAATGATAAACAATTTTATCCAGAAAATTAAAATAAGAAAGCAATGCTTTGCAAAATGTAGCATTTAGGGGGCCTGTGAACTGTGAAATGTGATGTTGTGACATGGAACATTATGTGTTTGCTGTTTGACTCAAAGTTATATTTTGAAGAGGTGTTACTTGGCTGTGCATCCAGTAAGTCCATCACTACTTGCCATTAAATAGGTCATGGAATGCTATTCTCTAAAGTATCCCTTAACTCTGCAGAGCATCACTCAGTTAAAAGTCAATCAGGATGGGGAATCAGACCAAAGAAAACAGACACCCATCAAGCCAGTTTCTTTTGTTGTCTGTCTGGAAAGGTGCCATATCAGAATTTCCAGTGAGAGGTTCAAAAATTGTAATTGGGTAGTCATGCAGACAATACGTATATGTTTCAAAAATGCAAAGGATGAAATAGTTTTTGAGTGAAATAATCTTACTGATTTTCTTAGAAGAAGTCCAGCATAGGCCTGGCAGAAACAGCTAAGAAATTGTGAAAATAGCTTGTAAAATTAGATGCTTCAATTTGTAATTGTGATAATTTTCCTTTACTCTAATCCCAGGTCCTCAAAGTGATTCTTTATTCTGTTCCCACAGGTGTGCATCTGCCTAATCTGAGAGAACTGAAGTTGAACAATAGCTTGCTTGCATCTGTGAGGTAAGAAATGAATGATTCTGGAAAATAAATATAAAGAATAACAGCCCTGTATTTTATTTAAGTGATAAAATCTTCATTTGTGCTGCTTTCATTCCTTCAATTTCTCCACGCTATGATAATGGATTAGGTCATGAATATATACTCCACTACCACAGAGGTTTAAGGACAGGACCTGATCTAGAATAAATCAGTGTAGCTGAAATTGTGCAAATGAATTAGCCCTAGTTTGCCACCAGGGTAGTTCCTTCTGTGCTGAAGTCCATGGAAATTTGTTACACATTTGAAAGGAGTTAAAAATTCCCCTCTTATCTATGTCTAGGTGCTTGAATTTCAGTGTTTTAGCCTTTGGGCTTTTACTGTGTACAGTAGTCTGTTCTGTACAGGTCAGACCAGTTCCTCAGCTGATGAGAATCACTTTGGCTTTACTGAAGTCAATAGAATCAGGTTTGTGAGAGCTGCTGTGAAGCCTGCATGTCCCTGGCTTGCTGAGCTGCATGAAAACATCATGTTTTCTCCCAGACAGCTGGAGGGAGTTGGTTGGTTGCAAAGGTAGAAGTGAAAACCATCACAATGAGGAAGCATAGCTGTCTTCTCTCTCCTGTGCTGATATCTGTATTACCCTTGCCAATTAATGCAAAGTGGAAAAATACAGTTCATCAGAAAAGGGCTGTGTAAAAGGCCCTGTTTTAAACAGGACTGCTCTCTGGCTTTCTATGGGTATCTGCTAAACTCATGGGGGAAAATGTCAATTCTTTTTAAGAGAACATGTTCCATCATAAGAAATCGCAATAAATTATTCTTGGTCTCTCTAAAGTATCTAATGGACTTCAGTGGCTACACCTTGATCTTATTTTCCCCTGTTCTGGTGTTGAGATGAAGTATCTGCAGTCTAAATTTTGGTTTTCTTGACTCCTAATCCATAGCATGTAAGAGTGGTAATTCTACATTGCTGCAATTACTTTAATAGCAACTGACCATTGTCATTGGCATGAAATCTCTCCATTATTGCAATAGAGGAGTAAATAGTGTGTGAAAAAAAAATAATTTTTGACAATACTAAGAGGTATTTGACAATTTCAAGAAATACTATATTAAAAAGGACAAAAATATAAAAAGTGGGTTTTAGTTTGATCAAAACTCCATTTTCTCTTAAAATGTGTCAACAGTTGTGCTGGTACTAAATATAAGAATCCAGTTCAGGAAAACTAAACTGCTTGACTCATGGTTTTGGCAGGATTTTACATCTCTGTATTCTGAGACTCTAATTTCTGTCATGAAAAATTCTGGTAAACCATTTTCTTTGACCTGACACCCTTGTGGACCTGGATGCAGGGAATGCTTGGTCTCAAGTTGAGTTTTGATTTGATCTACTCTAATGCAAATATGTTTGGGCTTGGATATCAAGTCTAATATTGTGATGTTTCCCAGGCACTCTGGCTCCAGGAGAAACTACCTGCTCCTCCTCCTGTGTGCCAGTTAAATGCAATTCCCAGGGAATAGGTAAAGGAAGAAGATTTTGTTAGCTTTCCTAGACATGAACTCAGTCTGTATAGTTACAGCAGCAGCTTTGCTTTATTTATTCATATCTTTGACAATCTGTCATTGATAAAAACAGATCTTTTAAGAGCACATCCCATGCAAGCTCAGCCTTGTACTTGAACTTTATTTTTGGATGTCTGCATCATGTCAATTTAATGCCCATTAGAGCAACATTGCTGCCACAGCAGTAGTGATGCCTGCTATACCTAATGCAACATAGCTGCTCCCATTCTAGAGGCTGCTGCCATTTGCTCCACAATTCAGAATCTTATTTCTGAATTAATCTTGTTGATATTTAGATTCTGTCCAAAAAGAGATTATTTTGTTTTATTCAACCAAACCCTTCCAAATGAGGCTTTTTGAGGGTGACAGAAAAAGTGTTCTTCCTTCTTACTGAAAGTAATTCCCACAGATTTTATCAGCCATAAGGTCAGAATCATTGTGGTTGTAGTTTGAAAATGGGCAGCAGATAATAGGAAATGTCTTGTTAGGACCAACGGGAAGATTGGTTTTATTTACTGAAAAGAAGGCAAGGACAGGAAAGCAGAAAAAAGAGTGTATTTTACATACTTGGGATGCTAAAAGCAGACATTCTTTTTAATGTTATTTACTCTATTTTATGTTATAAAAACATATTTTGATGAATCATTATGAAGAAAAGGCTGTCACTGTGCATGCATGAGTGGGTAATAAGAGGGGGGACTTTATGTTTTGTTACTTTATTTTTGTGTCATCTTGCCTTGCAGAGTAGGATTACCTAATTATTTTTAGATTAAATGGAATTGGAACTTTTAAATTTTTTTTTCATTTTGAAAGTGGAAGATTAATTGACTTGGTAGATGTCAAAATGAAGGTTTATCATCCTGACTTCAGTTACTGAATTTTTTTTGAGGCATTTATTCCTGTCAACCTCACATAGGAACTTAAGTTGTGAGGATGCTGAGGTGTGCATTGCCATGCACTGTTCAATGGAAATCAAAGCAGTCATGTTCTGGCAGTGAGGAATCAAGGTGTTCTTGTATTACAATTTTCTATGAGAGATCAAGGCTTGCTAGGTCAGTGGGTTTGGATATTGGCTTCTCCTGGTAGTTCCTCTAGAAGTTGTGATTCCTTTGATGGGAAATGTGTTTGATCTACCTTACTTCTAAATTCATGGTCCTTCCCCAATCCTCCTAAAGCTTGCATTACTTTTGAATACTTGAAACTTTGAAAGGATACCATTATCAACTATTTCATTTAATCCAATAGAAAAATATATCCAAGTTTATCTGCAGATAATTGATCTTGGTGGTTGAAAGGGAATTTCTTTCTTGGCTGCTTCTGGGTTTTGCTTTTCTACTGGCCCTTTGCTAAAGGAAACGGCTCTGGAAAATCCAGTGTACTGTGAAAAGGAAAAAGTTCATATTGTTGTTAATTTTCTAAGTCACAATAATTTCATTATGTCCTTCTTTGGTGACCTTCACCCATTTGCTAGCAATGGAGAAATTCTAGATTTATGGACTGATAATTGAGGATGAAAAGTGCCTGCTAAAATCGGCTTCTTCTTTTTCTTTTTTTTTTTTTTTTGTCGTGGCCATGGTCCTCATTTTTGAAATGCTTCCAGAAGAAGAACTATATTCCAAGACCAATGAATTACTACTTCTTTGGCATGTAGCCTGTGTATTTTTTATCAGATTGCTTTTATTCTCAATTCAGGGATGAATGAAAAGATCTGTTTAAAAATGTTTAGATAGATATCTTTTCAAAAGGGCTTTTAAATCAGATAGGGAATCTTGGGACGTGGTTCCCATAAGTTTCCAGAAGAAGCTGCTCCAGCAGCTGAAGTTCATTTCCTCCCATTCAGCACTACACATTATAGCCAGCAAAGAGTGATCTGCTCTGAGAGTTTCTTGAGAAACTGCCTCTAACAGAGAGGCTCATATCTCATATTTTTAGTGAGATGAAATGCAGAGACTGCAAAGTCTGGGGACAAAAGTGAGTTTGGAGGATATAGGGAAAGGAAAGCAGATTTTCTTCATCCAGACTGAGTTAACATTTCATTGCTGCAATTCTCTAACTGGTCTGGCACTATTGCAGAAGCATCCCTCAGAACAAGTGGGAAGTAATCCTGGTCTGTTTCAGTTGTTAGAACTGTCTGGAGGTTTAAATGAACAAGGTGCAGAGTATGCATTCGAAATCAACAATTCTTATGCTTTTATGAGCCTTAGATTTTGATTTGTTTTTTTTTTAACACCAGCTTCTGGAGACACGGCTAGCAACACAGGAGTCTCTGTATTCACATTTTGAAATGTTTTGAGCCCTCTTGGCTGTGAAAAAAATAGCTGCAAATATGAGCCAAGTGATTTAAGTAAAGATTTTGCTGATCATTTTGTGACTTTAAGAAACCAGAACCAAACAAATTATTTCTTAATTCAGGGCAAGGACTCTAAGGTAATGTTTAAAAGTACTTTTTGAGACTTGAATCAGGATCTTCAGATATTTTAACTTAGCAATAAACCTCCTTTTTACCCAGAAAAGAGTTTAAGGAAATATAATATCTTGTGTTTTTAAAGTCACAAGAAGTTTATTTTCAGTGGCATTGCCCACAAGCTGAAAATTAAACGTTGGTCCAATTGCTTTGCTGGGTCTAGATCAAGTTGCAACATCTTGTACAAGACTAAGCCACGACACTGATCACCCCAAAATTTGATGCACTGCTGATAGTGTGTCTAGGCACCAACTATTTTCTGAATAGTTTTCCCTCAAACAGGGGGAATGTGGGGGCATCATTCCCCTAAATTTGCTTTTTTTCTTGTTATTTTTACTTACTCCTTTCCCATCTCTTTTCTCCAGTTTTTTTCCTGCTTTTTTCCTCTGCTTGTCATTTCTAATCTTTTGCAATTACTGCATTGCTATGTTTGATGTGTAGTAACATGTACATTGATACATGGATATCACATGTAAAAGCAACAGGTTTGGGGGAACAAGGATCAGCATTGCTGTTATGATATTTAAAATCCCCAAAGAGTTTCTAAAGTCAATTCAGTTTGCATTACAAGTGCAAATGTTTGTCAAGAGATGATGTATTTGTGTTGCAGCAGTTTCTTACTGTGTTTGGTAAGGAATTGGGGTGCTCTTTCTTGAGGTTGTTCTTACACATGCTCTGATTTGGTCGGGATCAATCCTTTCAAACCCTTATTTCAGCACTGTTTACTTTCATATTCATATTTCATGATGGGGAAAGCATTTAATTTCAAATGCAGGCTAGTTTCTGTAGGAAGTGTTCCTCTTAATTCTTTTGTCTGTCTGGACTGAATGTCCTTCAGCAGTGAAAGATGCTATGAAGTCTGTCTTAAGAACATGTTCTTTGAGGACTTAGAGTTCTTTCCAAGAGCTAGGAAAGCATTTAAATTGAATCTTAATCTCTGTATTAATGAGCCTTCTTTGTATTAGTGCCTGCAGAACCCCGAGAGTATTACAAACCTGGGAAAAATTGCTGTGACCTCAAGTTTTATTTAGCATTGATGGTTTTAAGGATATTCATATTATTGATAAAATGTAATGATTTTGGGATAGAAATACAGCTTCTTTTAGTTGAGTGGATTATTTTCAGAAAAGCACAATCTGCCTTCGGCTCTAGGGAAATCTGATTGCTTTGACCACTTATCTGTCCTGGGTAGACCTCTGGTTTAATTTCACCAGGTCAGGTGCCCAAAGTAGAAAATGTGTCTTTGTGACCTTAGATATCAGGGGACCTGACAGCAAGGAACTTTTTCTGTACAAATGCACAGATGGGGCTTGGGCTCCATTCTGCAGCAAACACAGAGGGCACCAAAACAAACCTGTGGCCTTGCAGTGTCTTCCCATCAGCAGCCCATTTTCTGAAGCCTTCCCCAGCTGAAACTGCTCTGCCTTCTATTTCAGACAGTCAGGTACAGGGTGTGCCTGTGAGGAAGGGGATGATGAGGCAGGGCCTGCCCTTGCAGCTCCAGGTTTGGGTCTCCTGGCCGTGGCAGGGCTGGTGAGGAGTGTACAGTGCATCTCTCTCCTCACAGAGCAGAGAGGATCTGCAGGTTTCTTCCCCCAGGACACCACTATCCTGTTTCTATTTTGTGACTGCCATACAATGTGGGACATAAAAACCATCAGAGGATCATCACAGACCAGAGCAACACTTTTTGCATTGTGAACACAGCTAGTGAAAGAGCAAAGTAAGTAATAGTTAATGTGTGCAGGAAGGCTGCCAGTAAACTACTGCAAGGTCACACAAGCCCATTAAAAAACTGTGCCACCTCTCTGCCCACTATCTGAACAGACACTCTCCTTTGAGTTTATTTGGTAAAAAGTGGCCTTTCCTTTCAGGATGTTTTCTCATGCCTTGCACCTATTCAGCTTTATCTGGTCTTCAAAAAAATAGAACTCAGCTCCTGGGTTAGCTGCTGTTTCTACAGCATCCTGGGTTAGCTGTATAAATATGCTATATTTTCCATTTCAGTTGCTTATTTTATCCAGGGCAGACACAGTGTTCTGAATGAGTTGTGTACAAGGCTTTGCCTAGTGGTAACATGATCTTGCTTATATGCCCTGGATGGATATGATAGATCAAAATGTCAATAGTAACTAGTGGATTTCTGCCAGCAAAGAAGTACTTATATGCCTGGTTATTAGGCAGTTTGCAGCTGCTGTTTCAGCTGTCAGTGTCAGGGTTCACTTAAGAAAATTTACACCTTAATATTCATTTTAGCCAGTGATGAGGAAAAAAATGGTTATAAATCATGGTGTGAGAAACGCCAAAGAACAGGGTTGGGAAGCAAAAGTAATTATCCCATTGCCAGTGGAGCTGTTAAGGAAGCTGACCATCTAGGAGCCACTTTGGCAGAAACACTCACACCTCCCGAGATTTTCACTGCTGAGACTAAAGCACCTTCACAGTGGGTGGCTCCAGTGACCCCTGGGTGCCCCTCTTGGCTCCCTGCACACCCCACACTCACAGACAGATAGGGTTTCCTTACTGGCTCAGGCCTGGGTTTGCCACAGCAGAGTCCCAGATGTTTGGATCCTTAGAAGAATTTAATTGTGACACAATAACACAAAAACAGCTCAAGCTGGGTGCCTCCTTCCTGAGTGGAATCCAGCTGTGAGAAGATTGTCTTCATGGAAATAAGAAAATAATCAGCATTAGTTTAATGGGTTTGTAGGTTGTTTTGATTCTCTCCTACAAGGGAATTGCTTCTCCGCAGCTTGTTTGATTTTTTTATTGAAAATAATTATGTTCAGTGGGAAAATACGTTCTTGGAATGCAAGGTAAATGCTGATTTTAAAAAAGGGAAGGAATCAGGTTGGAGGGGAAATTATGCTAATAGTTGTATTTGTCAGTTGTAACTGCCAAGTGAGAGGAGTAAAAATGAATAAATAGGTAGAGTTTCAGTGTACAATCAGTTTCATTATTTAATTTCTATAAAATATTCTCCACACAGGAGTTGATTTAGTTGTTCTTATTTTCTGCAGACACATTGCTGCACACAAAGGGCCTGTTGCTTTTTTCCCCCCTAAAATACATGCACATTTCTTTTTCTCTAGCTATGTTCCTCATTTGTGTGTAGTGAAATTTTATTCTTCTATCATGAGATACTTAAAGGATGCATCAGACCTCTCAGATGCATCAACAGCTGAATCAATAGCTACAAGAAATAAATACTGAAATGTCTTTGTGTTTTAAGAGGTGAAGTTGTGATTTCATCAGCAGGTGTAATGTGTGCACATTCTCCACTCTTTACCATAATTTGCACTATGTGCTCTTGTGAGGGTGAGAACCTGAACACAAAGGTCTGATAATGAAACCTACCACTACACTTTATGAAGGACTGTGTGTTTGAAAGATCACTTGTGGTATCTCCTGGTTTGAGCTTCATCAACCTCACAATCCTACCACTCCACTTTCTTCTATTTCATCTCACCATGGGCAAGAATTCAGAGAGGTTTGGTTTGCTCTGCTTAGACAGAGCAACTACAGTTGCCTCAAAAGCAAGGTCAAGATGATCTACATCCGATTAACACACCTGCACCAGATTTGGATATCTGCTGGTGTGCTGTGAAGGAAATGCTGGGGCTCTGCCTTGTAGTAACACCCTCAGTATGGAAATCTGTAAGGTCCTGTCTCTCTCAGTAATCCTGATGGGCTTTGAGGTGCCCCAAGCTTCTCTTCTGCATCTTGTTTGCTAGTTGTAAAAGAACATCTGGAGGCCAGTACAAGCAGAGAAATTCTCACTTGTAGCTGTTGTTTAAGAAGAAGTCTTGACTCAGGACGTCTGGAGACAAGTCTGTCATGCAGATCTGTAGTGAACATTAGAGGCTGAGAGAGGAAAGAAATTTGGAGAAAATCAACTGTCATTCACAGGCCCAAGTTGCACCTGTATCTGTTTCTTGCAAGCTTCTTTATTTTTTGTTTTCTTATTAGATGTATACGCTGATAAAAAAATAAAGAAAGGAAAAGTTACAAAGAAGAAAAGGCCATCAGCCTCAGAAGGAAATCACTAATGTCATACAAATGTGCCTAACCTAAAGAATCACAAGAACCTGCATTTCCACCGTTGTATATTCAGACTGAATCACTTTAAATTACATTTTCTCTCTAGGTTTTCATATCAACCCTCTTTTGCAATATTTCAAGTTTGTTTTTGTTTTTTTGTTTTTTTGTTTTTTTTTTTTGCAGTGGAAACTCTATAGCCATTACCGTGACAAAAATTGAATAGCTAATCCAAGTTGGTCCAATTCTGTAGTTGTGTGTGGTCAATTAATCAAGAATTCCAGGGTTTTTTTGATACACAGAAAAAGACTTTTTTAGGGACTTTTTTCCTTTTTCCTTTTTTCTTTTTTTTTTTGGTGGTATGTCTTAACACCACTGAATCTGTCAGATGATTTGGACCTGTTACAGAATATTCCTTCTGCTTACCCTGAAGCATTAGAAGTTTTAAGTGTTGATTTTGAAGGATGAAATCTATATTAAAGCAAAGATGGAACATATCTGTCTTACTCTGTCAAAGCTCAGACCTGGAACATACTGTGAAACAGGCACACAACATGTGGGAGACTGAAAAGTTATTTATGCAGGAAATTTCAAAGCACTGTGAGATTCAATTCTTCAATGTGAGTAACTCCTTCTGAAACCACAGTTTCATAATCCTTTATTTTTTTATATGTAAGCTTTCAGCAGTGAGAACGAACAATTGCCAAAGCTGCAGGAACTGTCAGTGGCTCTGGGGTTAAACTGAGGGGCAATGGATCCATTGGTGTGAGAGTTTTATTGACTGTGTGTCTCAACTTTTTGCTGCTTGGAAATCCATTTGGCCTTGTGGAAGGTGTAGTGCACCCAGTGGGATGCAGCCATGGTGTGTCAAGTTTCTACAGTTTCTCTGGGGTGCAGCTTTATGCCAAGGGTGGGAGCTGAAGTAGGATGGAAAAAATGTAGTCAAGGGCAAATCTTGTTCGACAGGACCACACTTTGGCAATCTCTGCTCCTTTCAGATTGTGGGAGCTGAGTTACAGAGATTGTTCTTTCATTGTGAGAATCCTATAGCAGTAACTAAGCTGACAAGAAGTTTTAATGATCAAAAAGAAATTAACACAAAATTACGTTATCCTTCCCACACATGGTGTATATTCGTGTGATAAGGAATTGCTGTTCCTCACTCCATCAGCATTGATCAAGCCTATTATTCTGCTCTGAGGGTTTTTTTGACAGCAACTAAAAATGAGAGCACTTGAAATTAAAGCTACATTTCATGTGTATTAACTTAAATAGAAGTAAGCATCTCAGTTACCTTAGGCACAAGTATGACAAGTTACAGAAGTGTATGTATTAGCATTCCCACTTACAAATATCTCTCTCCTGTTGGTCTCACAAAGCACTTTTTGTTTAAATGAGGTATAATCTGACATGAAAAATAAAGTTCTTGCAGGTAATATAGCATTTGTTGTAATATTGCAGCTGCTACTGTGGTTTCAATGAGGTAATGAGAAGCAACAATGACAAGTGAAAAAGTTATAATAAATCAGGAATAGCCCAGAGATGTATCTCACTGGGTTTGGGTTTTTCATCTGTTTTCATCTCCTGTGTGCAGATGCTGTCCTTGCCTGCCAACGCTGGAGGGGGAGGCAGGGGGCAGTGGGCACTGGTGTTAGTGCAACAAGGATTTTTATACAGTGTCTGTGGTTGCAGCATGGCCACAGATGTGTCCATGGCAGAGCTCAAGCACTCTTATCAGGACCAGAGTGGTCCTTGGCTCCTGTCCTGGAAAACAGCCAAACTGCCTTGGATAGTTTGTGGTTTTGGCTGCCATAGCCAGGTCCTGTCCTTGTTTTCAGGCTTTTGCTTTAGTAAAAGTGCTGGCCAAAAGCAAGTAGCTCCTTGATAATTGTAATTTGCCTTAGTAGCCCATAAAAGCTGTGGCAGGTGTCTCTCCCTTTGAAAAGGCAGAGTCACAGGCTGCATGAAGTGTGACAACTTGAATGTTCTCCCTGATCTATACACCCATTTTGCTGTCAATGAAGCATTCAGCCGAGATCCATAGCTAAAAAAAAAGCAATATGTGAGATCTTTGCTCCTTTCCAAACTTGGAACTTAACACGCAAGCAACCAACAAACAAAACCCCACAACCCTAGAATAAAATAGTGAAATTTGTTTTTGCCAGGGGTATTAGCACTGTAGCCCATTTTGGAAACAGCTTCTTATTCATGGTAAGGTTGCCTCAAAAATTTGGGACAACAGAGACATGCTACTGCAAAGACCTTTGGCAACAATAACTTTTTGTTCGCACAGAAATTCTTCATTTGCATGTAAAAGGGAGTTATGAAAACAGAATTTCATAGACACAATTTTTATTCAAGAAGACATTTGGTAAATGCATGCTTTCTGTTCAGCCTGAAACAAACTAGCCTTCCTCTGATGTATTTAAGAATTGCCTAGCAAACTCGCTTTTTTGCTTAGTTTTTGAAGTCTCCAACAGCATGTCTCAACAGGATCAGGAACTCCTTCTGTTGAAAAGTTGCACAGTTCAGAAGGCAGAATGAGACCAGATTATTAGGGGCTACATTTCCATGGTATTTCAGCCTAACAGTGGCCTTCTGGCAGCAAAAGATGAGACATGATCCTTGTTGTCTTGCACCTTGGGCTGTGGTTCACTCTGGCACAAGGGAGCATAAGATGCTAAAGGCAGCCTGTGTGTCATGGTGATGTAAGATGTGAGACAGAGGAGAACCAAGCCAACAGTTCTCAGCATATTACTACTTGAATTTCGAAGAGTGAATAGGAAACCAACAGGCTGAAGTGCTGCAAAGCAAGGCAGGTCATCACATTCACATGACATTTGTTCAGCTGTGAAAGGACACTGCAGGGACAGTAGGGACGTGGCCTCAGCACTGCTTGCAGATTTGGGGGCTGTGCCGTGGATTTGATCAAGGAACACATGCATACAATCAGTTTTACAATTTTGAATGCAGCTATTTGAGAACACAATGAAACTTTTATGTAAGCTTCCTATTAGAGCATATGTTACTGATTTTAATAATATTCAGGCTTTAAAAGCTTTTGTTTCAGATGTCAGAATTATCTGTACAACCAAGCCAGTGTGTGCTGACATCAACTATATCAATATTATGACAGTGAGGTTTGATAAATTCCACTTGATTTCTGTAGATCAGAGATGGGATTTTTTTCTTCCTTTATTTTGTAAGACTGTAGTTTGGACACTCTCTAGCAATCTTTATTTCAGAACAATCTTTAAAATAAATAAAATCTGCATCAATGGCTATTTTAGATGTATTGCTTCTGAAGACTTACTCAACAGATGCAGGTGTGGAACTACTTGCAAGTTCCATGGATTTAGTGCTTTATTTCTAGGTAAATGATTCAAAACCGACTCCAAGAAGAAAAGATGGGGTTTAAACTGACAAATGTGTTCAGGGTTTTGCTGTTGTGTTTACTGGGTAGCTTGAGCTCAGTGGAGTTATTCAAGATTTATTGTCGTGAAACCAAGAGTAGGATTTGGCTCTCTAGACATGATACTCATCCAGTAAAAATTTGGCTGGATCAAATCAGTCCCTGAAGAAAAAGGATGTTGGATTCATGGAAGATCACATTATTTCTCAAACTTCTTATTAGATGCTGTGAGCCAAACTGTTCCTTGCCCCTCTGCTCTCTCCTTAGCCTGGGGGAGTGATGACAAGATGGGAGAATCAGATTTCATGGGAAAAATTACTAAATGATTGTGCACAAGTGGGGAGGGTGTTGCCAAGACCCTCACAGAAGCACTGGGCTGTTTGATGAGTTCCCATCCCTGCAGCAGTTATTTTGAGATAGTTGGAACCCAGGCTTCAAACTCTTCAGTTTATTAATATTATTTTCTCAAAATCAATTATAAATGCAAATTTTTGGGTTAAAAGTGAAACAAGAGAGTCTATGTTGATTTCTTGGCACTTTGGGATACTAAAAACATGATCTGATATTCACTGTGTGCTTTGCAGGCAAGTGTGTGTGTAGGAGCACATGTGGAGTAATTACTCAGGAGGACTCTGGTTTGGCAGCTTCAGGGGCTGTAATCCTCTGTTTATCAACATCAAAGGTTATGATATACACATCCCCACCCCATGCTCCATCTCACTGCCTCAAACCTGTCTGGAATGAACCATAGCAGGGGTGAGCAGGATATATAATGGCTTAGGTTCTTAATTCCTGTAAAGTTCCCAGTTTCTGTGTCACTTGGGACAGGACACTTTTCCACTAGATTTGGATTATTCTTTGTATTAATGGGAGCTATGTTTCCTCTATAGTGTCTTCTCTTTCCTTCTGTAAGCTCTTTGTAGGTTGGACATCACTAGAACACTCCTGTGCTGCATCATGTGACCAACTGCCACCAGCCTTGTACAGTGTCCCAGCTTTTTTCTTTCAGCCATCAAACTTTTCAATCTTACTTTCTATTTTTGGAATAGTTTCTGTAATTTTCTGTAAGTGTATATCATGCCCAACACAGGAGAATCCTCCTCTCTGACATGTCTCATTAATTTCAGCCTTGGTCAATGATTATTTTAGAGGGAGTGTTTTATTACACTGCATGTATAATTATAGTGGATTTTCTGTGTTACTACCCTGATAAATTGTTATTAAGAGTTTATTATTACCTTAAAATAATCTACCCACGTAAATCATTATCAGAGTGCAGATTCCATTTAACTCCATTTAAATAAAAGTCAATAAATGTATCTCTCCAGTTTGGGCAGATCTCACCCTCTGCACTTAACATAAATGAAAACATGCCTGTGTGTACACTTGCACAGCCATGGTGGTCATGTGTGCTCAATTCCTCACTTTGCTCTCACCCCCTCCAAGGTGCATGTGCCAGATGCTCTAGAGCTGGTCCCAGAGAAGACACTCCCATCTCCTGCAAGCTCTTAAGTTCTTGTCCCACCAGCCAAAATATTTCAGAAGAATTTTCAGAAATGCAGGTGCGTGCAGTTGTGAGCAGCTTGCTTTGAGCTACATGGCTGTTTCACCTTCCAGCAGCCATGCTCTTAAGGGCAATTATCTCTATTGTAATTAGCAAGGGAATTTTCTCTGATGCTGCAGCATGAATCATGCAGCTTCCAAAAGATTAGTTTGTTAGTTACTGAATAAAATGTTTGCAGATGTACTTTGCTGAGATAACATCTCTGACTGGGGATGACTCATTACAGATGCAGATGTAAAGATCTGCAGGACCAAAATGTGACTGCATGGTCCAGAATTTTAGGCTTCTCTAGCAGCTAGCATGACCCTAGTGTCAGCAAGAGGAATTTGATTCTGCAGTAGGGCCCAAAGGGGAAAAAGACCTTTTGCCTCTTTTCCTCATTGCCTCTAAATTAGCAGGGAAGGAAGGGTGGCAGTCATTTGCTCTTCATAAGAGCTAGTTTCCTTCATGAGGGGCAGGAGAAGAGATACCTTGGGCTGCTGAGTCTCTTCCCTGAAACAAGAGAGCAAAACTGAGCCAAGTCGTGCCAAACAGTGCAACAAAGTTGATGCTTTCTTAGTATTTTGTTTCTCGAGTTAAAGATGAGCCAGCTTCAGCCTTGTAAGAAACCACTTCCCATTAGCTTCTATAATTTTTTCTATTCTGAAGTGTCAGTTTAAGCATTTTTTTAATAACAAGACCCTGTTACCAAACACTGGGATGCATTGCAAACATACAAAGGTTCTGCCAAAGAGTCTACCTTCTGCAAGTACCCAAGACATGGGATGTACAACCTAATTCCTTTGTTAGGGATACAAATGCTCATCAACTTTGATTACTATTAACCTGGAAAGGGCTACTCCTGACATATGCCAGTTATCTGTAGGAGAGTCAGGGCTGCAAATCCATGGATGAAACTGGAATGGATTTGAGATTAAACTTAGTAGCACAAATTGTGATGAAAAAGGAAAGTAGGCTTACCTTTAGAAGTCATTTCAGTTAGGGTTTTCTTCTGATGCTGTGCACAGCCAGAGAATGCTTTAAGGACTTGTTAGCTAATAATTCCTAGTGAGTGTGCCATGCATGGGCTAGCTAGTGTGAGCAGGGACTGGCCCTGTCTGTGTGCACAGGGTTTAGCCACAAACCCAGCTCTGGAACAGAAAACTGTGTCAGAGAGAAATAGGATTTAACTCTGCAGTCTTAAACTTCTAAGCAGGAAACTGCTTCCACAAATGCATGGAGTGATCAAGGACTAGAGGGAATAACTGTTTGTTCTTGGGAACCTGTGTAAAACTTGCTTGGGAATTAATCCTCTGCTTTGCTTTGGCATTCTTTATATTGACAGTGAAACATTAGGAAAAGCATATTACTGCATTCTCATTCTGTGGCAAAAACTCTTCAGTTAAAAATTCAAGACAAATTAAAAATGGAAATAAAGTCCATTCACCATATATTCCTCTACCATATGTAATCAGGTTAGGACTGTCTTCAGTTTTGCTGGCCTGATAAACAGAGCATCTATCAGAAACAGTGTTTCAATGACACAAAAACGAGACTGACTACTTCCCTTTATCTCTGTTCAGTAGTTTACAGAAGAGAAAATTCCCCCAAAATTTTAAAATCTCATCAGTGCTTGAAGAGGATCATGAAATGAGCAGGCAATCCCTTCATGTTATTCCTAATGCCATATTTGTGTTTATGGCTGTGTTGGCCTTGCTTGATGGTAGGTTCTGTTTTTGTAATTTAATTTAATTTCTTTCTTATTATAGGCGTGCGGCTTGCAAATCTAATAATAAATTTTCTGTAAATATTACTTTGGGAGGCATCTGCTCCTTAAGGAAGCCTTAGAATCAGTTTTTGTTTTATTTAGAAAATATACACAATGTAAATAGACCCTGGAAGATCTTGTGCCAGGCCAAGGATGTGGTGATATGAATTTGGCTTTCTTTAACCTTGTGTCACTAGAGGCAAGCTTCCTGGATGCACAAAATTCCTGCAGGTGTTGTGGTTCATATCATTTGGGGGTTTTCTCCTCAAGGGAAGACTACCCTTGGATGGAAAGATATGTTCAATGAGACTGAGATTTTTCTTTTTTACTTTAGTTTTGGCCATTGAATCAGCTGCACTGTTTGCAACTCAAAAGCTATAAAATGTTACATAAACTCATTGTGTGGTGTATCCATTGTGGGCTCATTGAAATGGGCAGCATCCAGGGAAGGGGGAGAGACACCCACTGCATACAGCCCCTGCAGTGGTAGTGGATGGATTAAATCAGACAGGTCTGAATGATGCCCATGGACATACCAATCCCTAGGAGGCAGAGGGGTGAAAATCCCCAATTTCACCTAGAAACTCTCATTCAACCCTGTATTTGCCCCATCACAGAAGAGAGGCACCTGGGGATATTTTCCCTTGCACTCATCCTTTATTCAGACTTACACAGGCTCCTTTCGTGACAAGGCCCTTCCCAAGTATTCAGATGGTAGAGAAACAACAAAAAACATACAGATAAGAATATGTCTATCCCCACTCATAAAAGCCTTCCTTCCTGACCTCTGGGACTGGCTGGATGCCCAGCATCCCTGGAGCATGCAGCTTGACTACAGGGGTTTGCTGCAAAGCTGCATCAAAGCTGCATGAGGCTCTCAGAGGGCAATGCAAAGCTGGTCTTGTTCCCTGTCCTCCACAAAGAGTGCAACAACTTTACCTTGATATTTCAAAATTACAAGAGCCCCCATGACTTATATCTTCTGCAATTTTCTGTAGATAACTTCCTCTTATCTGTATTATAAGAATGAATATTGTAAGATATAGCTAATCCAAAATTCTGAGGTCCAATAATCTCCATTTAAGAACTATTTTAGACAGTCCTGAGAAACTGGCCTGGCTTGAGTATGGGTGTTGGACAAGATCCTTCCAACTCAGCCATTGCTGTGTTTCTGTGAACTCCATGCTAGTTTCTACTTCCTCTGATAAACTGTCTTTGAATTTAGTTACCCAGTATTTAGTTTCTTATTATTCAGATACTCTGATATCATGGCTACAGGCGAGAATTCTAAGCTTTTGGTTGGTTTGGGATTTGATGAAGTGTTGTATTTTGTTTATGTTTTACCAGTGGCTTTATTCAGCTTAATGTTGCCAAAGATGGCAGGTGATTAAGGCCCCAGTTTGATTTGCCACCCTTTTTGTGTTATCTTTGTATTATGCAGCACTGTAATGTCAATAGGACATTACATGTGCATGGACTCAAGCAGGTCTGTGGCTGATTTTCTGGGTTATGACCAGAAAGTTTAAAGTTAATATAAATGATCCCTTATTGATATTTTGCTACACCCAAAGGGTGGGAAAATAGGATGGAAAGTATTATAATTTTATGCTGATTCAAAAGTGTCATTCCTTTCAATTGCAAAGTCAGAACAGAGGTAACTCTGTAAGAGGGACAGACTGAGGCTGACTCTGCAGTCAGCTCAGATGTGTTAATTTGGGTTATATGAGTACAGCCAATGATGCCAGCATGAGAACACCCCACTTAATTCTTAGCAATTGCCTGTGATTTATGGCAGAATGACCATGATGTAGCTCTTGGAATAAACTTAATCAAACAGAACTGGATGACATGCTATCATACAAGAACAAAGATGACAATGGGATAAGTAAAGAGGGATATAATTTTGTTCCTTACTTTCAAGGGTGAACATTTTTAATGGCATTTCTTGTAAACAATATGAGATTTGAAGGAAGTAGCAGTGGCCTAGTCTTAGGAAAAAGAAAGCAAGTCCTGAATTTTTTCACTCATTCAAATTGAGCTTGAATTGTTTTTTATAAGGGATATTGGAACCTCACTGTCCCATATCCATGTCCTGTGGATGGCTCGGTGTGGGCTCTCAGATTTAGATGGAATCTCTTCCTGCAGCTCTCTAAAAGTAAGTATAGATGCATCCTGCCAAATTACAGTCTCAGGATTAACTTCAGTTGATATTCTTTACTTTTAGTCCTCATTCTCCTCACCGTTTGCCTTTCTGGCTGGCTTTGGTTTGATGCCTTGAATTGCATGAGCTAGTTTAGAAGATGCTACAATACAGCTTTTTAAAATTAGCTAAGACATTCAGGTCTGATCCTGAGTATGCCTAAAGCAGTGTATGGCTAAATTAGCACTTGTTATTTAAGGTTGCAACAACTACACTTGATAGAATGTTCACTACCTTGCAGAGTTTCATCCTGTGACATTTAGTATTTCAAATATTAGAAAACATTTTGCAAAGCTTTGGTTACTTGTGCTAGCCCATGGTTTACATGTTTCTTCTGTTTACTTCTGCTGAGGAACTCTACATTGCTTATAACAATATCTCTGACCTGAGCCAGCTGACCTGGCTGGATCACCTTGAGGTTTTGGATCTGGAAGGGAACAATATTGAGGACATCAGCCAGCTGCAGTTCCTACGTCTTTGTTGCAAACTGAGCCACCTGACAGTGGAGGGCAATCTTATTTGTCTGAAGCCAGCTGCAGACTCTGCAGAGGTGAGGACTTGGTTTGTACCAAACCAATATGGTTTGAAACCATATTGTGTTTTTTGTCAGTTCTTTTAAACTGTGAGTTGGAAATGAGAAACGTTTCTGCATCTTCCTGTTGCATCATTTCTAAATGATGACATGGGATGCATTTTCCACCTTTGATTTCTGTTGATTTTGTGGTCTCATCAGTATGGTCTCCAAGATGACCACAAGTGAAGTAAAGGGGCCTGTTTCCCAGCAATATGAGAAAAACTCCTCTTGGAGTCTGAGCACTGGAGCAGGCATCCCAGAGAAGCTGTGGAGTCTCCTCCCCTGGAGATATCAAAGCCCATCTGGATGTGACCCTATGCAACCTGCTCCAGGTGAACTTGCTTTAGCAGGGCGGCTGGACTAGGTGATCTTAAGAAGTCATTTCCAGCCTCAACCATTTTGTGATTCTGTGGTGAGATATCCATTTTTGAGGGTTTTTGCATTTCTTTTGGAGGCTCTCCAGTCTAAAGCAAGTCCTCCAACACCACCATGCTCAGAAGTTGAGCCCTCAGAAAAACAGTGCTTTAAGTAACTAGGAAAAGCTACAATGTTGGAACTACTTGCTACCCTTTCCCAGAAAGGTTAAAATCAAATGACCAAAAAGACCTTCAGAAAAAGCTGAAGGTACAAAATACAGTGGTTCACCTCTTCCATGCTAAAATGATAGAATAATTTCTGCTGAGGTATTTTGTTGAAGGCATGAAAAAGCCTGTGTCACAAAGATGAAAACACAGTAATACATGATCTGATTTGGGTTTCAGGGCACTCAACAAGTGCAGCAAGGGAGATCTAATTCTATGTGAACAGCCTCAGAGCTGTATAACTCTCACTTTCTCCTGCTCATGAAAAAGCATTGTTGGTATATTAAAACACCAACATATTGCCATCCAGGTCTTTTGGAAAATCTGTGGACACACCCAGAGTTCTGTAAAACACAGGTCTCACTAAGGATGGTGCAAATCCCAACAGCTGATAATGCAGGTCCAAAATCAGATCTGATGCTGTTTTCCCAGTGTGACATATTCCATAGCTTTCCTGTGTATTCTAAAGAAGTCATGCTGATGCTGTTAATTTGTCTAAAAGGTTGGTTTGATATTTTTCCTTGACTTGAAAACAGGTGCTAACACTAAAACATAATCATGCAATAGACATATATTTGAAATCTTGGCACTTCTTAAACACATGAGTTAATAGCATTTTTCAGATGTAATTGTTGGCTTGATCTTATTGTTCAGTAAAAGGGGCCATGGAAGGTAGCTCTCTAGCTATCATAATTTTCCTCTCTGTAATTCAAAAGAAAATATTATATACTTGTCTTTCTAGTTTGAACTGGTGGAATTATCCATAAGGGACTACATTGTAACTGCTTGTAACCAAAATGATTTTTGCATTTTGGAGCATTTCTCCCTTATGGAAGATCCAATCATGAGAGGAAAAATATATTCCTGCAGTAAGGAAGCACTGCCTGTTTGTGATGGACAAGGCATGCCTGCTTACTCTTTCTACTCCCATGGAGATAAATACAGCTACTGACACTTCTATCATAGCCCCCTACTGTGGAAATGCTGCAGTGTATCCTAACTACACAGAAGGTCTGATTCTATTTCCTTGTCATTCCTGCTCAGTGAAAGTGGGATTTTTGGAGGATTTGGCATCTTCAGTCCTTAAGTGTACTTATAATGGAGAAATGTCAGATTTCCCTTGGCTTGTTCAGGTGAGGAAATGAGTCCTTGGAATGCTCTGTGTTGTCCCACAATGGAAGTACAAAGAGCAGTAGTATGTGGTGGTGTGCCCTCCTGCTCTTCTCCATGCAGAATGCCTGTCTCTACTCCTGTGCAAGTAGGTGCTAAGATCTGATTAGTCAGAGATGCCTCTGCCCTAATTATGGTGCAAACCTTATGCCAAAGTCAGTGATGCAGATTTTGTTTAACAGCAAATGTGAGGTAGAGAAATAAAAATAAATAGAAAAGAGAGGATATTGTCACCATCCATGGATCCAGTGGGATTCCTGCTGATCATTCTTCAGTCTGGCCTTCTTGGTGGTAGGGTCTCAAAGTCTTTCAAAACTTTTCATGCTTTATACATTTTAACAAACAAAGGAATTAATGCTCATTGGCTACACAGTTCTTTTATGCTGTAGGTTCAATTATTATCTCTTGCCTCTAATGCTAATTAGTCCACATGCTTAGTCTTTTCTTTTGAGCTGGTGATCACTGTCTTCCCCTGTCAAAATTACCTTTTACCCAGGGGAAACTGATTTCAGCAGAGTTGCTGATTTGTCTTACCTTGTGACTGTAAATTCTGGATTTTTTTGTTTCTATTATCAGTGATACATTCATTTTCCCAGCTTTGTTAACCTCCCCTTAAGTCTGAGATAATACCTGGACAATAGTGCCACCTTTATCTTATCTACAGTCCAGGCTCCAGGTACCCACAGAGGAATATCTGGGGAGGTTTCAGTGGTCACAGATGTGAATTTGTCTGGGAGTCACTCAATGGTGTGTTTTACACTGAGTTGCATCAGAGGCAGACTGTGAGTTCCCTGTAGTCTCCCACCCAGTGTATGTGGTGAGAAAATGCTTTGCTCTCATGTGGTTACAAAGTGAGGCCTGCCCTCGGCTGCTGAGAGCTTCTCTGTGGACTTTGTTGCTTTCTTGATTTCAATGGATGGGTTTTTTTGGGGGGGGGGGGTTTGTGTATTGAAAAGTCATATAGAAAAGAGTAGATGTGAGCTTACTTTGGTGTGCCCTTGATGGCCAGCTCTAATTCCTCAAGCTCCTTCTTGTAGTCTGGCCCTTGCCAAAGGTCTGTAAAAGCTCTCCTATTTATTTACTTTTAATCTACAGAATGGTCCAGCTAAATTTACTGCTCTTTCTTCAGATGGCCTGTTTGCTCCCTGTAATTTGATTTTCAGATGAGCTCATCTTCCCCTGTTATCTGAACCAAGAGCAACAACTTGATGATGAATTCTGCAGCCTCCATTGCTGTAATGTAACATGAGCGTAACACAATTCTTCTCTCCAACAGAGAAGAATATGGCTAAGAATTGGCTGTAGCTGAGAATGGTTGACTCATTTTCTAAATTAAGATTAAAGAGTTTGAGAAAATTAGTGTCTGCCTCTTAACAACAACTAACACATTTTATTTGGTGAGTTCCCTCTTCCAACGTCATTGCTGCATTGTGCAGAGGGAGGGAGCATCAAGCCAACCAGGCCCCACAGATCACAGTTTGTGATCACTCTATATTGAATGAGGACTTGGCTTTGTGGGGGTTTCTAATATTTCATATGATATCCTGAAAAGCAAAAGATTTGCCTGGGTGAAGCAATTGATTGGTGGGTAGCTGTCCATTTGTATTCTGCCACTCTCAGTGCACTCTTGCTTTATGCATTTTTTTACTGTGTGCCTAAAAACACAATCCATGGAAGTGTTCTTTCTTTCTCCATCAACAGGTGTAGCAACACTCATAACATTTTTCAAGTCTATCACCTGAGTATTGATGCAAACACCAGAGAATCACAAAGGCAGGGAGACAGATTGACTGAATGCTGAGGGTACCCAGGCTTTCCATGGGCATCAGTGGCCTTCTATGCTTTTGCACATTATACATAATACAACAAAAACAAAGTCAAGTGGGTAAACAACAAAGGAACCTTTTGGGGAAGGCTATGTCTTTGCAGTCCTCAGGACATTTTCATGATCAATTCAAGTAGAACTTATATGAGGAGCATTTCAAATTATATGGCATTCATACAAATTGAACAGTACTGTGCTAATGGAAGTCCACAGACTGTTAAATAAACTGACCACTTTCTCAATTTCTCCAGGACCCAGACTATAATTACAGAGCAGAAGTAAAAAAACTCATTCCCCACTTGAAGTATTTGGACAGAATACAAGCAAGTCAGACTGCTCTCCTTCCTTCCAAGAAGATGCATGAGGATTCTCTAATCATCAAGGAATCCATCAAGGATGGTGGTTTAGCCAAAGACATTTCATGGTTAGGTATGACAGGTTTCCTGTTGGGGTTCATTTTTCAAATTAGGATGTGTAATAAAAGAAAGATGAAGTGCAAGCCAACCTCTTTAAAGCCAATCTTTACTCATAGTGAAGGGACAAAGGATGTTGTCTTTTTCTCCTGGGAAGTAAGAAAGCTGGAATTCAGCAGATAACAGTGCAGATTTAAATGGAAGTTGTCCTAAGCTGGGCATCAAGATCAAAAAATGCAGACAACTTCTAGAGCATCAAGTAAATACAGCAGTAGTTGGGAGCCTGTACTTAGGGCTTGTTCTGCATGATGGGAAGAAACAAAGCTTGGAAAGGAATGTTTCAACAACAGCTGTTCACAGCTCTTTCCATGGTAACAATTGTGTAGCATGGATATAGTAGGATTTCCTATTCCAGTTTAATAATAGGAAAGGCAATCTGCTTACCAACCTTTAGTGGTAGCAACATCCCAGGAAAATTGCATGGTCTTGTAAGAAATCTGTTCCCCTTTCTTTGTTACTATTATTAAGTTCATTACAGTCATTTGTAGAGAAGAAATGGTTTGAAAGTAAATTTGTTGTCCCCTTCCTGCAGCCTTGATAATAGTTCAGATGTCCATGCTTTTACATGTCATGCTACATGCACTTTACCACATACTATTAAATATTGCAAAGTATTTCCTATAACTGCTCATGTTGCTTCCCATTAATGTGGGCAATGCAGTTAGATTCCCAGCCCCCTCCCCAGGTTGTGGTTTGCCTGCCAACTGTACTCCATTAAAAATTTAGTTTGTTTTGGAGTAAGTACATACATTTGTCATTTATTTAATCCCTGTGGGTCCAAATCATTAGTTGTAATAGTAGTCATGGTAGGGAAAAAATCCATTAAAATCTGATCCTTCAGTGATCGTGCTTTGGCATCATCACCTGAGGTTCAGAAAACTAGTTAACAAAGTTTGCTGACAGAAGCAGTAGGGGCAGAGCACAAAATTGTGAATTCATGTAATTTCCTGGTGTAACCAGACTTATATTCTTGCTGGCAGCTCTAAACCAGTAAATTCATATGGTCAGGTTCAGGCATCCCAGTACATTTTGTTTCCAGTAGCAATGTTGGTTTGGGTACTTTTCACATGATGTTTATATCATGGGTTCCTATTAACAGCTGTGCCCAAGATATATTAAAGGCCCCTATCACTGAACTCTTAAGGAAATGGCTGTATTATCATGAAGCTGATACCCCACTTTGCAGCTGGTAGATGCTCAACACTTCAAAAAGCACATTATTTATATGGGCACTGAAATGAAATTCTCTCTCCCATGGGCTGTTGGCTGCATATACTGCTCTTAGAGCTGTGCTGTGCTCCCAGGACAGACAGCAGCTGGGCAGGTAAGAGGACAAGGCTCTGTCTGCCTTTTCTAGTTTTTGTATAAACCTTCATGTCCTGTAGCATTACAAAAACAGTTTTCACCTTTCCTTCTGTGGTAGAGAACTGTTTCCGAGGCAATACTGGAAAAATCTATCACTTCCATTGCCAGATTTCTGTAACCCCTGGTACAGTTTGCTCTGATTGACTGGTAGCTCTGGTAAGGTGTCCATCACCACATGCATTGTGCCAGGGCATTTAAGCAATGTATTTAAAGACTGAGGCCTAGGCTGTGCCTGTGGCAAGTCTGGAATGGTTCCCCTGTGGGCAGCTGGGCAGCAAATGAGAGGCAGCTTACAGTTATCCTGGGCATGCAGGCAGGGAAAGTAGCAGAGCCCTGGATGCATCTAGGCTCACCTATGGGAAACCAGAGGTGGGTGGTGAGCACAGAGCAGTTCCTGACCCATGACCCAGCAGTCTATCTCTGGTGCTCAGCAGTAGAAGAAGGAGGGGAAGGAATATCAGTTTAGTTAGGGATCCCCAGATTCTGACATGACTGTGCAGCACTGGAAGACCTCTGTCTCTAGGCTGGATCCATTCCAGCATGTTTCTTGTAGCTGCAGTTATGTATTTTTTTGTCCCCTATAGCTCCAGGTGTGCAGCAGCACTCACCATATTGGCAAGGTACAGTGATGGTGTGGTTTGAAGCCTTGCACAACTGTGCTTACACTAATGAAATCTCTCTTCTAGATTCATATCTTGGGGAAGTAGCAAAGCAGTCTGGAGGCAGCCCAAAACTCCCAACAACTTCCAGAGCTGGAAATGCACAGTGTTCTGCTAATGTAGGGACACGTAGTGATGCCAGCCTGTTGTCTGGTAGCTGTCCTCTTCCAGATCCCACTGTTTTTCCTGATAAGCTGTTCACAGAAGATGACTCCAGTGATTTGACACATGGTAATGTATGTTTTTTTAATCCTGTTCTTTCCCACACCTCCACCTCCTTCTGACTGTTATTACTGATGAGAGCCAGGGTGCTTTGAATACCACCCACCCATGCCACTGCTAATCAGGTTCAGCATATGTTGTGTTCCACGAAACCCACCTGCTCTAGCACAGGCTTTCCTTTATTTCCCCTTGCAGCAGGAGGTGTGGGTCACCTGGGCTGCCCACCCCTCAGCCTCCACCCCCATGCACCACGTGCTGCTGTCCCTTTTCACTGCTTTTCTCAGATGCCAGTCTCTCCTCAGTTCCCTGCCTATAGGTAGGACTCAGGATGATGGATTAGATGAAGCAATGCAGAGTCAACAGCTGAGTGCACGTTTGGAAATGTACATGAAAACCAAGTACACCTTGGCAGGGAATAAGGCCATAATTTTATATGCACTTTTAGGCAGCTAACACTACTGATAGTGACAGTTTCACTCAATGTTCACTGCTTCTTCTGATCCTTTGCTTCCTTATCTCTTGTTAACCTGATTTTTGATCAAGATCCAGCTGAAAAATAATCCAGCAGAAAAAACAAAAAAGACCCCCTAAAATCATATTTTTTAAAATCTGAATTTATTCCCTGACCTGACTGACCATGTGTCCACACAAATATTTGCACCAGCACAACTAAGCAGTCAGGGCAGGAGCAGAAGAAGACAGATTCTGGTGGAAGCAGAGAAGTTGCCTCTTAGCAGCAGTGTCAGGCTATACCAGCTGATGCTGTGAACCTACACCATGAAATATTACAACTTCCTGTCTATGGGAAATTATATTGACTGTCTTCAAGGACAGCACTGTTTGTAAAATGCTGGAGTAAAACATTTTCTTTTTTCCTGTTTTTCTTAGGACTCCGTCAAGTTATATGTGGGAACCCTGCCAAGGGCCTCCATGAGAGGAGGCAAAAGCTAGGTGTATGTTCTTCTTGTGTACTTCATATTCGTGCATGGTGACCCCCATAACTACTGGCATAAACTGAACTCCCACTGTGGTTTGTAGCAGTTCACTCTCTTCTGTCACCCAAGAACCCCCAGCATGCAGCTGCCTTTGAGGAGGACAGAGGGTCTCCTGCCATGATGTTGCATGTGCCCATGTTTTAGCAGCAGTGGACCATCAGCTGCAAGGGAACACATGAAAATCATGTATCAGCTGCGGGGGGCAGACTTTTGAATATCCTGCAATGAGCAAAGTACAAGGCAGGATTGCAAAATTTGGTAGTATTTCTACAACAGCTATTTAGAAAAATACTTTTTTCAGCAGTGTTTCTTTGATGTTGCTGTAAACAGTCAGCTTGCTAATACTGCAAGGTCATTCCTATTGACTAAACAAACACAAAGCCAAAGTTTGTTCCTCTTGGCAGTGGGGTGGTGCCCCTGCCCTTGGGTCAGCCTGCTCATTTTGGCAGTAATATAGTGAGAGGATACCCATGGGTGTAAAGGAGAGCAGCCTGGTTTGTCATGGTCAGCTTTTGTGGACCCTGGGGTTCAACACGGAACAACTGCATATGAGTAGATTTAAACAGGCTGGGGTAAATCAGGGAGATGCACAGGACATGGGCTTAATGCTGACAGCAGATGTTAAAGAACTGCAGGAAAAAAAAAATGTACTGCCCTTGTCTTTCTGCTGCCACTGCCTCAGCATAGGAAGCTTTTCTGAAACAAATTTGAACATTTTAGTGAATTACTGCGTGCTAAAAACTGGAATGTGGAATTGAACTGTGATCATAGATTGAGTGATACAGTTTCTGTGGCACTGGCCTTAATATGCTTGTTGGTATAGGTGCTATAGGCTTATATCCAGTGAAATATAAATTAAGAATTTTTTAACTGCTGCTCTGGGTTCCTCAGGCTGTAGCAGTAAATGACTGGGGAGTGAGACTTCTTAAAACTGCTGAGTTAGAAAATGATGAGGGATGATCTAAAAACTGAGGAACAACAGTGGGCTTTGATGCATTCTAAAATCTATGCTTAGAAATGGAGCTGGAAAGTATTCCCAGGGATATCTAGGTAACTTCTGCTATTTCCACAGCCACCTGCTGTGAGCCCTTTGAAACCGTCTGGTCTGAGGACAAAAAACCTTTGTGGCTCTGGAAGAGGAAGAGATCTACATCAGAAGAAGGTGTCCCCTGACCTGGGAGCACAGACAGAGCAGCACAAGGGGTGAGACCGCTGGGGAAATCTTGCCGTGCGATAAACTCTGCATTCATTTTCTGCTGCAGAAATAAAATCAGTGCCTTGGCCACCTGGTGGTGGTTTCAAGGGATAGTCTGTGCCTTCCTATCCCTGTTTTGGGTGGCAGGCCTCCCATCTGGAGCATCTCTGGGATGGCAAGGAAGAAGAATCCTCTTCCTTCTCTCTGGAGCACAGGCAGGATGGTCAAGGAAATGACTTTTCATAACTAGTGAGCCATTCTTGGCCCTGACAATGTCTACCCTCAGACAGTAAAATAGCTGAACAGGCATGAATGAGCTTTTCTGTAAGCAGCATGTTGGCCTAAACAAGCAAAAGGCCAAAAGACAAATGCCACCTTGCTGAGATCTCACAGATCTCACAGACAGGTAATGGTTATTTTGGAAGGTAAAAATGGTTTTATTTCTCTGAGATTGCTTCACTAGGTAGTATTTTAAATCTTCCCCACTTCACCTGATTAATTTGATTATTGAGATAATAAGACACAGGCATCTAAGATGACTGACCCAATTAAAATGATTTTTCGTATCTCCTGGAAGGTGTGAATTAACAGTGAGTAACTAAATCCACTGCCTGGGTGTTGTCTGAGTGGCCATGCCAAGCTGCACTTGACCAGCTGCATAAACACACTCAAAAGTTAGTTAAAGTGTGATACTTGATGTTGTCTAGGTGCCTGCAAACAGGTCAGCAAGAACAAACCAGCCAAGCACTGAAGGTGAATGAGGGTGAAGATAAGGATAAGGACCTCATTGAAAGGATTTCACTTGACTCTTCTTCCCACTCCTTCTCAGGTACTGGACCTAAACCCCTGGGGAAGGGTTGGCATTGGGCAGTAACATGTGCTGTTTGTAGACAGGTGCATTGGTAACCCCAGTGTTTTAGGAGAGCTGGCATCTCTGCTCTAGAACAGCAACTGGAAAATGCCACTGCAAAGCCAGACCCTAAGCAATCCATCCCAGTTTTTAAGCAGGACCTTGTGGCTTTCTGTGTTGACCATCAGCTGATGTATTTCAGTATGAATATGTAGAATTAAGAGGAGCAAGGGTGATCTTATACTAGCTTAACATCAAGTCTAGTATAAGGACATGTCTCTGTCTTTTACCTTGTGTCATTAATTTAAGACAATGCCAGGTGATCTAAAATACTGTGATACTTTCTGAGCTGTATTTGAACCCATTTGGCACTGATGCAAATAATGACTGAGCTAATGATTAAGGTTTTACTGAGCAACTGGGAATTCTGGAAAGATGCAACCAAAAGGATGCATTCAATAAAAGGTTTAAAAATGGAATATGCTCTTCTACTCAGGAATAAATCCAAAGACTTCTCTGAAATTGCATTTACATGTATGAAAGCAGAATTCCCACTCTTCACTTGTTGAATATTGTCTTTAAGAATATTGAAAACATTAATAATGGCTATTCCAAACACATATTAAATAGAGCATCACAGATAATTACAACTTCAATCTTTTTTCTGTTGTTAATAAAAACAACTCTTTTTTTTCTCTGTAAATAAAAGCATGTGAGTTTTCATTTTACCTTGCTTTCAAGGGTAAAAATGGATCTACTAAAATTTAGAAAATTATACTATATTTTGGAAAAAAAAAACTGGAAATAGAATTCAATTATTCAAAGCATCTATATGTATTTAGAGTACTAAAACCACTATCTCTCTAAAAAGAATGAAAGCTTTTTGGGAAAATCTAATGGAATGGCCTATTGTCCAGTGACCACAGAAGTCTTTGATTATGATATCATAGTCTCTTTAGATTTAATCTGATCTTTTTCACATTTTGTATGATTTCTTTACATTGATTATGATGGTCTCATCATCTTTGTAGATTGACAAGACAAACATCTCACAGTGTGTGGGTGTCATGCTCTATAGCACTGTGAATGGTTGGGCATGGATCTGTCCATTTTCTAACTAAATCTGCTGGTTGATGATGGAATAGTTGAAATCTAAAATTGTCTAAGGTGGCAGGCAGGACTGACCAGGATTCTAATCACATGCAGAAGTGTGTCCAATCCAATCTGAATTTCTCACAGAAGAACTTGTTGCTGGAAGCAATCCTTCTGACCAGAAAAGGACAAGTCATCTGAGCAAAGCCACTCTTACATAAAAATGTTTGCAGCATCAGATCCATATAAACTGCATTTTTTGGAAGGCGTTGAATGTTATTTCAGGCTCTTGAGTCAGACATACCAGTCTCTCAGAGTGACTGCACTTAAAAATAAGTATGAAGTGTAGACATTTTAAAAGTATGTAGTATGATACATACTGTTCATGAAAACTTTTTATCAGCTTTACCTAGGCAGTGAAATACACTCCCATTGGGATGTAGTGGGAGCCACAGAGATGAACTTTCTGGGCCTGAGTTTTTGGTGGCACATTCTTTAGATTATGTTCCTGCCCTGGACCCAGTACATCAGGCACTTAGGTACAGTTGGTTCTTTTCACAGACAAGAGCAATTGGATCCCTGCTATTTATAGAATGGTTGGTTCTTTCAATAGACAAGAGCAATCAGATCCGTGCTATATTTAGAACGGTTCTAAGCATGTGTGCATGCTGGTTATATTTTTAAGTCAGCAACAAGTTTTTCTTCTCTGTGCTTGGACATATTAGATGGAGAGAATTACCTGACTGAAACACAAACAGCCAGAAAGTAGCCCTGCATGAAGTGCAGTATTTTCCCCAGAAGTCAGGCACTTATGAGATTCCACGATCTCTGCCTCTGATTTAAAAAGTGGATCCCCTCATCTGTGGTTATTCCTCTGCCTTGCACTGGAGATCACTGGGAGTAGTCCTGAGGTATTTAGAACAAGCCAGTGCAAACACTGGTGGGGAATGATGCAGGTGTGATCCTGCCTAAGAACAGGAGGGCAGGTGAGCTTGTGTGTGCCCCATGAGCTCTGCCTGGGAGCTGTTCCATGCTTGGCACAGCACCAGCAGTGCTGGCAGGGAGGCTGCCAGTGAGCCCAAACCAACTGTCAGAGGAACATCAAGACACATCTGCCCACCCAGCTCCATCACACAGCATCTCCAGAACCTTTCCCTCCCTGGGTTAGTCTTTTAGCAGATGAACTGGTAAATCAGTGTGCTTTCCAATCTGTTTCAGGTTTGTCCCAGGCTCAGGAGGGTGCAGCGCTCTCAAACACAAAGCGTTATCTAATTCCAACCCCTCCAAAAAAACGTTCACCTGCCTCTGCAGTGGATGCTACAGCAAGACCTTGGAAAACAAGAAGCCACAGGAGCCTAAAAATACCCAGCCAAGAGGAGGATAGGCAGTGTACACAGCAATCCCAGTCAAAGGCTCATCAAGAGAATTCAGCCCAGCCTCTGGGCAAAGAACCTACTCTCCTGGGCCTGCACAGCACACTGGCTGCCTCTGGATCCCAAGAGCAGCACCAGTCTCTGGGCAGCAGCAGCCACCAAAGGCCCATTCCAGGACCATCAGCTGTTGGGTCATCAAGGACCAGGCATGTGCATGGGAATGTATCTGGGGAAAATGGAAGGGACTTCACGACAGGGAAAAGCAGATTTCACTGTTGTCTCTGGGGTCTCCTGCTTCTTCTGTAAAAAGAATCCCTTTTATTTGTGCTGACATTTACCTTTGACTGTCAAAAGCTAGCAAAAAAAAAGTTCCCATGTTCCTTATAGCTTGAGTAGTGTAAATTTTGTATTTTCTTGAATAATAGCCCAGAGTTCTGCTGTGTTCTTACTGCTCCATTCTTATATTCCCCACCCAGAGCCAACACTGAGTCTGTTGCAAAGATCTTGTGGCACTTGTTCAAAATTCTCCTCCAGTACACTCCAGGAAGGGCTCCTGACATCCCACTTGGGTTTTTTACCTGACACAAATTCATGTTAGAATGAGGTCTGGAAAATAAAGTAGGCATTAGAGAAATGTCACATGCACCAAAACATGTTCATTTCGGAACCTGTTTGCTGTAAATATAGCATCATGTTGTTGCTTCTTTGAAGAAGTGCATCTGAGGACTTGTGACATGACAGCTTGGGTTTGAATTATTGTAGTCACTCTGGAGTCAGAATGGGCAGAGAGCATGTGCCTTGTGTGGGAAGCTCCTGTGCCTGGGGCTTCTCCCAGGCCTGGCAGCTTTTGGTTCAGTTTTCAGAGCTGGTGAGGAGAACACAGATATTCAAATCCGGAGTGCAGTCTCACCACAGAGTTTTCCTCTTTTCCTCAGGACCATCATGGATGAGAGCCCTTCTAAAGAGATCAACCACCAGCATCCAGTTGCCTGCTCATCCACAAAAGCCTCACAGAGGTTTAGGCCAATGAATTCTGCTTGGCCCCTGACTGCCAAGTCCATTCTGCAGCCATTGGCAGGCAAATCCACTGCCACAAAAACATCTCGGAACAGAAGTCTTCAGTCCTAGAAGATACCCAGCTGCCAGCCTGTGTTGGAGCCATGTACACAATGCAGCCATAAAGGATCAATGTTATCTTGCAGCTTCTTCTGCAAGCTAAACAGAGCAGTTCAAACAAATAACATGATTTGCCTCAATTCAGAATACATCTGGACCAGAAATATTTTAAGAGCAACCACTGAACAACCAATGAGCAAACGAACTTATTACAGAAAAATGTGGTTATTTTTGTAACCTATACACACTAAAACAGAACAAATCCTGTCATACTTCCTCTCATCCACACCATGCCTATCTGTGAGTCAGGCAGGGACACCAAACAGAGCAGAGCATGGAGTCTGCTCTCTGTGGAGTGGGCTGGAGGAGGTGACCTGCCAACAGCCAGCAGTGTGTCTTTTGCAGTCCTGGATGTCAAACATGTGAGGGCCAAAACCAAGGTCTTGAGAGGAAGTGTTGACCAGAGCAGGTTCTAATGTGTTGCCTGAGGAAGAGCCTGGGAAGGCTGGATGGTTTCAGAGTTTATGCCCCCAGAGGAGCTCACCCTACTCACAGGCATTGCAGGTTCTTGTGGGATGCATTGCTATGGGAGCAAATGCTGAACAAGAGGCTTATCCCAATATTAGCATTTGTTTGCTCCATAGCTACTTGGAAGGATTTGTCTCACTTCCTCTGAGTAGAGTTTCTCTAGCAGAGCTGATTTCTGTCACCAGGTGTCAGAGCATCCTCTGCATATGCCTTTCACCTCCATCCCATTTCTAGCATTTTCAGATGAAATAAACTTTCTAATTTGTTATAATTGGATAATATTAAGTGATGGAACAAACCAGGAAAGTAAGGGAATAATACCTTTCTTTTTTTTTTTTCAATAGGGCATTTGCTTTGTGGCTAAGATCCAAAACATCTCCTTTAGTGACTGCAGTCTGTGAGATGCTGTTCCAAATGACTGTGCCTTACAACCTTATTGATGCTGCAGTCTGAAACCAAGCATCATCACATTTTTTTCCCAGTTTAAATTACTATGTTAGATTACATTTTTAAGATCAGTTTATAAAACAGTAATTACACAATGAGTTAATGAATTGGTTTATGCTTCCTTTCTGCCAGCCATCTTAACTTAGAGAAGCAGAATAATAGACAAAGCCCTGAAACTTCCTTTTGTTGTGATGCTCCTTGCACCACTTTACCTTACAAAACAATCTGGAGCTTGGAGCAAGTTTGCCCAGTTTTGGTGTGACCTTGCAGAAATCTAACAAAACTCACTTTAACCTATGTGATATATGATTTTATGCAATGCTATGGATGCAGTCAGGATTTCACTGAGCAACAATGCCTGTGTCTTTAAATAGGCTCCTAAATTTGACATTTTGCCAATGTCACTGGCCATACCATCACACACACACAAAACTGGCCTTGTAAAAGAAAGAAGACACTGACAGCACTGACCCTTCTCTATATCCAGGGTCATACCAGGGGGTGATATCTTCTCCAGATATTCAGAGCCTCCTTCTCAATTGACAGCTTTCATTTCAAAGGGGTGGAGGGGAAGAAAAAATGATCAGTGGGTGTGTGAACTGGGTCTGCACGTGAGCATTTGAAGAGATAAAACTCTTGGTACAGATCTGGGAAGTCTCTCAAAAATGTGGTCTTATCTCTCAGCAAACTCCACTTGGCTCTTTATGTGCACAGAGCAAGAAGCTTTGAGCTGGCAGAGAGGATGTGGGGAAATGGTCAGAAAAAACCATCTCTGTCCTAGTGTGTGGGAAATCAGTGCCTGAGGTCTTCATCCAAACCATTTAACTCAGGGTTTCCTGTTGTACCTTGCCATGAGGCGCCCCAGTGGAAACTCTCAGGGCTGCAGGCTGTGTGTGACCTTCAGAACAGCCTCCCCACCCCTCATTAAGCAGCCCTGCCCCACTGGTGGCCTAACCAAGGGAGCCACATGCTGCATGGTAGTGTGGTGTGTTCACAGGGGCAGGAGGACATGTCCAGTCTGCCTACTGACCACTGCAGCAGCTGGTGACCCCTTACCTGCTCAGGTGTGTGCCAGTAGGGATGGACAGGCTGGGTGCCATCTGCTCTTGTGTCTGTGGGGATTTAGTGCCCAGAACTGAGTGGCCAGCCTGTCATGCATGGAAAGCAGAGAGGCTTGCTTAGAGAGCAAGTTTGTCATCACAACCCAGTCTGGTGGGGAAGAAGGACTGGTAGCCTCCTCTCTTCTCTCTGCCAGCAGTGAGTGCACCTCCAGGTTTCCCTGCTGACATGCTGTTGTCTTTTAGAGTTTCCAGGACAAGGAAATTAAACAAAGCCACTGCTGTCTGGACAGCTATAACAGATCCACAGGGAAAATTATTGCCCTGGCTTAGCCTCTGCTTGTTCATCTTCCACCTTCTACATCTAGAAAATGGAAAAGCCAACCAGGCTTTTAATAGGCTAATTAGGAAATGTAAGGCATGATGGGCTATTTGTGAATTCATTCTCTTGGCCCAAAAGGGAAAATGGGGAGTTTCATTCTATCGGCTTTTTGTCACTGTTTCCTCTGTTAAAATCTTGCATTGGTCCCTTGAATAGAGACAAAGTCCTTTAATGAATGAGCTTATTCCCATCCTGCCTCTGCAGACTCTCAGTAGGATCCTTGCTTCCAGTTGGATGTGACCAGTTTCAGATGTACATTACCAGAGTCCATCCCCTCATTCTTGTAATGGAGCTGCTGATGCCTTTAAGTATCTCACTGCCTTAATGGGATTTGCTGCTGGCTGCCAAATTGATATCTAGTGTGTAAGCTGGAGACAGGGGTGAGAACTGCTCCCCTCACCTATTAATAAATCAGCACTGCAGGGAAGAGTTTTCTGCTGGGAGCCAAGTCTCTCCACTACATGCTGCTAAGGGAGGGGGTGATTAGCTGGGAACTGCTGCCCTGCAGGAAGCTGGGCTCAGAACAAAGGGATTTGGCTGAAAGTGACAATGCTGCAGCATTAGCAGAAGCATGATCCATCCAGGAGGCCTCTCAGCATCACTTAGCTGGTGCCCCCTGAACAGCCCTGCTGGAGTGACTGGTGGTGCCCTGCATACTGAAAGGCTCCACTCAGCTGGAACTTGAAAAAACACATGGGGGAAAGAAGTAGGGAGCTGTGTGCCTGCCAGTTGTTTCAGTGACTAAGAATCATCCCTACCCCTGAAGGGAAGCGTGTCTGGGACAGCATCCCACTTAGACAAATGGGCCCTGACAAGCCAAGGTGGCTCCTACTCAGACTTGGATTGGGTTCTGCACCTCCCAGCCCTACAGAGCCCAGCCCATCGTGGACACCTTAGCATCCCATTTAGGAAGAGGCCAAAGGGGATGCTCACCCTGTCCTGTGTCCCCATGGCAGCTGTGTGCACAGCCCCAGGGCTCGTGGCTGTTGTGCTTGTTGCCAAGGCCGTTACTCTCATTGAAGGCCTGGGATTGCTTTGCACTTGGAACAAATTAATCTTCATTAAAGGATGAATAGAAGATCTTTTCTTTGGCTGTCTAGGAGGAGAAAACACAGGAGATGTTCAGGAAGGAAAGCATCATGTATGTCCTTCCTCAAACACACATATGACAAGCCAGCTCAGGATCATTTCCTAAACAGTTCCTTGGCTTGTTTAGAGCCCGACAGGCTTGGGCTCCTTGCCATGGGCAGTATCTGCTCTCACAGTAGAGCATAGGTGCTTCTAGGGTACAAAGAGTCAGATGGCTCATGCTCCAGTAGTACCAGTCTCTCCACTGATAAAACAGGATTTGTGATGGCTTAGATGTCTGCTTGGTACCATCTGTTGCCAGGTGAGATGAGTTCTGTCTTGCAATGGCTTTCTCATTACACCAGAGAATCCTGGCCATGTTTTTATTGTGGTTTTTTCATCTAAAATTACCCCAGGAGATACTGGAAATGTCCTGGCTGAGACAAAGGACAACCCTGGAGGGTGAAGACAGTGTGTGAGCATGGAGGTACTGGCTCTTTGAGCCAGTCTGGGAAGCCTTTGGACCTTCCAGAGAAGCACAGGTAAGGCAGGACAGCTGCAGGACACCAAGGAGGACTTGTCCTGGAATGAATTCAAGGTGCCAGAGCAGATCCTGAGCTGGTGGAGAGCTGGCTTAGTGCAGGTGCATCTGGGAGGGCAGATCCCCATCCCCAGAAGAGGGGGATATCTCTCCTCAAAGAGGAGGATTATGGCTGTGCTTTTGGAAACCAGTTCAGGCAGCTGGGTGGTGACCCGGCTGATGGAGATCCTATCCTGGAGGTCCCTTGCTGTCACCAGAAATAAAACAGCCTTTCAGTGACAGCCTTCATCCAGCCTTAGGGGCACTGCAGTAATTTCTAATCTCTGTCCTGGCTTCCTACAGCCCAAGGAGAAATTATGTGATCTGAGCATGGTCTTACACAGGCAACAAGTGCAGGGGCTCCCTCTGACCCATCCCTCAACAAGGCATCCTCTCCACACTGCCATCAGAAACCTCGTGGCTGTTCCCAGCTGGAATTCAGAGTGATCATGCTAAAATTAAGGTACTAATTGAGATAATTTTTTAAGCTGCCAAGACACAACAGCCTTGCAACATGGCACAGTGTAAACTGCGTGGCACAGTGTAAACCAGAAAAAGAAAACGTCAGGTTACTGGGTGGAGAGTTGTAGTGTCATTTATAGATATAAAACCTGTGCCTGAGGAATGGAGTGAGTGCAAATGCAACCCAGCAAGCGCCGCATTTGCTGGGTTTGAAGAGCAAGAGGAATGCCTCAGAATGGACACTAGAGGGAAGAAGAGAATCTCACAAGTGCAACTTTCAAAAGCCAAAAGACTCAGAAACCAAACTCGAACAGCTCCAGGGTGTTCAGGAGGCGTTCGGCACTCAGTGGGCTCAACATTTTCTTTTTACTTACCCAACATCCAGTGTGCTGGCCACGTATGGTGCCCCAAATGCATGATGCTAGTGGTGGCTTGCTGTGTCACACACCACATTGATGTATTTGGAAATACTTTCCTAGGAAACCTGCAATGCCCACGAAGTGTAGTGGAGAACATGTCAGACCCACTTTGGAACTGGAAAGCTGAGGTGCTTTTGGGTGTTATAGGGCATGTCCATATGATAATGCTGTGTGCAACCCTAGCCTGTCTTAAAGATATGTTCTTTGTCACAGCCTATAGCTACAAGCTGCAAACAGGCTCAGAACCATGCATGGCTTGTGTTCTAGCTTCTCCTCCCTTGGTGATCAGGGACCTCTCATCTCTGGAACCCAGCAGGGCAGGCAGAGCTTCCTTGGGGACTGTGCTCCCCAGTGAAATTGGGCAAGTCTCTGCTGCCAGGCCTTCCAGTGGGAAGCCAGCTCTCTCCAAGCCTAGCTTGTGAAAGTGTGAAAGTTCTCTGCCACTTCTCTCCCCTTTATCCCCACGCTTGTCTCTTCTGTCCTTCCCCTGCCCTGCTCTTGGCTCTTTCCCAGCACAGCCACCACCTGCAAGCATTTGCTGGCACCCTGGTGCCTGCCTGGCAGGACCTCTCTGGAGAAGTGGTGTGAGGTAGACACTGTCTGCATTTGTTACTTTTATTGTCTCTTCTGTGGCTCCATCTGCAGGGATCTTGGCCCTCTTCCTGATGTCAGGATAACACTGGAAGACCCTGGCAGGTCACAGGGGCTGGTCCCAAGGCCTCACATATGCTACCGCCCAGCCCATGTAATTTCTGTCCCAGGCCTTTCCCCATGTGGAAGCTGGCAAAAATCAACACCCACATTCTTACTGGTGCTTTGTGGGCAGGGTCAGACCCTTCTTCCCCAAAAGAGACCACCAGTCCAGTCCCTTCTCCATCTCTGGGCCACTTGGCTTCTGCAGGTTTCAGCTGGCTGCCTTCGTTAGCCACACCCCAGGGGACACTTAGAGCCATGATGGGGACCTGAAGGTGAGTACCACAGCACCTGTTCTCTCTTCTGCAGCCAAAACACATCAGCCCTGGCCGTGCTGCCTGTAGCAACAGTGCTGAGCATGAGCTGCCATCCTGCTCATTCCCTGGACCCATCAAAGCTGCCCAGAGCAGGGCTGTGCTGGGCACGTGCTGACCAAGGGCACGGGCAATTGTGGCTGTACTATCTGCTGTGTAAGGGACACACAGAGATGTCAGGTTCAGGGGAGAAGGAAGAGGTGAACCTGCTGTGGGAGGAAGCAATGGAAGCCTTTGGGAAGCCTGTCCCAGCAGGAAGGCACTTGGCTAGCAGAGGAGGAAGCACACTCCAGCAGACAGAACAGGGGAGCTGGACACACCAGCAGCTGGGTCAGGCTGGGAGCACCAGCACTCCTGTCACAGGAGCAGGGATCAGGAGTGCTGCTGGATCAGAGCTGGAGACAGCAACCAGGCAGGAGTGAGGGAACTCCCTCCAACCCCTCAGGAGTGGAGGGGTTAGAGCAGATCACAGTGTGACCAGACCACCCAAACCACTGCTACGTCTTGCCAGGGCAAGCACCTTCCAGGGTCTGGGTATGGACCTGTCAGCCCTTCCCAGAAAAATGCTGCACACCAGGAATAACAGTCAGCATCAGGACAGGTCGCCTTGCCCAGGAGAAGGGGATTTCCTGGGATTAGTCACCAAATCTTCCCTCTTCAGTAACTCAGCCCCAAAAGTTGCTAGGATCCTCCAAGGAATGTTTCCTACCGCCTTTCCAGGTGGGGCTTCACAACGATAGCAAGGAATTAAAAGTATTTAGAGGTCTTATAGAGTGAAAGCAACAAATACTTTTTTTCCCTGGATGATCACTAACAAAATTAATTTTTAAATAGGGGAGAAAAAACCATCTCAAACCCTATATTTTCCCTGGTTTCTCCTATCCCTTTTACATAGTGTCAATTTTGGTGGTTTTGAGGATGAAAAAGAGCAGTATTACTTTTCCCTTTCAACTGCTATTGCCCAATCCTGATTTTTTTTTCTTTACTATGTACAGTCCAGAGGAAGCAGGAATCCAAACACAAACCTGTGGATTGGATTAGTGGCATGTAAAAACAAATGAGAGGCCCTTGCTGCTGTGGGAAAAGCAATTACCTTAAGATCAAGCAACATTGCAAGTGATGAACAGAAGAAAGGAAAGAGATGAACAGGGCTGCCATGTCATGCTACCATTTGGAAAGGTGGCCAAAAACACAAGAGGGAGTTTGTGTGTGTTTACCTGTGTGTGTGTGCTCTCTGCCAGGTGCTAAGCCCTGGCAGGGATGGCTCTGGCATCGCTGTCACCCTGCCCTGAGACAAGGACAGAGGGAATGGGAGGTCGAATGAGAGCTGCAGGGTTGGTTTGGGATGCAGGAGTGTTGCAGGCAGAATGGAAGTTTCAGACAAGGTCTGTTGTGGAGAGCCTCCCATTGAGTCACAAGTGTCAGGAAGGATCCACTTGATTTCTAAACTCCTCAGAGAGGAGTCTGAATCCAATCCCTGGTCATTGGTTAATGTCTAAAGAAGTATATAGGTGTGATTGAGCCTTTATACAACGATGTGCTACAGAATTAAGGATGGTTAACCAAATATATTTATATGAATTAAATAAGTGATTTATTTTGATTGATGATGATAATGATTAGACTAAGAAAATTTTAATCAGAATTGTTTACTACAATTACTACTAATACAATAATATTAACTACTAGTATAGTGCACCATATTTTATATATATTGAAGCAATTATATTAAAATGGGCAAAATAATTATTAAATAGAGATTGATATTACCCATTTCAATGACCATGGGCAAACCTGCCTTGCTCAGCCTTGAGGGGTGTCTCCACTCAAGAGGAATCTCCACACAGACCCAAGAAGGACCCTGCCATTAAAAAGTGGGACTGGGTTTGTATAGTATGAAGTGATTGACTGTCAGCCATATGTTTGCAGGCCACCTGTGTCAGCTCAGGACCATTAGATAAGTCATCAGTACTAGCACTTGTTGGTTTCTTTATCAGGAGCTTTGTCTGCCACCTCCTCGCCAGTGCCAGTTTCTGTCAGGAAACATTGTTCTTCACATCCTCAGAATGTTTAACTTTGGGCTTGATGAGTCAGCCTCCTCTCAGCATTCTTCAGCACCAGAAGCAGCCTGACCCCTCCTACTCCATTTGCCACTGATAACCTGATAACTTCTGCAAATCGGGTAAAGTCTGAGCTGTTTTACCCCCACCTAGGCAGAGCATCCTGCTGCAAGGAGGGCTTAGCCCCCAAGACCCTGGTGGGGTCTGTAGCTCAGCCACTGCCAATGCAGGGCCAGCGTGGGGATAGCAAAGAACTGCAAACACACTCCTCCTCCATCTGCAGCATTTGGCAGGCTTTTTGTCTCCTGGATGCTTGAACCAGCACAGTCTCCCAGTGAGTCTCTGGCACAAAGACTGAGAATCCTTTCACTCTAGATCATAGAATGGTTTGTGTTGGAAGGGACTTTAAGGATCACCTAATTCCAACCCCATGCCGTGGGCAGGGATGCCCCAAGCTGTGTCCTACCCCAAGGCACATTCCCCATCTGCCCTGTCACAGCCCTTCCATGCTCTGGGTCACTGCAGACAGAGGACACCAGGCTCTGCAAATCTGCGCATTTCTGTTTCCCTTTGTTCTGAGGTGCTGGTGCAATGGGGAGCACCTCTAGGTTCAATTGTGTGGTGGGGTCACCCCACACATGTGCAGTCAAGCAGCATTTCAGCCTCATGACAAAAGCTGCAGAAGTCCTTTTCTGCCACCCATGGAGGTGTCACCCAGACAAGCCTTTGAGCAGCAGCTCAGGTGCATGGGCAGGGTCAGCCCTTCGGGCAGGGTCAGCCCTTCTGGCAGGGCCAGTGGTTTATAAAGTATCAGGCCAGACTTCCATCTGGTGCAGAAGGGTGTTGCCTCCCTGATTTTCACCCAGGCTAGCTTATATCTGCTAGCTGCAGAGCTGGTCCTTCCATCTCCAAGCACTGTGCCTGTCTTGGCAAGGATCCTGGGGTGCTGGCAGGGTTTGGCTGGTTTATTTAACGGGTGCTGGGGCTGTTGGCTGCCACATGCAATTCACTCCTGTTCTGGATCACCGAGTTTGAACCAACTCTTGTTTCCAAAGCTTCTGTCACAGCTTTGTTTGCAGTTCATTGCCATTCAGCAGCTGCCTGTGCTGCATGTCCAAGTGGGCTACCAGAGCTTAAAAGCTTCTCCCAGGCTCCCATGAGACCAGCAGGTGCTCAGCACCCATCTGTATCTGTGTCCTGCTGACCTCTGCTCCAAGCTCATAGCTTAAGTCTGGGAGTGGTGTGCTTTGGTCTTGACACATCAGCCCAGTGTGTCCAGGGCTCCCCATCTCCTGCTTGGACGTATACATTGGTGCTTTTCACTGGAGCCACAAGCTCTTCACAATGGGATCAGGCTGGCTTGCCCAGGGATGATCTAGAGTTCACCTAGTTGAGCAGGCAGGTGCCAATTCACCTGTCTGTGGAAATTCATGATCGCACTAGGGAGAAGACAGTAGTAGACAAATGAATATAGCTGAAAACTAGGAGAGAAGTGAGTATAAGAGAATATAAAAATCTCTCTGCTAGAGTATATTCTAACCCCTTAACCCTTTGTCCCTGGCCCTACATAATTTTCAATTGTAGCCAGTAGCAGATGCCTGGGGAAAAGCCATTAGAGCATACGAACAAACAGGGCAAGTAATTTCTTTTCCTCATCTTACCTCACTTTTGTGGCTATATGCCTGTTTGATCAGGACAAATAAACATAAAATGGGCCCAAAATATTCTTTGGCTCTCAGAAAAATCTGTAGCTCAGTGGCTGTGAATTTCATCAGTAAACTTAAATCTTTGCATTAATACACAGCAGTTATGGTTAGATTTTTCTCCATTAATCTCCCAAGCTTTTTCCAGGGGAGTGAGCAGGGGTGGCATCCCCTCGACACTCCTTGTCCCCATACTGTGGATGCAGCTGGTGCAAGTGCCAATGGCTCCGCATTTCTAAGGATTTACTGCCATTTTTCTTTCTAATATTGAAAGCCCAGAACAACAACTGCTATGAAGGGATACAATGTTTGTTTTACAAGTGGAGTAGAATTTACAAGAGACTGTCGGTACTACTCATTCACAGACTGTTATTGGAATTTCTCTTTCTCTCATGCTGCTGCATGCTTCCTTGCTCCATGTATTTCCAGGAGAAGGCTTTCCCAAGCAGGGCTTGTCCCTGAGGCTTTCCCCTTTGGTTTACTGGGGCACCTTGTGCTCCAGCATTATCACTGCTGTGCATGACCCTGCATCCTTCAAATGACAGAGCAAGCAGTAGGACTGTGCATGGAGAAGGGAGCAGAGGGAGCATGCCATGCTCCATCCCTCTGCCATCCTCTCTCCAGCAATCCTGAGTGGGCACTGGGCACCCTGGGAGACGGGTGAGCCCCTGGCACTGCAGGTGAATTATTTGCACCCAAACTCCTGCTGGGGCTGTGGAAAGGAAGAGCTGTCCCCCAGTGCCCTTGCCCACCTGGTGGGGACCCGCCGCAGTGCAGTGTCACTCTTCTCTTGGCTGAGCCCTGCAGCAGCCCGCCTTTTCCTTATTTGTTTTTCTCCCTTTGAGTGCTATTCTTTCCCTCCCATATGCTGTAATAATTACAAGTGATAACTTAACAGCTGCTCTGCTATTCCGGGCTCAGCAGAGCCACGCGCCTCCGCCTTCCCTCCCTCCCACTGCTCTGGGTCAACGTCTTGGCTCCAGCAGTCAGGGATTCCTGCAATTTTTGCCACTCAGGAGGATCTGGACTCTTTTCCCCTCCATTGCCATCTGTCTCCCACCCGCCCGCCCCAGCGTCGTGAAGGGGGATGGGACTGCGACATCCATCTGTTGCCATGGAGAAAGCTGAGCCAGCCAAGGGATGCATCCTGGGTGAAGGCCAGTGAGAGGGGGTGAAAGGGATTTTCTTGTGTATTTGTTCCATTAGCATGTGTCTGTTGTCACTCATGGGTCTGCTGCAGGTGACAACCACCCCCCTAGGTCAAAACAGGCCTTAGGAACCCCCTAAGCCCTCTTGCTGGAGAAGGTGGTGGCCCTAGGCCTGGTGTGACACATGCCACCATCCCACATGATGGACCAAGTCACATCACTACAATAAACCATTTGACATCCTTCCTTCTGTGCAGGAGTGGTGGTGGCTCCCAAGGAGATGATAGACCCCCAACAACAGCCCTGGGACACATGGCAGCACCCAGGCTTCCCATTTGGGATGTGAAAGGGTTTTTTCACCTTTTACAAGAGGATTTTTCCTCCAGTTTATCTGATTACTGAGAGACAAGCATGAAAAAGTCAGAATTGGGTGTTTCTGCCTGCTCCCTGCAAAGGACATGCTGCATCCTTGAGCATTCCAGTCCTTTCCCAGCTAGCAAGGCTACCAAAGCTGGAAGTGCCTCTCCAGCATAGATGAAGATTCCCAGGAATGTGTGAAGACAGCCTGACCCCTGTCGATGGCAGCAAGACACACAGGTATGTGTTGGGTGGTCTCATCTGCCCACACAAGACTGCATTCTGCTTCCCAAGCACTGGAAATCTGACACCTGCCTGCTTGCTCCTGTGCAGTCCCAAATTGGTCACTTCCCATAGTCCAAAGCAGCAGACCCAGCACCTCTGGTTGCAGCAGGCTGGAAACTGTGATAAAGCCCCACACAGCAACCTGAGGTAAGTGTCTGAAGCATGGCCAGCACCTGAATTCATTTTTGTCAATCTGCAGTGCAGGCAAGGGTGCCTGTGCTTCCTCCCTTATGTATTCTGGCCTTTACTGACATATTAAAATGCTGGGAATTAAAGGCAGGATTTTACCTAAGGATGGAATTTGCCGGAACCATCAGCCCACAGTGGTCTTGGCTCTTCTCATCCTGCACAAACATGTCATCTGCACATCTGATACGTATCACAGCAGGTGACATCTTCCCCTGTCACCTGTCCTTGCAGGCAGCAGATCCCACAGGATGCCTAGGGCAAGTCTTTCTAAGGGGCACTGGGGGATAATCTTCCCTATGGGCTTCCCAAAGACGTAAGTGGGAATAAAGATTGGGAGTGTGCAAGAAGATGAACCCTCCCAGGGATTTTAGTTTGTAGACTGGGAGTTCTGCTGCTGGCACCACTTCAAAGCAATGGTGGGCAAGGTCAGGGTCCACAGACAGGGGTTTTGTGCATGCAGACACTTTTCACACATCAGGGTGACCACAGAAACTGCAGCCCTTGGCTTTTGGGTCACCAGCTTCAATGCTGTACCTTGAATTGTGCCTCACCCAGAGGGCCTCTGGAAGAGGTGATGTGGCGCTTATCTGAGCTGGCTCTGATGCTTGGCAGCTGTGCAGGACCACCAAGCAAAGGTTTCAGTGTTGGCACTGGTGGCACTGGGACATGCTGGAGGAAAGCTCGCCAGGGGAAGCTCCACGTGCCTCGCTTGCACCTCCCACACAGGAGTGGGCAGCCCAGGCAGAGGCGGCTTGGAAAGCCTGTGCCATCCGAGCGGAGAGCTGGCAGCTCCATCTGGCTCTGCTTCAGAGGAGCTGTCCCAGGAGCTGCCGGGGGTGGCCAGAGCAGGGCCTGCGGGTGGTGTGCCAGAGCAGGAGGAGTGGGTGGGTACACGTGCCCCACACTGCCAAGCTTCCCTCACAGGGAGGCAATCCTTCCTTAAACCAACTGCTCTGTCCCAGGACAAGGCTGGTGTATTTAGGGGCTCGTGTGTGGTATGATGCTGGTGCTCAGGTGCAGGGGAGGAGCTACTGCATGGTCACCCCACAGTGACCTGGGGACACATAGGGCTTTGTGTGCAGGAGCTTCAGCCCACAGGTGCTCAAAGCCATCACGTGCATCTGCTGCATGGCAAAGTCTCTGTGCAGCTCTCCTCATTTTCACGGGTCTCACACCTTGCTTTTACCCTCCAGAAAGGCAGTAATTTTTTTCTGGAAGCTAGCAATGTGCTAACAGAGTTCTCATTGAACAGGGTGTTTGTTAGGATAAAAACACATGGGGTTAGCACTGTGCTCCTCACTTCTCTGAGCCCAGGCTATTGCACAGCAAAATTACAGTCCTTATCTGCACTCAAGTTTTGCAGCAGTGTAACTGCAGCCATTTGGTTTTTGGTTTCTTCATTTCAATCTCTTTGATCGTGTGCCATGATTAATCTGATCTCTACAAGGCGGGATGAGTAGGAGTCAGAAGAAAAATTGTAATCGTCTGTGCCTTTGGCATGCAGGAACGGAATAATTTTGTAGTCTCATCTCCATGCTGGTAGCACTAGGAAAAGTCTCCATTCCTTCATCAGCTAGCAACACCATGCAATGCTAAGGGATACTGATCTATATGGAAATATTCAGAGCTGGGTACCATCACTGTTCCTTGTTCCGTAATTTTTCAGGCTGCAGCATCTCCATGACACAAACCACATGGTCAGTGACTGAAACCCAGCTGGCAACAATGAGCTTCAAACACAAAGATAAGTTCATGATAAGCACCTTGCTGTTGTTTGCTCTCACCTGCCTTGTCATGATACCAGGCAGCTAATCCCCTGTGTTGTTTCCTTCCCCGACTCAAATAAAACATGAGGTTTTGTTGGGCTGGGAGGAAGGGAGCAAGGGGAACGGGCATGGGGAGGTGACATCATGCTGCCCAGCCCTGTCCTGGCTCTCCTGAGAGTTTTTCCTTGCCAGTTCCCACCACTGTAGCACCAGCATTGCTTTCTGCTGTACTGACAGCTACACAGAAGAGTTTTCCCCCTCCTAGCCCAGAGAGCTCTTGCTCCCACTGCAGAGCATTGCTTCAATAATGTCTGCACCATCCCTGGTGTTCACCACAGCCCTTTCTGTTTTGAAAGCCCTCCCTTTGCTAGGTAAAATGATCCAAATTCCTTTACTAGCACACCTGATCACTTTACTCCCCATCTGATTGTGTAGCTCTCTTTGAGCATTGCTTACTTTTATTGAAAACATTCTCAGCACAGAGCAGAGATAACCATGTAAGGGACCTGCTTTAAACTGTCCAGCAAGGCATTATTATCCCATATCACAGATTATGATCAAAAGCATCTTTTCTATAGAAATCCTTCTTCTTGTCCAAAGGACTATTCCAGCAAAAACAACTGTCTTTATCCTCCATTTGCCCAAATGACTATCCCATGTTATGTCACCTGTACTTCTGCTGCATTATGTTTTGCACTGGGCTTTTGTTCCCTCCCCACACACCCTTAGGAAGTGAGTGATTCCTTTCCTAAGCTCCATCAGAGGTTATCAGGTGCTGGGGAGGTGGGAAGATGCTGAGACTGGAGGATAGAGGGCCCAGAAGGGCCATTTTTCTGCCCTAGTGGTTGTGTGTCTGCCCACACCGCCAGGTTTAAAAAAAACCCAGATGGGTTATCACTGTCCTCAAGTCCCCTCACAGACCCTGAGGGCTTCTTGACTGCCCAAAGAAGAGAGAAACTCTCAGGTGCTTCTGTTCTGGTGTAATTATGACAGGCAATTTAAAATCAGCCAAGAGCTGTATTGATGGTGTAATTTGAAACATAATAGAATAATGGTCCCTTCAATTTAATTAAGGATTTTTTCAAATAATTACAAATTAACCTAAATTAAGATGAGAGTGTATACAGAAAGACTTAATGTGGTTCCAGTAATTTAGATTTGCAGTCTTAATTATTTTGGATTAATTTTCCAAGAGGACACATGATACTTTTAGTGGTGTAAAGACCAGTAAGAAATGTAGCAGGTGCTTTGCCTTTCCAGGGGTGCAGTTCCCAGTAACACATCTTTTAAAAATCTGTACTAGTGCCTCCTTCCCCAGAAGAAATAAGAAATGGCAATGTAAAGGACCATGCTTCAGTTTTACAGGTGTGTGTCTGTATATATATATTTTATATATATGGGGTGGGAGGAGTTGTGTGTGTCTACCTTTGTCTATGTGAAAAAATAATGACTGGGAAATTTGTACCACTTTTATTATTCCAACAGCTTTAAATCAATGTAACATCTGAATGCTAGCAAGACTTGAAGCAGTGGCCAGAAGGTGATGACAGGATCATCTGTGGTGGTTTGTGACTTGTTTTTCCTCCTGTTTCTTCCCCTCTTCTCCAAGCTGCTCTGCACTGTCTGGCTGCTCAGGATTGATGTGTCCACAGCAGAGGCAGCAGGAAGCTGGGAAACCTCTTCTCACCCCCATAGCACATTTGACTGGGTTTAGCCTGGACAGCCACCATTCTGAAGCTCCCTCACTGCCCAGCTGGATCCCTTTAGGAAAAAAATACCTGTCACTTCTCTTTGCAGGAGAAGCTGCCCTGGAGCCCTCCAGCCAGTGCAGCTGTTGGAACACTGCTTCAAAAGGTGTTGTAGTAACTGAGTCATCAAACTCTGCCTTTCAAGAAGATCCTTAAGGCACAATGTTTTGCTCTGCTGCCCTCAATGCCATTGATGAGAATGGGTGGTTTTTGGAGCAGGCCAGGGCAGCCTCCAGCCCTCTGCACAGCAGGATGGGGGGAAAGAAGCCACTTGTGATGTTTGAGTTGTGGTACCACCCAGATGATCAAACAGAAACCACCACTCCTCTGGGAATGTCACTATCTCAGCACACACTAGAGGATGATCAGGGGAGGGTGAAGACTTTTGCTTTGGAGAAGAGACACCAGAGCCAGGACCTCAGTTATGTTTCTGCAATACAAGGAAATCCAAGGGTGGCTGAGTCAGGCTGTGAGCAACACGCCTGCCATCTCCCAGGAGATCAGCTGCAGAGTCAGGAGCTGAAGCTTTCTTTCCTGCACACAGCTCAGGTGCCTGCAGACACTTGCAGGTGCGTAGGAGTGAGCTCGTCCTGGGAAAGGGAGACCAGTGGACTTCAGATGAGAGAAGAGCTGTGGTTTGCCATTGACTCACAAACCCTGACACTTGTGGAAAAGCAGCATCCAATCTGGCTTTCAAACCCAGGGCTGTTTCCTTGCAACAAAGGGAAAGAGATGGGGAAGAAAGGACAACTGTCTTTTTTAAAATGTTTGCTTTAGGTAACCCTCCCACCTCGAGGTCTCAGGACTGAAAGGCAGGAAGAAAGGGCTTGTTGACCTGATGTTAACCTTCAGCTGTCAGCCATTCAGCTCCATGATCCTCACATGCCGCTGCTTAATCCAGGAGGAAAAAAAGCACAAAGCCTGCCCAGAGCCTGTGCCATCTCATTAACATTTGGCTTAGGCAAGATTTCTATCCTGCACAGAGTGCAGCAGCTCCAGTTCAAACAGCTCTCCTCTGTCTGGGGACAGAACTTTGTCACAGCTTCTGCAGTGCTTTGCTTGGGGTTGGGGTCCCTGAGCTGGCAAAATACAATTCAGGTAGAGACACTGGCATTTTTTGGCTTATTGAGAATCTGAAAAGACCTCTCTGTGAGGTCTTTCTCTGTGCCAGAATGAGGTGGTTCCAACAGACCCAGCATGGGTTTGACTGGTGCCTGGTACCTCTTATTGGCATTGGGGATCCCACAAGGCCATAAAAGTCAGACTGCAGTTTCTGATTTGACATCACATTCCACATCCATATTCTGTGTACTCAGAGGAAGGTCATAGGGATGGTTGAGGAAGAAATAGTATGGGAGGGACAAGGAGCACATGGGCATCTTGACCTAGAGCCAGACATCTACTGCCCCCAGGCCCTTGCAGCTTTCACTTGATTAAACTTGAGAGCTCTGTGGTTGCCTGAGCTGGCAAATACGGTTCAGCTCACCTGAAGCTGGCAGGGAGATCTGCTGCCCTGGGGTTGGCATAAAGCTGGCAAAGGTTTACTCTTCCCATCTGGCAGCTGGCAAGAGTGTGTGCCCATCTGACAAGCAGGTGGGAGGAGGGAGGTGGGTGGCTTCATGCTGACTGATGTGAGCAGTGTGCTTTTGGTGGTGGAGGAACACGGCCATGACCATGGGCTGATCATGGGATCACATGAGCTTGGAGATGGAGCTCAAACCATGTGAGAAATGGATGATTCTTTGAAGGCATGGTGGGATTCTTCAGTGGGAGGACCTCTGTTCTAAGTGTATATATAACAAGTCACACTTTAGAAATAAGTTGGTTGAGGCTGTGGCTGAGTTTCTTTGATGTAGGCTGAGGACTCATAGTACAGGGAGAAATCACTCAGTGTTCTGTTCTCCTGTTGATAAACTGTAGGACAGCTCTGGTCCTGGGACAAGGCTGCAATCCATGGGGCTGTTTAGACATGAGGAAGCAGAAACTCCTGCACTAAGCCAGATCAAGGATCTGAATTGCTGAGCATCCTGAGGCTTCAGGGAATAGCAGCTGCTCCCAAGGCCATGTTGATCAGCACTCTCTTGATTCTCAGCCCTTGTCACTGCCTCCAGGAGTGTGGTCTACACAGGCAGACTGTGGTCCATATGGCCCCATGCCATTGGCTGCTAATACAGGTCAAGAGCACAGTTCCACAGGTTTCATAAACAGCATTTGTCAACATTTATTAATCCAGATTGTGCTTTTTCCATCCACTGGTCTGGTGTTCTCTTGAACTCATGCAAATACTCACAGCTGACCTAATCCTTGGGCAAGGAGTCCTCCAGGTCGGACCCCCACCACACAAGAACCTCCATGCTCTGAAGTAGCCCCAGTTTTTCACTGGGAAGAGGCATCAAGGCCAATCCCTGTCAGCCTTCTTTGGGCCATGCCTGACTTTGTAGCCCTCTGCCATAACCTCTCCAGCCATGACTTTTCCAGACTGAGCAGTCCTGGTGTGCACAAGTCCTTGCTTGCAGGAAGGCTCCTCCAGACCTTTGATCCTCTTTCATCCCCTTCTCCATGTTGCCCTATTACAGTTTGCAGTTAAGGCTTCAAAGAGGTGCCTTTTGGGGCACAGGTCAGCACAGTGGCTTGGCAGGCATGCCTGCCCCACAGTCCTTGCTCCCTCCAGATGCTGCTGTTTCTTGGCCACAGGCTGTGCCAGCTCCTGTGATCCGTTTGCTGAAGTAATTGGCAGTGCATACCATGCATAACCAGCTCTGAGTTTGTGTTGGGGTTCTTTTGATCCAGGGCTCTTTCTTCTCTGGAAGGGTAGAGGTGTTGTCTGGGTGTTTTTATGGGTGTTGTGTCTCTCTCCTGACTGCAAATCCATCGTTCCAGCATAAAATCTGCTTGGTTTTCCTGCAGAGACCCCATGATTTGTAAGGGAATGTAAGTGAGAGCCTGGCATTGTCTGAGACCTGAAGGGAACATTTTCAGGGCTGTTCCAGCTCCTTTCTTTGCTTTTATCGCAGGTACAGAAAAGCAAAATAAGCAAGCAAACCTTACTTGGTCAACTGATTCCCAGTCTATTTCATCCCAGTAAGACTGTGATAGACTCAAATTGGAACTTCAAACTTCTTTGCAGGCATTCAGCCAATTGCAAGGTGAGAACCAGCTGCACAATTTGTGTCCCAAGATGAACTTTGCTGTAGGTGAGGCTGTAACATGAATTTGTCATGCGTCTCTGTCTTGAGGAATAATAACTCTTTGTATTTTTTTATTGTCCTTTTTTTTCGCTACATTTTTTCCTTCCCCCTGGTCCCACCACAAATCTGCTCTCACTCTAATCTTTTCTTTGGCAGCTAAAACTATTATCTTTATTGTTTCAGGGCTTGGCTTCTTCCTGTTAGATCTCCTAATTGGATTTTTACTCTCCGATCCATTTAGTCTCTCCAGTGCTTTCACTAAAACCCTTTAACCCTTTGGCACCAGCTTTGCTAACCAGTTATTCTGGAAGGTGTTCCTCTCCCTGATTTGCACAGGAACAGTTTTCCTAAGCCATGGGTGTCACCTCCAGTGTCATTGTCTGTACACAGTGTCATCATCATCTCCACTCTGCAGACTGCAAAGGCTCATTGGCTTTTAACCAAGAATAACCAAAACAACACACATCACCCTTTAAAAGGAGGTCTGAAGTCACCAAAGAGCCAAAATCATCCAGAAATTATGATATTTCAGCTGAGGCTAGGAAAAGTCTGCTGCTTTGTCCAGATTCACTTCCCAGCCAGACCAGGTACCAGTCCTGTTTCTGGCTGTGTCTTAAACTCTATTAGCAGCTACAGGAGAGGTGAAACAGCAGGGAGGCTGTGATCACTTCTGGCACTGGGGTCACTTAACCCTGGGATTTTTCAGGGAGCCAAGACCTTCACTTGTAACATTTCTTTATAATAACTCGGGGCACAAGGTCAGTCAAGCCCAGTGTGGGCAGAGGTGATGGAATGAGACCCCCACATAGCAAGACATTGGTACAAAAGGAGATGTAAATACAAAAGGAGGAAAAATGGGGAGAAGAGGTACCAACCCAACTGGCTGTTCAGCCCAGATCCAGCTGCCTGGCCCTTAGCAGGCCTCAGTGGACCCAGTCCCCCTCCTCCTATCATGCTTTTTTCCAGCCTTTTCACAACCTCAGTGCCTTTTTGTTTATGTTGCTGGAGCGTGTTGCCATGGTTAAAGCTGTTGTTCTCAGCAGGGTTTGCAGCTTACCTGTGAGACAGATAGACATGGAGACGGAGACATGCATGAATATGTGTGTTTGCCTTTATTTCAATTCCCACTGGCCATGTGCAAAACAAATCTGATGAGAAGGGAGAACCCTTCAGGGAGAATGGGGAGAGAGGGAGAATACCACCTTGGAGGAGTTTCTCCAAGGAATATATAGACTAAACCAAAAGCATGGTATAGGAGAGATGATCACCTGAGAGCAGGGGAGGGCAGAGATGGACACAGGTTTGTTGGAGGTGTTATTGGACTGAGAAAACACACAGCTTCATGTCAAGTCTATTGTAAGGGTGCAGTGTACAAGTGGAAAGGTGGGGATCACAGTTCCCTCCCTGCACACTGCTCCCACACTGACAGTGCCCACACAAAATTCCTCCTTAGCCCTGTCATTTTTCTTAGCTCTGGTTACTCCAGGTGCTAAAAGGGGTTTGCAAGTGTTATTTTCCAGTTATTATTATTTTTGAATATGCTTCTTAGATACATATTTTCTAAATTTTACATTATTCTTATTCTTCTTTCATAATATTATTTATTCGAGGTACAGGGAAGGTGGGGAGCTGATTCTTTGACACATTGCCATAGGTAATCTTGTCCAGAGGAAAACTATAATAAAACCTTTGGCTTTTAGACTTTTTTAGGATTTTTGGCTTTGGTGTATCAGGCCATGATAATGTTATTATTATTCCTCAGGGAATGATTCAGAATAATGTATCTGCTAGGAAAGATGGACCAAGTTCCTGCATTTTTGGCTAATGTTATTAGGCAAGTCTGGATTGATGGAACAGTTCTGAATTGCTTCACTCAAACCTGCATTGAATGAGGAATTGAATCAATAGTTGCTGGGCTCTCTTCCAGCCCCTCCAACTCACTTACACAATCCACCAGTGCTGCCCATGCTTGGACAAAATGTGTGGGGCTGGTCAGGAGTGATTCCCCAAGAAGTGAGGCCCAGGCTCTCTGGAGTATTTTGGTTGCTCCCATCCTTTGATTTTCCCTGGAGGCAGGACTCCTCTCCCATCTAGCATGAGGCACTACCTGGCTCCTGCCTAAGTGGAGGAGGAGGATGGCACTTCCATGGGCTGAGTCAGTTGCCTGAGAGAGAAATCACACTCAAGTGGGATTTTTTCCATTGACTGAAAAGCTCCCCAGGTTACTGGGGTCCAAGATTAGCTCCCTGCATTAAAGCCTGAGATAAGAGATGGTGAACCGGGGCTTGGAAGTTCACTCCTGTCTCAGGTGGGTTGGGGATAAAGGAGAACCCTTCTAAATCATGTGCAAGAAGTGCAGAAATGGCTTTTTCTCTGTGGGAGGAATGCTGGTAACAACCCCAGCTCAGTATTTCTGACAGGCTTATCCCCAAGCCCCACTGCTGGCCAGGGCTGCTATTTGCCTTTCTCGTGGGTACTGCTACACCATGGCAGTGCCCAGACAGCCAGGTCTTCCTGCCTGGTTCAGCCCTTGTGACCTGCTGTTAACAGCACTGACAGCATGGTTGGGATGTCCTTTCACACACACCTGATCTCCTACCATTTTGTCTGTTCCCTTTGGGAAGACTGCCAGAAATGTCAATGTTTCACCCTTCTGCTCTGTATGGCAGCAGAGCTGCATCCCTGTCTGACACCTGACACCCTCCCCAAGCCTTGTAATTGGGGTGATGTAACTAATGAGGGGGTGAAATCCATCCCATCACTTTCTGTGATTGGCATTCACCTTCTCCTGCACTGAGACATGGAGAAATCTGGTATCTGAGCCAAACAAGGGACATCTGTAACCGTGGTCTAACCAGCACTGCTGGAGGCCTGGTCCTGAGGATGAGCAGAGCAACCTCAGAGCCACATGGACACCTCTCTGTGCACCTCTCTGCTCTGTAAAGTCACCACAAATTAACTCCAGGTATGTCTGAAAATTAATGAGCTCAAGACCTTCACAGCCTCAGATGGGCCATCTTCTGCAGAAATAATGTCCTTAATTAAATCATACCTCTGTCACAAAGAGCTGTATTGAGCCCAAAGTGAGGAAGGCAATCAGGCTGCCTGGTGCTGTACTGGCAAGATGTGAGTCCACTGAGAAAAGGCTGCTACAGCTCATCCACATCCACCTGCAGGGCAGAGTGGGTGAGGAGCCAGCCTGGATGCATTAATTGCTGGCATGGGGTGGCAAGGAAACCAGCCTGAGTGTTGGCCATGGGAGTGGATAAGTACCTCAGCATCATAGCTAATTAATGGAGTGAAATGGTGTTTGGGATGTGGTATAATGCAGAAGTGAGTCAGGCACAGCCCCACATGTAGCTGATCCTATGATCCCACCCTCCAGCATGCTCAGACCTCTCTTCAGGTCATCTTCTCTTGTGAGCTGGCAAAACCTCAGTGGTCTTCTGGGGAGAATAAATGACAGTGAGCAGGGTTAGGAGAAGCCAGGTACACTTATCCCAGAGGCTCAGCATGTGGTCTAGGTGTGGAGGATGTTGTCCTACAACTATTTCCCGAGCAGGATCCACAAAGATGGAGGGTCTAGGGAGCTTGAGGGGAGAAGCTCTGCCAGAATCCCTGGGGTGCTGTTATCTATCCCTCTACCACCACCACCAAGGTACAGGCACCTGTACCTGCCTCGCCTTGGGAAGGAGCCTGCTGGGTTGGGAAGATCCCTCTCTGGCTGTGGGGATTCAAGATGCACAGTTCCCACCTCCAGCACGGCAGGAAACATGGTGATGGCTGCATCTTTCACTCAGGGGTGCACCTTGGCAGCAGCTGCACGTGTTTGAGCAGAGAAGCCAACACCAAGGCGTTAAGGAAACTTTCCTGAAGGACCATTTGGGAGTGTGATGGCCAAAGTGCTCCCTGAATGGAACGACAGGAAAGTTTCTCTAACAAAGGATGGACTGTTTGCATTGTGCTCACGAGGGGCTTAAGGCTCCAGTTCTGGGCTCCGTAAAAAACATCTTGCAGGGGCAGGCTAGGAGAAAAAAAAAATGCCATCGCGACTGCAGCCAAGGCAGAAAGCATCCCTGGAGCAGGCTCTCCCTGGTGAGGCGAGCACCGGGATACGGGCTGGAGCCGGGAGGTGGAGAAAGAGGACATGCAGACAGAAGAGGACATGCAGAAGAGCCCAGGCTTGCGAACGCAGTTCTGGCAGCTGGGGAGAAGTGATCTTTTCCCTTCCCCACGCCTCTTTTGTTTTCCGCAGCCCGACAGAAGAGGCTTCCAGCGAGCGGCAGGGTGGGGGCAGAGCCCACCCGCACAAAGGCAGCTCCCCACGGGCTCTGTGACCGCTGTCACGCTTTTTTCGCTCAAATCAGCGCCAGCAGCGGATGACGTGCGGCTGGTGCTCCCCAGCCCCGGGGCTGATTGGTCCCAGCTCACGTTTGAACGCCAAGGTGTCCTGGCAACGAGAAGCAGAGGAGCCAGACTTTCCCGTCCGCACCGGGCTCCGGGAGCGACCGGCATCGCGGGCGAGGAGCAGCGCCAGGGCCCCCGGCCCTCCGCAGGTACCTGTGCGCTCGGGGCAGCCCGGACCAGCCCAGCACAGCCCCATCCCCAGCCCAGCCCCGCACCGGGGCAGCTCCCCCGCTGTGGGTTTCTGCCTGCAGGGACTGCAGGGCGCTCAGGAGACACCTGCGCTCCCGCACGGACACGGCGGCACGGCTGGCACAGCCGGGAGCAGGGGTGGGGAAACCACTGGTGTTTGGGGCGTCTTGAAAGTGACCCTTCAGTGGGGTTTGGGGAGGGATGTCTGGGGAGAAGCTGTGCACGGAGGGGGGAGCCAAGGGGCTTTCCAACAGCGGTGCGGTCAGCTCTCTTGCCCCGAGAAGGTGGAGCAAGTGATTTTGGCTAGTTTTGGGTTCGCCTGGTTAATCAAACTCACAAAAGCCCTGCAGGGTACCCGGGGCTCTGAGATGTGCTAGAATAAGATGGCTTTACATTGAAATGAAACAGCTTTTCCTGCTGATAGAGAACTGCTCTGCTTTTGCCTCCGCACAACCCACCTGCATGTCCGTCCCTCTGGAGCTTGGGGTGAGGAGGGAAGGGCGCCTCAGGGCTCAGCTGTGTGCAGGAAAGAAGATGTGAGGAGCTGGCTGTGGGGAGATGCTTGCCGGCACGGGGAGGCAGCGCTCAGCACAGTCCACTTTGCACCTGTCAAAACTAGCAGAGACAAACCTGTGGAAAGATGTGCCAGCCATTAATGACAGGGCACGTCCAAGCTGTCCAAATGGAGGAACCACTTCCACAGGGCAGCAGCCATCCTGGAGGAGCTCCCTGGTTCAGTGGCAGGTGGTGAGCTTATGGAAGGGCAGGGATTCAGTGGCACACATTGTAAAGCAGCACCACGACTCAGGTCTTGCTGCTGCAAGTGGGGGATGAAGAGGGATAATGATGCCAAGACCTTCTGGATCACAGCTTGTGTTATTTATCAGAGCACAAGGCTGAGACCTGCCTGAACAATTCTTTCTCATAGACCCAAAGGCATGGCAAGACTTGAAGATCCCTCCTAGTATCATGCTCATAGTAGAAGAGCAGTTCCTCAGCATCCCAGTGGCAGGGAAAGGCAGAGGGACATCACAAAATGAGCAGGGAGTGTTTTGCTGGCAGCGTGTTATTGCTGACCTGGATTCCCACTGATGACCTGGAGGGGTAAGATTAGCACAGTCAGCTTGTCCCAGGGCTGGGGGAGATTAGAGAGAGGGAAAGAGTCATGCCTGTTACATACATCATTTTTCTCTCTTCAAATGGGAATATGTGGCACAAGTTGTCAGTTCAAAAAAAATTATCCTGTATACTGAGATGCTGTCAAAGTTTACAGTTGTGGAGTGGTGGGCTTACAGCAGTAGAGGCTCTGCCTAGAAAACCCAGTTGCTAGATCTGTGAGAATCAGTGATGCTTTTTGTATCTAAATGGAAGATAAGAAAAAGCATCTGTCCCATGTTGTAAGAGGAGGTTTGACCTAGATGAATCTGAAAACAAATAAAAATTAAAATTCACTAAAGGTGAATTAAACCAGCTGGGTATTTTAATTGTTTTTTCAACCATCATGCTTTAAAATTGAACAGCTTGAGACTGGATGATGCTCCCACATGAACCAATAGTTCTCCCTACTCCAGTAAGTTCAAATAAGACTTGTTTCTCTGAAGGGTTAAGGCCAGTACATTCTTTGGGCTTTATTAAACCCATGAACAGTAATGTCAGTCTGAAACCCAAGAGAGGGGAAAACATACCCACACCTTCCAGGCCATAAACAGGAACAAATTCGGCTCACTCTGTATCTGCCTAACAACTCAGCTGAGGCAGTTTATGAACTGGGAACATTAGCCCCAGTGAGGCAGGACTCTCCCAGATTAAATAACATGTCAGTCATTAAATAACTCATCTTCCCTGGTATTTTATGGAATAAACAGTGCCTGTTGCTTGCTAATAGCATCTGCTTTTATTTGAGTGGGACTGTATTTTATAACAATCCTTCTGTTCAGTTTGCATATTTGCAGCGACCCCAGCAAGCAATCACTCCATGGCTGATAGTAAACTCCCAGAGGTTTAATGATGATATTTATTGTAGGAGCCACCAGTTTTAGGGCTGTAGTGATTAGGGTGGGTTGATGGAATACAGGGCAGTTGGGTAATTGCTAGTGATGAGCCAGTGAACTCCCAGGTAATTGCACCTTACCTGGAGAGGTGTGCTGGTATGAGTGGTGCTTTAAAGACAAAGCTGTGAGGAGGATAAAGGACAGTCATTGTCTCCACATGACAGCACTGAATCATGAACAGGAAATTATCCCTTCTCTTCACCAAGAAAAATAATGCTTGGTCTGTTTTCTTTCCTGTTGCCTTCTTAAAGAAAATACGGTCATGGTAGGGACTCATGTGCCTGTCAAGTCCATGCCCCTTCCTTCTCTTCATACCATTTAAACACTGTTGAGAAGTGGAGATGATCTGCTTGAGGACATCTAAAAGTGTTGTGAAAATGGGTTTTGAGGGAAGGAAAGGCAGACATACTCACTGACTGACCCTGGGAAGGCCTGGCATAGACAAACCTCAGACACTAGAGAGGCCTGGTAACAGAGGGACCCTGGCAAAGCTCACTCACCAGAAGGCTTCAGCACGAGCTCAGATTTCCTCCATAGATGTGAGGTCCAAGCAATGCTGGTTCCTAGGACAGCAGACATCACTAATAATGTTATTAAAGGGAGACAGTAATTTTACTTTTAATGAATGTGGGATCTCCATAAGTTGGTGCGGTCACTCGCTAGAGCCCTGTTGCCCTTGGGCAAGATTTCTCAAGTCCCAGCCATTTCCATGTGTGTTTGGGCTCCTCAGGACATTACTCAGCCTGCATGTATGTGGATTTGGTAGTCCTCACTTGGCCCCAGTGTTTGAGGCTGTCTCCAGTGCTGCTCCAGGCTCCCCATGCCTGTGGTCTCCAGCCTGGGCACTTTGTGTTTGTTTGCCCTGCATACCCAGCAGTGCAGAAGCCAAAATTGCTTTGCCCTCCCTCCTCATGAAGGAGAGGACTGGAGGCTTGGTCTCTGTAATTGCCAGCCTCTCCTGGCCCTGAAAGGAGTAATCCCCAAAGCAGGGGTGATACTAGAGTCCTCTAATGCTTCCTGAGTCTTCATCAGCAGGTCCTGGAGGGCTTTGGGAAAGATGTCCTATGCCTCACATCTATTTTAGGTCAGGGAGGGTTGAAGCAAAGCAAGGGGCAGTGCCTTGACACACAGGAAAAGAGCAAATGGCAGGTTAAGGATGGGGCAAAGGGACTAATAGGGCAAAGGACTGAGCGTGGTGCTCTCACTTCACCCCAGGGAGGTGCTTCTTGGTGGTCTGGGACATAGAAAGCTCTGGTTAGGTGGTTCTTTATCTTCTAGAACCTTTTCATTTTGCCTCTTGATTAAAAGATGAAGATGGAGACTCTCTCTCCTTTCTGTGTTAATGAGCTTTCCTCTCCCTCTGTAGCAAGAAAGATTGCAGCAAAACCAGCAAAACAAACTCCAGGACAAGATTCTTCCACTGATGGGGAGAAAATAAGTAGTTTGTGGACCCAGAACCTCCCAGGAGAGGGGCTGCTGTTGGTCCAGCAATGATTTAAGGGGCTTAACAAGTCAGAGGTGCTGACAATAAAGCTGTGGCAGGGCTACCAATATATTAAGAATTTTGGGCAATTGGACCAGGTATTTCCATGTACAGGCTGAGAAAAATTATAGTGGTGGTCCAGACTGGTGAGGCTCCATTGCCATGCCTGGAGCTACTCTACTGTTATGGCTAGCAATGGGAAAAGGAGTTTAAGCTGTTCTCATTCTGCATCCTGATCCAAGCACTTGCTGCTCCACCTTCTTTGTTGGCACGCACATTTCTCCAACTGCTTCATGCAGAGGCATTGGTCTGGCAGAAAAAAAAAATCAAACATTTTCTCCCCTGGGGATTTTCCTGAGCTGGACAGTCCTCAGTCCAGTCCTAGTCTCTGCACCAAGAGTAGTGCAGGCACAATGAGGAGGGGAGTGCAGGCTGTCAGTCCACCACTGCCTGCTTTAACCAGTACAAAATACAGCTTGGAAAAAGGGAGGAATCCTTTCCCTTATCTTACATGTGGTGCTATTAAGGGAAGCATGTGCTGATACATGGGTTTACAAACCACTGCCAGATGTTTGAAATTATGTAACTTAATTGTTGGTACAGGACCACTCAGTTCAGTGGAAATCCCTTGAAACCTGCTCTTTGGTACCAAGATGAGTTTTGAAGCTGAAGGCAGTGAGGTACCAGCAAAGATCAGAGCATGAGATTCAGAGGCAGGAACTGCTGAGTGTTGATCCTGAATCTACTGCCAGCTCTTTTTGCTCTCAGGCAAATTACTTAGCTTTCCTTTTCCCTGATCCCCTTCCATCCCCTGTCCAAATCCTTTGTCACATGAGAGCTGGGAAGAAGCTTGCAAAATACCTGCTGAAGTGCTTTGAAGACAGAGAGCAGAGTGCACAAATGGTAAGTTGTAAGAGCAATATAAACAAACCCGGCTATGTGTTTCCCAGGCTAAATGAGGGAGGAGGAGGAGGGGTTAACTGGTGGGTGGCACCCGTGTCCTAATTACAAGGCTTGTCTCTGGATCCCTTGGTGTGAAGCATCCTCTTGGCTGAAAAACAGCTGATATAGTCACACCTGAGCAGAGGTAGGGGAGGAAAAACTTGTCACACGGGTGAACCAGCGTGGGTGGAAATGTCCTTTGGGAGGAAGGGGGTAGGTGATGGTACCAGCAGGGGGTTGGAGATGTCCTTCTGGACCACCTCTGGACCTGCTGGTCCTGCTGTACCTCCTCTTTCTTGTCTGGTGCGTTTTTCCAGGTGGTTGCTTTGTGGTCTTGAGGATCCTGTGAGTTCTAAGAAAGTCCTGCCTGTAGCTGTCAATACACCCTGTTTATCCTCTCTGACACCTGATTCAGGGGCATAACTTCTGGCATTTTAGTAGTCTCTTCATCCCACAGAGTTTGCCAACTCAAAAAGCAGCACAGCCCCAAGGTTTAAGATTGAATAAGTATATCGTGAGTGTGCTTTGCTTTCTGAGCCTTTCCAGCATTTCAGGGTCCAATCTCTAGCCTGTCTTTGCAACAGTAGGAATTCAAACCTGATGGTGCATGTGCATGTGCTAAGAGAAGTGAGATATCCACACAAACAGCTATTGTTGGGGAGACAAGAAGCACAGCAGATGCCATGAGGCTGGTAGACCCTCCAAGCTTAGCCCCAGACAGGTGTCTTGGGCCTCTTTCTCCACACCTGTGCTTCCCTCTCTACTGCTGCTTTTTTACATTTCACTTGTGCTTATGACCTTGCCTGAAATCTAGGTTATTCTTGCAGGTGTAGCACACTCTGAAGAGCACCAGGAATAGTTTTGCAGGCCTGGCCCCTTGTTTTGGCCAAATGATTTCTTCACGATCAGGGAAGTGCAGGTTTAGCACCCTGGGACCAGGGAAAGCAATTGCAATTCATGCCTCTGCCTTCGATGTTCTGTAGCTTGGGCAAAAATCAGTCCAGTCAGGATCAGTTGCATGAGGACATGAAAGTGCCTGAAGATGTAGGTTGATATCTATATGCTGTTAATTTTGCACTTGAGCTGCATCATGTTTGGGAAACAGGAAGAAGTGTTTTTTGTCTCTCCTCTTGTTACTATTCTCCAGCCTGAAAGCTGCTGGGGTAGGAGGTGTCCCCATGTGTGTGCCAGTGCATGATGCAGGCCTGGTCTCAGCTGGAGACCTAGCTGGACCATGCTAAGCCAGCCCAGGAGCTGAGCAGCTGAGATGCTCTTTATGCCCTGCAGAGCTCCATGTAGTGGAGGGTGTTTTTTTCCCCAATGAGCATTTGATTCCTGCAGTTCTATGGGAAAAGGGACATATCTGCACCACCTGGGTGTTCCTCCATTGCTTGCTGGGGCTGAGCAGCACCTGCTTACAGCCAGTGCTTTGCCTTGGAAGCCCCTGAGGGCTGCTGAATGTGTCTGCTGCCTGGTATCTCCCTTAGTCTGCATGTCACAGCCTGGGAGATTATTGCCCCCCCACCCATCCAGCTTGCCAGGGCAGGATGTTAGAGATGGTGATTGGATATATCAGCTCTCAGAATTAAAAAGCAGTGTAAAACACATCCCCTGCCAGCTGTGGCCCCCTGCCCTGTAGGCTTTCAAGTGCTCTCTGGAATAAATAATTTATTTTTTTTCCTTTTCTCTCCAAACTCAGCCCTACCCTTTTCCTGCAGTCTTCTTGTGCTGTTCTCTGCCTGGCAGAGACCCAGCAGCAGCCCCCGGGCTATGTGGCACGTGTAGTGGGAAACGACTCTGCTGACTGGGATGGTTTGCAGGGAGTCCAGGTGCTGTAACCAGTACAGTAGGGAGGAGTAGACGCCTCCGATGGAAGTTACAGATCTCTTCCTCCTCCCTTTTTTTCTCCTGAACCCAGCAATTCAGTGGTTGTGTCAGCATAACTCTAATAGCATGGGGATAGAGAGGAGCTGGAAGCCTCCCAGCACAAAGCAAAAGCCCTCAATTTGCTCTCAGGAGCAGGAAACTGTCCTCCTGGTGATAAAGGGAGAAAAGGAGCTGCATGGGGAGGACACCACAGGACAACCCCTTCAGGGGGAGATGGATGTTTTCTTCTCTGCATGAAACATTTGTATACCAACTTGTCTTGCCCTGATGTCTCTGCACGGGCACTCGTGCCCTTAGCTTGGGTTTTCCTGGCTTTTCCCAAGGACCTTGAGAGCTGGTCATCCCCATGCTGCCTTTCCAGGGCTTCTCATCCTGCCAGAGCCTGTACTGCATGTGCAGTTCTCCTTCCTTTCCTCAGTTTGCCCTTTAACAGTGGCAGGATGTGCAGTCAGGTTAAAGGCTGGTAAACTGCCCTTTTGCCAGAGTAGATTTAGAAGTCTAAGGGCAGCAATGCTCAAAAAAATACCTCCTCTCTTGGTGGGAGATATGGGTGAGAAATTCTGTCTTGGTGCTGATGCTGTTGGGACAGGGATGCTGGGATGGCTCTGCCTGCATTAGTCATGGTGGTGGAGGGGAAACCCATAACATAAAGAGATAAATTATATATGTTCAATAGAGAGATAAGTATTCTTTCCACCAGCACTGTAAATCAGGCCTCTCTCCCCACCTCCTCCCAGATTTTACCAGCCTAATCTGGAATTTTCTGTGAATATTTATTTTTCATTACTAAGTCTTGAAGAAATTGCATTTTCAAGCAACCAGTGACTTCTTTTTTTCCTAAAAAACTTTGTTTTCCCTGAAGTCAGCTCAGAGCACCTGTCTCTTGGAAAACCAGGCCCCTTTAAGATGTCTCAGGCTGCTTTGAATCACTAATTGCTTCTGAATAGGCAGGCCAAATGTTTTATCACTTCAAACTCCCATAGCAATGCAAATCTATACAGCTGAGAAGGCTCTTTCCATGCATGGGGGTGATGGGTAAAGATAAGGATTAAAAATAGAAACAAATTCAGCCCGGGGTCCTCTTTGTTCCTCCCTGCCCTCGGTGGGGTTGCCAGGGCTACATTTGTTCCCCTGCATCGTTTTTGGATGAGATCCAGTGCCCCTTGAATGGGAAGCTGAGAGGTACAGTGGCGGGAGAGGGCTGGATGAGGTCCTAGGTACATACATATTTCATTGCCCGTGCCAGCCTCTGCATTGTTTTCTCTCTCTGGTTTCACAAAGTGGTGTTTTCTAAAACTCCCACTTGTTGAGGGCGACAGTCCAGCCTTCATCCCGTCTAAAGTTTCTGGCTTTTCAGTTGTTTCCCACTCTGAATGGCAGCCAGGGCATCTTTCCCATGCCTGGGGGGAAAAGGGGGATTGCTTGGTAGGAAAAGCAAGGGGCTGGCCAGAGTGCTGTTTGGAGGGGACTCATGTGCTGTGACATGTCCCCCTGGGGCTGCTGTGTGTGTTTGGGGCTGTGCTGGCTCACACACGCTGCAGGAGACCAGCAGCACTTTGCAAAGCCTCACTGGTACAGGGCTGGCCTGACTTCCTTAAGTAACCCACAGCCTGAAGGCAAATATTGACTATTAAGAGGTGGAAAATCTAGGTGAGCAAGGGCAGTCTAAATCCTCCTTTTTGCTTAGGTCGCCTGTTATTAGAGCTGCCTGCTGTGTGCTGAGTATGGCTGTGCTCAAAAATTGCCAAGAGCTCAGCATTATGGGAGCAAAAGCCAATTTACTGACTTCCAATAGAAAGGAAGATACATGCTGAATGTGCATCTGTTGGATGATATTTCTGTTTCAGGCATGCCACTAACACACAGATGGAAAAGCAACTTTGAATGATTTATGTAGTTACTAGGAAAACCTGGGCTAAGGGATTCTGTGTAGAGTATTGGGCACTATTTATTCTTAGCAGAGTAGGTTATAAAATCTATTTTCTATTTATCTCCCCAAACGAATTCCAGTTGACATTACCTATCCTACTCGAGTACTATGGGCATGGAAAGCAGATAAATATCCTGACAAATAACATCTTCATGTAAAATCAATAGTTAATAAGAAATCAGTCCCTTGAAGATGATAGCAATTTATCTTTAAAATTAAAATAGAGACTGAAAAATTTTATCAAATAGGAAAAAAAAAATCTCTGTTCTTTGTGTAGGTATTACTTGTATGTTTCAGGTGCATCTAGGACCCAGTTAGGACTTGATCAACTAAAAATAACTATTGTTGTCTTCATTGCACTTTTAAAAAAGCGCTTTCCCCACCAGACTTGGGTTTTCCAGGGAGGCACAGAGGAACTGGAATGATTTTAGGCCTTCAATCCTATTCTCCAAAGACTTTTGGCTCAACAGGACTGAAACTCAGGCTTAAATCCTGCAGGGGTTTAATTCTTCAGTGTTGGATTCTAGCCCAGGGGTAATTATCTTACTGAACTGGGGTCTTCATGCACAACCCTGGTCCTCCTGGCAGGGAAAAAAAAAAAAGAAAGAAAAATTGATATAAAAAGGATAAATAGATGAAATCTTGCTTGTACTTTAGGAGCTTATGTCCAAGTCAGTACCAAAAGCAATCCAGGCTTGGGACTCTCCTTATTTCTGCCCAAGGTCCTCACTTGGGTACCAGCAAGGCACAGAGCTGGTGCAAGACTCTGCTCTGACACCTGGCACGAGCAGAGCGAGGCGTGGGAGAGAACCTCCCGTGCTGGTGGAGAGAGAGGGCTGTGAGGCTGGAGATGTGGGGCTGGCTGTGCAATGGGGGCATTCTGAGAGCACAGCCAGGCACGTGGCTTCTGAGCCATGGTGCTGGGAAAGCAATTAGGGGCCAATAGGAATGGCACAGGTAAGAGCAGAAAGGTGTCCTAGAGGGTGGAAGCTGTGCCAGGCTCATGGTGCCCTCTCCCAGCTCGAAACCAGGAGCCCAGGCTGGAAGGAGGGGAAATGCATGGAGCAAGAACCAGAAAAAACCTGCTCACTACCAGCCCGAGATTCACTTTACTCACACTGCTTTAAAACAGGGTCAGGTTGCTTTGTTTCCAGCAAAGATGTCAAAGTGCCTAAGGACTGTTTTCAGCTCAGCTCAGAGCAGTTCTGAGCTCCCTTGTGCCTGCCTCACTGTGTCACGTGCCCCCGTGCCTCCTACCCAGCACCAGGGGCAAGGCCCTTCCGGGGGATTAAGCCTTTCTGAGCAAAGGCTGGGCTACAGGCACACTCAAGGATGTGTTTCCAGCTCACCTGAGGGATGGTAACCATGAGTGGTAGGATCACATCTAGGCACTCTAGTATCCTGACCTGCCCACAGAGGTTTGGAGCTCACACAGCAATTTTGCTGCTTGAAGCTGGATGGGAGGCTACATCTGGGGATGCTCCCCCATTGCAAAGGAAGAGTGGTCTGCCTCCCCCAGGTGCTATCAGAGTGAGAAGCTCATGGCAGTGGTGCAAGCTGTCCTGCTGCAGGTCTCATCCACAAGCACCAGGCTCAGCCTCACATGATTTATCAGCTTATTATAGTCAATTCAACTGGGTGTGAGTAGCAAAGTGTGAAACCACATTTTTGCTGGGAAGAAGGAGGGGAAAAGGAGCTAACAGAGTTAGAAATCAGGTTGTCGGAGGCTAATGGCTGTGTCTGCTTATTAGGCAGCAATAACATTAATTTACCTTTGAATCACAATAATTCATCATAACTCTTCCCACCTACCTCATGAACCCTTGCTGCTTATCTCACCTCTCTTGTTCAGGGAATCTGAAAGCATTTCATAAACATTATATAATTATTCCTCCACACCCCCTGGAGCAAAGCAACAATTATCCCGATTTTGCAGCTCGAGAAAGCTGAGCTCACCTAAAAAGATAATAACTGAGGCAGGGGTGCAGGACCCAGAGCCCAGGCCCCTATCCCAGCCTCAACCAGAAGCACCTTTCTGCAGAGTGCTGTGCAACATGGGCACTGGGGGAGTGATTCAGGGTAGTTTCGAGACCTTCATCCATAGCATTCCTATGCTTGCCACCATTTTCAGATGCAGGAGAGGTGTAAAAAGGGTGAATATTGTCCTGCCTTGGCAGATGTGTCTCACACTCATCACCATCTCATCGCCTTCAAGTCTCCACCACAGGGACCAGGCACCTGCCAGTGTGTGAAGCACCTGCCATTATTCACAGTAGGACTCTCCCTTTTTTTAATGACTGCGTTAATGACCCTAATCTGTCTGTGTGAATGTGGTTAATCCCCACAGCTCTAGGGACGAGTAGTTCAGAGATGTTTCCCTTCCTGCCTTCTCTCACCTCACTTTGCATCCTAACTTAATGCTTCAGCACTGAGATGAGCTGGTGAAACCTGTGGTAAAGCAGAAGGCACCGCCCGCCTGTCCTGGCTTGAAAATCGGGCTGCTGGTGAGTAAATATCCAGGATACAAACAGTTACAAATCAGGTCATCTCTCTCCAATGTCCCAAGCTAAGGATGTGACATGTGAGCAACATCCTGAAACCAGATGCTTGATGTTAAACCCTGTGCTCACGTGCCTGGATGGATCTCAGCCCTTGAGAAAGAGGAGCCTGTCACCCGGATGTGGTGACAAAGATGTAAATTAGGGGGTGGATATCCCTGCAAATAATGAGTCTTGGCGTGTGGGAAGGATGAGACACCAAAGGTCCATGCCAGGCCAGCCTGTTCGAAGGGTACATTTTTCTTCCCCTGAAACCAGCATTGTGACTTTTGGAACCCGATGGGTTCCAGCATCAGAGCAGGAGGAGGGCGTGTTTCATAGAAAGCCATGGTGGATTAAATGTGAATGAATCTGCAGTGTGATGGACAAATGGGATCAGTGCCGGGGATCCCCACTCCTGTGTGGGATGGATTAGTAATGGGCACTGGTGCCTTTGCAAGCAGGGAGGGAGTGAATGGCAAGGCAGGGAGGTTTGCAGCATTGCCCTGCCTGTAGCACTGAACGAAAGAGACATCTCCGGGCTCAAAGAAGAGAGGTCAAGCCTAGATAAACACCAGCTTGGTCCCCATCAGAGAATCATTGAGGCAATGAAGAAAAACTTTAACAGCTGCAATGCTGCTTTTGAACCTGCTAGTAAAAGGGAGGGTCGGATGTCAAAACTTTCAATGCCTCTGGGAAGAAGAGGACTTTTCCCCACAAGCTTTGAAAAACCGAACTAAATTAGCATGACCACACTGCTAATGCTTGGGAAACCTGAAACGGCTCGGGTCACAGGCTGCCCGAGCAGCAGAATGGCAAAGAGCTGCTGCATTCCCATACTCAACAGCCATAATTAATGAGGCTATTTCCTAGGCGAAAAGCAGGTCTTCTCCCAGCACCTGGACAGGAAACAAAACCTTGAGCTATGTGTCCGGGGCCTCTTTTCTTCTCCTGATGCTGTTGCCTTTCCCCCTTTCTGTTTCTCCCATCCATTTTCTCTCTCTCAGTTCCATCCACCGCTGTTCTTTCCTCCCCTGATCCCAGTGTCACATCTCAGCTTGCTGTTTGAAGTGGGGAATGGCAATGAAGTTGTAATGATCCAGCCGTGCTCTCCCTCGGGGTTGCTGAATGGGAATGCAGGAGCTCCAGCCTAACTCAATCACGTTTTTGCCTACTTTTTATTGCAAAATGGATATGTAAGAACCCTCCTCCTCGTTTTGAGTTATTCACTTCCACTTTGAAGGTAGATTTTGCTTTTTGGATCTTTTACAAGAGCCATTCTAGCAAAGACCAGGCAATGCAGATTTCTGGAGGATGTAGAGACCTGGAATGTTTGGCTCTGACTCTCTCAGGGGTTTTGCATTCATCTTGTACTGTGAGTGTGCTGAGCACCATTTTCATGAGGCCCTTTGCAGGTCTCACTTCACTGTTCCCTCCACCAGAGTGTGGAAAGCAGAGAGGCATGTGCAGCCCCTGTGGTGGCTGTCAGTGCCTTTGGGAGCAGGCTGTGTGACTACACAGGGCAATCCAAAGCCATCAGAGCAATGATTCAGACTGCAATCCTGCTGCTGGTGAGCATCCCCATTCCTTGCAGCCACAGGAACAAGTGCCCAGAAACTTTTCCTGGCTTGTGCAGAGGCAGAAGGAATACTCCCTTGAATAAACAGGAGGATGGAAATACACACATTTCAGAGGCCACAAGGCCTGCCCTTGGAGGAGAATGGCTCATCTCCCCACCAGACCTTCCTGCAAGCCCGAGCCCAAGCAGGGTTGTGGGTGGAAATGAGGGGGTACAGTCTGTTGTACCCTGGCAGTCAGCTGCAGGGCTCTGCAGTGCCAAGCCCTGATTTGGCTTTGCTGTGATGCCTGCAGGATCTTTTCTTATGTCTCTTGTTGTCCTAGAAACAGAGGAAAAAATACTTCCAGAGAAACCCTTTTGTTACACTTGAGGCAGCATCTTCTGTCTCCAAAACAGTGTATTGGTCACAAAATAAAACCTTGCCAGCAAATACATGGCGAGTTCAAAATCTTACAAAGAACCTGGAAAAGCTTAATACCCTCCAAACATTCCAAAAACCCTAAGAGTGCTGAAAGGGTCAAGTGGGCACTTTGTAATACTGCTACAAATGTGTGTTGGGCAACAGAAGGCAGTACTCTTGTGTGTGTGTATATATATATGTGTGTGTATATATATATTTATGGAAGTAATTATATGTATTATTTACATACATTGTTGAGAGAGAGAGAGGTCCTCACTTCTAGCTTTGGATTACAGCTTTTGAGGTAGAAGAGAAAATCAACATGCCATTATGGTACTCGCCACTTTTCTCTCCTGGTGCCAGGGCTTTCCTGAAATGCTGGGATTTTGGGGGTGATTGTCTTTATTTGAGAGGGAAGCTCATCTTCTGGGGAAAATGTGCCCTTCTGTGTGCTCAGCCAGGCAAGGGATGCACTGGGTAATTTCTCTGAGGCACATGAAGTGTTCTAATGCATCAGGAAATGGATAGTGACTGACAAATTTCCTGAGGCTTGCAGGATCTGGAGGCACATTGCCAGACCTCAAGGGTCCATGGCAAGGGGGAGGAGAGGAAAGCAGGCAGGAAGGTTTGACAGCATGCTGCTGCCCACTTTTCCCTCCCAACCACAGCTCAGGGGGTACTGGGTTTGTGCCAAAAGCCAAACCCAACAGCTCTGCAGGTCCTGGTGCCTCAAATACCCATTTTCCCCCTCATGCCCACCCTGCCCATGAACTGTAGCATGGACTAACACTGCTGGGCTTGGGTGGGTCCCAGGGAAGATGTGCTCTACTAAGAGAGGCTGTAGCTGGTGACCTGCTGCTCACCCACTGTACATTTGTACTCAGGAAGGGGTTTTGTGCAAACATATTCTGTATCTTAAGAAGCCTCAGAACCAGGACACTTCTTGTTGTGCTCCTGAGCACAGCAATGAGACAGCATCATCTTCTTTGAGGAAACTCAGATAGGATTACTATCTCATCTGCTGCTGGAGAGACCAAAGGACCTGCTTGGTAATGATTCAGCTCAGGATGCTGAGACAGCATTGCTCTCCTCCCTAAATCAGCCTAGCTGCTCACTGTACAGTGAGGACATGGCTTTTCAAAACTCTAAGGTACACCTGTAGAAAATCCAGCAAAACCAGTGGACACAAACCCAGAAATCAACTCTGTCACTCTTCCTGGTCAGTTCCTGAACATGGCCTCAACATCACAGGAGCTTTAAGAATAAATCTGAAGGTGGGCTGAGACAGAGCTATGGCTGGAGAAGATGGACCATGAGCCAGTCTGGAAAAGCTCACTGGTGTGAAACTACACTGGCCACTTTTATCCATCTTAGTTGATAGAAGGTGTGGAGAACTCTTCATAGGGTGAGGAATCAAGGGATCATGCAGATATGTGAGTCAGAGTTAGTTTATTTATTTTTCACAGTAACAATTTTACAAGTGAAAACAGATATCCAAACTTTTTACAACCTGCTAAAGGTAGAAAGATTTAAAACTTAAAATCTTTTTCTTAAAAGAAAGGCAACCATCCTTGCTAGTGGCAAATGAACCCCTGCTCAGCTTGTGTCCGATTGGGATCTCAGAATAGTATCCAACCTATTAAATAAGATATGTATCTCCTGAGAACAGCCTTTGTTGTTTTCTTTTATAGATTTTTGTTCCTCCTGTGCTGTAAGGTCCCCAGGGCATGGCCTGTGTTACAGAGTGCCAGATGTACTATCTGATTTTAGGAGAGCGTAATTATGAGGAATATGTCAGAACAACAGAAACTTCATTTAAAAACCCAATTAAAGCTGCCGAAGTGACAGCTATGGACTGTGTGTTGCATCACCTCCTAATCCCAGCAGCTTCCATGTAGAGAAGGGAAGTACTTAAAGATATCATAAACCTTAGACAAGGATATCATAAGGCCCACATGAGATGAGGATTTTTCTGACCATAATTGGAATTAGCACCCATTTTGTGGTGGAGCAGCAAACCGTGAGATCTATTTGGGGGCAGTCACCTCAGGATCCAGAGTCTGATGGTGTTATTCTTTCTTGTGAGTAGTAGGACATTTCACCAGAAATTTTGGATAAAGAAATAAAAAGGTAACTGTGCATCTGGCACTGGGGTTGTGCCAGCACAGGCCTTGCTGGAGCACCTTCACCAGCAGAGACCCTGAGGATGGGATGCTGATGCCACCACAGCCATCCCCATTGCTTGGAGGGCATGAAGGAAGGACATTGGCATGCAGGCTGGGGGGAGCTTTCAGGCGAGTTTTTGAGAGTTAGGATGGGAAAAGCTGACGGAGGGAGGAGGTGAGAAGTTTCCAAAGCCTCCAGCATGGCAGCAGACACCTGCTTCTTCCAAAACCGGCTGAACCTGTCTCCCTGCCAGCATCTTCCTGCGGTTTAGGGCGTTCTGAGCCCCCGGCTGGCTGAAGGGCACGGGGCTCGAGGGCTGCACCCTCCTCGTGCACCAGGCCAAGCTCTCCCTCTCTGAAAAGGGCTTGTTTTCTCTTTTTTTCTACTCGGGGACCTGCTGTCAGACAGGCTGAGCACTTCCAGGCAGGAATGAGCTGCTCATATGGTCCCCACAGAGCCAGGAGTCAGGGATAGGGAAGCACAGGGTGGTTTTTCTTGGTTTGTTTTTAGGAAAGGCGTTTTTAAGTCTTCTTTTTAAAAACATAATAATATTTTCAGATTTTCTGATAATTTTTTTTTCAGATAAGTTAATGGTCTTTTTAAATAAAATGAGAATTCAATACTTTTAAAAATATTTATTTTTATTGTAGAGTTTAAGACTTTAGGGGGATAAGGTGGAATTTATGAGTTCTTTAAAAAAAATCAAACAGGAGAATATAGGACTTTATTTTAAAAGGAGAATTTTAATTTATTTATTTCTTAGAGGTTTTATGACTTTTTTTTAAAAGAGAAGAATTTAAGGTCGCTGGGGGAGGCTTTAAAAGAAGAATTAAAGTTGTTTTTATTTTAAGGAGAATTCAGACTTTTTTTTTTTTAAACTGCCGCGGTGCTGCGGGGGAGTTGGTGCGTGGTGGGGCGGGGCTCACCTGGCGGGGGCGGCGCTCACCTGGCGGGGCGGGGCGCGCAGGGCGGGGCTGGGGCCGGCGCGGCTCCGCGCTGCGGAGCGCTGAGAGCGGAGCGGCCGCCGCCCCCAGCAGAGGAGCCGGGGCTGGAGCCGGGGCTGGAGCCGGAGCAGCGCTGCCGTGGCCGGGCCGGCGGCAGGTGAGTGCGCACGGGAGCGGGCCGGGCCGGGCTGGGCTGGGCTGGGCCTCCCGGGCAGCGGCTGCCGGTGCTCTGGCAGCACCGGGCGCGGCCCTGCCGTGCCGCAGCCGGGCCGGTACCGCCGGTACTGCCCCGAGCAGGGGCTGCGGCCCCGGGGGTCCGCGGAGAGAGCCGTCCCTGGGGCAGGGGCGGCGAGCAGCTTGGCTTGGGGCAGGGCGCCGAGGAGCCCCGGATCCCGCGGGGACAGCCCGGCTGGCGAGGAGCCCGAGCCCCGCTGGCACCTGCCCGGTGCGGCCCCGGCCGTGTCCCGGTCGGTGGAGCAGCGGTGGCTCCGCTCCCCCTGCCCAGGCGCTCCGAGCAGCGCCGCGGCCCCGCCGGAGCGGCGATCGCTGTCCGGGGGTCTCGGCTGCCCGTGCCAGGCGCCTCCTCCCCTCGCATCCCTGCGGCAGAGCCGCCCGTCCTTTCTCCCTTCAGAGACGTCTCCGTCTCCCCGAGGAGAGGGGTTAAATTCCTCGATAAGAGCCAGGCTCCAGCCGCATACTTCTGATGCCTTCCGTGAACTCTGCCGGTGGGTTGGCAGGTTGTTTCGTAACTCCACTTGTGGCCTGCTGCGGGGAGGAGGGGCGGGGGGACGGGACACCCAACTCCTCTCCTGCTTTTTTTCCCTGCCCTGCAACAGCGCTTTGTAATTGCAGGTTAAAAACCCAAAAGCGGGTTCAAGGGTACAGTACAGAAGAAGGGGTCACAGCCGTGGCACCTCTCACTCCGAGCGGCTGCCTCAGGCGCAGCCCATGGCGCTCCCCTTGGGATGGCAGATTTCAGGCGAAATTAGGCGGAAACGGGTGAGAAATGGTGGAAAGAGGCGAGACGGGGGCTTTGGCTGCTGCTGGCCGTGAGCCGGGGCCAAGTGCCCGGGATGCCGGCACCGTGCTGTGCCGGGACTTGCCGGGCAGGCACCGGCCCGGAGCGTGTGGGAGCACGACTGCCGGAGCTCGCTGTGATGGGGCGAGCACGGCTGCCGGAACGGGGCAGCGGTGCTGCACACAGCTGTCAGCTCGCCTCGGGGACAGCTGCACTGCTCGTGAGGCAGGAATTGCAGCCCCTCTTATGGAGAGGAGAGCAAACCGTGAGCACACGCTGTATCTGCCGTGGGTAGGAGTGGGAAGCGTTTTCCCAACGCTGCTTGTTTTCCTTATCAGGCAGTGCTGGTGGTGTCTTCTCAGAAAGGGGCTGTGGGGAAGGGGGGATGTTCTTACCTTCTGTTGGTGCTGTTGGAATGCCAGGAATCCTCCCACATCCCAGTTATCTGCTGGGGGAGAGCCTGAGCACGGTGCCTGGACTCCCTCTCAGCATATCTCTTCCCCATGCCCTCTTGAAAGAAATGGCATGGAAATTAGAAGCTGCTCGCATCTTCCTGAAGCCTTTCTTCCACCATGTCTTACAAAGTTGCAAGGCCAGGGAGAGCTGCTTGCAGCACCTGTGGATGCCCAGCACTCAGCATTGAGCACAAGGGTTCCCAGGATCCTGCACTATTTCCTAGCAAGGGCATGCCAGTTGCTCTGAAATATAAAAAAACCCTTTGCAAATGAGTGTGAGAGGGACATGGAAATTAGTTTTACCCAGGTCTTAAAGAGGCAGACCTGAGCAATAATCTGGCAATGTGTGTGTTGTCCACCTCCATAGTGGAGATGTGTCCTGTGGTTGCCTTCACTGTCACCAGGTGCTGCAGGGAAATATTGCTGGAGTGCATTTGCATGGTCCACACTGGTCCTTCACTTCCATGTTTTTCAGCATCTCTCTGTCCTATCTTGTTCATGTCATATTATAGGAAAAACTTCCGTGGTGGCTCAGAATTGACCTACACCCATGTTCTGTTGGTCTGTTGTTTCTCCATGTGCTGGGGAGGGAATGCTTTGGGACCCATTCCAGACAAAGAGTTAATCCTTCCTGGCTTGGAGGCAGTGATGTGTGTGCCAAGGCTTCAGAGCAGAGTATTTTCTGGAGTCATGTGAGGTTGGGTGCTGTGGTGAGCTGGGGAGAAATCCAGGTGCTGTTTGACAATGGGTTTCTCTGTGCCCAAGATTAAACAAAGGTGTGAGGGACACTTTAAGTGTCAGCTTTGTGTGTGTGCATTGTTTTCAAGGGCATCTTTTTAAAGGATGTTCTTCCATCTGTCCCAACTTGTCTATGCCCTTGTAAACCTGTGTATTCAAATTAAAGCTTAAGCGTGGCTCCACTGAAGGTTTTTAACAGAATCCTGTTGTTGTGAAGGATTGCTACCATTTTTATGTCCTTCCATTTTTCAGATGCCAAGTTCAGGAGCTCCTAAAAGCAGCTGATTATCTGGCTTTTTGTGGGCTGGAGCCAGCACTTTCTTGAGGGTTGGGGTGCTTCCAGCTGCCCCAGGCTAGTCATCTAGAATAACTTGTTGCTTTAACTAACAAGGAAAAGAAAAGGGGGGGAGGGCATGGGGGGAAATAACCTGAAACCAAACCTGACATAACACTTTTTAACCAAACACAGAGATGGAAACTTCAGGACAATTGAGCCATGAAGGCTTCTTCTGCTACTACTTCCTAGCCCTGCTGCAGCACACAGAACCTGCTGGAGCTCTTCATCTCTGGAGCCTCATGCTCAGTCCTTCCTGTGTCCTCTCAGGTGCCTCCTGCATGACAGTGGAATGTCACAGTGCTCTCAACAGCCCTTTGGGGTCCAGAGCCTCCCATGGATGTCCATGTGGTGTTAGACCCATTGTGCTCCTGAGCACAGCAGGCACTGCCTAGGACAGGAGACACCTAGAGCATCCTGCAGGAGAGTTGCTGTGTTGACAGAGGAGCCCTGTGAGTGGCAGCCTCCCTTTTGCTCCTTGTTATTCCTGCCAGCCCAGGTAAACCATTGGCACCTAGATGGTGTTGTGAAGCTGTCTGACAGGGAGAGCACTTGTAGGGCTCTTGCTGGTTTAATGTTCCTGCTGTGAACATTGCTTTCCCCAGGAAATGTGAGTGTGCAGCAGGGAGCTGGTCTCTCCCTCTGGATGCCTGCCTGAGGCAGCTGGTGGTGTGCAGCAGGTTGGATAAACAACACAGGAGTCTCTAGATAAGAATAAAGATGGGTTGTGTTGGTTGTTTTGGAGGCTTTGTGGTTGCTGTTTTCACTTGCCAATTTTTATTTTTTTTTCCAAGCTCTGGCAATGTTTGGAGGTGTCAGCACTCCTTTCTGCCAAGAGCCAAACATACCTGCACTGGGAATGCTGGGTGCACCTTCTCTGCATTTTGTGATTGCTGCTGGCTGGTTCCTGCCCCACAAACACACACACACTCTTCTCTGAGGAACAGCTGAATTGTCAGAAAGCAGCTCGTGGTCTCCCTGTGCTCTTGGCCAGTATGTCCAGGTCTTTGTTTGGTGGTTTGTGCCTGTAGAAAGTTAGGTGTTTCCCAGGCTTGCTCTGAGGTCATCTCTCCTTCCTCTTTCTCTGGTTCCTCTGGGATGGGATTTTTCTCAGGGCAGCTTGTCCTCAGGGTCCCATCCCAAAGGAGTGGGTCTGCAAGGCTTTCCCAGGGCTAGCCCAGCCTGGGCACAAGGTTCTACAATATCATACATGATCCAAGGTATTCCCACATGTCCTCTATCAGTGGGGAAGGAAACCTGTGTTTGCATAGGTGTTTGTGCATAAAGAATTCCTGTACTTGTTTGAGTGTTTTTGTTGTTTTTTTTTTTTTTAAAGACCTTTTCTATTGCTCTTTCTAGTCTTTTAAAAATCTTACAAACTCAGCACCATATGTTGGAAAAGGACATTTGCTCTCCCACTCTGGAAGAGAAGCATCATTGAGACCCAGGAGTGGAGGTGCTAGAAACATGGCTTTGAATCCTTGAGATGCTGTATGCTGAGGACTAGCTGTCCCTCAAAACTCCTTCTCAAGTGTTTTAATGGAGTGCCTTAATACAGCTTGAGGATTGCCTAGGCTGAGACGTTGGATTTGGCATTGTCCTCTTTGAATTCATTTGGCTTTTTTTAATGACTTGCTGAGAGTATAAAGAGGTTGGGCAATGAATTTCAAATGTAGGTATTTGTGCATTAGCTGGTGAGGATTAAGCACTTAAATGCTCCAGAAGAAACAATGTATTTTTACTGAGTGTCCCATTCTATGCAGGCAGGAATACTGGCCGAGTCCCCAGCACAAGTTCCTATCCCATTTTGGTCCTTCAGGTGTCATTAAGTGCTGGACCTATGTATGGAGCAGGAGATGGAGCCCTTTGGTGGGGGATTAGAGTTGCATGGTCATGCAGCCGTGATTTCCATCACTTGTAGGACTGTGATTTGTAGCCCTGGATGGATGTGCCAGATGCACTTGCCTCTCCAGAGATATGCCATGATTTTACTGCTTTAAAGAGCTCATTGTCTCTGGGTGGGTTCAGGCAGTGATTGATACCACCTCTACCTAATTAGTCATGTGCCAGGTAGTGTGAAAGCAGAGACTTCTAAAATACCCAAGGGTCTTATCAAAGGTTTCAGCCAGGATTCATTCTGAGTCTCTTGTTTATTTGTCTTTATGTCTGAGCATGTGAGAAAAAGGAGCCTGTTCAGCTCTCTGCAAAGGGTCATAAAATCCTTTTTAATCCCAAAAAGTTATAAATAAATATCCATGGCAGCATGCACCTGCATGTTCATCTGTGCATCCTCTCCTCTGGACACTCAGCAGTGTGTCCTTGACAGGTGGCTGCTTTCTGAAGCAGGGTAGGAAAGTGCAAGTTATTCTGGAAATGGAGAATAAAATCTGGAAGGTTTGTCCCTGGTTGTGCATTTGCTAGTTTGTTAATTACCCTCTGCTGTAGGAGGAGAATTGGAATGGAAAGAGAATTGCTGATGGCTGACACCAGCATTTCTAAAGGAGGCTGTAAGGCAGGTTGGAGGGACAATAGTTGTAGGTCATTTGGTGTTTTTTTTATGACCCTGGTCCTACTTGCAAAACAGCTGCAGAACCTAAATTTTTATGTAATCCTATGAGGATGAAAGTCTTGATAAATTTTACAGGAGAGAGGGAGTGTGTGTATCTCTTCTTGCATTATAGGTGGTCAAGGCTCATCTCATCCTCTGGGCTCGACTGGGCAGGTATCTCATGGAAGCTGTACTTTGAGGGTCCTTTCTGGCTCTTCTGGAGTTTTCCCCATTTTGGTCTCACCCTTGAAGGTGGGAGGGAATGGAAGTTCTCTTCTTTGGCTGGGGAGGAGTATTTCCAAGGCTTGAGCAGACTCTTGCCTCTCAAGATTCCTCCTGTGTTCTGCATGGTGAGAGACTCAAGCTGTGTTCTGACATGGGGAAGGGACAGTGTGTAATAACAGGGGAATGTTCACAAATTGCATCGTGCTTTTGCTGATGACTGCTGTGGAAGATGAACACAGCAGGGATTCTGGACCTGCTGGCATATGAGTGCCATGGTTATGTGTGTGTGGATGTGTTGGCAAATACCCCTCAGAGCTTGTCTTTTAGGAACTGGATTGTGAGTCATGCCCTAAAGATGATGAACCTGATCTAGATAAGCCTGGAGCCTCAAGATGCCTGGACCTAGTCTTGCCCCTGTACTGGGGCAAAGCTAGATCCATCCTGGATATGGCATCAGTGTGCACTCAATTGCACAAGAAAAAAAGAGCATGGCAGTGCAAAAGCCTTTCCTCTTTCTCCTCTAATCTACACACTCTTGCTAGTTTTGCTTCTCCCCCTTGGGAAGAATCTATGGATTTACTTCCAGCTGCTTTCATGAAGTCACTCTTCACAAGTGGGACTGGGGGTGATGGTAATGGTTACAGGAATAGCAGGTGCTGCTAATGGTTCCCTTGCAAACCCTGGTGTTTATGGCAGGCTTTCCTAGCCAGCCCTGCCAGCTCTCCCCCCATGGACAGTAGCCATTAGTGCTGCAAGGGAGAAACACGATGCGTGGAGGTGGGAAAGATGATCCTTCCACTTCCAGGCTGAAACACTGTAATCTGAGTGTGTGCTGTAGGTGCAGGAGGGGTGTTTCTGCTGCTTTTAATTTATAATGAACTTTTGGTTGGTGGCTCATCTGTGGGGTGGACTGACTAGTAATCATCCTTAAAATGTCTCTGGCTGTGATTCTTGATGTTTTCATATGACTCTTGATGCTGACCTGCCACAGCCACAAATCTTAATCTTGTCTAAGAGGGAGAAAAGGTTTCCCAGCTTCTTCACAGTGCTGTTTCTGTTTCTTCTGTTTCTGTGTGGATCTGATGCTGTAGCAGACCCAAAAGCTTGGGTTAAAAACCAGAAATCCTGGTAGGTGGTGAGTGTCTTTGACACCAGTCATGATGTGAGCCTCCCTCCCCTAAATCCCTGCCGAAGGCCATCACCTTGAGGACTGTCCTCTTTCTGTGTCTCAGCCCTGGGCAGGATTTGTCCCCGGCTCTTCCTGCCCTGCTCAACATTGGCCAATCTCCCTAGGCATGTTTGCATGGGTCTGTAATTTTTGGGAGGAAGTGGAGCAGAAAATCTCTAAGCCTCTGTTTTTCTCTTAAGGCGGGTTGCTGGTGTGGTGCTTATGGCTCTCCAGAAATCTGTCTCTTTGGGCAGTTCCTGCAAGATGGCAAGATCCTTGTGTGGGACGTTTACCCCCTTGGATTGCCAGAGGATTTTGGTGGTGGTCTGTGATTTCTGGCTCAATTCATGCTTTAGCTCTCAAGTATGCAAATGCCACAGGACATAGTTTTCCTTTGATCTCCTTTAGTGCAAAAAGCCCTTGAAATATGGATGTAACTTTTGCTGATGCCAAGTGTGCATTATGCACTGTAGGATGCCCCCAGAAGAAGCTGCAGATCCTTTGGGGGGGGGGGATGAGATCCACACATCTCTGGTAAAAGTGCACCTTCAGGTTAAATTACTGGTTTTGGTAATTTGCCAATTTTTTAGTGCTTTCTGTTAGGCATAACATGTCCGAGTAGGGAGCTGGATGGGGGATGATGGGTGAACTGAGGATATGGTGCTGTTATGACCACCCCTAAGTAAGCTGCTTGGGTGTGAATTAGAGCCCCACATGCTGCTTCCTTCCATGCTCCTGGGTACTCGTGGCTGCCTTGCGTAAGAGCTGGCGGCTTCCTTAGGCCTGGGGCTGAGCAGCTCTTGCACACCCTCCCTGTGATGGTGGAAGGATGAAGAGCTGCCTCTCTGGGCTGTGACCACTCTGGTAGGACTCGTTTGTCACCTCTTGAGCTTGTTTAACTTCTGTCAACTCTTTGTGCTGGGATGAAGTAACCCATTTGCTGCTCCAGTTTGGAGCACTGTGCAAGTGTCCCACCCTGATGGCCCCTGCACTGTAGGACAGGACACTGCTGTCCTTGGCAGGTGACCTCTTGCCTGGAAAGGTCATGCACCAAGTGGCTGGGACTTTGCCTGGTGCTCCCAGCTGTGGTGGCAGTGACTGTGGGTGGTTGGCAGACTAGACTGCTGCACAAACAGCTTGTTCAGAGATGTGGATGGTCATCTCAGGCCAGCGAGGGAACTGCCAGCCTGGAATGTGCCACAGCATCAAACTTTGTCACAGCTGATCAGTGCTCAGTGTTGGACCAGCCAGCAGTCAGCCCTGACCTGTCCTGGGATGGACACAGCATGGAATGCCCAGGAGAACTGCCCAGTCCCTGTGACAGCCAAAAGAGGGTCCCAAGGCAGGAGGACACAGTTTGGGGTCTGGAGGCAAACCTGGGCTGTGTCTCACCCCCTCCAGCCTGCTGCAGGTGCTGTCAGGCAGCCTCAGTTATTTATGGATCTTCTCTGTTGGTCACCAGAGTAATGGGGAGGCTTCTGCCCCACCAGAGGTTTCAGCAGGTGGGCAAGTACCATCTCTCCTGGGAGCTGGGCCCGGTGCTTAGAGCAGGGAGAGACTTGAGGAAGTATGAAATAGCTGCTGGATGTGTCAGCAGTTGATCCAGGGCAGTGAGTCACACCAGCCCCAGCACAAGGGATGGCAGCACAGGGCCACCCCTCCCTCCCCACTTGCTGCTTACTCACATATTGGGTTGGGGTTTTTTATTGGTGTGTCTGACTGGGATGAGCATCCACCCCCCTGGCACTGGGTGAGAGAGGAGCCAGAGGGTCAGGTTCAAAGTAGAAATAAAACAACTGAGAGTACCCCAGCATTTTCCTGGTCTGCATCCAAAGGGATGCAAAGCTGCTGGTCCCTATGGACACCTTGGTGCTTCATGGATGGCAGGCTCATCCCAGCCTGCTCTCAAGTATGAATGCAGTTGATTAACTGCGAGTCTTTATGACCCTACCCTCAGCCCAAACCCTGACACGAAAGGCTGGTCTCCTGGATTCCTTTCACTTTTAATTAAGGCTTTCTTGGAAGCCTTCCCTGTGGTACTGTTCTCCTGCCACCTGGCCCTGTACCCAGCTCCCTGCCAGGGGCTGGACACAGGGAGGGAGGTGAGTGAACCTGCAAAAATGGGTGAAACCCTCATGCTGGCCCCTTTTTAGGAGCTGTGGTAGATATGTTTGGGGTGCTTTGGTATTTGAGTTGGAGCAGGCCTTGCTGTTAGGTGCAAAATGGGTGGGTTTTTTCTGAAACAGATTTTTTTATTATTGTTATTTCCGCGTGTGGCAAAATATAGTAGAAAGACTCTTTCAAAGTGCTTGCAGTCCTTGGCTGGAAGTTGCTGTCTCAGATTCTGAGTGACCCTGTAGGAGACACGGCAGGTGACCCTGCAAATCAGGAGTGGTCCCTACTTCTGTGAGAAGGGTGACTGGCCAATTTTATATTGTTTCAGGTCTTTGTGAATCCCAGCAGCCATCAGAATGGCAGTTTGCAGGAGCAAGATGTGCATCCTCCTGCACATGTAGAAATACTCCTTTATCTCCACTTCCTTTAGCCAGACAATTTCAGGGAGGCTGGGAGACAGCAGTGCCAGGAATCAAAATAAAACTGCAAGATCTGAGATTTTTAATTTTTAAAAATTTTTTTTTTTGTGTCAGCATTTGAAATTCTGACTTCCAGTCAGGAAATCTGTTGAAGTAATGGTATGAATCATCCCTACCCTCAATTTTAGGACCCATCACATGGAGAAAGGGAACAGAAAATTAGTCATTTTGTTAATCTGCTTCCAATGAAAATTATTTAGAAATCCATAGTGGGGAGGGGTAAGAGTAAAATGAGTGGCCTTTGGGAGCAGCCATCATGTGTCTTGGCACCCACAGCCACCTGCTGACTTCCCTGGTGCTGTTTTGGGGCAGGGGCAGGGCCTGGCAGCTGCCTGCACTTCTGGGTCATGATCAAAGCAACCTCCTGGGGCAAATACAAATAGAGGCAGCTGGAAAACTGCCTTCTGCTGAGAAGCTGCTCTTCCCCAAGCAAAGTAATTCTTGCCCAAGAAAAAGCTCATTATTTCCCCTATCTGGTGGTGTAACAAAGGCACCCACTGTTAATGCAGGGGGTCAGCAGAGACAATCATTAGGAGGGGTCCAATTGCAAGTGGAGCAATGAGACTGCTGTGGTTTTAGTGATGGTAAGGAACTGAGTGGGTTACAGCAAAGGTGATGCTTGGGGCAAGGTGAATGTTTTTAGGCTTATTGCCTAATGGGGTTTTATGGTGGTGGTTCTTTTTAACTAGGCAGGTGCTGTCATGGTGCAGTATTGGGGATGGGATGCTGAGTGCAGCCTGTGATGTCCCTCCCAAGCAGGAACTGAGGGGTTTGGAGAGCATTGCAGGTCCCCTGAGATAAGGATGAGCCTTCATTCTGTCAGCTCCCTCGTGAAGCCAGGGATTTGGGGGAAGAGGGGCAGTCAGGCTGGTTTTGAGTGGAAGCTGGTCCTCCCCAGAAGGCAGAGGGAGGGCAGGCTGAGAAGGGAGCAGCACCCAGCCCTGTCCAAGGGGAAAATAACATCCGGTATCTGGCAGCAAGTGGAGAAAAAACCCCAAAGGTTATAGCAAGGACCCCCTGTGCTTGCAAGGTTTTAAGGAAGCCAAAGAATCATTGGATTTTTGGGTGCTGGAGAATGTAGTGGAGATTATGCCCTGGCTGCATTCTGGGGGTTTCTCTGACATGAGGAGCAAAGCTGTTTGCCTCTCTCCCAGCTTTTTGGCAGCGTGCTGGGCTCTGGTAAATGATTGCCTGGGAGGCTGGCCAAGGCGGGGCTGGAGGCTGGTGCCTGGTTTGAACCCAGACAGGTGCCCAGGACCCGTGTGCCAGCAGCCCTCCCGCTCCCACAGCGCTCAGCAGCCACTGGATTTTGCCAGCAAGGTGAGACTGTTGCTGTGACAAGCTGGGTTATTTTTCTTGTTTATTCTTAAGCTCCTGACCCCCTTAATGGGTGGTGGCACAAGAAGCTGGATTTGAGACTAGCTTGGTCGCTGTCAGGCAAGAAGGGGGGATAGGGAGTGCTCTGTGGGATGTGTGGCACTCCAGTTTTGGTGTTAGGGTCCTGCTGAGGGGGAGGTTTGGGGGTGGAAAACAGCAATGGTTTCAGGGTGATTTGGGTGGTGCCGCAGTGGCACTTGGACTTTGCTCCATGCCGGGGGACAGTGGCAGCCTTGAATACACAGGATTGGGGAGCGGTGCCAAAACGCAGCTTTGGATTTGTATCTCGCAAGTTTTGGTGGCTTGGGGCTTGCAGGGAGCTGGGCTGAACCCGAGGTGTCCTTCAGCCCCACGGTTTTCCCCGGTCACTCAGCCAAGGCAAACATGAGCTCAGCGCTGAGGTATTTGTGAGGCTGCTCTGTGCCCGTGTTTTGGAGGTGGCAGGGAGGTGGCACCAGCAGGACCCAGCACCTGCGCAGAACGTCCTCACCCAGCCGTGTCTTCCCTGGCTCCTCCTTGCCTTTCTCACACCGTGATTAAAATTCCTCATCACCGGAGACAGGACCCTTCAAGCCCTCCCTTTGATTACTCAAGTAGGCAACAAAAAATAGTGAAGAAGTGGAGTGTAACCTAAGGTCGATCTTTCTCACAGCCTGGCTGCTGACTTGGGATAGCTGGAGCAGAGAGAGGGGCTGCCATCAGCCAGGTGAGGCTGGGAAAGCACTTTGTGACCCTCTGGATGAAGGGCCCAAAAATTGTGTTTGAAAACACTGTAAAATCAAATATTTGAGTTCTTTATAGCTTGTGCTTAATTTTTTTTAAATTTATGACAGTTGCAGTTGTTGAGCTGCTGGAAGAGGCAGGAGTTGGGTGTGTCCAGGCTAACAGGTGTTGTTTTAAGGTAATAGTACCCACTGGATGGGAGTTGAGCTGGACCCTGGTGTTAGTCAGAATCTGTGCCCTGTCATGGGTGTTTATGCCTGGCTATCGCTCCCAAACCCTACTTTTGGTCATGCTTTTGTTCAGAAAGAGGCTTTACTTTAATTTATTAATCCCTCTCTGATAAATTGAGATGGATGTAAATATGAAAAGATTAAAATGAGCATAATCTGCACCTTCCCTCTATATCATTGCAAAAGTGGACAGCCAGCAGTTCATCTGCCTTTTCCAATGTTGCTTAGAAAATCCCTCAGTGCCATTCTGTCAAATTTTCAGAAAAATTGCAGTGAAAGTCCAGCAAACCCATTAAAAGTCTGTGCTCTCAAAAAAATAACCTGGGCATCTTTTGGGCACGACAGGGACACAAACAACATCATTTCTCACCACGGGAAGATGTAGACCCACTGTCCAGACAGGAGAAAATAAAAATTCTTTGCAGATGAATATCAGTGTTTAATAATATCAGCAAAAATGCAATCTGTGAAGAGGGCAGCAAACAACTTCTTGGTCTGGGATTCAACCATGGGATGGTGATTTAATGACACTGCTCTAAAAGCCTCTTGTACTCCTTGTTAGCGGCTTGGGATGAAAACCTGGTTTCTTTTCTCCCCACAGGCAGCCTGTCCTGCAATGACCCAGAGCAGCTGAGCCCCGGCAGCCGTGGGGATGGAGCTGAAGGTCTGGGTGGATGGCATCCAGAGGGTCGTGTGCGGAGTCTCGGAGCAAACCACGTGCCAAGAAGTGGTCATCGCCCTAGCACGGGCCATTGGTGAGCCATCTCCACCTGCCGGGGGATGCCCCGTCTGCAGGCTGTTCCTGGGAAGAGGAGCCCTCGGGTGGGCGGAGGTGGGGATGCAGCAGCCCCAGCACAGCCCTGCTGGCTCCGCTTCCCCCGTGTGACGCGCTCTCCTCCCCGGCAGGTCAGACGGGCCGCTACGTGCTGGTGCAGAAGCTGCGGGAGAAGGAGCGGCAGCTGCTGCCGCTGGAGTGTCCCCTGGAGTCGCTGGCCAAGTGCGGGCAGTATGCCAACGACGTGCAGTTCGTCCTGCGGCGCACGGGCCCCAGCATGGCCGAGCGGCCCTCCTCCGAGGGCGCGCCCCAGGCCCCCGAGAGGACGTTCATCCGGGCCAGCCTGCCCATCAAGCCCAGGCTCGCCGCCATAGACGGGCCCCGCTCCAGGGAGCCCAGAAAATCCATGACCTTCAACCTGGGTCCTACTGGCTCCGGCGACCTGTTCACCGTGAGCCGATGGAGGCACCAGACTCGGGACGGGCTGGACTTGGAGGGCGGCGGTGTTGTCCAGCCCTCCAAGGAGGAGCTTTTTAGGAGAGTGCTGCAGCAGCAGGAGCAGCTGCACTCCTTGGAGGCCCACGGGGACACCCTAGAAATGGACCTACGGCTCTGGGAGCGCAGCCGGCTCGCCGGCCAGGAGAACGAGATCCTCTATCTGGAGCAACTGGTGCGGAGGAACGAGACGGAGCTGGGGGAGGAGGAGTTTTGGCAGAGTGAGCTCCGGCTGGAAAAGGAGTGCGAGCGGGAGCGGCAGGAGCGGGTCAGGAGCCTACGGGCCAGCCTGGAGGAGTACACCCAGAGGATCTATGAGCTCAGTGTCCGGACTGAAGCCCTGCAGGAGGAGATCCAGTGGGAGATGGCCGAGAGGGCCAAGAGGGGGAAGGAGATCTCTATGCCCAGCCCCATAGAGCTGGAGGACATGGCCACCAAAATGAAAAGGGACCTGGAGGCCAAGGTCAAGCAAGGCACCCAACTGGAGAGCAACCTGGCCAGTGTGGAGAAGGCCCTGGAGGAAGCTGAAAAGAACCTGCAGGTAGATAGGACTGGGTTGAGCCATTCCATGCATAAGCATGACCTTCAGCAAGGGGTTGGGAGCAGCTTTCCAGACACCTTGGACCAATGGGTTGACTGGGGTTGGTTACTCCAGCTGCCCAGTGAACTTGGGGCTGGGTGCACAGCTCTCAGCAACACTCATCGCTGACAGAGGGACACCACCTCTCTCACCCCACTGGCACAGGGTCCCACACCCATTGCTCTGCATACAAGCTACATCTGGGCTAATGTTCCTCCTGACTGTGCACTGGGAACACAGCATCACCCTGCTCCAGCACAGACTGGTGCTGGAGCAAGTGGTCCACATGTGGGGTTGGTGGCATTGGCACCAGGGTCGATGTTGTTTTGGATGAAGGAGTCACAAAGGGGATAGCACAGGTACCCATGGTGCCTGTGCATGAAGTCTTTTGACTGTGCAGGGCTTGGACTCACAGTGGGGGGGGCTGTGCAGTGTGGAGATGGAAGCTCTGGGGATGAGCTGTGATGCCTCCAGCTCACGGTGGGGGGCTGTGCAGTTTGGAGATGGCAGCTCTGGGGATGAGCTGTGATGCCTCCAGCTCACGGTGGGGGGCTGTGCAGTTTGGAGATGGCAGCTCTGGGGATGAGCTGTGATGCCTCCAGCTCATGGTGGGGGGCTGTGCAGTTTGGAGATGGCAGCTCTGGGGTTGAGCTGTGATGCCCCTCTGCCTGCCTGTTGCAGCCTCCCAGCATCAGGGGTCAAGGAGCTGCATGACTCCTACCTTCCACCCACCATATCCCCTTTGGTGGAGCAGAATGAGGAAGCTTTTATCCAGGCAAGCCTTCCCAGGCTATTCATGCTTTCAGCATCTTTCCTTGAGCATCTCATTTGCATTTGGCATCTCCCAGAGCGCGGCGGCCGCGTTTGATGGCTGCTCGCACCCTCTTGTGGAGATGCAGCAAAGCAGGGCTCTTCCCAAACTAACGCCTTCCTCATCCCTGTGCCTGGCACCTCCTTCCTGCAGGCCCTCAGAGGGGAGCAGCTGAGCCACAGTAGCCCTGAGATCCCCTCTGCTGGCCCCGGCAGGGAACAGCCCCGGGGCTGATGATTGCCAGCTGGCTTGGGGCATGGGGGAAGCGTGTGGCTCACCGTGTCCCCCCTCGGTGTGTGTTTTGCAGGCTCAGACCCAAGAGCTGGAGGAGTTAAATAAGGAGCTGAGGCAGTGTAATCTGCAGCAGTTTATCCAGCAGACGGGGGCCACGGTGACCGTCCTGCAGGCCAGGCCCGAGGAGGACGCCCAGCCGGAGCCGAGCCCGTGCGAGCTGCCAGCCTACCGGAGAAACGGAGGTCAGCACGCTGCCGCTGGCTCGGCCAGGGGCTGCTCCCTGCCCGCCGCCTGCCTCCTCCGGGGTCAGCCCCAGAGCTCTCCCCCGGGCCTCAGCTTAGGCAGGTGGGGGTTTGTGTGCTGGCATGGCAGTCGCTCGCCACTCCAGGGGCTTTCAGAGATTTGTCACCCCCCGGGGCTCCTTCCTCCTCCCTGTTGAAGCCTGGGGGCTGCTTGCAGACATGCACAGGAGTTGATTTCTACATTGCTGCTTTTGGGGCCGAGGTGGTTGCAGGGAGCTTCCTGTGCAGTCTGGCTCATGTCACCGCAGCGGCTGCAGCGAAAGGCAGGTGGCTGCAGGCCAGCATCAGTCCCCGGGGGCTGTGGGCTCTGGCCACAAACAGCCTTTCTGTGCTTGGTGAGGGAAGGGTGGTGCCCAGGGCCCTGTCTGCATCCTCACAGGCATGAGGAGGTGGTGGGGGTTTCTCCTGGAAAGGGACTTGGTCCTTTCTCCTCTGGAGCATCCGGAGTGGGTGACGTGCCTGCCCTGTGGCACTGCAGTGGCTGTGCCCAGCGAGCATGGGAGGCTCAAGCCCTGCTTCAGCTGGGTGTTTTTTCCCATCCTGCAGGATTTTCTCCCACCACTGTTACCGACTTGCCTGCCCAGGTCAGCAGCAAGCAGCTCCTCGGCCATCCCAGGACCCTGCCAGAGCCCCTGGTGTCCAGCCTGAGCCCCGAGGGTGCGTATGTCCCAGAGGGGCCCTGAGAACGTGGGCTGGTCTGCAGAGGATGGGTGGGAAGAGGGGAGAGGCTTTTGCTGCCCAAAATGGGCTGCAGAGAGCAAGCGTGTGCTGGTGGTGGGAGGCCAGAGCTATTTATAGATGCCATTAGGAAGCGCAAAGCTCACACTCCGGCAGCCTCTGCTCTGCTGCCAGGGGCTCACACGCTCGCTGCCCTGCCAGGAGCTGTGGAGGATGGTTCCCATCCCCTCTCCTGCCTCTTGTATCCTGCAGGGTTAAGACCTTGCTCAGTTAGGACAGGGAGAACTTATCTCCTGTCTTTTACAGGAGCTGGTTTTGCTCCATCTTAGTGGCCAGTTATCCCAAAACCCCTTCTACCTCCTGTGACTCTTTTGTCACCTTGTGCCTGTTTTTTGGGTGCAGCAAAAGAGAGCTGTGGTAGGGACACCTACCTGCTGTGGTGATGATGCCTCCATCCGGGCATCCTACTCCCACCCATGCCACATTTGCCTCAGCAAAGCCCTACTGCCATCCTCCTCACAGCCCAATACATCCACCCCCATCCTTCAGGACACTGCAGCAACCACCTTTCCATCTCCTGGTCCGGGCTTTGTGCTCACATACATCCTGTTTTCCACTTCCCTTTTTACAAGGTGCTCACCCACCACGGTGGGATTGCTCAGGTGATTTTTTTTTTCTCTTCTCTTGCAGTTGTATCAACCAGGCAGAGCATCTGGAGGTAGAAGGGCCCAGGCAGTGGAGGATCAATTGCCTTCAAAGTGTAACTGTATAAATAAACCATATTATATATATATATATATATATATATATACATATATATATTTTATATTTTTTTTTTACTGCTTTATATTGTGAATAGATGTGTATGGCCAGACAGAATATTTTTACAAACTGTAAAGTAAAACTAGAGACTGACAACACAAACCAACCCTCGTCCCCTGAGGATGAAAGCGACTCCCTTCAATTTTTTTTTTTAAAGCAGTTTCTATATTGAACAGAAAACAGCGGTGCACCCATTCTGCATATCCTCCTCAAAAGACCATCGTGCATTTGGAGAAGTCCTTGTTCCTTTGACTAGGGGAGCAAAGCTGCAGTGGAGACCTGCATGGAGGCTCACCTGGATGGAGCAAGTTAACAGATTTTACAGCAATTCATCACAGCAAGCCTCTTCACTCATGGCAGGGGAGACCCAAAAGCAGCTTTAAATTTCTGGCGCCTGTTTTTTGTGTATATTATAAGAAACCTGTAGGAGAAACCCACTTTCCATGGTGCCACGGACCATGCTTCAAAGAAGCACACAGCAGGAGCTTGTTTTATTTAAATTCATTTAATCTTTCAACTTTTTTTTTAAAGTAAAAAATTGCAGAATGAGCCCTTCCCTAGTGGTGGTGTGAGTGGGGAACAGGACCAAAATACTCTTGGTGACATTTCCCTGATATTTTAAAATTTTTATTATTTCTTTTTAATTTGATGGCCAGTAGTTACCATTCTGTTCATCTGTCCTGGTGGGCTGGCTTGTATTTTAACTGCAAAACCAAAGTGGTCTGGGGAGGGGATGAGTTTGTCTGGGAGATCCCTGAGCGTGTTTTCAGCGTGTTGTGTGTGAAAAATGTGACTTGGGCACAGCGTTCCCCAAAGCCCCGCTTCCCCCGTGCAAATGTAAACCTGCAGATCCCCTTTTCAATAAATCTTTGGGAAAGGATTTGAGCAAAGCACTCTTCTTTTTGGTTTTTTTTTTTTTTTTTTAATAGTGAAATGCGTTACAACCAGGGGATGAGGGGATGCAGCTTGTCTCTGGTGATGTGGCCATCTCTGGGATGAAACATGGCAACATTTTAATAATGCACAGCAGCAGCTCAGAGCATTTTAGGACAGGAGAAAGGGGGTGGTGCTCAGCTGCAGACAGGAGCAGGTAAGGGGAAATTTCCCATTTGCCTCCAAGCCCCTTTGTCTGCACCTGGATAATAGCAGCCAGGAATGTCAGCTCTTGCTGTCCATCACCATTTCCCCTGAGCTTCTGCTGGGCTCTGGTCCTTGGGGACATCTTCCCCTCTCAAAGCTTATTTTCAAGGTGCTACCACAGCTCAGCAGGCTGATCAAGTTATATTAAAGGATTCAAGTTTGCTTTGTTGGGAGGTCCACTGGTACTGCTGTGTCTTAGGTTATGACTGGAGAATTGCCACTGTAGGGAGATGCAGTTTCAAATTTGCCTTTTTTGAATTGGGGTTTTTGGGCGGGTTGGTTTTCAAGCTCCTCCTCATCCTCCTCCTTAAATCATGTCTCTCAAGGAAAATTAGTTAAAAACATGTTTGTTCCATGCAGCTGCATTTAGCTTCTCCCCTGCTCGTTTGCTTTTTGGCTTTTGTGTGGCTGGATTTTTTTTTTTTTTTTTTTTTTTTTTTGACTTTTGCTTTTAAAGATTCTGCCTTGCTAAAAAGTGGATGATGGACATAGTAAAGAGCATTTCAGTGCTGCCTGGGGGAGGGAAAGCGGGTTTAGAAAACCTGCTTGCCTTGGACATAGCTGGATTTAAGTGTGTTATGGGATATCCTCTGCATATCCCAAAAAACTCATTTCTGCAGGTTTAAGACTGGTTCTTTCATTTTTGGGGCTACATTTATAGCTTTGCCTTCTGCAAAATAAACAGGAATAAAGAGAAAAGGGTCATCACTTACAGTACTTCCAAATGGGGGCAGAAAATTAATTTGAATGTCTGTGGGGGATTTTTTTCCCCCTCTGTTACGATTATATATTATTTATTGGTTTTGCAGGTTCAGTCATAATCATACAGGCCAAACCAGCTCCAGTCTTTCCTGGAGGCAGGTGTGGGAGGGTGTGGAAAAAAAGGATTTAAAATACATCACTTCAGCTGATGCCCCTTGGTTGGCACGCGGGATTTGGAACAGTTGCATGGGTGGGAGACAGAGTAGCTCCACTGTGTCCCCTGCCGAGGGCTGATAACCAGGCATGAGGTTAGCCAGAGCGCCGTGACCAGGGGCTGTTTTCAGCTCAGGACTGTGGCTCTTTGCAGATTTTCTTCATTTTGCGTCTCACAAGCCATCGCCCAGCCGCTGCCAGCGGTGTTTGGCGAGGTAACAAATGACTTTGATGAGCACCTCTGTCCCTGCTGTGGAGCACGAGGGGGCTGTAACCAGGCTGGTGTGTTACCTCGGGAGCCCCCGGCCCAGGGTGACCTATATTCCTGCGGGCTCGGGGGGCCCGCCCGGCAGGGTCCCCGCCCGTTATTTAACGCGGCGAGGCTCGGCACCCGCTGCCCCGCCTCCCTGCTTTTATCTGCTCTAAAGCCTGTGTCAATAATACATTTCTGCCATTGAATATTTTATTGATGGTTTGACTTTTTTTTTTTGCTGCTCGCAATTCCCATTTCAAGGCTGCGTGATTGTTCCTAATTAAAATTTTATGCCCTGGGACAAGCCTTCTTGCTACAGTGGAGATGATGCTGTCCTTTTCTAGGCCACTACAGAGTGGTAGGAAGAAATTACCATTACCCATTGTTATGAGATTAAAACAAAGCAAATAAATTATTGTTTTCTCCCTTAAAAAACAAGCCCAGAGCCCTGCGTACGGCGCGTACTGGAGAGGGAACAACTGGCTGGCGGGCAAGGCAGGGATCCAAGCGTGCAGGGTGGCTCCAGGATGCTCTGCCTGCTCCTGTCCCCATGTCCCTCAGGCGCTGTGGGCAGCTTCTGCCTTCCCTGGAGTGGGTGGGAATGGACTTCAGAGCTCCTCTCTCCTCAGATGCTTCTCCTGGCTAGCTCCAGTGCCACCCAGAAATCACAAAGTGGAGGATATACCTGTTTTTCACTGCTAAGCGGCCCCGCTTTTTTGTTGTTTGTTGGGTTTTTTTTAATAAATCTGCAGGTTCTGTCAGCACAAGGCACCATTCAGAAGAGTATTTCAGCCATCTCCAGCCTCCCTGGCGCCCTTTTCCTGGCTGCACTACCTGATTTTTTTTTTTTTTTTTTCGTTTGTTTGTTGTTGGTTTTTTTTTTTTTTTTTTTTCGTAAGAAAAATGGCCCCCAGCTCCTCACCCCTCTATCCTGGACTGTCAGCTCCTCACCATCCTCATCAGTCCCGTGCCCCAGGCCAGTGCAATTTCTTCAGGGCAACACTGCTGCAGACACTTGAACCATCCCCAAGTTGCAGTTAGGTATTTGTACAGTTCCTGGGTGTTTGGGTTTGGATTTTTTTTCCCCCCTCAATTTCATCTAGTGATAGAAGCATTTGTGCTGCCTCCCAGCCCCTGGATTTGGCAAGCAGCTTTTAAAGCACACACTTCAGCACCAGTTACATAAGAAAAGGTGTGAATGTCTGGAGGAGAAAATGCCTGTTGGTTTTGCTCCCCAAGTGGTGTACAGATGCTCTGCTGCTTGCTCTTGGCTGCATAGCTTCTACCAGCTTAGTTCATTGCAGATGAAGAACTGTTTGAACTGGCGTGTGTGTCCATGCAGGGAGCATTGTCTGCTTCCTATGATGATTTTTCTTTCTCCATCTCAGAGTGCAGACTGACTGCATTCTACCTTGCCCTGGAAAAAAAAAAAAAAAGTCATAAAGCACTAGAGGAGGCTGGGAAATTTTCTTGTTTATGGATGAGCAAGTTTCTCTCCCAACGGAACCTCCTGCCAGCAGAATTTTTTTTTTTTTTTAGGATGTATTATATAAGTCCCTGCTTGCATTTAACTAACTGACTTCCTCTTAAACAATTCATGTACTCCTTCTATTCCTCATAGGGCAGCTTGCTCCTTCAGTGAGGCTCACCTGACACTGGGACGTGTTACGGACAGAACACAAGAGGCGCTTCTTAGCGTGGTGCTTGAAGGGTAAGGCCTGTTCCCTTCCCTCCAGGAGGAGCTGAAACAAGAACAAAATCTTTGAGGAGCACAAAAGAGTCCCTTCAGCTCAACAGGCCTGAAATTCAGCATCTTCCCCTCCTGTAAGACACTCCCCTGCCTCTCACCAAAAAATCTCACAGTTCTGAGCGAAAGCACATGACTACTCTTCTAACCAAGCTAAGTACCATCTTACAAATCTGTTCACTAACTACTGAAAAACATGAAATCAAGGGGCACTGCAGCCCTGGTGTATTCTCTCATTGCTCAGGAGCACCCTGCAGCTAGGCCAGGACAGAATGGCTGATGTTGGGTTTTCTGCTTGTGGCACAACCATGTTGCACCCTTCTGCTCTCCTTTTCAAGCCACCTTCACTGGCCACAGAGGCAAAGTAAGAGATGGGAAGAACCAGGTATGCAGTGCAATGAGACACATCACTGAGAAGGCACAGCTTTCCTCTTCACCTGGTCTGATGCCCTGGATTACAGTAATCAGCACTCAAACACTGGTTTTGTACATTTATTGAAGACTTGAGGTGACAGCACAGCAGGTTAGTTTGAATCATGCCAGAAGAATGTTAAAAACAGGAATTGAGCTGGATGTTCCCCCCACTTACTGGAGACACACACAAAAAGGGCAAAACCAAACAAACTTCACTTCAACCCCTTCCTTTTGCTTACTGGAGCTGAACAGGATGGTTCCATTGGTAGCAGGAAGTGTTCATACCATAGTGCTGCTCATGGGAACTGGGACAGGTCTTGCCAGGCGACCTGCAGAGCTGCTTCTGCCAGAGGCATCTCCTGGGGTTAACTCATCAGCCAGCACAGTCCCAAACGCAGGGCTGTTTATTCAAAGAGAAACAAAGCACCTTCATTTTCAGACACAGGTTTGTTACGTGCATGGTCACCTAGAAAATGGGGTGGCAGGGGATTGTGGCCTTCAGTTTCAGCTCTCAGACATAATCATACAAGGATGGATTTTGCAGGAGGTTTCCCTTCCCTCCCTTTCTCTGAGTGGTTACACTGTGCTCCCGCCTGCTTGGGATCAGCAGTGGGAAGATGCTGTAGGTGCAGCTAGGGAAGAAAGAAGCAATCTGGGGCTGAGATAGCTGTAAACGTGTCTGCCCCCCGACTCTGCCTCCCACTAAAAAAAAAAAGGCCCATTCAGCTTCTGAACAAACATGAAAGCATCTTGGGTAAATTCAGTTGGTTTTCCCATCTTCCCAGGGTGTTTGAGTGCTAAGGAAACACAGAGCACAGGAGGAGCTGAGCTTCCTTGTGAAGAACAGATGTTCCTCTGGGACCCAGAGGCAGAAATGACAGGAGCATGGAGGAGAGATAGGAACAGGCAAAATTTCTCAGAGAGACACTTTACCAACAAAGGACCTTGCTCTGCCTTTCGTGCAATTAACTGCTTATTGACCAGAGCACTGGCAATTCCTTCAGATCAACCCGTTACAACAGCTCAGGGCTACACAAGAGCAGCCCCAGGAGTAGGGGGAGTATCTGAGCCCTTTCAGGGAACCTCAGCAGCTACAATGAACCCTAGCTGGTTATTAGGAACTTCAGCTGAGAACGAAGCTGTGCTGCTCTTCAGAAAATACACTTTTCAACTACCCAGCTTCTCCACTGGCCGAAAAATCACAAGAGATAACTTTGTAAGAGAAACCATCTGCTTTTGTCACTTCCTCTGTTTTTGGTGACAGCCATCCTGGGTGGCTGGAAAAGTCCCAGCCTGGCTTGCCTTCCTGTTCCTCAGAGTCCCCTACGTGACATTACAGCACATCGGGCAAAGGCAGCTCTGCAAATGCCCAGCCAGGGCCGGGGTGCCAATAGGGCCCTGGCATAAGATGAAGAAAACAGCAAGCAAAGGTGATGGGTGGGATGGAAAAAAAAAATAGCAACAAAAAAAGGAAAGTGAGGCTCATTTCTGCTTTTCCTTTAACAGACTAGAGAGTCTCTCTTTAAATGTGACTCATCCAGGGCAATACTAGGCAGAGTTTCTTCTATTAACACACCCTTGGCAATAGCAGTTCAGTTAGTCACTGACCGGCTCTCCAGACGTCACCGGCCGGGATGCTGCGTCTCTAACTTGGTACGGAGTCCGCTAGCACTTATTTACTTTGGAGAAGAGCAAGAGAACAGAGACGGGGGCACGCCATCCCTCCTGAACAACTTTACCACCAACTACTGGCGCCCACATGCCGACAAGGCCCGTTCCCTCCATCTCCGGACACACCGAGCCCAGCCGCAGGAATCTTTCGGCGCTCCCCGGTGCAAGATCCTGGAGCGCTGCCGGCAGCGCACGGGGGTCCGCAGAGCCGGGGATGGAGAGCGGCCGGAGGCAGGACAGTGGCGATGGAGGGGGGAGCCGGCTCCTCGGCACGCCGGAGCCTCTCGCCGCGGGGCCGAGAGGGCAGGAGGGCGTCGAGCCTTCGAGGCGCGGTCCGGGAGGCGAGGCGGCCGCACAGTGATGTCCGAGGAGCAGGTTAGCCGCTGTCACACGCACAGTGGAGTCGCCGAGAGCACAATGTGCGTTAGTCAGTGGCTCACCTGCTCCTGGAGGGTGAGGGGGGCGGCGGGCCCGCCTGCAGCACAGGAGACAGCGGGCAGCGCGAAGGATGGGGTGCGGGAGGGGGGAGCCGCGCCGTGCCCGGGCTCCGCGGCGCGTGGGGCTGCAGCTCCGCGCTCCCACCCCCGGGACGCGCTGACCCGTGCGGCCACGGGGCCGGCGGAGCACCGCAGCTCCGGAACGGGGGGTCCCTCCCCGGCGCGGCCGCCGCTCACCTGCGCTCCCGCCGCCGCCGCCGCCGCCAACTTCTCGCTCTGCCCCGGCCCGGCCCACGCCGCGCGCCGCGGCCCCTCGCCCCGCCCCCCGCGCCGCTCCGGCCAATGGCGACGCCGCGCGCCCGCCCGCCGGCCCCGCCCCCGCGCCGCTCCGGCCAATGGCGGCGCCGCCACCGCCCGCCGACGGCCGCCGGGGGGCGGGGCCGAGCGGGCAGGCGCCCCTCCGCCCCCCCGGCGGTGACAGCGGCGGGCGCGGCGCGTTCGCTTCTGCACGTCGCTGCTGCTGCGGGGAGGAACCATTTGTACCTGTTGAGCCGCCGCCCGCCTCCCGCTCACCCCGCCCCGCCGACCCCCGCCCTCCCCGCCCTCGCCGCTGCGCTGGGGCCGGCGGCCGCCGGCGGCGTCCCCTGCCCAGCCGCCGCTGCACGCGAGGAGCCCCTTCCCCGCCGGACCCCCATGGCCCCGCCGCTCGTCTCCCCCTTTCCCCTCCGTCCCCTCTCCGCCCCCGCCGCAGCCCGGCCCATGGTACGGCCCGCCGGGGCCGTGCCATCAGGGCAGTGTCGGGGCGCACGTAGGCGGTGCGGGAGGGACGGGGCGAGGGGGCGGGGGGAGAGTCGGGGTGTCCCCGGCCGCCCCCGCCACTGCCCCTCTCCCTTCTCTACATCAAATGTTACGGTGTCACATTCATCTTTTCTACGTTTTCCCCCCTCCGTTGTTCTCCGCTGGGTTGGGCGTGTGGCGAGCCCGAGTGCCCCTCGCAGTGCCAGGGGGTGGAGGTGGTCCCTCGGGCCCCCAGTCTGCTTCCAGCAACTTCCCCGCAAAAAAGGGACGGGCAGTTGGAGGCTTTCTGTACATCCTCAGTGCTCACCTTCTCATGGGGCGAGCTCGCTCCCGCCCATCACCCTACAAGCCGCAGCCAAGCAAACGGCTGGAATGCTGAAAATTTTAGCGCACCTCAAGGAGGATTTGCCAAGCACCAGAGACAGAGCTTTATGGATGGGCGCAGCGCTGTCCCGTAGTGGGAAAAGCCTTGTCTGGAGACTCAGAGAGCCAGGCGTCGAGTCTGCAGGCTGGCTGCCATCTGCCCCAAGTCACACACGGGCCCTCATCGAGCAGATCGGAAACCAGAGCGCGTCTGGGGGAGCGGGCACTTTTGCTGTGACCCCCCGGTTCATTCTTACTGCTGTTGGGCAAGAAAAAACACTTCGGGTGCGGATGTGGCCACTGGCCTAACAGCAGCCACACGCCTCATCCCTGGTGGGCTGATAATGCATGCTGTCCGGCAAAAGACACGAGCTCTGCATCCCTTCTGCAAACTTCCTCGGCATCAGCTGCCCTGCCTCCGACGGGTGTTTTGCAGTCTGGAGCAAGATTTGGAAGCAAAACCCAGCAGGGGCTCCCTGGTGGCTGGTGGCAATTCCCCATCGAAAGGATTTCCTTACGTGTTTTGCTGGAGCACTTTAACCCTCATCCGTGGCTCTGCTCTCCCGTTGCCGGTGTGGAGGGGGGATGGGGGGACATCCCCTCTTCTGCGTGACAGCCCGCACAATGACAGGCTGTCTCTGTTGTCATTTTGTGTGCATGCTATGTGGGGTTTTTTTGTTTTCACCCAGCAGCCGTAGGGGAAATGTCACGTATTTTATATCTTCCCCAGCACAGGGCTGGTGCCTGGATTGGATAGAGCACACCGACCCCTCCACCCTCCAGGCGTGAGTCAACACAAAAGAAGGCACAGCCATGGAAAATATTCTTTCTTTTTTTAAAAAATAGGTATTTTTGTGGGGAGTAACATGGCTGGGTACTGCCGTGACACCTCCCTGCCAGCACTGCTGCTTCTGCCAGCTGCTCTACAGGGTACAGGACACACGTGCTGTTGGCTCCTGTGCTCCACTAAGTCCCTCTCCTTCCAGGCAGTACTGTACATTCCAGGTTTAAAAAAAAAAAAAAAAAAAATCCTTCAATCTCTCTCCTGACTGTAAGCACACAAGGAAGGAGTGTGTTTTGAAGTGGTGCTTGCACAGCTGGCTGACGGCACAGCCAAGCTCTGGATGCTGCTCGGACCTCCCTGACGGCTGTGTTCATGGAGCAGGGCCGGCCGGAGCCAGCCGAGCGCACGGCGGGCACAGGATGCTCGCCCGCAGTCCGAGCGGAGGCGCACCGGGCCCTCGCTCCGGAGGTGCCACGGTCCGAGTGTGTAAAGGAACGGCGAGACCGCCCGGCTGGCAGGATGGAGAGTTACTCTTGCCCTGGCAAGGCCCTGGGCCCGGGGCTTCGCTACAGCGCTGGTGGGTTTGCCCTCAGCCCCGCTCCCCTCCAGCTCCAAACGAGTTCGTGGCTCAGCTCTTAATCTCTGGGATGAAATGTCCTGCTGACACGGCCGGTGCTGTCCCGGGGACAGCTCCCGCTTATCCCAGCCCTGCAGCTCTTCCCTTTGTTCGCAGCTGGCTCTCAGTCCCCGCGGCGGTGCCAGGGCCGCGATGTGCAGTGACAGGGAAGCGCATTCGCGGATGGCGGGAGAGCGTCGCGTGCCCGCCTCGGTGCCGCGCCGGTGCCGCTGCGCTGCGCCCCTGGACCAGAGGAGGAATCCCAACGGGGAACATGTCCCCGGTCTTATCCCTGGAGGCTGGCAAACCCCGCATGAACTAACTAACGTGCAAATAAGAAGTTGCCTCTCTGCACGCAGATCTTGCCTTTTCCAACTCGAGGCAGAGCGTGCTCACCGGCCGGGGCATCACCAGGGCTTTCGCCCCATTCCCTCCCGCTTCGCCCCTCTTTCGGGCCTCGAGCGGGCAAGGCAGCAGCACCGCTGGCGCAGGTTCTGCTCCGCTCTGTGTTCTCTGGAAAAGGATCTTGTTTTCTCCCCGGCCTCCGTCTGATTGCTGACAATGCCCCGAGTGTCTGCGAGGACACGCACGTTAGCTCTGGGTCACGTCCGCCTGCAAGCAGAGCCTGGGCTGCGCTCCCCTTGCCGGCGGACAGCCGAGGACAGCCCGGGCAGAGCCCCACGGCTGATGGAACAGCGCGAAACCAGCCCTGCCTTCTCTACGTGCGTGCGCTCACCCAGCGCCGCGGGAACATTCGGGTCGGGCCCAGCCGCGAGTACTTAGAGGGGGAAAAAAACCACGGCGGTCTGCGAGAGGTCTTTAGCACTGATCCGTGTCCTCACGGCTGCGCCAGGATGGTCCCAGCTCCGGGAGACGGCGCCCGACGGAGCGGGACGGAGCATCCCCGGCCTCGCAGCACGGTGGCCTTTGCGCCCCGCTTTCCACCCACAAAGCCTGGAGACACCGACGGAGGGATGCCGGCCACCCACTGTTTCCATGGAGCGGCGGGAGCGGGACCGGCGCTGCCCACGGGGACCGAGCGGCGCGGCCCCGTCCCCCCGCAGTGGTACAGCCCGCGCGCCCCCTCCGCAATGGTTCATCCCCGCGGCATCTTTCCCCCCGTCACCCGAATGGTTCGGCCCGCCCCCCCCGCCGCCACAGCGGTGGTTCCGCCCGCCGCCGCGCCGTGACCCGCCAGTGTTTGCACAGCGCTTCCGGGGCAGCGGCGGCCGCGGGTGCTGGGTGAGAGCGGGCGCCGGGCTGCTCCCCACGGGATGTGAGCGCCGCGGCTGCTCCTCGGTGAGTGCCCGGGGCGGCCGGGGGGCGGCCGGGGCCTGCGCGGCCGGGGGTCGGGCTGAGGGAGTAGGCGGAGCGGCAACCCCCCGGCCCCGGCGGGTAACTGCCCCGGTCTTTCCTTTAGTGTTGTTCCTATAAACAGCGACAACGGCAGCGTGTCTGTGGGGTTGTTGTCCGACAGCTCCGCGGGGGACAGCCCCGGGTCGGGTTGCCGGCGTCCCGCGGGATGCGGAAGGGCCGAGCGGGCTCGGCAGCACCTGGGCTTGGGAGCCCTCGCTGCTCTGCCGCGGCAAAGACCGAGATAAATGCGTGTGTAAATATAGCGAGGATACTCAACAAAACCCCAAGTGCTTGCGGCGTGTTGTGTCCGCGCCTCTCCCCCTTCCCTCGTCCTTTCTCCCTCTTCCCACCCATTCCGCTGTGTGTGGTGCAACAGGGGTTGTGGAGAAGTTATCGGCTATTTCGGACAGCTCGGCGGACAAGGAAAAATGAGGAGCTGCCTGCGAGCTTTTTTTATTTTTTTTTAATCGTTTGTTAGCTTATCACAACGCCACGTTTAGGCTTAAGAACTTAGCCTTGAGGGAGCTGTGCTTAGGAGAGGTTCTGAGTTGTGTCAGCGCTGCCTTCCCTTGGCCGCCCCTCTTGGTGACAATGGGATTTTTGGAGTTTCATTTAATGTTTTTCCTGCAGGTTGTTGCCACTAGTGTGTTGCTGGTGTGTTTCAGGGGTCTCTTCTCCGTAGGGCTCTGCACAGAATATAAAAGTTTGTGAGCTTTTTTTTTTTTGAGTTTTCTTGTTTGGTTGGGTTTGTTGGGTTTTGTTGTGGTTTTTTCTTTTCCCGCAGCCATGCCCATGAACAGCAGGGAAGCTGTAGCTAAAAATGGGACTGGTGTGAAAGACTGGTGCTGAAAGGGACCTTGCCAGTAAGGGGGACTCTTCCCAAGAAAAGAAGCCTGTTAAGAAAGAGGAGGATGTGCAGAGTTGGAGAGTAGTTAATTCACAGCTGGAAGCAGAGCCAGTGGCTGCAAGGACTTGGAGGCTGGGAATTGCATTGAGCTTGGCTGCTGCTTTGAGTAGAGAGGTACAAAATGCTTAGCTGCTCCTGGGGGTAAGATGCTCTGTTTCCAAAGTGCTTTTGCAAAGCCAGTGCGTTGCTTTGTTTGCATTACCAACTCCCCAAAGAGTGTAGTGTCAGCTCCTGGGGACGCTTTGGTGGACACTTTTCATTCTGGAATTCAGGGTGGCTAAATTTAGGGCAGGGCTAGGATGACTGGCAGATAAGCACTTCCTTACCTACCCCAGGATGAATTTTTTGTGGTTTATCTATTAGGTTCTTAGGTGCTTCCACTTAAAGTATTGCATAGGCAATTTTGATAGTGGTATTTAAGAGTTTTTTGGGTTTTGTTGGTTTTTTTTTTTTTTTTTTTGCAATTTAAGCAGGGATCTAAATTTAGATTTAGGGGACTTTTTAAAGCTCCCTATGCATGCTGGATTGGCAGTGCATGACTCTGGGCTGTAGGAGTGTCTTGTTAATCTGAATTATTTCCCTCCCAAGTTATCTTAATTTACCTTTGGAATGTGATGGTGGCAGATAGTAGTCACACCATAACCAGATTTTTTCCAACTGGATACAACAATGATTTTGCCAACTCTTTGTTTTGTTTTTGTCAAATGTACATATGAAATTGGTAAAAAAGATAAATGGTTTCTGATGTGTGACATTGCTTTTCCGGAGAGAACTGAATTATTTAGTTGATTGGGGAAAAAAAAAACAAAACCAAGAAAAAAGCACAACCCAAACCCCTCCCCCCAACAAAGCAGATGTGCAAATGAGAACTGAAAGCCCATATGTTTGAAAATTTAGTAGGCTTAAATCTGGTTGTAAGTGGTCTTTAGAACATGATGGCTCTGTAGCAGCCCATGAAATTAGATCAGCATTCAAAACCACCCTGTGAGAAAATTCTGTGAGAAACTTTCCTTTGCCTGTGAATCATCCTGAGCGCTACCCAAACAGATGAAAATAAATGCCTTCTGTAGTAGCTCTTCTGTTTCTAAAAGATGTAGAGACATGTAGAAGTTGGTGGAGGAGGAGATGGGCTGGTGCTGGGAGGGAACGTGCCCATGGCTGGGAGAGGGGCTCACTGGTGTAGCAGCTCTGTGGGATTTGTGTCCCAAAGGTGAGATGGAACTCCAGCATCCTTTGCAGACTGTGCCTCCCTCATGGCTGGAAACCTGTGCTTGCCTTCTCACTGGAACATACTCACAGTACATTAAAATACTGGTTTGTGGTAATGCATAAGGACTTCGGTTCAAAAAGCTGGATGTTTGCTGAAGTGCTTGTTTGATAAACACTTGTTCTGGAGGAAACACTTAATCTTCTCTTTTGTTGAAGCCAACAGAAAGCCCTGTTGCTCATACAGCTTGAAGAAAGTATTTGTAATTGCTCTTTGGTTGTACTATTAAAATGACTTAAGGCATCTCTGTGTGAAAATGTAATCTGTCTTAGTAGCAAAGCCTGGGCTTACAGCTTGTCCTGCAGCAGAGCCTGTGCTGCCACAGGGACACAGCACTGCAAGCAAACTCGGTTTGGCCTTACTGAGGCTGTGTCTTGGGGAAGGAAACCTAAGGCACTGGTGCCAGTAAAGTGATCAAACACCTGCCATGCAGTCGTTGCTTCTGAGGTTCAGTGTTTGTTTAGGGTGTTCTGAATGACAACTTGAAAACAAGGGGATGTTAAGGAGGAGGAGGGTGCCTGCCTTCAGCCAGCCTTGTGTGCAAGCTGTGATCCAGACACTGGGCAGATATGCTGTGCTCCCCAAAGAGCTGAAGTGGAGCTTGCTGTAAGCATCAGTGGTACTGAGTGCAGGACAAGGGATCTCTGGCCAGATTACCCTGCATCAGTGTTCCATCCTAAATTCCTCTGAACAGACTCACAAAGTGGGATGCAGAAGGGAGGATTGGTGCATGTGAGAGCTGCTTGCAGCTGAAGGGCTGTATGGACAGTACTGCATGCCATGGGATTTTCCAAGTGACCAAGCAGAGGGGTTGGGGAAAGGCACGAGGGCAAATCCTTCACACCCCCAAAACTAAAAGCAGCTGTAATCTTCTGAGTCAAAAGGCCTTCAGGGATAACTGGTTGCTTTTTAGCAGTCTGGCCTTTTGTGTTACAGAAGTGCAGAGATAAGGTTTGCCTTGGAGGAATGACTGCCATTCCCTCCTTAACCAAACTTCTTGGCTTAGCATAATAATAAAATTGCTTTCCATCTATTTTGTATTTGCTAATTCTGGCTCAGGGGGTTAGAAAAATTTGATGTAAGTGCTGGACAAAACGGGGCTTTTGTACAGGTGAGTGAACTCTCTGAAGTGTGTTTCTCATCAATGTGTTTGTGTTTCACAGTGGCTATTTGTTTGAAAAGTCTCCCTTAAAAAAAACCCAACAACTTGGAAATGCTGCTTATTGCTCTTTAAAAATAGAAGGAGACTCTCATATTAGGTGCATAGTCAACCTCTTTATTTTTTAAGAGCAGCTGCCCAGTTTAGAAAAGGTTGTTTGTAAAGTAATATTTGTGATGTGCTTAGAAACCTCAAATTCATCTCTTCATCGCTTGGTTTCTCCTTGTCAGTTTCCAGCTATCCACAAAACAGACTTTTTTACTGACGGGATTTGAAGACTTGATTGTTTGCTGCAATACCAGATTTTCTTTAACTCCGAGTTTTGCCTCTGAGCAAAGTACAAGCTTGCATTTGCAGCATAAATATGTCAGTTTAGATTGTCGAGTCACAAGTGCTGATTTGTTGGCCTCTGTGCCTAAAGGATAGCTTTCCAATGGGGTAGCAAGGCAAAAATAACACGGGTAGTGGTTTTATTCCACTACAGTGAAGAAATGCATACTGTTTGGAAATGTAGCTAAGTGGATGCTGCTCAGAACTGTGGCTTGTAGGAATCACTTTTTGAAACGATGATCTTTTCTGCCCTGTGCTCATTGCTATGCTTTAAGGAAGACTGGAGAGCAGGGAAACTAAGGTAATGGCCATAGTGAAATGGAGGCTTATCCATGGTTTTTACTTGCCATGGCTTTGGTTGGCCTCCATCATCCTCAGTGGCTCAGGAGTGCCATGGCTGGGTGTGGCAGTGACAGCTCAGCAGGAACCTGCTCTGTTCCCACAAGGTGCCCAAGGAGAAGCAGCCCAGGTTCTGCACAGCATCCAAATACATGGCTGGAGCACGTGCCTGCCACTGCCCTGCCGGGGGACTGCTGCTGCCATCCCTCCCTTTGTGTGTCCTGCCTGTCACATCACCACTAATTTTGCATTGCTGTAGCTAACTGAGCTTTTGGGAGGATATTACATAATTGAGTTTTGGTTTGAATAATTCATACATACGCACTGCTGAAACTTGAAAAATTTTGGGTGTTTGTATATTTTCAGTTGCATCACGGAATGACTGGCTTTTGATGAGTCTTTGTATTTTCAGCCAGCATCAATTGTTTTTAAACAGTTTTTTAAGCACTCCTGTTAACAGCCACAGCTAAAAATGTAAACTTCTCTTTAGGCAAGATTCTTACTGAAGTTAGGATAAATCTTTACAAGAACATAGTTGTGTTGAAGTTCAATCTTCTTTCTGTTTAATTTATTGTTTTGTTGTTTGGGGTTTTTTCCCCTGAGCACTGAAAACTCCATTTGTAGTTTGGTTTAGTTTAGTATAACCTACATTTTTAGGGCTCTCTGGTGCAGAGCTGTGCTATGTAGCTTAAAGAGGGAGTGTGTAAGAAAATGTACAGATCAAGAGCACTTGAATAAAACATAGTGTTTTGTTCCAAAAAATCTCTTAATATGCAAGGTATGTAATGGGGAGCAGGGAGAGTGGGAGAAGAGCACCTGATTGAAACTTCTTTACCATTCTTATAAAATAATCCTTTTTTTCATATTGAGATATGATACCTAGCTTTAAGTGTCTGTTAATTATATATTTTCATGACTTGCTTATAGAAGCTTACTAGGGTTCTGTCTGCCTTAATGATTTGTAGCATTATGTGTTAAAAGCTCTGATTTAATTGCCATTATGAATTTGGATCATGCAACATTTCCCAGTATCTGTCAGTTTTACTGCTAGTCTGTGCTGATGCACAGCAATTAATGTGATTGCATTAATATGCATTAAATCAGGTCTTATCTTTTCCATGGAATAATGGTTGTGGAGTCTCCAACTTTTCTATTTCATGACAGAGCTGTGCAAAGGCCTTTTCTTAATATAAAGGATCTAAACTGCATAATCTTTATTCTTCTTTTCCATCAGGCAAGATGAAGTATTTTGATTTAAAACACATGTTGTCATCCTATTGGGCTTTTTTCAAAAGGCCTCTGGTCCTTTCAGTTTTGCAGTGAATTGCTGGTCCATGGGATGGTTTTAGTGTTTGTAGGTTTTTCTATTGCTATTTTCAGTGGGGTTTTACCTTTTGCTATCATCCAGGAGCCCAGGATAAAGCTGGATCTCTCACCTGCACTGATTTTCACAAGCAGCTGGTGTCATCCAGCTCAGCAGGGCAGTGAAGGCTCACGGAGCAATAGCTGCTTCCCTGCAGCCCCCTCTGAGCTGAGGCTGGGCACGCTGTCAGTGGTGTAGCACAGCAATGTCCCTTCTCCCCTCAGCTCTCCGCAGATGTGTCGGGTGCTCCGTGCCCGCCCGGTGCCTGCCCTGCTGCTGTAGCTGCTGCTGTGCTGCCTCCCTGCCTGTGCTGCCCTGCAGGGGCTCCCATGTCCCACCATGGATGAGGACAGCCAGGATGAGCTGATCAGCAGGAATGCTGCTCTGGGAAAGGGCAGAAGGCAGTGTCTCACACTCCTCAGCGAAACAGGTGAGTGCTGCCCCTCTGCACCTTTCTGCTCCGAGCCTGCAAACCTACTGATTTACCCTCAAAGGCTGGGAAACGTGTTTGTGACCATTGGTCACCTTCTCCCTCTCAGTCTTTGGGTTTTGCTTCACTTCATAGCTGTGTGTATCAGACTCCATCTGGAGTTTCTCCAGATGGGCAGCTTTGATACCACTGTGGAAATCTGGGACTTCACTTCATCCATAATGGCCTGATCAGGGGCTCTGGTACCTGTTCTGTCAGTCTGTCTGCATCAAATAGCTATTTCCTCTACTCTTCTCTTCTGTTTTTAAGAAAGCAATGGTGGAAATAGCTGGGATTCAGAAGATGATACTGGTAGTGAAGAGGAAGATAATGACACTGAGGAAGAGGGAGGTGAGGAGGACAAGGAAGAAAGTGAAGATGAAGAATTAGAAGGTAAGGTCTGTTCATGTGCCTTAACAACCATTTTTTAATAACTGAGGAAGAGCAAGGTGAAAGCTGTTCTTCCAGAAACTGACAATGAAATGTAAATCCACAGATGCTGCTCTGTCAGGCCAATGCCAAAATTTGACAGTAATAAGCAAACAAGTAATAATCCCCAATTTCTAAGCCTTTAAAGCATTTGCATGTTTGAAGACTATCTGCTAACCAAGGCAGGAGTGAACTCTGCCCCAGCATGAGGAGGAAAAAGAGTCAAAATTGCAGCAATGGCTCATGCTATTTTTTCACTTGTGAAAAGCACTTTGTTAGTTTGCTTTGGCATGGAGCTCTAAAGTGAATGTTGTGATGGGAATTCTGGAAATAAATTGTTGCTGTAATATCTAGGGAGGATGGAAGAACACTTGACTAATTTTTCTTTGAAAAAGGAGTGTGGATGTTATTTGAATTTGTTAATTTTATTGAAAACATTCTCTGGAGATACATGTGCTTCTTAAACTGCTACACTTAAATTAATATTTGGATGGATGAAAGTAGATTTTATCAGATCTTAAATCTTATTGTGAAGGCAAGAGCACAATTTTCCAAGTTACTAGTTAGACTCATTTGAACACAAACAGGTGCAAAAAAACTTTATTAGTGCATTATTCAGAGTATTCTCTGTTATGTCCAGACAGGAGAATTCAGTAGAAAAGATAAGAGCCCCGTTCTCCTAAAGAAAAATTAGCAGCCCAACAACAACCACCCCCAGGGCCCCCTCAAAGTGAGTGGGGTTTTAGGTATATTTTGTTGCTTCTTGAAAATATCAGCTTAATTCACAGGTTTTAGGGAAAGACTAACACATCTTTGTATTTTGTACTAAAAATAAAAATACCTCTCAATCATGTGTGCTGAGTGTTTAATTTTACTCAAAACCAGGCTTCTTTAAGCGGTCTCTAAAGGCACTTAGATCCCTTGGCTCACAAAATCATATTTTACTGGTGAAATCTTTATTTTGCTGTTCTGCATTAGAGTGTGTTACTGCTGCTTTTCCTCTGGAAAGTCTCTTTAAAAAAACAGAAGCTGGGTACATGGTAACTTTATTATAACTTTATTTTTTAACTTAATTGTTCAGTGGTAGCCTGACATATCTTAAGTGTCTTGTTGAGATAATCTTTTGCTTTTCTGGTGTCTGTACTTTTAATCTCTTGCAAGACTATTCACATTATCAGGCTTTATTTTTCACCAAAGTAATCCATTGCTTTTTAGTGAAGGGATTTAGGAGGCAAGAAAACAGCAAAAATTACTGCCTTAAACTGGGGAGGCTGTGCTTGACCCTTGCAGCCTCATAAAATAAACTTACTTGGAACTTTGGAAATAAACTTTCTGGGAACTGGAACCCTGTCCTGCCCACCCCCTCTGCCCTCATTGCTGAAGCCCTGCAGCACACACAAACTGTTTTTATCTTTCTGTTCCTAAGATTGCGAAGATGATGATGAAGAGGAGGAAGAGGAGGAAGAAAGTGAGGCCACTATGGAAGGAATGACTGATTCTTTGAAATCAGAGCCACATTTGAATGGAGTGAGCATCTCCTCTGATGAGGATGGTGAAAACTGCCCCATTTGCCTCAACACATTTAGGGGTCAGGCTGTTGGGACTCCTGAGAACTGCTCCCATTACTTCTGCTTGGACTGCATCGTGGAGTGGTCTAAGGTGAGCTGTTTTGTCTGTGATGTCCTGTGGCCTTCTGGTGTGCTCTGCTCCATTTCCTGTGATCCTGCTGTTGGGCTGTAATGAGAACAAAACACTGTAATATTGATATTTGCTTTCTTAAGCTTTTTTAAAACAGGCTTGGGTTACTGCTCTGTTTATCAGGATCACATTTGAAGTTTGGATCTGTTTTTCTTGTACCCATCCTGATTTGTTCTGTTCTCTGCAAGTTCTAAGGTCACGAGCAAGTTTGTTTGTAGGCTTTTTTTTTTTTCAAGCTGAGATACTAATCTTTCTCTGTGCTTGGATATATACATATATGCTTGTCTTTATCTTTTCTTGAATTCTGTATTGTGACCATTGGATTGGGATCTGTTGTAACCCTGAACATCTAAGCATAGAAAAGATATAGAAGAGTACTGACAATCAGCAGGTTGCTCTGAATTCAGTGTTCAGTCAGAATTCTTTGCAACCTGTGTAGCTCCCATATTCATAATCCAGGATGAGAATTACAACAAACCTTACAGTGCATGCAGCAGTAGCAATTAAAATTTTTAAAAAGCAGATAAATTGCACTTACTGAATATATTTGTAAACCATTTCCAGTTGTTTATTTGTCCAAAGGAAGGTAAGTGCCTTAAAACATGAACACTGTTTCAAGGCAGTGTTTAGAAGAACTTTGATGTTGCTTTGGCAATTGAATAATAATTAAATTGCCTCAGTAAAATAAATGCTTCTCTAAAAATGTTTTGTTTTCTCTGATAGAACACGTTGTTTGTAAACCAGATAAGTCAGTTTTAAGTATTTAAAATGTCAAGATCGATAGCTGTTAAAATGACTACTACATTAATTTAATGCTTATTACATTAATTATTTAAGCTTTCCTTTTAAAAATTGAATAAAGTGATGCACTTATTAACTGTGTTGGGAATTTATTTTTTTTTCCTAGAATGCAAACTCCTGTCCAGTGGATCGAATCCTCTTTAATTACATTAACATTCGGGCACATTTTGGTGGTAAAATCTTAAAAAAGGTGAGCCCTTTACTGTAGCAAACAACCAGGCCTTTGGCACAAAATTGTTATTCAAAACTTTACACTTCTAGAGTGTTCATGTAATACTTGCTATCTGAATGAATTATTTCTTTCTTTATTTATTTGTATTTTGAATTTGCTTTTTAAGGAGTGTCAAATTTTCTTCCTCCTTAACCTTCCTTTCTGCAATATTGTGGCATCATTTGTGGTGGCAGGAAAAGGGTGTTTTTCATAACTGCCTATTTTGCATAATGGATATTTGACTGAAAACTGTTCTGCACAGATAAGCCTGTCCACATGTGGAAAGTGGCCTGCATTCTTCAAGTGCTGTTATAGGATGAATAGGAATAATCTAGATTATCCATGATCTCTTGCTAGGAATGCTGTGTAGCAGTTGGGTTTTTAAGGGGAGAGAGGCACAGGCAGTAGGAGAGCCCTGAAAGGCACTGGTTGAGTATCCTGGTAGTTGCTCACAAAAGAGCATTGAAGAGTTGTCATTGCTCTTAATTGATATCAGAAGGATATTGGTCTCCAGAGGACATTTAAGGGTTTTCATAAACTGATGGTTTATTATTGTTCACATTTTAACAGAAGTAATTGAAGTAATACTGGAGGCAGCAAAGTTTACTCTCTTCTTTAGTCTCGTTTTTGGCATCTTTTTGTTTGTTTGACTACTTTTGATCTTATTTGTGGATTTTTGTTTTGGCTATTCTTAAAATGCTGTTTTCTGTAGTCATTGGTGCCTGACAGTAGCCAAGTTAAGTTAATGTTGTCAGGCATTTGATCATGCCCTAGGTGTGCCAAATTAATTTTGTGAAGGTTCTGGTGTGTAACAGCCATTTTGACTCCTTCACTTTTAGATTTTGTTGCAGGTACTACTGTTAATGTGACAATAGATTTTTAGAAAGTGCCACGTTCTGCATGATCTGTGAATCCCTGTTTTATTTAGATTCCTGTTGAGAACACGAAAACTCAGGGTGCTGATGGAGAGGATGATCCAACCTTCTGTGAGGTGTGTGGCAGAAGTGACCGTGAGGATCGCCTGCTGCTCTGCGACGGCTGTGATGCAGGGTAAGGGGCTGAATGAGTGGAGCACCTGCATGATTGCAAATGCCAGAGTTTGGTCCACAGGCACTGTCTGGTTTGCAGGCTGCCCTTGCTGCTGTCTTCAGGCTCAGCCTGTGTTCATGTGTTATAGTGCAGACATCCATCCCCATGATGTGATGGATCCGTCTCTGGTCATTTAGCAACATGTATGTGGAGAGTCCTGCACGTGTGAAGGCTGCAGGCCACCAAAACAGACAACCATACCTTCAAGTGATGGTGTTTGTGCTCATCCATGCAACAGCTGGGTGTATGAAGTGTGGAACCTTACATCCTTTATTGTCTCCTTGAGGAGAGGATGCATGACTTGTCCCTAGTGACTGGGCATTAGCGCTGTGCAGGAGAAATGCTTAAGATTCACAGTTTTATGAAATGTTGAGGATTTTCTTTACAGCCACAGCTCTTAAATGATTCTCTTACTCTGGCTTATTTCTGTCTCTTCCTCCTCCTCGATTAATAAAATGAACGTATAAGTAGAGTCATGAATGTACTTGAGCACAAATTTGGCTCTAGTTTTCTGCTAGAATTTAAAGCCCTTGGGCTGCTTAATCAGTCTTCCAGCATTGTCAGCTTGAAGATGTGAAAAGTTACCCACTGAACAAAGAGAGATGCTAGCAATGAGTATGTAAAATAACCTTTCAAAAATTACTTCTAGCCAGCTAACTAGGCATCTGGTAAGTCTAGTTTTTCCTTAGTGGTCTGTGTCATACTAATACAATGATTCACCTTATGGGAAAAAGACAAAATCAGGAGCACTAAAGATTGTTAAGAGTATTATCAGAACACTGAGTTTCAAATAATAAGCCAAAACAGTGTTTCATAGATCTTATCTGAAGTCTCATCTTTAAGTTCTTTTTGATTTTCCATAAGTCTTTGTGATCTCCTAATAGTTATTCTAATTTTTAAAATACGTTGTTATTTCTAGTTTGATACAGTTGACTGTTGTCTTATTTTCCTAAATTTCTGGAGTTAGCACTTCCTTAAAAAAGAACTTGCAGTTTTTATTAGCTCTCCATGGCTGAGAGAAAAAATGTAAAAAAAAATGTAGAATAGTTTGCTTCAAGTGCTTATGAGTACTTTAAAACTATGTTGGCTCTCAGGAAGCTGATGTTTCCTGACTGTCTGTCTCCTCAGCACCTCTGTCCTTCTCTTGCCACCATCAGTTTTGACTCTGCACATTTCTTGCAGTTCAGGTTCAAAGTGGCAAATGATTCACCACACAGTCAGGGAAAAATGCTCAGTTTTTCTGAATTTTTTTGAGTGTAAAGTGATGAAAATACCATCTAGCACTGAACACCACTTACATCACTATCAGGTAGCATCCATCGTTTCTCTGGGTCTTGGTAGAAGGGGATGCCTAAACCTCTCTTAACCTGCATTTCAGGTTCAAGGAAATGAGTCAGCCTTATGTCCATGTGGGTAGAGGTAAAATGCTGTCTTCCCTTGGTAAGGAGCATATTGTTTTTCTCCTTTTTTTCCTCCAGGTATCACATGGAATGCCTTAATCCTCCTCTGAGTGAAGTCCCTGTAGATGAATGGTTCTGCCCAGCCTGTGCCCCTCTGGGTGCCAGTGGTGCTGCAGGTAAGGGTTTTGTGGTAACCAGTCAAAGTAAATATTTTTCTCCCAAGTTAGATAATGTGAATCATGTGCTATTTTGAAGACATGTTTAACCTCCTGGTTTTATCTGTTTCAAATAATTGTTTTGATAAGCATTCTCTCTTGAACCTTAAGATTAGACTTGAACTCTTGACTGATGAGAGGATCTTGTTTATGAAGATTTTCATCTGCAGTTACAACCTGTGGAGCTGCTTCTTGTAAGCATTCTTTAACCTTTCCAAGGCAATCCCAGCACGGTAGTGTTACATTGGAAAGAATTTATGAGTGTCCTGACCTCAGACTGCCAAGATAGCTGCAATTTCTGTCTGTGTGGTGTCTGTGCTCATTTCCATTCCAGAGGTTAATGGCTGCTGCGGAGGTGATTGTTTAAGAAAGGCAATGCTGTTTGTTTTTTTTTTGTCTGAAATTCTTGAAGTGATTTCTCCTGTAGAAAGACGAGTAACCTGAGCCTGTTGTCGTTCAAGATGCAGATCATGTCAGTGAGGAGGAGGTGGCTGCCCTCATGGCCGATGTTGTCCCCACCACCAGTAGGCTCCGGCCTCACGTCCGGACGCGAGCGATCGCCCGGACCCGGCAGAGCGAGCGCGTGCGGGCCACGGTGAACAGGAACCGCATAACGACAGCGCGGCAAATCCGGGTACCCGCGGGGCTCGGGGCACACTCACTGAAACAGGGCCCTGCTGCAGCAGCTCAGCTCTCTGGCTTCCCTGGCCATGGCACAGTGGTTAGTGCCTGTGGGCCTCTTCTGGTCTGAGATGTACAAACGTGCAAATGGAGTACAGCACATGACCGTGATGCTCCCTTTTGAAATGCTGCGGCAACTTCCTCTCTTAACCTGCATTTTTATCACCCCTGGTGTGAACAAAATCATATTTTTGTTCCTAGTGGTTATTAATACAAAGTTTGTGCGCCACTTCTGGTTTTTTAGCGTGTTTATTTGACAATTGTTTCTTTTCTTTTGTCCTCCTACCTCCTTGCCCATAGTAGTAGAACATGTTGACTGCCTTCAACCCAATCAAAGAGAAAATATTTGTATTTTTAAGGTTTCTGTGTTTGTGAAAATCAGTCTCTTATTGGAAGAGGAAAAAGCCAGATGTGTTCTCAATAATGTGGCCAAATGAGTTCAAACACATTAACAGTACTAGAGAATCTATGCAGGAGATTATCCCAAATACACAGGGTCCCTCTCTTGCTGTATTAAGTATAGTTTGAGATAGTTGCCATAAACAAAGATCCAGCTCACCTTAAGTTTTTATCACATTTTCCCTTGATTTAAGGACTTTCCAGAATGCTTTATCAGTTTTTAAATTCATTATGTCCTCCATCATGGAGATGATCTTATTTGATTGCCAAACCCCACTGTCTCCAAACCCAGATGTTTCAGTTTTAACTTTAGAAGAATTAATAAAATAGAAAAATTTGATTAATTATTCGATGCATGTTGTTAAATACAATTACAACTGAATAGTAAGTGCTATATGTTGAAAAAAAAAATAAAGAGAGGAAAGGGCAGTTTGCAAAGTAACCGTTGTTATTTTTCCTTCTTTACTTACTTGTTTTAGAAACAGAGTGGAGTCATCTCCTGTGGGTGAGAGGCCTGGGGACTTTACTATTCCATGGTAGTGTAATCCTGGGAACCCAGCACTTCCCATTCAAGAAGCTGTTCCAAGCTCCACTTCTCAATGTGCAGGGATGATTACAAACTATACATAGAAAGGCACTGTTATTTATTGCCTTTGTCTCTGAACAGAAGTGCATCTTACTTTGGCTCATACCTTGAGTTGACTGAAGCATAATTGCACTGGTTGAGGGAGTGTAAGCTGTTGTCCTCCAAGCACAGTGAGAAGCTGGGAGCATGTAACTCTGAAGGAGGCTGAAGAGCAAGGTCCTTAATATGCCAGTCAGTAGATTTTAAAAGTGACATAATTGCTTAACTGGCAACTTGGTGATGTGAGGGGTTTTCTTATTTGAATCTCAAATCCATTTTTTATCAAATGCTTTTATCAGTAAATGTTGCTGAGCTTTAGCTACCTGTATCATGTAACTTCTAATCCTCTCCCACAGCACGTGCCAGGGTATCTCATGTCCTCTCTTTTGGATGAAACCATTGAGGCAGTTGTGGCAGGCCTGAACACAGCCATCTACCAGCGTCCTCTGGCACCACGTGCTCCTGCCAGGAAGAAGAGGAAAACTGGTAAGGACATCAGGCACCTTAGGGGAGCCTGAATCCTACAAAATCCATCAGCTGTGTGTGCTGCCACACCTGTGCAGCTACAGAGGTATCCCACGTGCTTCTTCTTCTTTCCTCATACCACCTCTGCCCAGAAGTGTCATGAAGGTTGTTTTTAGATGAGTCCTAGTGATGTCACTCTTTCTGTTGTGCTGTATGTCACACTGTATGTCTCTCTCAGCTGCTTTGTGTGTCTGGGGGGATGAAAAGGGGAGTACAGTGTAAAATACAGTGCCAGCACTTAGCCAGATTGTTGGTTCTTGTCCCATCAGGAAGGCGGAAGAAGGTAGGAGGCAAAAAAAGAACTCAGACAAAATCTGCTGCTGGGAAGAAGAGTTCAGGGACACAGCTGAAGAGACGCAAGCGCCTGACAAAGAAGAGGAGGGGGAAAAAGACCAGAGTAAGATCACACGTGAGTTTCTGCCAGTCAGTATCTGCCATTTTCAGCCCTCTGTGAAAGCACTATAACGAGGGTTTCACTTGGAAGAAATGCCACCTTACAATGATAGCAGGCACCTTTCTTTCTGGTTGGAGTCTGTTCAGGATGTGTCCAGTGTGCTCCAGAAAGATGCTGTGTGTGGAAGTGAGTTGAAACTTTCAGATAGGCTTGCTGGCTTTGCTAAGAAATCCCGTTGCCTGGACTGTAGGGAACAAATTGTAAGGCATGTCCTGAAAGCTTTGTGCCCTGCCTTGCCATTCAGCTGTAGTGTTGGCTTGGTACTGATGCAAGCTCAGTTAAAATTGCCAGCACCTATTCTTTTTAATAGGCTGTGGGTGTTTGTGGCTGTGTTGTTGCAAACCCAGCTTATCAGTTGTAAGAGCTCTCAAAATTCCTTTCAGTTGTAGGTTGTGTTCTCTGCATCAGCTTCTTTTTGTCAGCTACTTTGACTAGAGTCTACATCTTAGAGCCAGAACTCCAGCATTTAATAAAGAAACAACAATTTTGAATTGACATTATTAAAGATTTTTAGAAGTTTAATTTATCTGGTCACTTATATCTGATCCATGCAGTCTCTGTTTGAAGTGACATAGTTAAGAGTTTTGTAAATGCATTAAAACAAACATAGACATGCACACCACTTGTGCTGCTGATGGTAGTAGAGTGATGACTGTACACAGCCTAAGTCAAGAATTTGGGGCTTTAAACACACAATTAACCCAATCTCTTTGTCTGTGCAGGGGAAAAATGAGGTTACTACTCGCTCCCGTATTGCAAGAACCCTTGGTCTCAGTAAACCTGTACGTGGGGCCTCACTTCCTTCCATGTACAAACCAACAGAGCCCTCACTTGGGCTGATGAGAGCAGATATTGGTGCAGCTTCTCTCTCTGTGTTTGGAGATCCATATGAGTTGGATCCTTATGAAAGGTGAGAGATCTCTGGATTGTGGTCAGGGACCTGGTAATTTAACAGGTGTTGGGTTCTTTGTACATGCAGCTCCATGCAGAGTGTGAATCTCACATCTGAAGGCAGCTTTGGGTACACAACATGGTAGCACGTTCTCTCTTTCCTTCTGGGCTGAGTTGCTAAACTTGTAAGCAATCAGCCTCCTATAAAGTGTTTTTCTGAAATAAACAGCCTCATGAAAAGTTTCAGTAAGATCTCTGGGGCTCTTGAAAGGTTAGAATCTGAAGGGATCCTTTGCTTTTTCTTTATTTATTTTAGATGAAGACAGCTGAAAATGGCATACAGTAAACACAAAATTAAATGGACCTCTGGAATCTCCCATGTTTCTCCTTATCTTCACTTTTCCAGACACTTCAAATTCAGGAGAAATCTTACTATGCCATAGTTCATGCAATTCATAAACTTTGACTTTTTGAGGAGAGGACATCTGAAACTATTGTTGGTGAAATTTAGTTTTCCATTGAATGTCACTATCAGATTAGGAATGGTGAATAATATAGCAACACACACACACAACTTCTTCCCGAGGCAGCAAGAAGAAGCACTTTATTACAATTTATCTCATATTTATAGACAGGATCATAGAATAGAAGCAGGACATAGCTCATTGGTCAAGAGAAAGAAACACCTCTCATAGTGTCTCTCATGCCCTATTCCGTGATCAGCAACAGGTGTTCATCTATGTTATTTTTTCTTCCTTTTCTTGTTTATGTTTGAGAAAGTCTCCAGCCTGGAAAGATCTGAGCTGGAGCTGAGAAAGCCTCTAGCCTGGGAAAAATCTGAGTTGGATTTTTCCCTGAGCCTTCAGCAATGTCCACAACTGAATACTTGTTTTTGATCCTTTCCTAAAAGAAAAATATCCATTTAACATTTTAGATCTGCAAATATGCATTTGAGTCTCTGCTATTTGACTCAAACTGTTCTATTTGGGCAGAATAGAAAATAAGTGTATTGCACAAATACTTTTAGTATATCATAGTAAAACATACGGTGCTCTCTAACCATAGCATAACCATAGCAGTGTCATCTCTTTGATGTGAAAAACATTTCAGACAATTTCAGTGTTCATGTGTGTGTGTGTGTTTTATCACAGTAATGAAGAGGTTCCAGCAAATCCAGATTCGCCAGTGAGTGCCAAAAGGAGAGTTCTCTCCCAGTCAGCACTGAGGTCTCACCGTCCTGTAGCTAGACCCATTTCTGTGGGACTTCCCAGGTAAAAGTCCATTGTTATTTCATTATTCTTAGTTGTCTAATGACCCTGACAACAGAGTAAACCTGGTGAGCATCCTTGTTTAACCCTTTTCTTACCCTGTCTTCTGAAAAGTGCGTGTACGTGCATACCTGCACAAGTGTAGATAAATAACCACATCAATTTGTGCAAGAATTCATTTTTTTATGTTGAACAGATACACTCTTTCATCATACCTTTAATATTTCCATTGAAATTTAAAATTGGTATTTCCACCCTAATTTGACTCTTCTTACTTTCTGATTTTTGACTATTTAGTAACCCCATTAGTATATTTTAAATCCCAGACTCATGAACTTTTAAAAAACCACTTGCTTCTTCGAGAGGGCTGTACCCACCTCACTGAGTTCTGCTGCTGCTTGTTGGAGCTCAGAAAATTGAGCAAAAGCTTTTTTGCAGTTTGTCAGTTGCTTTGCTGTCTGTGTGTTGCAAGCCTGCCAAGGCCAGGAAGCACTGACTGTCCACCCTTGGCAGCCACGGTGAATTTTCAGGACTGAGAGGTAGGACACAGGGAATGGGAGCATGATGAAAGGAAAAGGGATGAGGAAAGTCACCGAGGCAGGTAGCAACAGAGTCACAGAAAATTGCAAGGCTGAGAGAGCTGAAGAGAAATGAAGGGAGCTCAGTTTAAGTGGTTAAAGGTGTGAAAGGTTTACATAACTGTCCTCTAATGCATCTGATGTATGGTGAAGGTTGGTTTCCCTGGATAAAGGTAGTCTATGATAACTTGGATTAATTTGTCTACCTTTCCCATTTCAATCCTGAAGGGAGACTTTCAGGAAGCTTTCCATGTGCTCAGAGTTATTTGAGTAGCATATTGATTAGAAGATAGAACTGTTCAGCTGATACTCAGCTCTTCTGAAAGCTCCATTGTCTTGGGCTACACTGAGTTTCTTGGTCTGGCCTTAGCAGCTGATTCCTTAAGTGTTCCCATTTTGTCTTTCTGTTGTATGTTATTACATGTGTTTTGGTGTACATTATTTGAATAAAGTTTTTTTTTGTTGTCATACAGAAATGAAATGTAGCTCCCTCAAAGAGCTGGGTCCCTTTGGAAGTTTGTTTTCTAGCAAAGTCAAACAAAACAACCCCCAGATCCCATCAACACAAAAGCAAAGAAAGAAAAACTAAAACACCCAACACCAGAAACACCTTATCAGTCCTTATTTCTGGAAATGAGAACTTAAACCGTCTTGGTAATATTGAGCAGAGCATAAAGGAAAGTGTCTGTGCTGTCCCATGTGTGAGAGCATTGCAGTTGTTTTTCAGTGTACTTTCTCTATGCCAAGCTCTTAGCTGCCCCTGCCAGCAGCACCTTGTGCTTAAACACTGGTTTAAGCTGTGTCATTTTTTTTAGACAGAAGTGTAAACCTGAGGAATACATTTGTGTTTGTGATTCAGTGGGGGCAAGAGAGCAGCTGGGGTAGAAATATCTCTGAAGTGGTAATCAGTGGTTTATCCTCCAAAAATGGATTTTAAATGCACTGGAAAGTTAATCTTGATATACAACACAGTGAGCACCAGCATTTGCTAGCCAAAATTCTCAGATATGATTACTTTCTTATCTTGTGTTATTCCTGTGGGAAGTCAGTAAAAGCTTCACCTTCTGTTTGTCAGAGAAAGATGGGGACTGAATTAATCTAGTGAAGCCAAAACTACAAGTGAACTTCCCTGGCTGATCTCTGTTTATGCCCTTGACTCTGGTTTCTTTTTAGTGTAATGTGTGTGTATAGGACAAGTGCTGTAAGAGTAAAGGAAATGTAACCCCTCTGAAACATACAGGAGCAGTGTGCCTGCCTTGAGTCCTGAGCAAGAAGCAGAAGCTGCTCCTGTGCCTGATCTCTTGGGCAGTATCCTGTCTGGACAGAGCCTTCTCATGATGAGCAGTTCAGATGTGGTCATCAACAGAGATGGTTCACTGACAGTGAAGAAGGAAGGTAAGGACTTTACACCTCATAGTGCTGTTTGCCTCCTTGTTTCATCCACATCTGCCCTGATCCTACAGGCTGCACAGCCATAAGCTTACTCTTACTGAGCACTGGAATATGTAGGGTTGATTCAGTAGCTGCCAACAGTAATCTGTTTTATAAGATGGATGTTCTGAAATAGTGTTGCTTGTCTGTGTTTAAATGCAGACCTGAGATGTTACTGGAGGATTTTAGTTTTAATTTAGTTTTCTTTTTTCAGAAGATGGTTTCATGCTTTGCTTTGTTATAAAAATGTAGGATTGGATAGACCAGAGTTATCTCAGTACCTGGTTTTTCTGGCATTGCTGCCATGCCTGTGATCTGTACTTCAATTTGAAGAGCAAGGTGAAGGACCTTAGCAAGAAATTTCTTTGTAGAAGTAGAGCTCTAAATATGTGCTATCATCTCCAGCTGGACAGCATTACTTGAAAAGAATCTGTTCAGATTGAAACTTACAGCTTTATTCTTAAAATAAGTACCTCTGACATCCTCTGTTATAGCAATTTCTGTCAATCAGCAACTACAGGATAAATAAACACTAATCAGGTGATACCTACATAACAGAATCATTTATTTCCTGAACATTAGTGTTTGCCTCAAAGATGTGGTTGTCTGGCACTAAACTGTTGGACTTCCTTATTACTGTGTGACGTGTCTGTGAACCACAGTAGAACTTAAAATAATTAGCTTATACTTCTTTTAGTATTGGCAGAAAATGTTCAGAGATGTCCTGAAAAGCTGACTTGTCTGTTTGTGTGCCATAGCTCCATTTCACAGGAAATCAGCGAGTGACTCGAGAGTGGAGGATGGTTCAGGGGACAACCCCCACCCAAGCACAGCTCTCTCAGGGACCACAGCAAGCTGCTCCATGGCTGGACCCTCCCTTTCCTCAGGGCTGAGTGCTCGCTCCAGACCCTTGTTCTCCTCCCCTCCACCCTCACTGAGCAGGAGCGAGTCTGCAGCCAGCCCTGCACAGACTGCACCCGAAAAGGCAACTGTAAAATCAGAGTATTCAATGACACCCAGGTCTGTCCAGACTCAGAGTACAGCGACTTTGAGCAGGCATGGCTCAAAGTTAGATGAAATGCCCAGATTTAATGGAAAATCTAAAAACTTTGTACCCACTGTTTCGTCTTCAAAGCCCCTGAGCTGTAACTTGAATTCTGGCTCAAAAGCTGTAACTGTGAGGCAGCCAGTAAAACCACCTTCCCAGAGAATTGACATCTTTGAGCTTCCCAGGATACCAAAGATTAAAAAAGAAACCAGCAGCAAGCAGGTGGAGCCGGAACCTGCAGGAAGCCAAAGCTGTGATATCCCCAGCTCCTGTATCACCCAGCTGACTGGCAAAGAGAGCACCAATCAGCCAGGAAAGGGTAGCAGGGTGGAAAGTCAGAAGTCAAATTCCAAGGAATCGCAGCAGCAGCAGCGTTCAAGCGGGGCATCTTTCTCCACCCATCCTGGAGGCTCTAGTGGTTCTTCACTGCTGGGCACTTCGAGGGGCAAAGGGCCAGGCTCTTTTGAGAGTTTTAAAATCAATATTCCCGGGAACACAGGACATCCCAGCAGACTGTCTAACCCAGGATTTTGTAACACCTTCCGCCCTGTGGATGATGAAGTGCAGCAGAAGGAGAATCCTTCACCTCTTTTCTCAGTAAAGAAAAAGCAGGTCAAAAGTGAAATCTATGATCCCTTTGAGCCAACGGGATCGGACTCGAGTTCAGCAAACAGCAGTCCTGAAAGGCTTGGCTCAGGGATCCCACTAACTAATATCACCAGGACTATTTCCATTGAAAATCCAAAAGTTCAAACATTTCAAACTGTCCGTCGTTTCACCCCTTACAGGGCAGGAAATGTATTTGGATCTGGGACTGACTCTGACGTGCCATCTAGTAACACAGAGTCTCGTGATGATGGGACAGTAGCAAGCAGGATTGTAGAACAGATCTCTGATACAGAGGAACGAGACAAGGTGGATGAGGATGACGTCCTAAGCAGTCCTTGCACTTCATCTGCTGTTAAGGAAGTTTCTAGTACAAAGTGTTTAAAGGAGGAAAGCAGAGAAGGACCTAATGTGTTCTTTAACGCTGAGGAATTGATTAGACCTAGTATTAATGTGAAAATAGAACCAGATAGTCCCTCAAAGAGTGATGGGCAGCAGAAAGTCCAACAGGTAGAACAAGCAGAGAGGCGATCACGTTCCAGATCCTGTTCAAACTCCAGCTCTCGGAGCAAGAAGAAGGTGAAAAGGAAAAAAACACTTGTCAAAGAGCAGAAGAGATCACATTCAGGGTCAAGAGATAGAGCACACTCAAGGGACCGAAGCTCCAGATCTACCTCTTGGTCAGGTGGGGAAGAGCACAGCAAAACACAGGCATTAAAATCCAAGAGCAGGCGGTCTTCTACTGACCGTTCCAGCAGTCATGAGCGATCTAAAAAAAAGAAAACCAAGGATAAAGCCAAGGATAAAAAGGCAAAAACTTCTTGGTCTAGGGACAGAAGGAAATCTAGGTCACGTTCAGGTAGTCCTGGAAGTCCTTCTGATTTTTATGAAAATAGGAAAAAGAAAAGACGGTCTCGCTCAAGATCCAGGCGGAGGGATCGCTCCCGGTCGAACAGCACTGAGAGGGCTAAAAGGCGGAAGCACAGGAGGGACAAAAGTTACGAGAGGTATGATAAAGAGAGTAGTTTGAAGTCAAGGGACAGAAAGAGATCCAGATCCAGATCTCGGGAGAGGAGAAAGTGGAGATCTCGCTCTCGGTCTGCGTCTCGATCTCGGGAGCACAAAAGCAGCAAATCAAAGGAAAAAAGACGATCCCGATCACGTTCCAAAGAAAGGAAACACAGATCAAAAGAGACCTTGCTTCCTCCTGCACCAGAAAAGGATCAAAAGCCTCCAGCAGAAAATGTGACCAGGTGTTTGGAGCAACCCCATTCTCTAAAACAGGAGCCGAAAGAGGAGCTAGTACTAGAAGGGCTTTCCATAACCATCCAACCAAATGTCAAACTGGAGGAAATACAGACTGAGACCCCAGTTCAGCTGAGAGAGGTCCAAGAAACTATAAAGGTAGAGCCCATTTGTCGGGAAGGGAGCAGTGAAGCTGCGTTCCCTGCATCAGAGATCACAAACATTTGTGTCCCAATTGGCAATGTGGATTCTTTTGGTGAAACAGACTTAATGAATAGTACTGATGCAGCAGTGCTTGGTAGCTGTAGCAATACAAACCTAGAGATTACGGTTAAAATAGAAAATACTGCATTATGTCCATCTCTGATGGAACAACCCCCAAAGAAGGAAGTTATCATGCATGTTCCAGCTGAGGCTGCACCGATTCAAAGCTCATCCAAAAGCAAAGTTGCAGATTGTGTGAGGGAGGTTAAGGAGGAGTGCCTTGTCTCAAATGAAAATACAAGTAATTTCACTAAGCCTGAACTGGAAGTGGTACCTCAGGGTCCTGCCTTGAAATCAAAAGCACCAGTGAAAAGAGTTACCTGGAATCTTCAAGAGGAGGAAAGCAGCACATTGTCTGCTGGAAAACCTCCAAGTAAGTTTTTTTTTAAAAAACAAACAGCAGTTGAAACAGGCTGTATAAGGTTTAGGGTTTTGGTGCCTGGCCAAACCTGGTTGTTGTGTAAGAGCTCTGTCATCTGAGCTGGGATGATGCTGTCATTTGCAATCCTGAGAGCTGGCATTTTGCACTGGTTGAAATCAGGAGGTGAGTTGTGTAAATGAATTAGAGAGGATGTGCTGTCAGCACAGCTCAGGCAGTGGCAGCTTGTTTGCTTGTGAAACTCATGCAACAACCCCATCTCTGAACTGGCAGCCCATGTCCCACCCTTTCTGCACTTAACTAGAGTGGTTGCTTTGCCTTCAGAATTTATAAATGTTTCTCAAAACCAAGGAGCATGACAAGTCTCTGTAGCTCACTCCTGTGAATGCTGCTAAACCAAAGCTGCCAGAAATAGTTTGGCTTGGGAACCTGTGCTATTTATGTTGACAGAGTTGCCTGTATTTTTCTTGTTGGTTTCTACCAGGCGTATCTGGTGAGAGTAAGCAATTGCTCAAGGGAATGAGAAGTTCTCTATTATCAGAAACTTTAAAATATGAATGACTGATAAAAAAATCCTTTTGTAGCTACTTTTTTTTTGTTAAATGCTTTTTGTTTTAGTTTTTAAAATAGAATTGGGTTTGAATCTTTGACAGACTATTTTGTTCTTAAGATGTTTTCTTTCTCTTGGGACACCTAGGGATGCCATTTTACAAACTTCAGCGAGCAAAAGAAGGGACCTGGAAAGCAGAGGACTTGAACCAAACGTTAAATCAGGTGCAGTTAAATGAGCCTCCTCCAACCAATTATATGATTCCTGAGCCCATGTTTCCTGATCTAGATTCCTCTCAGGTTGGTTCCTATTCTAGCACCCAAGTGTCCTGGAAGGCATCCCATCTCATCTGTGCCCTCGTTGTGCAACACCCTCCTCTCATGGCAGTTTGCCTTCCTCTGCCTGTGGTACATTTCATGTAGCCCATACACCTCAGCAGTCCTCCAATCATTTAATCTCTCAGGTGCTATTTACAATTGAAGAAATGTATTACTTTTTAATTCTGCTCTGTACATGCAGCTTCTGCTTTTAGCAGTAGCTTGCAGAAAGATGGTGCTGCCTGAGAAGCTGGGAGCTCCATCCTGACTGTGATCAGGCCATAAATGTTGGCTTGGTAACACTGGTCTGAGCCATCAGGCTGTGCTGTCCACCAGTTAAAAGGGGATTGGGCTGATGGTAGCTCCTGGTGGATAAAAGGTGCTCTGAAAACCCTGCTCTGATGTTGTGTCTTGTCAGCACAGGGCTTTACAGAGTGGTGTCTGTTTCCCAGGTGTACTGTCAGAACATCCCCCTGGCGCCAGCCCTGCCCTCCAGCCTGCCCCCCTACGCCCCGGTGAGCCAGCCCACGGTCCAGTTCATCATGCAGGGAAGTCTTCCAGCCCTTGGCTGCGTGGCAGGACAGAGCCTCACCCCAGAGCCAGGCAGCCTGGCTACAGCATCTGAGCCAGGGATCCAAGCTGCTTCTGTTGGAAGTGCAGAGGAGAAGATCAAAACACCCAAACCTGCAGTGGACAAAACAAAAAACGAGGAAGTGAGTGAATGCAGAAAATTAGTGAGCTGTTTATTTAAACTTTTTAATTTGGGGGATTTTTAAACTTTCTGTGCTGTATTTTCCCAGCCCTGCTGGTGACTAACTCTGCTAACCCAGGAGCGGTAGGCAGTCCTCTCTTTGAATTCATTTGGGATTTATTCCATTTCAGGGATCTGCTTTCTATTGGTTAATCACGATAGGACAGAGCGGGATTAAAACATCTGAAATACGTTCTTAAAGTTCTGAAACTTTCTTGCATGAGTATTTGGAAGGGACTTTCCAGAAACCACAATGTCCAAGTTTCTCTGAATACCTGTTTTTTTCATTTCCCTTCCAGCTTTGAAATTAATTCTCATAACAGTCTTATAGAGAAATAGGATTTTATCTTGTTGCTTATCAGTACTGAAAATGCAGAGATAGTAAAACGCTTTGGAGATCTTTCAGTGCAAGTCCCTTGCTGCTGAGTTTTGGGTTTGCTGCACTGACCATCTGCTCTAGGCACAGTGGATGTTAACACAAGAATGAAAACAACTTAGCCCATTATTTTGCTTCATACCATAAAACCAAACAGTAAGATGCATTTCCCGCTGAGCCTCCATTTATGAGCAGCAGATTTTATGAACTTGTTTTGGTGGCACCTGTAATCATTATTTCATAGGCAACTCTGCAGCATTCAGATTGTCTTTAGAGCTGTCTGAAGCTTTATATTCACAGTTGGGGTTTGCTGCTTTTAGAATCTGGTGCCTTTTGTTGGATCTGTGTTTACTTCGGAGCTGTTGGAAGGGAAGGAGGAGACTAAAATCAGGAAGTCCACATTGTAGTCACTTGCGTAAAACATATTTTTTAAGACAGGGAATAAATGTTACCTAAAGCAAGGGCTCCTCATAGTGCAAACTGATACTTGTTTCAGTATAATAATTCACAGTAAAGGAAATCACTTTTAGGTGATTACTTAGGTTGTTGAAATTGTGAAATGAGAATTTTCGTTGGTTTAGCGTTTCTAAGAAAAACAGGTTCAGAAACCATTCCCAAGACAGCATAAAGTAATGAAGTTCTCTTTCCTGTGCAGTACATGAAGAAGCTTCACATGCAGGAAAGGGCTGTGGAAGAAGTGAAACTTGCCATCAAACCTTTTTACCAGAAGAGGGAGATTACAAAGGAGGAGTACAAGAGCATCCTTCGGAAAGCAGTGCAAAAGGTGAGGGCCCAGTGAAAGGAGGTGGAGAGGAGGAGCTGGGCAGGTCATTACATTAGTGACAGCACTTTAGATTGCACTGCCATTTCAGCAAAGACATGCCATAACTGGGCTAGCAGATCTTTGGACCCTGACTCATACTTTGCAGGTCTGTGGTGAGCTTGAAGCAAGACTGATAGGTGCCATTGAGGAGAGCTGTCAGTCTGTTCCTTTAATGAGGTCATGTTTTCAGTGGGCAAGAACATTTCAAAGCTTCAGTTGCCTGAGCTGAAATGTCACATGTTATCCGCCCTGGGTGAGAAAGGTCAAAATCCCCCTGCTAAGACCTTCAGCCAGAATTCTGTTTCTGATAAAGTGAGAAAATATTTTGTGCCTTAGGTCCTTAAGCATCTGTGGTGTCCCTGGACCTTGGAAGAGGGCGTTGCAATTTTGCTGATACTGACTTTTGTCTCAGATCTCAGTGCTGAGCAGATCAGGGCTACGAAAGATGCAATCAGCAAGTAAATGTTGTCTCGTGAGGGGAAGTAATGCTCCTGTGGTCAAGTAGTTAATTGATACCTCAGAGAACAGTATTTTCTCCCTGCTCTGAATTCTTGCTATCACTGAGAAATTCCATGATAAATAACAATTCCCAAGGTAATGGCTGCAATTTCACATCTTCGTGTGACCCATGTGAACCATAAGTATTTGCAGGAGAGCTGAGCATTGCCCATTGTTACTGAAGTCACTGTGCACTTCTCTCTGAAGAGAGATAAAGTAACTTGTGTAGGGTTTGTTCTTTCTTCCCATCTCAAAATGGGTTCTCAAAACTGCCAGATTCTTTTAATCTGAGCATTGCTTCCTCAAACACATCCCAAAAATGTGATATCAACACTTCCTTGGTTAGCACCTGTTGTGTAAAATTGGATGGATGGGTGGAAAAGCCTGTAGTAAAAATCAGTAATTTTGCTTTAAGTTGCTTCTGCATTCAGTTGGTGCTCTGTAGATAAGCTCTGGGCCATTCCTGGAATGCTTGAAGGAAAATACTACTCTTGTATTTGTTTTCTGCTTTGTGTACCCTGCTATGACCCTTGGAGATCTGTGCAGGAATTGGCTCCCCTGGACAGCTTAGGGCTGCTCTGCCACTTGCCTGTCATTGACCAAGTGCCCTTTCTGACCCTCTGCAGATCTGCCACAGCAAAAGTGGAGAGATCAACCCTATGAAGGTGGCTAACCTGGTGAAGGCATATGTGGAAAAATACAAACACATGAGAAAACATAAGAAAACTGATGGTGAAGACACACATGAAGTGGAAAACTGAGAGCAGTATGACTTGGACTGAACTTGTCCTGGCTGTGGACACTATGGGAATAACAGACCTGCAGTTGCACCTCATTGTAAGCAGAGTGCAGAGAAACAAGAAGATGACAGACTTTATCTGTGGAACCTTCTCTTGAATTGTTTCCATATGGGAATAAATCTAGGATTTTTTTTGGATTACCTACAGCTGTAGAACTACATAACAATCAAATGCCTCAGACCAGCAGAGTAATTCGAGGGAAAACACTGAAGAGATTAATGTTTGGAACTCCCGGATTGCTGCAGTTTTCAGGGTTACTTTGATCACATTTTTGGGCTGTGCACTTGTCTTGCTAAAGTTTGAAACTGGACACCACTTTTCATACAGTATATTGAGAGCTGTATACTGTTTCCCATGTGTTTATTTATCAAAATACGGATTGTCTTTAGAAATATCTGATTTAATACTTGAAATGTTGTATTTTTAGCCTGTTGGATGGTGAGCGAAGCTTTACTCGCTCTGGCATTTGGGGATTGCAGAAATGAGCTGACCTTTATAAACTGACTTCAGAAACACTGCTCAAGCTGTGGTGTTTATTTACATTCTGTTGGAAGTACCTTGTTAGTGAAAAAATTTAATTTTGGGGAGGGAGATTGTGTTGCACTTGTGTAAATAATGCACTGATGGCTGGTTTTGTGTCTGCCTTTTAGGAAAAAGTGAAACAAAAAGCAAGCATTGTCAATTTTCTGTAACAAGTTCAAAGAATAAGGTTGAACTGATGTACAAAGCAGAAATGTGACAGAGTTTATAAAGTTATTTTGAAAGGTTTTTGTCCTATAGCAGGTGTCATTTGTTTGTCTTGCATCTGCCTCTTGGCCTGGCTGTTCTGTGTAAACCTGCGTGCTTGGCTCTTGCATAAGGAAAACTGTGGAAGAGGATTGGAGTTGGATTACTTGTCCCTCCTCCTCTGCAGCACTGGTCTTCCTAGCAAAAATCAAAGGAGGCCAGCACACATTCTGACTTCATCTTGATTGCTTTGGCAAAACTCCTTGCCTGCAGGTGTTGCAGAGCCACAGGTCTTTTAAGTGACCATCTGAAATACACACCCTTAAATGATATTCAGCACCCTTGAACCTGACTTGAATCATTCCCCATCGAATCCTGCTAGGGAGGAGGTGTTTCACAGAGAAATTGAAGAGAAAACCAGTAAGTTACAAGTCAGAAACTGGCTTTCCCCTCTCGGGAACTGATTTGGAGAGGTAATTTTTTTACTATTTAAACAAAACAAGTCTATACACAACTAGTGTATGGACGGGCACAATGCTTCATTCCTGTCACTCACTGTGCTGGGGGAGTGTTTATGGATGAGTCCTTTGGTTGTGTATGCTTCCTCTTTGGAAGTGCAGCCTGGATGGACAATAAGAAAGTGATAACTTTGGAGTTGCTTTGAAGACTTTTGGAAAAGACAGTACTGACTGCAGAAGAGCAGCTGGCAGAGAAGGTATAGTATCAAGCTGAACTTGTTGCTAGAATATATACCTGTAACATGGGTGTGGGAGTTGTAAATTGCTGGTAGATTACTTGACAAAATAAAAATTCAGAAACTTGAATGGCACTGTTGGCACAAGAATGAGAGATTATGGTCTAGTGCATACTCTTAGGCTGGAAATTGGACACCTCTGAATATCTCAGAGGAGCAATTCTGCTGTAATCTGACTGTATGAGTGTAAAAGGGTAGGTGGTGTGAAAAACAAGGCTTGACCAAATAGTAGAAGCAGCTACACTCTTTACCAGGAGGACAGTGTCAGTCTGTTTCAGTACTTTAAATTGTTTAATGCCACCCTTAAACTGCCAGTAAAGATAACAGCCCGTTGCAGGGTGTATTAGGAGTTCCTGCACTGCAAGACCTGTTAAATTTGTTACCTCTGCACCTGCCATTGCCTGGGGAGTGCTGAGACTGAAAATGGCACCTTCTGCATGTGCTTTCTGCTGAAGTTACATGAGCAAGGATGCTGCTGCTTTCATTCTGTCTGCCATTAAAATTAGATTATCAATTTAGATTGTAAACTGCCTTCTGGGAAGGACAATGAGAAACATACTTAAAAATGCCTCTTCTGCCATTATCTAGAAAGCAGTTTTTCTAGTATACTGTGTATACTATTGTATACTGCTTTTTTCTTATTTTTTTCCCTTTCTGGTTGACCCTCTTGGATCAGATGCTGCCGCCTGTTAAAGGGAAGAAATCTTATTTGATACAGGCAGGTCTTGTAACAGTGTAGCCTCTTTTTAGTGTCTTCTATTCCTGTGCAAGAGTGATGATGCCAAAAGCCCGTCCAGCACAGGCACGAGGGATGCTGCACCAGGAATTTGACTCAGAAGCTACTCTGTCCCCGTGTTTGTCTCATAGGTGACCTCCAGTACTGCTGTTGGGACATCTGGCCAGAGGTGCTTGGGCTCTTGAGAGCTGCTCTGAGGTTGGATGGAGGAGGAGAGGGTGGGGTTCCCTGGCAGAGGTCGGGAGTGGGAGTGACACAAGAGGAGGAAGTGAGAGGGGAGGCAGTGCCTGAGGATCCAGCTGGTGCCGCGCTGCGGGGCCATGGCCCAGCACAGAGCCTGTGAGTAGCTGCCCTGGCTCTTCCCTGCTCTGGCTCAGTGCTGCTGGGACTTCTTTGGCTTGTCCCTGAGGGAGAGACTGGCTGTTTGGGAGAGGGTGAAGGCTTGCTTTCTGCTGGGCTTGGAGCTTGTCCCACGTTTCAGTGGTGATGCTGAGTGGTGATGAGTCAGTCCTGAGCTGAGTGCATTGCATAAGGGGATGCCATGCTTGGTGTCACAGGAGGAAGTGAAATGAGGGAGAGGAAAGCAAATTAACCATGTTTTGCTCTGGTATCGTGTGATTCCCATCCTGCTGCCACTCTCCTCACTTGCAAATCTCTCTTCTCTGAACACCCTCTGTTTGGGGATGTTCTCAGCCACCACTGAGTCCCTGCCTGTATGCTCTGTCCTTTGGGGAACCCCACCGTCCCTGCATTATTTCCCCAGCCTCCCAGGGCTGGCAGCATCCCTGCAGGGAATCACAGTGGCATCTGGAGGGGGGAGGATGTGAAAAAGGAAGTGTCTGAACTCGCTGGCCCTGGCCTCAGTGCGTCCCCCTAGCTGTGGTCAAGAGCTGCAAGTGGGCTGGGCGAGTTATTTGGGGAGCAGCTGTCCTGCCATCAGCTCTGCCCCCGCAGCCCGCTGCTGGGGTTAGAAAACTCCAAGTTTGGGGTAGATGCTTCTGTGGTTGGAGCTCTTGCAGGGCTCAAAGCACAACAGCAAATTGTTCATGTGATACTTGGGCTGCAGGTCAACATCTGGTGGGAACTGTTCCTACATCTTCAGTCCCAGCCAAGATCCTCGGCTTCAGTTCCTCTCTTGAGAGGACACAGGAGCTGTTCAAGCAGCTTCTCTGCTTTTCCTTGCTGGCCAAAATTACCCAAAATCATGCATAAAAAAAGAGAAAATGGGCTGCAATTCTAAAGAGTCAAAGTCTCTTTTAACCACCTTTCCTGTCCCATGTGTCCAGGTCAAGAGCAGGAGGACAGATTGCATGAAGTGAATCTCTCTACGCAGAGGCTGCGTGTGCTCCCTCCCGCAGTCCTGAGCAATTCCACGCTGGAGAGCCTTGACCTCGACAGGAACAAGCTCAGGACCCTCACCGGCATTTCTAAGCTTTGCAACCTCAAGAAGCTGATACTGTCCAAGAATGAGTTTGTGGACTTTCCCAGTGAAATCCAGAGCCTGGTCTGTTTGGAGAGGCTTGAGCTGAATCAGAACCAAATCCGGGCCATCCCGGAGGGAGTTTTCTCCCGTCTCCCCAGGCTTAAACACCTGCGGCTGAACAACAACCGTCTGTGTGCCCTCCCCAGGGACCTGGCAGCTTGTCAAGGCAGCCTGCAGTACCTCAACATCTCCAACAACCTGTTCCGGGCCTTCCCGCAGCCGGTGCTGCAGCTGGCACGCCTGCAGGAGCTCCATGTGCAGAACAATGCCCTTCGCCAGCTGCCCAGGGAGCTCTTCCAGGGACAATCCCTGAGAATGGTTAGGGCTGGCGGGAACCCCCTCCGGGAGCCACCCAGTGAGGTGTGTGCTGGTGGCATTCAGCAGATCCGCAATTACTTCAGCCAGCTTCAGCATGGTTTGGGGCAGGAGGACAAGAGGGTCAAGACCATGTTCCTGGGGGCCTCACTGGCAGGGAAATCCACCATCTGCAGGAGCCTGAAGCAAGGGCAATCCACACTGGTGCCCAAGGAAGAGCGAACAGTTGGGATAGAGATCAGTGAGTTCCAAATCGAGGACTTCACGTTTCTCTTCTGGGACTTTGCTGGCCAGCTGGAGTACTACGTGACTCACCACGTGTTCATCACCCCACAGGCGCTTGTCATCCTCGTCATCAATCTTCACATGTAAGTGCTGAGCTGGTTTGGGTTCTGAGTAGAGTGGGGAAACTGAAAAGGAGCTGGGGAAACTTTGCTCTGCACGAATTCACACCATTCCCATTGGACCTTGAGGCTTGGTCTTCTCACCATTGGCACAGTTGGCTCTCCCTCTCCCCATTTTTGGAGATCAACCTTTAAATCCACCAGCTCTGTCATCACCTTGCCAGAGGCCTCTGTTTGGAGGGGTTGAATAAGCATCAACTCTTGACATGACATCTGAACCCCTTCTAAATGGATGTGCTTTCTGTAAGAAGCAAATCCCTGTGATCCCTCCTGTATCCTGTGATGTTCCCTGAACAAGGAGGGAGCATCAGGCTTGGGTTTGGTGCTACAGAGGGATGCTCTTATCCACAGCTGGGTTTGACTCTGCTACACCCCGTAGCTTAAGGATGAGGAACTAAAGGATGAGATTGGATACAGCCCATGTCAGCTTCTGAGATCTGAGCTCTTGTCCAGTGATCTCCTGGCATAGCACAGAGTGTGTGGTCAGGCCTGTACTGGAGGAAGTCAGCTGGAGATCCAGAGGGTGAGAAGTGAATTTGGGATTTCCTTTTTCTCCCTCTCCAGGTACCAAACTAATGACAAAACTTTCAAGGAGCTCGTTGGTTTCTGGATCAAAAACCTGTCCATGCGAGTCCCAAACTCGGTGGTGCTTCCTGTGGGAACCCATGTGGACTGCTGCCAGGAGCAGGAGGTAGCAGAGAAGACAAATGACATCATGGGCAGGATCACAGCCATGCTGGCAGAGAGGAAAAGCAACCTTGCTCACTTCATCGACAACCTGGAGGGCAGTGAGGAGCCCAAGATTTACATGGACCAGTGGGAGAAGCTGAAAGAGATGGAGAGCTGCACATTAACTGTAGGGCTGAGGTTATCCTGGGTTCTGGCTGGCTGAGGTCACCTGCTGTCTCTGGCTAAGGTGACCTGGTGCAAATGCATCAGGCCACTACTGCAGCCTCTCCCCAGGCTGGAGTGGATGTGGTAACCCCTGGCTGTGACCTGCAGGGTTCTTGTCCCTGGTAGGTGATGGGCATCTCCTCCTGTGGCTCATAGCAAGTGCCTGAGGAGGAGTGTGAGGGGTCATTTGCCATCACCAGGTGATTTTCAGGAACTGCTGCAGAGCAGAGGTGTGAAGGAGGTGCTCTCTGAAGCTGAGCCAGTGGTGTGTCTCACCCTGGGTGACCTCATGGGCATCAGGTCCTTCCTTTACCTCACAGGCTAGAAAACTCCTCTGGATGTGCTCTTCTCAGGCATGTGCTTCCTCTTTTCCAGATCTTAAACTTAGTTACTGTCAACTGCACGGATCACTGTGACATCAAGAAGCTGGAGGCCACCATTTTGAAGCATGTGAGGAAGGAGGAGCTCTTCCCTGAAGTTGTCCGGGTGCTGCCGCCCATCTACAGGCAGGTGGAAGCTGCCATTGTGGATATTGCACAGAGTGAGGAGGTGGCAGGTCATGGTGAGTGCTGTCACCCTGCCACGCCTTGCTGAGAGGAGCTTCTGTCCCAGGCTCTCTCCAGAGCTTTCCTGAACTGGGCATGGGCTCTCCAGTGCTTGGTTTGTGTGACAGTGGGGTCACTGCTGAAGATCTTGCAGTGCCACATTGTCTGGTTTCTTGCTTTCCAGTGATGTTTTTATTTCTCTCCTTTTCCCTGTATAAGAAATTAAATATTTCTTGCAGGATGGAGCTCCACAGCTTTAATGCAACTAAGTGATTTTCAAATTTGCATCCTGCTAACTTTATTTAATGGCCCCTACCCTTCCCTAGACCCTTTTTCCATGTGTCCTGTGACTTAGCAGGACTAGCAGGTAGCTCCAGCCCCTTGCTTATATACCTAAAGCACCACCAGTTCTCAGTGACATCTCTGGCCACTGTAGGATTAGAGAACAAGGAGCAAATGCTTCTCTTTTATGGAGGTAAGCCAGATTTTGTTGCCTGTCTCTCTGCATTGCTGAATGACAGTCTGAGGTTTAACTGGCAATCTGAGGTTTTCTGGCTGGAAACAAACCTGCTTCCTCAAACAATAACAAAGAAACCCCAGAGTTAGCCTAGTTTTTCAGAAAATCCTGGCAGGTTGTTGGCACTGCTGAGGCAAGGCTGTGGGAGCTTCAGGGTGGCACTTGGAGAGCTGAGGAGAGGCAGAACGTTTTTGTTCACAGTCACTGAGCATCACTCTGATCCCAGCTGCTTCCCCAGGGATGGCATAGGTGCCATGGGATGCTGCTGGTGTTTGTTGGCTCTCTGAAGCATCTGCCTTGGAATGCTGTGTCTGATAGATGCATGCTGAGCTCCTGCATGTCCCTCTAGGCATGATGGACCTCCAGTACTTAGTCAGCAAGCTGTCCCAGCGTGAGCACCTGGCCAGCCTGGGCAGGGAGCTGCTCCAGGACATCCTGCGGTACCTGCACCGCGTCGGGCTCGTCGTGTGGTATGAGGAGATCAAGCCCTTGGAGAGCACCGTGTTCCTCCAGCCCACGTTCCTAATAACCATGTTCAAGGTGAGTGTGGGGATCAGGCCCATCTCTGTGCAGCCTTGCTGGGCTCCTTTCACTGGCACCTCACATGTCCCTGTTTCCCCGTGCAGCTGCTGGTGCGGCACCGCCTGGTGCAGCAGCTGGAGAGCATCCCTGCAGAGACACTGATTGGGGAACGTGCCACCATCAGGGACAGGGCCAACTGGGTGTGCACCTTCAAGGCAAAGGCCATGCTGTGCCACCAGGCCGTGCGTGCCCTGGTGAAGCACCAGCTCTGCTCGGAAGGGATGTGGGACGTCTTTGAAGAAATCATGGGACACAGGCCTCACAGAGGGAGAGGGAAGCTCTTCAGCCTCCTGGAGCACTTTGAGCTCTGCCTGGAGGTGAAGCACACTGAAGCACTCAACCCACAGGCCAGAGAGTTTGTGCCTGGGAAGCCTTGGGAGACAACACGGAGCCAAGGAGAGTCCTGGTACTTGTTCCCAACCTACCTGAACCAGACAGAGGAAGTGTCTGAGGTGTGGGGAGGAGACCACCCTGAGGACCTGCACATCCGTGCCTACTTCTCACCTGAAATCCCTGAGGGCTTCTTCCAGAGGTAAGCACTGCTTTCTGGCCATCAGTGGTGTGTGGGATTGAGGTTGCTCGATGCAGTGCCAGGATGACTCTCAGCAAGCCCTTGCCTGTTGACACTGTACCTGCTGAGGGCAGGATAGGATGGAATTTCCAGGTCAGGATACCAGGGTGGCTTCTCAGCTGTGCCACACACATGTGGGGCCCTGGGTGAACCCCTTGTGATGTTCACTGCCTGGATGTGAGCAAAGGCCATGCTCCTCTGGCTCACCTTTCACCTAGGGGGGTGTTTGGCTAATCTGTGCCCATCCAGGCAGGCAGAGGTCTCACAGTCTCATCCAAGAATCTTCTAGTGTTAGAACTCTACCAGTTTTTGGAATTTCTCCTGGTTTTCTGGACTTGTGTCTAAAGTTTTATCTGATGGTGGTGTGGTTAAACCCCAACCAACAACCTAACACCACAGAGCCACTCTTTCACTCTCCCCAGCTGGACTGGGGAGAGAATCAGGAAAGTGAGAAAACCCATGTGTTGAGATAAAGACAGTTTAGTAGTGGAAATAAATTAGAATTATAACAATAATAGCAATGATAATAATATTGCAATGAAAAGGAAATCACCAAAGAGAGAAATAAAATCCAAGGACAGGTGATGCAAATAAAAAACAATTGCTCAGCACTGACCAACTGATGCCCAGCCTGTTCCCAAGCAATGGTCCCCCAGCCAGCTCTCTCCTAGGTTTATATGCAGAGTGTGATGCCACTGGGTAGGGGATAACCCTTTGGTCATTTGGGGTCAGCTGTCCTGGCTGTCCCCTCCCAGCTCCTTGTGCACTCCCAACCCCCTCACTGGCAGAGTAGCCTGAGAACCTGAAAAATCCTTGACTCAATGTAAGCTCTGCTCAGCAGCAACTAAAACATCACTGTGTTATCCACATCATTCTCATCCTAAATCCAAAGCACAGCACTGGACCAACAACTAGGAAGAAAATTAACTGCATCCCAGACAAAACCAGGAAAAGATGGCCAACTCTGGAAGGATCTCTTGGTTTCAAGAGGTTGCTCCTGCTGCTTAAGCTTTCAGTAGGACAAGGTCCTCATTTGGTGTCTTTCTGAAACTCAGTTTTTATTTTCAAGTCCATCTGGTGTCAGCTTTCTCCCAGCATTAGGGATAAGCTAGGAGGAAAGTGGTGAAAGCCATGGGCAATCTCCTTGCAGGCTCCTGGTGAAAGCTTGCTCCTTCTATTCCACGCACTGGGTGGCCAAGGTGACCTGTCTGCTTGTATGTAATGGCAAACCTCTGCTGATCAAAGAGAATAACCAGAGGGCCTACAGCTACCTGGAGCTCCGCTGCAGAAAGCCATCAGAAAGGACAGGTAAGATCCCTGGTTCATATTTTGTGTCTCTCCTTAACTCAGCCCCTGCCACCTCCAGCCCTATGGGAAGTGTCCCAAAAAGCCTCTGCCACATGTCCTAGTCTGGCCTGGGTCCACCAGTAGTCCACTTTAAGGCTTCCCCTTTCTCCATGCAATTCTGCTCAGGACTCCTCTAGAGGTATCATATGAAAGTGGAAAGTCAAGTTTTCATTCTTGTCATGAAGCAAATTCCCCAGAAGGCCCCAGCAGAGTACAGTCTAAGGCTGGGTCCTCAAGTGATAAGCAAAAGAGCCACTCATGTTGGGGAGCTCTTCCAACATACCTTAAATTCCTTGTGAGGTTTGGTTAACTGGAGGAATGGAGCTGGTCTGACAGTTGAGGCTGTGGGTCACAACAGAATCTCCTGGGCTGCCGTGGCTGGGGGCTGTGGGAGAGTCAGACATTCTCCTTTTGCTTGGAAGGGTTCCAGTTGTCCTGGGACTTCCTGGTGGCAGTCGTGCTCACCATCCAGAAGCTGGCTGAGGAGTGGCCGGGGCTGCACGTGTGTGCCAAATCTCCGTGCCGAACGCCCGGCTGTCCCGCAGAGCTCCTCTGGCCAGACATGGACAGCGCAGGGAACACGTACGTACACGCTGGGCCTGAGCCAGGCAGGGACCTGGGTGGGCACTGCTCAGAGCTGCTGAGCTTCTAAAACCACGTGAAATTAGTCAGGAGCTCACCAGGCACTACAGTGTCCACGTGGTGCGAGCACATCTGATGTGGGGAATTGGAGCATGGAGGGAAAGGTGAGGAAGCTGAGACTCTGGGGCTCAGGCTCATCATGGTCACTCTGGAATGTGCCCACGTGTCCCTGTAGCATGAAGAGCTGAAGGTGCTCAGGCAACTGGGAGGGCAGTGGCTGTCCCACCAACAGCTGCACCCCAGGTCAGGGTGGGGAGAGCAAGCCTCTTCCATTGCCTTGGCATCACATTCCATGGGGAGTGCTGAGGGCAGCTGCTGCTCCTTCCTTCCCGGGCTTTTTCCTCCACAGGACAAAGGAAGACGTTAAAACCTGTGGGACCTGTGGGCACCGTTTTGGTGCAGAGCTGCTCCTGCCCAAAGGTGAGCCCAGTGTCCCGAGTCTGTGCTCAGGGGAAAGGGGGCCGAGGGTTTCATGGAGCTGAGGTGCTAAAGGTGTCCCATTCCCACAGTACCCAAGCCACTGGAGGAGCCCCCAGCACAGCCCTCTGCTCACTACTATGTGACAAGCTATGGGACCACCACCTTTGGGCCCAGCAGCATCCAGGTCACCAGGCAGGTAAGGACTGCTACCTCTCCCTGCCCAGGGACCAGCAGTGATGGTCAGGCTCCTGAAATGAGGGGGGGGGCAGTTGTTTTCAGCCTGGGGAGGGCACACCCCATCTTAGGGCAGTCCTCTGGTTTCACACTCCTCCCTGATATACCCCCTCTGCACCTGTGGTCTGGGTCTCTCATGTTGTAGTTAATGCCTTATTTTTCCAGAACATCTCCAGTGAGTAACCCTGGGCCAGTGCTCATTGAAGAATTACTTGTTTAGTCCAAGCCAAGCTGTCAATACATTCTGCTTGCAAGTCATGTTTGCACCCTTAATGCATGGAAATAAAGGCATTGATAAATGCATCCCTTCACACTGGGAAGTCATCTCACCTACTCACATTTAAGGGGAAGGAGGTGTTGATAAAGCTCTCTGATACCAGCCCGTTCCTGCCAGCAGGGACTTTGCTGAGACAGGGCTGGACACACATCACTGTGGTTTTGGGGGTAGAAGGGGGTGGTGAAGATTTCAGATTGATAGCAGAGGCAGATATTCAGACAACAGCAGCTAGAGAGAACTACGTTTCTATACATATATATTTCAACTTGTAAAAATTCAGAAAAGAAATCAGTAGATTACCACATTCCACAAAAACACACACTAGAAGCTGACAGAGGGGAAAAGCAATGTGTGAGCTCCAGAACTGGTCCTTGGGTGAAGCTGTCCTTGGGCTGGGGGTTGCTGGTTTGCAGAGGCTGGGATGCAGTGGTCCTGCTGGGTCCTGCTGCCTGTGCCAGGGCCGTGGGGAGCAGGCAGGTGGGTCAGCCCAGCTGCATGTTGTACTGCTCAATGAGCTCCATGAGGTCTAAGGAGTTGGAGAGCTGCAGGCTGATGGTGTGGCTGTCCAGGGAGGAAGCTCCTGCCTGCAGAAACTGCTCGTAGTACAACTCACAGACCTTGGGCACCAGCTGCAGCGACAAAACATGAGGGTTAGGGGCAGCTGCCTGATATGGCTGCAACAGCCTGCATGGCCCTGTCCTCCTGGAGTGCAGGGAGATGTCTGGGACACCCTTTGTCTCTCCCAACCCCCAAGGGTCCCTGTCCTTGGGCAGCTGCCTTCCACACCATCCCACCCAGTCCCTGAGTGTTCTCTGGCCCACCCTCACCCCAATGTTTTCCCCAATCCCCAAGGATTCCCTCCCTGGTCATGCATCCCTCATGCCTCCAAGGGTCCCCCTCCTCTATCACTCAATTCCCCCACCTCCCTTAGCCACCAAGGTACCCCCTCCTTGGGTATCCAGATGTCCATCTGCCCCAGATCCTGAGGGTTCACAAATCCCCATCTCTACTGCACACTGAGGGTTTCCCTCCTTGTGCACCCAAGCACTCACCTCCCTGACCCCTGAGGCTCCCACTGCCCAGTCCCTGAGGAAACTCCATCTCTCCATCACCTAGGAGCCCCCATCCCTGGGCACCCAGAATCGCACTGGCCTCAGTGCCCAAGGGTCTCTCTTCAGGCACCCAGACCCTCCATCTCCCACCCAGCTCAACCCCGAAGGTCCCCCTCCTCAAACACCCAACATCCCAGCTCCCCTGGCCTCCACAGTCTCTCCCTTTCCCTGGGCAGCTGTGGGTTTTGGCTACTGCACCTTGACCAGGATGAGCTTGGATTCCTTAGGCTTGGCCTTGGAGAAGGTCTGCCCAAAGCAGAGGTAGATGGTGAAATCAGGGGATCGCCGCCTCTGGCCGTTGTGGAAGTCCAACAGCTCTGTGAGGCAAAGCAGGGCTCAGTTTTGGGGTAAGCCTGGAGGAACAGAGGGGCTGGGAGGGTTTGGACGCTTGTAGCATCCTGGGCCTGACTCCCATGAACCCCAAACCAGGTTGGGCAGGAAACAGCACCTGGGGCACTACGCAGCACCCCCACGCACCCGTGCAAAACTCGTTGAAGTCAAAGATGGGCGTCTCCTGGTCCCGGCAGAGCACGTTGGGCGGGGGCTCCTCGCCCCCTTCCAGCTGCTGGGACAAGGCCCAGAACACCTTGCACTTCTTCCGGCGGGTGGCGAAGACCTTGGAGGCGCGGATCTCCAGCTGCAGCCCCGCCACGCCCAGCAGGTCCTCGGTGATGCGGCGCTGCTTGCCGTCGGCCATGCTGGCGGGGCTGGGGAAGTGCACCACGTGCCAGGGGCACGGCGCCTCCGCCAGGCCGGGGGGCTGGTACGTCAGCAGGCAGTGGCTGCCCCCAACCACCTCCCGGTGGAACTCCTTCCCGCGGTAATAGATGGTGACATCCAGGATGCCATCTGCACGGGGGAGCGGTCAGCAGCCGGAATGCTCCCCGCCCCAAAGCGCCCCCAGCGCGATTGCTGTTAACACTGTAACAACACTAGCGGCTGTCAATGAGGAATAGCCTCACCTGAGTCAGCCCGCAGCAGCCGCGGCTGCGGCACAGAGCTGGCGGCAGGCGCCAACAGCGTGGCCTCGGCCGCGTACGGCACCGGCACCGCGCCCTCCGCCGGGCGGCACGGCTGCGGCACGGCCCCTGCAGGGGAGACGGCGGCATGGGCACCCCATTACACACACAGCGGCTCGGGGCTCTTCCCACCCTGTTATGGCATTCCCACAGCCAGGGCCGCATCCTGCCCCAAGGCACCCACCTGTCTGCTCTGGTGGCATGAGGCCCGCTGGCTGGTAGGTGGGCTGCTCCACCGTGGCCACCCACTGTGGAAATGTCGTGGCAGGGAAGCAGCTGTTTTGGCTGGTGTTGGTGTAAGGCTGGAGAAGGGTGTCCTGGTGAGGCTGGAGCAGGATCTCCTGGTGGGGCTGGAGCAGGATCTCCTGGTGAGGCTGGAGCAGGATCTCCTGGTGGGGAGTGTCCCCTGCAGGGAAATCACCTGTGGGCAGGTGCTGGGGTCACTGACCCGGGCAGTCACCGACTCTGCACCCCGCGAGCAGAGCTGGTCTCACCTGCGGGCACCCAGGATGCAGCCTGCGAGCCAAAGCTGCGGGGAGAGATGTCACACTGCTGCAGCAGCTCCTCCAGGATTGAGAGCTGCGTGGGGTCCGTGCTTTCTAAGGGGGAGCACAGTGGGTAGGATGTCTCACAGCCACAAAATCAACCTCAGCTGAGCCCAGTGGGTGTCTTCCCCCGAGAAATGATTGTGGGACTAGTGCTTACCTGGGACAGTGATTGCTGATGCCATGTCTTGGGGGTGGAGCTCCAGCTGGAAAAGGAAGGAGAATGGGATCTTACTGCTGTGGCTCCCAGGGCACCCAGCCTCCACCAGTCCACATTTTGGCCAGGTGCAGGGCTGCAGCTTGGGAGTAATGCCTGTGGAGTGGCAGCAGGGAACCCCCTGGTCTGCTATGCCCACCCAGCTACCTGCAGCTGCTCTTGTGCCACCTGCAGCTGCTCTTGTGCCACCTGCTGGGCCACCACAGGGTTCGGGATGCTCAAGTCTCCCTCCTGCTGGGCCACCACAGGGTTCAGGATGCTGGAATCTCCCTCCTTGCTGTCCTGGAGGGCGGCTGAAAGGAGAGTACCTGGAATGGGAGGTCCAGAGACTGCACACCCCACCCAACACAGTCCCTCCATGGAGCGAGGCTCACCTGAGACAATGGAGAAAACCTTGTGGGGGTCATCACCACGCTTGGAATGGTCGCATTCCAGCCTGAACATGTGGGTGCTGCTCAGAGCACAGCGGAAGTTGGTCTTCCACTTGGCTGGGTCCTCAGAGCCTTCCTCATAGCGCCCACTGACCTTTGCCCAAGCCTGGGGGTGCAGGGAGGTGAGCAGGGGGTCCCTGGCTCCATGAGCATGGAGGCTTCCAGGGATTACTGCTGTTCCCCCACCTTCCCAGCACCCACATCCCACCCATCTTGAAGACCTCAGCTTGCTGGTCACCATCCCATCCCACACACCTGCTGCTGGCGACCCCCACCACACCCACCCTGAGGATCTCCACGTCGCTGCAGGTGACACTCGTCCCACCCACCTTGAAGACCTCCAGGTCACTGCTGGTGATGTCCTTCCTGGCGTTGTGCTTCCAGGGGACGCGGAAGATGGTGCGGGTAGAGTCGAGCCAGCGCAGCCCGCGGTAGCTCCCGCTGTCGATGGCGCTCAGCAGCCACGGTCCGAACCGCAGCTTCTGGGCTTCCCTGCGGGGCGGGACCGTCACCGCGGGCACCGGGGCCACCCCGAAACGGCAGGGGGAACCAGGGGCGCTGGGCTCGGCTTACCCCTCCTTCTCCGGCGCTGCCATGGTGCCGGGTGCGCAGAGCCGAGCCGGTCCGCTCCGTGCCGAGCCGGGTGGTGACCTCGGCGCGGGGGCGGCCGCCTCCTGCCCGATTCTTTATCCGCCCTCCCGTTTTCCTGGAAATCACGTGTCCCTTCCGAAAGTGAAACTGCCCCGCTCCCTCGGGGCGGTGCCGCCGCTCCCGGAGCGCCCGCGGGATGCTGCGGCCCCGGGCAAACCCCAAATAAATACACCGCACCTGAAGCTGAGCGTGGGGCTCCCGGAGCGCAGCGGGGCGGCCGGGGCTTCCCGGGGCTGGAAACCCCCGCGCTGAGTACAGATGTTTGTTTTAATCCTTCTGCTCCCAGCTGCCTTGGCTTGCGGGCTAAGCCGTGCTGCCAGAAATGACAAAGCAATAAAGGACAAAGTGCGGCGAGCAGCGCTCGGCACCGAGGCAGAGGCGAACCAGCGCCGGTCCCGGCAGAGGCGGCTCCGGGGCGGCCACAGCGAGCGCCCCGCTCTGCCCGGAGCAGTGAGACCAACCCAGGCTCCCTGAGACCCATCTCCAGTTCCTTACCCAAGGAGCGGCCAAGGGTGGAGGGGTCACTGGGGCTGAAATACGGGACTGCAGCTTTTTTCGCAATGTGCTGCTTGTTGTTGAGGAAATTTCTCCTTTCCAGGAACTCGCCTTCTGGCTACTAGGCACTCTACATGGATTTTCAGAACATTAACTTTTGTTTCCCAGGAAATTTCCCACTTCCTTCCTAAACAATCCCCCGTTGCTCTCCAGGAAATTTCCCAATCACTTTTGTAAGCTATTTCCTTCTTGTTTCCTGGGAAATGTCTTCGTTGCTTTCTAGAGTCCTCCATGCCTGTCTACGATTTTTCCTTCTGCTTAGAGGATCTCCACTGCTTTCCTGGGAAACTTCCCCATGACTCTAACTCCCCGGTGAGAGGAAAGCTCTCACAAACAATTGTTTACAAACGATTTGCTGGGTGAAGGTGTGGGTGTTAGTGTGTTTGAAATGGGTCCCAGTGTCTCTGCTGCCTTTGGGCAGCAGGTTCGGTGCAGAGCCCAGCTCCTGACACAGACAAGGCACTGCACAGCCTGAGGGTCTGAGCTGTGGGTAACACAGCAGGGTCAAGGGGGGAATCTGTGGGAGGAGGTTGGGGAAGGCTGTGCCTTCCCAGTGCCTCAGCAATGGGGAAAGGAAGAGGCAACATGTGGCTGGGAGTTCAGGATAAAAGGAGGCTGCACCCTCTGAAACCTGGAGAGAGGAAACCCCACAGGTGTGTGTCCTGGTGGAGTCTGTCCCTCCATCTGAATAAAGCTGAAGGATTCCTCTGCCTCCTTTTCGGGCATAAACTTCTGGTGTTTGTGGAATTTTCCCGACAATTGGTGACTTGTTCAGGCTCCTTCCAGCGCCTGGGTCGGGCAGGAGGAGCTGGAGGCGCCTGCCCCGGATTTGGGGAGCGGCCAACACAGGAGATTGATGGGGCACCCGAGACTGTCCAGGGACAGGAGGGGGGACCAGGGCCGTCCCTGAAGGCTCCACAGGGAAGCACCACTGCACATGGATGCCCAGAAGGGACAGGGAGGGAAAGCTGAGGAGGGTCTTGGCAAATCTCACCGGTGAGATAAAACATGGCAGGATGCTCAGGGTGGGCAACAAAGGAAAGTCAAAAAAGGTCTCAACTACAGGGATGACGATCCCAAAATACCTCCAGAGACTCCTTTAAGAGACCTTGAGATGGCTTGCACATTCTCCCAGAGGGAGTTAAGGATATGGACACAGCTTTTGGTGTGCAGTGAAAGGTACAGGGACTGATTTTCGTAAATGTGTAAGAGACAGGGTGTCACCAAAGCCTGGAATGATACAAGAAGGAATTTTGAGTCACTGGGAGGAAAGTGATTTTGCAAAGGATTTGGCAACTGTAGGGGGGGGGGGGAAGAGCCCACAGGCAGCAGAAGCAGGGACTGGAGAGGAGGCTGAGTGGGCCCTTCCAGGAATTGTTTAGAAAGACATCTCAGGTATATAAAAGATATGAAAGAAGGGATGAAGAAAAGGTAAAGGTACAGGCAGTGATAATGGTATTTAAACCCCCAATGGGAAAAAGTGCAGGGAGCCCCAGGAACCAAAGGGAAGGGGCAGCCACCAGGACAGTGATTGGGAAGGAATCAATGTGCCATTTGTAACAAAGAACATTAGAAATGGATTGTTAGGGGTGCCAGGATCTGCTGCTGTACCAGGGGCTCACCACACCAGAGCTCTTGCTGAACTGAGAAGTGTTTCCTAGTGGACATGGGAACTTTCCTGTCTGATTTGAATTTTATGCCAAAGGGAGAACAGTTGTTCAAATGTTCTTTTGATAGGTAGGAAAGATGAGCAGGTGCATTTTATCCAACCACAATTGGTGAATCTGGGTGTATGTGAATTACCACTGTCTGTGATCTCCACAGCTGCCTTTGCTCATTCCCTTCAACCACATTGTACAGGGTTGGGAGAGGACAGGAATAATGAGACATGAACAGTAATATGGCTTGTGTCCACTGAGCTGTTTTATACTTTTGCTCTATGTAACAATATTCATTGCTTTTGGGTTTTTTAAACCCAGTTTAAGACTCTCTACTGACTGTGTGTGGCACAATTGAAGGGCTGCCATTCCCAGGTGAGTTCTCTGGCTTGCTCAGATCCTGCTGCTGAGGACCCAGCTCCTGCAGAAGATGAATGGAGGGACAGGGAAGGAAGGAAGCTGGGGGAGAGTCTGCTTCACATCCCTGCCCCTGCCCCTGGTTATGATGTGCTGCCATGGGTGCTGCAGGCTGCTCCCCCTGAGAGCTCAGGGTGCAGAACCTCAGGGGTTCTTGAGGTCACAGGGGTTACATAAACTTGTAACTTGCAGTACTTGAAGTCATGGAGCTCCTGAGAGGGGTTATTTGAAGTAATTTCAGGATACTTGGAGTCACTGAGTCCCTGGTAGGGGTTACTTGAGGTCATTTGGATTACTTGCATTTTGGTGAACCCAAGTCATGGTATTCCATCCCTCCAGAGCATGGGAAGCAGCTGGAAAGACTTGAAAAGGTTTCTTTTTCCAGGAGGTGGCCAAATCTGTGAAGCACTTCTCCATCACAAGATGACTCTCATCTCTCCGTCAGTTCTGAAGAAATACTGAATTCCATTTGATGAGGTGACACAGGAGGCTGGAGAGTCCATTATAACCTTTCCTTATAGCTCTCATGCTGCTTTAACCATGCCTTTAACTGTGCTGGATCTACCAACTCTGCTCCTTTTCAGTGGATGGAGTGTGGGAAGCAGTCAGTGCTGTGCTCATGGCAGAAGGACACGGTGAAGATCTCCATGGATGTGTTTGGGAGGAAGCAGCAGCCAGAGCTTTACAAGTTTGGAAAGCTGGGAAGGACCTGACTGCCACTGACCAGGCTCTTCCAACCCCAGAGGCAGCAGAGCTCCTTAAAGGGGATCTTGTGCCAAAAGTCAAGAATGGGAAACCTGTGCTGAGGAGATGGAAGCAGAGGAGATGTGTGAAGGGGAGGTGGATGGGAATGGGACAAAAAAGCATCCCCAAGCACTGCATGGGAACCAAGAGGCCAAGGGCTGCCTGGAAGTGCCTCAGGAGGTGAGGGAGAGTGAGGCATTCCCTGAGCTCCACACAGTGTGGAGAGAACGTGGCAGAGCCTCGTGAGAGAGGCCTGAGAGTGAATCTTGCAGCAAGGTGAGCAAAGACCCAAACTTCCAGATCATGTGGGCTCAGGCAAATCTGAAGGATTGAAAATGGTGAAGCTTGAGGAGGAAGAAGATCCAGACTTATGTCCAGACCTACAGGACTGGACAGCCCTGCACATCCCCTCCAGCCTGGAGGCTGAGTGGAGATTAAGTGATGAGACAGAGATCCTCTGCAGGCCATGGGGAAAGGACCATTCCAGGTTCTGCTGCCCACCCTCACAGCTGCTGGCAAAGGACCCTGCATTCACTACTCCAGAGTTAAGAAACTACCTGCTCCTGGAACAACTGTGAAAACAGAGACTATGCAGAAGAAAACATGCTTTAAAGAATTCCTCTTCTGTGCCTAAAGGACTGTTCAGGATAATCATTATTTTTCTTTGCATAACACCCAACTGTAGAGGACACTACTGCTGTTAGATATTTACTACTGTTCATTATTGTTTATTGTTATTATTATTGTTAGTTAATTACTGCTAGATACTCATCTATTACTAGATATTTAATGTTAGATATGTACTATTATTAGATACTTATCCATTGTTAGATATTTATTTACTACTAGATATTTATCTGTTGTTAGTTACTTACTATTGTTAGATACTTATCTATTATTAAATAACTATTATTAGTAGATATTTAGAATAGAGACTTGACAAGGTAAAGGCCTTGTCAAGCCTCTGAAGGGGGGAAATGGTGCCTGGGGTTTTTGCTTTTATATTTTTCAGATTCTCTGCTGCTTGGTGTGTAACTGTGGAGCTTTGTGTTGGGTGTTAGTAGGTTCTCAGGGTGAACACTTCATAAGGTGGTTGGACAAAGCAATCCCTTCCCAGTTAGAGAATCAAGGACAACTGGTGCCCAAAACCCATGAACAACAGCGAGGGAAAGGGGCTGAGGCTCCATGGCCTGGGGCTGTGCTTGGACAATTGACCCCAGTGTGTGGATGAGCCAAAACTTAAAAAGGTGTAAAAACTCCTGACTGGGATCCAGCCTGGATTTTATTTGGGTGCAGCCCCAGCCAGACTCCTGCACTGCCCAAGGTGATTCCTTTCAATAAATTCCTATTTTATCCCTGTTGCTCTGTCTGGTCTCTGTTCCAGGTCAGCCTTGCCAGGCATCAGTTCAGTCCTTGAGAGGGGTTACATGAGGACATTGAGACCCTGCAGGGGTGACCTGGGATCACTTGGGGGTTATTTGAGGTCATTGAGTGCCTGTAGGGGTTACTTGAGGTCATTTTGGGGTTACTTGAGGTCATTGAGACGCTAAGAGGGGTTACTTGGGATAATTTGGGGTCAATTGGGGATTTTGGGGAGTTATTAGAGGTCATTGAGTGCCTGTTTGGGGTTATGTGAGGCCATTTGGGGGTTACTTGAGGTCATTTGGGGTTACTTGAGGTCATTAAATGCCTGAGAGGGGTTACTTGAGGTCATTGAGTCCCCGCAGGGGTTACTTGAGGCCATTTGGGGGTTACTTGAAGTCACTAGTACCTGTAAGGGTTTCTTGAGGTCACTTGGAGTTACCTGAGGTTATTTGGGTTAAACAGGAAGCCCAGTGAGCACAGAGATGCTGCCTTTGGACTTTGCTGTCCATCCCATCCAGCAGGACAGATGGACACAGGTGCACCCCTCACTCTGGGTCAAGGTGTCTGAACCCCCAGGATTTTTGGAGTTCTGGGCTGGAAGGAAAGGATGGGAGACCTGGGCTGGCAGCAGCCACAGCCACAGCCCTGTGGTGCTGAATGGACTCATCTGAACTGCCCTTGGCTCTTTATTCTCTGTAGTTACCTGCCACAGGAATCACTGTGGAAAAGTCAGGAAGGGATGCTTCAAATATTTCAGGCTGGTAAAAGGTTAATAAGAACTAGGGTTTGTAAAGACAAATTGAGAAAGAGGAAGAGGAGAGATTGAGAAGAAAGCTGATGTCTTTCCAAACGATTTGCTGGGTGAAGGTGTGGGTGTTAGTGTGTTTGAAATGGGTCCCAGTGTCTCTGCTGCCTTTGGGCAGCAGGTTTGGTGCAGAGCCCAGCTCCTGACACAGACAAGGCACTGCACAGCCTGAGGGTCTGAGCTGTGGGTAACACAGCAGGGTCAAGGGGGGAATCTGTGGGAGGAGGTTGGGGAAGGCTGTGCCTTCCCAGTGCCTCAGCAATGGGGAAAGGAAGAGGCAACATGTGGCTGGGAGTTCAGGATAAAAGGAGGCTGCACCCTCTGAAACCTGGAGAGAGGAAACCCCACAGGTGTGTGTCCTGGTGGAGTCTGTCCCTCCATCTGAATAAAGCTGAAGGATTCCTCTGCCTCCTTTTCGGGCATAAACTTCTGGTGTTTGTGGAATTTTCCCGACAATTGGTGACTTGTTCAGGCTCCTTCCAGCGCCTGGGTCGGGCAGGAGGGGCTGGAGGCGCCTGCCCCGGATTTGGGGAGCGGCCAACACAGGAGATTGATGGGGCACCCGAGACTGTCCAGGGACAGGAGGGGGGACCAGGGCCGTCCCTGAAGGCTCCACAGGGAAGCACCACTGCACATGGATGCCCAGAAGGGACAGGGAGGGAAAGCTGAGGAGGGTCTTGGCAAATCTCACCGGTGAGATAAAACATGGCAGGATGCTCAGGGTGGGCAACAAAGGAAAGTCAAAAAAGGTCTCGACGATCCCAAAATACCTCCAGAGGCTCCTTTGAGAGAACTTGAGATGGCTTGCACATTCTCCCAGAGGGAGTTAAGGATATGGACACAGCTTTTGGTGTGCAGTGAAAGGTACAGGGACTGATTTTCGTAAATGTGTAAGAGACAGGGTGTCACCAAAGCCTGGAATGATACAAGAAGGAATTTTGTTTGAGTCACTGGGAGGAAAGTGATTTTGCAAAGGATTTGGCAACTGTAGGGGGGGGGGGTAAGAGCCCACAGGCAGCAGAAGCAGGGACTGGAGAGGAGGCTGAGTGGGCCCTTCCAGGAATTGTTTAGAAAGACATCTCAGGTATATAAAAGATATGAAAGAAGGGATGAAGAAAAGGTAAAGGTACAGGCAGTGATAATGGTATTTAAACCCCCAATGGGAAAAAGTGCAGGGAGCCCCAGGAACCAAAGGGAAGGGGCAGCCACCAGGACAGTGATTGGGAAGGAATCAATGTGCCATTTGTAACAAAGAACATTAGAAATGGATTGTTAGGGGTGCCAGGATCTGCTGCTGTACCAGGGGCTCACCACACCAGAGCTCTTGCTGAACTGAGAAGTGTTTCCTAGTGGACATGGGAACTTTCCTGTCTGATTTGAATTTTATGCCAAAGGGAGAACAGTTGTTCAAATGTTCTTTTGATAGGTAGGAAAGATGAGCAGGTGCATTTTATCCAACCACAATTGGTGAATCTGGGTGTATGTGAATTACCACTGTCTGTGATCTCCACAGCTGCCTTTGCTCATTCCCTTCAACCACATTGTACAGGGTTGGGAGAGGACAGGAATAATGAGACATGAACAGTAATATGGCTTGTGTCCACTGAGCTGTTTTATACTTTTGCTCTATGTAACAATATTCATTGCTTTTGGGTTTTTAAAACCCAGTTTAAGACTCTCTACTGACTGTGTGTGGCACAATTGAAGGGCTGCCATTCCCAGGTGAGTTCTCTGGCTTGCTCAGATCCTGCTGCTGAGGACCCAGCTCCTGCAGAAGATGAATGGAGGGACAGGGAAGGAAGGAAGCTGGGGGAGAGTCTGCTTCACATCCCTGCCCCTGCCCCTGGTTATGATGTGCTGTCGTGGGTGCTGCAGGCTGCTCCCCCTGAGAGCTCAGGGTGCAGAACCTCAGGGGTTCTTGAGGTCACAGGGGTTACATAAACTTGTAACTTGCAGTACTTGAAGTCATGGAGCTCCTGAGAGGGGTTATTTGAAGTAATTTCAGGATACTTGGAGTCACTGAGTCCCTGGTAGGGGTTACTTGAGGTCATTTGGATTACTTGCATTTTGGTGAACCCAAGTCATGGTATTCCATCCCTCCAGAGCATGGGAAGCAGCTGGAAAGACTTGAAAAGGTTTCTTTTTCCAGGAGGTGGCCAAATCTGTGAAGCACTTCTCCATCACAAGATGACTCTCATCTCTCCGTCAGTTCTGAAGAAATACTGAATTCCATTTGATGAGGTGACACAGGAGGCTGGAAAGTCCATGACAACCTCTCCTTACAGCTCTCATGCTGCTTTAACCATGCCTTTAACTGTGCTGGATCTACCAACTCTGCTCCTTTTCAGTGGATGGAGTGTGGGAAGCAGTCAGTGCTGTGCTCATGGCAGAAGGACATGGTGAAGATCTCCATGGATGTGTTTGGGAGGAAGCAGCAGCCAGAGCTTTACAAGTTTGGAAAGCTGGGAAGGACCTGACTGCCACTGACCAGGCTCTTCCAACCCCAGAGGCAGCAGAGCTCCTTAAAGGGGATCTTGTGCCAAAAGTCAAGAATGGGAAACCTGTGCTGAGGAGATGGAAGCAGAGGAGATGTGTGAAGGGGAGGTGGATGGGAATGGGACAAAAAAGCATCCCCAAGCACTGCATGGGAACCAAGAGGCCAAGGGCTGCCTGGAAGTGCCTCAGGAGGTGAGGGAGAGTGAGGCATTCCCTGAGCTCCACACAGTGTGGAGAGAACGTGGCAGAGCCTCGTGAGAGGCCTGAGAGTGAATCTTGCAGCAAGGTGAGCAAAGACCCAAACTTCCAGATCATGTGGGCTCAGACAAATCTGAAGGATTGAAAATGGTGAAGCTTGAGGAGGAAGAAGATCCAGACTTATGTCCAGACCTACAGGACTGGACAGCCCTGCACATCCCCTCCAGCCTGGAGGCTGAGTGGAGATTAAGTGATGAGACAGAGATCCTCTGCAGGCCATGGGGAAAGGACCATTCCAGGTTCTGCTGCCCACCCTCACAGCTGCTGGCAAAGGACCCTGCATTCACTATTCCAGAGTTAAGAAACTACCTGCTCCTGGAACAACTGTGAAAACAGAGACTATGCAGAAGAAAACATGCTTTAAAGAATTCCTCTTCTGTGCCTAAAGGACTGTTCAGGATAATCATTATTTTTCTTTGCATAACACCCAACTGTACAGGACACTACTGCTGTTGGATATTTATTACTGCTCATTACTGTTTATTGTTATTATTATTGTTAGTTAATTACTGCTAGATACTTGTCTATTACTAGATATTTGCTGTTAGATATGTACTGTTATTAGATACTTATCCATTGTTAGATATTTATTTACTACTAGATATTTATCTCTTGTTAGTTACTTACTATTGTTAGATACCTATCTATTATTAAATAACTATTATTAGTAGATATTTAGAATAGAGACTTGACAAGGTAAAGGCCTTGTCAAGCCTCTGAAGGGGGGAAATGGTGCCTGGGGTTTTTGCTTTTATATTTTTCAGATTCTCTGCTGCTTGGTGTGCAACTGTGGAACTTTGTGTTGGGTGTTAGTAGGTTCACAGGGTGAACACTTCACAGGGTGGTTGGACAAAGCAATCCCTTCCCAGTTAGAGAATCAAGGACAACTGGTGCCCAAAACCCATAAACAATAGCGAGGGAAAGGGGCTGAGGCTCCATGGCCTGGGGCTGTGCTTGGACAATTGACCCCAGTGTGTGGATGAGCCAAAACTTAAAAAGGTGTAAAAACTCCTGACTGGGATCCAGCCTGGATTTTATTTGGGTGCAGCCCCAGCCAGACTCCTGCACTGCCCAAGATGATTCCTTTCAATAAATTCCTATTTTATCCCTGTTGCTCTGTCTGGTCTCTGTTCCAGGTCAGCCTTGCCAGGCATCAGTTCAGTCCTTGAGAGGGGTTACATGAGGACATTGAGACCCTGCAGGGGTGACCTGGGATCACTTGGGGGTTATTTGAGGTCATTGAGTGCCTGTAGGGGTTACTTGAGGTCATTTTGGGGTTACTTGAGGTCAATGAGACGCTAAGAGGGGTTACTTGGGATAATTTGGGGTCAATTGGGGATTTTGGGGAGTTATTAGAGGTCATTGAGTGCCTGTTTGGGGTTATGTGAGGCCATTTGGGGGTTACTTGAGGTCATTTGGGGTTACTTGAGGTCATTAAATGCCTGAGAGGGGTTACTTGAGGTCATTGAGTCCCCACAGGGGTTACTTGAGGCCATTTGGGGGTTACTTGAAGTCACTAGTACCTGTAAGGGTTTCTTGAGGTCACTTGGAGTTACCTGAGGTTATTTGGGTTAAACAGGAAGCCCAGTGAGCACAGAGATGCTGCCTTTGGACTTTGCTGTCCATCCCATCCAGCAGGACAGATGGACACAGGTGCACCCCTCACTCTGGGTCAAGGTGTCTGAACCCCCAGGATTTTTGGAGTTCTGGGCTGGAAGGAAAGGATGGGAGACCTGGGCTGGCAGCAGCCACAGCCACAGCCCTGTGGTGCTGAATGGACTCATCTGAACTGCCCTTGGCTCTTTATTCTCTGTAGTTACCTGCCACAGGAATCACTGTGGAAAAGTCAGGAAGGGATGCTTCAAATATTTCAGGCTGGTAAAAGGTTAATAAGAACTAGGGTTTGTAAAGACAAATTGAGAAAGAGGAAAAGGAGAGATTGAGAAGAAAGCTGATGTCTTTCCAAACAATTTGCTGGGTGAAGGTGTGGGTGTTAATGTGTTTGAAATGGGTCCCAGTGTCTCTGCTGCCTTTGGGCAGCAGGTTTGGTGCAGAGCCCAGCTCCTGACACAGACAAGGGATTGCACAGCCTGAGGGTCTGAGCTGTGGGTAACACAGCAGGGTCAAGGGGGGAATCTGTGGGAGGAGGTTGGGGAAGGCTGTGCCTTCCCAGTGCCTCAGCAATGGGGAAAGGAAGAGGCAACATGTGGCTGGGAGTTCAGGATAAAAGGAGGCTGCACCCTCTGAAACCTGGAGAGAGGAAACCCCACAGGTGTGTGTCCTGGTGGAGTCTGTCCCTCCATCTGAATAAAGCTGAAGGATTCCTCTGCCTCCTTTTCGGGCATAAACTTCTGGTGTTTGTGGAATTTTCCCGACAATTGGTGACTTGTTCAGGCTCCTTCCAGCGCCTGGGTCGGGCAGGAGGGGCTGGAGGCGCCTGCCCCGGATTTGGGGAGCGGCCAACACAGGAGATTGATGGGGCACCCGAGACTGTCCAGGGACAGGAGGGGGGACCAGGGCCGTCCCTGAAGGCTCCACAGGGAAGCACCACTGCACATGGATGCCCAGAAGGGACAGGGAGGGAAAGCTGAGGAGGGTCTTGGCAAATCTCACCGGTGAGATAAAACATGGCAGGATGCTCAGGGTGGGCAACAAAGGAAAGTCAAAAAAGGTCTCGACGATCCCAAAATACCTCCAGAGGCTCATTTGGGAGAACTTGAGATGGCTTGCACATTCTCCCAGAGGGAGTTAAGGATATGGACACAGCTTTTGGTGTGCAGTGAAAGGTACAGGGACTGATTTTCGTAAATGTGTAAGAGACAGGGTGTCACCAAAGCCTGGAATGATACAAGAAGGAATTTTGTTTGAGTCACTGGGAGGAAAGTGATTTTGCAAAGGATTTGGCAACTGTAGGGGGGGGGGGTAAGAGCCCACAGGCAGCAGAAGCAGGGACTGGAGAGGAGGCTGAGTGGGCCCTTCCAGGAATTGTTTAGAAGACATCTCAGGTATATAAAAGATATGAAAGAAGGGATGAAGAAAAGGTAAAGGTACAGGCAGTGATAATGGTATTTAAACCCCCAATGGGAAAAAGTGCAGGGAGCCCCAGGAACCAAAGGGAAGGGGCAGCCACCAGGACAGTGATTGGGAAGGAATCAATGTGCCATTTGTAACAAAGAACATTAGAAATGGATTGTTAGGGGTGCCAGGATCTGCTGCTGTACCAGGGGCTCACCACACCAGAGCTCTTGCTGAACTGAGAAGTGTTTCCTAGTGGACATGGGAACTTTCCTGTCTGATTTGAATTTTATGCCAAAGGGAGAACAGTTGTTCAAATGTTCTTTTGATAGGTAGGAAAGATGAGCAGGTGCATTTTATCCAACCACAATTGGTGAATCTGGGTGTATGTGAATTACCACTGTCTGTGATCTCCACAGCTCCCTTTGCTCATTCCCTTCAACCACATTGTACAGGGTTGGGAGAGGACAGGAATAATGAGACATGAACAGTAATATGGCTTGTGTCCACTGAGCTGTTTTATACTTTTGCTCTATGTAACAATATTCATTGCTTTTGGGTTTTTAAAACCCAGTTTAAGACTCTCTACTGACTGTGTGTGGCACAATTGAAGGGCTGCCATTCCCAGGTGAGTTCTCTGGCTTGCTCAGATCCTGCTGCTGAGGACCCAGCTCCTGCAGAAGATGAATGGAGGGACAGGGAAGGAAGGAAGCTGGGGGAGAGTCTGCTTCACATCCCTGCCCCTGCCCCTGGTTATGATGTGCTGTCGTGGGTGCTGCAGGCTGCTCCCCCTGAGAGCTCAGGGTGCAGAACCTCAGGGGTTCTTGAGGTCACAGGGGTTACATAAACTTGTAACTTGCAGTACTTGAAGTCATGGAGCTCCTGAGAGGGGTTATTTGAAGTAATTTCAGGATACTTGGAGTCACTGAGTCCCTGGTAGGGGTTACTTGAGGTCATTTGGATTACTTGCATTTTGGTGAACCCAAGTCATGGTATTCCATCCCTCCAGAGCATGGGAAGCAGCTGGAAAGACTTGAAAAGGTTTCTTTTTCCAGGAGGTGGCCAAATCTGTGAAGCACTTCTCCATCACAAGATGACTCTCATCTCTCCGTCAGTTCTGAAGAAATACTGAATTCCATTTGATGAGGTGACACAGGAGGCTGGAAAGTCCATGACAACCTCTCCTTACAGCTCTCATGCTGCTTTAACCATGCCTTTAACTGTGCTGGATCTACCAACTCTGCTCCTTTTCAGTGGATGGAGTGTGGGAAGCAGTCAGTGCTGTGCTCATGGCAGAAGGACACGGTGAAGATCTCCATGGATGTGTTTGGGAGGAAGCAGCAGCCAGAGCTTTACAAGTTTGGAAAGCTGGGAAGGACCTGACTGCCACTGACCAGGCTCTTCCAACCCCAGAGGCAGCAGAGCTCCTTAAAGGGGATCTCGTGCCAAAAGTCAAGAATGGGAAACCTGTGCTGAGGAGATGGAAGCAGAGGAGATGTGTGAAGGGGAGGTGGATGGGAATGGGACAAAAAGCACTGCATGGGAACAAAGAGGCCAAGGGCTGCCTGGAAGTGCCTCAGGAGGTGAGGGAGAGTGAGGCATTCCCTGAGCTCCACACAGTGTGGAGAGAACGTGGCAGAGCCTCGTGAGAGGCCTGAGAGTGAATCTTGCAGCAAGGTGAGCAAAGACCCAAACTTCCAGATCATGTGGGCTCAGACAAATCTGAAGGATTGAAAATGGTGAAGCTTGAGGAGGAAGAAGATCCAGACTTATGTCCAGACCTACAGGACTGGACAGCCCTGCACATCCCCTCCAGCCTGGAGGCTGAGTGGAGATTAAGTGATGAGACAGAGATCCTCTGCAGGCCATGGGGAAAGGACCATTCCAGGTTCTGCTGCCCACCCTCACAGCTGCTGGCAAAGGACCCTGCATTCACTACTCCAGAGTTAAGAAACTACCTGCTCCTGGAACAACTGTGAAAACAGAGACTATGCAGAAGAAAACATGCTTTAAAGAATTCCTCTTCTGTGCCTAAAGGACTGTTCAGGATAATCATTATTTTTCTTTGCATAACACCCAACTGTACAGGACACTACTGCTGTTGGATATTTATTACTGCTCATTACTGTTTATTGTTATTATTGTTATTGTTAGTTAATTACTGCTAGATACTTGTCTATTACTAGATATTTGCTGTTAGATATGTACTGTTATTAGATACTTATCCATTGTTAGATATTTATTTACTACTAGATATTTATCTCTTGTTAGTTACTTACTATTGTTAGATACTTATCTATTATTAAATAACTATTATTAGTAGATATTTAGAATAGAGACTTGACAAGGTAAAGGCCTTGTCAAGCCTCTGAAGGGGGGAAATGGTGCCTGGGGTTTTTGCTTTTATATTTTTCAGATTCTCTGCTGCTTGGTGTGTAACTGTGGAGCTTTGTGTTGGGTGTTAGTAGGTTCTCAGGGTGAACACTTCATAAGGTGGTTGGACAAAGCAATCCCTTCCCAGTTAGGGAATCAAGGACAACTGGTGCCCAAAACCCATAAACAACAGCGAGGGAAAGGGGCTGAGGCTCCATGGCCTGGGGCTGTGCTTGGACAATTGACCCCAGTGTGTAGATGAGCCAAAACTTAAAAAGGTGTAAAAACTCCTGACTGGGATCCAGCCTGGATTTTATTTGGGTGCAGCCCCAGCCAGACTCCTGCACTGCCCAAGATGATTCCTTTCAATAAATTCCTATTTTATCCCTGTTGCTCTGTCTGGTCTCTGTTCCAGGTCAGCCTTGCCAGGCATCAGTTCAGTCCTTGAGAGGGGTTACATGAGGACATTGAGACCCTGCAGGGGTGACCTGGGATCACTTGGGGGTTATTTGAGGTCATTGAGTGCCTGTAGGGGTTACTTGAGGTCATTTTGGGGTTACTTGAGGTCATTGAGACGCTAAGAGGGGTTACTTGGGATAATTTGGGGTCAATTGGGGATTTTGGGGAGTTATTAGAGGTCATTGAGTGCCTGTTTGGGGTTATGTGAGGCCATTTGGGGGTTACTTGAGGTCATTTGGGGTTACTTGAGGTCATTAAATGCCTGAGAGGGGTTACTTGAGGTCATTGAGTCCCCACAGGGGTTACTTGAGGCCATTTGGGGGTTACTTGAAGTCACTAGTACCTGTAAGGGTTTCTTGAGGTCACTTGGAGTTACCTGAGGTTATTTGGGTTAAACAGGAAGCCCAGTGAGCACAGAGATGCTGCCTTTGGACTTTGCTGTCCATCCCATCCAGCAGGACAGATGGACACAGGTGCACCCCTCACTCTGGGTCAAGGTGTCTGAACCCCAGGATTTTTGGAGTTCTGGGCTGGAAGGAAAGGATGGGAGACCTGGGCTGGCAGCAGCCACAGCCACAGCCCTGTGGTGCTGAATGGACTCATCTGAACTGCCCTTGGCTCTTTATTCTCTGTAGTTACCTGCCACAGGAATCACTGTGGAAAAGTCAGGAAGGGATGCTTCAAATATTTCAGGCTGGTAAAAGGTTAATAAGAACTAGGGTTTGTAAAGACAAATTGAGAAAGAGGAAGAGGAGAGATTGAGAAGAAAGCTGATGTCTTTCCAAACGATTTGCTGGGTGAAGGTGTGGGTGTTAGTGTGTTTGAAATGGGTCCCAGTGTCTCTGCTGCCTTTGGGCAGCAGGTTTGGTGCAGAGCCCAGCTCCTGACACAGACAAGGGATTGCACAGCCTGAGGGTCTGAGCTGTGGGTAACACAGCAGGGTCAAGGGGGGAATCTGTGGGAGGAGGTTGGGGAAGGCTGTGCCTTCCCAGTGCCTCAGCAATGGGGAAAGGAAGAGGCAACATGTGGCTGGGAGTTCAGGATAAAAGGAGGCTGCACCCTCTGAAACCTGGAGAGAGGAAACCCCACAGGTGTGTGTCCTGGTGGAGTCTGTCCCTCCATCTGAATAAAGCTGAAGGATTCCTCTGCCTCCTTTTCGGGCATAAACTTCTGGTGTTTGTGGAATTTCCTGATCCTGGAAAGCAAGAAATTATTCCCCAAGAAATACCATTCATTCTCTCCAGGCAATTCCCTCTTTGCATTCTGGGAAATTTCACTGTTACTTTCTTAAACAATGTCACTTCTGCTTTTCAGGAATTTCCCAGGTATTTGAGGCAATTTCCTCCTTGCTTTCACGGAATTTCCCTCCTTTTATTTCTAGGCTATCCTTCCCCTTATAGCCTTGTAAGAAATTCCCCCAATGCTTTCTGGAAATTCCCTGAATATTTCCCCCTTTGCTTTCAAGGACTTGCCCCTAGTCCTCACATGGAAATTCCTGCATTGTCTTACAGAAAATTCCCCCTTTGTTATCCAGGATATTTAGCTTTCTAGGATGGCTTCCTTTTGTGTCCCAGGAATTCCCCTCTTAGTTGCCAGGGCCCAGGGTGGGTGAAGGCCCTCTGTCAGAGGAACAGGTGGAAGAACAACGAGTGGTGCTGGCTGCTGGCTCCTGCCCCAGGAACAAGCAGCACCTGCAGGGAGGGGAGCAGAGGTGTGTTTATTTACTTTCATTCCTCAATGCTTCTATCAATGTAGAATGATTTCAGTTAATAGGTGATTAATTAAACTGATGGGAATTCCCCCAATTTAAACTTTTTTTATTTTCCTCTTGCCTGCCTGGAGAGGGAGGTACCTGTCCTGCAGAGCCACAGCTGTTACCCCACCACCTCCCCAGGTCCTGCTGGCTCAGGGACATGTCCAGAAAGCTAGAAATCAGCCTCATTTAGGTCACCAGCTCCTGCACAGTGGAAGAAGAGCTGGAGATTTCAGGAGGAGTTTTTAGGAGTCAGTTTTACAAAGAAGTTTTTAAAAACATCCTGAAGGATGAGGAGAACTTTCCCTGAACCTCAGCCCTTCATTGCACCAAGTTTTCCTTCAAACTTAACCCCACCATACAAACCTGCATCTCACACACACCCCTGCAGCCACAAGTTGGCCACTTTGAGGAAGGAAGGGCAAGTTGAAACCCCACAAGTTTTATCAGCAAGGTCTCTTTCAGGGACCATCCCTGTAAATCAAAAAGCAGCAAGGAATGGGGCACCTTAAAAGAAAAAAAATAAAATAAACCTTTCTCTTTTAATCCACCCATGGGAAATCCAAGAGCAAGGAGCAGCATCACAGCACTACACACAGCACAGACATCTATCATTGCCTTTGCACAGATTCATTCCCAGATACACGGAGAAGTCATTAAGAAAAAAAAAAAATATTCACATATGAGAAGTGACAAGTAACAAATCAGCCACAAAACAACTTTTTCAAAGAGAAAAAGGATGCACCAAGGAAGAAGGCCCTCAACATACAAGTTTCACAAAAACCTAACCCAAGAATGGTTAAACAGAGGCGGTTTTCTTTTAAACATTAAAAACAAGGATATTTTTAAAATTAATTTAAATACACATTCAAAACACAAACACCAAGCAGGTGCCTGGAGAATAAAGCAAAAAGAAGGAATGAAAAGTGAATTCAACCAGTTTAATTTCAACACCAAAGTTGGGTGGGTCGCACCAAATGGAATAAATAACGGAGAAGATCACACTGGGTTGGGTAGGTCTCACACTTAAGATCATTTAAACTAGAATTAATTACACAGCCCAAGAGAGTACTGAATGAGGAATTCCTCTGACAAGTGACATTAGCTGGGGCAGTGTCCCTTTGGCAGAGCAGGTTGTAGGTGTGGATTTGCCCCCTGCCACCCACCACTGATCCCCACCCCAGGAGCAAGCAGGATGTTCTTGCATGCACAGGACTCAGCCCCTGAGTGATGGACACACAAACAGCTCCCTGCTCTGACAATGTGGCCCTCTGCCTCTTCCACACCCACTGGCTCCAGTCACCCAAGGTAAACATCTGAACACAACAGGACCTTGTGCTCTCACCTGGCAGGGTGAGCCCACAGCTGCAGCATTTCTGCTGCAGCTCCACCAGGTTGGGCAGTGCCAGAACTGGAGCAAGTGCCTCCTTACACACACCTGGTGTCAGACTGGGAAAAAATCAGATCAGCTGATCTACACCTGCAGCCACAGCTTTATCACTCTAGGGGTGGGCCAGCTGAAGGAATGTAAGTGGCTTCTTGTTGTTTGGTTTTCCCTCCCCACAACCCTGAATAAAATAAAAAAAAATAAACCAAAACCCAAAAAAAAAAAAAAAAAAAAAAAAACCCACAAAAAACCAACAAAACAAAAGAACCAAAACAGAACAAAAGAAAACTCACACAAAACAAAACAACAAAACAAAAAACAAAAAGCAAAACCAAAAAATAAACGCCCCAAAACCCAAATAAAACTACAACAACAAAAAAAAACAAAAATCAAGAATAATTTGATCCCAAGTTCCTCTCGCTTCCGTGCCAGTAGCCAAGCAGGGAAGCACCTTTGGACATTCATGTGATCCCACAGACATGTTCCCTACAGAGCAGACACCTTATTTCTGCACCTCACCCGATGTGCCTGTGACACCTAGTTAGGAGGGATATCCCTTTGCTTTAAAACAAAAATAATTACAAAATCAATAGGAACAATCAGAATTCATTTAAGTCCAGCTAGTTTTTAAAAAGGGAGAAGGGAGGACTGAAGGTTTCCAGGCCAAAGAACTTGCCAGATCCAGCATCCCACCCCTGCCTCCAGCAGCAATGAGATTAGCCCCCTTTGTGCAGCATTCACTCTTGACCCGAGGTCAGAAGCCAAGGAGGTGCTAGGGGACCCAGCTGCCCCTCCAGCTCCTCCTCAGGTGGCTGGCAGCTCCAGGTGGAAAGGGAAACTGAGGTGGATGAGGGTTGAAAGTTATTTCTTTCCCATCTCTCCTCCTCCCCAAGACTGAGAGGAGACTTCTGGGTCTGCAAGCCCAGTCTGTGCTTACCAGTGTTCTTAAGAATGACAATTAAAACCCAAAATCCTGGAAATTAAAAGAGACAGAGAGAGAGGAATAATTAAGTACTGTCCGTGGAAGGAGCGAGAGGGGGCGGGTTCCAGACGGCGGCAGAGGCAGAGGGGCTCTCCCTGCCCGCGCGAACCCTTTGTGCTGCAGCTCGGACACGACCGACAGGGATGGCGGGCAGGGGATGATCCCGAGGGCGGAGGGCACACACTGGCAGCCCGGGCTAGGCCCGGTGCTTGGGGAGCAGGTCCAGCAGGAACTCCGCGATGCCCACGAAGTAGACGACTTGTGCGATGCCGAAGAGAGGAGCGATGACCAGGGCTCGGCAGTAGGCCCCTTTGAAGAAGGCCGTGGGCCCTTCCCTCTGCCAGATCTTCCTGGGGAGAAATGGCACAGTTAAGTGTCCATCCCACCCCTCCACCTGGCCATGCCCTGCCTTTCTGCCTCCCTCCAAGCTCTGTTGCCTGGCACAGCCTCCACAGCAAATCACCCATCACTGCCCAAGTGCTCTGCAAGTGGCCATGGAGAAACTTGTCCCATCCCTACATCTGGCCAGAAGCAGGAGTGGCTGCCTCTGTCTGCAAGTACAGCTAAGAGAGCCCCACGTATGCATCAAGAGGTCCCTCTGCTCAAAAGCTCCACCCTCAGCACAGGACAGAGCCAGATGGACCAGATTCTGGCAACCACAGAAATACAAAAGAAGACAAAGTCCCTTCATGTTGTCAAGCAGCCAGACCATAGTTTAGCAAAGGATCAGAGGATAATGCAGCTGGGGACAGCTCACCCTGCCAGTGCTCCTGCAGACATTGTGCAGAGCAGTCCCAGGAGGGCTCTCAGACTCAATACTGTAGGATTTTCCAACAGCAGGGGCCTTGGGAGAGACTACCACAGCATTGCCTCCCTTTGCAGAAATAAAATCTCAGTGGTATGACTACTGGGGTTTGGACAGAAGTATTTAAATACAAATGCTACATTTTTCTTGTTCAACATGGGAATAAGTTCTCTTTTATAAAATTATATATATACCTCTGCTCTTATATCTATATACCCATCTCCAGCTAGACAGATTCATTGATAAAAGCACAGGGACAGGGGGAACATGAAGCATAGCTGCTAGTTGGGTATAGAAGCTGCAATGCCTGCCTGGCAGCAGGCAGCAGCAGCTACCAAACATCTAATATGGTGCCTCTGTCATGAGAATTCTTACTTGGTGCAGTCCAGGATCCCCGAGTAGGTGTCCTCATTCACTCCTCTCTGCAAGGACTGCAGCCGCGTTTTGATCACTGGGAGGGAAAGAGAGGGGAGACACTGGTGGGCACTGGGGGCACAGCAGGCAAGAGCCACCCTGAGAGTAATGCCTTTGAAATGGTCAAAACAAAATCACCAAGAACACAGACCATTTTCATATATTTACCAGGGAAAACAAACTCTTTCCTTTACAAATTGATAAAAGAAACACAAAGCCACCCAAAGCCCAACACTTCCCTCCCTCACTGTCATCAAGGATTCAAAAACTGACTTAAGACCTTCCAAATTCAGGTATCTCTCTGCAAAGTGGGAACTTATTTTCAAATGCTCTTGTCCTTCAGGAAGAGGTATCTAAAATACACAATTCTGCTCCTACATTTCTTCACACCTTGGAGCATGTGCAGTGCTGGGGAGGCAACAGTTACTTTCTGGTGTTTTTCACAGGAGAGAAACCAACGTGGCGTTTACAGCAGATGCTGTAAAACAGCAAGCCACAGATTTGAGAATCCTCCTGTCTGTCCCAGATCATATAGTTGTAAGTGGTCTGCATATTATGACTCCACATGGAAATGTGTCCTTTCCTGCCAAGAATAACTGAAATGAATGACACCCTCTTCCTGACATACCTAGTAAGTACTGCAAACCTCTGTAAACTGTGGCTAAAGCTGTAGCTCAGCTGAACTCACCCCATCAGAGCTATCCCTTTCTATGTGTGCTCACGCTGCCAAAGAGCTGGCACAGTCACCCTCCTCCTCACCTGGCCCAGCCTGGGCCTCTGGCTCCTGTCACTTGGCACCAGGCCACCACCACCACTCAGGACTCACCATCACAAGGATTGACAGCCACTGCAGCCGTACTGCCGGCCACACATCCCGACAGGAAGGACACGTAGAACGGAGCCTTGACATTGGGGTCCTTCTGGCCCAGCTTGTTCAGGTTTGCAAACAGGGGGAAGTAAACAATGGAGAATGGGACGTCCCTGCAGGGGGGCAGGAACAAAAGGAAGAAAGAACAAGGATGAGCCAAGTCAGTACAGGACCCCAACAAACTGAGCAAACTGCAAGCATCGCACATTGGCACCACAGCCATGAGTTCAATGCAGATATCCTGGCTCTGTGATTGCAATGCACACAGGAGCTGAAACTCAGTGGGGCAAAAGTGACTGCACAAAGGACAACAGGCCTATGGCAGGCATGCAGCCCTGCAGGATCAATGGGCTCCCCCTTTTTTCAACACTCAAACCAAAGGTACCAGCACATTCAGAGGTCAATTGTTTTGCCCACTTTTGTTGATTACAAGAGGTTCCATCCTGCCCTCCATCGCCCTGGGTGCTGCTTCAGCTCTACCTTTGCTAAAGCCAGAGGAGAGTCACACTGTGAAAGCCCAGGCAAAGAATGCCAGAGCAGGCACCAACATACTCCATGGGCCAGCTCCCACTGCACACTCTGGGGTCTCAGGCTGACAGTTACTCTGACAATTCACAAGGACTTCTGTACAGTGTGAATACATGGACCATGGGGCAGACAAAAGCCTTCCACAGAAAGCCGAAGAATCAAATCTTCCTTGCTCCTCTGACCTTCCCTTCTTTAATGTGCAAAACCTGTGCATGGAAACAGAACCAAACCAAGCTGAAGCCCACACTTCCTTTGGAGGCTCTAAGAGTCAGTCTGAAGTTTTCTCTGATCTGCCTCACGACCATCATCAGAGACTGAGAGCCCAGGACCCCACCACTCGCCTGAGTTCTGGCCTGGCCGAGGTGGATGCTTGCCAAGGACTGTTTGTAGGTGTGCTTGGAGTTTGCCATGCTATGCTGCTCCTGTGAGCAGAGTACTGGCTGTAGCGTCCTGTTCCACCTGTTTCTTGGAGCAATGATCTCCACATATAATAGTCCATAAATCTCCCCACCTTTTGGCCAGAGGCCACTCGCTTTGGAAAAGGACTATAAAAAGTGACTTTTTTAAAGAAGACTTTGAGATGTCTTTCTCCCCAACGGATTGAAGACGCATCTCGTCTCGTTGGACAGCCACAAGGATGGATCCCATCTGTTGGTAGTTATATCCCATCCTTTCTCTCTCTCTCTCCATCACAAACAATAAACAGCATTACTGCTTTCTGCTAAACAAACCTGAGTCTCTTGCCTTTTGCATTTTGCACCCTGGGGTCGAATGAACCATCACGACTCCCGCTCGGGTTGAGCGGATTGTGACACAGGCACATCCCTGGGAGGGGAGCTGCCCTAGCTCCGACCCTGGGAAGGAAGCAGTGCCCTGTGCTGAAGCCCATCCTACCTCAGCAGCGTGGCTCCCAGGCCCTTGTAGAGGCCAGCAATGCCTTTGCTCCGCAGCAGCTCCCTGGTGATCTGGGTGGCCGTGGGGCGCGTCTCCACCACTGGCTCGGCCGCTCCCGCGGGCGCGGAGGAGAGCTGGGCCTGTGCCGCCATGAGCTTCTTCTGTGCCGCTGTGGAGAGAGCCAGCGCCGGTCTGCAGGGGCCCACAGCAGCCTCTGCTGCCCCTGCACGGGCAGGCAGGGCAGCCACACCTCCAGCCAGCACAGCATGCACACAATGGCCTGCAAGGGCACTGCAAGCTTTCCCCACTCTGCCCATGTCCCTGGCTGTCCCAGGCTGCGCTCTCCCATCAGCTGGTTTGCTCAAGCAGGAGCATCCTGTCATGCTATGAGCAGGCAGGGCACAGTCCCTGCTTCCAGGTGTGTCCCTGAACTGCCACTATCACAAACAAGATGTTCATAAACGAGACACTTCCCAGGTTCCTTGCCTCCCTCCCCTGAAAGCAATCATTAACCTGGAGAGTTCCTCAGTCACGTTTATAAACACATCCTGGTTTCTCCCACTTTTCCAGCTGATGCACTTCAGCCCTTTGGCCAGAAGATGGAGAGCACTTCAATCTGTAAGTAATCCCTGGCACACAGAGAACAGGCTGTTCACAGCATCCAAAACCTCTCCTGAACCCTCAAACCACGGCTTAAATCCTTCCAACATTTTAAAATAATACGCACAAAGAGGATAAGGTCTGCAGTAAAACCAGTGAAGAGAGAAAAGAAAAATAAATCCGTGATTATTCAGGAATGCCACATCAAATGAGAGATTAAAGGACAAATTGGCCCATTTTCCAGGAAGGGCCATAAACATGGTATCTAACAGTGTCATGCAGGGCTCCTGGGAAGTGAGGCACAGCCGAGACTGACCTCTGGAAGAAACTAAGGAAACTCTTTCCCCTGGAGTCTCCATGTCAGACTCTGGTCTCTGTTCTCACCAGAAACACTCCACAGTGTCTCAGCCAAAAGGCTCACACTCCCTCCTGCCTCTGCCTGCCAGCTCACGCCCACAGTCCCAAGAGCCTGATCCCAAACCTCGTTCAAAACCAGTGCACTGGGAGAATTTTACTTACTGTTTCAACCAAAACAACTGCTGTTTTTGTCAGGGAGAAAAAAAGAGTACAAGGGGAGACAAGTCATTTGGAAATAACACATCCCCTTGGGAAGCTGTTAGGGAGGTGCTACAGGAGGGTAGAAGAGAGAAAAAATAGACATCAGAAAACATGGAGATGGAGGAAGCAGCACAGGAAAGGCACTGGAGGATGCTAAACTCTTCTTGGGTGCACAGGATCAACCAAGTTTGAATCACTCACAAGCTGACCACCCAGTCATCTCTCCTGTCTCTCCATCCACCAATAGCATTTGCTGTTTTGCTTGCCAAGCCTATTGCTTTGAGCAAAAACCCCAGCACCTTTCATAACTGCAAGAGCCTCTGCAAAGCCTACTGAGAAAAGTGTGGGGGAAAGCAAGCTGGAGGAGAAGGACAAACTTCTGCTACATCTATGGAATCTCTGACATGGGAGAGCAGGGGCAGGGAAAAGTGTATTCTCCACTCATCCTCTCAGCTCTGCCTTGAAAGCCCAGTCCCAGCTCTTTCCCCTCTCCCTGCTCAGGGCACAGGGAAGGGAAGTCCACATACCAATGCGTCCTGCATCCTGCAGCTGGATTTTGAGCATCTCCATGGGAGTGGTGACAATCACCTGGCAGGTACCCGCGCCACAGCCCGCCAGCATCTCCCTCAGAAGTGTCAGCTTTTTCCTGCCCAAAGAAAAGAGAGAAAGAGTCCATCAGAGGGGGTGGCCTAGAATAACATTTGGGCAGCTGGGTACAAGACTTGGGGCACATCTCTGACCCTGGGGGTTACAGGAAAGCAGCCAAGGGGGTAGCAGAACCTGCTAGCCTGACAGTTCAGCACAGTCCAGGTTTGGCATCTCTGCCAGCACCTCCTGACCTGCAGGATAGACTTAATTTGTCCCCAGAAACAGAACATTCAGAAAAGCCACAAGTCCTGTCAGAACAGCCTCAGGCAGGAGCACACAGCCCCCTCCACCCACAGCCAGAGCACTGCAGCTCTCTTCCAGCCTGCTAGTGCCCCTGGTCAGGGACAGCTTTCAGAAAGGGTATCCCTTCAGAGGGCACCAGAGGACCTGAGCATTAAGGGGAATAAGGAGCTTTCCTCCTGCCAGTCTAGTCCTTTAAAAATTGTCAATAAACACAGACCACAGGACAAGGAGCAAGGAGGGGAAATATTCTACTTGCTGCTTTGGAGTTCTCTGAGTAAAGCAAAGCAAATAAACAGTGAATATAAATCAGGGAGGCAGCTCCTCTGTGGTTAGGAGCTGCTTCATCTTACCAGGCCTTCCAAACCTGACCAAATAGCCTTTGCACTAAACTGGTCCTCCCTGAGAGACAAGGGATGGGATGGACCTTCAGCAATGAAGATTTGTGCATTCTCTGCCCTACAGAGCAGGGACTATCAGCAACATATTCTCACCCAGCAAAATGCAGCACTTTATTGACACCTCCATTCCAAATCTGTGAAAAAGCCCAGCTAAGACTAAAAAGATGAACTCAGGATGCAAAACCTCATAAAGCTTCAATTTTCAGAAAGTAATGTTTCTGCCCCGTAAAAAAAACCTCAAACCTTGGCACCAGAAAACACTGACTTGATTAAAAAGTATGTCTGACCTGCTCTTTTCTAAAAGGATTTAAAAAAGAAGTGTGTATAAATCACACAGCCAGAGTGAAACAGCCTCCTCTTTTTTCTGTTCTAAATGCAAGCACTATTTTTACCTCCCCCAGCCCTGCTCTGCAGCAATATCTCATTTTAACCTGCTCAGAGCACACCCCCACACTGTGACAGAAGCAGTCCCACAGTGATATTCCCCATTCCCTTGCACAGCCCAGGCACACACAGCACAGCTGTGGGGCAGTGGGCCAGCACAGCAGTTTCAATGCCAAGCCTACAGGAAAGGGAGGGCAGATGCACTGTAATCCTGCTGGCCCACCACGTAAGCTGGGCCGATTTCTCCACCTCTCATCTTCTCCAGGGAGGATATGAGAGCAGGGGATTAGAGGCACAGAGCCACAACAGAGATTACCAGTGACTAAATATAGAGCTCTCCTATAAGGCTGAAAGAAAGAAAATTTCAGTCTCCCCTTTCCAAATTTCCCCACAGATGAAGAGCTGCAAAGAGCAATTCCTCCCACGGAGTTACCCACACGGGTGCTAAAGTGTGCACAGCAGGCCTTCCTGGGAGTATGGGGGAACTAGGATGTGTGAATCCAGAGGCTCCCACTGCCACTGCCACTTGGAGGTGACCAACTTGTGCCTTTTGGGTGGCCTGAAGCACAGCAGCAGTCTCTGAGTGGCTCAATACCAGCAGCAAGGCTGCACAATCCCCAGCCTGCCTGTGGGAGGAAGCAAAGGAGCTGGCTGCCAGAATCTCTCTTTGGCACAGTAGAGCACCTCCCACTTTAGCAAGAGCCCTGAAGCATCCCTGGAGTACATATCTTCTGGCTTTCATCCAGGGCGACTGCTTTGATGACCAGTTCAAAGGATCAGCAAGATTTGGCCTATATATTCCTCTTGGACCATTATCCCAGCCAACTAAAGTCAGCCTTGGCTTGACTGAACTCCATGGAGCTCTGCCAGAGGGACCCAAGGAAGGATTTATGTGGGTGTATTTTAGAGATGTCAAACAGGTACATCAAAAGCATCTAGAACACAGGCGTTCAGCTTTTGGTCTGCACATCCTGGGAACTCAGGAGAGTTCAAGAAAAAAAAGATAGCTTAAGATAAGTAAAGCTTTTGACAGGAGGTTTAAAAGCTGCTATACAGGGGTCAAACTGCCTTTGCAAAACCATACCAGTCTCTGCACATAAAAGGAAAGTTTGAAAACTTCCTCTCTAGACAACAAAGGGGTTTAAACATTTAAGGCACCACTGGCCTTATCCTCAGTGAGTTAAAAACTGGCACATCTCAACTAACTTCAAAAGCTGCAACACCAGCAAAAATCTGGTTCTACAAATGAAGCAACCATCTTTTATCACAGCAAGAGAGTGTTAAATATAATATATACCCAATAGCCTCAAATTCCACACTGGCAAAAATCAGGTGGTCCACATCTTTTACTGACATACTATTGATTTCTGATAAATCAAAAATGTCAAATGGGAAAGGGAGGAGATTCATTAGAGTTTCAAACTAGAGCTGAAAAATAAAGTCAAAAAGCAGGAACTAGAGGTTTATGGAAGGCTTTTTGGGAGCAATCAGTTCAAAGTTAGGATCCCTGACAGCATTGGTATATCAATGTCACATGGGAGCAGTGTGGGATTTTTTCAAGCTTCTGAAAAATCTTGACCATGTGGGAATTTACTGTGTATGGGCAGGGACCAGAACCAGCCATTCTGGAAGCAGGATGACATTTCCAGAGAGGAAATCCCTGAACTAAAGAAACATCCATACAAAGCAATCCATCTCTATTTCCTACCCAAGAAGCTGTCCCTAGCTTGAACATCACCTTCCTCACTCATAAAACAACCTTTGCCTCTGTTTCAAAGCAGACAGAGCCTATTCCTCTCAAACAATTTAAATAGGGGGTCTTTGACTTGGATTAGAAAACCAGCACACAGAAAGAGCACCCTCTCTGCCACAGTCATGGGAAATTGTGCACACAACTGCCAGTCAGTCCCTTTAATCCAACCCCTGATTTTCCAAGGGGGAACAACAAGCTACTGCAACTACACTTCAGAAAAGCTGGAGCTATGATGCTGGAAATGGAAAAGCAATACAGTTCCCACTACAAGCTCCCTCTCACTTCCAGTGCCAGCTCAAAAATGCTTCAGACAAGTCAAATAAAGTACTGATGTGGAACAGATACATCTCAAAGTAATGTTGCCAGATTAAATATTGATCTGGAAATCATTATTCCAGGTATGTGCAGGAGCTCTGTGTTGAGTGTTCAGACTAAGTCAAGAGGAGGCTGACTCTGTATCTGCATCAGGTTTGCCCTGGCAGGAAATTCCAAGTGTTTGTTCCAATGTGAACATTTGTGGAAGTGAACAATGGACAGGGTAACATGACTGAGCATGTTGAACATGACTCACATTTTGTCCCAATTCCTGTGTCTGGAACGATGACAAGGACAATGCTCCTTCCATGGGTGCACTCTGTGATCAGACTGCACATTGCCCTCCAGATTAACAGGTGAAAGTGCATTTACTTTTTGGCTGACCTTAGATGTCAACAGCTTCAACCCACTGCAACTGCCTGAACTCAGTGTGCTAAATAAAAGAGCTCTCCCCAAGCTGTTTCTGAATTGGCACAATGACATTATCAGCTCCTGTCTCCTTCTCAAGGGGAAGGGAGAGATTTCTCCTCTTCCAAGTCTGTGAGTTGGATGAGGACTACCTACATGAAAGAAGTGTCTGAGTATCCAGTGGATAACTGCAGGAGATGCTGTCTGGACACACAAGTGCCAAAGAAGGACCAAAGTGTGCAGGGTGATACAGCAGCTCAGCACCAGGAGTAGCTGCAGCACTCCCTCTTCCTAAACTGAAAGCCTTACTCTACAGACTTTTGTGCAGCTCAAGGATCAACCAGGCCAAGCAATTGATACTTATGCCACAGAAGAGATGGTCCAAGTATCTCAGAAGAGCCTGAAAGAAGAGCAGATGAAGGAAAGAGCCTTGGGGAGATATATCAGCTGGGAAGGCAATCTCCAAACAAACTCCAGTCTCCACATCTGCATAAGACTGAAGGAAAAGTACCTTGCTTGTCCCAGGATTACCAGTTGGCTATTTCTCTTCCCTGTGCAAATACATAAGACAGGAGGAGGCAGAATAAAAGAAAATTTGCCAGCATCAGCAAAGGCAGAATTAAGTCAGTCATGCAGTGTTGGGAAGGAAATAACCCCGACAATGCTGGTCTTCCTAGGAATCCGAGCTGCTAAGACAACAGATTGCCAGCCTTTGCTTCAAAACAAAAAACAAAATAAAGGTCAAGATTAAATAGGACAGGACAAGTAAGGGAATAACACCTTGGAGAGGAGCAGCAGGAAATTCATCCTGGGACACTAGAAAGTTTTTATGAGCAACAAATTGCTTAGGTAAGAAGGCATGAGACATTTTTTACTGCAGCCAAGGCAGAATATTTAAACAAGAACCTGAAAAATGAACAAAACCTGGCAAACACGCCTAACAAAACAGCTATTTGGGACTCCACACTTTGGAGATAAACATGAAACCTTGTAGGACACTTCAAAGGAAACTATTTTATTAAGTGTTTAACACCCAGATTCAAAAAGGATATAAAAAAGCAGGCAATGCTTAAATCAATCAAAGAGGCCTCACACACTGAGCACTCAATAATCAATGATGTACTTTAAATGCTGGTGTACTATCAATCTAAATTGCCTTCCCAGCTTCATACCAAGTGCTTCACTTAGCCCTGGTAACTTCTCACATCCTCTGTTCTGGACAATGAAGCCACTCCTACTTTAACAGCAGCCATGAGACTGAGTCTCTCAACACATGCAGCTTCAAAAAGCCAGAGTTTAAAAAAAAATCCCATCTGTTTCCAGCAGCCTGAAGACTGGAAGCTTCCCCTCTCTCCACCTTCTGCTTTCTCCAGCCTAGTGAAAACTCTTCCCCACAGAATGACACAGGAACAAAGACCTGCCTGGAGACTCTTCTGTGGGTCTCCTTCTCCTGGGAACTGCTGAAGCTCTTAGGTCAAAATCACCACAGGAAATCTCTTGACCCTTATAGCCTTTTTCAGTCATGGTCATGGGATGCCCTTCAGGTTTTTCAGTATCTTGGTCTCCTTCCTCTCCTCCATAACAGAGCAAGCATGTTTTCAGCACTCACACAACTCACTCAGGCCTCCCTCATTTCTAAATGACCAGGACAGCTAGAAATGACATCCCCCAGCCTGTAAGCACACATGCTCCCTGCAACAAAAGGTGGGGAACAGCATGATACAGGCAGGAGTTAGTCTCAGGGTGGAGAGAACTGCAGGAACACACACCTGCACACTCAGGGAGAGAGCTACACCATCAAGAACATGAGATTCCTTGGGAGGATGCTGCCCCAATGCTCTACCTCCAGCACTGTCCAAGAGCAGAGTCAGGGAAAAGGGAGTCTAGCACAAACCAGTAGAGATAACATCCCTAAAATACTCTTCCAGCAATTTGCAGTCAGGAGCTTCCTACACCCCAGGTGCTGTTTTCAGTCTGGCCTTTCAAAAATAGACTTTATGCCACTTTTTTATCCTAGTTTAAAAGCAATTTCAACACTAAGTCTTTCATAGGATAAAAATATATACATTAATGTACACTGAAAGCTGTTGTTTAACAGAGTTTGCTTTGAGTCATGCTGGATTTGCCACACTCTGTCTGGTCCACTGAGGTCTATTTTAATACCACATATTTTAATCAGCAAATACTGGCAGAACATGCACATTTTATCAGAAAAGGATTACCAACTCATGCAACATATTCAAGCAAGACAAGTGCTAGATGCTTAGCACAAAGGCATTCAATGTAAGCAGGTCTAGCAGCCTTCTGCAGCTTTGAGTCAGAACATCCTTTGGAATACTGACCTAAGGGCACAGCACCTATGAATATACACAGCAGACAGACTGACTTGTGCAAAAAGGACTTTGGTGGAGCTGAACCAAGATCTTGCTGCTCCAGCTTTACACTGATCCCCTCACTGTGCCTTGCCCAGTGTAACACCTTGACTGATGCAATTACATATCAAGAAATGAAACCACATCCATGTGTCAGGCACCTCCAGGCTTCACCTTTCTAACTCCAAGCTATTTTGTGATTCATAACAAGGCTTTGGCTGGAATTGTGAAATAGGTGACCCAGCCTTGTCATGTGCCAGCAGATATGCATCCTGGGTTAAAATCATCTACCACAGTACTATCAATGCTCTGCCTCTCTGTCCAGCTCATGCTGGCTACCCTCAAGAGCCCAGCTGACCAGATTTCACTCACCCAAGCCCCCTATGGTGGTTAAATGAGATGAGTGACTGACTCCACATGCTGCCTAGATATCTTGTCACCTAACTGTGGCCCAACCTCTCTTTTCTCTAGAAGAACTAAAAATACTCTGTGTTGAGACACAAAGAACTCCCACTACCGGGGTGATATCATGCTCCTGCTGCAGGTCACTGTAGTGCCAGACCCATCAGTATGTAAGATTTAGGAGAACAGGGTGTCTTGCTCTTGGAAAAATTCTCTAGCTCCTCTCTTCTGAATTATGTGCAGCACATCATCTATGACATGTGTGCACCATCCAGTGACCCAAAAGTCAAACTGGAAGAGGTCTGAGTGAAAATCTCAGCTGCTCATGGAAACTGCTGCATCCCACTTACCCAAAGACCTGTTCAAAGCTGGACTCAGCACTGAGGCAGACACACACACTTGTCCTCTGAGGAAGCCTTTACCTCTCATGGTGCAGTACATCAACTGCCAGGCATGTCCCATTTTAATGGCTGAAACATCACAGCAGTGATTGCTCTCCTGAAATGCCAAATATCTTGCAATGCTAGTCTGATTTCTTCCACAGAACCATCCCCTTAGTGGCAGTACAAGGTGTGGCAGGTTGGGCTGTAGAAGCTACTAAGCCCCCACTTTGTAGGTGGTGGCAAAGAGCTGTGCTGCTGTTTACTGCAGCACACCAAGGTGTGCCAGGCTGTCTGCTGCAGGGATGAGACACACTGCTTGGTAGAGGACATCATTACCTCCCACTGTCTGAGCAGAGCACAGAATACAGGCTATTCAAAGGCTTGAGTCACAAAATCACGAAGAGCTGTGAGCCGATGAGTCACGCAGACATATGTTAGCTGCTACTTTAAAGGACTCCAAAACAAAAGGAACAAAAAAAAAGGAAAGGTACAGGAAAAAAATGGATTCTCAATCTGTGTCAGTCCACAATCTCCACTGAAGTTGTTGAGACACTGATATGTTTTGGGAAGTTGTTAAACCCAGTAATTGTGCTGGAGTTTTGTATTTTCACTGAAGCCCCACCCCATAACTGATGAGAATTGTTGGGATCATATCCCAAGCAGGCTGTCATTCTAGCTACTGTCACTGAGGATTGGAGACAATGCCCTTGTCTGCCTCTGGGAAAAGGCCTCTCTCTGATGGGAGACACAGCTACTTCCCATGCAATTTGGAAAACATCTTGGTGAAAGCAACATTAAATATTCAGGATCCAGCTCCTCTCAACTGCTCCAGCTTATGCCTTTCACTCAAATTTATTTGACATGAACCAAACTCCACTTGCAAGCTGAATGGGTAATTTTATTCCTTCAGCATTAGTTTGAAGGCCAGCTGCTCCAAGTGTCCTCAGTCAATGCAGATTTACCACCTCTCTAAAACTATTTTCAAGGTACAAAAGGAGAAGAGGGGTGCTAAGTTTGAGGTCTACAGAACATGACTTGATACCTTTTCAAGCCAGAAGGAGCATAAAGGATCCAATGGGATGCTGAGGACAAGAGTCCTCCCAGCAGCTGTTTGAGCAATGACCAGTGACATTGGGTTCTTCTTGAATACTTAAGACTACATATTCTGGATCTGCTAACCTTGGCTTAAGTCTGGGACTATTTTTAGAAGCTTGAATAAAGAGCAGTCATCCAGTGGAGTGCTTCATGCTTCCCATTTTAGACATTGCATCCTTAGCCTGAACATAATCACCAGCTGAGCTGTTCAAGGTCAACTCATATTTCAGTCACTGCACTCTGCCATTCCACCTTTTTTCTGATGTCTCACCAGACGTGTTCCTGGAGTCGGTGTCTTTTAAGTGACTGCAAAAGGTCAATTCCCTACTCACCCATCTTTGGAGAGGTGATGCCGGAAGAAGTCATTGGCTGCCAGTTTGATAGCCTTTTCTGGTGTCACTAGAGTCAGGTTCACTGCAGCCCCTGGGCAAGGAAAAGAGAAAAAGGCCATTGGGTAATGAGAATAAAGGAATTGTTAACTGGATCTTTTAGGAATGTGTTGTAACTTCTGCACAAAACCAAGGGCAGATGAAGGAGAGCCTGCAGTGCATCAAAGGGATTTAGAAATACAAAACACCACTGAAAATTAACACTGTTTCTGCCTCCCAACCCCTTGGGTTTGTGAAAACATCCCCAGATGTGTTTCTACTCCATTTGCCATATGTATTTTGTAATTTCTTCAGCTTTGCTACTTACCTCCCACCATGTATACATGCATCCTTGTCTCTCATCCAAGGATGCATTCCTATGAATTTAGAAGGATGCAAATCAAACTTTTAGAAAAGGAGTACAAGATAGTTTAACAACCAGTCCCAACTCCTTTGCAAATATTTTGTGACACTGAGATAACCATACCCTGCCTTCTCATTGGCATCCCTTCTCTGTTGCCTCCTCAAAAAACACCAGAGCAGCTTGATTACCAAACAGCTCAGAAAAGGCAGAGCCACTGAAAGACCTGGAGGCTGGCTGAAGTCACCTGGCTCATCTGCACAGAACCAGCTCTAGACCAGTCCTGAGAGCAAAGTGGCTTCCCCTGTGAATCACCACTGGGTGTCACCCCCAGAACAGCCACTGCTGAAGTGGCTTTTTGCCCACCACAAGCTGCAGCAGACAGCAATTCCCCTCTGAACTCCATGGCAAGGCTTGCTGGGGGACCTGGGGTGTAAACAAGCCTTGGCTCCCTGCATCCCCCACCCGCTGGAGTGCCCCTTTGTCAGGAGCAACAAACAGCAAATCCCTGTATTGTGCCTGTCACAATGAAAGGCCTGCATGGCCTGGCTGGCTGCTGTGGGTCATGAACACTGGTATTAGTGTAACATTAGTGCAGCACTGTGGCTGGGAGCAGCTTTTGAACTGCCCTGGGGGAAATGGGGTGAGGGAAGGCCCAGTCCCTTCCCAGCAGAGTGGGGTTTGCACCATTAGATTAACACTCCAGAACTTTCTCCTCCATTTAAATCCTACAGCTCAAAAAGTCCTCCAGTGGATAGTCTCAAGCCCTCCCTACCTGACTGAAATGTATTGAGCTCCAAGCCCTCCAAAGGAGCTACACTTGTAATTTGTTAATGGCCTAGAACACCTTTGTAAGAGTAAACACTAATACAGGCATTTATACTTGTCTCTGAGATTTAAACAATTTATCCCAAAGATTCATATTCCAAAGAGAAACAGCCAGATTAAGCCTGTACCCCCAATAGGCTCCAAAGACATGGTGGGGTTCGTTTTCAAGACCTTTGAACCCAAGTTGACAGGAGGGCTAAACACACCCAGAGAAAGTCAACTCAGTCCTTTACTCCTCGGGATGGACCCTCCTCCCTTCAAAAATTGGAAGACATAGGTTTAGGGGGACTTTCCTCAGTTAGAAAGCAAAGTCACAGTGGGACTTCTGGGACCACTACAACAGGGAGTGGGACACAGGAATCCTTGGCCTTACATCCTCTGCTCAGAAGACACAGCTCCACCATTCAGAAAATTGCATCAAGAAAAAACAGCTGCACAGGGCTGGGCAGTCCAACACTTTTCCCCACCTTTCAACTCCCATGCTCAAATTTTGCAGAAAATACAGAGCAATGCTGCCTCATAGCAAGCCAAAGCATTCATTCCACACTGGCCACAACATCCAGCAAATGTCATCATCTTTTACAGCAGGCAAATCAACTAGCAGGGAGCAGGACAGGTCTATCACACTTCTGGTTCTTTGCAAACTTTTAAGGGCACCAGTGACTGTGCTGCTTCAGTTTGATATTCTTCTTACACATCATGTCCCCTCTGCCATGGCTCCTGCACATGAAAAGAAGCCACTCAGAAATGACCTCCACATCCACCTTCTAATGCCAATCACATCAGATCTACAAGGCAAATCCACACAGCCTAATTTTAAGTGGAAGTGGCTACCCATAAAGTGTTTCCTCAAATGCCAAGTTGAAGACAACTTCAATGACATTCCCAATGGCTGTGAAGTGTAACACCTGTTCACCAACATGCAGCATGAATAACCTTTTCCTTGGAAAAACAAGAAGAGAAACAAAAAAGCATAAAACTCTTAACTCCAGTGAAAAGGGTTCACTGAAAGAAAGCAAACAAACTCCAAACTATCAAGCAAGAAAAGTACACAATAAGTACACTTCCACATGCTGACCTTCAGGAACCAAGAAGCTTTCATGGAAGTTCCTCTTCAATTGCAAATAAAGCAGAGGGTAAAAAAAAGTTAATGAACCTGGGTTTTCTCCTACATCTTTAATATTTTCAGTAAAGCTGCTTAGCAGAGAATGGATAATCCCTGTCCTGAATAATCCATAAGAGCTTCAATTTACTGGAGGAGGAGAAATTAGATACTCCAGCTGCTGGCTGTATGCTTTTCACAGCATCTCCTTCTTCTTGTAAAGTCTCCTCAATTCTGCACACACCAATGAGTACTTCCCTAACTAAAGGCAACCTTGGTCTACAGGCAATGCTATATGTACCACAAACAAAGACAGACAAATGGAAAAATAAAACAATCATTTAAAAACAAACCATTTCAAAAAGAAGTAAGCACTACAAAGAACAAAATCAACCAGGGTCAAAAACACTTGTTTGCCAACTAAACTTGTAGGCACCCTCTTCTCACCAAACCCTGTTTTTTTATGATAACCTATTTCTCACAGAAGCCCTTATACATCACCAGTTACTCACATAACAAGGGGATTAAGTCATCCCCAGTGTGGGATGGGAGACATTATTAGCAGAGGCCAGGGAGGGCTGCCACACTACTGCAGCTGAAGTGCTACCCTCCAAATGTCACCAACAGCAAAGGGCACTTCCTCAGCCTGATCTGGGCCTTTAGCTTGGCTAAACACTTGGTCTGCAAACAGCACTGGGATTGCTCAGAACATGTGCTGGGATCTTTATGTGGCTTCTGGCTGGACTGCAGTAGGAAGCTGAGAGAGCATCACTCCAAGATCCCCTATTACTGATGCCCATGGGAATCAGGAGTCCACAGGCTCCATGGATTCATTCACTTGGCATCAGTTTTAAGGCTGCACACCATCAATTCCTTGAGCACAGACAGGGCTAGACAGCATCATCCTGCTTGGAGGCACTGCTCCTATACAGATGTTATGGGAAAAAACACGAGGGAACTCCTCTTCTTCCTGCCCCAAACAATTCCAAGAATCCCTGTAACTTTTGGGGAAGAACTTGAGAGAAATGTTGGGATTGCCTTATACATCACACAGTTTGCTATGGGCTACTCTACAAAGTAAAGAATGTTTGCCCACACAAACACCTTAAGAGGCGAATTGCAGAAAAGCATCCTACAAGCACAAGCCAGTCTCCTGTCTGCACTGAGAAGATTTGATTCACACATGAAGGAGCCCTGAAGTCACACAGCAGGAATGGCTGTGCCCAAAGAGACCCTTCCTGTCCTCTGACAGAGGCCAAAGGATCTGCAGGGACAACTGACGTGCTTGTGACTCCTCCATGAGGAGCAGCAGCTGTTACTTTAGCACATTAACATATAATCCTCCCAATTTCAGCTTAAAGCCTGCAAATAAGATCTTGTGAGTCATTCAGCAAGTTCTGCTGGGGAACTAGGACAGCTGGAGGGAACAGGAACCAATCCTACCACCCGATTTCCACCTTTCTCTGCAAGGCTCAGACATCTCTTTACCTTCTTTCCAGAAAAGTACTCACACAATCTTCATGGACCTTGGATGACCCAGAGAGGGAGGGAAGGGCTACTCATGTCAGCTTACAGAACTGAGGCACAGAGACCAGGACTGCTGCTCTTGGGAGTACTCACACTTGCACTCTGGCCATGCTGAAGTATCTATAATTTTCTGTAAGGAGCTGGAGTTATTAAAAAAAGGCCTCACCAACCCAGCTCCCTATTGAATAGTCAGAAGTAATTTCAAGCAACTATCAGCACCCTGAACAGAGTTAGGGACATGTACCAGGCTGACTAGACTTGGGAAAATTTGGGAAAAGAAAGAGGTATGCAAAACCCTCTGCACCCTTCTGCTTGGGGATGACAAGCAGCCTGGAGATCCACATCCTCGCTACCACTCTATGCCCTAAAGGATTAAGCTGTTTATTCCAAAAGTCCTGATTCTCACAAAAACTCTTGCTCCTACAGTCTCTCCTGTAAGTTTCCCCAAAGAGCTTCTTCCCTCTGCCTCCCACCAAGCAGCCTGCCATGGCACATTTACAGCCAAAGTTAACACAAACTCAAATTCCTGGCCAGGAACACAGAAGCAGCCAGCTTCTGGAAAAAATCAAAGGGGAACACGTCACTGCTAGCATCAAAGATGGAGCTTGCCAGGGTTCCTCGAGGTTATTTGTCTTGGTGCCTGCTCCCAGGAAAGCTGATGCAAAGCAGCCAATCCATCCCTGCCATCCACCACACTCCCCTGAAACGCCCACCAGGAAATTGGGCAAGAGACACTGCTTGAATATCCAGTGCTGCTCCCAGGCTGGCCAGTCACAATGCCTGTGTTTCCTTAGGAGCAGGGAAGAAGCAGCAAGAGACACTGTACATGCCAAGAGCAAGGCACCAGCATCTTTGGACTTCCACTTGAAAACAAAGAGCAAGGACTCAATCATAGCAGCATAACTTTTATCAGGCTTTATCAGTGACTGAGTGCCACCAAGAATGCTATCTGAGCGCCCCAGATAAAAACTGCATATGCAAGCAAGTGACTATCAGGACACAAAATGAACCAGAGCTCAGTGTCAATGAAACCAGTTGGACTGTGCTGCAAGCCAAGGAGGTATTCCACATTTTCCTCTGCTACGAGTAATGCCAGAATGTGGCTTGCTGGTCTCTTCTCAAAATCTTGAAAAACTTACAGGGATTTTGTGTTTAAACTAGAAAAGGTACAATGTCAGCTGAAGAACCCACTGCTGTAACAGACAGCCTGAGCCAAGGGATTTCTAACAGGTCAGCACACAACAACCAAACAGCTGAAGCTCCACCCTGAGCCAACCTCTGATTTCCTTACCATCCCAAGGGAGTTTTTTTGGAGGGCAGGTTATTTTCAAATTTTTTTAATTGCAGTTTATTTTAATGCTTGAACAAGGCACTTGGGCATGCTTGAGACAGCAGGCCTGACCATGCTGGTGGAGGGCTTTGGCATAAATTCAGCCTTTAACCACAGAACTTTAAGAGCTGGTTTGCTACTGTCCCTCTGCACGTGCGCTAGGTGGGAAACATAACATGTTTATCCTGTAACAGAATCCAGTAGCTTCACTTAAACTGCTAGTAAAGATGAACTTCACTAAGTGGTAAGGTTTAACACCAAAACAGTCATGAGGAGGACTCAAGTCCTCAGTGGTAGGTATCTGAATAGACACCTGCATGGAGGAGTTTATTTTTAGAAACAGCTGCACTGTTCAACCTCCTAGGATACTGCCAGGTTATTGCTTTATATGCCAGAGAACAGAACTTTTCCTCCTACTTATGCACCAGTGCCTCCAACGCAAAAGCTGTGCTGTGCCTGAGTCAGCTGTACTTACCTCTGTACATGCCAAAGTAGCCCTCCGACCGAATCGTTTTAATGAGGCAGTCAGATCTGCAACAGAACAGAGGGAGATGAACCACAGGACTTCAAAGGTGGGTGAGTGCACAGAAAAACAAAGCAAATTTCTTGGAGTGGTTTCCATTTCCATTCTGTCAGCAAAACCCTCAGCTGAGATGGGAGCTGCGTCAGCCTCTGAATGTGCTGTTGTTGAGGTCTGAGTCCAATTCCAACCCCAACTTCTCAGGGGCTTTGAAACCCCTGGCTCACCCTGCACACGCTGTCTGCTTTCCAAAAACACAACAGAGAAAAGTGTCACTGCAAGGGCTATTTATACAGGGTCCCCCATGGCAAATGCACATGAGATGCTCTAACAAGCAGATCCTTGTGTATGCATTTTTAAATCCAGCTCTGGAAATGAAATAAGGGGGGCGAAAACCCCCCATGCTGACTTGTTTGACTTACTCAGTGAAATCTGACACAAGGCACACAAACATGAGATGACCTGAACACTCAGTCATCTGTGGCCTCCCACGCAGATTAAAGCACGCACTTTTAACACATCCAGTCCCACAGCAGGCAGCAAGCACTCAGGATCTTGCCCTGAGGAGAGCACGGCAGGGTACTGTGCTCCAAGGGGAAACTGTCACCTTCCTCACTGCAAACACATTTACTACAAATGGGAAAACCCTGCAGAGCACTGGAATGGCTCAAAGGCTTTTGAAGGCACAGACACACACACCTAACGAATCCAAAGTCACAGTTCAGGAAGGCTGCACAGATCCCCTGGCAGAGTCTCTCTCTGGACCACAGCTGCATGAAGTTGGGATGCTGCCTTTAGGGTCTTTGGGAAGAGACAGGTACTTGCTGCAGCCACAGAGGGAGAGGTGCACATGCATGTATGTGAACATTATTTAAGGAATAAAAGGCTCTTTTAAGCAGTAATAAGAGAAGTGTGGCTGATGAAAACACAAATATATTTTTAAGAGACTTGGCAACACAAGGAGTAAACTTCTCAGCTCCACAGTAGTGGTGAGGTGGAGAAGGAAATACAGAGCTTCCTTGAGGGCTTTATGGCCCTAGGTCAAGGCTGTTTTAAAGTTATTAGTGAAGAGCCCATGCTGCATTACTGCCAGTCATGGCAAGGAGTTTTCCCTCTGCTGGGACTCTCTGAATCCTTTGGCATCTCGTCTTCCACGCACTCCACCCCAGCCCCTGAAATATGCACATACTCATCTCCTTCTTCCAAGAAGCCCCTCCAACACATCTGAAAGCCCCAGAAATCTTGGTGCACCTTTCTCCTATCCCTCACACTGCAGTGCTGGAAGGAATACATTTTCCCTGAGCCAGTGATGCTGCTTTGAACAAGCCACAGCAGGGAGAGGAGTGAAAAGAGCTGCTCCCACCATATTCACACAGCCCTGCTGCATCAGGATAGAACTTGCATGTCACTTAAAGCCCCTCAAGCTGTAGCAGAACAAATGCAGCCAAGGTCACATTCAGCTTTCTTCTCTCCCTGGAAATGAGGGAGACAACAGCCAATTAAAATGATACATAACATACCTGGGGCAACACAGCCCAAAAGCCAAGCCATCTCCAGCCCTGAGAAGTCCTCCAGAATCTTTGTCTTTTTCAAGTGAAAGGTTCCCCTGATGCCAAAGATCTCTTGAGCCAAGCACAAGTAAGTCATACTATCTTAAATTAAGTGAGCCACATTTTAAAGGAACTTGCTGCCTTCCTAGGTGTTCATCAGACACCAAGTAATTGGTGTAATGAGGAAATCTAATATTGATAGGCACACAGCATTTCCAGAAAAATAAGCCCTTGTAGCAAGGGAAACTTCCTTAGGAAAGCTAAGCCCTTCCCATTCTTAGAAGCAGCCAGTTCAAATATACAGGGTAAATCTTACATATCCCTTAACAGCTCCTCATCTCACAGCAATTCCTGCCTATGGAGCTGATTTACACTTCACTGCTGGAGGTTCAAAGCTTCTGTCCTACTGAGCTCCCTTCCATGCATGAGACATCCTAGCAGGCAGCCCCAAGAGGTGCCTACAAGTTCCTCAACCTGCCCAAATCCTTGCTGCTGTCACATGTCAGGTCAGGAGGATAAGTGATCCTCAGGGAGGTGAAGCAATCTACAGCAGGAGCAGGACATAACAAAAGGGGATGCAAAGCAAGATGGGTGGCCACAGGCCACATCCTGCCAACAAGCCAGGGCAGACTGACAGTGCAGGGAGCAAAGAGCACAGGAAGTGTCAAGGGAAGCACCAGAGCTTACAGCCTAACCTCATGTCATCAGCTAGAGTAAGGAGGCACCCAGATTAAAGCCATCAGCACAGAGAGCATTTCCTTCCATTTCCCCCTCTGCCTCAAATTCTCCTGAGCAGGTAAGAGGAAAAGCTGGTGTGGATTAGCAGGGATAAGGTTACACTAGTTCTAAACAAAGTGGTAGGAGGACAGGACATACCTCATCACTCCCAGTCCCTTCTTCCCCTCAATACCACCAATTCTTTTGGAAAATTAAGGCCTGTCTCTGGTTCCCAGGACAAAGCATCTTGTGCTGAGTGTGATACACAATCCCACAGCAGATATGCAGTCCTAAGCACTCAACATGAACTCCAAGCAAATTTGGTGGGCTGGATACACTCATGCCTTCTTTTCCTACAGGTGCAGTACCTGAGGTTTTTTGGACACAGGGAGCCAGTCTAACTATAGCATATGTCAGCCTGTAATCCTTTAAAAAGTCCATATGCAGTGATCTAGGCTGAGAATGAGCAACTCCTTCCTCTTTTTAAAACTGACACAGCAAATGAAGGATCTCCAACATCAGAGCAATGGAAACAGAAGAGAGGCAGAAATTCCCTCAGGCGCTGACTAGCTCAGCAGACTCCCTGTGTTGGGGATCAGCTGATTGGGATTCCTTGTGTTTTGGTTCTGAGCCCGGGCAGTAGAGAACAGGCTGATCCCAAGCAAGGGATGCAAACAGATGTGCCCTCTGCAGAGGACTCCTCTGCTCAACTCAGCAGCCTCAAGAGCTGCACTATTTGCTTTATCTGCTCTAGCACAGCTTGGCTCCAGACTGTCCCCTGGCTTTCCTGAGGACAGCCCAGTTCCTAGAGATGCTGAGCTCACCTGGAAGAGGTAACAAAGTGGAAGGACTCCCCGTGGAAAGTCCTGAGGGATGGTGCCCATGTGGGCAGTACTCACAGGCTGCTGTACATCCGTTGACCATTCTGCTGGTTCTGCAGGCGAGTTTTTGCCAGGTCAATGGGAAATACACAGGTGACCCCAATCAGCCCAGCTATCCCTCCATTGATCAGCTTGGCAGGTAAACTGTAAGGGGATGAGATAGAGAAAAACAGATGTCTTAGTGTCTTAGCACAGGTAATGCCAGGGAAGGGAAAGAGGAAAGAGCTGAGCTCTTTAGCGTGACCAGAGATAATGCATCACTGCGAGACAAGGCTGTCCTCCCCAGCACAAAAGCTCTTCCACAAAGCAAAGCTTGGTTCCTGCTGTGCATATGAGGAGGCAGAGAAAGCAGCACATACCACCACCAGGACAAACCACTGATGAGTGGAGAAGAGCCAAACACCTAACCCACACATTGCTACACGTTACTACAGCCTAGCTACACACACTACATTACAGGAGCAGTAAAAAGCCCTGTGGCTCAGGACCTGGGGATTTCTGTTGTCCCTAGAGGAGAAAAGATTAAGTGCTATACTATCTACCACGTGGGCAGCCTTCAGCAGGTTTACTGACAAACGCTTTCCTGCACCACAATTGGACCCACAGCTAATGAGAGGTTCGTGACACATCAGCTGCTGCCATCATGTGGGAATGGGCCCAGCAGAAGCACCCAGCTGGCAGACACAGAGCAGATGGCCACAGTCATGGGAAACTGCTTCCAGAGCCACTGCCCAGGGCCAGGGGAACACACAGAAAGCAGCAGCCTGGGGAAACCACCGGGCTGGCAGCCTGCACGGCCGCAGATGTGGAGACGTGAGCTCACACCTCGGGGGGAAATCAAAACCTGGCTCGCTGCATGTGCATCTGAAGAATGGGCTTTTGCAACTCCCCTCTGTGCTCCCAGAGAATTCCTGCAAGTGGCACTGAGTGAAAGCCACATCAGCTAAACATGGGTTCCCAGCAAATTCAATTAAGAAAAATGTCCTGCACTTACATGCTCAATAAACCACTGCACACAGAGACAAAGAAAGCCTGTTTGAGTCAGCTCCCTCCAGTAAAGCACAGGATACGGCTCCCTGAACACAGGATGTGTCAGATAGTACACTGCTGGCTGACAGCAGACCTAGACTGCAGCTGGGTAAGCATGCAAGGCCTATCCTCCCACTGAGGGAATCAGCACACTGCCTTCCATGATGGTGACTTGCTGCTTTGGATGGGGGGACAGACTGCATTATCCTCTGGAAACAGCAGTGCAGAGGCTGGCTGAGGCATGGTGGAGTGAAGCCCTGCAAACCTTCCCCCCAACAGCCCTCCAGAGCACTCTGCATCAAGGGGAAAACACAGAGAGGATCAATAAGCAGCCATGCTTGAGGGAAAGGCAAGATATGGAGACTCAAGGTTTCAACTTGAAGGGTCCCTGAGGGAAGCAGACAAATGAGGGATGGAAAAAATATAAAAGCCTTTGTCCACAAGTGCTAAGCATGGTCTTGACACCTCAGGACTGTCATACTGACACACCTCAACACGTCTGCTGTCCTGCACCTAAAGCTGCTTCCTCCTCAACACCTGTCAATACAACACATACACAGCTCCAGGGCTGGCACAGCTGGAAGAAGAGGTGCTAAGGACATGCAGACAGACCTGAGCTCAGCCTACTGCTCCGAACTAGACAGTGCTGACTGAGATTAAATCAGCACAGTACTACAGGAAGGCAGGCCCAAATCAGTGCACAATCTCAGTGAAGAGCCAGGCCTTCAGACCTCTCCACCTCCACTGTTGCCTCAGGGATCTTTGTGCCAGAGTCTGACAATGGAGTAGATTTGCCTGCAAACTTCTACACTCAACTTGTTCTCAGGACATGGGAAAATTTCAAACAGTAAACTTCACTTCATTGTGCTCTCCTTATTTAACCCACAGTCACACTGAAGGAGGAAGTTAGAGACCAGATAAAAGTGTGCCAAGATGGCAACACCACGGAGAAGGAAGGTGTTTGAAGACAGGATCACCTCAGCCTCCCAAAATTCAGCTCTGAAGTCACTGTTGGCAGGTCACAGACTGTGAGGCACAACCAGTGCCCTCTTCCAGCCTCAACACTGTCATCACTTCTCTAAGTGTCCCTGAAACACCTGGGACGGGCCAACACTTGTCTTTCTCAACCTGTTCCAACAGTGAAATCATCACAGGGTTTATATCAGGTGGGACTGAGACACAGACACAAAGGTCCTGCCTTATGCTACTGTAATTGCAAGAGATTCCCCAATTTCAGCCCAGACCCCAGCCGTAAATGGGAATGGTCTGACATGCCTGGGCAAGCCAAAAATTTGAGGCTGCAGACAGCCTCTTCCTCTGCCTGTGTGGGAGAAAGCCTTGCTCAATACTCCCATCACACCTGAATCTAAGCATCCAGATCTCCCCTTGAACACTGCAGGGGGAAACCAGTACTGATGGACTATGGGGCAGTATCCAGCAAGACTTCAAGATTAAGTTCCAGAGGTACTGCTGCAGAAATGCAGTGCCCTTGATCTCACCTTGCAGCAAAGCACTGCTGTCGATTTTAGTCTTTTGCTATCAATTTTGTTCTACTAAGGAGTGACAGGAACAAATTTCCTTGGCTTGGCTGCCTATGACCACTGCAGACATATGGTCCCATCGACTGGAGAGATGACCAGAGCAGGAGAGGTGAGGGATTTGAGGCACAGAGGGGAACATGAGACAAAGACCACTGCACCTGAATCACAAGCTTTTTCCCCTGTGGCTGAGTCATCCCACTTCACATGTCAGTGCTTTCTGCTCACTCAAGGGATAAGAATCCTCTGTGCCTGGTCTCTCTGTCCTATTTAGCTTCTGCACAGCTACTGCCTCTCACTACCTACGAGTGCAGGGCTTAGTGAAATGGGGACAAAGCAGGCTAGCATGCAAATGAAGCCATTCGCTCAGTTTAATACAAGGAGGAATACAAATGCATCCCAGTTCTCCTCTTCTGGTGTTCCTCCTCAGCCCTTTTAACTAGTCCCTGTTGCCAGCAAGCTCCTGCTCACACTGCCAAAAGCACACTGGAGGAGCCAGGGCACATCCTGTAGGACATGCCTCTTCTTGTAGGACATGTCTCTTCTTTCTTCAAAATACCAAGCTTCAAACAGTCACAGATGTCTGATCATTTTGCTTTGCTGAGGTTATCAGGAACATAGACCTGCCAGACCATGGAGGTGAATCTCAGCACGCCCTTCATGGGTGTGTTGGAAGAGTTCCAAGTGCTTTCCAAACTGGGTAGTGGATGATGGCCAAATCTAGGCACACAAACACTCCACAAAGCTGTATTTTTATCAGCACAGCTCAGGACTGTTTACATTTGCAGAAGACAGGCGTACAGGAAGATATCCTAATCATGGCAAACGCTAAGAAGGGGCAGCTCTCTTGCCTGCAGCATTCAGACACTGCCAAGTCCTGTCCCTCTGTCATCACGTTTCCTTTACCCACTCACCCCACCTGTCCTGAGCTGGTAACCTGGAAAAGTAGATGTTAGAAAAGCAACATGAAAATCCCCACAGGAGTCCCACAGCACGCAGGAGTCACTTAGCTGTGGCAACTTCAAAAGCAGCAAAAAGTTAAACCCACATGGAGGACTGTGCAGATCCACCTGACACAGCTCTTAGGAAGCAACAGGTAGAACTGTGTCCTTCCAGGAAATGAATCCCAGTTCATTTCCAGAAAAGACTCAAATCCAGCTTTTACCAGAACCAAGCTTCCATCGTGCACACTGTCATTAATCATTGTTGGTACTTCATGTTCCTGCTATCACTCAAGCCTTGACTGTCTATAGAGTAAGGGCACAAGGCAGCATGGACTTTGTCATTACAAGTACTACATCCTGGGCAAGGACCTGGCTTTGCTCCCTTGATGCCAGCAGCTGAAGTCAGCAGGACAGGATGACCTTTGAAAGAAGAAACAAAAAGGAATGGACTCATGCAGGGTAGAAAGCAAAGGGTAGAAAGAAAAGACAATGAGAAAAAAAAGAACTGAAGAAAGCAGAAATGTGACAACATGGCAGAGACAGAAAACAAGAGAAGGTTCAAAAAAAGCAGGTAAGAAAGGAAAAGAGAAAGAATCAAAATTGTTAAAGGCTGGAAGAGATGATCAGGTGATTTCCTCCAATCTCCTGGATCCAAAATGAAGAAGTCTAAAATATTTTAAAAGAAAAACGTAAAAGCACAATTTAAAAACAAAAATTTAAAAGTTACCTGATCTGTTTATCAGCCATTTAATTCAAAATTGATCTTGTTAAGAAATGAATCTGTTCCTTCAAATCGTTCTTTTCCAGTCGCTTCTTTCTCACTTCAGTTTCTTCCTGGGAAAGGACAAAAAGACACCAAGAAAACAAAGTTGAGACACACTCTTCTTAAAGCTCAGGGGCTACTTGGCAGGCAGGCTGTATGGTTAGGACAGCTGGGGGACAAGTGACTTAAGGGAGCACCTGATGTCCTCAAAGAGGAGGCTGAGCTCCAGAGGGAGCCTTATAAATGTATGTGTGTAAATATAAATATACAAGGACATATGGAGGGAAGAGCTGCCAAGGTCATCAGGTTCTAGCAGCATGCGAGGAAGGGCAGCAGCCAGGCAGGGCAAAAGCTCTGCCCAGCAGCCAGGACAGCCGTGTCTGTGACATCTCTCAAACTTCAGAGAGCATTTCACACCTTAGCATGTGCATCCCCAACCCACTGCAGGTCCACCCAGCCAGCCCAAGACAGTCAAGTGTCATCATGAGACTTTCAGCACCTCCCTTCACATACATGCTGTGTCCAAAGGACAGCCTTCAAAAAAACTGCCCTTCCAGAGGTTACTATCCTCCCCTATTTCCAAGCTTAAACAGACCATGTTCAGTCTTGTGCCAAAACTCTCTTTTCAGCAATGCCTCTCCCTCCCCACTGATGCCACTGTGCCCTTTGGACTCTTCCTCTTAGCTCAGTGCCAGACTGCAGGAACCAGTTCTCTCTAAAACTCTTAATTGTTACTGTTTAATGAGAGCTGTTAGAAAACACCACACAAAGAAATCTGGACACCAGAGAAAATTTCAGAAGTGGCCACAACTTTCAGCTTTCTGGAAATGTCTTCATCTCCTGACCTCCAGCCTGGGAACCAGACACCCTATGCTTTCTGCAGGTGTCTCAGCAGTATTCAGCCAACTTCCTTCCTCTCCTCTTTCACCTGGTGGATGAAACCTGGATGCTGAGCCACAGCAAAGGAGGTACCTTTGCCTTTAGTCTCTGGAATGAAATTTGCTTCTTTACTGCAGATTTCCTAAGCCACACAGAATCTCATATCCAATAGAGTGGCTTACAGTCGACACTTCTACTCTGGAGATACCTTTGGCTCCCAGTGCATTGCTGAGAATAAAAGGTCCCTGAAAGTGTGAAGAGCTAGTGATGGTGCAAACAGGAATGGGAAGGAGTTCAGGTCCCCCTCCAGTTATAGCAAGTGTCAAGGACAGGACAGCATGAAACCATTTATACAGTTCCACTCTTGGACAACAGGAGACTGAAACTGCCTTTTCTGCAGACCCACAATCAGCTAGAGCCGTGAGAGATCAGCACATGGAGCTCCCTAAGGAAAGGCACTCCTCCTCAAAACACTGCCCACCAAACCAACCTCACCCACTGCACCATGCTGTTATACCTTCTGTGAGCCCTCTTCACACAGCTTACCTCATCTCAATTGATCAGCGGCTGCAGACCTTAAAAAGCTCCAGATCAGCTGAGTCTACACTTTACAAGTGAAAATCACTTACACTCTTCATTATATATGCTTTCATATGCATGTCCACATGAGCAGCTTAGTTTAGGTCAATTTAATTTTCTATCAAATTAGCTGGTAGAAGATAAAAATATAAAAATACAGGAAGACCAGTACCTGAAAGCTTGTAACACTGCCATGAACAAGCTGTGAATCATGTAAACTCACTTGATAATGTCTACACCCACTACAAACTTTTGTTTATTGAAACAATTGATAAAATATCACAATATCACAATATTGATAAAATACATGCACCAAGTGGTCCTGATAGCCTGCTCCAAGCACTGGCAAAATGCCCCCCTTGTTGCCTCTGCTGCACCCTTCCATACAGAGGGGCATTCAAGAGGTCAAGGATTCCCCACAAAGAGCAACAGCAAGAAAATACAGCAAGGCTGCCAGTATTCACCACAGCCAGGCTGCCAAAAGAGTGAGAGACCAAGATGGACACACAAACACATCACAGGGCTGTTTCTTACCTGCTGGCACAAGTAGGGTAATGGAGTCCCTCTGCACCAAGAGGGACTTGGGACAGCTAAGTTTAGTTCTCTCTGGCCTTTTTTCCTTTTGACTTTTGCCTTCAGCTCCCCACCTGCCCAGTAACTACAGAGTCCTCTGCAGCTGCCTGATCCAGCTGGAAAACTGCTGCTGCTTCCCACCAGGGAACAGATGCTCTTGCTGCAGCTGCACAGCAAGACAGGGTGAAAACAACCTTCCTGAGTTTAAAACTGGGCAAAGGTACAGGTTTCCTTGGTGCTGGCTGCACCAGCAAATACCAGGACTAGTATCATCACCCCTAACAAAAGCCACTCAACTCGCGGACGAGCGATGGGAAGTGAACAATGTGATCATTTTACAGCAGACACCAGCACTTGATAACTGTTTAAACAGCACCTGGCACAGCAGAGGCCTGAATGTCTGCAGCCAGGGGATTTTAATGAATTAAGGGATTTTAATGCAATGAAGTGGAAAGCTTATTTGAGCTCTGTTTGTTTAAACAGAGCTCCAACCAATGATCATTTGCAAAACAAACCCTAAGTCACCCCAAGCTCAATCTGACCACTTTGCTGTGATCTACAGAACTCCCTGAGTCCCTTAAATGAGGGTGAATGCTGAAGCCTCCAGTGGCCTGGTCAAGGAGTTTCTGAGTTGAGCCAGACCCCAGCTGCTTCCAGGGTAGGAAAATAGCTGCTACTGTTCTGCAGTCTAAGAGGGGGAAAATCAGACTGGGAAGAGAATGACAGGAATTTTATAGGACATTTATAAAACAAATCCAGAACAAACAACACTATACATTTAACCTAGAAAGGAAAGAGATTAAATAAAGACCTAAGTACATCTTCCCAGGAACACAGGGCTCTCAGGAGCCAAAAACTGCACCTAAAAGCAGGCAAGCATCTGCAGCCAGGCAGGGTGTAGCTCCAAGGCTTCCTGTGGGAGAAGTGTCAGGGAGCAGGTTTTGCATCTTCCTAGGAAATCTGCCATCAGGACCTGCACTGGGACAAGCCAGCACCAAAAAGGTGATGCTGCCTCAGAAAGTCTTTGTATGGTTAAACTTCAGGACAATGCCACTGTGGGAACTGGGAACCTGTACGGTAAAAGGAACTGAGGCACTGGGAGGAAACTGGTAGTAGGTGAAACAAGAGTCATCAGAGAGGCACCTGAAAGCCACAGAGGCTGAGCAGCCTTCATGGAACAGGATCCAAAATTGAACATCCCATAATTAAGTGAGTGAGAACAGCATGGGAGTATTTCCTTCCTAGAGTGCTTTTACACAGCTAGGCATGGATTAATGCCCCATTACTTGCACACCAGGACATCCCTTTTACATTTATTAAAATGATCAGGCAAATTAGTTTCAGAGCCACACGCACACCGAAGTGGTGCGAATGGCCCGAAGCTCATGCTGACACATAAATAGACCAGGAGCCTCCCCAGTCCTGCCTTTCCCTTTTCTCACTTCCCAAAGGTCAGCTCCAGACAGTGACAGAACAACCACACTAGAAGTACCACAATGCAATCCTGGACAGCTCTGCATGTATCTGGTCCTCACAGCCTAAGACACTGCAGAAGTAGTGCTATTTTTCTCCCCTGCCTTGCCACACATCTCCCACACAAATCAGACAATGAGGCTTTCTCCAGGAAGGCCAACCTTTGTATCTGCTCTCCTCATCCCATGGGGCATGAACTTTCACCCTTCAGTTTTTGCCTTATCACCTGAAGGAAAAGTGCTTACTAGATCATCCCAGTCCAGCATGAGGCATGGAGGAGAACACAGAGACCTCACTGGGTCTCATTAATGCATCACACCAGCAAGCTTGCACTGGAGATACAGGTACCCAATATCTCCACAAGCCAGGACATCACAGGAGAAGAAACAGGTTAAACTTACCCACACCTCTCTGACCTTGCTCATTGCATTTAGTGCCACCACACTGCCCTGTAGATGAGGGTCACCACCTCTACCTCCAGATTGAGCTGAGCACAGCACCCTCCTCCTCCTGCTCTGCCTCTACCAGGCTGCCAGAGCCACAGCTGGCATGCTCCAAGCCAGATGTGGGTTCCCAGTCCACCAGCTCCCCCAGTCCTGCCAGCAGCACCCCCACTCCTCCCAAAGGCCAGCTCCTCGCTTCTGCCAGCTCTCCCATTTCCAGAACCCCTCCCCAGCAGCCCCAGTGCAGCTGAGCACATCCTCTCAGACTCAGACTGCTGCACATACTGATTTATCTGAGCACATACAGGCTGCAGGTTTGACAGAAAACCTTTAGCAAATGTCAGCTGGTGCTGTGGCTGAAGAAAACAAATCTGTCTTTTCCCTACACCCAAACGTGTTCCCATCCCTGATTTCACACCAGCACAAATATTTATGTTGGGCAGTCAGACAGGAATGAGATAGACCTGAAGGCCAGCACATGCTGGAGCTGTCACTGAAAGCCAACATCCAAACTACAACCTTGACTTTAGAATAAACAGCAGGAGGGGAAGTCAGGACTCCCACATATTGCTATTTGTCTTGAGAGTGAACTAACTCAAAACCCAGTGAGAGAAACTGATATCAAGAAGCAGGGCTCAGAAGGTGAGCAGAGGAAGCAAAGCTGAGCCAGCATCCACTGTGTCAAAGGACACAGCCACACAACCATTCACAGCCAGGGATGGCAGGGGGAATCAATCAGCAGTGAGTACCTACTGGGAGAGGAGGAACCCCCTGGGATCAGCACACTTTCCTTCACAGCACAAATGCATCTGAAGGTGTAGACACTGCCAAATTTTGTTAATGACTGGAGCAAAGCTGTCATCACAATAAGGTTTAAGGTGTGCAAAATAAAACTGCAAATATTTCCTGAGAGAAGCTGCTTTCTAAATTCAGTCACAGACTGTCTAAATGACAGTCACAAAATGCACAAGGGAGCTGGCACCAGGTAATGTCACCTGGGGACAAGTTGTCAACTTGCCTGCTCAGGACATTTTGGGACAGAGGGGTTGGTAAAGAAAATAGGTGGCAGTTTAATCTGCTGCCTGCTTGCCTTCAGGCCCCTGAAAGCAGGGACTGCCATGAATTTCCTTGCAGGACCTGGCAAGGCATTAGCCCTGAAGAAAACAAAGCAGCTCTCAAACACGCAGGTGAATGCTCCCCACTGCCACAGTGTCACCTCTCCAGCTGCACAGGGGACAGCACGGCCCCTTCACACCGTTCAGCCAGACTGAAGACAGAGCACACACAAACTCACCTGCCTGGTGGTCAGCAGCCAGCTGTACCTGCACCACACTGGGCTGTGGGAGCACAAGCCAAAGGCAGCCTTCTCCCCACAGAGGAGATGAAAGGCCAAAGTACCAGCGGGGAGGTGCCATGCCCGCCGCCTGCACCATTGGCCGCTCACACCCTCTGGGGACAGGCTCAGAGCCAAGGCACCCACCAGCTGCCAAGGCACGGGACACAGAGCCTCAGCGTGCAGGGCACTCCTCCCTGACAGCCCCTGCTCCAGCAGTCCCTTCCTATCCTCCACAACTGAGCTCTGTGCAGCTTCCCTCAGGATGGTCAGGATGGTGTCCCCCTCCACTCCCTCCTATCACAGTGAGAACAGCCAGGCTGGCACCCTTGCAAAACTGCAGGCAAACTTTTCTTCCATATTCAGCTCCACTCTCCCTGCACACTGGGCAGCCTTAACTTCATGCTGAGAGACATCATGAAGAGAGAATGCCTCAAAACATCTCAAAACATTTGTGTGCCACAAAGGAACAGGTGAATTCCCTGGCTGAGGGCATGTTGTAGAGGTGATTGGCATTGCAACTGCAGGTGGTGGCAGTATAGATTTACCTGAATGCCCACAGGGGGGAAAAAGAGGAACAAAACTCTCAGTTAGCAATGAGGACTCCTGAGCTTGCATTCCAGCTCCATCACTGACTTGCCCTTCACCTACAGAAGGATTTCAAACCACAGCTGGCAGCCTGAGGAACACTCTGTGTCTATGACAACATTCCAGCTTGTGAAAAAAACAAGCCTCGAACAAAAACAATCCAACATCTTAGCAGACATGCTTGCTTACCACATTCAGACCAGTGCAGTCACCCATAATGTTGCAACACAAGAGGATTCACAGCAGGGAAATGTCTCAGGGGACAATCCTGCAAGCCCCTGGGACTACAGCAATATCCTATATTCTGATATGGCACACACACTGTTGCAACTATCCTCTCCACCAGGATTTACTTGAGACTACAGGAGATTCACACAACAGTAGCAAGATTTGCCTACTGCCCTCAGTCACCAGGGTCACCTCTTTTAAAAGCAAAGGAGTTAAGACATCAGGCAGAACCTTGACTGCTCCTGGCAGCTGCCCCTCTGTCTGCCTGGTCCCAGCCACACCAGGAAAAGCCAGCACAGCTGCTGACTCCAAAGCAAGGATTAAAGTGCATGGAGCAGCAGGTATCACTGAAAGCAAAGGGACAAAACAGCAGGGAACCAGGTGGGGAACTTCCTGCCTCTAGGCAGTAAGAGTAGGAGGAACACACCCAGTTTTCCTACTCCTTCCCTTTGGGCTCTCCATCCTGCTGGAAGCACAGGCAGGCCCCCCACTGCCAGTACAGCATCATGCAACTTTCCCTGCTTTGCTGAGAAATCTTTCACAGTAAGTAACAACAAGAACACAACAAGAACCTGCTGTTACCTCTGTGAGAGCTAAGGCTTGGAGCAAGGCCTCCAAAAAGCACTGTGAGAAGAAAAAGAAGTGCCTTCCTGACCTGAAGAGCTTCTCCAGGCCAAAAAACTCCAGCAATTTACTCAGATTAGCAGAAGCCATTTGTCCTATTGCTTAACAAAAGGAGCCCCATGGAGGCCTCTTCTTGCATCAGCATGACCCCTTTAACACTGAGATGCCAAACCATCTGCCAAGACAGAAAGACTTGGGGAACAGGCCTGTGCTGGTCTGGAACACACACCAGATATACCCTTCGACTTTGCATGTCTTGGGTAACTGCCCTGGATCAAGAGACAGCCAGCTAATGCTCATCTTGAAGTTGGGCATGGGTATCAGTACTGCAGCACACCAAAAGGCCCCAGTGCCTACCTGGGATCTCTCATTTTAGGGGCTGCTCTGACCTTCAGTCACAGAAAGTCCCTGTCCTGGAGGTTTTGCAACTTAGCTGAAAGATGGATGAGTAAGGACAGCCCTTAGGAGAAGTGACTCAGCCAGGGCTCACAGGGGAAGTCTTGATATCAAAGACATTGGAGATGTTAGCTGAAGGAACCAGAGGGAAGGTTCCAGCAGGACAAATGAGCTTGCAATCATCTTATTGAGAACACATAGAATCTTGCTCCACTGAAGGACAACACATTAAAAAACTTTTAAGGCAGTATCTTCCCTCAAAGGAATCAGACAACAGGTCTAAAAGTGCTCACAGCACCCCTGGGAAGACTGAAGGGAGCAAAGGAAACCCATGGGGAGCTGCTGACACTCTTCCCACCTCAACCTGCCTCCTCTTAAAGTGTTCAAAAAGGCAATTGGGTCAAGTCTCAAAAGACCTGGCTCTTCTGCTCTGCACAAATGCCACATCAAGCATGCTGCCCTGCTGCCCTGTCATTCCTATGAACACTTACAACACAAGTAACAAGCCTCTAAATTTAGGACAACTACTCATGCTCAATGCAAACTGTCTTGGAGTAGGTGCCAGAGGGCTGAAAGCCCTATATATATATAAACAAACTTCTACATTAAATGGTTATTTAAATTAAGATTATAATAGGCTAGGTTATTCTGCAGCTGCAGAACCAGCAGTAGAAGCATAAGCTAATAGAGAGACAGTAAAATGGCCTGCATATGATCATGCTGGTGTATAAAAAAGTGCACCTTGGATGTTACTGGACAAATGTAAGTGGCTGCTCATTGCAAGTAATGTTCCTTTCCAAGTGCCACCTGAGAAATCATGTAGTCATATGTTAAACTGATGCAATTCTAAATATTTTTAAATCCACTTTCCTCTTGATCTGTTCTCTGTACCAGGTTTTATGAAACTACAGCTTCAGAGACATGCAGCATCAGCTGGAGAGAGAAGACAACTTTGCTGAGCTTTTGGAACTCTGGCAGATGGGAGAGAGAGCAAGGAAAACAATTAAGAACTTACATAAATCACTTCTTTTCAATAATCTGTGGTGGGCAACAAAAAGGCAGAGCCAGCTGACAGTGACAGACAGACCAACCCTTCGAACTGGAAGGACATACTGTGGAGAAAATAAGTGGTGCAAATCCTTCTCTTGGGTACTCTGCTAAGAGGTTGAGTAAAAAAGTTCCCCCCCTCCCATTTTATAATAATCACCATGTACAAAGTGATAATTAAAAACAACCAACCAAGAAGCCCAAGGGGAAGTTAAGGGCTGGATTCTATCTCACTCAGTAGGAATGAGGTAGAACACTGAGCTGAAGTCCTGGGGCCTGAAAGGGACCATTCATTCCCCAATGAAACCAGGGCTCTTGGCTCTCTGCTTTCTCTGCTGAAAGAAAGGGGTGCCAGTGACCCTGCTGGGAGGAAAAAGCATCATTTCAGGCCAAATTGCAGCAGTACCTCACCAGAGCAATGCTCAACCCACCACAGAGCTGTTCCTGTTGGATGCCCTAAAGTGTGTAGTCCTGGGGTGGTGCTGGCTCATTGCAGCCAAACCAGAGGCTGCACAGGGGAAGGTCACTGACAGCTCAGGTCACTGCTGTGCCCACAGTGGACTCCTGGCAGCCCTGCCCTGGGGCTAGCATGGAGAGTGGCTTGGTGAGATGTTCTGTCAGCTGCCACTACTTCCTCCTGGATTGCTGGGGATCTTTTCTGCTCTCCTGGATTGCAGGGGACATTTTCTGCTCTCTCCATCCCTGTCTACCAGCTCAGGGGGCCAGCTGTCCTATGGATATTTAGTTTTACTGGTAAAGACTGAGACAAAGAAGGCATTAAGCACCTCAGTCTTATCATTGGCCTTCATTGCTGTTTCCTCTGCATCCAATAAAGGATGGGAATTCTTTCTAGTCTTCTTTTTTGTTGTTGGCATATTTATTAAAACACTTTGTATTACCTTTCACAGCACTGGCCAGATTGAGCTCTAGCTGAGCCTTTCTAGTTTTCTCTCTGCATGACCTAGCAATGTCTTTTTACTCTTCCTGAGTCACCTGCCTCTTCTTCCAAATGTTGCAAATCCTTTTTTTGTCCCCCTTGGTTCCTGCAAAAGCTCCCTATTCTACTAGGCCAGTCTTCTTTCCCACTGGTTCATCTTTTGGCACATAGGGACATTCTGCATCTTGAAAATTTCCTTTTTAATCAGGTCTGGGGGGCAGCAGCCCTGCTAGGCTCTCTGACCAGCTGTGTCAGAAGAAATCTTCCACACAGTCCATGAATCTCCTAGACTGTCTTCTCTCTGCTGTGTCAAGCTTCCAGCAGACATCCAACAAGTCTCCCACAAGAACAAGGGCTGGCAATCATGAAGCAGCTGCTTATAGACCAATTCATCTGTCTCTTCATCCTGGTTGGGTGGTCTGTAACACACTCCCCCCAGGGTGTCTGCCTTTTTAGCCTTCCCCCTAATTCTCACCCACAGGCACTCAACCTTATCCTCACAACCCTTGAGCTCTCAGTCCTAACAGACAGTGACTGTCTTTCCTTCCTTGACTGTCCCTCCTGAAGAGCATATCCACTGCAGCACTCCAGTCATGGCAGTCATCCCACCACGTTTCCATGATGGTGCCTACGTCACAGCTTTGCTGCTGCCACACTCCCTCACAGCTTCTTGTGCACCTCCTCACTGGCAGAGCGTGGGAAACTGCAAAGTCCTTGATTTAGAGTGAGCAGTACCTAGCAGCAACAAAGATATCAGCATCTTATCAACATTGTTCTCTTACAAATTCAAAACAAATTCAAAAGCACTGTACCAGCTACTAGGAAGATTAAGTCTATCCCAGACAAAGCCACAACATTGGCTAAAATGGAAAAAACCTCCTGTCTTGGTGTATACCAAGCATTCCACAGCTTTGAGCCAGGATGAGCTAAGCAGTGTCCCTTCCTGCTCCTGAAACAAAGGAAAAAGGAGGTGGGGAGGGAAATCATCATCTCTGGGCAGCATCTGAGGTACCCCAGCAGGTATTCATCTTCTCCCAGATTTTTTTTGGTTTTTTTCTCCCCCCTGCAATACGTGTTTGAGGAATTGCACATGGGCACCCCTGCAGATCCTCACCCATTCCATCTCCTAACCCCACATACCACTCACAGAGCTTTCATTAAAACATTGAGCTCTCCTGAGCACAGGCTCTAAGAAAGTAGAAATTAAGTTTATCTGCTTCAACCTGCTGCAGCAGGTTTGTGTGCATCCCTGGTCACTCCATAGAGATTTCAGATTTGTTTTCCTTCTGTGCCTCCCAGGAGGTCCAGGTTCTCAGCAGAGATGCAAGCCAAAACTCACCATCTCTGCTGGAGTCTGGGGACTTGGTCCCCTGCCAGATGCAGCAAGAGGACACATTATTACAAGTACATATACATTTTGGTTCCCTTTCCTTGGGTTTCCTTGTCCCTTTGATTAACAACTTCATCTTCTCAATAGTACTTCTGCACAGGCCAAGAACAGTCCAGGCTTTTCAAGCCCAAGATTACTAGGTAGAAACAGCAAACAGGTAAAATAAGAAGAGGGAGTAGGAGCAGGCAGGACACCTGCATCTCACCCCGTTACTTGTAGAAAATCTGACCAAAACACTGTAAGCACATCAACAGCTTTCCAGTAGCATTCTTCCTGCTCCTCCTCTGAGCTTGTGCTCACCACAAAGAGCACAACCTGTAATCAGTGAAGAAGGGAGAAGAAGAGAAGAAATGCAGAAAGTCTTCTGTGCATGCATAGTGGTCTTGGCTGACAAAAGCCCCCAAAATGCTTAACTCACTAGTTTTAGAATCAGTGTGGGAGTTTACTATCCCACATGCAGAACTACTGGAACAGATCTACACGTCACCATCCTGGACTCACAGAATGCATCACTCCAGAATGGTGGAGCACAAACCATAACCTGCAGCTTCTGTGAAAAAAGGAAGCAAAAAAAACCCAAAAAACCCAAACAAAACCAAAACAGAGCCTCCAAACACCTGGCAGCAAACACCCTGGCAGCATTCTATGGGACCTAGCTAAATGCTGTGCATGGCAAGACCCAGAACAGTGAAAGGAACCAAGTGCTGCAGCAAATGAAATTACTTCCAACTGTTTTTGTCCTTTTACAAGATCCTTGCTCTTTTGCAGTCTCAAATACGAGCAGTGCAAGAATACACTAGCAACGTCCTCTGCCTCAAAATCACCAGGGGGAAATAGGGTAGACAATGAAGCAGAATTACTAGCAGTACCTAGATTATAACCTGATTGGAGCAGAGTTCAAGCGTGGGTTGCTAAAGTTTATTTCTGTAAATTTCCGCCTCCTAGTCTGTGTCATATTTCGCTGATTCATTCTACAAATCCTTTTCTACCGACAGAGTAGAGCATAGGAAATATCCAGGGCTGGTTGTTTAGTAAACCTGCACTGAAAGTTCCCTTCCATCTACTGTGCCTGCTGCTAATTCCCTTCACAGCTCTGCTCATTAACAAAAACACAACACAATAAAAGAGAACCGCACACATACACACCTCGCCCAAATTTCATCCATACTCGCTGGTCCTGAGTCAGCACCAGTGATTAACTGTTGCCATGCATTGAGGAGGACACGGTTATTAAATTAATAGGGCTGCTTAACCTGGCTACAAATATACATAAGTTCTTTGTGCCTTAGTGAGCTAATAAGGCATGTGCTAATTACATTAATTCAAACAAGCCCAGCATGCCCCGAGGGCAAAGGGAGAGAAGGGTGCAGCAAACCCAGGCTGTTTCATAATAGCTGTGAGAGAGCGGAAAGTACTTGCCTTGACACAGCTTTTGGAGAAGCACGGGAGCGCTGTGGCTGCCACCCTACGGCTCACTCAGCCCAGCTGCTGCCTGGTTCATGTGCAAAATCCCTGCTCATTCACCCAGCCCTTGGTGCAATGACAGGCACAGGGTACTCTCTCTGAAGAGCCAGTTTATCTCTTACTCTGTGGCACAGAGTACTGCAAGCCTTTGGGATGATGATGCTTTGGGACTGTGAGTCTGGAACCCTGCTGGCAGCCCCCTTCCCACAGTACCACATGGCACTGGCAGCCTCAAGCCCTGGAGCAGCACCAAGGGCTGCAGGTCACCCATCATCCAGCCATGTGATGCTCCTCGTACAATCCCATCTCCTCCCCATCCCCAAAGACAGCTCAGCCAGACAGGCAGCATGCACAGTCTGCAGTGGGACCTTAACCAAGTTAGGCAATCCCAACACACTCCCTAAATCTATCTGGCAATGGAGGCAGGCAGAAATACAGCTGGACCACGTCAAAATGGCAACAGAGCCTTCATAAACAGAACAGGCTGCAGTAGGGAGAAGCAACAGTCCAGCAGGCAAGACAAGGTTCAGTTATGCTCAGAGAGGAGCATCCCATCTCTCCAGCCCAAGGGTAAGCAAATCCCTAACCTCTGTCACCTCTAGAGAGGAAAGCTCAGCATCAGCTGAGTTCACACTGAGGAGTCTGCTAGGAACTGTTACCACTTCCTGGCATGCAAGGGAAGGAAAGGAAGAGAAGAGGAAGTTGGTCATATTTCTTGGCACCTCCAAGGACACAAGCTCACCAAGTGCTTTCTGGAGGATGTGCTTTTCCTGTAAGCACTAGGGGACTGTGCTGGAGCAAAGCAAAGGTGTTAGCTTTTTTTTCCTCTCTTCCCACTTCTTCCTATGCTGCATGTATCTAGTGGTACACAGGGCTATTCCTACCAGATATGAAAAAGCCACCACCTTCCTCTAGCTGGTATGCTATGTAAATTTTAAGTGTTATAAAGGCATGATGCATCAAAGGTCTCTCTGCATCAGACAGAATCTACAACCAGGCACCAGGTGAGAGCCAGTGCTGTGGAAGAGCAGCACAACCCTTTTTTTCTGCACAAAGAGGTACTGGTACAGGATTGATGAAGTCTTGACAGTGTGTTGGCAGAGAAGGTGCAAATATTTTCATGAAGGGAACAGTACCAGGGATTTTTAGCCCCTGGAAAATGCCACATGATTTACTTTCCCAGCAAATACTGGTTATTCAACCACTTGTCCAGCCTAACTTCAGACTACAGCTCTTCCCTTACCCAGCAATTCAAAGAACTCATTTTGGACCAGGCCTATTCCCAGGTCATGTGTAGCTGTGAAAACACAAATGCTTATGTTGACATAAGCAGAGAGAGGCAGGAGTGGAAGCAGGGCTGTTCCTCTTGGCAATGGCCTGCAGCAGCCTGCTGAGTGCACTGATAAAGTAAACCAATACACAACAATAAAACAGAACAAGAATCCCTCCAGGGAAGCCTGGGAGATGAGAACTTCTGGGCCCTTAACAAAATTATTTTAAAGGCCTAGTAACCTAGAGCCCTGTGGGTCTGTATGTCAACTGATAGCTGTCACTCAAGAGTCCCAAAGAGGGACTGTTGGGCCTAGCTGGAACTGCAGAGCATCCCACAAACCCCACATCCTGCCCCTGTAGCAAAGCCACAGTGCATGGGAACCAACACTAAAATATTGCAGGTTAATGAAACAGGACCTCAGGGTGTGAAAGGATGGATCCTTCCTGCATCACCCTTTAGAGCCAGGAGCTAGGCTCCACCTAAGGTAAGGTGACAGAGAACCATTGAGCAGGAGGCACCATGTAAGCATGCCCACACTGGTGTACAGGCTGCAAGCTCAGCTACCCAATAGAGCCAAGGCTGTATTTCAGGTGCCTTTTGTACAAGAGACCATGGAGGATTGACAGGATTACAAAAAGACATTTCCCACCCTTCCAAACACTTTGCAACAGCAGGTAGAGACCTCTCTGAAGAACAAAGTTTACCTCATTATTTCTCAGTGCCAAAGGCAGAATTTCACTAATGCTCCCTGTGCACTGAAATGCCACTTAAATGTCAAGTTAGTCAATATTCCTTGCCTTTCAGCCACAGGACACTGCTGTTGCCAGTCCCTTTGCTGTAGGGGTATGTGAACACAACTGCTCCTCTCCTGCACTGCCAACAGCTTTCTTGCCCCCCATCCCAGCTGTTTTGCTCACACCAAAACTATTCAGATCACAGCAAAATGGTTCCTTGCTAAATGCACATCAGCAACACCACATGGGTCATGCTGCTTCTGAAGAGGTTAGCAGCTCCTCCAGGGAAACTCATACACACTCTGACAAAGAGAGGAACTGTCAACCACCACTTATGGCTCAGGAATTTGTGGCATAAACCATTCACCAGCTCCCTGCTCACCCAGAGTGCTGTGAATCAGCAGGCTGCAAGGCAGGCAAGGTATTCCCGGCAGCAAGACAATGTATTTTGGAGGCTACAGGCAAATGAAAACACATCCAGTCCTGCTTACCTAAACAGAGTGCAGGGAGATGAGTACGGAAAAAGAGGAAAAAGTGAAGTAATCAAACTTGGAAAGTCATTCTCTGAACATCAGATGTCTCACCTGGCTACTCCATATGCATAGTGCAATGCTGCTACCTGACAGATGTATCCACAAGAATGTACCCAACACATCCTCACAGAAGCAATTCATCTTGCATTGCTTAAGAATAAGACCTGTTTTCCAAATGAAAAACACTCCTGAAGAGCACCTCACAACTCTGCTCTAAACAGCAGGCAGCAGTAGACACAAGGAATGTCATGCCACTGAGCAGTGGAACAGGCACATTGCCTTGGAATACAAGCAACAGTTTGGCAATGCAGGAGCTAGACACACTGCTCTGCTCCAGAGGGACTTGGACAAGGACTTCTGGGCACAATCCACAACCCAGCTGCAGTCAGCTGTGACCACTGACATGGGAACCTGCCTGCCCCAGAGCAGAGCCCACTCAGGACATGATGCAGCACCCTGGGAGAAACAAGATCTCCCTCCCCTGCAAGAGCAGTAATGTCCTCGGGGAGGGGAAGAGGGGAGGCTGCCCACAGCAGCCAGCTCTGCCAGAGCTCATCAGGGTTCCCAACCATGACATGCAAACTCTTTCCCATGACCTTTCAAACTGCCAGCAAGTTTGCCAGCTCACATGTATGCACAGGTGTGTCCAAACAGCACATGCCCTTTACCACAGCAGATCCATTTGTTTCCAGCTCCACACCACCTCAGTTTGCACTGACGCAGGCCACTGCACCTGCACTAGGGACAACCCAGTGTCAGATGACCCCACAGCATCTTCAGGCCCTCCTACAACCTCAGCTGTGTGCCAAGCAAGGGCTCACAAGCTGCACAGCAGCTCTGCAGCCTCTCTGCCACAAGCTGACTCGGTGTGTCTGCAAGCTGCCCATGGCTCAGCAGAGCAGCCTGACGAGCGGGCACAGCTGAACTCAGCACAGGGAGAACGGGAGCCTGCTCTGCACGGGGCCCTGGCAGAGGCAGGGAGGCTGAGTCAGCCGTGTGCAGGTGCCTGCAGAGCGCAGGAGGCCGTGGTGCAGCCTGCTCAGCCTCCCGAGCTGCCAGGGAACACGCTGCACGCGCCCACACAGCTCGGCACAGACCTGCCATTTCTTCCCCCATCCCAAAGCCAAATGCAGACCATCTGGTGAAGCATTTCTGCAAATCATCGCTCTTTCGGGGAGGGCCGGGGGCTGAGTTTAGTTGTTTATATAGTGTCTGGCATTTCTGCAGTGCTTATCACTTCAGTACCCAAGCTATTTCCTTCAAGCTCTCCATTAGTTTTGAAGAACCAGTGTGAGGCACCAGTAAATGAATCTACATTGTAAGTTCCCACAAAAAATAAAAAAGGGCATCAAAAAGACGACAGCTGCTCAGGTCATGCACATATTTAGCTACTAATAAAGCAATTGGGATAGTTCAGGAGAAAGGGCTTGGGCCAAGACAGTGAATTTTATGTCCTTTAAAAAAACTACTACACTTACAAAATAGCCTTCATAAACAATGTGCTCCTGTTGCCTTATAGAGAAGAGCTTGTCTTGCTCAGGGCATGGAAAAGGAAGCTGGTACCGCTATCTTTGAGAAAGCCAGCACAAACTGAAAAAAGGAGATGAAACACCTAGAAGAAGAGACCATTTATTAGATCAGATCATGCTTTCAGCTGCCACAGACATTGTGTATAAGTGGCAAACCCCTGGAGTGCTGCTGTTCCCATTGGATTGTAAGGGATAGGATCAGAGACATCTTATTGCTTACCCCAGGTCACGCTCTAAATCTGTAGAATTTAGAGAAGGAGACAGCAGCACCCAAATTCACAGTAAGCCCTTCACACAGCCTGTCCCTAAAATAACATTTCTTTATTTTATAAATCCCTACCTATCACAGAGCAAAGAGAACAGCACTGAATAAGGCACCAAACATGCTCCCAGTAGGCACATGGCCTTGAAGAACATGTTTCCATCCCATCAGACCCATCAGGTGAGAGGGAACTGCCCTTTTCTCAAAGTGTGCAGGCAGCACACCCATTAAGGACAGTAAGGTGTCAGACACCACAGTGACAAGGACAGAGATGCAGCAGCAGTAACAGTGAAGATGGGCTGGCCCAGACTAAGCACAGCACACAATGAAGTCACAGCTTCATTCCAGGCACTTAGCCACACAAAAGCCAGCACTGTCCGGCTCAGCACCCTCACACCACACAGCACAAACCCCTGTCAAAGCAAAAAGGCTTCACTGAAAGCTGCAGTTGAATTCAGAAACGAAGGATCATGGCTACTGGACTTCTTTCTGGCTTGATCCAAACCAATTGCTCACTTGCACAGCATCCCACTCTTACTAAAATCATTTGCTAAAAGTCCCGTATTTTGTGCTCTAATTAAAAAAGAAAAGTACATAACTCTTCTCCCAAACACCTCCTCCAAGCCAGTTACTCACTCAGTGCAGAAGCATCACTGTCCTATATAAGGGGGGAAGATTTCCTTCTCCTTCCCTCTCTCCACCCTGTCCACAAAGCTCCTCATAGCTGGATTATCTCTTAAACTGAGAGCAGGAGCTCAAAACACATAGTCAAAACTCCAGGTGGGGCAGGCACAGTCTTTGATGTGACTTAGTCATCTCCAGCTCCTCAAATTCATACTATTTGGGGAAACTTAGCTGGGTCAAAACAAACTTCTCTCCTCCTGGCTTCTGGATAATGCCTCAGACACAAGAAAAAAAAAAATCCAGACAGCTCTCCTGATATGCCATACACCAGCATCAGTGCCAAAGGAAGGCACAGGAAGGTTTGACATGATGCAGTCACCCACCCACAATGGGATTACAAAAATGAGAACAAGTACTGGTTACAAAAAAGTTTAACAAAATAAAATAAGGCTGCATTCCTGTGAGCAGCTCACCACAGGCTGAACTAAATTAAGATCAACAGTGACCCCATACATTAAATAAACAGCAAACCATCATATTCCTTCTGATACAAAACAAGCACTGCTGTCCAGGTGCCTCTCCCTTCCCCAAGCATATAATCTCCATGTACACAGCCCACCTACAGTAGAAAATGTTCAAAGCTTTTGTATTTGCAGATGTGTAAGAGGAAACTGCCAGACAGAAATCCAAACCACCCAGAGTGACAGGGTATTTTCATTAGGTTTGTCTGGGATTTTGCCTTGTTTCCTAAAGCTTTTGTACCTCCTGTTACTTTATCTTCACAATAACTCGAACTACTGCAAGGTTAAATACTGCAAGGTTAAAGCAACATCCCAGTTTGGTATTGGACAGCTCAACCCACCTCCTCCTTCCTGCTATCTGTGTGCTGGAAGGCAAACAGAAGAGGACAAGAAAAAAAAATATTTATCTGCTGTTAGGATTAGCTGGAGCAACACAGTGTTAGCTCTAGCAAGCTGCCACTGTTAGCTGGATATGGCCAAGTGACAGTCCCCAAACCAAGCAGGTACAGCCAGAGGATTCAGCCTTGCTGAAGGAGGATGGCTTCATTAAACCATGGTGCCAGAGGAGCTGAAACACAGTGCCTGTCAGACCTCAGACACCTCTCTGGCAGAAAACAGTCACATCCCTGCTGTCTCACTGTAGACAGACAACTATCTCCAGCAAGGCTGGAATGCATGCAGCCATTTGTGAGGAATGCACCGTGGAACACTGTCATGGTGTTGAACATGTTCAAGAGTAACAAAAACTGCCTACACTGCTTAGGACAGGCAGCACCTCTCGCTCATTTGCCATGCTAAGTAATTGACAATTCCATCTCTCCCAACCTGTAGTAGTGCAGAGGTTTGGTCACTTCTAAGAGAGCCTGAATATGCAAACATGGGAATTTAAAGAAGGCTTTTGCATTTCCTGAAAACACAGTTAAGGATTTAGGAGAATGCATCATGGATTTAAAAGGAATAATTACCAGTCCTTATGTACCTGCAGTAGCAGAAGGCAGAATGCTGTGAACAGGCAGATCTTCCCCATCCTGCACTGTTGCTGTAGAAGGAGCAGTAAATTGGTCCCACACTGTACTGCAGATTTTAACAGGAGAGCAGAGGCAGCTGGGAGAAAGACATATCCAACTGGAAGCCTAACAGGGCATTAACAAACTTGTAAGTGACAGGCTAAACAGGCTGTGGGACCAGACTCTTCCTGTTGCTCAAGGGCTCCTACATGATGTTCAAACTCAGCTGTGTAAATTAAATTTGCTCCACTGTCTGCCAGAGCTGTATCAACTTACTCAAGTAAAGGGTGAAGGTGCTCAGCTCTGGGACACTACTGATGGGCCACAGGGACATCACTGACAGGCCATCAGCAGTGTAGAAATTTCATTCTATGGAAAAACAAAGAAAAAAACCCCAACCAAGCAAACAAAAAACCCCAAAACAACAATAACAACAAAAAAAAGCAACAAAACAAGGGAAGAAAAAAACAATGTGAAAAAGGAAAGGGAAAGGTAGGCTTAGGAAGAAGTACTTCTCTGTTCTGAAACAGCCTAGAAAAGGGGAAAACTGTAGAAACTCCCTTCACAGGGAATCAGCATCCTATCATAACACACATGAACTGCAGCACTCAGGATCTTTTGTCCCAGCCACTCTAAACCTGGTTTGGTTACACATCATCTCCCCAGCCTAGGCTTTCCTAACAACGGAACAAAAATATTTTGAAATTTTCCAACCCTTTTCCTTTCCCCTTGGAGCCTAGTTCAAAGCTGTTTTATGTCATTCTGACAGAACAATATGATTTTAGGCAGATAAACCCAGCTCATTAAGAGATACACCCTGTGCAAGACATCTTGCTGGCACTGGAAAGTTGGCAGTGCAAAAGATTTGCAGTTCCCTGCCTGCAAGTGTGACCAGGGATTAAGTGACAAAAGCAAGCATCATGTGGAACAAGGCAGACCTGCTGCTAGTCAGCACCAGGGGACATGAATCCCTCTGCAGTTATGGTCAATGCTGCTGTACTTTTCTTCCCATTGCACAAACCTTTCATCCCTCAGATTTCACAAGGACATCCCACCTTCCAGTAGCTACTGTGAATTGAGCAATTACCCTCCAGCAGCATTTCATTTCTGCAGTGGGGTAAGTCCAGAGGCTTGCCAGCATCTGTAAAACAAACCCAAGGCCTGACCCTTTGTAGGATTGGAGAGGGAGACCAGACATACTTACTCCACACCCAGATACTTCTTGCTGAGGAAGAAGGAACCCATCAGTCACCCATCTTACAGCCTCCTGGCTGCAGATTTTTCAGGTAAAAATCCAGAGTGTGTTAAGGAAACTTTCCTGCATGACCTCCCAGGAGCCACTCTGGCAGTCACACTCCCCCCATTGCAAGACTTTCACTGCTGGGACCCAAGTCCCTTCACAGAGGGTGGCTCCAGTGACCCCTGGGTGCCCCTCTTGGCGCCCTCCACACCCCACACTCACAGACAGACAGGGTTTCCTTACTGGCTCAGCCCTGGGTTTCCCACAGCAGTCTCAGATATCTGGATCCTCTAAGTAATTTAATCGTGGTGCAGTGACACAAAAACAGCTTGACCTGATGCCTCTGGGGAGGGATCCCTAACAAAAGCATTCCTGGGCTTTTATACTCCTACAGTTTGTGCACCCAGATGGTCTGGGGTCTTCTTGCTGAGTCATCAGCTCCTGCTGTATCCCTGTGCCCTTTGCTGTCCAAAGGGTCAGCACCAGGTGACAGCCCCTTTCCTGGGGCTCCTGACATTTCCTCCTCCTGGGCATGAACTGTAGTTCACGCTGCAGATGCACACCCAGCTATCAACACTGGGTGTATTCCTCAGGAAGAGCCAAAGATATTTAACTATTTTCACAGCACTGCATGGTCAACACACACCCTGTAACAATGATGTTCCCTAGATTGGGCTTTAACCTTCAAGGAAAAGCTGGTCTCATGGGAATCTGCAGAACTGGGCCCTTGGTCAGGGATGTTGACTCTAGACACAGATTTTATTCTAGCTAAACACAGCACAACATTTACTCACCTGGAAACAAAGCTGCCCTACTCGGGAAATTTCTCCCTCCTACTATTTCACAACTCTCAGGATGACAACAGTTATGCAAGAACAGCTGTAGAGGCACATGAAATGCTTACAGCTTCTAAGCAAGACTTTCCCCAAATCTCCCTTATCAGAGCACAGCTCCAAATCCTGTGGCTCCCAGGTTTCAAGGCACACCAACCAGCAGTCACTGTGCCACCATCCCTTCTCTCCCTCCCTTCACACCTCTGCCCTGCCAGAGACCTACAAGAAAAAACATGATGCACAAGCAAGCAGGGAGCTGCTTCCACACAGACATGCTGCTGTCACCTTGGCCAGCCAGGTAGGTATTTTCCCCATTTTACCCACAAAATTTAAATCTTGGCAGGAAAAGGGGAGCAAATGGCCTTGACAGGCTGTCAGTGATTTCTACCTTTTAGTAACTTAATCCAGCACACTACCCCTTCCCAAAACAGCAGCAGGAAGATGCTCAATGTGCTCTGGCATCCCAGTAAGACATTAACAAGATTGCTGGGCATCAAACAGGACTGCAGACTTTCCTTCAGAGCAGAGCAGGGCTTCAGTTTACAACACAGATTTGATCCCTTTTCCATCTCAGCCATCCATCTGTGCCAGAGATCACCACCACCCTCAAAATATAACCCTGCTTACTACGACAGGCACTCGGGCAACAGATGAGCCCAAGGGCACAGCACCAGGAGAAAAACTGCACCTGTATGAACAACTGCAAGTAGCAGCACGCAGTTAAAAATCCTACAGGCAAGACATTCAAAGGGGTAAACCCTCATTAAATCCTGGTGTTTATTTTCTGAGGAAGAGGTTAGAGGAACTCCTCCTATTAAACCTTGCCTACTCCTTTGTTTATAACAGCCTGCAAAGCAAAACAGAAGACAAGAAGACAACCACCACCCGTGTCCTCCACAATACATCCTTATCAGTACCACTCTAGTTCAGCTGCCTTTTGCTTGGCACTGCCAAAAACTGAGTTCTTGAGAAGCAAAGCCACAGTTACTTGCAGTGATCAAAATCACTGCAGATACCATCCCAACAGCAGCAGCACAAAGTCAGATCCTAACAGCAGCGAGACAGGCAGAGATTTAACATACTATGGTAAAAAAACCCACTATTTAACTATAAACATCTAATAGCTAAAAGACATTAGGCCAAATAAACATAGCTGGGATCCTGCCCTGACACCTGGCAAGGTGTATAAACTAAAAGCTGAGAAGCCTTGCAGGAAAGAGGCTGGGGCACTGGAAAATCCAATTTCCACAACTTCACCATCACCCAGCAGCTGCAGAGGGTGCAGCAAGAAGAGAGGATGCTTGGGGTTCAATTCCCAGGGTGACCTTGAGGAAATCCCACAGTCAGTTCGCATTTCCACTTTCCCCATCCACTGCATGAAGAGCACAATAACCTTGACCTACCTCAAAGAGGCAAGGATCTGGCTTAGGAGAGTCTGGAAGGAGCTCAGAGGGGCTTAGATGCAGGACCTGCGCTGCAAGCGGGGCGGTCAGGGAATCCTAGGAATCGCCCCAGCAATCAGAAGCCCGGAGAAACTCTGAAATCGCTTTCGAGATAAAAAGCTGCAGCTGCGGGGCACTGGAGGCTCGGCGGAGCCGCACACGTGTCGCCAGCGCTTTCCCCGGCGCGGGCAGGGCAGGGCAAGGCGCGCCGCGGCTGCAGCCCCGCGCCCGGCGGGCACAGCCCCGCACCGCAGCAAGCGGGACCGGCCCGGCCCCACGGGGCACAGGGACCGGCCGGGGAGCAGGGGAGGGACTGGAAGGTACAAACCCCCAGGGTGAGGAGGGAAGCGGCGGCGGGCACGGGGAGCCCGCAGCTCTCTGGGGCGGGGTACACGGGGAGCCCGCAGTCCTCCGGGGCGAGGGGACGGCTCTGCGGGGCCCGGGGGTGCAGCAAGGGCGGCGGCGCACCCCGGGATGAGGGGCCGGGGGAGCGGCGGCGGGGCCGGTGCGGCAGGAGCCAGGCCGGGGTACGAGAGCTGCATCCCGGCGGCAGGAGGGGTGTCGGCACCCCCGGCGGCGCCTCCGGACGGCCGGGGAAGGGCCGTGCCCACACTTACCGGGCGGCGGCGGCGGCTCCCGCCGGGGCCGGGGACGGTGCGGCGCGGGGTGCGGAGCTCCTGGCGCGGCGCGGCCCGGCCCGGCTCAGCTCTGCCCCCTCCGGCCGCGCTCGGCACAGGAACCGCCGCCGCCCGGCCCTCCCCGCCGGGGCGGCCGCCGCGTCCCCATGGCAACGGGGCCGGGGCGCCGGGATCGCCGCCGCCTCCCCCGAGAGCCCCGCCGGGCCCCGGGCACCCCCGGCCCGCCCGCAGCCTGCCCGCGCACGGCAGAGCGACGGAGGGGCGCGAATAATGTGTCTGTCGGCCGGACCCGAGGGAACGGCCTGAGGCTGACAGCAGGTTTAGATTGGGCATTAGGAAAAGGTTCTTCACCCAGAGGGTGCCTGGGCACTGCAACAGGCTCCAGGGAAGGGTCACAACACCAAGCCTGACAGAGCACAAGAAGCGTTTGGATAATGTTCTCAGGCATATGGTGTGACTCCTGGGGTGTCCTGTGCAGGAACAGGAGCTGGATTCCGTGATCCTTGTGGGTCCCTTCCAACTCAGTTTATTCTGTGATTCTGTCATTCCCTTCAGGATACCAGGCCTGCTGTGCCCGTTGGATCACCATGCTGTGCTGCCTGCTACCTCTCAGGAAAGCCACCATACCACTGGCAGGCATTGATTTTTGGGGTTAGCAGGCTCCACTGTGGACCTAGAGTTCTCAGGAGCATTATGGGACCTAAGTCCTTGCTGAGACAAAATATCCACAGAGGCTGCTTTATCAGAACTTGGAAATTAAGTATGAAAGTGAGCAGAACAGCAGCAGCCAGACATCTCTGTGCCTCTTGGGATGACCAAGTTCTTTGTGGCAAGGCACTGAGACAGGTTGCCCAGAGAAGCTGTGGATGCCCCATCCCCAGCAGTATTCAAGGCTGGACAGGGCTCTGAGCAACCTGGTCTAGAGAAAGGTGTCCTCTAGAGGAGGTTAGAATGAGGTCTCTTCCAAACCAAACCATTCTGTGATTCTGTAACATCCACAGGTGTGATACTGCCCAGGAAAGAGGGGAATATCTCCAGGGGAGTACATCTCTAAGAGCCTCCCTCATTGCTGTCATACACCAGGCCCCAGGTGTGTGTGGGATTACCAGCTTGTACCAAGGGCCCATGGAAGCCAGCAGAGCATCAGTGCACAGTTATCCTGTGCAATGATTCAGAGGTGACTAGAAAAGAGGATGCTCCCAGGAGTGTGTAGGGCTAATGAGGACATTGTGCACACAGGAGAGTGACAATTATATGGAGTCACAGTGAACAGCCCAGAAACATCACAGTTGTTCAGACACCTGAAAACAAGAGGAGGTTGTTACCACAGTCAGGGACCTGGAACCCAAGGTGAGAAGATATAAACCAGAGGCCAGTAAAGCATCAGATGTCAGTGCTAATGAGCTGGCCACAGGTGAAATGGGGATCAGTTTTTCTCATGCGCTTTTCAACCTGGGCTGAGCAAAACGAGAAGATGAGGAAGTGGAAGCTCCCTCCAGAAGGGTGGTGCCTGGCAAAGGAAGGAGACCTGTGTGCTGTGGCCATTTTATGGGTGTATATTGGATGAGCATCCAGCACAAGAGAAAAATGCAAGTGCAGTGGGCAGGGAGATGCCAGAATGGTCTATCCAACCCCACAGTCTTATCTCCATCATGCCCTTGGAAAAACAGGCAGCAAGGCCTGGATTGCAGGCAGACTGCTGTGGTGAGCACTGCTGTGGGAATTCCCAGTTTGGGGAACAATAAAACAGTGTGGGGGAATTGTAGTCTTCTCACTCCCCAGCTGCAAAACTGCTTCCCACCCTTCTCCTTGGTGGTGGCATATCCCCACTCTGCCCTGTTTTGTGAAGGCATCAGTGGGTTTCACTGTGCTGTAGCCTCTCAGTGAAAAGCTGAACTGAACTCAGTGTGACTCGAGGTATAGATGTTACTGTTTATCACAGCATAGATGTGCTGGCAGGACATTACCATCCCCTGGCAAAGAAGATGTTAACACTGTCCATCTTTGTGCTGCCTCTCAGGAGGACTGCAAGCACACATTTTTATTTTTGGATCTGCTGCAGTAGAACAACTGCTCTTTGTAACCTGCATGGCACAAAGGACCTGTTTCTTCCGGCAGCATTTAAGAGACGGGATAAAAAAAAGCAGAGGAAGAAAGTTTGCATTCAGCGAGTGCCAGGTTGTCAAGGTTTCCTCTGCTCTCAGACCTGAAATTTTTTTCTCCTGACAGACACAAAAGAGATTGAAAGCTGTTTGGTACAAAATGGAGCTTCAAAAGCAGCACTGTCTGTGTCTGATACAAGGTGAAGAGCACAGCGCAGGGTCCCCTGTACAAGGCAACGTTGTTGTCATCATGGCGCTCATAAGAGCGTTATACCAGGTCTGTGCTGGGCTTGTCGCAAAGCTTGTCCTGTGAGAATCTCCAAATCCTGCACTGCCTTCAGCCTGCCTCCCAGAGGGGCCATGGGCTGCTTCAGCCCTACAAGGACATGGGTCAAGTTCAGTCTGCTGCAAAGAAAGCTCTTCACGAGGTCTCACTTTTCAGTTTCCTTCCCCATTTGTAATTTTTTCTGTTAATAAATTGTGGACTGCCAGTGAAATCCCCGAGTGCCTGATGAGTGTGGTTATTAAACCAACGCTTGAAAAAGTAAAATTGGGCAAGCTTGGTCACTGCTCTCTTGGCCTGGTGGGCATTCTGGACATGATTCTCAGAGCCCTGGCAGACAATTTAACTGATAAATATTGAAGAGGCAGTAATGTAATTAGCACCAGTCAACATCATTTTCTGGAAAAATCAATCCCAACCAAGCCTGATCTTGTTCTCCACTGAGACCACGGGATGTGTTGCCAAAGGTAACAGCACAGAGATGTTAGGAGATGCATACAGGGTATAGTCGAACAGAACGAGTAAAATTAACAGATTCACAGCTGGCCATCAGCTTGGATGGCAGGAAGCACCCAGATACCACTGACCCAGCAGATCTGGTTTCATTTTCTGTGCAGACACTTGACATTACAGAAGTGAGAGAGGATGTGGATGCAGCTGGAGAGTGTGAGAAGGGGACAGCTTAACCCCAAATCCATCTCTGTTGTCCCCAAAAGCTCAAAGCTGCAAAACCACACTGCTGAACCCAGTGTATGTGGTCTGTCTGTACTCCATGCCCATTATTCCTTGAAAAGAGGCTGCAGACATCTTCTTAGTAGCTATTTGATTCAAATGCTGAACAATTAGTGAAAATAAAGTCCCTGATACTCAAAGCACAAAAGTGTGTGGGGAAAAAAAAAAAAGTCACATTTTATTCCTTTTTTAAGTTACTTTTAAAGCAACTGGGTTAAGCCTGTCATTCTAATGAGTAATATGTCATGAGCTGGCTTAAACAATGGCCCAGCTTGTGCAACATGTCCTGCAGGGCTGGCAGCCTCCAGTGAGCACCAGCATCTCACAGTGCCCAGTACCTGTGAGGCTCCACCTTGGGGCTGTCTGACACCTGGCAGCCCATTCCCTGCCTGTCCCCAGCATGTGCCACAGCAGCAGTTCCTCTGCTCCCTTGGCAGCCAACACAGGCTCCCACACTCAGCACAGACAGCACAAGGGAAAGCAATCTCATGCCCTCCATGCTTATCTCCAGGATAAAACAGCAAGGCACTTTTGTTTATTGAGTGCCGATGAATGGCGCTGTCTTGGCTGTGAGATTGGCCTCCAGATCCCACTCTGGGCACAGCTGCTGGCAGGGAGCCTGCAGCTGCAGCCACCTCTTGCCTTGGGAGCCTTTCAGCAGGGCATTCCCCTCAACCCAGGGAGAAAATGACCCACAGCACCCCACTATATGCATCTGTCTCCATGCAGAGGTAGCATCATATTTCTGGGGAACTGATCACTCTTTTCCCCTGGGGAAAAGGGCCAGGAGTGCAGATGGGTGCCACGGAATGCAGTTTGCTCCAGAATTTTTCAGTATTCCTTACCCTCCACAGCTTGTTTGTTTGTTTCCCCTCTCACCAGGTGACAAACAAACAACTGTGTGGAATCTGCATTGGCTGTTTCTTGGGGGCAGAAAGTTGAGATGGCTCTGTGCTGCCAGGATGGAGGATGAAGTGGATGCTGAGGACACTGTCACCTTGCCACACATGAAACAGCTGCACCTCAGGGAGAGTCACAGTTCCCAGGCTTGCTGCCTCACCAAGAGCTGCAGCCAGCTCCTCCAGGGCCATGATATTTTAGGACCCCAAAAAGCTGATGGATCCATTTGTGACTGCCTCTGCCTTCCAGCCACCACTTGTGCACTGCAGTTGTCACAAAATAGTCTGCTTAAACAGCAGGATTTTCTTTACTGCGCCCAGATTGCAAAGAAATTGTCTCTTGTAAGGGACTTTTGAGGGGGAGACACCATGTGTTCTTGCTCCTTTCAATGCATCAGTATGAAAGCCTCACCAGGACTGTCACTCAGCCTGGTGCTCCTGCAACACATGAAGGCAGTGCAGACACCAGGAGCAGAAACTTGCATTGTTGAGAGGGAGAAGATACAATCAATATCACAAGCTATGCTTGTTCTCAGCCCTGGCCTTGGGGAGATGCTAAGAATAACAAGGATTTCCATTCTTTTCCAGCCTGGAGGGAAAAAACCCAGAAACATTTGGGTTTGCTGCTTCCAGAGACAATGAAATCTTCAGAGGATGTGGCTGAAGAAGCAGCAAGGTGAAGAGTCATACCTAAGTTCCTGTTGTGCCCCAGCTATCCTGTTACTACCTCCCTCATCCAGTTTTCCTGTCCTGCTTCTCACTGTAATCTAAAGCTTCTCTCCATCAGCCCAACAAAGCTGCCCAACAAAGCAAAATTAAAAGCCTAACCAGCCAGGCTCATCAGCCAGGTCTCTTCTTCACATGATAGGGAGAGATGGGTGACCCCACAGAGGCTGCAGCCACCCTCTGCAAAAATCCTACTCTCTTCAGGGTGTGCAGATTTGCTGCAGATTCCAGATTTCTAAACCTGGTGATGCTAACCACCATCAGAAAACCAGGCCTGGCCTGTGGCAGAAACCTGGCACAGACAGTGTGGCTGGGACATATCTGGGGTTACTCAGATCACTGTGTGATGATCCTGCTCATACCCAAAGCTTTAGGTTCTTACTGTTGCCTTGGAACCTTGTTGCCACACATGGGCCTGCCCTGGTACTTCATTTGATCAGGAAAAAGGTTTCCTGCATAAGAATGGAAAACTCAAATAATTTCTTAAGCTATTTGAAGGGTCTTTTAGAAATTCCAAGCTTTACTCTTGCTGCTTCAAGCAGGGTTGTAGAAGCATGGAAACTTAAGACACCTTGGCAGCTAAGAGATGATGAATATTATCTTGCTGTTTCCCCAGGTCACTCACTAAATGTCTGCAGACAGCCTCCCTTAAGTTCTGTGTCCTGTTAGCTTAACCAAACCTGCCCAGCTTCATGGAATCACACAATGGTTTGGATTAGAAGGGACTTTAAAGATCCAACTCACCCAGCATGGGCAGGAACACCTTCTAGCTGACCAGGCTGCTCTGGGTTGTGCTCTATCTATCTTCCCTGGCCTCCTGCAGGTGACCTTGCAGGGCCCCAAGATGTGGCTCCACCAGGTGACCCAGCATAGGGGACTTCGTGTACTCAGCCTGAGAGGCAATGAAAACAGGGCAGAGCTGATGTTTTCAAGCTTGACATGTCCAGATTAGAAATCCTGTCTCCCCGTTTGAGCAGAGCTTCCTGGTTTGTTTTGGGTCACCACTGAAATTCTCAGCCCAGGAGTGAAGCTCAGCCACATGGCTCTGAGGAGAGGTTCAAGCAACATTTGCCTCCTCTGACCCTTTCAACTATGGTCTCCTCTTATCCACAGGGCATCAGCAGAAACACAATCTCCAGCCATCCTGCTTTTCTAGAGAAAGCAGATAGGGATGTCAGATCAGCTTCCTCTGCCTGCTCTGTTTCTCCACATGCTCAGCTGCTGCTTCTGATTCAACCCTTGCCTGAGAAAGGCAGCCCCAAATCTCATGGTCCTTCCATGTGGGAATGCATTCAGCTTTCTGTATTTGCTTTTTAGAGCATTTGTTTCCTCACCAAATAAATCAATCACTTTCTGAACACAACATTTATGTTTTGTCCTCAAACATCTCACAGCAGAGAGTCAGCAGTAGAGCTACACATAGTGGGAGAAAAAAGTACCCACTTTTGCTGATTTGCAGGTGATACTGGACTATTTCGTTTGGTGCCACCTAGTTGAGAAACAGTGGATGGCAACCATGTATTCACAGTCTTCATTCTTTCCCAGGAGATGTAATACTTTCTGTAAGAAAAGAGTTTAAAATGCTCTCAGTACTCATCTCTGAGCATCCCTCATGGCCCTTGCACATTTTCCTGTTCTACCATCTCCTGTCTGGAAAAGATAAGAACTGCACTGGTGTTCAATGAGCAAACCAAGCAGAAGGATTTTAGCTCCAGCCTCCCAAAACTAACTTCTGGATGGGTTCAACCTAGTGCAAGGCAGGAAGAATAAAGGCATGGTCATATTGCCCACCCAGTTTCTACATTTCTCAGTCACTGAATTCTTTCAAGGAAGCTGGAAACTGGAACAAGGGTCAAACTCTCCTCATGGATTTTCAAGGCACAGATTTAAAGAAAAATGGTGCTTTAAGGATAAGCAGTTTATTTCTGCAGAGTTCAGGAAATGTACAGACACTTAACTGCAGAGAATGCTGTTTCCTTCCTTTTAACAATAGCAACTGATAAGCATGGTGGGCTCACTTTGACACAGCCCTGGGCTGGGGCTCTGATGCACCAGTGACTGGAACTCCCACTCCCTTTTCTAGTGAAAGCTACTCTTGCTTTAAAGGCTGAAAACATGGGATGATCCTACCTTGGGAGGGAAACAGTGAATTTAAGGGCCATCATGTTTTCTTTCTCTTTTTTAAAAAAACAACAGTATGACACTGTCAAGTATGGACATAAATGTGACACAAGCCACAGGAAATCCAACAAACTGGGTGTCTTCTAACACTCTTTCAGTTTTGGCATCAAGCTCAGTAGGTTCATGGCTGAACCATCCAGTCCTCAGTGCACCTCAGTGCACAGCAATCCCCTTCCCTTATCAGAGCAATCCTGTGGATGTGCTGAGTTTTACAGTACTGGTGGCTGCCCACAGTAAACAGAGAAGCTGAACACAGGCCCTGTAGTCTCTCTTATTTTTGTATTTCAGTCAGGTCTTTTACTGGGAATTATACAGCATTTTACTCCCAGGACTGTGTAAACAGTTTAACCCCCTGCAGAACATAATCAGGCTTTCCCTTGTATTTTTTATGGAATTAATAAACTGATTTGAGCTTTGCCTGGGCTTTCATTTCTCAGTGCTTTTTTTTTAAATTAATATCTATAGGAGCTGGAAGCATCTTACCTGGATCTGTAAGAAGAAACTAAAAGTGGTATGTAGGAAACACCCAGGTCATTTTGCTGAGGATTTGCAAGTTTACAAAGTAGAAAAGGGTTTATGAAGTAGAAAAGGGTTTAATTATGAGAGTTAAAGAGCTATAAATGTTACAACGAAAAAAGAAGGAGAAAAAAAAGTTGCTACTCCCAAAAAATTTATTGTTTTACTTTTAAAAATTTTTGCAAGTAGGCTTTTCCTAGTAAAAACTTATTTGGGAGAATTTTGGACACATTAGGATCATGCACAGTAAAAACAATAAAATCTGCCAGATCATCTGTAGGACACTGTAAGGTGCATAATAGGCACCAGGAAAAGCCAGATAGCTGGAAAGGGAAAGATACTACTCCAGTATGTGATGAATTCATGACAGAAGTCAGAAAGGAATGCCATATTTTGATTCAAAAGATAAATGCCAGTTTAGTTATTTCTTTTGCTGTTTCAACCACCTCCTGCAACTGTTATCAGCCATAGCAGCTACAGGCTTATAAAAGACTCACTGTGCCTCAAAGAGATTATTGATAAAGATAACACACCTCAAAATAATGTTTTCCATTGACTCTCATCCAGCTCAAATATTTGTTGCCAAGTCAGCTGAGGAAAGAGCAGTTGAACAGTTGCTCTGATTCCCCGCCAGCACCTCGGTGGCCCCAGCTGGGTGCTTGCTTTGGTGTCACTTCAAGGAGAAAGCCAGATCCATGCAAGGAGGCCCAGCCCAGTGGCTGTGACTCAGCAGGGAAAGACTGGAGATAACAGTCCTTGTCTGGGGTCCAGTACTTACCTTTCCCTAAGTTATCAGCCCAAATCCTGAAGAGCTGTTCTATTGATGAAACTCTTTGGGCTGTGGTGTCTGCTCTCCCCTGGCCTGGCTGCAGCCCATTACAAGAGTAACCTGAACTCTTGGCACTAACCTTTCTCTCTTGGCACCAAGCTGCTTTCTGGAAGAGCTGTAGCTCTGCTGATGACTAGATGAGCCCTCCCCAGGGTCCAGCCTACCTATCCTTTATTCCAGCTCTGACCTGACTATCACAAACAGAAAGCTAAGTGCAGCCAAGCACATCCTGTTGTGGCTGTGGATGCTACCTTGTGCTTCTGTAGTCTTCTCCCTCACCTTCACCAATGGACAGGCTTACTCTACACAGTGTCCCTTCAGATTAGCCTTGTTGCTCTCTAGACTTGCTCCACCTGAACCCCAGCTCATTCCCTGAACGTTGTGTTTCCTGGCTTAGCCCCACTGCAGCAAAGCCACCCTCCAGGGACACCATTAACTCAGCTGCAGTCTGTCCTGTGCTTTGCAACCAGCACTATCCAAACAGGAGCTCTTGTCTCACTTCTGCACAGCACAGCCAAGCCCACCTGTGTTCTCCTTCCAGCAGGTCTAAAGGCACCAGTCTCCATCTAACTCAAGGCATTTATGGAATAGCAGACCATGCTGTGAAACAGTTAAGTGCTGATTTTATTCCCAGTGAGAGCAATATGCTCAAATACATCTCTCCAAAACTGGAGGAAAGAACAAATACCTAGTTGGTATCCATGAAAATTACAAACAATAACACATGACACAATACAAGAGAAAAAGTACATTCAAAAGAGCATTGCTGACTTGAACATAACATGAGACTTGGGGCACCACAACCTAAGAAATCAGATCAGTGGAAGTCCCTAGGCTCAGAGTGACAACTCAAATCTGTTGTCCTTGTCTCAAGTCCTTGTCCAGTGCTCTGGACTGAATAGTAAGCAGTCTGCAGCCTGAGATGTTAGAACAGCCTTAAATGAGAGAAAAAGCAGAACAATTTTATGTCTCTCCTTCAATAATACTGATGGCAGATCTGCAGCAGCATCAGGGAAACCACTGATGATTCTTCACGAGGGAAAGAGAGCCAGGATTTATCCAGCCTCCAACTGCCTGTAGACTTTGGGTGGTGCAACCTGGCATTTTTAAACACACTTTTGCTTTTTCAGACTAAGAACAGCCCTTTAAGTAATGTTGAGTTAGGCTGAAAAACCTGTCTTGAAAGACTTGAATTTACTTAAATGACAGTAGTCATTCCAAAAGCTAGCATGTATTTTTCTACTGTCATTAGTGGGTCATTAACTGAGGGCCATGATGAGATGGGGAGCAGGAAGAGAAAGGCACCTCAGTAACAAATTATTGAGCAGCTAAAGAAGCAGTAAGTGCTTCCAGCCTCATACAAGATATTCAGGCTGAAAAACTGAGAAATTAGCTCAGCATGGTTCATGCCAAACCCACAACAGTGCCTTGTTTCACAGCTGGTCAGACCAGTTTTTAAAATGCAAATTTAAGTCATGCTTTTCACCAAACTTCAGGAGGGGTCACACCTTCACTACTACACAGTCACATTTCACTGGGAGAATGTGAGGATTACCCCTTAGAAACTGCAAAGGAAATTTTAATTTCACTTAAATCAGAGTCTCTCCCAGAATAGGTCATGGATTTTTACTTGTTTTGTTGTTGTTTTTTTTTTAAATAAAACAAAGCTGGGGCTTTGTCAAAGATCAGCAGTATGTAGGTGTTGTCTGAAAAGATGCTTGCAGGTGCAGCAGGCTATTTGTTTCATGATAGCTTTTGGTGCAAAATCAAACAAAAATAGAACAGTTTTTCCAGAAATCACATTCTTCTTTCTTCCTCACAAATTCTTAGGTTTTGTTTGGACTTAAGTGAACTGGAAGAGACTTGGAAAAAGATAGGAAACATTTTCATGGGGAATACAGTTCATATTTTCATGCGAGCAGAACATGTCATTAACAGAACTGGCCAAACAGTCTGCACCTCATCGCAGGCATTCATAACATGACTGCACCTCCACTCTCCTATCAAGCACTGGAGCACAAATGGACCCAAATGCTCACACCCAGTGTTTCCAGCTTCAGGAATAAGTTATGAATAAATACATGTAAGACGAGTATTAATTCATCAAGCACTACTTAAGCCACTACTCAGCTGACAGACAGACACTTCAGTCTCTAAATTTCTCTACATTTCTGAGAGCTAAAGCTCAAGGTCACGAAGTGGAAGTAGAAAAAAGGTTCACAGGTTCTAAACTTCCTGGGATGGGCAGAATAGGCATGTGAGTACAGACCCGAGAGAATGAATGCTCAGCTCCCCAGGAAGACACTGGCCCTTGAGGAGGGAGCACCATCACTCTGGGTACACAGAGTCCAAAGCCCATTTTTCTCTCTAGGTGCTACACCATGGCTATTGCAGAGTCCTCAGTGCTGCTCTCCTGCTCCAGCCCCACGCGGCGGATGGACTCGCTGTACTTCTGCCGCCCCAGAGCAATGATGGCTTCCACCTCATCGGCGATGTCCTGGCGCCCGCTCTCCTTCATGGCTGCAATCAGCTTGCTCACACAGCCAGGATCCTCTGAGTTCTGCTGAGCCCACGAGAAAAGCATGTCCAGGATCTGCTTATTGAGGTCCTCTCTGAAGAAAGCAGGGAAGACAGAAGTAACCAAAGAGACCTTACCTAAGTCCCAGCCATGGCTAGAGCCTTAAAGAAGCCATCAGACACACAAAGCATTCAGTGGGGTCTGCCTCTTCCCCACCCAGCATATGGGAATTGCAGTTCCTGCATGAACGTTTCTCTATAAAATATTTTCCTAATAGAAGTATCAAATTAATGCATTCTGCTTTTAAATATAATTTCCTTACAGGACCACTAGTTTGATCATAACAAGTCTAATTCTTTCCCACTGCTTTGGCTTTTTGGTCAGGCTGCATGTCCCATGATGTTCCACAAGCTCTTTTTGAATAACGATGATATTCAAAATTAAAGCCATAGATTATTTCTCTTTGTAAGAGATGGAGACTGGCCAGGAATCTGATCATAGAACAAAACAGGAATGCAACTCAGCTGAACTACAAAGCTCATCAAGTTTGTTATTTCCCACTTTTTTTTTTCTTTTCAAACAAAAAAAAGGAGCTTTATTTTATAATAGCAAAGGAAAATAATCAGTTTCCCGTTATAAATGGCATTATTTTCAGAAGAAAGATTAATCCAGTGAAATAATTACAGTGGAAGAACTTTCAAGCAGCCAAGTATTGATTTATATTATGACACTGCAAATAGATGGACAGAGAGATATAATGCATCCCTGTTGATTACTGTGTCCTGTCTCACCTGTTATTGTATCCTATGCGCTCAATCTGCTGGTAGGTCAGGCCCAGGTTGAGGCCGATGCTCTGCCAGTCGGCTCCCACGCGCCTGGCAATGCTCAGCAGGTTTGCCTGTGTCAGGTACCCAGTCTCAGCATTGCCCAGGTTCAGGGGAGGGAAGGAGAAGCCATACAGGGGACCAGGATTCTCATCCCAGCGGGGTTTCAGTTGCTGTGTCACAAAGAAGAGAGAGAAAGAACATTCTTTCCTCTACCATCTCTTTTTGTAGAGGACAGTGTCTGACCATTCAGTCTCCACTGTGAAATCTCCTTCCTTTACTGGGGAGAAAGGAAGTTCTTGGGGATGAAGGGTCAGGCTGTAAGAAGCAAGGAGGACTCACACTGGCAGTGGCCAGCAATGCACACTGTTCCAGGAAAATACTGAATCGTAGTGCTCACATGGAAAATTTCCTTTCTTGCATTTACTGAGCAGCTTAAAATAAGCCATACCCCTGAAGCATATTTCTCAGCAGTAAGAGAGCACTTATTCTAGGTTTGTAGTTGAGGTTGCATATGTCAGAAAGGGATATGAGATCATCACATGTCATCGGAAGGGAAGCATTCAGCCTACCGAGGTATTTATTGTTTAGGCTACTCAAATGTCACTTAAATTCCGTAAGTAAAAGTTGCATTTCTCACTGTAACATAGAGCCTGGTCTTTAAAGCTAACACCAGAATATCTACACTTAAGGTCTATGTTCAAATTCAGCATAACTACCTGATCCTATTCCTTTCTTTTTTCCTGCTGCATGAGCTGTGTAACTAAGAAATTTATAAATAGACACTTCCCTTGATTACAGTGAGCTTCCTTGCATACTACTTTCTCATTTATTCAAAGGATCCACCCTCTCTGACTTTCTGACCACCCATCCAACAAGCCTGTGCTTGACAGGCAAGATGAGCAAGAGAGGTGGAGACCACTCCCAGCTCCTCAAGTTCTTGTTTCAGAAGAGCTCCCTCACAGGGAGGGTAAAATCTCCACCATGACATGGCTGGGCAGCTATTTCTTGTGGTCATTCGTTGCATGCCTTCTCATTAAAATTAGCTGAGCTGGAATGCCATGCTCTTGCACCATCTAGATTAATTTTTATACAGGAGATAACTCACAGGTAGTTTGATGGGCAGAGTAGCAAGCCAGAGGGAGTCTGGACCTTTTCTTCTCCTGCTGGCATCTTCAGGGATGCTGTCTGGAACTGCCCCTCGGTAGAAAGAGACCTTTGCAAAGAGAAAGCATGCAGTGAGGCTCTGATTCAAGCACAGTGGCCCAGCCTATTGGCATCATGTCTTTTCCACTTGGGAAAGAATGAATTCAGCATTCTCATCTATCCTCAGCCCACAGATATGGCCTCTCAGTAATGTGTAACTGGGAGGAGCACTGAGGTTCTGCCATAAAGGCTGGACTTTCTGCCAGCACCCCAAAATTTATGGCAGGAATGTAAGTCAGTTAGTGATGAGTGATCCTTCCAGATTACACCTCTTGATTATTCAGAGTTTAGTCAGTGAAATGCAAAGCCACAGAAAGAGGGTAGGAAAAGAGTCATGCCCAGCACTCAGAGATTATTATGATGAGTACTGTAAAAGCAACAATGAAGTAGAAAACAAGAAGTCAGTGTAACTGGTTGTTCACCTGGCCTTTGACAGCTTGGCCTTTTCTGTCCACAGGGGAAGTCACATAGATTTCCTTCATGTTCTTCAAGTGGGAGTAAAAAATAAATGAGAGACGTCCATCCACACAGTCGGGGCGATCTGTGCAGAGAAGCAGGAAGCATTCAAGTTGTGGAGAAAAGTGTGCAGAAGCAGATCAGTCATATAAATAAACCCACCTGGATATTGCCCTCTGCAGGTTTACAAAAGCATGAGAAGAAATAAAAGTCTGCAAACAGCACTTTCACAAGGAAAAGTAGACAGAAAAGTAGTGTGACCAGAGAATGTGACAAGTTCAATGTCCAGGGGTTGGCTGCTGTGAGTAGTGGGCTAGCTGGAGGCAGAGAGGAATGCCATGCAACCCACAGCAGATATATACCTAGGGTCAGAGCAGGACAAGAGGTAGGTAGGTAGGTAGGAGCAGAACAAGCCCAGTACTGCCATACCCATATCAATGCTGATGCCTCGCTCAAAAGCTGCAAAAAATTGCTCCCCCTCAAACATCTCGACCATGTCGGATGGCTCAGGTCCTCGATAACGGTCCTGCAGCTTCTTCAGCACTGGGTCAACCTAACAAGGACAACACTGTTTGGTCTGAAGCACATCTGCCCCCGACCCATGTTTCTATACCCATGAAGTTCCTCTCACCTTCATCAGGGAAAACTATTTTACATGAAAAGGATGTAAACAAATGAACAAATACCCATTAAAAAAGCATTTTCAGCAGTGTCTCTATCTTTTTAACAAGTCTTTTCAACTTCAAAGACGAGAAGGGATTTACTTGCTCCCACATATACCACTCACTGTTCAAATACATTTTCTCTGCAAAAAGACACATGCTACAATAGCACACAGCTGAGGACACCAGAAAGCTCATTTTGACTTTTTAGCATGTGATCACAGTGGTAGTGCAAGAGTCAGGTTAGATTCTTCTTTCTATTGGTTAACATTACACTTCTCTCACTCCATGACCATTCCCAGCAAGATTACAGACACACCCAGACAACAATCTCACTCTGAGTGTCATTGGTGCCTCATCTGGAGACAATTTTAGCCCAGAACCCAATATAAAAAAAATCCTTGCAGATGTTTGTGTCCACAGGTCTCTTTAAAACTGGAGCACAGGTAAAAAGAAGGAGCAACCAGAGCAGAGAATGATGCAGAGCAGGATATGCAGCCCAGTAGTGGCAGTCTGATAAAACAACCCTCACCTCACCAAGCTGCACTGACTGCCAAGGGACATGTTCTCCACAGCTGCACACTCATACTCATACTAATCTGGAACAACACTGCTGAGGGCTGATACCCCTAGGAAGAGGCAGCAGAAGAGAATGTGTGAGCATTTCCCATCTCCTTGACAAAATCAGCCAGATTAGCTCACACCCATAGCATAAACTAACCTGACGTTGCACTGAAGCAGATTAAGGGATGCTCATATGTTGTGTACCAGTGCTTGAACTGAGAGTGGCAAGGAAGATAAGGAAAAGTACGATTTCTAACCAGTTCAGCTGAAAACAAGGCAGTGCTGCTGCCCACACCATTAGCCCATGTCAGACAAGTGACATGTAACTCTGACCTAAATTTAAGCCAACATGTTTTGCGTCATGTTTGCTGGATGATAATAGCATATACATGGCTAGTAACTGCAGTTCAGCTGGTTTTAGCAGCCCAGTCCTCAGGGTTTGCAGCAGAGGAAATCAATGCATGGCATCTACCACTGCAGAGAATGAGTTTTTTCCTTCCCCCAGCTCCCTGTGAGTCCCTATCACACCACCAACAATCTGGTGACAGCACACCCCAGCCATGACTCTGGGGTGGTGAACAGGACTATTTAGTGCACTGCTGCCTTTACATCCTACAAAGGGAAGTCTGGGAAGCTTGGGAGCAAGGCAGTGCAACCCAGATCAGACCTTGTGCTTGGGGACACACTGCAGCAGGACTTGCTCAGGATCCCTCTTCCTCTGCAGTGCGATGAAGTTCACCTGGTACAGACGCAGCCGCTCGTAGACCTTCTTGGCAATGCCTCCAATGTAGGTCTTGGTGGTGTACCACAGCCAGTACCTGGAGACAAGGAATTTTAAAAATAGGAGGGACCCTGCCCAGAGAAAGGTGCCACACACCCACACGACTGGAAAGAATGACAGGTAAAGACAAAGTGCTATGCTGGGTCTGAACTGCAAAAGAAAAAGGGAACAGACAGAGTTAATGTCATGGCCTTTGGTCAGAGTGTGGGAAAAGCAAGGCAGAGCAACATCCCATCTTTTTTACAGGACTAATCCCACACTTACCAGGAGAAATGAGTGACTTCAAACACTGCATAAAGATGTGTGAATTCCAGCACCACCTCACTGGTAATGTCATTCCAGGTTTGGCCCTCCAGGTCACCATGGAGAATATGTAGCCTTGACTGATCCAAATTTAGCCCTAAAGACACCAATGATCAAGAGATGCTATATGCAGCAGAAGTCTTTATTCATGGCTTTACAAAGCCAGCCACAGGCTTGGGTGATTTACTTTTTGAAGCCACCAAAAAAGGGTTCATGGCCTTCTCTTTGGCCTCCAGGACTGAACTTGAGTCAAAGAAGAGCAGCAATAAAAGGACCAGGCTATCCCATTGCTTTTGGGATATTCTGGCAAAATATGCAGAGTTAAAATGATAGTGTGCTCATTCTCACCAACAGATTCATTAGATGATATTCATCTCTAAAATCTAGGGTTATTAATTAAGTTCTATCTATTTCTAATGTACATCTCACAGATTTTTTCAATCCTGATGCACTTCAGGCATACAAATATCAGGTAATGTTATAATGAAGGCCATGTATTTCTTCACCAGAAAACCAGGAGAGGTCAAAGAAAATAGGATTAAGGAGACTCAGCAAACAGAGGAATCTCTGGCACGGCTGAGGCTGTTTTTAGCAGCTTTCAGTGTGGGATGTGGCTTAGCATACAATCATACATTTTTTAATGCAGTGGCTCAGCAGCTGATTCATATACAAGGAAATGAGAAGGCAGACCCTTGGAGGCAGCACGCTTATTTCCTGCTTCAAGCTATTCCAAATCATGAATCAAAGCCCTTTTACAATGCATCTCCTCAGTGGGCAGAAGTGCCTTTCCAATCCAATAGTAAAACCAGCAATTTAAATACTGGTTTGGCAGAGAATTCTTTTTGCTAAGACCATTCTCCCAGCTTGTCTTGTTTGTGAACCCCAGCCCTGATCTGATGGACCTGAACTACCTTCAGCTCCCACTGCTTTGCACCACCACACAGTCAGCAGACACACCTCGCTGTTCCTGTAGGAAAAGCAGCAAGATTTATTAACGAGAGGCAAAATTCTCTCTTGCCATTTGTTGTTTTCCAAATACAGCATTTCCCTTTGTCAATTTTGGGAATAAGCTGACCTGTGACTCCGGGTGGAAGAGGCAGCTGAATTCTCACTGGCTTGAGAAAATCCACTGTGGAGTCCTGGGAGAGGTAGAGCAGGGGACTGGCTCTGCACCCTGCATTGGCTGTGATTTCCTGTATCTCTTCTGCAGAGACTGGCAGCACCTGGATGTGGCAGACAGCAAAGTGAGCAGAGAAGTCAGGCACCAAATTCCCACACTGCTCACTCAGTTCCTCCAGCATACAGCAGGCAAATGCTGCTCTTGCTGCAGGGCTCTTTGAGAAACAAAGCACAGTGAACTTTGGCTGAAGTCTGGCAACCCGTCAGGCTGGGATGGACTGAAAGTATTACAAGAGCATCTAGCAGCTTTATGGAACAATTAATTCTAGTGGGGTGATTTTACAATTAGATCCACATTAGATTCCCCCACCACCTCTAATTCTCACTGAGCTGTTTTGCTAGGGTCAGTTTGCAAGGGAAAAAGCAGCAAAACCTTCTTGTGTTCCCTTCACAGCAGCTATCCACTGATCTGTTAGAGATCCCTTTCCTACACAGGGCAGCACAGAGCACAGCTCATGTTGCAGGCAGAGGAGTTAAGACAGAAGGTGATCTGAGATGGGCCAGCCCATGAAGCAACTGTGTCTAGACATGAATTACCCTAGGGCAGACATCTCTGTTTGGTTCTGTATTGAACACAAGAAAACAGCTGCACCAGAGCTCACCAAAAAGCATGCATACCTGCAGCTTGACACTACGAGGCTCTTCGGTGACCCCAGGAGGAAAGATCACTTTGATGTTTGGATCCACACTGGAAAAGAGCAATGTCCCCTCTGCTGGCACTCTGCATTCATTTTGCACAAGTCGAGACACAACAAGGAACCAAGAGAAGTGAAGGACACAACAGTGGGCCACACACTTCTGTAACAAAGGACAAAGAAGAAAACATAGAGGCATATAACTTAATACAATAAAGGCAGGAAAATGGATACCAGCCAAGCAGAATAAAGTACTAGATCAGGGATGAAGTATGGCAGGCTGCAATTCATCAACTTCAGGAGACACCCCTCCATGAGAGAGGAAACCTGGAGCTGAAATCCACTATGTTTTATAGCAGCCAGTCAAAACACAGTTCACGAGATGTTTCAAATGTTCACTCTTGGCTGGGCACAACCAAAGAGTGGAACAGGAAAAAAGTGTGTCACTGGTAATTTCAATCTGCTCACCTTTGATTTTCTCTTCCGCTTCACTCTCGTTTTCAGATCACTCCAGCTCTGCCCACTGAAGGTGCGAACTACCACCTCATGCTGGTGAGGGGTTTGAGGTGAGATATATGGCATCCAGATCTGCACCTCCTGGCAAAAAAGCATTCCTATCAGACACAGATTGAAAGGATAAAACCAAGCCCAGCTCTGCTCTGTGGCTTCCTATGCAGGCAAGAGGGAGGGCAGAGCATGGCCTGTATGCAAGGAATCAAAGAACCTGCTCTGCTCTGCAGTCTCTGGGGAGGTGACAGGAAATGTCAGGTCTGCCATGGACTCTGATGGCAGGAAAAGTTCAGCAGCTTCTGAGCAGAAAGGGCAAAGCAACTTTTGCAGTGAGCTGCTGTCAGCCATGATGGGGCTGGTAGGTGGTGTGACTACTCCCCAGCTTGAATGCAAACCACATAATCAAACATAGAGAAGGATGCAAACCATTCTCCTTTCAGGCTAAGGCCAGATGCTGGACTTAACCTCTGGTAGAGTAGCGGGGTTGTGAGTGAGAAAGGTTATAGCTCAGCTCAATCAGGAGCAGTGGTGAAGGCAAAGATGCCAGGCCAGCACAGCATCAGAGAAGCTGGCTGTGTCCTTCCTAATTCTCTGCAGCAGGGCCTCCTTGAGAGGTGGTCTTGCAGATACTTAAAAGCACCAGGGGTGGTGATAACTGTCTCACAGGTCCCAAAAGGCACTCTCAGAAGACTCTACTGAGCTACTGCAAAGCAGATTCATCAGCAGGTGACCTGGGTGTATCCTCACCTGCTGGAATTGGACCCCATGAGGCTGCAGCTCCAGGACTCTGCTCAGCAGGACGTCGTGGTGTCTCAGCTTTACCCACTGCGGATCCGGTGTGAGGGATCGGAAGTGGATGCGCAGAGGGTCAGAGGCGGCCCCCGGCGGAAAGCAGAAATGGATGCCACAGGCCAGGACCACTCTGCAGCCTTCAGAGGTGACAGTAAAGCTTCCAGAAGAAATGCATGGATTTATGACATTGTGCAGTGACTTCAGCCCTCCAAAAATCAACAGAAGAATCTCATACTTGACTGGCCTACTGAGGCTACAGGTTCCTATACATTCCTGCAATACCCACCATGCACCTGGTTTGGGACCTTCTTACACCACAGTAATAGAAATTCTTAATAATAGAGGCTTACCTGCCCTCTCCTGATGCAAGGAAGAGTCTTTTTAGCCTTCTGGTACTGGATTGGTCTGTGGCAATAAGATTTGGGTAGGAGAAGAAGACAGAGTTTACTTAAGCCAAGGTAGACAAGAAAGGCTGAACAGTTTTGGCTTAATCCTGATCTGACAGAAGTCACTAATGGAATCCTGGTCACACTGCAGTGGGCTCCAGAACACACTGCAGCAAGAGGATGGCATTAGGCCTTGAGGTCTCAAGACATACTGAAAATGCTGACTCTTCCCCAGGGAAACTCAGAAGCAGAGGGAATTAGAAAATATTTCAGTTTATCCCTGCAGCTCTCAGGGCCACCTCTGTGCTTGCTCTTGTGAACGTGAGCATCACTGAGAAACCCTGCTCAGATTCCTGCTCATTTCATCACCTTCCTCTTGGACAGAGAGCTGCTCCTCTGAAGCCTGTGAACCTCAGGAAAGCAGGAGGCAACTGCACAGGAGAATGACTGCTCTCTGAGGTTCTAGCATGAGTCATCACAGCCTTAGGGCCATGCATCAAGTCTAGGAACCGGTGCTGACCTCTGCTAAAAAGGACAGACCCCTTTAGGGGCCTCTCCTGATCTGTTTCCCCTGAGTCCCATTTTCCCTTCCACTGTAAAACCCAATTACAGGGACCAGTGAGCCCTTCAGACTGGGATAGGCCTCAAAAAAACATAACTAGTACTCTCTGTATCCTTACAACTTAATAATTATTCCAGAGAAACAAATGCTGATCTGATTCCCCCCTGCTTGTCTTCTCTAATCCAAACCCATCTACACCACATTGGGCTGAGTGAGGGAACAGCTGGGCAGAACACACAGCAGCAGAAGCCTTGCAATTACCAGCCTGCGGGGATGGCTCAGTTTCTCCCAAGGGATTGCCTCGGATGTGCACGAATGGCAAGGTCTGGATCTCAGCAGGGATGGCACGGAGGCAGTTGTTCTGCAGATCAAGTCTGGACAAGTTGGGCAGGCTGGCAAGTGAGGCAGGGACTGTCACCAGGAGATTGCTGTGGAGATGCAGCCGACGCAGAGACTTCAAATTGGCTGCAGGTTGGAACAAGAAGTGGCCCCCCATCTGTGCTGTTAATTGCATTGCACGTCAGCTCCAACCCTCCCTCTCTCCTCAGCCCATGTAAACACACACATAATGAGGGAAAAGCACAAAAGCTTAGCATCCCTTTAGCTCACAAAATAAAGGAGTGCAAGGAATTAGCTGAGAGGCAAACAATCTCCTCTGTCCTCTGCTTTTCAGCTACAAGTAACACTTCTGTAACAGCATCAGAAACAACCGCTGCTTTTCAGCTATAAGTAACACTACTGTAACAGTATCAAAAACAACCTCAGTCACAAAGTAATACAGGACCCAGCAAGCTGGGCAGCAGATGTCAGAGCCCGGTTCTGTGGACTGGTCCACAGTGGCAGCGTGATTTCAAGCCCAGATTTGCATCTCATCAAACCTCAGCTCTTCTGTTACCAGTCCCAGGTGCTACCCAAAACCAGCCAGGCCATATTGTCAGTCACTGTAAATTGCATTGAAATCCCAGCAGAGTTGATAATTCACAGAAACACAAAGTGTGGTCCAGAGAGCTGTTAATGCTCAAAGGCACTGACACCAAGCATGATCCTTCTAGACACCCCTTCCATTTGGCTCCTGTATAACATGGGTTATGCTAACAACTCTGAGGATAGAGACCAAGGGTCTCAGAGGTTGTACCAAATGCTTGGCAAGCCCATGTCCTAAAATACATACCTAGAGAGTCAGGGATGCTCAATAAGCGATTCCCTGAGAGATCCAGCTCTGTGCAGTTGTGCAGATTCCCAACTTCTTCAGGGAGCAATTCCAAAGCATTTTCTGAGAGATCCAGTTCCTGCAGCATTGACAGCTCCCCAATGCTCTGAGGTAAGTCTTTTAGCTGATTTTTCATTGCAGAGAAGAAAGTCAGTTTGCTCAGACGGCCAAAGTCCTCAGGAAGTGTCACCAGGCTGTTGTGGCTCACCAGCAGCACACTGAGGCTGGAGAGGCAGAGAATGCAGCTGGGCAAGGTGGAGAGTCTGTTGAAGCTGAGATCCAGGTGAGTGAGACAGCTGAGGTTCCCAAAGTCTGGTGGCAAGCTTGTCAGGGAGCCATGCTGACAGGAACCAAACTCATCCCTAGCATGGCCACCTGGGTGGAGGGAAGTGGAGGAAGAGGTAAGTATGCCACCAGGACACCTCACCAGCCTCAGGTGAGACTTGGCACAGAGATCCACAAAACTGGGAGTTACTGTCCACAACAAGCAGCACTAAGCACAAAGTACCCAGAAAAGTGAGTTTTCTGCTCCATGCCTCGGTTTCCTGACCAGTTAAAATGGTATAACAGTGAAAAGCTGTTATGAAATCAGGAGATGCCACAGTGAACCAGTACAGCTCTAATAAACACATCTGGAGTCAAAGCTCAGAACAAGCCAGGCCACCCCACATGTTCACCACACTTCAGCAGGGTGATCCATATACCTCCAAGCCTCCCACTCTCCTTCCCCACTTCTTCCTCACTACCAGTGGCCAAGACACAACACTTTATGGATTAAGGAAATAGTCCTTGCCCTCAAGGCTTTATCCATGCTGTTGAGAAGCAAACAGCCTTGAGAACTGAAATCTGCCCTTGCAAGACTAGAGGGCACACATGAGGAAAGACCATAGAAAATGTGGGAGGAAAAAGTAGGTAATTCAGTATTTTGTAGGGCAGACAGAACAGAGAGGGAAGAATGAAAGTTCCATATCCCAGCTTGTTACAGAAGGGCTGAATCCCTGTAAAATAACTTGAGCAAACAAAAGGAAACTTTCAAATTTTTCCACTTGTTGATTGTTTCATACTCCTTCTCCACTGTTTTCTATTTATAACCCTATACAGCAGAGGGCACCAAACATTTTTTTATGTTGCATAATGGTACAAAATGAGATCAACCAAACTAACAGTGCACCTTGCACTTTTTGCATAAGATCTTGGTGAACTACTTTATTGCACTCCAGGATGTTCAGGGTGTGTGCACATCTCATAAAACAAGACTGATAAAAGGTACTGCTGTTATTGTCACCTTACTAAAGGAGGAAAAGACAAATCAAATTATTCACATGAGAAGTTTGTGACAGATATAGAAACAAACTTCAGACTTTTCAGTTTTCAGCTGGAACCCTGAATTCTGCTCCCAAACTCCCCCTCTTCTTTCTCATTTATTTTTAAAATTCTACCTCCCAAAGAGCAAATTATTCAAGCTGATAAAGAAATTATACAAATTGTATTGAAATCCTCCCACAATAAATAGATGAGACAGTCAAGAATGATCTAATATTTATAGCCCTAAAACTTATTACACTTTGCCAAATTACTTGCACACCCTGTGTCCTACTTTAGATAAAATGTTGAACAACCTCTTTTGGTCTGTCTTGAACTTTGCTAAACCTGCAGTCACTGACAGTAAGCAAGGATTAAGCATGGATTGATTCAGACAGAAACACAGCTTACTATACTCTCAAAAATGAAAGAGGGGCTGAATATTCACCAAAAGATTCAACATCTTGCAATCCCCCTCTTCTTGCATAACTGCAAAAAAATGCTCTTCTTCTAGAGAATGCTATAGAAAATGCTGCAGCATCAACCCAGCTAGATCCAAAAACCCAGTCCCCAGGTAACTGTAGAAACAAAGGGAGGAAATAAGAGTCCAGAAGCTGTATCTTGTTAAAATCTGCATTCAGCTCTGAGCAAGGCTGAGCCAAAGCTGAGGTAAGGGGCACTGGAACAAAAGACTTCCAAGGGTAGTTTGTCCTGCAGATGTGGAGAGAAGAGTTAACAAAAAGCTGAGCCGAGGAAAGCTAGATGGTGATAGGTCCCGGGATTTACCTTTAAGCACCAGGGATTTCAGGTGCTTCAGATGAGGAAGGCTGCCCAGTGTGGTGCCAAGGAGGGAATCGTTGCTGCTGAGCCGGAGGAACTCCACCTGGACCAGCTCTCCCTGTTGCTCCTTGAACAGCTGAAGGAAACGGCGGCAGCCGTCAGGATAAACATCCAGGTTCAGCCTGTTGTCCGCAAGGCAGGAGCCAGCGAGGGCAGGAGCCCCCGAAGTCCCCTCCCCACACTCATCCCTGAGCCCCAGCAGCTCTGCCATCTTCTGCATCTCATCCACAGGGTCCAGACATGCTCTGACTTGCCAGGCAGGCAGGCACTGGCAGCACCACGAGGCAGCTGGGACACGGAGAGGAGGAAAGATGGCTCTAAAAAAGAACACAGTGCATGATGAAGGCTCCTGCCCCAGTCCAGAGTGGCTGGAAACAGTTCACAATCACAGCAAGATGCTAGAAAATATTACATGCATGTTACTGAAAGCTTTGAGTCAGGGAACACAGAAATGCACTGTGACAGATGTCATAGAGGCTTCTCCTCCTAGGGAAAATCTCTGAATTTTTCCAGCCAACACCTCAGCAGAGAATGAAGCAATTACACACTATCAAAATAAATACCAGCATTAACTTTAAAAGACACAAATTTAAATGCCTACTGCCTAATGCAGATTTCAAGGTGTCCTAGTGGGAAGCTTTACAAGTGAAGAAGAAAACTGGGGCAGGGACACCTGAGCCAGAAGCAGAACCCAGAGGTGGCTCGCAGACTGTGACAGGCCCTCATCAAACCTGGTTGTGAAACCCAGTGTCAATGGGATAAAAGCAAGTGAACAAAGGGCAACAAAGAAAATGTGTCAGGGACATGGACAGGGATAGAAAAGTGGTGCAGGAGCAACACCTCCTGAGCTTGGCAATTATACCAACTCATGGTGTGAACATCAGCTCTTTGTAAACCCTGCCATGGATCGAGCTGGTAAACAGAAGTTTATTTCGATTGATGCAGAATTAGAACAAACTTGGCTACTGTCTGAGGTCAACAAGCGAGTGCCCCAGCAACACTCTAAGGGAGCAGTGCTTTTACTGCTAGCCTGTGAGGCACGGCAGCACAGATGTTCCCAAGGAACAGTCTGGGGGAGGTGAGAAAAAGAGCAGGAATGCCTCACCCTGAAAGAACAGAAATGTCAGGACAAGAACAGGAAGCAGAGCCCAAAGGCAGCTTGCAAACTGTGTTGGGTCCTCGCTGAACCTGAAACTGAGTGCCAATGGGATAAAAGTGAAACTACTGCTTTAGTATAAAGGTGAGCATTCCTTGCAAAGACATTGTGAACAACATGTACATAGCCCCCTTACAGACGTGTAAGAAAAAAGTCCATCTGCTACAGCTTTGTAAAACTCAGTGGTGAAGGAACCAGAGGGCAACTCCGGAAGCCACAGAGGTGGCCTCGGGGTGAAGAGACACGGACAGACCTGTGGTGCCACTGACACTCCAAAACTCACACCAGTGCATGGACACACAGCCCCGCACACGGAAACACAGCCCTGCACATGGACACACACCTGCACATGGACGCAGAGCCCCGCACACACGCACACACACACACACACACACACACACACACACACACACACACACCACACACACACACAGCCGGGCCAGGGCTGTCCCCTGTGCCCTGGCCCCGTCACCCCACGCCGCGCCCCGTGCCCGGCCCTGCACGGCCCCGCCGGTCTCACCGCTCCGCACCGGCCCCGGGCACTCAGCAGCCGGGGCTGGGCACGGCTGGGCAGGGCTGGGCAGGGCTCTGCCGCCACTTCCTGAAAAGTTGTCGGGAGCTGCGCCGCGATCCGGGGCGGGACGGGGCGGGGGAGGTGCCAGCGGCAGCGGGACGCGGGCCGGATGCTATGGGGAGCCGCAGCCAGGCGAGCTGCTGCCGCAGCAAGGGCACGGAAGATTTACCTGACATGGTCACGGCGCCGCAGCCGGGCCCGGTGCGGCTCCCCTGGGCTCCAAGGGAGCGGGAGGCACGGGCAGCTCCGTGCCCATTCCATAGAAATGCAGGGAGAGAAATGGAGCAGGGGCTGCGAGCCCAAGAGGACGCGGGGCTGCGGCTGCCCTGACAGGAGGCTGTAGCCAGGTGGGGGACAGCTTCTTCTGCCAGGCAACAAGTGACAGGACAAGAGGACATGCTCGCCAGCTGATGCCCAGGTTCAGGCTGGACATCGGAGAGAATTTCTTCGCGGAAAAGGTGGTCAGGCATTGGAATGACATGCCCAGGGAGGTGGTGGAGTCACCGTCTCTGGAAGTGCTTAAGGAAAGACTGGACGTGGCACTTAGTGCCAAGGTCTCGTTGTGGTGTGTGATCACAGGTTGGACTTGATGATCTCAGAAGTCTTTCCCAAACTAATTGATTCTAGGACTCTGGATGCAAGCTGCAGAAGGCCCTGAGGGAAATTTCCTACAGGTAGTAGACAGTAACCACTGACTACTGCTCCAAGCTCTGGCTCAGTTATAACACTGTGAGCCTGGTTGTTTTCTGAGAGCAACTGAGCTACCACAGAAGCCACATCACGCTGGGGATCTCTGGGGCACTCCCAGGGCAGCAAGGCAAGGATAGCCACAGCCCACACACAGCCCTGCTGCTGAACCAGCACTGCTGGCTTGTTTGGGTGCATTGGGTTTATGGGTCCAATCTTAACTTTTTACTTCTATTCATTTCCCTAATGCAGGAAATCAAGTGAACAAGCATAGGTGGTGACTCCCATAATCCCATGGCTAGACCTTGCCACAGGGTTACCACTCCCAGTCTCCCAGCACAGGAGAGCAGCCCTGTCCCTTCTGCAGAAAGCCTTGCCTCAGTGTGCTGTCTCACAAGTGAGTTCTGTCACCCAGTGTGCAAGAAGCTGATCCACACATGGAGGTGAGATATTTCGCAGAACCACAAAGCCATTTGGGTTGGAAGAGACCTCCCAGGTCATTCAGTCCAACCCATGACCAAACACCACCATGTCAACTAGACTGTGGCACTAAGTACTACATCCTGTCTTTCCTTAAACACTTTCTAGGGAGAGTGACTCCACCATTGCCTTGGGCAGTCCATTCCAATATCTAATCACCCTTTCTGTGAACAAATTCACAGAAATGTAAAACCTTCCCTGGCACAGTCTGAGGCTATGTCCTCTTGTCCTGTTGCTAATTGCCTGGGAGAAGAGGCCAATCCCAGCCTTGCTACAACCTCCTTTCAGGGGGTTGTAGAGAGCCATAAGGTCACTGCTGAGCCTCCTTTTCCCCAGGCTGAATCCCCAGCTCCCTCTGCTACTCCTCACAAGACTTGTGCTCCAGACCCTTCACCAGCTCCATTGCCCTTCTCTGGACACATTCCAGCACCTCAATATCTGTATTGAAGTGGGTGGCTCAGAACTGGACACATGGCTTGAGGTGTGGCCTCACTTGTGCCAAGTACAAGGGACAATCACTTCCCTAATCCTGCTGGCCGCTCTAAGATCATCGAGTTCCCCCACTGGCCAAACACCACCGTGACAACTAGACCAAAGCTTTGATATGTTCCCAGAACACCTCTATGGACGGTGATTCCACCACCTGCCTGAGGAGCTTGTTTCAATGCCCGACCACTCTTTCCATGAAGAAACGCACAGACACCGGCTTTCTGGATTCATCACCCACTGCCCATCTCAGCGCTGATACAAAATTAACAAATATGAGGACGCTGTGTGTGGATCTGCCTCACATGCACCTGGTGGCAGAACCCAACTCACGGGACAAGCAGAGGGACTGTGCTGACCCTACAGGGCAGGGCAGGATTCCAGAGCTGGAGGACAGTATTAAGCTGTGCCAGGGGAGGTTTAAGTTGAACAGGAGCAGTTTGTCCACAGAAGGACTGGTCAGGCATTGGAACAGGCTGCCCGGGTTGGTGTGCAGTCACGGTTCCCGGAGGTGTCTAAGGAAAGTGGCATTCAGTGCCATGTTCTAGTTGACAGAACGGTATTCGGTCACAGGTTAGACTCGATGATCTCAGAGGTGTCTTCTAATCGCATTCACTCTGTGACTCGTGATTTTGGGGAATCGCAACCACCCCAACACAAACGCCAAGGCCGCACAGCGCAGCCGGGATGGGCGGCCCGCGCTGTGCGCATGCGCCACGGGCCGCACTGGCGGCGGCCGCACGCGCGGCTCCCCATTGGCCTGCTCGCTGCGCTCCGGCCCGGCCCAATGGCAGCGCTCGTTGTTGAGGGGTGGCGGGAAGAAGGCGTCGCCGAGACCCCGCCCCTTCCTTTCGCCGCCGCCGTCCCTCGCGAGCGCACGTCCCAGGCCGCTGTCCCGCGCCGCCGCCGCCGCCCAAGTAAGCGCGCGCTGCGCCCTCCCCGCTTTCCCCCCGTGCGGGAATGGTGGCGCCCGGCGCCCCGCGCCAGACCGCCGCCGCCCGCGGGGCTCGGGCGAGATCACTCGGGGCGGGGGGTAGGAGGGGAGAATGGCGGCCATGTGCTCTCGCGGCCTGCGAGACTGGCGCAGTCTGGGGAGCGTGGCCTCGCCGGCCGCGGGTTCTCGTTTAGAAGCAGGATCAAAGAATTGTGGCTCAGAGGGAGAAGGGATGAGCTCCCTCCAAGCATGTGTAACTTGGCCGTGCTGAAACTGCGCTCTCCTGTCTGCAGCATGCGTTACGTCGCAGCTTATCTGCTCGCTGTGCTCGGAGGCAACGAGTCCCCCACGTCCAAGGACTTGAAAAAGATCCTCGACAGTGTCGGCATCGAGACGGACGATGAACGTATGAACAAGGTGAGGTTTTCTCTTAATTCCAGCTTTGGAGCTGTTTCCTTGGCTTCAATGTTCCCGTTGGCTCCCTGTTGATCTGCTCTTACGTTGTTCAGACATTTGCTGATTCTTACCAGTGTGATTGCTAAATACTGCTGAGCCAGTCATAAGTTTTTACTTTTGTTAAAAGTCTTTCTCATTCGATACCTATTCTCTGCAAAGATCTCTCTCATTTGTTGTTGACTTCTGGTAGTTCAGTCTAATCATCCTCATTGAGATGGTGGCTACATGTAAGGATGCATTGAAAATGTTTTGACATCGTGTACAGTCTGCACTGAAGGTTCACTTCTTATTTTTGATCAGTATCAATTCAAGCTTAACACTTTTGAAGGCCTGATACTCAGTAATACTTTCTTAGTCTGCTGCAAAGAAGCATTTGTTTCCTCACCAAGAAATATAGGCAAATCCTAACATGCAGATTAAAGGTATTTGAGGATAATATATAAGAAGATTTTGGAAATTAATACCAAAGTGGTTGTGTTGAACAACAGATTTTTAACAGTATCTTAATTAGAATGTTTCTTGTGATACAATAAGTGTTTAGAATTGTGGACCTAAAAATAATTAGGCATGGGGGAAAAAAACAAGAGCCAATAAAATAATCATATGGCTTGTCCCCTACTCATATGTGAAGTGTTTCCAGAGAGGTAAAGATAAAGAGAAACTGTTTCCCCAGTGTTTTACTGTAGGCCCAATGTGACAGTGGGTTGGCTGAGCTGATAGCATCCTTACTGTGGTTTGGGATACTGGTTTGAACACTTGATGCTCCTGTTTAAGTGCCAGGTCTTTTCTCCTATAGGTTTAATACTTTAATGAATGGATTGCTTTCTCTGATCCTTCAGTATTTGGAAAGCTGTTCTGGAATCTGTTTTGGTCATAATTAATTTTAGCATTTTTCTGTATCTTAAGCCTGTTTAAATGTAGTGAAGTCTTAAAAGCACCTTTCTGTTGGATGGAGCAGTCATGCAGGCACATGGTTTCACACATCCTGTGCTCTGTGTAAGCAGAAGGTTCCTGTTAAAAAGCTCTTGACTAAAGTTCTTTGGCTTTGGCCACTGACTCTTGACAGCTGGCACTTGCCAGTAAGTTCTGGAGCATTATTTTTAAGTGCTTTAGAAATTTTGGAGTTTGTGTTTTGCTTTTGTCATCCTTGTTTATATAACACTGGTAGTAAAATTAAAGTTGAAACTCTGTGTTCCAGGGCAAGGTTATAATAGCTTGGCTTTTAACATTTAGTGGGGCTAGGAATGGGACAGTGGTTTTGGGTCCAGAATCCAGTGCTGCAGAGCCTCCCAGTGGGCATTAAGCAAGAAATGTAAACAGTCCCTCAGTGGCTTACACTGTTGATGGGTCTTCTTAATTGGTTCCACAGCATTTCTGTATACTCTTTTTTTCAAGGTCGTTGGATTAATTATGAGTTCAGTAACAGATTTCATTAAAATGCTTAAAGTATAAATGCTAAAACTTAACTGAAGTTTTCATGACAATGTTCTGTTCCTGGCACAGAGAAGTAGGGAATTTTGGGGCTATATAAGCAGCAGGATGAAGGTGTTGCATATGATGATTCATCAGTACTCATTTTTGTGTAGCTTATTCTCATATTTGGGAACTCTAACATTCTAAATTTTACTTACAGGTTATTAGTGAGCTGAATGGAAAAAACATTGAAGATGTAATTGCCCAGGGTAAGTAGAGCCTCTGAGTGAGCCAGGTAATTGCCTCTGTTACTTTGATAACCTAGACCTGAGAGTGTGGAATTGCTGCCAAGTCACTGACTCTGTTCAGCATCGTGGATCACAGCTGAATTGAGTGCAGTCAGGTCCATTCTAATTCCCTGCAGGTCAGTGCCAGTACCTGCTGGGTTTCGCTTGTGGACCACATTAAACCAGAGAACTTTAGCATGAATGAGCTTACTGGTAGTCTGCTCATGACCTAGTTTTCTGGACATGTTGATAAGAGTCTGAGCTGTTCTTCGGGTTCTCTAGGAGATGTTTTGTGTTTTACCCACTTGTGTGCACCAGTGATGTAAAGCATGAAGAATAGGCAGTTGGCACTGGGGTGCAGCTCCACCCTCTACAATGAGCACAAGCCTCTCCAGTGCATATCCTTGAGAGCTCTTGTAGAGTTCTCAGAGTCCAGCATTTCCTTTTCCCTGAGACAGAACTCTTAAGGGCTGATTTCCACAGAAACTTGTGCTCTTACTGAAGCTGGAACTTTTCACATGAATTGACTGGGTCATAGGGCTGAAGTAAAGCAGAACTGAGGTTGTGCAAAGGTTTCTGAATAACTTTTTTTTTTTTTTTTTTTAAAGTGTATAGGCACAAGGGAATTTGCAGGCATATTTATGCTCAAAGGTTGCCAAAACTTTGCCTGGCTTTGCAGTCAGGAGCAGGCACTGGACATTTCTATCTGTGGTTTGAAAGACCTAAGAGAATTATTATACACATGGTTGCAACACACGCTGTCTCTTTCTGTAATACTGTAAATAAATTGTTTCTTAGAACATACATGCATATGAAACATGTTTGTTTACTTTGCTAGTTTAATTAGATCTTGAAGTAACAGGGAATTATTTGGAAACTGATTCCCAGAAATTGGAATACAGGCAAACATAGTGGGTACGTCACCTTTGAATGCCAAGGGAGCCTTGGTATGTGAAAGACAAGAGGCCAGAGAGCTAGCTGGCTTTCCAAATATGAGCAGAAATCAGAAGTCTCAAAGGAGATGCAATAGGGTTCATAGGGTGCTGAGAAATTTGTTTAAAATACTGTACTCTTTGCCATAAATAAATCAATCTTTCTCTCCTGTAAGTGTGATCCAGTTATGCTCTCAGCATTCTCTTTACCCTGAAAGGAAAAAAAAAAAAGGAGCAGTGCTCCTGATATGTTACTTTTGAGGTACATCATCACTTTCTGGGCTACTGTGCTGTATTTAGAGAACAATGTGGGTGTGCAAAATTGCATGTGTTTGCTGCTATTTTTATGACAGCTTTTGGAAAAAAGACAGGGACTTCGTGTACAGAAGAAAACTTAATAATATGCTGCCAGTGTTCTTGGGATAAATATTTGTGAATCTTACAACTCCTGAGTGTTTTTCACAGAGGAGTTTATATTTATCATGGATGCAGCCTCTTGTTCCTTTCAGCAATTAGTGACAGGTTCAATCCATGAGACAGGATCTGTTTTTTCTGCACTCTTCCATTTCCCCTAATAGCTGTGCTTGGGATGAGCATGTAAGTGAATACCTTCTCTTGTGTCCCGTTCAGGTAATGGAAAACTTGCCAGCATGCCGGCTGGGGGAGCGGTGGCAGTCTCTGCTGGAGGGGGCTCTGCTGCTCCTGCTGCAGCTGCTGCCCCTGCTGCTGGTGAGTGTGACTGGAGGAGTGGCTACTGGGCAACTCCTTTTGTCTCTGGTAACAGCAACTGGCAGTTGGGTGTGTGATGGAAACATCAACTCAGTGGTTCCTTTTCCTTGGGACGGTCAGAGGCATTAGCTCTTCATCTGCCTTGGGTCTGGTCTTGCTTAGAACTGAGAATCAAAGAGACTTGGTGGTGTAAAGCACATCCCTGCAACAGTAGTGCCTGTATCTGTTCAGTGTATCTGGTTGCTGGGAAAAAAATGAATGATGAACCTGTAGAGTCCAATACCAGTAGGCAGGGGAGCTGAGCACCAAAACTTGTATCTTGAAAATCTGTTAAGTGTTAATACTGACCATTCACTTGTTTTTTGCTTGTTTTTTTTTTTTTTCTTCAGCTGAGGAGAAGAAAGAAGAGAAGAAGGAGGAATCAGAAGAATCTGATGATGACATGGGATTTGGCCTCTTTGATTAATTATTTGTTATAGAGAAGTTATTAAAATTCTTTGTTGTAAGGTTTTTGTGTTATTCTTACCATACAAGTGCTCTTGGATTCAGCTGTTCTTAAAATAGCTCTGACACAGCTTTGATTTTTATCTCTCTCTGTAGTAAGTGTGTGAATTATCTGACAGACTGTAGAACTTGGTTCTGAGTAGTGAGGAAATGGCAAAGCTTGTGTGAGCCTGGATGCTTGTTTTGACACTGCTGTTTCTTGAACAGTGTGTGGAAACTGAATCTTACTGATGTTAGCCTTCTCCATACTATTTTGTTCATGGTTACTCAATGAAGTGGCTCATCTATTCAGCAATAAAAGGACTTGGTTTTTCAGGATCTGTTTATTCAGTTCCAAAATGTGAACTGAATGAACAGCAGGCCTGAATTAGTCCAGAAACTTGATTTCAGAGCTATTTATAGTAATTTGATTTTTAAGTATTTATAAGCACTAGTTTCATTACTGTCAGATTTCCAAGATCTAGGGACAACACAAGTAAAATGGTTGATTAAAGTTTCCTGTTACATCCATATGCAAAAAAGCCAAAACAAAACCCCCCAACTGCATCCTGCTTTCATGGGGACACATCAATGCAGAGGTGCCTTTCATGCTGAATGGCTGTTCTGGACTATCAGAACATAGATTGTACCTTTATCTGAAAAAGAAACATGAGAATGGTGTTTTTGAAGAGCTGAAACATCTCTGGCATGCCAAGAAGAATATATCAGCTTGAGAGGAAGGTAAATTTTGCTTTGTTTTATAAAATGCCTACTGCTAGAAGATGGTTTTGGCAGGCAACTTACCCTGGCTTTTTGTGGAAGTCTTCATCTGTCAGTGTACATAGGTAGAATACAAATTGTGTGTGTGGGAAGTCTGCAAGTAGTCAAAAAGCTATTCCTGCAGCCTGTATACTGAGGAGCTTTTCTAGTGTAGTTGTTTCTGGAGAGAAGTGATGGCTGAGACAGCTGTGCTCAAATGACTCATTGCAAAGCAAGGCAAGTACTTCTGGGAGTAGAGGTGGGTGAAATCCAAGTAGGAAAAACTTACCTCCTGATGGTGTACTGAAAGAAAACACCCAATACTTGACAGTCAAGCAAGAGCAGTTGGAAGTTGGAGCCTCAAAATGGCCATGATTTAAGCAACTAACCCTTGCTTCCCCTCTGTCCCTGCTGCAAGAAAAATGTACAGGAGGTAGCAGTGCCACTACCTTTCATCTGCTTTGTTAAGTGGCAGCCTGGTGATCTGGTAGTAATGAAAACCACTCATTGTTTACTGTAGTCCTCTGTCAAACTTGTAATGGCAGTGGTTCAGCCCTGGAATCAGGGGGGGCCGTGTTACTTTTCTTGGTGATTTCTCCAGGTTACTGAAAAAAAAAGTGTTTCTAGGATGTGGTTTTATTGAGAGGTGCCTCTCCTCCCCAGTAGTGCCTTGCTTTGCTGCTGCTAGAGCACCAGCAGTGTTTACACAGGAAGGGACTGCCCTGGCACACCACTCGGGGTTTTTCCATGCACAAAGGAATTTGTTTGAATGGCATGGAGCTATTTGATGAGTTTGCTGTGCCTAGACTTGTGGGATGAAAGCTGTGGTGCCAGCTTCTGGCTACTGCCATGAGAGGAATACAACTAAATCTGGACTAACTTCTTTTTTCACTGTGTTTTTCTCTATCTTCTCCATATAACCTTTTAACTTTGAATTATGGACCTGATCTGTGGTGGGTATCTTCTTACAATCTTTAAATTCCTTTGTGGAAGTGCATAATTTTATGAAAACTGAGCCTGCTCTGGGGAAGAGGACAGCTAATTGGTAAACTATTCTGAGAAGAAACTTCTAGGGGCAGCTCTTGGGGAAAGCACTGAAAATAGAGCTCTATTTCCACAAGGAGCCAATGTAACATAACCACCTCGTAGGTTTTCCTTGAGAAGGTTAGGGCATGGTTCAACTCTGCTCCAAGATCTCACACATATTTTGCAGAATTTGCTAAAACTTCTGCATATGAACACTTCTTCTGAATACAAAATCAAACCTATTAAGCTTACTTCCCCCTTCCTTACCTATTTATGAAACTTGCCACCTGATGGCTTTGTACATGAGCAGTGATGTGCGCTGTTTGCAGTGCACATTGTCTGGTGCTCTGCATGGAGTTCACTATTCTATGAGCTTCAGCTGTGAAGGAGATGGGATCCCTGCTTCTGCTCTGGAGTCACTGATCTGAATTTTCAAGTCTCAGTGTTGTCCTTTCAGACTTAACCAATGATTTCCAAAGGCAAGGGTGTTAGTGAGGTGGGTGCCTTGTATTCCATGATTCTCTCAGAGAAGAGTAGTGCCTGCTAATACTTGGGCTTGTGGGCTAGTCTGTTCCCCCTTAAAGAATTAATTTTACCAAGAGAAGATTTTTTTCCTGAATTCTTCATAAAAGATAGGCTCAAGGGCATTGAAGTGAAAGGGAGGGATAGTCTTGTGCCTGAAGATTACACTGGTAACTGATCATTACCAAACTGACAGTAGGGGAGAGTGATTTAGTCATAGGCTTGACGTTGAAACGTGAGGCTTTCCTCACTGATAGACAAATGCCAAGCCATCTCAAATCAGCTCTCACTGAAAATCATTTCTTATAAACACCATGGGGCAAGAAGAGGGAGGAGACATCTCCACTACTTGGAAAGCAGGGAGAATGTCCTGCACACTACTGTAAAGCAGTAACAAATGACTCCCTGGGGCCACTCTCAACTGGTTTCTTTCTTACTACCAAGGCCCAGTTTTGCAAGCTGCTACATGCAGGCAGGCCTGCTGAACTCGGTAAGTTTGACTTATATAGGGACAGAGATGGCTGGTTTTTTTTTCCTAGAAGAAAAATTCAGTCTCGAGAGAGCAGGACCACTCCTCTGCCTCAGGAGATGTTCCTATGAAGCAAGTGCCAAGAGTCTGCCATGGAATGACTCGATGTACACAAACATCAGAGGTAAGAAAAAGACATATAACTCCAGCTTTCCAGTGATGGTAAAAGCACTTGGGTTGAGTTAATGGCTGGTGTGCCTTTCTGGCTGACTATGGACAACAATACTAAAGTAACATTCTGGAATCAACACAGTAACAGGCTGCCTTTCATCTTCCCTTGAATTCCCAAGTGCCAGCAAAACCACAAGAAACTGGCTGAAAAAGCAGAGATTGTTTGCTTGTAAGTTATTATCTTGTAGGTACTAACAGCTCACCACTCATTAGGCTAAGAAATAAAAACACAACAAGGAGAGATTGCATGTGAAGCTGTCTCCACAGCATCTCAACTTGTAGGAGCATGAGTGGATTTGAAGAGTTTCAGTTGGAGTTTGACACACAGGAAAAGCCTTGTAAATCTTGCTGATCTGGCTTACTGCTGCACTGTGAGCAACAGCAGAAATACAGCACTTTTTTACTGGGGGGAAAGAGATTAGTTTTGTGGGTTAATTTATTTTTGAGGAAAGCACAGTTGTTTGTCAGCTTGCTAGTGCCAGTACCCAGGCAGCACTCCACAAGAGATTAGTGTTCACATGGTTCATTTCATCGACTTGTTTCAACAGGGCAGCATTAACCTCCTCAAATAAGTAACCTTGAGGGCCAAGGCAGACTGATGTAAACAACTCAGGATGAGATTGCTCTTGGGAAATCAAGTGAAACTAACTCTAGCATTGTCGCAGCATTGTTGTTTCTGTTTTCCAGACATGCTAAGAAAGTTAAGGCTTGTAAAATGCTGGAAAAAGAGGGAACAGCATTGGCTCCAAAATGAAGATGTTCTTGTAGTTACAAGTGTTTGGAGGTATCTGCAGACAAGGCTCAGTGGTCAGTTTTGCCAGAGACTTCTGCTAAAGTCACGGCCCAGTGACCAGTTCTTCTGTGGAACAATACCTGTTCCAGAAAAGGTGAGACAGGATATTTTCTTTGGGTTTGACTATATGAAAATACCTTTCTGAGTCATCAGAAGCAGGGGGTGGAAGCTCCATGATGGCTTTGGTGGTAAGGGCCTGTAAGAGAGTCAAGGCTCAGGCAGGCTCACCCCTCCAGGTGGAGGAGATGAGGGCTGACAAGGGTTACGTAACCACAACAAATGCAAGGGAGGAAGTAAATTACAAAAGCAACTAGAGGTATGAGAGGAAGGGAGAGAAGGGTGGGTATAAAGAGAGGATTAATGTAGGCAGGGTGAATTCTTTACGTGCTCCAGGATATTAATAAGTATAAAGGGCAGTGTGGCAGCTAGGTGAGGTGGTGGGCTTGGGGGCAGGACCTGAAGGAAAGATGAAGCTGTACTCCTACCTGTCTGATGACAGCAAAGTGCAAACACATAATGAAAAAGTGCTCTGTCTGTAGTGATTGGAGTATGATGTCTAACTTGAGCTTAAATATTGGACTTATGCTAGGATGACCTGCTGAATTTAGTTGCTTCCATCACCTGACTGTGAGGCATTAAACTGCTGTTCTTGCAACCAGGATGGCCACTCCTTAGGGAGGGTATTAGCCTCCCTCATATAATTTGAAAGGATGTTTGGAGTGGAAGGAACAGGAAGAGGGGCTACTTGGATGACCTCCATTAGCATAAAAGGTGAAAGAGCTGTTAAGGACAGGTATAACACTATCGCAAGTGAGAAACTTCTGACCAGTTATAAGAAAACTAATTCAAATTGCTCTAAGCAGTTTTTTAAGCTTTGACAGAAAGTGCTTTTTGCCCTATGTTGCTCCATTAAAATTTTATGCTTTTTATTTTGTATCCCCCAAACCTCCCTCCTGCTGATCTTGCTTCCTAGCTTTGAGTAGAGCAGCTCTTTCTCTTGCTGATCGTTTTGATATATCTGTGAACTTTCATACTTACCTAATGACTTGGATGAAGGTAGTCTGCATTGTTTATGGGGATCTTTACAGCTTCAGAAATCTATTTTGATGATCTACTATCACTGGCCTCTCACCTAGTGATGCTCTGTGGTGACCTTATGCAGAAGTACTGCTGAAAATCACAGTTGCCCTGACTAAATATAAGCATTTTGGTGAGCTTAGAGGCATGTGGAGAAAAAATATTGAGAAAAGGTTAGCAAAGGTATCCAACTATGTGTGTTTTGTGATTAGTATACAACAGTCTACAACTTCCTTGTGAAGGGAAGGGGCAGACACTGGTTTCTTCTCTCTGGTGACCAGTGGCAGGACTTGAGGGAATGGCCTGAAACTGTGTCTGTGCAGGTTTAGCCTGGATGTTAGAAAAAAGTTCTTCCCCCAGCGGGTGGTTGAGGAGTGGAACAGGTTTCCCAGGGAAGTGGTCATAACACAAGCCTTAACAAGAGTTCAAAAAGTGTTTGGACAATACTCTTGGGCACATGGTGTGACTCTTGTGGATGTCCTGTGCAGGTCCAGGAGCTGGACTTGATGATTCTTGTGGGTCCCTTCCAACGATTCTATGAGTTAAGAGGCAGAGAAAGCTGTTTGGGAAGGGGCAGGGGGATTGCCTTTTTCCCAGTTCTTTCCCTGTTGCTGTCACACGACCTGCCTCCTTCTGACTCCGTTTTGGGAAAGGGGAGAGCTTTCCCGTTCTCTCCCGTTTCTTGCCCGATCCCTGAAGAACAAAGGCAACCCCAAGGAGCGGACTCCGAGAATCGGGATGTTCCGTGAGGGAAGCACAGGCTGCTGCCGGGGGCAGGGCGAGCTGCGGGGTGCTGCGGGCAGTCTCCTCCGAGAACTGGCTGGGCCATGCCGCTGCAGGGCAGCCGCGCTGCCCGGGAGGAGCGGGGTTCACCGGAGGAAGGGTTGGCAGGCGGGGCCGGGCGCTCCCGCCGCGCCGCGGCTGCCGAGGGGCGGCGGCCATGCCGGGGGCGGGCCCGAGGGCCGGGCCGCCGCATATAAGTTTGGCGGCCGGCACGGCTCTCCCAGCGGCAAGCCCTGCCGTGTTCTCGGAAGCTTTGCTCGGCAGCAGCGCTGCCCGGCTGTGCCGCCCGTCCCGAGGCGGTGAGAGAACAGACCCGCGGCTTCAGCTCTCCGCCGCGGCCGCTGCTGCTTCCCCCCAGCACCCTCCGCCTCCAGCGGGGCGCGGAGGCCATGTTCCCGCCGGACTCCACCTGGAATATCTCCTTCGCCGGCTGCGGCTTCCTGGGGGTCTACCACATCGGCGTGGCCAGCTGCCTGCAGGAACATGCCCCGTTCCTGGTGGCCAACGCCAAGAAGGTGTACGGCGCCTCGGCCGGGGCGCTCACCGCCACCGCCCTCGTCAGCGGCGCCTGCCTCGGTAAGCGCGGGCCGGGCTCGGCGCTGCTTCGCCTGTTCCTTCGTTACTGCTAATTTGTTAATTGGAGCAACAGCGAGGGGGTGTGGGTGTATATGCATAAGTGCATGTAAATAGCGCTGCGCCCTCCTCCTGCCGAAGTGCGAGCGGCGCGTTGTTTTTAAGGCCTTTTCCCTCCGCCCGGTCCCTGACGGGTGGCTGAGGTCAGGGGGGCCCTGAACCATCAGGGGTCAGCCGGGGGTCCTGGTTCTGACACCCGGACACACATAATGGGGACTTGCTGGGCTCGGTGTGCGGGTTTACCTTGCTTGGGTGTGGGTCTGCTCTGGGGAGGAGAAGAGGCCGTGTGGGCACCGGCTCTTGGTGGCTGTGATGGAGGTGAAGCGGCTGGAGATGGAGACACCGAGCTTGTGTGTGCGGATGGGAGCTGGGCAGCATCTCGGAGTAGCACAGCCTTCAATCTGCATATTTATTTCTGGAGAAAAATTATTCCTTGGAGTCTTGGGTACTGAAGAGTTCTCTTGCCCTGCGCAAGAGCTTCCGTTTAGCTAGATTTTTATCTCTGCTTTCAAGTTTAGGAATAGCTTTAAAAAGTTATCTCTGAAGCAAGCACATCATGTAGTATGTCCCTATGCCTAGGGATCAGCTGAAGAAAACAGTCTGTGGTGCCTCCTGGCTTTTTTGTCGTTTTGCATATGGGAGGAAGTCAATAAACACGTGTTAGGGGTCTGTATTCGGAAGCTTTTATGTTACAAATAACAAATGCAGAAAAGTTTCTTAAGCTCGAAAGGGGAATTTTGATGTGAGATAATCAGGTATTCTGTTTAGTCTCAGAGAATTATGAGCCTCTCCAAGAGCCAAGGGCAGCCAGAGCCGTTTACTGCTTAAAGTTCTTTCACCTTGACAGGTATTTCCCCACAGCACTCCTTTTTGAGATGTAGCCCTGGTGCAGCAAAAGTTAGCATTTTCTGTGTAGTTAAGTTTGAAGCTTCCCTTCCTAAGCATTTTGTTTACAGAAATGCCCAGTGAAGTGCAGATGTAGCTTCTGGAGCTGTTAAAAGCTGTTCAGACCCCAGTCTGAGATCTCAGAGGCTGTAGTGGTGCCCTGGTGCCAACTTTTACTGTGGACAAGGGATAAAAATCCCTAATCCCTTTTTGTATAGGGATCCATTTGCAGGTAGCTGCCAGGGATTTAATCGTTTGATTGCTGTTGCTTCTGTTGAAGAGGTGACTCCCCAATTAGTTCCCTAACTGGAACCCTCTGCCACTGGAAGGTGTGGCACAAGTGTGAGACAGGCTGATGGTAGTCCCCAAATCGTTTGCCTTACTCAGATGCCATCCTGAAGGCTGAGCAATCCCGTTATTATATCTACTTTGTCCTTGCTATTTATATGTCCAGAGCATCCATGGTGTGCCAGGCATTGCCCTGAGGGAGGCATCCAGCCTGGTAGAGACGTTTCTGTGAATCAGAATAGGTTTCACCGCTCCCTGTGAGGTACAGTGGGAGGCATTATTAAGAGGACTGGGTTAGGGGTCACCTTCTGCAGAGTGTTAACCTTCCTCCTGAAGGAGGGCAAACCATGCTCTTCAAAGCTAACCTAGGCTTGGGTCTTGAGTGTTCCAGTTCTGTCTTGTGTTCGACTTCTCTGGAATTGTTTTCTTCTGACTCACCTGTGTGACTGACATGTATCTTGGGTAGAGAGCAACTGTAAGGCAACAGAGTTGACTTCTGAAAGTAAAAGCAAACGGAGTGCGTGGTATCGCCGTACCTTGTCCGTGTCATAAACCCTCCTGACAGTGCAGCTTCCAGGCAGAGGTCCAGAGGTTGGAATGAAATCATATGGGTAAAGGAGGACAGGGCAGAAGCCTGAACTAGGAGAGCAGTTCATTCTCATACAGGCTCTTGCAGGGTCCCAAGCACCTGTGTTTGCTGTGCTGCTGAGAGCAAGTGGTAGCCTGTGGGCTTTGAATCTTATGGCAGCTGCTACCCTGCACTGTCTGTGGCCCTGTCCATGAAATTGGAATGCTAAATAGTGTCTCTTGATGAATGACAAATGGAATTTTGCAGAAGCCTTGCTAATTTGACTGTGTGTAGATAGTGTCCTCCTTCCCGTGAATGCAAGAAGATTCCACTGTGCAGAGACAAATACTTGCTGGGGAGGAGTGGAAAAACCTCTTGTGGGTTTTTCTTTGAGTCCAATCTTTTGAGACCTTGATCAGAGAGAGCAGAAATCTTCCTTGACTTCAGAGACTAAGATCCCACTTTGTGGTTTCTTTTCCAGCTTTTTCTCTCTAACCTTTGCATCTCTTCAGCTTGCCTGTGAGCTCATTCTGCCTTCTCTGCTAGTCACTGTCATAATTTGTGTAGGACTGGAAGGCTTTGCTATGGACTGGCACTGAACTGAAAGCCCTGACCAAGTGATCTGCAGCCTTTAGAGCACAGTGTGGGCTTCAAAGGCATGTTTGAGAATACCAAAGAAAACAACATTGGGTGTGCATATTACTTAGGCAGGGCACCTTACATTTATATAAGAGATCAGGAGGTATTTGCAGTCTGATATGACCTTGCCTAACTCTAGTTAAGCACTTTACCATTAAGTTGTAGGGATCTTGGATTTATTGTTCAAGGTTACAACAGTGATGTTGCCCTGCATCTGAAGTGCTCTCTCTCCAGTTTTGAGGTTCTTCTGTTTGCTGGCAGGAAAAACAGTGCAGTTTTTCCACTGGAATAATCTGTATGGCTATCAAGGTGCATTGGGCAGTCTCCTGTGTTTACAAGTTACTTGATTGTGCATAGTGCAGTGTTGTGGCATGAGCAGCTTTTTGCCCCAAGGGTGTTCTGGAAAACAGTCTCTGTCATGTCTGTACTGTCTCTTGGGGCTCTTGGAGTCCAGCATGCCAGGAAATGCACCTTTATATGCCAAGCAAGTGAAAAGTTTTCATGCTGGCATTGCAGTCTCCTCAAATCCTGCAGCTTTTCACAAATTCTAGGTGTGAAGTTTGAGGAATTTACCTGTTTGTGTTAATCTGAAAATCACTGGCCTGCATGAGAAAAACTGTCTTATGCAACATGGTGAGACCATTCTTTTTCAGTCATGAGGAATGATAAAGTGCAGCTACTGTAGGATTCTTTTATCCCTAATACTGAGTGGGGAATGTATTTTTGGTAAGGTCTGGAATCATCTCACTTTGTTGTGCCTGCTTTGGGAACATAGCAGCCTGAGTAAGTGATGAGATGTGAAGCTGAAATCACTGAAAAGCTGTCTTTGAGCTGGTACTAAGGTCCCTCTGACTCACAGTTAACCAACAGCATCCCAGTTGTCTGCGTGGCATGTGAATGTTGTCCTAGACAGCCCTATCTGTGAGTGGGTGGGAACTGCTGAATTGCTTCTGTTTTGGGAGGAAGGGGTAAGTTCTGCTGTCAAATGCAAAGCTGGCTATCAAACCCCATCCGTGGAAGTTAGCTGTTCTCCTACAGTATGATAAGGTTGACAGAAAATGAAAAAGCAAGCTGAGGAGATGCTTTTAGTACTAAGAATACAGAAAGGAGGCTGTATGTCTGCTAGATTGAGAAGCATTGTTTGGGATGCTCTTTGGAGAGCCCTTCCTGGGTTGTTTACAGCATTTTATTATTTAATTATTTTAAATTGCTATCTTAACCAGGACTCTGTCTCAGGCTTGACATGAGATGAAATATCAGTTATTTCATATTGGGTTTGCTTGTCAGCTGTCACCATGTGACAACCAGGAAATGTGCTGCTGAACTGTAGAGACATTTTCTATTGGATAGCAGGAGCAAAAAAAAAAAAAAAAAAAGCCCAATGAACAAAACCTTTTGAAACTGAAATATTTACCAATATCAGCATCTTAAATGTTGTGCTTCTGCAATTTGATTATGTGCATGCAAAGGCTTAAGAACTGCTTCTGGAGATTTACTTTCTCTGTGTTTGTATAATCATAGCACCAAATCCCAGATTGACAGAGGGAAATAAAGCAGCTTATGGAATCCTCAGAGCAATGCCAGTTTATGCTGGCCAAAGCATGAATCAGGATGCTTCTCCTAGGGGAAGTATATGTGATGCTGTCTTCTGTGGCTGTGTGAAGAGAGCTGTGCATCTCCACAGGGACACAAAGGAAAGTTTTGTAGCATCTGTGGTGTCTCAGTAGTCAGGTCCCTCCTTACACAGGAGATAGGCACTCATCCTGCAGAGGCCCTTCTTGGAGAAAAAGTTGTTGGTCAATAGCCCCAACCCAGGAGGGAGAGACACCTTTGTGTACATACATGGAGATATGGATATAATTCATGGAGAACCTTCTGGTGTTTCTTGGAAGTGGTAAAGGTTTTTTCTGTGTGGAAATAGAGGTGGAGGGGAGGTGTTCTGTGCTGACGTTGTCGGAAATGTTTGCTGGCTTGGCCAACAAGCTGCTGAGCCTGGATCAGAGCCCTCAGCAGTCACAGGGCTGTGGGATCAGGTGTCTGGAGGAGTAAGCTGGCAGCCAGAGCACCCTGCTATACCTTTTGATGGGAGGAAAGGAGCTTGTTCCTGCTGTCTGCCTGGCTCTAATAAGAAAGCTCCTGTAAGGAAAGGTGCTCTTGCAGGCATCTCATTGGAGGGTGCAAGGGAAGCCAAGGAGCCACTTCTAGCAAAAAGCAGTCCTAGCAAGGCATGTGTTTATTCTTCTGGCACCCCACATAGAGAGCAGGTGTGCAGAGCAGTTCGGTGCACAGCCTTGCTGTCAGCCATGGCAGCACCTGTGCAGTGTCACTGGAAACAGCACAAGAGGTCTTTGATCATTCTTCTGACCCATAGGCTCAGCACATCTCTTGAACTTGCACCATGTCTGAGCTGTTCCCCTCCTCTCTGGCTCTTAGCTCCCCAAACTCTTCAAAGCAACTGTAAGGCCTTCCTGTAAAATAGGAGAAGCTGTTGTATGTTCTTAGGGGTCCTATGTTCACTTACTGATTGTGTTTGGAAGTTTAGTCCTGATAAATCAAAAAGCCTTCCTAAAATTTCTTGCTGTGTTGTTCAATTCCAAACTCCTGCTGCTGCAATGGTTACAGCAGCTCTGCCTGCATGTCCAGTAGCTGGTGGTGCTTGTTGCCTGTCAGGGAGGCTGTTATCTTCCAGTGCAGTGAGCTTGGGATTGTACTCAGATGTTGGGCTCCTGCTCACTCTGGGTTTCTCCATGTTTCTCTCTGTGCTCTCCATGAAGCACATATGAAATATTCCCTGGCTTGGCTGGAGAGGATTTCCATCTCTTCTGTGCTTGGTCTCTACTGTATTTGAAGAGGATCATACAAGGGCTGGAAATGGTAATTAGTCAGCATTCCTTCTTTCTGGAAATGAGAATGGACAGGCCTTTTAATTACAGGGCCTTTGCAAAACCTCAGAAATCTTGCTCCAGGGAGCAGTGTGAGTGGGTGACTTGTAGCCACCACTTTTTCACTGAATTCCCTGCACTTCTACACTTTTGTTGCCCAGCTCTAATACTTGTCCTCTTCTTTTCTGCTAAGTGTTCTTGGGACTTGAAGTGAGAGTCAGGATATGTCTTCAATTATGTGGGAGTCAGCAGAACCTATGTATATGTATTTACCTTGGGCTGTGTGCCTTGTCAAGTAAGTAGAGTGAGAGCTAGTGAAAAGGAGAGGTAGAGGAAATGATTCCATGTGGAAGCTTCTAAATAAGTCCATGTCCCTGGGAAGAGGCAGAATGTGTCCTTGAAGTGGTAAAGTCTGAGGCAGTGGAAAATCCCTTCCAAGAAGCACATAGGAGAGAGGGAATTGGTGAGCCTGGGAGTGTAAAAAATTTTCTGGAGATTATATCCCTGCCATTTGTAGCTACAAAGGCTAGAAGAATGGAGGGAGAGTTTTGTCAGCTGTGATACAAGAGCTGCCTGTCCAGGCCTGATCCTGTCCCTGGGGTTGTGCTACTCTGCTGTGCAGTGTGTTATATCAGGTGTGGGAGCTGGTAGCTTTGTTAGAACCCAGGGCTTTTTGCTGCCCTCTGACACTCTCCCAGAACTGAACTGGTCATGCTTTCTGGTGCAGATGAAATCCTAATCCCCAGTGATGACTTCTGCCTGACAAGACCTTTGGAATCTGCAAGCTTCATGGAATGTCTTCTGCCATGGTTTCCCAGGCTTTTAGGTGTGCTGTGCCTGCTTTCTCCTGAGGATGAACTATTCTCTTCATACACTGAAGTTTGTTTGGATGGATGTTGGTTTTGGAGGCCTTTTTTAGGCTTAAGATTTAAAAGATTGAATACCATTGTTGTGTTGGAGGTTCTGGCAATCTCTGAACTTGCCACTCCTGTGGATTATCTTGTTTAGCATCCTGGAGTAGGTGACAGCTGAGGGTGTAAATGAATCAGGAATCCCTTTACATATGTTAATTACAAGGGCCAGTCTTGCTGGTTGCATTGAATGCTGCTGATTCAGTGCTGGGCCTGGAAAAAAAATAAATCCAGTGTATTATGGAGGCTGCCTTAGTAATGCTATGCATGGAAAAACTTGGAGTCCTGTTTCAGAGTGGGCTATCAGCACACAGGCTTACATTGATTTATTTATCCTATAGTGTTCTTGTGTAGCAGGATTGGTAAAATACTCCTTAAGGGAAGCATTTAACTACTAGCCCTATTTTTGCACACAGAAAAGTTCATGTGTCAAATGTTCATCTGAGCATGTCTTGCTGTTCTTGTTTGTCTGCTCAGCCCTGCAGGAAGGGTTGAGCAGAGGCTTTTCCCTGCAGGGGTCTGTGCAACCCTCTTGTGAGCAGCACCTGTCCTTCTCACACAGCTGTTTTCAGAACCCAGTCATGTTTTGGCTTGGGGTCCACTGCTGATGTCTTTGGAAGAAAGGTAGCAGCAGTTCCTAGATTTCCTTGCTGTGGTTCCCAAGGTATGCAGCCTAACCTTGTGATCCAGAGGACTGCTTTGAAAACTAAGCTTTTAATTCTCATTTCCTTGCTGGAGTCTGCCCTGCTTATGCCAGGGCTGGTGGGGAAGAGTTTGGGCTGTAAGGTGACACTTGACGTGCCTGAGAAGGGAGGGCAAAGCAGACCCAGCAGGCAGTGCACTCACTGGTGCACAGGGAGGGGCTTGGCATGGATTGGAGCAGTTGGTGAGCCTTGTGAGCATGAGAGCTGGGCATGATGCAGGCTGAGAGCCAGTGGAGGCTGTCAGGGCTGTTCCTCTCATCTATGTCAGGATTTTAGCAGTCATACAAGTGTGCAATGGAAAGGACAGGGAGAAAGGCAGGCTGCTGTGTGACAGAGCCAGCCATGTCTCTGGTATCATCTCTGAACATGAAGCAATTGCCACCTGGAAGCACACAGGAAAGCTTTTTGCAGGGTTTAGGCTGATAGCCACCAAAAGCTGTGTGTGGGCTTTGTTCTGATGTTGGTGAGCCAATTGAGGGTAATGGCTGGTATGTGATAAAACTGAAAGGTGCAGGAGTGACAGCTGTTTCTTCAGACTGGAAGTAGAAATGATGACTGCTAACCCCAGCTTTTTGCTCTGTGGATCTGTGGTGCCTGGCAAAGCTATCTACTCTCCTGCCCTGATTTCTTTCTAAAACATTTTTCTTCTAGTAATGCTCCCCTGTGAAGTGGAAACAGTTCCATTTTCTTTAGTGGTATGTGTGTGATGCTATCCTGGAAACTGACCCTGAGAAGTGAATGTGAACTGTGTGTGCAACATTGTGCACTTGGGTGAAGCTTGATCTTTCTGCACTAGTTCCCTCTCAGAATAACAGCGACTGGAGGCTTTGTGTTAGTCATTTTCACACAGGTGAATAAAGTGAGATTTGGATGTGGTTGCACTTCTGCCTCTGTGCAGATCAGAGAAGAAAAGTAATTTCTCATTACAACGTGTTTTGGTTTGTTTCTCCCCTCCACTAGCTTTCTCTGAATGAGTACTTGTTTTTAAAAAAAATTGCTTCAAACTCAGTATTACCTGGTCCAAGTGAATAGCAGGGATCTGAGCTGTACCTTGTCTACCCTGTGAATCCACTTTTCTTGTCATCCCCTGTTGTCTGAATTGCACCATAGCATTGACAGAGATTGATGCATGGATGAAGATGGAACATGGCTTTCAGTTCAGCTTGCTGGGTGTCCTGAGCAGCTTTTCCTTTTCATGCACTGTTACATCATTTAATTTCTCTAATGCTATGAACAGAAATGCAACATTAAGCCTTATGTTAGGGCATCACAGTAGAGAAAGGTTAGACTAGTGGGTGTTGCTGTTGTGGTTGTGCAGAGTGATCCTGGCTGGCTACCTGCACTGAGCTGCCTCCTGCCCTTCTTATTGATTGTTTCACAGCAGCAGCTGCACTGTGTTCAGATTTGTGTTACAAAAATAAGTGCTCCTGTCCTGACCACAGAAGCAAAGCAAATCTCATCTTGAACAGCAGTTCTAGTAAGGCTTTGGTGTGCCAACACTTCATTAAGTCCAGTGCAAAAATGTAGCTAGAGACATCATTAAGCTCTTGAGTTTCTATGCCTGCTCTCCCTGTTTGCTTCTGTACAAAGCAGAACACTAGGTCTTAAGGTGAGGTACAAGTGATGCATCTGCACTTGGGCTTGCATGAGGGTCCTACCCTGCAGGTGCCAGCTGATGGATGAGCATGTGGCAGTCACTGGGGGCTGCCTCGTGAGCTGCTCTGTGCAAGAGGTAAAAACCCTGGCAAATTAGTAGCAGATCTTCCTCTTGTGTTCCTCATAGCTGGTATGTGGCAATAGTTCTGGTTCATCTATTAACTGGTATCTAAAGCACACTAACCATATCTTTTGGCTCAAATAGGAAAAATGTCTCCTTTTGGTTTGGCTTTGTTTAAACAGGTAATATAACTGACTGCTTTTTTTTTTTTTTCTCCAGTTGAAATAGAAAAGCAGACATCCTGGGAACACGTTAAGAGGGAGGCTTCTGATTCTGAAGCAGTTGCAAATGATCTGAATTTACATAGCCTTCCTGCTGCACACTGTGTCTTTGACTAAACAGTTTGTGGTTAGTTTAAGCAATGCTGAGCAGGAAGAAGCTGAAAGTATTGTGGGCTGAGCCCTTCTTTTAGCATCTGCCTCTGGCTGCAAGAGCTGGCCGTACTTGAAAAGCTGTTTCTGTCTCCTGGTGCTTGCACTTGCCTCACTGTAAGGTCAGAATAGGTGCTGCTGACTGTAGTCTAGCAGGGATCCCTAGGAGTTGCTCCAGCAGGATGTCAGTGCCTCTCATTCCTGAGCAAAGGGGGAGAAACACCATTATGTACAGCTGGTGGCCAGGCTTTCTAAGAACTCTCCTTTACAAAACTGTTTGTTGAACTGAGATTAAATCCCTGCACAGAGCACCTGATCTTGCCACGGGGAACAGCTGGTCAAACAGTAGAACTGTCGGCAAACTGAGTGGGTGTGGTTGCAAGGGGAGTTGTGTTTACTTCCATGTATCACCAAAAATAAAATATTTCCTTCCTGTGTCTCTTAACTGGAGCCAAGTGAATTTCTTACCTGATGGCAGAATAGTTGGAGAGGAGGATTGAGTGAAGACCTTAAATAAAATAAAAAATATACATCAGAACAACAAAAATTAAGGAAGTCCCAGAAGAACAGCTTGTTCTGGTACATGGTGTTTCTCAATCAAACTGGCTTGCAGGAACATGGGCACAGATGTGAAAAGGGTTGGTGCTTTTGAAGACTTCACTGCTAGCTGCTGCCCCTCAGCCTCAAATGTTTAAAAATGGGTGGTTTTTGTTTGTGTCAAATAGTGGCAGTTTTACAGCTGCTGGCCAGTGAGGGATATTCTTTCCATGGCCACTGCTTTTAGGTCTCTGTCCAGGATTTCAGATAGAAATTAAAGAGCTATCACCAGCAGCAGGGTATACCTATCATCTAAACATGTCTTCTACAGGCAGGTTGTAAAACATTGCTCTTTATTTCCTGCTGGCATGGATTTGTCTTTGGGGACCCCTTTGACATCTCTTCAGCCTCTCTGATGAATCATCAGAGAACATCTTGGGTCTGGTTCCCATTCAGGACAGGCTGGCCTTTGTTTAGCTTGGCTGAAATGTTGGCTGGCTTTTGCCCTTTTGGGACAATAAGGGGAAATCAGGTTGCTTCAGCATGAGCATGGAAAGTGGAACAGAAGTCTATCCAAGCAGTGGGATTTTTCACAAACTGAGGTCATTGCCCACAAGAGTTGGGGTTGTCCTTGGGTCACAGGCACATTACTGTGCACTGCTGCTTGAGATGAACAAAAAGATGATCATCACTTTGATTGAAGCTACCCATGAGGAAATATCCAATAAAGTTCTCCGTTAATTATTTTCTAGATGTCACTTTGAAAACTTTTGGTGCCTCTTGTTTATAGCTTTGTGGGTTTCTTTTGGGCTGGTGACAGGACTGTGTTATAATTAGGGCTATACCATCTCCTGGGAGAGGCCAGGCAGGAAAGCATGTGCACTGCTTACTCTCAGTACCTAGGAAAGAGGTGAGTGCAGGAGCTGTGCATGCTGAGCTGGAGCAGCTTGAGGATTTGTGCTCTGGAAGAACAGGGAGCAGCTCTCCTGAAACCTCTGCTCATTGTCAGAGACTTTTAGCTCTTCCATGTATGTGGCACAGAACAACTGAAATGGCAAGAGATGGGCAACCAAGATAAATTAGTGTTGGGGAAGATCATACTAATACATCCCTTTTGACTTATGCTAAAATCATACCCCGACTGGGATCTATTGTGAGATAATGACAATTCCAGCAGTGTTCAGCAACCAGCTGCATTGAAAGCCAAGTGTGAAGATTTTAGCTGGGGACTCTTAAAAGGGACATCTGTGCTGAATATCACATAAACCTCCCTGGAACAGAGAGCTGAGCAGAACTTAAGGAGTTCTGGAATGAGGTCCTTGGTTATAGTACACAGGGCTGGCAGGAGTCCTGTCCTCAAAATATTGCAGTCAAAATAGCTTGATCATGTGATCCCAAAGTAACAAGGCATAGGGCTGTCAAAGTCCTGGGGGAGAATGCTAAAAGTACCTGTGTTTCCTCCTGCTAGTCGGCTTCCTTTCAAAGCTCTTGGTGTGCTGGCCCAGTCTGGAACCTTAACTGGGTAATGGGAATGAGGAGGGAGGAGCGTTGCTGATGTGTAGGAAGGAGTCCATTTGTTGGTGTTGAATGAGAAGTAGGTTTAGTGAGGATCTGCAGTTTCCTGCCTGCCCCACTAGTCCAGGCAAGTTATGGCATCTGCAGCCTGGGGTGTGACCTCTCTGTACCTCCTGCCTGCAGGGACAGAGAGTGCTGTCCCTGCATCCACCAGCTCTCTGCTGTCCTCTGCACTCCCTCCCTGTTGGAGAACTGTTCCTTGAAGTCTGTATCCTGTTTACTATTGCACTAGGCAGGGAGAGGGAATGTCCCTGGCACAGAGGATGATCTTTATGCTGACACAGAGGTCTCCCAAAGGGACCTGCAGTGTCATGGGTGAGCTGCAGGGTTGAATATTCAGAATGCCCTTCCCCCTGTTTAGCTTGCTCCTATTTTTGTCTGTGTCTTAGGTGCTTTTTTCCATTTGAAATACTTCAGGGGTCATCTGTCATTTTACTGGCTGGCAAATGGATACCAATATGGTCTAACATGTGGTTTAACAGGAGCCCTTCACGGCGCCCTTGGTGCCAAAGCTTTGCTGCTGCAGATATGGGTCTGAGGACACCCCTCCTTCTCCACTTGGCACCCCTTGTGTTGTGCAGTGTTCAAGCTTTGTGATGGCCCTTGTGCACTACACAGGTTTGGAGTAGCCTTTCTGTTTCATCCCAGCGCCCTTAGCAGCAGCTAAGGGTCTTCCCAAGTGCCTGGCTAACATCAGTTTTAGGTGATCCATCTTTAGCTCTGCAGTTCCAGAGGCAGAGTAACAGCAGGCTGCTCTGCTGGGTTGTTTGTTTACAGTTATAAATAGCACGTGCTGCTTGAATGCTTTTCAGGTTAGAGTTTAGGGATGCCAAGCAGTACAGCATGACTTACTGGGTTATTTTGGAGCTGGGCATGACTGATAGAGGTGGAAGTTAGTTGTTAAAGGGAACAATCTAACCTTATGTCAATAAGCTCATGTGAAGCTGGATTGATACAGCTTAAAAATGAAATGTGAGCTAGTAGCTGCCTTCAGGCGTTTCCCATGGGGGCCACTATCTTGCCCCTTGTAGCAGATGACAAATCAGCAGGGGGAGAACAGCTGCCCCCCCCTTTTCTGGCAAGGGACAAGTTGGGGTGTTTCAGGACACAGCTGTGTGATGCTCCTTTGCGTCATCGCAGCTGAAATTTAGATAAAGACAATAGCCCTGCAGTACTTGGGTTTATGTGTAACAACACCCAGTAAGGCAGTGATGGGGGTGGGGGTAAAGGGGAATGTGGATTTTTCTAATGAAAATGAAATATTTTGCATATATCAGTGCAACATTTTTGAGGAATATTGGCTTGGAATATTGATAAATCTGTGTAGGGAAAGGTGTTGAATTAATTGGTTGGTGTGAGAGGAATGAAATGTTTTCATAGCAAACACTGCTATTAGGGATAGCCTCTGCCCTGTGGTATGTTCCTCAGTAAGGAAATATAAATTTAGTTCAGCTTTTTCACATGACTCTGTGTCCTGAATCACTAGATCCATTAAAAAAAAAAAAAAAAAAAAAAGATAAGCTTTTCTAAGGGCTGCATTTGGCACTGGACTAGTCCTAGAAATAATTGAGAGCTATTGGCTGACCCCTGTAGGAGTTGTCTCTCTTGACTGCCTCTAATTCAGCTGCTCCCTCTGAGAGACTGTAAGCAGAATTTGAGCTGGTTTTCCTGGAATAGCACTTCTGGTAGTAACAGGATTAAGACACTGTCACTTCTTTTCTCTCCTCTGAGATGTATTTCCAAGAGTACTTGCCATCTATCATGGATCTTGCTACATAAACCTGGCTTTTTTGGCTGACCCCTTAGCTGCCCTTATTTCCCAGAAAGTTGGTGGTACTGCAGGTCACCCTGTGCCCATGCCTTCCCACAGAAGCTTCAGTGCACGTGGTTCAGCCAGTCCAACAGAATCACAGATGCCTTTAAACAGAAGTGCCTCAAATCTCCTGTGGGTTGGCCTGTATGCACACGTGTATAAAAGGAATCCAAACCAGAAAACACCAAGAAAGTATTCAAAGAATGAACTTGCTAATTAGCAGTAATCTCACTTTGCCCTCTTGGGTATGAAACACTGAAGAGCAGGCAACTGCAACTTGGGGATCCCCTCAAATGCAGTTGCCTAACATAGTCAGGACTTAGCTCTCCTGTTTTTCTTAAAAAACCCCAAACCCCTTCCAGTTCACTTTTTTGTTCAAACAGTCATAAGCTCCATTTAGTTACAGTTGTTTTCAGTACTGCTGTCATGTCTTTCTGCACACTGAGATGCCCAGCCTGAAAGCATCATTCCCTAAGCACCATCTCTTGGATAACCCACACTGTCCCCAGCACGGCTGTTGCACACAGGGGTCTCCCCTCAGCTGCATCCTCAACACCCACCCTCCCACTGGGGGTTTCAACCAAGCCAACAATTCCCTGCAAGGCACTCAGTGCAGAGGATTTTCTTTTATGGGGTCTTGTGACCAAGGTACTGGGCTGGGCTTCCTTCAGTTTTTTGCTCAATCACAGTTTGTGTGTCTTTCCTCCCCTTAACAGACATGAAGGTGTCTTAGGGTAAGTTTTGAGTGCTAATGTCTCAGTGATTATAAAGTGTATTTCTGTGGGGCTGACTTCTTTCATGTTGGGAAGGATGTTGAACCATGTGGCTACTATCTAGAACAGGCTGGGCTCAATGGCTTACTGCTAATTGAGTAAGTAAGATCAGAATTAGACTGCTAAACATTGCTCTAGGACAGAAGACTGGGATTACAGGGCTAAAAATTGCTTCAGAGGGGGAACTTTGGCTTTTCTGCTAAGTTGCTACCTCACAGTGCCTAAAATCCTGACCTCAGAGTCTCTGATCATGGTCAAGGGTCCAGCTCTCTGCATGCTTGAGCTACTGGTGTTGGTGGGTTTCCTAAGCCCAGAATCACGTTTCCAGGCTGCTTTGATGGAAAACATGTTGCTGGCACACGTGTATTGCAAAAGATTGGGATGTCAACATAGCATTGAGGGTTGTTGCTCTTATCTCCATTGTATTTATTAACCTAGGTCTAACTTAAGTTCTTTCATTCTGCTGCCTTGTTTGTGCAGTTAAAAAATTGAGTGGGAGAGTGAAATGAGGGGACTTCCAGTTGGTTTGAACTGGTAGCCTTTCATCCTTTTCCAGAAAATGATCTCCAGTTTGGTTGGAGAGGAGTTTTCATTTGTATGAGCATGTTTCTTTTTTCCTGGCTCTCTAATTCTTCCCCTCACAGTCTTATTGCATGTATATTTCTGGTACTCCTTGGAATGCAGTGATTAGCTGGTACTTAGAGGAACTGTTCTATCCCACCATGGCTGGATGTATGTGGAAGCAGCAGTCATTGAGTGCAACATGCTGGATGCTGTAGTTTTGTATTTTTGTTTCTACCCATCCCTTTTTTCCTACTGGAGAGCTCTGATGTGCTTGCCAGATGGAGCTCCTAGTGACTGAGATAATGGGCTTAGCAGATACCTTCCTTTTTGTGCAGCTGGGATGTCTCCTCAAATCCAGCTGGGTCACTGTGAAAGGGTAAAGAAAGCATTCCTTCACAAGTCCTGCTTGCCATCCAGGGCCTAGTTTAGTGCTGTGGAATTGGATATGGAGGGGTTGGGACACCAGAGACTCTACAGGAGGAACTAAATCTCTGGTGGCCTGATGGAACGTTAGTCCCTCTTGCTCACTTGAGGTGTGGCTGACATTCACAGCAGAGTTGGGATCACTTAGCTGGAAAGCACCAGCTTTCCTGTTCTGGCACTTTTGCTTACTGGCTGATAATTCTTTCTCCTGTCAGGAAAAAGATGCTTACTAGAAGAGTTGTAGTGGAATATGTTTTGGAGTGGATTTATCCATAAGATCAAAACTGTCAAACTATCAGCCTTGTTTTCTTAGTTTGTTTTCACCAGCCCTGCACTGGCCAGTGCAACAGGATATTAAAAAAAAAAAAAAAGAAAAAAGTGAGGCCTTAGTCAGATGTGCATGATTTTCCTTGAATTCATAAAACATAAGTAAGAGAAGGGTAGCTCTTTGTGATGAGGGTGTGTGAGGGCCAAGACAGCAAATTTCCATGACTTCTACAACACCCCCTGTAAATAATCTCTTGGTTTGAGTTGTGTATTAGCCAGGGGAGAAACCTCTGGGAAAGCTGGGAATGAGGCTTTTCTGTGCCTAGTTTTGTAAAGAAGACAAGTTCTGGTAGCATTTCATGGTTCATTGGTCTGTCTCTCTTGTTGCAGGTGAGGCTGGTGCCAGCATTATTCGGGTGTCAAAAGAAGCCCGGAAGAGGTTCTTGGGCCCACTGCACCCCTCTTTCAACTTGGTGAAGACCATTCGGATGTCCCTGTCCAAGATGGTGCCAGATAACGGGCATGAGGTTGCAGCAGGACGTTTGGGTATTTCCCTGACACGGGTGTCTGATGGAGAAAATGTGATACTGTCAGACTTCAATTCCAAGGAGGAACTGATCCAGGTGAATGGACTCTTACTACATTGGGCTGGGCAGGAACTGCTTGCAGTTTTGTTTTGCTTTGGTCTCCAAGTGTCCTTAGCACTGGAGTATAATTGTCAGCACATGCCAGCATGGTGTTCTGAGAACAGTAATAGTTTCTGTAGGCTTTGATCTGATTCTCAGATTCTGGATCTCTTTCTCCCTCAGGCCTGTATCTGCAGCACCTTTATCCCTGTCTACTGTGGGTTGATACCTCCAACCTTGCGTGGAGTGGTAAGTAAGAGTCTAAGATAGTCCATTAAATTACATACTAATAAGAAGGTTTTGACAATACTATTGCATGCCTGCAGGCAGCATTTAACTGAAGAGCCACAAGAAATTCCCAAATAAACAACTTCCCAGCAGTGGATAGGTCTCCTTTCCACTGCTGCCTGTGGCTGACTGTAAATGTCCTGAAGACCAGTGGATTTAACATATCCATACTGCTATGTATTATGATTAGCAGGGTGTTCTTATGGCTGCATGGTACAACACTTTCCATCACTGAGGCTCCAGCTGCCTGCATGTGGAAAGAAGCTGGGCCCAGGATAAAAGTCATGAGTGTAGCCCCTGTCCCATGTGCCTGACACTTTCTGCTGGGCTTTAACTAGTGGTGTGGATACTGGCCCTCTTTTCCATGGAGTTCTTCCTGTCCTTTCTCTGAGAATAATGTTCTTCTGCACACCACAGCTTTCTTTAGATTGTGTTCAAAGCTGTCCAAGAGCAATTTATCCCTCTGTGTTTGCATGTTAGAAATGAAAATGTGCAGAGCTTCAGCTTTTCTGGATATTGCAGTCATGCTTTAAGGGTCTCCTGGTTGAGCTTGGCCTCCCTTGTACTACACAGGTTAATGTTAAAAGGCAGGGGTTTTGCAAACTGCACAGTCAAAAGTGAGAAGGGAGAACTGTTATAAAATATGTGCCCTGATTTACCTTAACTGATCTCACCAAAGTGCCTTTGTCTGTCAGAGCACAGCATCAAATCTGCTCTGATTGCTACCTGTGTCCTGAAAGTGAGGTCAGTTTTGCTCCTGCATAATATCCAACTTGGCTGCTTTTGTCTTGTGCAAGCATGTTGTTGAGGGAAATGACCTGGAGGAGATGTTCAGTGTTATCCAGCCCTTCAGAAAAGTGACAGAATCAATAATGGTTTGGTATTTGCTCAGCAACTGCAGGCAGGGCTTTTTCTCCTCAGCTAGTGGGACCATACCAGTGGCTCTTGCCTTAGATCTCTGGGGCTAATTGAGGTCAGTGTGCATCAGGAAAAAATCTCACAATTCCAAAACTGTGTACAACATCAGGGTTTCTGGAATGTGCAGCTGTCCTGGCACACTGAGGGATAACTTCTCATGGGAAAAGGTGGGGAGGAAATGTGAGATGAGGAAATTTAATTCCTACCTCTTCCCCAGAAAAGCATGGCTGTGAAGGGGGATTGCTGATGAGGTGAGAGGTTAAATTGGGTTGGTATGAGCTTGGGACATGGTTTTGAAACAGGAATGCATGGTTCCTAGCATGCCTGTGGTGACAGTATTTGCCACAGGATAAACTGACAGGCCTGGCACAAGGACTAGTTTTCAAGGCCATGTTACTGTGTGCAAGGTGCAAAATTCATATTTTGCCTTATTCCTAAATTTTTTCCATTGTTCACTTCTCTGAGGCCTGGTAGCCTCATAGAGTAGATGATGGAGATGGGCAAGGAAGTTAAAAAAACCCAACAACTTAAATATTGAGAAGTGGAAAAGTCAGTAACTGACCTGTCACACACTATAGTTGTGAATTGTCTGCAGCCTGTGGGTGAAAGAATCCCTGGCAAGGGTCACAAAGCTGATTGTCAAATCATGTAAGTGAGGTGCCCTGTGCATGGGAGGACATGATAAGGGAATTCAAGTGGGCACCCCAGTCTGTGAACCATCCCCTAAAGCTGCTCGTGCCTGCAGGCAGCTGGTGGATCCAGCCTGTGGCTTTGGGCTGTTGTGGGCTTTGCAGAGTGGTTACACTTGGGTAACTGGAGATTCAGGCAAATCCAAAGAAGTGGCAGTTGAGCTTTACAGAGGAATGTTAATCAGCATTGCTTAGAAGCAGTGGATCAGAGAGTGGAGTGTGCACGTGTACTCCTGGATTTCTATGGAATCAGAAGGCTTTGCCTGTCAGCTCTGTTGTAGTTGAGCCTTTTTTCTAATGGCATCTGTGTAGTCATGCTGCCACCCTCAGGGAAATGTGTCTTCTGCATCCTTACTGCATAACTAGTGTCATCCAGCACTAAGGCTTGCCTCCTTTTTCTTTAAACAAAGTGTATACTGCCTGCTTTGCTCTGTTCTTATCCCACTCATCCTGTTGGAATCTCATCCTTGCAAAGGGAGTCAGGCAGATGTCTCCAGCTCTAGCTGTGCCTAGTCTGGCCTCCAGTGAAGCAGTTTTGGGAAGAGGATAAAATGGAGTTTGCTGTGGTTGCTTTAGGCTTAGGGAACACTGATGCCACTCTAGGAGGGGGAGAGGGTTCAGTCGATTGTTAGCAGCTCTGTTATTGGAAAACATCTTGTGAGCAAGCTGTGTTACTGTTTCTGAGAGGGTGTATTTTGAGTTTAATCTATCCTGTCCTTCCACTTTCCTCACTGTCCAAATTCAGGTGGTGTTGGAGTCTCATAGTGCCTGTCTTGACACAGTGTTTGGTGAGCAAGGGCTGCCATGAAAATAAAATGTCCTGTGCTCTGAGTTTAGGCTGCTGTAGCCTACAACTGTAATCACAAGCTGTTTCCCATAAAGCTGTAGGCTCTATGCAAAGGTAGCCTCGAGGTTTAGTTTGCCTCCCAAGAAGGGAGTGTGCAGTCCACCCTGACCCTGTTGCATCAATGGCAGCTGGCTTGCTATAGCTGAATTTAATTGCTTTTAGCCCATGAGCCTGTCAACTGTTCCCCAGGCTCAGAGAAGCTGCTTGAAGTCTCTGTCTTGTCTACCATCCAGAGCAAGAGAAGGCAAAGTGCAAAGCACCCTCCAGGCAACACATCTGGTGTTTTCCTAGGCATTGTGCAGCAAAAGAACAATGTTGGTGGTCAGTTTGCCTGTGAGAGAAGAAGCAGGATGCAGGATAGAGCCCCTCCTCCTTCAATCAGCATTTCTGTGCTCTGCCTGGGTTTAGCCTCTAATGGCTCAGCTTCTCACCCAGTGGAGAGCTGAAAGATGTTTACAGCTGCTAGTTGTGAGGCTGCATAGCCCCTGTATCGTGATTTGTATTTGAGTAGGAAGGAAATGGATCCAGGCAGCAAATTGCAGGATCAACCCTGATACAAAATCAGTAGAACTCTTCTGTAATTGAGGTTCACAAGAGCTGGAATTGTTGCTCTGCAAAGATCCCCAGCTTTCTTTTCTTTTGGCTTGACTAACATTCTTTTCCTTTTATCTTTTGCATGTTGCTTACTCTGCTAAAACCTGTGATAGGGATCCTCTTGCTCAGCTCCTTGTGCAATTATAGTATTCAACAAATGTTTTGAGAACTTACTACTGGGGTTGCCGTTCCTGCAAGGGTAACAAAAATGTGTTTATGGTACTGAAGTACAGAACATTCTCTTGATAAGAAGGTGCCTGTTAAGAGCAAAACCCAAGTCCCTTGTGCTCTGTTATCACACCACAGCAAGTTGATTCCCAATGTATATGCATGTGTTGGGATTGCCTCTCAATAAGTCTGCTAGAAACAAGTCAGCTGGTTTTACTCAAAGGTAACAAACCTTCTGCCAGTGGGGACTTGTGTCTGAGCTTATTCATTTTAAATACAAGTGAAAAATGGCACAATGTCACAGCGTGATAGCTTAGATCAGTGCTAATTTGCACTGCAGGTGGTTATTGGTGTGTATTATTATTTAATTGGACAGCAGTCAGACCTCATAGGAGATGTAAGTCAGCAGTCACACAAGTGAATGTGCCTTTCTTGTTGAACACTTAAGAGCACCGCACTCAACCAAGAAAAAGCACACAGCAAAAGGAGTTGCTATAAACAACACAGCTGTGCTGTCACTAGTTTTTGCTCCTCCAGTGCTGGTGGATGTATTCCATTCTCTTCCCAAGTTGTTGGCACAAGCAGGAGAGGAGACACAGAGTAAAAAAGCTCCTTGATCAGTTGCGAGAATGAAGATTGCCGCATTTGTCTTGATTTCAGAGATATGTTGATGGAGGGATTTCTGACAATTTGCCCCAATATGAGCTGAAGAACACAATCACGGTGTCTCCTTTCTCGGGAGAGAGCGATATCTGCCCACGGGACAGTTCCACAAACATGCATGAGCTGAGAGTCACCAATACAAGCATCCAGTTCAACCTTCGCAACCTCTACCGCCTCTCAAAGGCCCTGTTTCCTCCAGAGCCACAGGTGAGTTTCCTGGCCACACCACAACTTGGGGACCACAGATCTCAGGCACTGGCTATACTGTGTGCACTTTGGCAGAATATTCCAGACACTGTTAGTTTTGTATCTTGTGCTTTGGCTTTAATCCTGACATTATCAACCCAGTGACTCGCTAAACCTTGAGCACCTGCACAAGGGTTTGTCTTCTTTTCCTACTTGAGCATCTGGAATGTAAGTGGTAGCAGTTGCTTGGAAAGTATTCCCATGTTGCTCTCTCTAGAGTACTCTTTGCCTGGAAATCAGGCTCACTGTAAACAAAAATGTTTTGGCCATCAGAACCAATGTGCACTTCGGTGTTTTAAGGTACAAATGGAGCTGCCAGTATGAAGCACTGCAAACTTTGTGTACTTCTGATACGATGCAAGTGGCAGATAGCCCTGACATTTGGATGTAATAAGCATGCATTCATGTGTTGAATTACTTGGGCAAGTTTCTTCCCTACCCTCCCCTCGTCTAGTCGTAGCTGGCTTTATCTGTAAACACAATGGCCCTTTCTGGAATCTGCAGGGAAGTATTCTGGGCTAATTGTCAGAGTGACTTCCTGAAGGCTGCCCATTGCCCCATCTACAGCTGATGCTGCTATGAGGTAGCTGCAACTCTGTGCCCACACTTAGGTGGGATTCTAGGCGTCCCTTCCAATCTAGATTGTCCTGTGATTCCCATAGCCAATATGTTGATGCTATACCTCCCATTCCTGCTCAAAGCCTGACCAAGGCTGGCGAGAATGAGACTTGTTCTTGGGATAGCCAAAGAGTCAGGAGAATGCCTCTGAAGCCAGCATTATGATAGATGTTTGCTCAGCCAGTTTCCACATGGAACTTTCCTTCCTCTGCCCACAGGTGCTGCGGGATATGTGCAAGCAGGGCTATCGAGATGCACTGCACTTCCTGAAGAAGAATGGTAAGGCACTGGCTATTTGTAGGGTGCACTGACTTGCCTGTTCTGTGCCATGCTTGGTGCCTTGGCTTTGAGAGTAGTTGATGGTGCACATGAAAGGAGGAAGGAGAGAACTGAACTGATCTGAGCCTCAGATACTAGGGTATGGAATTCTCAGTAAAACTGCTTGAGCACTTCAGGAAGGAGAGGTGACCTTTGCACTTACCAACACAGTTGCTGGGCAGGAGTGTCTTTTGGACCTCCTGCAGACACCGTGCTGCTCCCCATGTGCAGCTGGGTCTGTGTGGTGCTGCCCTCAGAGCCCCTGTGCCGGGCACATGGGCGCTGCTCTCCTGCCTCCATCCGCTGCAGCGCTGGGTGTGCACTTGCTGCCACCTTGTGTCCATGGACAGTGATGTGGACTAGGATAACTGGGATTGCACTCAAGAGGGAAATCTTACCTGCAAGATGGGTGCCTGGCAGATTATAGTAACAAAACTTTGCAAAACAACACCCTGTGGAGCTTAAAGGGGAAATGTGAGAACTACTGATGGGGAAGGAGAGAATGAATTTAAACCAGCAAGGTTTGTATCTCCTTGTGGTAAGTCTTACAAGAGGTGTAAGCTAAAGAGTCTGGGCATGACCTCAGCCTGAGGGGGGAGTTAGGGTGAAGCAAAGACTTACACTCTAAAGGCCAGGCAGGGCAGCTGGTTTGTGTCATCCTTACAGTACAACTTCTCTTCTCAGGTCTCCTTCATCGTCCAAGTCCTGCCCGTCCTCTCCTTGCCATAGAAGCACCACCAGAAGAGAAGAAAGAGGAAGAAACAGAAGCTGAGGACCAACTAGAGGACAACACTGCGCTTGCTGTTGTTGAAGAGCACATCTTTGAACACTTGCCTCCCAGACTGAACCAAGGTATGATTCGAAGGGAGAGATCACAGGGAATCTTCCTGCGCTGGTCTCCCTCAGATTACTGGGATGTGCTATTTTGTATAGTTGGGGTTGGTCATGCCCAGGGATTGAAATTTCACCTGCTGAGGATTAGATGGATTGAGGGTCTCAGATAAAGTTGTGGCTTACACTGTGGAGGCTGGACTGGGAGAGATTGATTCATTTGACAGTGTTCTGCATGGTAAGGAGAAGAGGGGGTCTTGCTGCTCACTCCTTTGGAGTCTGATAAAGCTGAAAGCTGCTGGTTTTAGCTGTGCTCAGGGAATTACTTACCTGAGCAACACTTCCTAAGAATTGGGAGGTAGCTGCTTCAGGCTGAGTAACTTCTGAGGTATGACAAGAAAAGAGAGTCCCCCTGGGGATATTCAACCATGTTTTCTTGTGCCTTCAGCTCTCCTGGAAGCTTGTGCTGAAAGAAGAAGTTTCTTGACTGGCCTCAGCAACATGCTGCCTGTGCGTGTGGCCACGGCCATGATGGTCCCCTACATGCTGCCTCTGGAGTCTGCAGTTTCCTTCACTGTCAGGTAAGCCTTGGGCTGATCCCTCAGTGGTGCTTTTCCAGTGCAGACAAGTGTTTGATGTAGCTGTGGTGTTTGAATGGACAGAGAGTGAGATTCTCTCTAATTCTGCACTACTGGTGTTCCTGGGAAAGGAGCTCCTGACAATGAGCAGACATGAATTAAAAAAACAACCAAACACACCCCCACAAAATCAGAAAAATCAAGAACCCAAAATGTTTCCTATCTTCCTATGTCATTTAGTTACAGGCTCTACTTCCAGCTTGAAGGAAGATTGCTGTGTGCTAGTACTTGCCTCAGAAAATAGTGGTAAATCTTTGAGCCTTGAGAGACTTTGGAACTGGTGTTCTTTTCATCATATTCCCTTGTGTGGCCCAGCTAATGGTTGTCTCCTGTCTCTTTACAGGTTGCTGGAATGGCTCCCAGATATCCCTGAGGATATAAGATGGATGAGGGAGCAGATGACAGAAATCTGCAGCTATCTTGTGAAGAAAGCCAAGAAGAAACTGGGCAGCCATCTTTCAGCCAGGTATGGCTGCTTTTCTTCACAGCACTGTTCTGGAGGAGCCCTTTGTTTCCCCTTACACCCTTGAATTCTAAAGACTATTCCACTGGAGCAGAGCAAATATGGCATCAATTGAAGGCTGAAATGCAAATCTAGTCCATGGTTTTTTGGTTTCCTTAACTGTTGGATAGACTCAGCACATGGTCCCCTTCCTTTTTCCCATTATAGGGCAGACTCTGTATATCTGTCACTATAGCAGTAAGTTAGAAGATGCAAGTCTGATTAAAACAGTATGCTAGTTTATTTCAGTAGGAGTAAGGGAGTCCCAGCTGTGATTTGAACCTAGTACAAAGGTGTGACTCTTTCCCAAAGTAATTCATGGTCTGAATAACTAAGAGATGTGAGGGGGGGAAATGTGCACACAGCGACTTCTCACTAAAATTGTGTAGTCAATTTAGTGCAAAACAGGACTGTGGTACTGGAGCTCTAGTCTGGTGACCTCAAGTCTTCCCATGTACTGAGTCTTTGTGTGCATTTGCCTTTCAGGCTTTACTACCACCTCGAGCTCGGAGGGCCCCAGAAGCTGCCAATTTCTCCCCCGCCCCCTTGTGGTGAAGCACTGCCCATGTGGATTAGGAGCAACCGCTCGGTTTCTGATGTCATGATGAAGTGGGAGGAGTACCAGCGCCAGCTCATGCTGGGCTTGCTCTGCATCAACGTGGACATGCAAGCCTCCCTCTTCCCTCGGGAGGGGTTTCAGTTAAAGCTTCCACCTCTAGACTGTGCAAAAGAGTGCCTGCCACTCTTCTGAGCCTGCTGCTGTGAGGGGATGAGGGTGGGTGGGAGGGGTATGGACATAGGGTGGGACCAGTCTCATCCCTCAGCAGCAGGCTGCCCCCTGCTCCTGAATGTTGCAAAGGGGATTTCCCCAGGATGGAGACTGTTGGAATTGACTGTAGCCATTTGTTGCCCACTGGGCCAAGCAAGGGACCTTTGTGTTCACACACACAGGCTGATTCCTTGCTCTAGACTTGTGGTGAGGCCTGGCCATTGCCTGTGGCCAGGCTGATGCTGACCCAGCTGGGCTCTCCCAGATAGTGCACTTTGAATTGCCACTGGCGTTTTACCGCCAAATAACCAGGATGTAGATGATGCTCTCAAGTTCATACAGCTTTACCTCCCTTGGTTTTTCAGAGCATGTGTCTTGATTCCTCTCCTTAAATCATCTGACAACCCTTAGCTCTCTGTGCTACTGAAAGATGAAGTAGCCTTTTGCCAAACCAATTTTTCTTATGGCTTTCAAATCTCTTCCTGGCTTTTTTCTTTGCTGAAACCATGTCCTTTCCTCTCTCCCTGAATTGCATCCACACTGGAAACCAGAGCTGGTCCTGCAGCAGACTACAGTGGAACTGCAGAAGTGTAGAAAAGTTACATGTTTTCCCTGATTCATGTTGCCCTCATCACTCCATTTTTGATTGGGGTCTTCAGGGAACTGCTGTGACTTGAACTCTGAGTGTTAAGTGATTGAGCTTATTTAAAGAAGTAATTTTGATAGATTTTTTTTTTTTCCAGGGATACATGTTGAATTTGAGGCCCTATTCCTGACTCTGTGAATGGAATTGGTGTGGGGTTGCCCTGAAAAAAGCTCAGCCTGGCTATCTCAGGATCAGCTTAGCAGCTGAAGCAGTATAAAGTGCTTTTAGGAAGATGAGAATTGTGCAGGGCATGTTATTTTTGAGAGGCTTGTGGTGTAGTGTCACAGCAAGTGCTGGGGAAGTGGCTGCCTTTAACAGGGGTCAGTCAGACTTTGCTTCTTAAGGGGCAAATTAAGAGGCAAATTCCAAGTGGGCGATATAGAATGGATCTCCTGCCAAACTGAGACTTCTGTCTCTCTTTTATTCAGAAAGTTTGGTTGTTGAGGCTTTGGAGTGAGAAGGGTTTAGGCTTGTAGCTACACCAGCATCACAGTTTGCCTGTCTGGTGTTGCAGCTCATGGGTCCTGTTCTGCAGCCAGCAGTAGCAGGAGCATGGGAGGTGAAGACTGTTGATGCACATGCAGGCACTTGGAACTGTCTCCTCTTTGTCTTGCCCTTTAAAAGACCAGAGCTAGTGGGTCTGTGGCAGAGCAGGACTCTGCCTTGAGGCACTGCCTTCTCAGTGGTGATCTGGTTGTGGCTTTGTGTGAGAAGCATGAACTCCCTGTTCTTCACAGGGTGAGACATGGCTTCCTGTGGGGTTTGCATGGACTTCAGCTTAGGTCTTCACACTCTGACAAACCCAGCTCCTGGTATCTTTTTCTGCTGCCTGTCTTGCTACATGAGGCATCTTCTACCTATCCTAGCACAGTGTGCAATGGCCAAAGCAAACATGCTGTCTTTGCTGGGGAGCAGGACAGGGTATCTGAAGCTGATTTTGTAGCCTATACGTGGAGTAGTGATTTTTAATAGACTCTGTTTTGCACCTTAGATTTAGAAAGGGAAAATAAGCCCAGAAGTTGTGCTAATAACTGGACAAAGTAGTAAATCTTCATGAGCAGTGTGGGTGACAGGATGGGTGCCGTTTCCTACGAGCACAGTTGTGCACTGGGCATGGGTTTGGTGTTTGTGTGGAGACTGATCAACATCAGGACTTTCCTGCAGTGGCTGTGCCAAGCTGGGAGGCTATGGAGTGGGCCTCTGCCCAGGAGATGCTAGCACAAGAATGAACTTGTGACTTAGATTGTCACCCCACTGCCCTTGCTGAATGTAACTTACCTAACACAAGGGCCTGTGTAGCTTAAAAAGCAGGCCTGCACTTAAGCAGTCAGTTTTAGTCTTAAGCTTTGCATAATTTAGTCAGGGAACAGGGAAGTTACTACAGGAAGAGAAAAAATTGGAGGATTCTGAAATCAGAATAGAACATTCAATTACAAAACAAGTCAATCTAGTGATTGTTTAAAGCCCACAGAAAAAAATGCTAGATGCTTGTGGAAGTGAACCAGCAACAAGCTACTGTCACTTAGTGGGAGCAGGATGAATTTGTTGAAAACTGGAACTGAGAAAAGGTGTTCACTTTGTGGTTTGGTATGGGATTTCTTCCACTGTTTTGGACTACCTTTTTGGGGGGAATGGCACATGCACAGCTACTTAGATTGCTAAATGCATATCTCTTGTCCCTAGTGCACACAGAGCAATTGGCAAGAACATAGAGCTGTTTAGTGGCAACAAATTAAGGCATTTTATCCAGAAGCAAAGCATCTGAGAGGGGCAGAACTGCATAAAGAAAATCTTGTGTTTAGAAGCTGCTGCCGTTTTGATTCTGCCTCTTTTTTTTTTTTTTTTGAGTTAATATATGGGTGGAGAAAATGATGGAAATGTTTTTTTTATCCCTTCTTCCTGGACTGGTAAAACCACTGAGTGATTATGTAAACCACTAAACTATTGAAACAAAATACTCTTGGCAACAGAGCATGCTAAGAAGTTGCACCTTGGCACCCTTATCCCTTGCCTTTTGCATCAGAACTGACTGATCTGGTGCTGACTGGGCTGATGCCACTGTCTTCTACTGCTCTGATCCAGAAGGCTTGGGGATTCTGGTTCATGCATTTCAAGAGACCAACAGCTGTGCCTGGTAAAAGGCCCTAGTTTTGTTCTGTGTTTCACCTCATCTGTAGTTTAATTTATTATATTAACTTCTCAATGAGAAACTTTTGTACACTTCAAAATATAACCACAAATCAAAGCCTGGCTTTAAAAATAAAGGTCTAACTCTTCACAAGGAAATTCCTGTTTTTTCTATGCTAATTTGCAGGGTGTGAACACATACTGGGAAAATACCACTCTGTATTAACCCTTTCTTTCCCTGTTTTTATTCCCCAAGTGTTAGAACGGCCACTGTGTGATAGCTTGTTAGCTTTATAGATTTGAGCCCTGATAAAGGAACTGCAGATCTGTTAAAATACCTCAAACTATCCTCATTTTTCTTTTGAAAAGTTTCACCCATTTGCTTGAAATTCTTGCTGCTCATCTGTCACAGATAGCAAAGGACAAATGAATTAAGGAAGATCACTTTTCCCACTGATATAGAAAAAGGGCTGTGTCAGCTTGTGAATAGCTTTTTGTTATGCAGTGCTGCCTTCTCTAGATGAGACCCCAGTGTTTTTTGAAATCTCTGGATTGGTTATGGAGGGGTTTATTACAATAGTGCTCACTGGAACTGTTCAGCCCCTTGTTCTGTGTGTACCTCATGGCATGCAAAGTTATATTCTGGGCAGCCATTGCTGATTTACCCTCACTTGACAAGTCCATAGGAGTAAGGTCATCTGTGGCAGGCACTCCTTCTTCTCCAAAATGTGTGTGGCTGGGCAGCCCAGCAAGGCCTGTCCACTCTCTAGGGTAGGGTGAATGAGAGGTCAGGTTTCTGGCTTAAAAATTCATCTTATAGTCCATGTCCAATGGACTTACAGCATTCATTGGATTCCTGCAGGAGTCCCAACCCTTGCCATTTCCAATGTTTCACATAAAGGGTCTGTGCATCCAGGAATCCACTTTTTTTCTTCTTCCTGTATTATTACTTGCTGCTTTTAACAAGGCTAATGGTGACCTTGTTGTGCATCTAACCAGCACCTAACCTGTACAACACTGTGTTGTTTTGTGTACAACAGTCTGTGCCTATGGCACACTCTGTAACCCACAATTAGTGTGTAGTATAATTGGTTTGGTTTGCTGCCTGCCCTACTGCTAATATTGATGCAAGCTGATTTTCAAGGGATAGGAGAAAATACTGACCACTATGTGTAGAACCTAGGAATTGTTTTCTCATGGCTTCTTGGCAGACTGTGTACCTGCAATACTCAGACCAGAGAATAAAAGAGAATCTGCTGTCTGCCAGCACTGGGGTGCTTCTAGTACTTCTATATTCCCCAGTGGTTTTATTAATCTATAAAAAATTGTCTAGTAATTCACTACTTCCCTGGAGAAGAGAACTCTCACTTTCACCAAAGTGGTTGTGGGAGAAATACCTGAAACTGTGTGTTTATTCCTTAGGGGGGTCCATTTCTGCTAAACATAAGCTGAATGTGCTGGGTGGCAGGGCAGCCAAAGTCAGAGGGCCTTGCCAACAGTTTTCTCAAGCTTTGTTTCTGTCTTCTTAAATCAGTGGGAGAATGGATCACCTCACCTGGCTGCCATGTCAGCCAGCTTGTTTGTGCCAAACACACTGTGCCTTTACAGTGGGCTCTGGCCTGCTGTCCCTCTGGTGTCTGCACTCCTCTGACTGCAGCAGGACTCACTCCCCCTTTGTGTCCCTCATTCCCTTACCTGCTGGTGGGACATTGCTCCTTTTCCAGCCTGCAGGTTCCACTGGGACAGCCCCTAACTGCACCCATCTCACTCTGTGGATCCAGACCAGCCCTCCTGCATAGGGAGAATGAAACTTTAGTTCCAAACAGAAGACTTGGAAATGTAACTTTGAAATAAATACCTCTCATTTCTGGGGTTTTCTCTTGTTCTTGAAAACAGCATCTAAAGCTCAAAGAGCTTTGAGTGTCCCGGGACTCCACTGATGCCACTGAGTTTGAGAAGACCCTTAAACACAACACATGTGGAGATCCTGTGGAAATTACTGGTGTCAGAGCAGCAACTAGACCAGCAATAGCATACACAAGTTACGTATTTATGTGGCAATGTCACTAAGTAGTGTTCACAGTCACTTTAAAAGTTCAGTATTAAAATATTGATGCTTTTTTTCCCTCCTGTTTCTATTTTCTAATGTTTTGCTGAAGAAAATGTAACTATTTATTTTGGCAGAAATATATCTTCTAATAAAAACTTTCTCAATATATTTACCTGGCTCTGCTTCTCTTGCTGTTTAAATTATTAAATATTTATATTTTATTAAATATTTTTAGGAGGTGCTGGATGATGTGGGTTTGTTTTGCTAGGCCCAAGCCCATGCAAGTTCCTCTCAGGGTCAACATTTACCAGTACACAATAAAGGGGGCGTTGATCTCGAGGTGGAAAAGCGGGGTGCATTTTGATCCAGTTCTGATTTATTCAAGCCTAAATGCCCCAAATTTGTTGGACTCGGGTTTCCATGAGAAATTAAGCACCCTCTTGTGGGAATAGCAGGTGTTTGGCACCTGTGAAAAGATTAGTAAGAAGTTACTCATAAATTTGAAGCTTCTCCGTTACAGGAGCGCCTCTTGAGGAAACTGACCCGTCATTCTGGAGTCTGTTTCCTTGCTGCTGCAATAGATGGCACTGGCTGTGGGCACGGAGTGTCCCGGAGCAGGGACAGGAGCCTCGCACGGGCTGGGCTGGGCGCTGCAGAGCTCGGGCTCCGCTGTCCAGGCTTCAGACAGCTGGAAACTTTAAGAAGAGACTTTGTTATGTGCTGACATGTGATGGGGACCAGTGCTGTAATTGGCATTACAGGATGCCGCTGGTAAAGCAAAATAGCAAAACCGGCGGCCCGGTGCTGTTAATCAGTGGAGGGGATCCTTCTCCCGGGCGGCTCCGCCGGGGGAGTGGCTGTGAGCGGGGCTGGGTGCGCGGCTCGCCGGCCCCTGGGGGTGCTGGTGCTCCGCTGATCCCGGGGCAGGAGCGGCCCGGTTCGGCCCGGCCCGGCTCCCGGTGCCGCCCGCCCGGAGGGCCCGGCCCGGCCGCGGCCCCGCTCATTTCCGGCCGGGGCCGCCCGGCGCCAGCGGCGGCTCCGCTCCCGTCAGGGCGGCCGCAGGTGCCGCGGGTCCCGGGCCGGGTAAGCGCTGTGAGGGGAGTCCGGGGCGGCAGCGGGGCGAGGGGCGGTGCTGCGGGCCGGTGCCGGGGCCGTCCCCGGGGCAGCTGCCGGCTCTGCCCGGCCGGGAGCCGCAGCCGAGGTGTTGGGGAGCGGCTGCCCCAGCGAGGGCCCCGCCGGGCCGCGCTGCCGCCCGCGGCTGTGGGCAGAGGGCGGCGGAGAGCGGCGGGCCCTGGGGCTGCGGGATCCACCGCCACACACCTGCCACGTCCCGGCTGTCGGGGTCTCTGCCGGTGCCGGACGGGTCCGGAGCATCCACGTTCCTGTGCGACGCCGCCTTCTCCCGCACAGGCGCTCCCGAGGCGGAGCTGCGGCCGTGCCCTGGTGGGGACAGGCGGGGGAGCGCTGCTTCTTTCGCCGTCTCTCCTCCTCTGTCGCTGTGCAGTCCGCAGACTCCTTTGGTATAAGGTCACGGAACTTCGGTCTTTCTTGTTGAACCTGAGTGGAGACTTTGGTATTTTCTCTTTTCCTTTTTCCAACATCGTTTGTTCTATTCTTTCTTGCCGTGGTCCAGGTGCAGATGACACTGCACCATATAAAAATGCTGCAGGTTCCTACAGTGCTGCTTCTCCTTCTCTGGAACGAAAAAAATACCGGAGCTTTCCCTCTCCTAAGATTGCAGATTCTTTCTCTTTAATATCTCGCACTGACGGGATGCACTTCAGTGAACTTGTGTGTTGAACCTGAGTCCTTCCTGTAGGATTTCCTGAAAACAGCTGAGGGGAAAAGAAGTTAGCCTCAGACACAGGGAGATGGCTGTGCTAGGAATATCCTGAGGAGGCAGGGTAATCCAAACACAGCTTGCTTGTTTAGTCCTGATCTCTTGGGTTCTTGCTTATTCTGATGGTTGTTCTGCATCAGAGGGGCTCAGAAAACCTTAATTTCTAGCTTTGCCTTTTGTAGGCTCAAGGGCAATTGTAAATTATTTTAAATGTTCTAGAGCTACATTTATTTCTGAGGGTCATCTAACTAGCTGTATGTAGATTAATATTATATACATATACCTCTCTTGAGGGGTATGGAAATTGCTTTTCTTGATTAAACAGATATTCAGTTTGGTCTGTCCTTTCACTGGCCGGTTCAGGTATTCCAGAGGAGGTTCTGAAAAGCTGTGGTAGAAGAATCCTCTTTGCCAGGATATCCTGCACCACAGAGAGTGATGTGAAGCCTGAGTTATAAAATTTTAGAATCCTTCATAAAATGATATAAAATGCTTTTGAAGCTAACTTGGTGGGCAAAAAAACATTCTCATTCCCTGGAGCATCACTCTTCTCCTGGCTTTTTGTGACAAGCTACAGTGGGGAGTATGAACTATTCAGTTGGAAAGTGTGCTTGGTTGTTTTGTCACCATCAGATAGGAGAATTTCTCCCTCACACCCCAATTTGATGCATCTGCTGAATCGAGAGCCTCCTGTCTACTGACCTGAAGATGGTTCTGCAAAGGAGGGCTCCACATGGGGCTGTCTTCAGCACACAGACAGTGCTGGGGAACTGCTGCTCCTCGTGACTTTGCCAGGCAGCCTCAGAAAATTAACTGATGGGATGAGGACAATTGACAGCGACAGAAATCACATGGGCTCAGCTGCATGCACAATGCTCTTCATGGTCAGAGAGCTTTAGGGAAATCGATTCCTATGTACAGAAAACCAGGTTTGTTTTTGTAATGCAGCTAACTCGCTGTCTAAATATTTTTGATTTCATAAGGCTGCTCTGGGGACTGAATCCTCACTCTTCTCCTCCCCTGCTTGCAGGAGCTCCTCTTGGATTGAGGGACAGTGACGAGAAACTTCAGCTGTAACAAATGTGTCATCTTCCACTGAGTGGATCAGTGTCTCCCTCCTTCCTGCCAGATGCCTTGGCTCGCTGTCCCTGTAAAGTCTGAGAGGGAAATACTTGGTTTACTCTGTACAGTCTGTCTCTCATGATTCATTTGTTGTCCTACCAGAACAGCAGAATTGCAACGATTAGTAAGAGCTTCTGTCCTTTGTCACTGTGTATCCTTGGAGGTACCCATATTCCAGCAGCTTAAAGGGGAGATGTTGTGGATGTCCTCAGTGACCCTCTGAATATTTTCCTGGCAATGTTCTCTTTTCCTCATCCTGCACCCGAGACTTTTTTGGCTGATGCTGAAAAGAATTTCCCTGCACATGGCCCTAATGCACATTTAGCTAAGCAAACCTGACCTCTGCAGCTGTGCAAGCAGCTCTGGGGTGTATCTACTAAGTATTCCCATGGGCTTCTGCTGTGTCAAGGAGCAGCATGTGCTCCTCTCTGCCATATGATCATAAATTTTGCCAACCCTAAGACTTTGAATGCTACCAGCCACACATTAAAAAAACCAAACCATGGAATGACATCATTTTTTTTCTTTTAAATCATGTTCTTAATTCTCTTTTACCTGCTAATTTCTGATTGTCTTGGAGATTTCTGCATGTTTGTATAAGCTGTCAGGAATGCTTGAATCTCAGTATTTCACCTGACTGCAGGACCACCTTGGTGTCTCAAGTGGGATAGTAAATGTGGTGAGCTTTGGGAGAAAACAACACCCAATGTAGTTGTGGGTTGTGGTACTTTGGATTTTCAAATAAAGCCATGCTGGGCTTTCCTGTGCTTAGCTCAAGTTGAGGTAATATGGCTGGGAAGCCCTGTGGACTTCTTAACCAAATGTTTTTCTCTTAACCTTGTGTGACAGAGCACTAAAGCAGCAACAAATGGTGTCTTGTGTTCTCAGAGACTGTGGCTTTAATCATAGGTTTGTTTTGGAGGAAATGAGATATGGTGCAAGGCTTTGGAACGGTGCAGTGTTCTTATCTGCTTGGCATAACTGGAAGAAAATCTGTCAAGTAAAAAGAGTGAGAGCAAGGAGGCTTGTAACATCTCTGCTTTCTATCCAGTGAAGTGTGGATTGCAGTTAATTTAGCAGAGATGTCATCTGAAGGAGGAGCTCTTGCCTCTGCTTCTGTACCTTCAGTCTCTGCTGGTACGAGACTGTATCACTCTTCTGCACCAGTTACTGCCCCATCTCTATGGGACTGCCTGGCTCAGAAGGATGCCTGAGGATTACACATACCTGGAAACCCTGCAGGAGAGGCTTGTGTTGTTTTGGGGATGGCAGGAGAGCTCTGTAAATGTGCCTGGGAGCCGTGAGCCTCCTGAGATTTGCTGTGGTGCTCCAGCACTGTGTGGGCTTGGGGCTGGCTTGAGCTTGTGTTGTTGGCAAGATCCTGGCAGATGTAAAGGTGTCCCTGCTCACAGCAGGTGATGGATTTATCAGGGGCTGAGGCAACCTGTGCTTCTGGAGAGATGAGACTATGAATAAAGGGAAAGCTTTGAAGATTTGTCCTACAGCTTTTTGAAAGAGTTAGTCTTTAGCGTATGTGCTGGGTGAAAGTAAAGCAGTGCAGTGAAGGCTTGAAAAAAGCCTAATTATTGTAACTGTCCAATAAAGCTGTTCTATCTACTTGTTTATTGCTTCCTACTTCAAGCTCCCCCAATGAATAACAGGCAGGATATCTGCAGACCTTTGGAAGGGTAGCCACGTGGTGCTAAAAATAAAGTCAAAGAATGTCTAAATGTGTCATTTAGGCTATGGAAAGCAAATCCTTTGGGAAAATTTCAGCTATGTTTGGATATAATTATGTGAGTCAAGCCTCTGGAAAAGGAGACAAAAAACTTGCAGGCTAGCTGAGCATGTGGGAGCTGTGCAGAGGTGCAAGTGCAGGGAGGCAGATCTAACACATCCTACAGGAACTTGGTGGCCTTTGCTGTTACAGTAGCTGAATTCCTCTACCTTTCATTCAGCATAACATTTGTAAGAGTAATCCTTTTATCTGCCTCGTTTTCCCCTCTTCTTCCCTCTGGAAAATGAAGAGGAGGAAACCAAGCTCATCTCCAGCTGGGAATTGAAGTGATAGGTGACCTATACGTTGACAGCATGACAGATGTTGAAGTCTTATCTTCTGGCAAGTTCTAGTGGGGCTGTATTGTTTCTGGGGAAGGTGAGCTCTGTGCCTATGCCAGCACCTGAGCTGGAGGAGGGATGAGAATTGTTCACATTGCTGAGCCTTATTTTCCTCACAGCCCTAGTTTGTGGACTAAGTGCCCATTTTTTATGGGGTGGGACAGGCAGGCCAGCAGAGCCATGCAGCTCTGGGGTGGATTGCTGCAGGCTGAAGCTCCTGGCCCCTGCCCAGCTCCCAGCCTCGGCAGGTGCTGAGCTGCTGAGCTTTGCCCAAGAAGAAAGACAAGCGTCATCATTGCTTAGATAAGATAAAGCATGACCAAAACCTTGTTACCCTTGGCAGGTGTGGCTAGATGCTGACTGGAATTTGTGCAGCTCAGAGGAATAGCCAGGCTCTTCAGCTGCAGGGAGGGTGACAAAGTCTCTTTAAAACCTGGAGACTCGATGCTGGAGCCCAACGGGGAAGGTGAGTTCAAGGGTCTGAGGGGTGTGAGTGAAGGAACAGCCAGCCAGTAACCCTGTGGGCAGAAGGACATCTGCTGTGTGTCCCTGTGCCTGTGTCCTGTGCAGGCTCTGGTGTGGATATTGCCCCATGGCAGTTCCTCAGCTTGGTGCCCTCTGAGCAGGGCTGAGAACCTCTTCAGCAGCAGTGTCTCTCTCCTTTGGTTTTTGAAGTTCTGAGGTATCTGTTTTCCTGAACTGTGTCCTTCTGTCTGAGATCATGGGAACCAGGAAAAAGATTCAGATTTATTGGAGAGAGAAAGGACATATGGGTGCCTACACAAATGTTTCTTCTGTTGCACACTTTTCTCCTGTGCTTGAGAACTGCCTCCTTCTTCCTTATCCTCTTTGCCTCTTTAAGAGTTTGCAAGGTGCCTGATCTACCTTTCCTTTCTTGCAGACATACAGCCAGAGGGATAATCCTCTGCTCCATAGAGGTGCTTGAACCCCTTTGATTTAATGGATTTCCTATGGCACAAAGAGTCTTTCATTTCCTATGCAAATCGGGCTGCTCAAGCCGCTAAATGCAAATGGACCACTTGTAGCTGTTCCCTCTCCAAGAGTGGTGTTGGCTTTATGCAAAGCATGGGGATGAACCCTCAGGAGCTGGGAGAGCAGAGCAATACAAGGATTTGTGTCAGAGAAAGATCAGAGTGGCTGTAGTTCACCTGATCCCAGACTTGTGGGATGATATTCCAAGCTGTCAGCATCTAATAAATGAGTGTTTATAGGAATGGATTAACACCTTCTAGTTATGGGTGGGGGGGCTTGGTTGATTTTTGTCTCACCTCTCTCCTTACCAAGGCTCTGCTGCATCCCAGCACAAATCTGAGATTTGGTGACTCAAGCCACTCTGACGCCTGGATCCCTTTCTCTGTTCAGGTTGGGCAAATAATGTTCAGTCTGTAATCATGCTTGAGAGCTCTTGCTATTGCCCTAGATATGGGGAGCTGGAGTGATGCTTAGATTGGCTTAATCCAATTCCATCTGAAAATCCACTGCTCTGAACAATAAATGTTGCGTGTGGGGGGTGGTATTCAAGTGTCTTCACTTAATCAAAAACCTTTTAAGCATTGGTAGATGAAGGCTTTTTCTTTTCAATGTGTTCCACTAAATACACAGGATGTGCAGTATGGTTGAATTAGCATTACTATGGGAACCATAAATTTTTTGTATTTCCTGACCTTTATCCATATAACACTAAGGATTCATTAATGTGCCTCCGAAGTGTGGGGTTTTGGGGGTTTTTGTTTTATAAGCTTTTTTGTTGTGGTCAGTACTAAGAGAACCTTTATAAAGAACCACAAGAGGAGATTAGAGACAGGACAGGGTACAAGGTGGAAGAGAGCAGTTTGCTCCATTTTTTGTGCTGTTCTAGCAGCATCCCAACCAAGACCATGGATCAGTGTCAAACAAGGCTTCTGTAGCAGTGGTGAACAAAATGGTGAGTAAACTCTCCTGCTTGGAGGCAGACACCTCACTTGGTATGGGTTTGTTTGGTTTTGTTGGGTTTTTTGCCACAGATGCACCATTAGAGACCCCCAGGGGATTTGGGGTCCTGCAGTTGAGGCAAAGCTGAGTCTGTGAGAAATAGAAAGGTGATTGTGCCCTATGCTAGCACAGAAACCTCCCAGATGACTCAGGGGAGCTCACTGGCCCTCTTAAATCTCTAGTAAAGACAGTTGTGATTGTTTGTAGTAGGCTTCATGTCCATTTTTTTAGTCTGGGTTTTGAAATAACCATCTTAATAGGGAAGGACCCTTCTTTGCCTTTTGCAGGCCCCATTTGCTTGTTGCTGGGAGAATGGGGCTGTTTGGAGCTCCTCTCTTTGCAGGTTTGGTGAGGTCTCTGCTGTTCAGGTATCAGCTGGAGTCCTCTCAGTGGAAATTTGGTGGAAGAGGGGGATTTACTCTCTGTAGAGAGTAGGCTTGCCTGCTCGTGACTTGTATGGCAAAGCTTGTTTCCTGAGCAAAAGAGGCATTTGGGGTAGGGGTGAGAAAGGGGTACAAAACCTTACCAGGTGATGAAGAGACAGCCTGGCAGGGTCTCAATGCTCACTTTTTTTTTCTTTCCTTTGTCACCTTTCCTGAGAAGACCTCAGGCTTAACTAGTAGGACCTGACACAGCTGAGAGCATCTTTTGTGCTGCCTGGAGACTCTGGAGCTGTCACTGAGTGACAAATCCTCATCAGCATCCCCAGCTGTCAGCAGGCAGGGATGGCTTTGGTTCCTTTTGGGGATGCTGTGGATAGAGTAGTGCTCTGTCAGTGGCAGGGTAGAGGGTGGCATTTCTGGCTGCTTTAGTGAGACAGTCCTGGGGTGTGCACCCCACCCCTGGTGGGTGTTTTATGATGCTTTTGATGCTCCTTGCCCTGTCATCTTATGCTTTGCTTCTCTTTTCCTGAGTTCTCTGTGCTTCTCTTTGTGAAACAGGTTGTCAACCTCGTAAAACTGGAGTTGAACTTGAGGCAGGATTCACAGGAGTAGTTTCCTGCCCTTGCCTGGTGGAAATTGCTTGGGGGTAAGGCAGCAAGCTAAGTGCAAGCACAGCTAGAGTTTCTCAGGGAAGGTAAGTTCAATGTGAGATGAGGGATCATCTGCTTTCTTCCCCCTTTTCCCCTCTTGCCTAAGGCAGCTCAGAAACAACCCCCTCTCCCTCGCCGCTGTGCACAAGGCAGGATTACAAGGAATTCACCTTGGCAGCTCAAGTGCAGGTTTTCTTGTGCTGCCTTCTGAGCTGAGGGCTACTAGGCTGTGTTGGAAAGGGGCTGGGATGCGTAGGGAGCAGTGCAGACCACACCTCCTGCCTTGGACCGGCTCTGATCCTCTATTTACAGTGGCAGTGTTCCTCCCCCGCTAGATTTTTTGCTGTGGAATATACTGCTGCTTCCAGGGAAGGGGAGCAACACTGGCCTGCTGCTCCAGGTATTTGGGGACACCTGCAGAGAGACAAAATGGGGTGGAGGGGAGAACTCTCTCATTTGGGCAAAGAATTATTTTAGCAGGAAGTCTGGACGAGTTTGAGTTGCTGTGTCTCAGTAGAGTTTTTCCCTAGGAATTTTCTGTTCCGACTTCCTGCTTTTGCTTTAAAGCAGCAGATTGGAGCTCACTGAGTTCAGTGGCATTGTATATCACTGCAAAAAAACAGCTGTTATTCTTGTGACAGAGGAGGAAAATTTGTTGATTGATTTTTCAAGAGCTGGGGGTGCTTAATTAATGCTTCAGTTTGGATCACTTGAGATCTTTGCAAATGTTGATTTCATGAAACTTGCTCTCAGTTCTGATGTGGTTCTGCAAGATGCTTAACTGATTCTAGTGACTTACTGATTTGAGAAACTGCTGATTTGGAGCAACAGATGAATATTAGAATGCGTGAAACTGTGATTTTTATTTTTATTTTTTTTAAGAAATGGATGTCTTGAGCTGGTCTGATTAAAAACTAAGGCTTTTCCACTGCATGCTTTCTGAAGGCAACTAGAAATTTTTCTTTGGAAGCATTTGGCAGGAAATTTACCACTGTGCCTTATGAACATAGCTATTCCCCTATTCTCCTCCACCCTATTTTGTAATCCCATGTCATTGTTCCTGCTGTGGGCTTCTCACTCAGTGACAGCTTTTGTCAAAGAGAGGAATATCCCTCCAACCCTGCAGTAATTTTACTTTGCCTAGAACAGTTGTACATGCTAAACAAAAGCACCTCTCAAACAGCATCTGCTTCCAACTTTGTTCAAATGCTCTTGTTTGCTTTAGTTGCTCTTAACTGTGCCTGGGATGCCAGGAATAGGTGCCCTTAATGTGCCAGTGTTATCCTGATGTGTGGAGGAGAAGCTCAAGGCTTGTGGCTGCTCAAAACATTCTCTAGTTTTCCATCTTATAGAAGTCCGAGGTTTTTAGCATTTTGTTGTGATTATCCCCTCTGAATGAGAAAAGGAGAGGGTATTTCTGATACCTTGTACTAGATCATGGAATTCTTGAACATAAAAACCCATCCTTTCTTTTTTTGGGATGGGGAGTGGTGGCATTTGGATTTGAGACTACCTGTGCTCCCCTCAATGGTTTGACAGCCAAGTTGTGTCTCTACTCAGGGTATGGACTTCACCCTTTTACAGTGCATAGGTTACACTGGTATTTCAGGAAAGGTTTTTGCACAGCATAGCCAACACCTCCTAAGCTTACAGGAAGGAGTGAATTTTTACCTTTATGCTCACTCTTGGCAGGTAGATCAAGAGGTGAGAGGTAACTGTGTCACACACCTGTTCACAGGGCACTTTTCCTCTCTGGGAGGCAGAGAATGGGTTAACCATCTTCTTTGAAATTGGCTTCATCCACCTTCTTTGGCTCTGTTTGTTGTTTTAACAACATTTGCAGAAAGGTCAAACTGTCCATGCATCCCTCCTGGGCAAAACAAATACAGCATCAGCTAGAGTGATACTTGTACAGGGAGCTGTGGTGCCTAGAAATCCTATCCATACCCATTCCTACTCATTAATATTTGCAAACCTTTTTTGTTTTTTAATGCATTTTGTAGGGTCAGAACAGCAAGGTACTTTTCCCATTGATTCCATTGCTAACATGTAGCCTAGAAAATATTATGGGAGTGAGATAGTGGTGTCCAGTCCTCAAAATATTGGAGGAGAACTTCTTGGGATGAGGAAAATATGCTTGAATTTCTTGCATTCCCCCAGCAGCTGTATCCAGCCCTCTGGGTAAGGAGGTTTCAGGTGCTGCTGAGAACTTGCTGGCTCAGCTGGAGAAGAAATCACTGTTTACCACATGTTTTCAGTAAACAGTGGGAATGTTTTACCAAAAAGAAGTTTTTCCTTTGGAAGGGGAAAGGAGAAAAAGGGTTGGGCAGTCTGATGTTGTGGTTTGATATTTTATCTGTGCCTGTGTGTGCTGGGAGAGCAATCTGGGGACAACATAAGGCTATGAATTTTTGGTTTTGTGAGGCTGATTTCAAGACAAAGGATCTTGATCAACAAAGGTGAGGCTCTTGCGCACTTCTCTGAGCTCACACCTGTGGTACTCCAGGTGAGGTGGCATTGTCACAAGATTTTTAGCCTTTGTACAAGGAGGACACTGTAGTGCCTGAGGAAAACTTGCAGCTGGCCAGGAGGGACTTGTGCTCAAGTCAGTGGGTGGCTGTTAGGAAATTTATTGAAGAAGTGGCAAAACAAGATTGGGAATCACCTGGAGGACACCAGGAACACTTTTCTTGTTCAGCATCCTGAGGCTGGGTGGCAGAAAGTTCATCCTCCATAAAGCAACACCAGATATTTCTCTGTCTTACAATAAAGGTACTCAAGCCTAGAGAGGGTGACTGACTTAAACAGTGACTCTGCTGGGTGAGTGGGCATACATAACAGCAGCCCAGGAGGGACCCTGCTGAGGGTGACAAGGTGTGAGGCTGAGATTCAGCTTCTTATTGGAAAGGAAAATCTTTGTTCTCGTATGACATAGGCAGCTAGAATCTGAGGACTCGAAGAACCATGTGAATTTTAGCAGCCATGATGGCCAGGAGAGTTGTGAGGAGAAGCCTGGCCTTTGGCTGTTGGAGTACCAAGTCCTATTCACTAGATTTTTTGCTGGTGAAAATGTAGCAAATTCTCTGGTCCTTTTGGTCAAAGATTCCAGGTACTTGGAGGAGGGTTTCTGCATGTGAGAGAGCAGCCAGGCTAACTAGTGCTGTGTCCTACAGCAGCTAATGGCAGATACCCTGTTGTTCCCAGCATAAAAATGGGATGATACTCTCCTAGGACAGTCTTCTTGCTATTTGTGGAAAAGAGTATTTTCACCAAAACAGCTATTTTTTGCAATAGTCCTTCAGGGACAAACTCGGAGCAGAACAAAACAGCCACTTCTGCAGCTCATGAATGCCTGTGACACTCTCAGCATCTCATGTCAGTGAGATGGCACACTTGAAGGGTTTGTAGAGAAGTGCTTCCTCCTGTCTGATGTGCAAATGCCATCACCAGCTTAATCTGAGGCTCCTGGATTCTTAAAGGAGGCAGTGACTGATGAGATTTCTTCACCATCTCTGCCATTTGGGAATTGGTTACACAGGCAATTCCACAATACCCAAATTTTAGCACTTGAAGCTTTGTGTATCCTTTAGAGTATTTTACCCATTTACTTAACAAAAAGCTCTTTCTGCTTGTTGCCTTTGACATACTTCAAGAACAGTGACAAAATGTGTCTGGCCCTCCACCAGCAGAGGACTGAGGTGTGCCTGCTTTCAGGCAAGTGTGGTTGTCCTGAGGGCTGGGGTAGAGCCTCATGTACCCAGTACCCCTGCTGCTTGCAGGGTGTGAAAGGAGTCTCCTCAGCCTTTCTCCTGATGTGTCCCTGCTGAGCTGCAGCAGCTGGGGTCCTTTTTAGCTTGATGACACCTTAGCTGTTCAGTAAAAGGTGGCATGAGCCCAGCAGAAGGGTGTTGAATCCTGGCTGTTGTCTCTGGTACCACCTGCTCTGCATGCAAGTGCTCCCTTCTCTAAAGGTGCAGGTGAGGTGGAAGGGAGTTCCCACTCATGTTCCAGTACACGAGCTGAGGATTTGTCCTGGATTTATGTCATTTCCTGAAGAGCCTTAAATGCCAGATTAGGTTTGGATCTTGTCTTCCTTATGAGGCATTCCTACCTGCCTCAACAACCCCTGGAAAAGAAGAGTAGAAGGGAGCAGGGATCTGCTTAGCTTGGGCACTCAGTGCTTAGTGTTTACTTTGAATCAAAAATTATCCAGTACCAAGCTGGATCTGATGTCAAGTGCCAAGTCCTCTGACTTCTATCCTCTTTTTCCTTCATCTGGGCTGGCAAATAAGGGTTCTTTGCCTCCTGCCTTCCTGCCTGGTCTGTAGGTATTTCCTGCAGAGCACATATTCTGTTGTCAACATACTTGGTGTTAGGAATGATCTAATTTCTGATTGCTCAACTCCAAGCAGTGTCTATCTCCAACAGCACTGTTAGTGGTGTTCAGTTAATGCTGCAGTACATAAGATTAATCCTGATGTGATGTAATACTCTGTTCTTAAAGTTTCAGGAAACCTGTTCTTTTATAAAGTAAAGGAATTAATGAAAATTACTTATTTTGAAACTAGCTGTTGTTATTTGTCATGTCTTATTGCAGGCAAGCTCTTTATTTTCTGAGACATGAGCTGTGTGCTAGTTATACTGACAGATCCAAGACCATTAGCTGTTTATGGAAAAAATGTGGTTTGGATTTTGTTTTTAATTGCTGAGAATTAACTCTTGGCCCAAATATTATTAGAGGAAAAACTGATGCTTTCTCTCTCCACTCCTGAAGCAAAACAACCTAACAAAGCCAAAAGTCCAATTAGTAGGAGAGTATCCAGTGCAAACTCTCCCTCACTGTTTGCTGTGCCAGGGTGAGAAAGCTGCAAAATGCCACTAGCTGGCAATGCCAAAGCTGGGGAGCAACAGGAGGGTGTGATGGAGGATTTGTGGCAATTTCTGGGGTGAAGGATGTTGTTTTTGGGACACTGTAGATACCTATCTGTGTTGCAGACTTCTCATGTTGTTGGCACAGTCGGTGGTTTCTGTTATGCTGTTGAATCGGGAAGCATGATTGAGTGCAGATTTAACAAGTTTATTTGTTCACCTCTTGAAATGGAAAAAGAGAACCATTACCACTCTCAGGTTGCTTGGTGATAAGAGCATAGAGTCTGAATCAAACGACTTTCCCCATGGCAAGATTATTTTTTTTGGCAAAGATCAAGAAGTCGGTAATGGTAAATTCCTCTTTGATGAGTTTTGGTGAGGGAAATAGTGAATTGCAGCAGAGCCTCTTTTTAAGTTGCTCTTTAGAATGATGAAGGCTCTTGAACCTGTCAGTGTTTCTGGGATATACCTGGGTATCCTACTGGCATATCCCGTGATGAAGTCATCCAAGATACGGCAGCACGGGTTAGCTCAGGGCTATCAGGCTGGGCTAATCCCCTGCTGAATAAACAACACAAAGGTTCCTGGATTTGTTCCTGTTTCCTTAAAGGCATACAGTCAAGTGCAGGCAATTAAAAGAGAGAGAGTAAAGTGTAGCTCTAGATATGAACACCTGATTTCAGGCTTTCTGCCCAGGGTGTGTATGGGTTTCTTAGGTTTTCTTAAAGAAAAAACTTTCACAAAACAATTTATGTTTTTCTCATTTTTTAGTGTATTTCTTTTCCTGCCCTTCCCTTTGGGGGAAGGGAGAACCCAACAACCACCCAAACAAATTCCAAACAAAGGAAACAAATTTCCTAGAGAAGGGAAAGAGCAAAATTAATTTTGAACAAAGTACACTAAGGAAATAACTACTTTCTTTTTGCCCTTCTCCCAGCCTTACTGGGCTGAGCTTTGGCAGAGCCTTTTAAAATAATTTTCACCAAGTGAGTACCCAGTTCCTTTGAGCAGCTTTTGAAAATTAGCATCTGTGGAAGCCAGTTTGTCACAGGGGTCACTGTCTTTCCCTGGCAAGAGCTCTGCTCTGCCTTCACCTGGTCAGTTTTGCATGGCTGTGATTTTTGTCAATGCGTATGTGCTTTTTGCCTGTAACTAGGATAATAATTGTAAATACCTATATTTGATTGCTGAATCTCACAGTCCTATAAAATCTGGGATGTGTAGATGTGACTGTGACCTACAACAAGGATTTTTTATAGCAATTGCAGGCTTACAAAACCTTGGGAGCAAAAGGTAAGTAGAACAAACAGAGCAAGGAGCATATGTTTGATATAAAATGGTATAAAGACCTGTGAAGTTTTTATTGCTCTTTTCTTGTAAAACTTACCTGTTGCTCACCTGCTCCTAGTGATGCTTCCATTCCATGACCAAGCAACAAATGCTTTGTACCTACTGCATCTTGGCCTGCTTTTGTTGGGCATTTGTAATGTGCTGGAGCAACAGCTTTGTGCTGCAGTGATCCCTTAGTAGCCCTTCATCTCCTCTTTGTGTAATAACCTCTCATGTATGGGATCAAACCTGGCTTGTCCAGTGTATGCACCAGGAGTGTGATCACTGTGTGCCTAAATACCTGGTGAATTCCTTACTTTGAAGTTGTAAGACTTATTTTTCTGCATCAGGAGCAGAAAGGAAAGGGTGTGTGTGTTCTTCTGATTTGTTTAAATAAATGGCTTAAATATTTAGCTTTAGTGTGGGGGTGGCTTTGTTGTTTCTAATAATATTGTCTTAGGCAGAGATAAAGGAGGATGTCTCTTGGGAAACCTCCCAGCAAGTATCTGAGCACTTCAGTTTGTGGTACACCTGTAAAGATTCTTCTTTAATATTCCCTTTGGCCACTCTGTCACTAAAAATTCAGTGGTACAGGAAAACTTTCCTTTATAGGTTCCCTCTACAGGACCCAAACACTGGCCTTGTTCTGTAATCCTGGGTAAGCCACTCAGCCAGTTGTGCTTAGTTTTTCCCTCCTGCATTAACTGTTGATTCATTGTCCTGCACTGGGGAGGACTGCTAGGAATGCATGGTTTTCAGTGCATGCACAATGCCCTGCAGTGACTAGGGTCATCTAAGGACCAGCTGTGGAAATTTGGCTGCACTCCTCACTTTCCTCCTTGTCATTGGGCTGTGGAAAAAACAGAAAAAAAAAAAGCCAGCACCCCGAAGTTGTCATGTGCACATGGTGGTCAGGGTCACCTAGATAAGACCTTGGCTGTTGATAGCATTTTATCCATGACTTTCCTGTGCCTCTTTAACACTGCTTCAAGAGGAGAAGCTTTTTGAGGCAATAAATTGGAAATTATGACCTTGTAATGCTACCTTGAAAGTAGTACCTCCCTTTTCCAGGAAAAGCAATTGTGTCTGTTCTTTCTGTTTGTTGAAATTTGCAGTTTCTGTGTTCAAGTTTTTCATTCTTCAGCTTCGAGGCCTTGAAACTATTTGGATGCTTGAGTTTCACATGTAATTATCAGTCTCTAGATATTGAGTCTTAAAGTCCCAGCTGTCACAAGCATCAGGAACCAAGCTGGAGGAGCTGACAGTCCACAGGCATAGGCAGGTGTTGTGACTTACCCACAGCTATATGGCCAGCTGAGTCAGGATTAAAAGTCAAGTCTTATGATTTTCCTAAATAATGCCAAGCCCATGGGAGCCAGCTGACTTTCTGACACAGCTTTGCAGAGGTCAAACCTCAGCTTATGCCTTAGGTAGTTAAAATAGTTACGTAAGATTGGTCTGAGTTTCCTCAGTGTAGAAATCCAGGGTCTGGTGCTAGCTGTCTTTATGACAGGCAATTTACTCTTCTGAGCTGTGTCTGAGAAGACTTATGTTTGCTTTCCAGGCTCTGGGAAAGTTGTCTTGCAGCAGCAGGTGAATTTTTCCTTGTTAAGCCCCAGCACATCCTATGGCAAGAGTTACCTGGTGTAATCCATAGCTCTGTATCAGGTTTTTCAGATGTTGGACACTGCCCAAACCTGGACTGTGTGGTATCAGAGCTGACTTTGAGCATAGGCAGCCAAACCTCTGGGATGGGGGAAGATAGGGCTGAAGAAAAACATTACACACCAGAGCAATTTAAGCATGTATTGGAGCCCTCTAGATCCCTGGCACTTCCATCCTCCCATAAGATCTCCTAGGCCATGGGAAAGAAGTTTTTGGCCTCCAACACGGTTCCCAGGGGTGAAGGTGGCTGAGAACTCATCTGGACTGAAGCTGGGACTCCATGTCTTGTGGAGTTGATGCTGGTCAAACCATCTACCCTGAAAATAGTCCCATGAAGCTATGTCAGCCCCCACTGGCTGCAGCAGGCAGCTCATTTCTGTTCAGGCAGCATGTTCATGGGAACAGTGAGTGTTTTCACACAAAGGGGGGTTGGACAAGTGTCTTGGAAGATAAGGAAGGAACCACGCGGCTCAGGAATTGCCCCAGGCTGACAATGGCTGTCAGTTGGCAGATGTCTTCAGGAAGTCTTCTCTTTGCTTGCCCTGCTGTAACTCTTCCTTTACCAGCCATTCACAGCCACTGTTGAGGGCAGGATGCTGGGCTAGACAAACTCTGCTGTGACCCATTGCACACCTTTTTATGATGGAAATCAACAGCTCAAGATGCAGAGATTGTCCTGACTTCAGGTTAGGTGTTGAAATTTACCTTTTCCTTCCAGAAGGGACCTGTCAAAACTAATCCTGACAGGAAGTTTTGGTAACAACCATTGGCTTTGTCATTGGAGGTAGCTTGACTTCATCTCTCTGGCAGACCCTGGCAGGTTTGCCTGACCAAAAGCATTAGCTGCCTGTACATATCTTCAGCATGGTTCTTCCCCAGCTGTCCTGCACTTAAGCCAGCTCTGCTTGCCTCACTTCTATATACCAGTCCACAGTTCTGGCACTCCAAAGACCTCAGCCTCTTTCAAAGTGGTTCTTCTGTGATGTCGTGCATCGTGCTGATGAAGATGCTGCCCCAGTCCTCTGCACTGATGATGTGTAACTAGGGAAGGTGTGACAGCACTTGTTAGACTGAGATCTGCTTTGTGCCCCACCTGCACCACACAGTGTCCTTACAAATGGGGACAGAGAAGAAGAATTTCTCAGTCACAGGCTTCTGGGAGAGAAGTCCATTAGAGCTGCAATGCATTTTGCTTCCTGGGGCTCTCTCTTATTTGCTGCTTTGTTCCTCTACAAGTGCTGTCTCACCATTGAAAAAGCCACATCTGGCTTGAAGCCACTTGAAGCAGCTTGGACAAGAGACTTCCTGCTCTGAACATTGAATTAATGGGCTTGGTCTTTTACACGAGTGAAATCCTTTCAGACTTTTGTTCATGTCAGGCTCCCAGCTCTCCTAATTAAGAGGCTTTTAACTCAGCCAGTGTTTGGGAGCTTCAGTGCAGCTGGGCTTTTGATAAAATGAGGAAATGCTGGAGGTAGGGATGTAATGGGTTGGATTTCAGCTCCAAAAAAATGTCTCTGAGAGAGAACAGAACATCCTACTTGCACCACCTTTTGTTTGCTGCTGCAGGGCTGGGGAGACTCAACTGTGTGGGCTGCTCTAGAACTGATGAAGCTGATAAGAAGAAAGTAAGGTCATCTTTACTTCTGGGGTCCTCAGTGTCTCTTAGGCAGCTAGAGGGATGTTTTAGAAAACACTGCTTACTTGTGTCTTTTCTCATTCTGGCTATTTTCTATAATCCTGTCATGGCTCTTGCTTTGAAATCCCTTTTGCTTTCCATCCCAGCTGCTGTCTGGAACAGGGTGCTGCTTGTCCTGAAGCTGTATCTTTGCAAAAGGAATAGGTCTGGAAAAAAATCTTCAGGAAGGTGCTTGTAGAAGCCAATAATTATCATTCACCAGGGTGGCTGTTATTCTTCACCATAATCACCTGTAAAATCTAGGAAGCATAAGATATTTGGGTCCTTTTTGTTTTTCTTTCAAGGCCAGATTTGCCACTTTCACTTGAATGTGAAGAGTAAGCTGGTGTTCTTTCTGACTTCTTTACTACTTACACACACAGACTTGTCATCAGAAGCAAGCTGACTACTAGCTAATGCTTAGAATCTAACTTTAGTCTCCAAATTTTCCTGTGTTGGCTCCATAACACAAAAAATGCTTGGTAGGAGGGTTTGTTTGAGAAAGAGCAAGAGAGAAAAACAAGGTCTGCCTCCTTATTCTGTCTCCCTTTCTTTCCTCTGCTGCATTTCACAAAGCTTGGGTCCAACTCTTGAGTCTATTACTTGCCAGGGATGTTTACTTGACTAGAAACATATAATAGTACCCATTTATAGGTAGTCTTCTGCAGAGTTTCGTGTCACTTGAGCAGATATTTATGTGAAGCAGAAGTGCCCTGGAAAAACACGGATTTGAAAGGGGGAATGAAGCGTTCTGCTTGTTCTGTGAAGCAGAACCACCCGCTGGCTGATGGACCAGCAGTAATAAACAGAGTCAAAGAGCGTGGGGCATAATTGCCTTCTCCTTTTGTGTCAGCTTCATATCGTTCTCACATGTGACATTCTTCCTGGCCATCGTGCTCTTTATCCTCCCATTGTACCAAGAGTGCAAACAGAATTAGTTTGTTATCATGGCATCGCTACGTGGCTTTTAATTTCTTGGAGGTTAAAATAAACCCAAGCAACCCAACCCTCAAGCCCTCTTTGTCCAGCGCTGTTTAAATCTGCTCTCAGCCTGCTTGCACAGCTCACTTCTGTCCTGCAAGGCAGAAAACAGGTCTGCAGACAGAGAAATCTAAAGCAATCAGAGCAGCAAGGCTTCAAAAATGTGGTGGCATTGCTGAAGAGGAGCTGCCTGGAGAAGGAGTCTGATTCTATGAGATCAGTAAGTCAGAAGGTAGATTGGTGCAGGCATTTTTACAGTCACAATGCTAAGCTTAAATGGGTGCTCCCATTCCTTTTTGCTTTAGGTACTTGTAAGTGATGGGAAATATTTTCTTTGGCCTCTGAAATGTCTCCATAGTTTTGTGGTTTCCTTCCTTTGAAGGTGAATGTTTCAGATTAAAATTTTGTTTGGCAGCTCATGAGTTCTCAAAACAGAGGCTTGAAGGCAAGGGGTCAGGAGTGCCCAGCTTATTAAATTTTTCCCAGTGTAGGAATTGTCTGACCTTTCTTTGTGCTGTAACAGCATTAAAAAAAAAATAAATATGGAGCTACTATTTGGAAAGCGTTAACAAGAAAATGTCAGAGGTGGAAGGCCAGATAGAGGAGCTAGCTGGGAGTGACATTTCTTCTTCTTTTTCTTCTGTTACTTGCACAGATCATTCTATCTGCTCTCATCCTGCTCTGGGTTTTTGCAGTTTTAATGCAGGTTTGGTGCTCAAAGGCGTGGTGCAGAAAAGCAACAAGAGAAGGAAAAGTACATGTTATTCCCAGAGGAACCAAGATCAGAGAGGAGCAGCTCACAGTGTTTGAGCCTCCTCTTAGCTGATGTGGGACTATCACTGTGCTCCCATGCAGATTTATCTGCGTGCTTTAATATTCCCTTCCCACCTTCTTCTCTGCTGAAACCTTCCCTTGGCACCTGGCTTTCACCAGCAAAGAACTCGGGCTGCACTGTGGGTCTAAGGCAGAAGAGGAGAGAAGGCAGCAGAGCCCCCATGCTGGGTGCAGGGTTACAGATGTGTGAAGGCTTAACTACACCCATGTTGTGTACAGGACTTATCTCAGTGTGCTGTGTCTCTGACACAAACTCCCCTTTCCCCCTCTGCGCAGTTCATTCAAGAACCACAGAATATTTTAGGCTGGAGTGGACTTCAAATATTATTTTGTCCAGATACAGATGCTAAATGTTGTTCTTTCAACCATTGAGGCATTTAACTATATCGTGTGGTTTGGAAATGGAGGGTTATGTTTGACTGGGTTTTCTGTTTCCTGCCCTACAGCTCTTCTGTTTGGCCCTGCCCTGGGGAAAAAGATTTTGAGAAGATGGAGAACCAGAGTGGAGTGCTCTTGGGATACGTCCACTGGGAAGGAAATAAGGAAGGGAGTGAGGAGGATAGGGTGGCTCCTCGTGTTTCTCCTCCCAACCAAATGAGCAGGCTGGAAGATGTGCAGGTGGAGATGCTTGAGAAGGCAAGGGAGCTCTTCCAGCTGTGTGACAAGGATGAGAAGGGTTTTATCACCAAGGTGGACATGCAGGTGAGGGAAAAAAATTCTTGATCTGAACTGAGAAGATCTGTAAAATCATGGGTGGCACAAACAGGGGACATTGTGGCATGCCTTCACTCTTGGCAAGCATGCACGTGGCCTCTGTCTTATTCAGATTTCTAAGAACCAAACTCTGGCACAGAGAACTGCTAGGAAGTAAAACTCCCAGGAGGGCCTTGCACCTCCAGGGAATTCCTGAGACAAGTGGGGCTGCAATTCAAAATTTTTAAGGAATGAGTAAAATAAAAAAAATTATGACTGTTCTTACAAACATCAAGAATGAAGTGGATGGAAAATCTGGAGGGGAAAAAAATCTTTATTCTAATAAAAAAAAAAAAAAAGCTCCCCAAAAAACCTACATTATGAAAAATCCATCAGCTTCTCAAAAAAAAGTTGAGGCAACGAAGTGATACAACCATAGCTAAAGCCTAATCCAAAAACTCACCTTAGATCTGAACTATCACTTTGCTCTACAATTATGTGTTTTGCTGCTTTCTGTTAAAAAAGTACTTGTTAACAAAAACTCTGTAGTTCTTAGAGTTTTGTTTTAAAGGTTTATCAGGAAGGTTACATGTGAATTGTTTTTCCCCTGCCCCATCTTTTCCCACATCTATAAGAAATGCTTGACAGGTCCATGCCACTTAAAATATTGACTCACTTTGCTTTGGGTTGTCTGATGCCTAATTTTTATAGTTATATTATTAAATTATAATTCAGTTTTTATCTAAACCTGCATGTTTAATGGGCATTTACCAGGTTTTAGTCTACACCCCTTTGCTATTTGTTTCTTTGAGTGCCTCTCCACACTAGGTGCTCTGGATGTATATTATGAAGGGGAAATGTTTTGCTCCTTGTCCATGTTGTGGGAGTAGTGATACAGTCCCAGCAGGCAGAAGGTGACAGAGGAAAGCTGACTTGCTGTTAGGGACTGAACATTTCTTTTAGGATCTGCAAGAGCTTGGAATTGCATCCAGATGCCCACAAGTCTGACCTCCCTCCCTGGCCAAAGAGATGGAGCTGGTTTCTGCTGTGCCCAGAGCTCTCCTGGGAGCAGCAGTGGTCACTGGAGGCTGGCAGTGCCACCTCTGAGCAGGAATGGAGGGAGGCAGGCAGTGAGCTAGAGACTGTGGCTCTGTAATGAGGGAGGAAGCAGGCTGAGCTTTCTCCAAACAAAATAACCTGAAATTCCCTCTCTGAAATCCTGGTTGAATCATCCAGTAATGGAAAAAGTCAACATATCAATGGCTCCACACAGGTATTTGTGTCATCACTTGGCTCTCCTGGCAGACTGTCACACCCTGGGCAGGATGCAGTGCTGAAAGGGCACGTTGCTGTGAGCCAGAGCTGAGGATGGCAGGGACAGTCACAAGGGAGGATTGAGCTTTGCCTCAAGTTTGTTCATCCTTTTGTCTTCGCAGCGGCTCCAGAGTGAACTCCCACTAACCCCTGAGCAGCTGGAGACTGTTTTTGACAGCTTGGAACAGAATAATAAAGGATACCTGACACCTGTGGAGTTCAGCATGGGTCTAGGTAAGGACTGCACAGGGGCAGAGGAAGGAAGAAACCACCTGTGATAGGATGTTTTTTATTGGTAAGAAAGAAATGCAGTGGTTTTGCTGAAGCTGCAGCAGCTATGCAGGACAATGCCTCATGCTCATGTGGACATCATTGGAGAAGGTGTGTGTGTATCCCACTCCTGGAGTCCTTGTGCTGCCTTCTCCCACATTCCCTGCCTGCCTGGTAGAGCCAGCCACTGAACATCTCCTGCTGGAGAGGGTACATGCAGCCAACTGTGCCTGGCTGTCTGATAATTTGCTCATCTGCATGGAAATATGCCCCTTGGCAACTGTCCCTAGCTGGTAGCAGTGCTGTTGAAGGGCATTAGCAGGAGTCTTGTTGGTAGGCTAGAACACTGGCAAATAAGCCTTTGTTGCCTTCTTACTGCTGTCTTTTCCAAACAGCAGGAGAATGCTAATCCTTGACCAGAGTCCTCACCCAGCAGCACAGGTGCTTATCTGCCTTGTCAGAAAATCTGACCTGTGTTATAAAATCTGCACCTGTCAGCACCTTCCTTGGGCATGCAGAGGTGTTAAGTGGATCAGGTCAAAGCAAGTGAACACAGGTGGCCTAGGGTTTTCATAAGTGATAGAAGAGGCTCCTGAATTTTGCTGTCCTGAGTGCCCAGATGGTGCTTGCTCCTGGTTTTTTCACAACTTGGGAGGGAGGGCTTTTTAATGCTATAATGTGAAAGGTTAGAAACAGCCAGCATGAGAGGAGAAGTTGCAAAGATTTCCTCTAAACACAGCAAACTGTGTCTTGTGCCAGCCTGTACAAGGACTATTTTAACCCATTGAGTACCTGCTGACTAACCTGTTCTTGCCCTGTGCCTCTGTCCTTGTTATCTGGTTCCACTTCTTTGGCAGAAACAAGACTCCTGTTGGGAGTGAGGGCTTTCCAGCCCAGCACTGTATGTAGCAGGTGAATGGGCACCATTTGGGCACATTGGCTTCCACAGTGCCCTCTGTGTTATGACTTGGTTGCTCCCAAATCTTGTTGTATGAGGCATTTGTCCCATGGGCACAGCCTCAGATGGGCATCATGCCTCAGTGCCATTGCTGGGAGAGGTAGAAAAGTTTTCACTTTGTGTCAGAAACCATCCTGTGTTGGCAGCCTGGCTCCATGGCACTTGTTTCAGTCTAGGCAAAACACTTGATTTCTGCATTTCTTTTCTTTATAGTTTTTCTTTATGTCTGGCACCACTGTAATCCTTTTCAGATTTTGCTCCTGACTCAAGAGTTTGGCCTGGCTGTCTTTCTTATGAATGTGCAGGAGCAAATCAAGGGAAAGCAGTTCAAGCTGCAATCAAGGCTGCTGCTTTTGAGGGCTCCTTGCTCCTTCTAGGAAAGCAAAACAATTTCCCCATCTCCATCTCAATTTTCCCATCTGTAAAAGAGACATAATGAGACATAATGACCCTTTCTCAAAAGCAGACATCAAAAGTGCCTAATCTTGATAATTTTCCTTAATTAACTGTCTGATCTTCAGGTTTTAACTAAGTAGGGCCTAGACCTCCACACTGTAAGGTTTTTACAGCACATTTTAAGAGTGGGAGAGAGGCAGCTAAATTATGGATTTATGGAGGTAAGAAGAGGTAAAGTTGAGTCCTTTGAAGTGTAATAGCGATGGATATTTTTCCCTTTAGAGTGGCTTCATGTTCTCATCTGTGCTCTGTGAACATCCTTGACTCCTGGTCTTGTAGTTGGGATGTCATTTCTGCCTTTTGAACCAAGCAGATGTATTCTGCAAAGGATGAGTAGCTGCTGCTGAAGGCCTGACCTCTGTATACAGATGAGGGGTTGTGTTTTGGATAGGATTGCTTGATTTATTTCTTGGAGAAGGATTTGTTCCCAGCACCAGTATTTGTCACATGCCTTGCATAGCAGGAGGTTCTCGTGGCATTAATGTCCCAGCATGAAACAGAATCCAGATAGCTGGAAGCCATCTGTATACGGGACGGGGCAGGAGGAGGTGCTTGGAGGGTGAGTTCATTCTGTTGTGCACAATGCTAACAAGAGGCAGTCCTTGACTCAAAACGGGGAGCACATGAGGAGGGAGGGCTAAGGAGCCCCTCCTCTCTGTGTTTTAAGCTGAGGCACTGCAGCATGGAACAACAGTCCGGAGAGAGTGTGGGATCACTGGCGGCTGAAGCCGGAGCTCTGTGGGAGTGCAGTGAGCTCATGTCACGCTTCCCGTGCTGGCAGCCCAAGGCTGTGGGTGGGGGCTCATCTGCACACATGTGAGCAGAGCCCTGGCAGCCTGTGGCTGGGCTGGGAGCCAGGCTCAGTCCCAGCACTGCAGACGGACACTGACATCACTCGGCACGTCAGAACGGAGGCTCTTCACTGGGCAGGAGCTGTGTCCTGCAGCCGCAGCATGCACGAGGCTTCTCCTGGGGCTCTGCCAGGCTGCCAAAACAGCAGCTTATTCAATGACATCCAGTTTGACTTTATTTATTCTTCCTCTCTTCACCTTCCACCAGGAAAGTTAATAGGGATTGAATTGTGTCAAGGGGCTGGGAGAATGGACCACTCCAGACACGAGGAGACCTTTGAGTCGGGCTGGTCAGATGAGTTGGATCCTGCAGATGACGATGATGAAGAGAAACGATTCTGTTCCATGATGGAGCAGCTTGGAGCAGCCCAGTTGTTTGAAGAGTAAGTAGGGGAGTCTCATGGCATTGCTTCTACCCTGTTTTGATCTTGCAGTACCAAAACTTCAAAGTACCAGAAAAGACCAAAAAGGTGAACAAACCTGCTTGTTCTCTGAAGCACTGCTTGGGCTCTCTGTACTGCTGCCTTGGATTTTCATATGCTTGGTAACAAATGTAGTGTGGTCTGGGTTTTCTCATCAGGTACCAATTACTTTTAGTTCAGTGTTTCTCACAATTTCAAAAATTCAAGTTCATAACACAGCTGTAAAGTGGAACAGCTGGTGGCATTCAAGTCTAGCACAGGCAGCAAATGAAAAGAAGCATGTGAGGGTTAGTTGAGTTAAGGAGGATGAGTGTTCTCTGTTCCAGAATGGTGTGTGACTGTTCACGTATTTTCAGATAATCAGTTCTAAGGGTCTCTTAAGGATCTCTGAGGAGTTGGTTGGGACTGTGCTGATCTTGAAGAGTGTGAAAGGCTAAACTGGGCAAAGGGGTGCTCCTATGAGCCTTGAAACTTGGTATTAATGCCCTTGCATGTAGCCCCAGTAGAGTTTGCTGGCCCCAGTGTCATCCAGCCTTTTTTTAGGCTTTCCAACATGAGGCATTATGAACTGGTTCTCACAGATGCACACCGGCAGGGCCTGGGGTGCCCAACTGCATCTGTGCTGTCCTTTTCAGACTTTGTCCTCCAACTGTGCTGCCATTTTGCAAGGAACAGTCCAGGTTAGAAAAAGAGGTGGACAGGATTGGAGACAGAAGCTGAGAGTGATGGAGTTTGCTGCTTTCAGATGCACTTCTATCACAAAACAGACTTTTTTTTCCCTTATTTTTGTTGTGATACAAAGCACCTGCAAGTTTTAGTGATAAACAACTTACTTTTGGAAGAGAATCTGGAAAGCTGTTAAGCTTCAAAAAACAGGCCAAAACAGACACTGTGAAAGGCCATATTACCATTCTGGGAAAACAGTCTACTGTTTATAACTCTGCTTTGAGAAGCAGAAGTCCCAAAGTGGAATTGTCTTGTGTTTTATTTTGACCACTTACTGGCAGTTTTATGCAATGAGTTCAGTAGCTACTTCATGTCACATCTTTTGTGCCAAAACAGCTGTTGTAAAGCAGTAATATCAAACAGAAGCTAATTGGGGTGAGACCAGGAATCTGAAATATTTTCATGGCTTTCTCTAGAAAGAAATAGTTTCATTTCCTATCAGGACTCATTGTGTTCTTTTATTTCAAATACGAAGATCTGATGAAGTGCTACAACTGTTTAAACTTGGGTCAGGAAAAGAAGGCAGTAATGCAATACTGGCAGTGGAAATCAAAGGCTTTTTGGTTGGTTTGTTTTGCTTTGCTTAGAATACTAAGGGAGACAAATACATAGGCAAAGAAAAATAGCTATTTGGATACTGACTATAGGTATAATTATTCTGTATCTTTCAAGGCAGTTTTTCCAGAGTGTTTCGTGATTAAAAAAAGAAATTTAAAAAGTTCTTCCCTAAAAAGAAACATGAAGTGATGTCTGCAGGCTTACAAGACACTTTGAGAATGAAGCTTGTAAGTGCTATGATCAAGTTGCAATGAATTAAATGTCAAAACAGTGTAATCGTTATTGCAGGTTTAGAAAAAGACATCTTTGCTTTTCCAAGGCTTCCTCCATTGTTATCCTGATGTGACACTTCAGCAAATCTGCATCTTTTTTTGTGCCTCGGTTTCCAAACCTGTAAAAAAAAAAAAAGAGGACTGTAGCTGCCACCAGTACAGTCTGAGTGTAAGAAAAACACCAATGATGTGTGATGTGTGCTAAACTCTGTGTGTTACAGCAGTTTGACCATAGCACACAGCAAATTTGCTGAATATTCACTTTTACAAGCCTTGATGTTGACACCTAATGTGTGATGGATGAATACTTGGAAAAGCAATCAATCCATATTTGCTTCCTATATTAGTTTTCTTTTCTTCTTTCAGATGACTTCCTTTCTTTTGGTCTCACAACAGATCCCACTCCACATGCATGCTCTGCCCCTGTCCAATTTCCCTCTCTGCTGTAATGGTGTAACAGAGATGATCACAGGAGAATGGCAGTTTGTCCTGAGTGCATGTTGGAGATGGGATAGCAGTCCATAAGATGATGACACAGTAACTCTCTTGCTTTCCTTCTCTCTTGTATGCTTGCTCCAGCCCACATGAGATTCGGGAGCTCTGGGCTCGCCTACGAAAGGAGCGTCCAGAGCTCTTATCCAATTTTGAAGAGTTTCTGTTGCGTGTTTCATCATACATAAAGGAGGTGAATCATGAGAAGGAGTCTATGGAGCAAGCATTGAAGAGGTAAGGAGAACATCATGGCCATTTGCTGCCAGGAGCCAGCTGATGCTTGGATCCTGCCTCAGGTGCAAGGAGAGACTGGGTTACAGGATGCACCAGTAAAAAAAGATATTTCTTGCTGTAATAAAATGACTCTATCTAGGTCTGTTTCCAAGACTCTGTCTTGGTCTGTGAGCTCTGCAGCAGTGCTCACCCATAACATTTAGTCTGGTTAAAATCCCACTCAGTGCCACACAGCTGTTAATAGGAATCTGTTTCCACACTCCTCTTTCCTTTCTGTGGTCTTCTTTTCTCTCCTGACCTGTATGCACCTGTGTTTGTAGGAAGGAGTCAGACCATGATCGAGAAGTCAGGTGCCTTTATGAAGAAATGGAGCAACAGATCAAAGCAGAAAGGGAGAGGCTGGTCTGCCAGGTACCTTCTCTCTCTGTCTTGGCTTGAGATCAACCTTCCTTTGTTCTGAAGGAGAGGTGGTGGCTCTTCTGGCCAAGGAACAGCTCTTACTGTGCTGGGTTTTGTACACAGCTATGTATCTTTACTTCTGCAGGAAGCACTGAGGCATGACAGGAGTAACCTGCTCCAGAAGGAACTGCACAACAAAGAGCAGGAGCTGGAGAAAATTCTCTACCGCCAGAAGAAGGTAATGGCATCCAAATCCTTTCTAACAAAGCACATCCTCCTCTGCTGCCCTTCTGCTCAGGTGTTTTCTGATGCAAAATGGTGTTCAGATGCTGAGGGTTTGGCACTAGATAATTTGGCTCTAGCTAGTAAGGTCCTCTCCTGTCTGTGAAGGTGTTGAGATGGTTTGTCAAATAATTGGTTTGTCTTCAGCTGTAATGCTGTTCTGGGAATGTTTTGTTCATGCATTTTCTTACTTGCTTTGTGTTCTCTTGGCACAATCTTTCTTTCCGTTTTACAATGTTGGCAAGGAAGATGGGCTAACAATTTGAAAGTTGTGAGTTTGAAGCTCATTATGGCATGTAAGGAAGATGTTTATGGACATAACAGAGCAAGATTTCTCTATTTTTTGTATTCTGGCTACTCCAAAATGACCTGGAGTAACATTTCTGTGACACTTAGAGAGGTACATATTGTATACTTGCATTTGGGCACTTGATGACATACTGAATAATCAGTCACATAAAAGATCAAAGCACAAGCTTTCCTTCAGCCTGCCATCCCCAGCATGGACATTGTATGGGATGATCCATTCCAGATGACTTTTTTCTTTGGTATCTGAAGAACTGAGATGTCACCCCACAGAAACAAGTCATGGGAGGTACCTGCAAGATGCTGGAGAATGGAGGAGTATCCCAGTTGGATACCAAGCTGTGATGTGGATGAAAAGCACTTCTCTGAAATCACCAGCTCATTGTCAAACAGCTGGAAAAGCAGCACAACTGAGGTGTCATCAGGAAGGATTTTGAGAATAAGATAGAGGATGTGTTTTTCCTGCTGCCCACATCTTTGATGTGGCTCAGTGTGTGTAGTTCTGGTGTCCTTTAATTCCATTGTGTCCTTCTTGAGTATGAAGGTACAGAGTGCTAATATTATGAAGAAAATAGAAAATTTGCCTTAGGAAGAGGAACCAGGGAAGTCTAGACTTTTAGGTTTTGGGGAGAAGGAGACTGAGGGAAGATACACATGAGCTTTATGAGCTCAGAAAAGTGATGGATAAGATCCACACAAAGCTGTTATTCCTCAAGTCCTGCAATAGCAAAGGTGAGGGACACTCAGTGAGACCAGTATGAATTTTATTTAGAAGAACACACTTTATACAGAGATTAGTGCTGGACTTCTGGCCCCAAGAAGCAGACAATATCAGCAGTTCAAAAATTAATTGGACAAACAAATGGACAATAGGCTTGCAAATATTCATTGAAAGGAATAGTCAGAGATGTGGCCTTTAGCATCCCTAGTCCAGGTTCCATAGATGGGAGGGGTATATGAGGGGAATGGAGACCATCATTAGGAGCTCAGGAATGTTCTTTCTAGGTAGCATCTTGCTGAGGGTCAGAGCAGAATGCTTGGGCTGCATGGCCACTTACTGCTACTCAAATAGTTCTGGTGCTCTTAACTCTGAGGCCTGCACTGAGCTGTGTGGATAATCGGGTCCCTCTTGTGGCCTAAGACCAGCACTGTGATGGTGCTGTTTCACAGCATCAGGCAAGGACAGACCTCATAAACCAGCGAGTTGGGTGTGATGGAAGTTTTTTAGGGAGGGGCAGGTGTGCTTAATTTAAAGCTGGTTCCTTGGCTTTAAGCAAGGCTGTAAGCAAGGGTTGCTGGTTTTCAGTCTGAACTCCACTGCTGAGCATATGTAGTCATGCTGAAATATTCCCCAGTGTCCACAGGACTGGAGGACTCCAGGCAAAGCTGGGTGTGGCTTGGCTTTCCAGCCTCAGTGAGGAGAGAGGTGAGGCTTGTGTTTCAAGGAACCTAGGGAAGGTCAGATCTATTAATTCCTGCTCTTGACACTCATACACATGTGCTGGCAGAGAGGCAGATAGCAAAAAAACCCCCACATTTTATCTTTTACCATGGTGTGTTGCTTTATTTTTCTTTTGAGAGGGGGAGAAAGTAGGCTGAGAGAAAAGGCATGTTGAAGGTGTAAATGTGGAGGCTGATTCTGCCACCTGCTACCCTGACCAGATCTGATTCCTGGTGTTTCTCTCTAGTTATAAACATGGATTTCATGCTTTTATTTTGGGCTGTAAGTTCTCAAATGGATATTGCAGTTTCTGTGTAGCAGCAGCTTCAGCAGAGGGCCCTGGTTAGCTGGTGTGCCTGGCTGGATACTGCAGTGCCCCTGTGATCCCTCATGGAATGCCCTGCTTGTCATCTGAGATGGGTAGCTTTGGGGCTGCATCTGTCTGTGAGTCTTTCCAGACTATGCCAGCCATTTGTAAGGAATTGAGTTATTGGCTGAGTACATGGCAGCAAGTTTTGAATTTCCCAAATCAGGTTTGTTAGTTGGGCTGGTGGCTTTTGCTGCCTAGAGTGCAGCTGTGCCCTGGTGGCATTAAAATGACATCTCTAGCCCAAGGTCCTGTCTCTAGCAGTAGTAAAGCCATCCCCTTTCCAGGTGTAGTGTGAGATGCTCCTAGCACCTCAACATATCCTCCTTTCAGCTGCCATGGGTTCAGGAGTCCCCTGAACTAGAGGATGCATTTCAACAACTCTGCTTAATAAGTCCCAACAGACACAGCCCTGCATGCACCCAAATTTTTCCAGTCCTCCTTTGACCCCATTTGCACTCTGAGTCCTACAATGCCTGACAGCATCAGGCTTCTCATGTTGCATGAAGCACTTCCTCAGCTGTGCCTAATTGCATTGCTTGGTTCCCCAGTGCTGGCATGATGAGAGAGAATTCCTTCCAGTTCACCCTTCTGCCTCATTGTTTACATCTGCTTTTTCAGCTTGTTTTTACAGTTGTGATTGTAGCACAAAACCCTTCCTCTGTGTTTAACCCCTCCTCTTCCTCCTCTCCCACTGCAGCTGGAGCATCAGCTACAGTCGCTGAACTCGGAGCAGCTGGAGACGCGCGTGCAGAACGAAAGGCTCCGGCACCTGAATGAAAACCTGCTGGAGGAGCTGGAGAAAAGCAAATGGGAGCTAGAGGCAGTGAAGGGGCAGTTACAGAAGCTCCAGAAAGAGGCTCAGCTTGAGCAAGAGCAGAAGGACAGGTGGGAAAAAACAGGAAAGGGGGGGTGTTAGGGCAAAGACATGGATAGAGAAGGAAAGGTGGGCAAGTAGTTAAAGAAAAAGTATCCCTAGTTAGGAGCTTTGATGTCATTACAATAGTGCCTGATTGTTTTTGAGGAAAAGAAGAAACATCCCCATGGTCTTACAGGCCTAAACAGAGACTGATATTGCTACCTCTTGCCTACCTTTTGTGGGAAATGAATATGTTCTAGGAAATCAGTACAAAAATATAGAAGTTCCTCAGCCTCAAGGAGACTTGTCAGTGTATTTCACCAGTTCACCATCCCCTCTATAATGCTTTCTTTAAAGATCCTCTTCTAATCAATTCTGTTCCCATTTTTGGGTTAAATCTACTACCTATATAAAACATTGAGAGGTTTTAGATCCAGATAGCAGTGAGCATCCTTCCCATTCCTAGCAGCTGAGGAAGTGGAGAGGATGAGATGCCTGCTCTCATGTTGGAGGAGAGCAGGAGAGCTCTGGTACAACCCAACCATCCCATCTCCCAGAACAGTGCTGCTTCCTCTGAATTCTCCTAGCATAAGGCAGACCCTTGTCTTTGAGAATACCATGAGTACCCCTGAGAGAAGGATGTTTGTATTTTCTCTCCCATTAATTTATTTCCCCTTATTTTAAAATACCTTTTGCCCAGGGATGTGTTTAGAGTCTCCAAGAACATGCAGAAAGAGAAACAAAGCCTCCTTCGGCAGCTGGAGCTCCTCAGGTGAGAACTGGTGTAGGCTGCAGGGAACTGCTGAGCTCTTATGCCTGTAGAGGGCTGAGGTTTCAGCACTGTGCTCATTTCTCCCATGGAAAGCTACAGGATTGTATTCAAGCAGTGTTTAGACTCTGCTTGTTTGTCTAGGTCCAGACAGATTTGTGCCAGCTCTGGCACATTGCAGGCTATGTTATTTCACGAGGTAATCCCTCCTCTGGAGGAATTTAGTCTTTCCTGCTGGCTAAGGCAACCATGTAGAGCCCATGACCTCAGCTGGGATACATGTCTGGCTACAAACAACGTCTTTATCTCTGTTCCCAAGCTCTCTTTCTGTTCTCACTTTCAAATGTTGGGGTTTATTTAATTTTTGGCAAGCATCTCATTGTGTCTTTCCTGTGTCTTCCTTTGGAGCAGAGAAATGAACAAGAAACTTCGAGATGAGCGAGATGCTTTTGAAGCCAAGAAGCTGGTTAGTCTAAGAAAGAAAACCTTAATTCCCAACCACCCTCCTTTCATCTGCTGCTGTTGCTGTCACCACTCAGGGGCCTGTCACTTCCACGGGGGACAATGACAAGAGCTCTCAGGGCCTGGTGTTGTGCTTAATACAGACTTTGCAGCACCTCTGTGTCCGTGCTGGAGGCAAGCTCTGCTGGTTGCTGCTGCCAACTGCCTGGGTTTAACCCAAGGCAGGCAGGCTGGGGACTGTCACACAGCCCTGTGCAGGGCTGCAGTGCATGCTGCCTGCTGCACATGTGGGGTCTGTGTGTTGTGCCAGGCACTGGGCACATGCAAGGAGGGGAGAGAAGCTGGATGCATCCTGGAGCTGAGTGGTGATGAAGAAGATGGATTCTCAGATGTGCTGCTTGCTGACTGGGCATGGAATGGCACAGGAAGGTTTTGGAGTTTTTCTGACACCCTAAGTTTGTAGCAGATGTTTTCAGAGGTTCCTTTGGGGAGCTCCCCATTCCTGTGAATTCTGCTGGGTGCAGCAGTGAGCCTTGTATCAGAGAATTAGGAGAAAGCAGGATCTCTCTCATCTGGAACTGCCAACCTCTGGCCTTTCCCAGTTGCCAAGATAAGCACAGATATGTGGTCTATTTTTAATTCTTATTATTTTTTCATTAAAAAGTTTTTGTGTTCCCAAATGTCACTTACAGAGCTGCTCTGCCCTCTTGGACCCATCCTTGCCACCATGTCTTTGCCTGCTCTGCCATCATGCTTCACCTGAAGATCTGGAAGTAGGGGACATGCAGGGAGTAAAGGCTGTGAAAGCCTTTCTGACTGGTGTGTAAAGGACTCTGGAAGGAAACATAGGGATTGTGCCCATATAGGAGACAAAATGCCCTGCTCAACCCAGAGGTTGGAGTTCTCCAGGTAGAGAGCTCCTGGAGAGCTTTATTGATATAAAATAATGTCAGTAACCATTTTGAAGAGAGGTGAGGTATGTGTGTTTCTAAACTCTGGAAGGTTTTTTTTCTTCCATCTTCATTTTTAATGCTGCTAACTGTGTGGATGTACACCAGAGTTTCCTGCTCCCTCTTGGAAAAGCCATGAACACAGTCACTCTGTAGCAGAGTCCAGTGCAAGCAGGCAAAGGCAATGGTTTTTCTCCTCTTTCCATGTGTTGTGCTTCATCAGCCTGTGGGTTCCTATGGGTGGGCAGGTGGCCTGTGGAGAGCACAGCTCAGATATGTAACTCTGTGTGTGCAAAGCTTGTCTGCTTCTCCTCTATTCTCATCTCCTGCTCCTCTGCTAAGACCTGCTGCTGCAGGTGGACTCAAGGGAGAGCCCAGCAGAGTCACAGCACAGAGAGGGGCTGCTTTCTCCCTTCTCCCAGCACTGGCAGTAGGGAATGAGGCACAGGGTGAATTCCTCCTACCACCATTGCTCATCTGGAAAGGCTATGTCTTGCTGGGCAATTGAAGCCTGTACTGGAGTAAAGTTTTTTTCCCCTTTGACAGCTCTCATTTCAGTCCACAGGGAAGCAGGGCTCCAAGGGCTTGCAGAGATGCTGCTATCATCATGTGCATACCTGCAGAAGGTCTGCTCCCCAGTCTGTCTCACAGTAAGGGGGAGAGAAAATGGCAATACTTCCTTGCAGAAGCAAAATGGAGAGTCCAGCCTTCTGATGGGGATCCCTAGTGTGCAACACACTCTCTTCCAGAGACTATCAGTGCTTTTACAGGCTAAAAAAAAACCCCCAAGGCCTTAATACCCTCTCTTAGAGCTGGAAAGAGTTATTTCTGTGAAATGAAGGTGTGGTGAATAGAGGTTCTTTCATAGCAAAGATTTTGAAGTGGTTGGAAGGAGGAGTTGGGCTGTATGTGGCTGATAGCAACCCAGTCACTGCTCCTTTGCTCTTCTCAGTTCCCAGCTTAACACCTTGCTCTTCATAAGAGTTTCTGGCCTTGCCATGGTGGGCAGACCCTGGCCCCACTGCACTGTGGGGCATTCTCTCGTCCCAGGCAAGAGAGGCTGGGTCACAGATATTGGCTATTTCTGTCTATGTGCAAACCACTGATGGGTATATTTAAGACCCAGGGGTTGCAGGTTCAGTTTCACACCCATGACCCATCTGGCTATGGAGTTATGCTTGCATGCTTTTTGTTGACAGAGCAAATTTCGTGTCTGTTCATTGTGAAGAGTGTTTTGGTACTTTGATTACATTTGACATGTATTTTTATTTCACTGGTAAACCAGAATCTTTCCCATTCAAAATGCTTGTACATGTGCTGTTGTGGAATCCTTGTCATCGTGTTTTACGCAGCTGTGATGTCGCATCTATCCCTTTATCATCCTGGTGAAAAGCCAAATGTTACCCAAACCTAGCAGGCCAATAAAGCATGGCAGAACCAATGGCAAAACATGCCCCATTGTTCCTCCTTTCTTACCCAAGTATGTGCTCTGCAGCCTGTTCCCTCTCCAGGTAAGGTGGTGGCAGAGCAAATTGTGTGGGAGTCTTACTCTGCAGGTGACTTGAAGGTTGTGGCTCAGCTCCAGTGGCCTATAACACAATTTCCTTCTTTCTGTGTGGCTCGAATGAAGCTGCTCAAACACTGAAAACTTCCCCTTCTGTCCCTGCTGGAGAACCACTGGTAGTCTGTACCACAGCCTGGCTATATCGACTGGAGTGTTGTTATACACTTGGGGATCATTTGCCTTGGAAGATTTGTGCTCCACAATTGTGAGCCTATCAGTGCTGGATTGTTTCTGTACCTGGAGGTTCTCTTGAACATCAGTTTTATGTGTAAAAAATGTTTTGGTTTTTGGTTTTTGTTTTTTCCCCCCACAAAGTTCCTAGTTGGGTCAGGTCCTCTGTGGAGTCCAGAGTGTCTCCTTTTGTCTTATTTAATGCATTGCATTAAAGGTGTTCTGGGAGTTCTGACCAACAGAACAGCTTCTTTTTTTTTTTTTTTTTTTTTTTTTTCCTTTTAAAATAAGTCTTCAGTAAGAGTTATTGAAGAGGTAATTTTTGTACTCCAGGCTGTGAAAAGCATGAAGGAAGGCCTGTCCAGAGCTGCCTGCAGGTGTTTGGTCAGTTCAAAACTGCTGTGAGAGACAGATCTGGCAGACTGCAAACCCTTCTTCCTCCACCTTTCCCCCAGAAATAACTTGTAAGAGCGTGTTAGAAATCTTCAGATTTGCAGACTGAATCCATCTCCCAGTATTCATGGGATGTGATGGGCACCTTTCCATGCTGTCTCTCACTTCATGTTTTGTGTGTGGCCAAAGCAGTGATTGCTGGGAATGGCAAAGCTGCTGTATGGAGGGGAAGAGGGTTGGAGGGATGTTGTCCCGCTTTCTCCTTCTCTGAGGAGCTGGTTAATAGTGGCTGTAGGAAGTGTTCAGTGTCTGTGGCAAGCAGGAGGAAAGCATGGAGAGGGATGTTGGTGTAAGGCAAAGCATCCACACCACCCTTTCCTGAGTTGCCTCCTTCCTTTCCTGTAGTTCATGGGCAGCTCTAGGTGAGTACAGGCTGAGGAAGGGGCAATTGGTCTGTCCCACAAAACACCCACATAAGAAAGAGGCAGGTGGGAAAAGGGAGATTCATAGTGAGACCAAGTGGAGAACAAGCCACAGAAATAAAAACTCTGGCTGGCTAGAGGAAAATTCAGTTTGGGACATCACCATTTTGATGGATTTTAAAGTGAAGGAGAAAGCAGCAGCAGTGATGGCTTCTTGCAGGAATTAAATTATTTGAACTGAGAAAAGCAAGCCCTGTGCTCACCTCTTTGAGCCTCCCAGTGAGGCACTACCACTGCACAATGTGAGGCTGCCAGGGCTCCAGCCTTGCCTCCCCAAAGTGCTCTACAGAGGTGGGGAGTGGTTGAACTGGGGCTGTAATCACATTTTTCATTCCTTCTCTTTTCAACTTCCAGGTGCCTCAGAACAAAAAGCCCCTGTTGAAGAAAGGGTCAGTGCTAGGCAGTTACCTGCTGGAGGACAAGCCTGTCAAACGGTTAGATGGGTGTCTGTGTCGTGTCCATAGTGTCAGTCCCTGCACTACCCTGTCAGTCAAGCTGTGTCCTGTGTCTGGTTCTCCCATCTTGGTGCTGGCTGGTTTTGGGAGTGTGGTGGGGTGCAGCTTTTTTGTGGCTCTAGCTGTCTCTTGGCATCAGGTGGCATTGGCTCAGCATGAAGCTGAGGATACTGTTCACTAATATCCACAGGGAGGTGTTCCTGCAGCTGCTTCTGCCTGCAGCAATGGGGGAGAAATCTAAATATCAACCAGAAGGTCTGGGACTGTTAATGGGATGGGAGTCACAAAGGCTGCCTCTTTCTGAGTCAGCTCTGTTTAAACTCTGGATCAACTCCCAAGAGTGCCAGTTCATCCTCAGGCACAAATCCTGTCCACTGGTGCCTCATTCCAGAGTCCATATCCTTGGGGCATGGGAGAGGGCAGAAATTGCACAAGGATTGGGTTCTTTCTGGCAGTTGAAAGCCTCGAGGAGAGGGGCTGGCTCCAGGTGGGTTCATCCTGCTCATCTCCCTCTATACCTATGCAGCTGCTCACCTGGCACACCAGGCCTCCCTTCAGCCATGGCAGGCAGCACATCTGTGTGGCCAAGGCCTTTTTTTTTCCACTCTACATGCAGAATATACAGTGACCTGGCTTGGAGCTGGATCTCACCTGCAACTGCTGGCCCCAAACAGGTTTTAAAGGAAATGTGCTCCCCTGTTTCTTACCAGGTCTCTGCAAAGTTCCATTGCTCCGCAGTTTTTCCTGGTGCCAGCCAGAGACATAAGTCTAGGCACAGTTTATTCTAGCTTCAACTCACCCTTAATGCTTGCAATTCTGGTAGTAGCTTTTAAGGATTGAGCTCAAGGCTCTTTGGCTCATGGACTTAAGGTAGATTGGAGGAAGGCTGATTCTTGAGCCCAGAGCTCTGAGGCAGAGCTCTTTCATGGTTGTGTGACTGGCACATTCTATCCATTGAATCAGATAACCAAGTTCTCCCATCTTCTTCCCCAATTATTTCTTGCGAAGATGCTCCTAGCTGCTACTGGAATAAACCTCCTGGAAAGGCTTAACAGCTAGAGAAGGCTGGCAATGAAGGTGATGAGAGAAGGGAAGTAGTTGTTGGCCCTGACTCTGTCCCAGTGCTGTGTCACACCACGTTGATTGAGAAACATGAAAAGAAATCCATTAGATCTGGGGTCACTGTTCACAGTTTTGTGTTTGTCCCTTTGCTCCCACTAAAGAGGGTCTTGATACCCCTCACTGTGTGATTTTACCAGCGCTGGGAGATGGGCACCATTCCCAAGAGCCTGAGAGTCTGTGCCCAATTTTAAGAGGGAGAAGCTCCAGCTGGCCTGGCTCTGGACTGGCATTTGAGGCAAATGCAGGGAGGGCAACCAGGAATGTTAACTCCCTTTCATAGAAAAATATGTAGGCATGGCAGCAGGTGAATTTTGCAACCCAGATGAAGTGTACTTGCTGGAGTGAGAAAAGAAAATTGTCTGAATTCCTGCACTAATAGAAAGAGAAAAATGTTGCAGAGCAGGGTGGGATGTCCTGCCTCTGAAGAGACTGACTGTAGTGTGCTTAAATTTGCTTCCAAATGCAGTCTGCTGAGTAGTGAAAGCAATGGACACATCTGTGGTGGATAAATATCTTCAGCTTAATTCTAGGTGTTCTCACTCTTTCTCTAGTTCTTTAACTATAGAAAACCAATGGTGCTGCCTTGCTCTTCAGCAGTCAATCCAGTAGATTAAATTGGTTATTTTAGGTGTTCTTTTGAAGGCTGTTCCTCCAACTACTACATCAACTCTGCCCCCAGTGCATCAGGCTGCTCTTGTGTGGGCACAGTCTGTTATTTCTTTTTGTATGATATTTAGTAACAAAAATACAGGGGTAATTATTTCTTCTTTTTTTTATATTATTTTTTAAAGGGGCTCTTGTTCTGTATGTTCTATCTTATTCTTTTCACTACTGGGGGAAATGATAGGCAAAGAATTCTTGAAAAATCAAAGTGGCAATTTTTATTAAAATTAATGAAGTATTTGTCAGCACATATGAGTACAGCACAGCTCTGGTGAACTCTCTCTCTCCCTAGGGGAGCCACTGATGCTTTAGTCACAGGGAATGTGGGGAGGGAATATACAGAGTTCCTGCAAGAGCTTCATATACATTAATTGGATTGCATTGATTAGTTGGGAATTTGCAACCTCCTCTTTTCCCTATCTCCTCACCCCCTCCCACCCTGTCTGTGCTGCCTGTGGACTTTCATGCAGACAACTGGCCTCTGCGGACCTTCCCTTCACCTTCCCAGTGGATGTGGCAGTGGAAGAACCCAACAGAAAGAACTGCAAATACTTCCCAGTCAACGGGGTATGGATGAAGACAGGAGAAGGAGGCAACCCAAACTTTGGAGGGAAGAGCAGAGATGAGGAGAGGTGGCCCTTGGCAGCAGATCCTGAGTGGTTTAAGGTGGCTTTGAAGGGTGACTCTGAGTGCAGAAGAAACGCAGATGGCTTGGATGCTGCTGTGCTGCCTCCTCGAGCCCAGCCCATTGGCACTGAAACCAGGGTAAGTGCAGTTACCTGGGGTTATTCCTCAAACACCTGCCGGGGACTTGAGGGTCTGACTCTCTTCCCATCAAACTCCAGCTCCTCAGATTGACAGTGCAGGGCTCCAAACCCTGAATCAAAGCACTGCCTGCAGCTGGGCTCTTCAGAACCTTGTGTGTTTTTTCCATTGTAGCTGCCAGCACTGGAACCAGCCAGCTGTTCCCCAGATCGCATCTTTAAAGTGGTGTTTGTAGGGAATTCTGGTGTTGGGAAGAGTTCCTTCATCCACCGCTTCTGCTATGACAGGTTCTTGGCTGAGCTCAATGCAACCATTGGTAAGCAATAGGGTGCCTGGCTCACCTGGATAAGGAAGGTGGGAAAGTCAGTCTGGGCAAATGCTTTTTTTGCCTGTATTATAGCCCAGCTAAAGGTAAAGATGGTCCTTCTCCCAGTATTGAATTAATCCTGCAATTTCCCTGAATTAAATGGAGTTGGTCTGGCCATGGTAATGGCAGGCTGCTCTCCCCCATCCTGCCTCATAATCATTGTCACCTTCCTGACAGGTATCGATTATCAGGTGAAGAGTCTAATGGTGGATAACACCCAGGTTGCCTTACAGCTGTGGGATACAGCTGGACAAGAGAGGTAAGCAATTCCTGCCAGGCTCAGTGGAGGAAAGGGAAAGAGTGCGTGCAGCTGGTTTCTGTTCCTGGGAAAACTATCAGCTTCAGAAGGACCAGACAGGTCATGACAGCTATTCCAGCACTGAATCTGCAGCAGAGGTCTGTTCCAGGGATTTCTAGAAATGTGACTGTGAAGCAGGGCCTGGGGAGATCACTGAGGGTGGACAGAAAAGTAGTTTTCCATGTGTCTGACTTGCATGCTTGTGGCTCCAAGCAGTCTGTCCATAAATGTATGACATGGGGTTCAAAGGGTGGAAAGGACTGTGAACCTTTCCAGATCTGATTCAGCTGTCAAAGCCAGCTGAATTAGCATGATGTGTGGGGAAGGCAATTTGAACTACCCTGCTGGACTCTGTCAGTGAGGCTATTGGCCCCTTTCACTGTCTCTTCTGCTGACAGACTTGTGGAAGTGATAATCCTTGGTAGAGGGACTGTGCAGCTTTTTGTGACACTGAACATTGGTTCTCCATCAAAAGCATGGGATATCACTAGATGTTACCAGCAGTTTTGGTGAGGATCAGAGTAGTAGAGGACACATTTGACCCTCATCTGCTACTAGAGATGAAGGCTCATCACTGCCTCCATGTAAATTACATTTTATGTAGGATATAATTCGAAGCTTAAGATGAAAAGCTATTTCAAAAGGACCATGAATCTCAAGGGCCTGACAAAAATAAGCACTGGGTATTTTGAGCTAAGTATGTTATGGGGCAGGCCTTCAGGGGGCAGCCAAGGTCATGGGAATATTCTAAGCCTAAACTGTGCCAGTGATGCTGTCTGTCTCTAAACCATGCAGAGCTGGTGGGAATGTACTGAGTAGGAGTATATGGTGAAAAGCAACTCTCTCTTCCAAAATTAGGCTTCATGCTGAAGAAATAATTATTTCTGAGGGGACTCCTGTGGTTATTTTGATGCTGAAACTGAGCAGTAAGGGGAGTTGCTGTGACATAAAATGTGACATTTTATTGAGGCCAGATTGCAGCCAGATGCCAAATTCAAGATATTGTATCTGCAGAAGGTCCTTTAGCACAGGTCCCTGCAGCACTAGCAGGTCTTAGATGTGTACCCACAAGAGAGAGCTTGGCTCAGTGCTGATACCAAATGGGAGACCTGGGAAGAAGAAAAAGCCTTTTCTTTATCTGGAGGAATATTAATTACTTTTAACTAGAGGTGTCCAACTTTAAATATCGAAGGAAGAGATGGAAGAACCCCTTGGAGCATGCAAGGAGAACTCCTTTGGGATTTCCCTGAGACTGATGCATGATATCTATGATGTTTCTTCTGGAGCATCTCGCCTGGCTGGCAGTTCCAGAGGTGCACCTTGACTGCCAAAGATACAGTCTGTACTTTCTCAGTTGGGTAGGTGCCAGAATATTGTGTCCTTATTGCAGTGAGAAAGAACAGCTTCAGGCAACTATCTGAAGAATACAGGAGGATAACAGCTGTAGGTTTTCTTGGCTTGCAATAGGAGAGTTTGTTATCTTGTGCAGGAAATACACAGCTCTCTACTGAGATCTCAGGACTTTTGTTACATTTATTAATTCCCAAATTACATTGTTAATTCCATCAGTTTGCAGTCAGTGTGGTTATATCATGGCCGTGTCACAAAGTGCTTACAGATTCTAAGGTTCGGGTTTGTTGTTTGGTTGGCTTTGGTTGGAATTTATTCACGGAATACAAGCCTGTGGTTTTAAATGGTACAGACAGGAAAAAGTAAATGTCTGGCAGGAGCTTTTCTTGGAAATTGTGTCTAGCTCCTGATTTTTTATGTATAATGGCATTGATTTATAGATTCAATAGTGGAAACAGACTGTACCGATGCTGAATTCTTAATTGCTGTTTTGGCAGCCCTGGGGCAGACATTATGCATGCCTAGTTTGTACTGTGGTACAGCTTAGTCTGCAGATTCTTCCAGACTATAGAGAAAGACAATGTTTTCTCCATCAATTTCCCTTTTAATAGGAATTTACCTTTTCTTATCCCACCCAAAGAGATTCTTCTGCTTCTTTCTTGCTGTCTCAGCACCATGCATTTGGGACGATTCCTGCTTACCCACAGCTGCCTGGCCTGTCTCAGAGGCGCAGGGATCTGTGTGTAGACACCAGCCCTGAGGGACACGTGGTGCCAGGCCATGCAGAGAGCCTGCACTGACAGACAGCCTGTCCCACTCTGTCCCTTCGCACTGGGCTGAGGGTGCTTTGGTTGTGTCTGGGCTCAGGTTTCGGAGCATCACCAAGCAGTACTTCCGGAAGGCCGACGGGATCCTGGTGATGTACGACGTCACGGCCGAGTGCTCCTTCCTGGCGGTGCGCAACTGGATGAGCAGCATCCAGGTGAGAGCAGGACCTGGCCTGCAGCACTGCTGCTGCTCCCTTGCTCCAGCCAGCTCCAACAGTCTGTCTGCAAGTGACATGCTTCAGTCAGGAAGTCCTGTTGGCCTTGTGAGCTGGATTACCAAAGCAGATGCCCGTGGTGGTCAGTTTGGAACCAGAGGCTTTGTGTTGAAGGTAGCAAAGCCAGTGGTAACCCAGTAAATCAAGGAGGGCTGTTTCTGTGGCAGAACCTGTAAGCAGCCCATGTGCACTGAGTATATCTCCTAAACGTGGTCACATCCCACCTGTGCTCAGGCAGGTGTCTGGCACAGGAAAGAGAGGTGGTCCTTTTTATTTCATTTTTTATTTAGAAATTTGCTAATATTGTATTAATACTGTTGAATTTCCCCCTGTATTTTATTTCCAAACGTGCACTAAGAGCATTTATCTGTGGTTTATATCTTCTTGGGGATACAAAAATACCTCTCTTTATAATTTAAATTAGTTGCATGTAGATGATCAAGAGGTGAAGGGAAATTTTCAAGGGCAGCTTGGTTTTGATTGTACTGAGTCTCAAAAAAACCAAGATCTCAGCGGAATTAATAAGTATAGGTTAGAGGATTCTAATATTGTTAATTTCCACAAACCTTTTGAGGAAAAATAAACAAACAACAAACAAACAACCAATTACGTCTTTGGACTCTAAAAGATCAAAGGTTAAGGTTTTCAAAACAAACCAGCCTCTGAAAATCAGGTTCCTTTCAGGAGGAAGGTTAAACTGAGCACACAGAAAATCAAACCTCATGAAATCTATATATTTTAATTTCTCTCTTCTTTTCCTCTCCCCATTATTTATTTTGTTTGGAGCTGTTCAGGTTCTGTATGTCATCCAGGGCACTTGAGTGGGGAGGAAACATTGAGTCCTGTTCTTACTCTGACCATGTTCTAGTGAGCCAGTGGAACTATAGAGAGTTTGACCAGAGGTAAAGGGCTCTAGGAATTGCCTAGGAATAACAATTCCTACAGAGACAGCTTACAAGGGGTGAAGGTTGCTTAACTTACTTGGCCAGTAGATTTTCAGCAAGGGATCATTGAGTTTAGGACAGCACATTAGACACAGTACTGCACATGCAAAAATTACTGAGCTTATTAAGAAGATCTGCCAGATCACAAATTCCAAAATGCCTATGGGGCAAACTGCTTTTCTTTAGGCTTCTTATTTTCCTGAGAGGCACTTATGTCCTGTCTCCCCTTTCTCACCATCCCAGCTTGACATACCAAACATTTGGAATGTTCCCCTAGTTCAAGCTTCCTTTCACAAATCTCTGGGACTGTTGAAGGAATGGCCTTTAATGATCTAATGATGCTAGGTCTTGTTTGTTTGAGCTGGAAGGATCTGCTCTGAGTGCCAATGTCTCTAGGGGTCTTTATTTCTTTTGCAGGAGGGTATAGAGGATGGAGCTGTGGTCTTTCTGCTTGGAAATAAGTTGGATGCTGTGCAGAGAGAGACCCGGAATGTGCCCAGGATGGAGGGGGAAAGGCTGGCAAAGGTGACTCAGTGCTCTGCTGCTTGACCTGCTCTGCAGCCCCCTCCAGCTGTGAGCAGGGCAGTCAGGCTGGCAGAAAGCCCTTCTTGGAGCCATTTCCCAGTATGGTACCTTCCCTCTCCCTCCCATCCCCAGTTTCTCCAATGTGGACATGTACCCAGGTCCCTCTGACACAAGGGAGGATGAGGTGGTGGCCTGTATGTAGCAGAAAATGGCCCTTGAGCAGGCTCATGTATTTCTCTTGGGGTTGATGCATCATCAAAGTCTTTCTGAGGGGAACATGCATGGCTGATTTCCCATTTGAGGGCTCCCTTAATGCAACATCACCCTGCCTCTTTCCTCACTCCCTTGTCTGTCTGCCTGCTGGCACCTTGGCCCCTGGGTGGGGGGAAACAGGATTTCAAAGGTATTTCCTGCCTTCTGGACTCACAGCAAAAAGGTAAGGGAATCAAATAACCCTGGACAGATGTTTTTTCTTCCCAAACAACTCCCCCAATGCTCCCTTTTGGACACTTGGCTTGGCCCCCAATGCTGAAAAAACATCTTCTCCTCCTGGGTTGGTGAGCAGGGTGTGCACCCCAGGGTAAGAGCCACCTTCCTGGCTCCAGTGGCTCTTGGCAGGTTTCCTGGGGATGAGGGTGGGCCAGCTCCCAAGGCTGTGGGTGCATGGTGATGGTGGAGAGCTGGCAGTCAGCGTGGGTGCTTGCTGTGCTCTCTGGCAGGAGTACAAGGCTGTGTTCTACGAGTGCAGTGCAATGACTGGCTACAACATCATGGAGCCCATGCTGCACATGGCCAGGTCAGTGAACAGCAGCAGTCACCCTGGGATGCTTTTCCAGCTGGAGGTGACTGGTGTGAGCTCTGCTGGGGAAAGGGCAAGAAAAAGGGGGTGTCAGAGGCTGACTTCTTTTCACATCCAAAAAGAGACTTGACTCCAGGTCCTTGTCTTTTGTGCCTGGAGAGCACCAAGTGTAGACTGGACTCTTAGCACAGAAAGCTTCACCTGGTAGAACTGGCTGTTGCAAGAATAGGAGTTTAATTTGAATATTTAATCACAAAAACTTAGCATACTGTCCCAGATTTTAAGTTGGTGTTTTGAGTTTGAAGTCTTCATGCTACTTTAAGGGTTCTTAATATCTACCTTAATAAGCACTGTACAGACTGAGCTATTTCAGTGGCAATAGTTTTAAAAGGAGGTAAGATACTGTTCAGAAAGAAATTTGCTTTAAAATTTTAAGTTAAAAAAACCCAAACAGGTAGTTTTTGAAAAAAAGTATTTCAAATCACACAAGAAAACTATCCTGTTGTTTTCTTTTATCTCTTCACCTCCTCCTGCATCATCTCTGTTAAAGCCACAGCAGGACATAGCTATTCATTAACTGGGAGGATTTATCAGCTAGGTGAATCATATCTCCCATAGCACGTGCTCTCAGCATGTTTTATTACCATGGTGCTGCCTAAGATGGCCCAGACAGCTGGAGCAAACAACCCAGGATTCTGACATCAATAGGGGGTCTTGGGAATAAGGCACAGGCCACTCACACTGGTACTAAGCCATGGTCCCCCTCCTTTTCTGTGTCCAGTTTCTTTCCCTGTTCCCTGGAAATTCATGCTCATCCCTGTGTGTGGTTTATTTAGCCCAGCTTCCAGAGAAGTCCAGTCTTTGGGCATGTCACTTCTTGCAGTCCTAAATGTAAATCATAAATGGCTTGTGGAGAGCAAAGGGCAGAGACAAATGCCTTGGCAGGAAGAGCCTAGTAACCAGACTCTGTTCTTGATCTGTGCTGCTCTTTCCAGGTTGCTGACTGCACAAGAAGACAGGCAGAGGGAGAATGCCCTGCAGCTGGAGGATATCAGCAGGAGGAAAGGGTGCTGCACATAAAGCACACCAGTGTGTCCATAAGAGACATGTGCCAATGCTGTATCGTGAAGCTGGGGGTTCCTTTCAAGCAAGCTGAATTTGATGGTATCAGCTCTCTAGAGACTTGGGGAAAGTGCAGCTTTATCCAGTCTGTGATTTTGAGGCATAAATCAGGCTAAAATGTGCATATTATCAGCACTGTTGTACTTCCCAAGTCTGCATGCAGCCCTGGTATCTTGAGGCTCTGCTTCTTTGGGGGAATTTGGCTGGTCTTAGCTAGTAGCGCACACTGGGCTTTTTGTCTGGAGTTGTTGGTTCCCTGTAAAGGGATGAAGTCTTGCTCCTGTCCTTTCTGGCAAAGAAGTGGCCTAGCAGCAGAGAGCAGAGGACACAGTGGGTCTGCATTAAATAGAATTTCTGTGTAAGAGAGAAAGAAATTATTTCAAATTTGGGCTAGCTCTAAGTAGTGATCCATCTGTCTCAGAGAGAAGCATCTCCTCTTGGTTCTGCAGCAGCAGTGCTCAGCTGGGAGCCTGCTGTGGTGAGTGAGAATGCTTCCACCACTTCCTACAAGATCTGGATCTGGATTTACTGCAGGATTTGGTTGGACTTGTCAATATTGTAGCTAACAGATTCCATATGTGATTATAGTATGAACGGATAGGACAAGTCATCCCAATGGCTTTCATTGCTTTGTCACCCCTGTGGACCTTTCCACTGTCCTAGTGTATGTTTACAGAACACAGAACAGTTGCCCTGGGACCCGCAGGCGCTGGCATGTGCTGCTGATTCATAGCCCATTGCAGGAGCTGTGCTGTCCAAACCAGGGGAGCCATATATAGCCTGTTTCAAGGCTAAATGCTGCTTGTTTCCTCCCATTCTCTTACCCTTTCCTGAAGAATCTCCAGAAACTCAGAACTGCCTTACCTGCTGTCGTGAAAGATCCCACCAGAGTGCTTTCAAATGCCCTTGGGCTGGAAGTGCGAGGCAGCTGCCTGTGTGAAATGTACCTTTTTCTCTTTCAGAGACTTTGAACAACAGCCTCACTTCACTGGTGAAGGGTCTGACAAAGGGCTGAACTGAATCTGTTCCCATTGGGAAGGGCCTTCTTGTCACTAAGGGGTGGGGCAAAGCAGGGCGAGGAGGAGCACGGACAGAGGTGGGAGCTGTCCCCAAAAGTGCTCCTGTCGGCAAAGCTGCCGCGGTCCCTGGGCATGGAGCTTCTGGAGTGTGATGCTTTCTGGTTTGCAGCTCAGTGGCTCTCAAAGCCTTGGGATTGAGTGAGATTTTTGTTAGTGCCCTTTCCCCTTTTGTCTTCGAGGCTGTTTTTGTGTGTGACTCTGGCATTTCAGGCACACGATGTGATACTGCAGCTGTGACGCAGCCCCCAAACCTTGTGGCAATAGGGAAAGCCTTGCTCATGCTCTTTCCTCTCTTGGGATGAGGCGGTTACTCTGAAAGTCTATTTATTGCACAAATTTTGCTGGGAAAATCCCAAGCAGGAAAAGTGCTCTGAGTCACCTACAGACAATCAGTATTACAAGGAATTTCCATGGATCCTCCTGGTGCCCTTTACTTCTGATGGAAAAGAGGAAGTTTTTTCTCTGGAAGAGCAGGATTTCTGAGTAAAAGGAAGAGCTAAAAGTAGTAAGAACCTGCTCAGTCCTTACTGTTGGCTGGCTGTGGCTTACACTGTTTAACTGCATTAACACCTTCCAGAGACTGGGAATCAGAAAGCTACAAGAGGCCCTGAAGGAATCAGTGTAGCTGGTGTGGAGCCTGGAGTAAGACCTACAATGGAGCAAGGGGAGCTGCTCGTGTTTCCAAGAAGTGACGTTTGGGAAGGGAAATCCGTGCTAAGGTGTTGTGAACATGCACCTCCCATGTTCTGTACACAGCACACCCAAGGTGTGAAATACAGCTGTCACACAAATATGAGCTAGTTCTGTGTATTACCTTTATCAGTGCTGTCATACTGCAATGGCAAGAACCGCCAGGTTCTTTTACTGTACAACCTTAAATTTGTTTTCTTAGTGTGCAAACAGTACAGACAATAAAGAAACACTGTCTTACAAGTGGTTGTAGTGAGAGACTTTTTTTCAGGTACTGCAGGACATTCAGCCTCCCATCTTCAATCACTGATGATCCTAGTGTGTCCTTCCCCTCTCACTGCTCAGGAAGTAGCCTGTCCCCCATGGTGATACACAGGAGGTCTGACAAACAGGGAAAGAGTTAACCAGGAACCCATGCCTTGGAGGCAGCTCAGGAGAAATTCACCACCAGTCTTTTTTATCCTCCTTTAAGAAGCTGGACTCCAGCTGATTAGGGAAGGCAGGGCATGGAGGAGAAAAAGGGGAGACACTTCCCCAATGTCTGGGGGTGTAGTGCTTTCAGAGAGAACAGGTTCTCACCTTGTTAGCTGTATTCATAGAACTAAACCTTTATTTTATTGATGTCCCGTGCATCCTTTTCCCTAGAGCTAGCTATTTGGCTGCTTTTAATCCTTGTCCCCTGGCATGGCTCCAGCTGAATGTTCATGCATTACAGGACTAATCACAATGCAGTTTTGACCAAACATATTATTACTCATTTCCCCTGCTATAAACTGATAACACAAGTAGTTAATTGTAACTTATATTTTTTGTAAGCAGGAAAGGGTGGATTTTTATTTAAAGGATGACAAAATGGCACAGAATTTCAGCAGGCTGAGCTTGAACAACAGTAAGCAGCAGGGTGGGGTTTATTACTGGAAGGTCTTTTGTTGTCTCTCAGCACAATAATTAAATGTCCTGTTGGAAGACCCAGACAGTCTCAAGGGGCATGTTGCTGGTTTTTAAGCCTGTCTGATATCAGACCTAACTGAGACCAGAATTTCCAAAAAGTTCTTCATTTTACCACGTCCCTCTTTTTTGTCAGAATCTCTTCTGCCTCTAAATGGAAGCTCTGGGATCAGCCGCCCTTTGTAAGTGACTGCTGGAAACTGCAGCATAAATGCAAATAATGGGATATCCTGAGGGGGCATAAGAGGAGGGAGGATGCAAAATAAGATTGCCTGGGGGGCTTATCCATTCACCATATTGGCTCCAGCCTCTTAGTGAATAAATGACTTTTTGCAGATAATCTGTAAGGTATGTTGGAATCACATCACAAGAAAATACTCTTCTTACAGCCTGGGAAGCCTAATCCTGGCACATGCAGTAGTGCACCTGTGTACACAGTCAGGTGTAGGGACAAAAGGCAGCTGCTCTGATAAGTAGCCATGGTCCCACAAATCTCTGCAGGCCAGCAAAGGGACCTCACTCTGATTTGCTTTCACTTGTCTGTTTCATGTCAATATGCTAAGGGTAAGCATAAGAGGATTAGGCTGACAGCATCTCTTTGAAAAGCCAAAACAGGGCTGAAAAGAGAGCATTAAGCCACGGTGTTAATTTTGAAGCTTTTCCACAGGACAAATGCAGGAATTGCAAAGGTTTGAGATGTTTTCTACTGCCTTCTTTATTCCAGCAGCCTAAACTCCAAGGGAACTGCCATTTACATACAATTGATGAGTTCCTGCTATGGGGGTCATCCTGTCACGCATTATTTTTTGTCCTGTCACCATCTTCTGTTTGTGTCTTTTCATGATCTTTTTACTTGTTGATTGCTTAGACTATAAACATATATATTGACCAAGTACTTCATCTCCAACTATAATGTATCTCACAGCCTTTTACACACCTTCAAATGCTCTGTTTAGCAATCTCCTGTTCAGTGCCAATAGACCCACAGCCCTGCAGTTCAGAGCTTTGTTAGCAGGCGCTCAGCTCATTACTTATCTGGCTGTTGATGAGTCACATGGAAATTTTAGTTGGCATGGCTACAATAACCCGGCTCCAGCCCCTCCAGCCTGCAGGGCATGTTTATATACGAATATATGATGCTGCAAACACAAGTGTAGCTCTGTGCTACTTCTGAAAATACTAGACCATGGGAGACCCAACCAGGTAAAATTAGTCTCCTCAAGGTGGACAAGTAACTACAGTAAAAAAAATCTATTACTCTAGCAATAAACTGAGGCCAGGGAGGCGGAGGTCCTGTGGTGCATCTCGCCTTTACCTGCAGGCTCTCCCAAGCACAAGGGAGCTTTTGTGCCTGGATCATGCCTATTTGCTGACCCAAATCTGCCAGGGTGGGGGGTTATGTGTTTTCCTGTCTGGGCATGAAGTCGCTGGACATGGTAAGGAGGCAGTGGCCCAGTGCTACCCCGGGCTCCACCAAGGAGGGCAGGACCTCGGCAGGGGCCGGTGTCTCTTGTGGCTTCCAGCTTCTGCCATTGACTGTCTCAAATCTGTCAGTGTGCAAGCAAGCTGATCCCCCAAGGTTCTGTTTGGTCACTTGGTTCTCCAGCAGCTCTGAGCTAAAGCGAGCTCGCTCCTTGGGAAGGATGAAGTGATTTCTGAGTTGGGCACATGGAGGGGTTAAGGTAAACACCCAGGAGGTTCTGAACCGGCTTTTCCCTTCCCTGCCCAATATCCTCTCTTCCTCCCACTCCTGAAAAACCATGTGAGGGCACTGAGCCGTGGAGAGGGCGCGGGTCTTTTCCTGGGAGCATCCCTCGCACAGAGCTGCTGCTCAGCACAGCAGTACACGGGCTGCGCTCCACTGAGGTAACGGGGGATGAGGCAGTGTGCCAGTCGGGGCTTGATCTCGATTTACGGCGTGTTTTCTGGAGAACACTTTCAACAAGCAGGTTTGCCGCCTTTAAAGAAAAAAAAAAAAAAAAAAAAAAAGCCGCTCCGTTGGAATTGGAGTTGGCTGTAATGTGTTGCCTGCGGCAATGCAAAGGGCGACGTGAGGCGCAGGAGCCGAGGCTGCGGACGGCGCCCGGAGCAAAGGCAGCCGCGGCCTGAGGGGCGAGCGGGGCCGGCCGGGGCCGGGGGAGGTGGCCCGGGCTGGGCCGGGCAGGGCCGGGCCGGGCCGGCCGCGCCTCCCTCCCGCCCCTCCGGAGGAGCTGCCGTCGCCGCCCGCCCGCTCCCTCCCGGCGGCGCGGCAGGTCGGGGCGTGCGGCGGCGCGGAGCGGCGGCCGAGGGTGAGGCGGAGCGCCCGAAATGGCGGCACCGCGGGACGGGGCGGCGGGATTGAGGGAGCGGGGCCGGAACGGGATGGGGCAGAGCGGGGCAGAGCGGGCAGAGCGCGGCCCCGGGCCCGTGTGTGAGGCAGCGGGCCGGCGCTCCCTCGCCCTGCCGGCACCCCGCACCCGTGGGGACCCGGCCCTGCCGCCGCGCTGCTCTGCTTCCCCTCCAGCGCCCTGTGGCGGGGACTCGGCCCTCGCATGCTTCTGTTTTCTTTTTCCTTAGAAAAGTGTTTTAACCTGTTGCGGGTGGTGTCATAAACTTCGCGCAGCCCGCGAAATTAGTCAAGGTGTTCTGAGTGTTGCCGTAAATCTTGTGAAACGATTGTTACCCCCCTCCGCCTTTTGTTGGGTCAGGTTTCCCTGTAGTACAAATAAAGTGTTGGCCTTTGCCATGGGCTTGTGGGACCCTTGGAGGCGGAGGAGGGAGAGAGCGGGCGCTTGTTTACCACACAGGCGATGTCCTGATCCTTTCTTTTTCTGGAAGCTGCATCAGATGGGGAGCTGATGGCAGCGGGTTATTGCTGCACCGTGCTGTTGCTTGCCATGAGGAATCTTTACAAGTAGCTGCTTCTTCTTGTCTTCTCATGAACAACATCAACTGTGGTAATATATTTTTTTTTTCAAGTCTTACTTTTCCTGAGGGCTTTTGTAATCAACTTGTTGCAGTATCCTGTTGAATTTTTAGCAATGACATGTCTTTATTTCAGGCTACTCTATAGCATCCCTTAAATTCTGCACTGCTTCATTTCCTTTGTCCTCCTACAGCACTTCCTGGCTTTCTGTGAGGGTTCATGTGGTGCCTCCTAGAACGAGGGTTGATTGACATAGCATCACCCATCAGAGGCAGTTTTGCTCAAACAGTTTTGAAAGAAGTCCCTTTAGAGAAAGTACATTTCCTTTGTGACCTTCATGGCCATTGCTAAGGTTCTTAGGGAAGCTTTTGGTCTTACCAGCTGGTACTGTGGAGGCTGAAGAGCCTCGTAGTGTGCCAGAATCAGACAAATGTCCATCCTAGTCCTTCCATCCCTGGTCCCTTCCATCCCAGTCCTCCTGGGTGACTCTCATTGCTGGCAAAGGACTGTCTGTGGTGGAGGAAGCAGAGTGCCTGACTTGGCTGAGCTCTTGCTGAGCTCGTGGTAACTAGAAAAGTCAGTGCAAAAGTTTCAGTGCTTTCATATTCTCTGAAGCATTTTGTGTGCCTAGGACAGGCGGTTCCCAGTCTGTGGATCATTGGAAGCTGGGGTAGCATCACTTACACTCCATGTGACACATCTGGTGGCAGGTCCCTGTCAGAGGCACAGTGCTGGTTTGCACAGGTTGGCCTGGGCTCTGGTTTGCTGCAGCTGCTCTGCCCTGCCAGCACTTCTGTGTCAGAGGCCCTCACTGGAAACTTTGGGCTGCAAGCTGGAGAAGGTGGCAGCTTTGGAGCTCCTCCATGTAACTCGCCTCAGATCACATCCTTGCTCTCTGGTTTGCTGATGGTGTCTTTGAGTTCCTGGCCTCTATTTACTTCGGGTCATATGCTGTGTTTCTGCAAAAAGCTTGTTTCATTCCAAACTGTTCTTTGTGATCATTGTCCTGTGGCTTCTGCAGTGGAGGAGAATGACTCCCACCATTGCCTAGTAAAAGTCCTGGCACTCCCTGCTGTGTGCTGGCTTCAGAGAACAATAACACATCACCTTCTCTAAGTGCTTGAAATAACGTCCCATGTGTGACACTTTATTTTATTCTGGAGTCTGAGGTAGTTAGTCCCTCTTGTGGTACATTTTGTAAGAGTTTAACGGGTTTTATTTCTCCTAACTCAAGGCAAGTGTGTTAAACGGGTTTTATTTGCTACTTCCAGTGCAGCCTCCGAAGGTTTCTCTCTTTGGGTGTGATACATTCTTCAATAAGGGGGTGGAAGAAAGCTGCTTGTATTCCTTTGTCAAGCAAAAATGCTAGGTGGGAGTGGCTGATGAAGGGCTCTCTTTCCTCTTAGGAACTTTCCAGCAGGCCTGTAATTCCCAGCAAATTAAAGTTGTATCATGGCTTGAACTGTTTCCATCATGCGTGCACAGAAGGCAGCAACTCCCTTGCTCTTGAGACAGCCCTGAGGGGGTTGATTAGAGAGCTGTGCCTCTTCTAGCCAGGTCATCCCACTGGCAAATTCACTTGTTCCTTCTACATAGTTTGGCTTCTTATCTCAGGAATGCATTGAACTGTTGGTTATGGATGGAAGGAAAATGTGTATTTATGTGTGTTTGTGTGACATCTCTATTACCATGTGTACCTGCTTGTGGCAGACTATCCTGTCTGGCATTCCCAGGTAACCTGGTCATTTATAAAGCAATCACACTGCCCCTCTCTTCTTCTTGTGCCTTCTGTTTAAGGCAGAAGCTGAGAAAGAAAAAAATTGACAGCCTCTGGAAAACAAAAAGGGTAGCTGTGCTTTTTCATCTCTCAGTTTACTGTTACTATCCCCAGTGGCCTCATCAGCCTTGTTCCTTAAGCCTCCTGAGAGGATGTTCTACCCCTCAACTCTGCTTTCTGCTCTTGTGCTCAACACTGGGTGATCTCCAGCTCTCCCTGAGCATGTGCACTGACAGCTGAGGTCATGGAAAGCCTGAGGGAGGGGAGCTCCTGGAAATGACAGCTCATCTCAGCTTCTCTGGCTTTGAGGAACAGAAGCATAAATCTCCCTGGTAGTTTAAAAACCTTCAAGATCCTAAGGATGTAGACCAGGTCTCCTTCTGTTTCACTTGCTCATCCTGCCTTTCAGACCCTGAATGTGATTTTTCTTTTACTACAGCAGAGTTGAAATGAAATTAGCAATGTCACTGTAAAATAATTTTCCCATCCTTTTTGTACTTGGATTTTAACAGAACTTTTCCCTGGGATGGTAACCATCTTCCCAGTCTTTGAGAAATGTGCTTTTCCCTGCTACCCTGTGTCTGAAGCCAGGGTGTGGAGGGAGAAATGAGGGATGGCAGGTGTGTGGAACGGAGATGAGGTGTTCTGTCAGTTCTGTGGGAGTGCATCATTCCATCCCTCCCCACAGCACAGAAGCTGTTGGCTGCCAGGCCCTCTTGGCAGGGATCTGCCCTGTAGCAGCAGCACTGCTGCTGGGCATCTCCCTTCAGTGCTCCTTTCTGTCCTGTCTGCCAGACTCCTCTGGTTGTGATCTCAGCACACTGGGATCCTGGGGAATGGATTCAGGGAGTCCTACTAAGTCCTGGCTGCTGGCAGTAATAAAACTCTTGGCAAGATGAGCAGGAGGGTGATTACTATTTTCCACTCCTGGAATTCATGGCTGAGTAAGTGGTATGTTTTGGGGTCTGGGTGTGACCAGCTTGGTTTCTAGCCTGAGTTACTTGTGCTGGTCAGGTGGTTATGACCCCAGTCCAAGTTGGAAAACTGCTCTGCAGGGCCAGAGTGCAGTAAGCTCAACGTGGGACTGAAAGTGTGTCCATCTCCTTAGAAGGATGCAAGCATGAATTGATGCCATGACATGCCAGCTGGGCTTTTCATGGAGTTATATATATGTATGTGTCTGTGTATATATTTCATGCATGCTTTTGATGCCAGTAGTGGTGAATATTATTGGAGTCAGGATACTGGTTTAGTGGCATAAGGGATATCAGGAATTCTGTTCTGCAGCAGTTGAGGGAGGGTCCTTGGCATCTGTTTAAATTCAATTGGGTGCTGGTCTGCAGGCACTGTCTGCAAGATGCAACAATGCAAATACACACTGTGCAACTCTTGACTGATGCTGCATTGCCTGCATCCCTTGCAGGCTGCCACGGAGCCACCTCTCCTACCTGCTGAGGTGAGTGCATCCCAGAGAGGGAGTGTGGAGGATGTGGGGTGTGGCACAGCCTCTTAAGAGAGGTGCAAATGAGATCTGTGGGAGGGGAGGTGCTGGAGAGGATGTTGCTCAGACCCACGGGTTGTTCCTGGCGGCAGTAATGAAGCTTCATAGAGAAAATGACATGAAATGTTTGGCATTGACCATTGGTTGTTATCTGTGGCTGGTGCCAGAATACAGAAGGAGCAAAGTTCACTTGTTCAACGCAGATTTTCTTTACTTCTGTAAGAAAGAAAGCAATGTTGGGGAGCTGGAGCAGTGGAAAGAGTTGTAAGGGTGAGTGCCTGTGCTTTGGTGAAATGTGTCCTTGTAGCTGTGATGTGGAAGATGAATACTCTTTAAGAATCAGTGGAATTGGGCTGAAATTTGCAGCATGTTTCCCAGATGTCTTTGCCACTGTAGGAGAGGGATGCGTTTAAAGGAGGAAACACCTTTTGGAGATGCTGTGGGAGAAAGATCTGCTGTGCTGTACAAATGGATGAGGTGAAAATGTGTCTGGTACCTCACCCTGGAACACTTCTGCTCCCATGGGGAAGAAGTGGACAGTCAAAACATCAAGCAGACGATTTCTATTTTGCACTATTGGCATCGCATGGCAGAATAAAGGTGTGTTTTGGAGTCTGGGCTGCATTTAGATCTTGCTGGACTCTCCAGTCCCAGCCAGAAGAGTGCTGTACAGCTCAGTAGGAGCATCTTAGACAGGAGTGCAGTCAGCTCAACACAGACTAGAAGTATTCCTTGGCAGCTCTTTCAGTACAAGCATATGACTTATCAGCATAGCTGGAGGATGAACAATGGATTTGTTGGCTCCTTCACTAATGGAATTCAGTTAAAACTGAGACCAAGAGTGGTTTGAGGTAGGAATTACTGTGGGAGGTAGGAATTACTGTGGGAGAGGTTTCTGTTTTGTCTGGAGTATGTCGCTGACCTCTTATCTGCTAGAGTAGCAGCCACAATGCCTCTGTGGTTTTTAGGGAGTACTCCGACCCTCACTGTCCACCGTGCTGCAACAATAAAGAAAAGGAGGAGGAGGGATGGTATTGGTCAAGTTTATCTGCTGTCAGAGCCAACTGGCAGATGGCAGCCATGCTGACATTTCTGGCATGCCAGCCAGTGAGCAGGACTTTTGTGGTGCCTGACAAGGCAGGCGTGAGTCATGGCTTTTGAATGTCAGTATTTCTTCTTAGCTTTGGTGGAATCCAGAAGGGAGGAATTCATATCCCACATGTCCCCCCCACACTGCCCTAGGAACAGAGATGGTTGTCTCCTTTTGTCCAAGATCACTGTAAGCTCCATGCAGAGCTCCCAGGGAGGTGGTGGGAGCTGTGTGTGCCATCCCAGGGATGCACAGTGAGTGTAGAAGCCAGGCATGGGGACACGTGGGAGCAGGAAAGAGTCTTGTGGACAAGTGCTGTGTGAAAGGAATGTATGGATGGGAAAGTGTTTGGCTTCATGCTTGTGGTTTTGCTGTTGAAGCATAGAAAGGGTGAGTCCAGTCCTGTGTACCATTTGCTGAGGAACTGACCTGTAGCTGGTTTCAGGTTGCCCCTTGCTGTGTGGGGTAGCCCTCTTCCATCTTTGCTGAGAGACTTGGCTAAAGATGAGAGGTCTGCCAGAGGTGAAGGTGACATTTGGTGTGGTGTCCAATGTACCTTACCCACTTGGAGGGTTTCTAAAAGGACATGTTTCTGGTTATTGGGTGGACCTCTTCTTATATTTGGGGAGGAAGAGCTTATCAGTCTGGTTCCTGCACCTTTTAGTCCCAGTTGTCTGGATTTTTTCCTTCTCCTGAGCAGGGAAAGAGTGCAGGTGTCTGGCTGAGCTCATGTTTGAGGAATGAGGCTGTGCTCAGCCTCAGAAATGGGCTCTGGGGAGCCAAACAAAAGCCTGTTCTGTCCATTGTGCACTCCCCAGGGCTTACCTCTGGTGTGTGCAGTGAGTCTGAGACAGTAATTAAAAAGGGAACTTAAACCACTGTGCTTAGACCTGGACAGCATCCTAGTTGCTAACTTCACTGGGCAGTTTGCCCTCAGGCACTGTGGAAGTGTGGTTCCTGACTCACAGGTGTGCTACTGGAAGCCTGGGAGGAGGGAGAAGCAGACAGTTGCAGAGGGAAACCTCTTCTTTCATTGGTCATGAGCTTTACTCTGACTTCAATTGTCTCCATGTGGAAGAGAACCCCCTTGGAGAAAAAAAAAGGATTTTATCGTTTGCTACTTCATCAGGAATTTTAACAATCTTTAAAAAAAAAAAAAAAGGGAGGGGGAAGCCAACTTCTATGAGAGCAGTGAGAGTATCCAAAATAAATTATTGTTGTTACATCAATGTGATTCTTATCGACAGCAGATTTGCAAGGGGATAAGTGGGAAGCTGATTTCCCTGTGTATGAGAGCACAACTGCTGTGGATCAGCAGTATCCTTATAATTTTTGACACTGATAACCATGTGTGGCCAGCTCTGGTCCCCTCTCCCTTGATTATCCTGCTCTGGACAGTCAGAGCTAGAACTCTCTTTTGGCTGAGGTGGAATATTTTCTGTGCTGGAACTGACCTGCTTATTTCCAGCATGGATTTTAGAGTTTCTTCTAAATTCTTCAAAAGCCAAGTTGAGTTTTGTTTTTTGGGTTCCTATTGTTGTCCTAGAGGGGACCTCATTTCACAGTGGGTGTTTAGTATTGAAGATTGTGACTCGGTTTCTGAAGAAACTTTTGGCTGTGTTCTTCTTGGATTTTCTCTTGGATATGTTTTGCTTTTAGTGCATAAGGACTTAATGTGAGTCTTAATCTACAAGTGAGCCATGCTGTGGACTGCTTTTCCTCTTCTGCTCACTAATGGCATTGGATGAATTGAAAGATGGATAATGAGTCTGCCCAGCAATGGAGAGCAAAGTGCTCTGCTGCTTTCTGCTGAGCTCAAACAAGTCTGAATGCTGGAGATGGGCCAGTTATGTTTTTAGAGGGTCCTGAGGGAACAAAGTATAATTTCTCCCATCTCCTGGAGTGTTCTTGAGCGTTCTTGGTCTATGAGGGTTATCGAAGGCCAGAATGTGCTACTGTAGAATATAGAGTGAGCTCCTTTTAGCCTTTAAATGTTAACCTTTAAAATAACAGGAGATCAGATGAGATGATAATGGTTCCTCTTGACTTGAAAATTGACTTCCAAGGTGGATGGGGTGGTTGTGGGGAGGATTAAGTTTCAAAGTAATTTTAGGCTTTCCTTTATTGAAGCTTCTTCATAGAATGCTAAGTTAACAGGAGGGTGGTTTGGTGGAGAAATCCCCTGCAGCATTTTCCTGCTTCGTTTGAAGTCCAGCTCTTTTGTGCTGGCATTTGTTAGAACCGTTTCCCACTTCCTTTTCCTTGCCAGTTCTAAATGAAGTGGATGATTACACTGTCATGGTTTAACCCCAGCCAGCAATTATGTACCAAGCAGCCACCCCTCCCTCATGCCCCTGCCCTGGTGGAATGGGGTAGATAATCAGTAAATGAATATAATTAAAAGTTATGGGTTGAGATAAGAGCAATTTATCGATTGAACCAATGTAAAATATAACGATAGTAGTAATCATTTTAATAATAACAATAGCAGTAATGGAGAGTGAGAGAGGAATAAACCCCAAGAAACACAAATGATGCACAGCACAACTCTGTAGCCTGTTCCCCAGTGATGATCAGCAGCTCCAGGCCAACTCCCCCCAGTTTATATCCTGAGCCTGACATTCTATGGTGTGGAACATCCCTCTGGCTAGTTTGGATCAGCTCTCCTGGCCGTGCTCCCTCCCTTCTTGTGCACCTCCTTAATGGCAGAGCGTGGGAAACGGACAAGTCCTTGGTCTAGGGTAAGCACTACTTAGCAACAACCAAAACATGTTTGTTATCAACATTTTCATACTAAATCCAAGCCACAGCACTGTACCAGCTACTAAGGAGAACACGGACTCTGTGCCAGCCAGAACCAGGATGTGCACTGAGACAGACTTGCCAAAGTTTCTGTACAGACCGTGGCTCTGTCCCCTTCATGGAGAGCTGCCCTTTGCCTGTGCCTTTGCTTGACCAGAGCAAGCCCAGCTCCCCGTGCCACCGGCAGATCAAGGTGTTTCAGAGAAGCCTTTTTGGCATGGGGCTGGGGGATTTCTCTGGAGATTCGTGGTGTGTGTGCTTTGGAACCAGGGTCTTAGTATCTTGTCTCCTGGTGCCAGCCTGGTGAAGGGCCAGCCAGTAATTGCCTGCAGGCAGCCCTTGCCTCCGGTTGTTTATCCACTCGCTGCTGCCTCCCGGTCAAGTTCGCAGGCTGCTCCAAAAACAGCTGCGTAAATGGTTTTGGTGGAGTCATTAAAACGTGCTGCATGAGGGCAGGGCGGAAGGGGGAGGAATGTTTTATTTTTGGCTGGGAGTTGTTTAATTTTACTGGAAGAACGATCCTTTTCAAGGCAGTTTGGATTGAGCATTGTTTCCAGTGCTGCTCCTATAGCAACAGGAGGGAGACAGCTCCTATGAACTTCGACTTACAGCTCTGGGAAATGAAATGCCATTTAATTGCCCTTGACTGTGTTTGATATTTGATCTGAGTCTAATAAAGTGATTTTAGCTGTGGAGAGGAATATAACTCCTCACATTGTTCAGTGACCGCTTCAGAGCACCTCCAGAGACAATGTTACTGGGGGTATATGAGGACTGATGGTCAGAAGAGATTTCTTGGCCATTCCTGATGCTGCTGTTAGCAAAGTGGGTATTTTCAGGTGGGAGTGTTCCCACATGAGGATATTCTGGGTAGAAAGGGAGGCTCCTGAAGTTGTCACTGGCATCTGTGGCTGCTTCTGTCTGCATGATGTTCCCCTTTCTGTCTGTGTGCCAGGGCACTGCAAAGTGCATCATCCCCTTCCTGGTACTGCAGGTACCTGCTCCACTGCTGACATGCTCAGAGGTTTTCTCTGGCATGGCTGGCACCAGTCCTGAGCTAATCAGCAAAGGTCTGAAGCACTAAGAATGTTAACCGTGGTTTCTACTGCCAAATCCCTTGTCAACTGCTTTTAAAATATTATTTTAGTGGAATTCACAGTGAGGCAGGCTGCCTGGGAAAGATGTGTGGGATGACTCCAGAGACTTACTTTGCTTGTTTGCACCACAGAAAGTGAGAACAGGAACAACTCACTCAAAACAAAACAAGTTTTTGTGCAAAAGCTGAAGCTGGTGTGGGTTTTTGTGCACCTCTTGCTTTGTGCTGTTTGCAGTCAGGTGTCTTGGGCACAGGCAAGGCAGTACTAACAAGTAACTTGCAAACTTTGTGGTTTATGGGTTTGTGTTCTGCATTGGTCTTCCAGCAGACAGGACAGCTTGGCTGCTGGAGGATGGATGTTGAGGAGGGCAGATTCACCCCTTCTCTCTGCTGGGAGAGGCACTTAATATCTCTGTGCTCCTATTATAACCTGCTCTCTTTTTTCTTTATTGAGGTGCTTTGAGGAGGCAGAGGATCTTTCAGGCAGTGAAATTGTAGAACACTGTGTGATTGAGAGGCTAGAAATGTATCTTGTGGTGACACATCAATTGCCTGCCCTCTCTCCCAAAAACTGCTACATATGTTTTTGACAGTGGGATTTTAAGCCCCATGATTTGTTTGTGAGTTTGGTGCAGTGAAAATGACAGTCTGCCATGGGATATGCACCTGATACTGTGGGGAGGTAGAAAATCTACTGGCTTTTAGCTGAGCACCTTTTCAATGTACAGATCTGTAGGAAGCAAAACTCCACTGAGAACTGCAGCCAGATTTTGAGTCACTGTGTAGTAGCTACAATACAGCATGTGTTCTTTGGTTAGTCTTTGCCCTCAGCTCAAACCACTGTGTAAAAACCCAGCTCTTTGTAGAGAGCAAAAAAATTATTTGGAGAGTGCTTTGAATTCCTGTGCAGAGTTGCCTGAATAGGCTTTGTGGAGGCTGGGAGGATTTCTATCTTCCCAGGTCTTTTAGTGCTTGTTGACTTGGTTCTAGTACTGGCATGGCTACAGGGCAGGGAGGTTTTGTGAGCACTCTCTGAAAACACTGAGAACCCAGTGGCTTCGCTTCTGAGCACTGGGCTCAAAATGAATGGGATGAATAGGAAGATAATGAATAGGAAGGGATCAGGCAGAAGGCTGATTCGGCACAAAATGTTTTGTTTAGAAATGTGGTTTAATGCTACTGGTAAATTCTCCAGCGGACAAAGCCCTGCTTAAAAAAAAAAAAAGGAAAAGAAAACCCCATACAAAAGAAAACCCACAATGCTTATGAACAGAGTTGGGAAAAGAGAATTTAAAATAGCAATAATAGGCTGCAGTGAAGAGTTTGCCTTGTCTGTTGACTGACCCTGACCTATCTGAACTATTGCTCCTTGTTGTGTCAAACCCTCATTGCTATGAGCTCTCTGCAAACACAGCCAGGCACTGATTTCTGCTGCCTCCAGTGAGAGAAAAGAGAGGGTTATTGTCCCTCTCCTCAGTTCAATGACTAGTGAAGTGGTTCCTGTGTATAAATAGCGAAAAGTGCTTTGGGATCCTTCGGGATAAAGGAGGCCTTATGGGCTACAAGAGGATGTTGTTTGACGCAGAAGGAGTTTCCCTTGGTCACACAGTGGGTGCTGGTCTCTGCCTGACTTCCAGCTCCTGATGAGCTGGGTGCTTGGAGGGGCTGTTTGTTTCCCTGCTTACCCACTTCTGGGAGCAGGAGATGTGGGCTTTCTGCCCTCAGCTTGTGGCTGACTGTGAATGTTTTGTCAGGGAAGGGTTTTTTGTTTGCTTTGTAGTGAAACAGTGCTAGGGTACAGACACACAGTCCCAGGCATGCTCGATCACTCTTATCTTTCTCTCTCATGCTTTCTTTTCTTAATGGTTGTAAAATTGGTTTTATGCCAAGGTCCTTGTTATCCTCAAGGATCCCTCACCCAGTTTGGATAACCCCCTCATAAAACACTTAATTTGCAGGTATGTGGGTGGTGCTGAACATGTAAATCCTTGCTGAGTTTGAAATCTGGGCTTATTGTTATTTATGCTTCAGTAAGCCCCTCTGCTGGGGAGTAAACAGTCTTGAAAATATGAGTGAGAGGGCCGAGTGCTCTTCTCTGGAGAGACAGCTCTTGTCTCAAAGAGCAGGTGACTGCTCAGGTGTATTAGGCATGCAGCTCCTCTCTGCATACCTGGCTCTCATCAAAATTAGCAGGAGTTTGGGGGCTACATCTCTCTTGAGGCAGCTTGAGCCAGGTCAGAAGAAAGGAGGAATTTGGCAAAGATCCTGAGGGGTGACAGCAAGGCTGTCTTATGCCCGTGGAGATGTTGCCTAGACACAGAGTATTGATCTGAGATCCTCCCAGACTCCCAGAGTGGGAACTTACCCCCCTCTCAGCTCTTTGGAAAAGTGTGCTCCCAGTCAAGAGTAGGGTCAAGCAGAGATGTCAAGGAGGAGGGGTGTTGACCAAAATCTTTTCTGTGTGCCTGCCCCACCTCTCCCCCCCAGATTTAAATGACAGTTCCTTAGAAGGAGCTTTTCCTCCCCAATGGGTGTCTGACTTGTGTTCTGCATTCTCTCCAGCCCTAGGCACAAGTACTTTGACTTTGCAGCACGTTCCAACATGCAGAGATGCAAAGCAAAGCACTGAGCTTTGTGTCCTGGGTCAGCTTTCCTTCTGAAAAGCCAGGAGCTAGGGAACTGCATGAAGCAGGTGAATAAAGGGCAGGGCACTAGGGCTGGTGTTGGAGAGTTTGAGCCCAGCCCCAAGAGGATGTTTAAGAACTATTGCTGTGCCTTTTCTACTCTCCTTATTTCCTCAGAAAGTTCCTTTATCTGACCTTTAATTAACAAACCCAGGAACTTTGTTTGGCCTGCTTTCCAATGGCACAAGAAATGGAACTTTCACTTGTTTCTCTGAAGAGATGTTTTTATGGCCTAGAGGCTGTGTAGTAATGTGAATTAACAAGTTTCTGGCTCTTATTGGCATCATTTTTCATAGGGAATGGAAGCAGAAGTAATTCAAGCTAGTTATAAATGAAGGTGTGTCCATACTGGGCTAGGCAAAGACCTGAAGGAACCCCCTACTTGAACATAAGAGGAAGTTAAAATGGCTAGGGATTGTTAAATTTGATCTGCTAATAAAAAGTATCTTTTTTTTTCCCCTCTTCCTAGGTGATTTTCAAACTCTCCATTATCCCACTCAGGCAAGTCAGGAAGTATTACAACTTCCATCTCTCTCTTTGGGCAGTAGATAGGAGCTTAAGCCTCAGGCTTACTTTGTGAAGTAACTTGGTGTCGTGGTGTATATCAAAGACCATTGATTCAGTATCCAAACAGGCTAAGGAGGAATACTTGTTATTATCTTCTCTTCCATCCTGCTGCCTGCAGTGCCAGTGAAAGCCTTGCAGGGAGATTCAGACCTGCCTGCTGTAGGATGAAGGTGAGATGGATGAGGCTGTGAGATGGATGAGGCTGTGGCAGTACCAGTGGTCGCAAAAAGTTTGGGACCCTCTGCCTTAGGAAAGCAGGGAAAAGAGGGGATGCAAGAGGCCAATTTCCAGTACAGCAGCATTATGCAGCCTAGCTGCCCCCACAGAAATGACAAGCCTTGGGATGACATGCCAAGGTTAGAGGAATGGTGTGCCAGCAAGAGCCCTCAGGCTGTTGCTCTGCCTTGTACTGGGTACACTGGAGGATCTCTCTAAAAAGGTGTTGTGACTGACAGCCCAGATGAAGCGTCTCTGCACTGGTACACTCAGTGTGGGCAACAAATTGGAGGAGCTGGAAGCCACTGTGCTGCTGGAAAGCCACAGCCTGCTTGCCATGACTGAATCTTGATGGGATGAATTCCATGACTGGAGTGTGGCTATCAGTGTCTACATGGCTTCATGAGAAGGGAGAGCTGAGGAAGGAGGCAGGGTGGGGTTGCCCATGATCAGATTGAAAACTTGATCACTTCAAGGCACTAACTCCAAGAAGGGCTTTGCTCTACACAGGAGGATCTTTCTGAGCTTTCTCATGGAGTTGTTTCAGGCCTTTTGCACCAGAATGAGCTGTCATTTTGTGTACACAGCCTTAACAGAATTGATAACAGCATTAGCAGGATGCAGCAGTAAATACAAACCTGTTCTGACAGCTTTCTACCAGCAGAAGATGTTCATGCTTCCCACTGCTGCAGTTTAGCTCTTCCCTGTTATCCAGTGCATGCTTTGCAGTTTAATCAAATGCATTCACAAGGTGTATTCTGAAATCGTGTGCTCTCTACTTAAAGGACTTGATGGCCAAGTATATAATCATATATTGATTTCTTTGGCATAGTTCATGATTCTCTGCATCTCTCTTCTTTTTTCCTTCAGCTTTCTACTTTCTTAAATCCAGCAGCAGACTAGAGCCAGCAACAAGACAGGGAGTGGAAAAAAGCCTTTGAAGAGGACTGAACATTTGCACTGGTGCTATCAACTGCTTTGGTGGTGAAAGGTCAGTGTCAAGACTGCTGATCCATGTTGGCGTGAATTTGAACTCTTTTACCTGCAAGCTTTAGAATTCCTCTCCTGGGAAGGCTTTGCTTAAATTACTTTTAGCTGCTTTCTGGCAGGTGATAAGCAGCTGGAGGCCCTTTCTGAGGATGTTCAGTGGGGTAGGTAAAGCATCAGTGGTAATGTTTTCATCTTACAGAGAGGGAGCTCAAGAGGTCATGCTTTCAAAGGCTGGAGTTTAGCCTTGACAAAGAATGTCTGTGAGTTTGCTGAAGATTAAAGTTATTGGCCCACACCTGCACTGCACATACCAAGGGAAGGACGTCTGCTTTGTTTGCTGATGGCTGCCAGGGTTATCTGGCCCAGCTCAGATAGTCTCCAGTGGAATATTTCCCTCCAGGCCAGCAGGGTGCCCGGTGATTGCACTTTTGTTATAGCATGGGTGCAGTGGGATTTCCTGGAGCAAGTCTTTCTTGTGTGCTTTGGCAAAGGTGTTAGAAGTTATGAAAGTTGTGGTGTGTGAGTTATCTGTGGAAGAGTTGTCACTGATGTTTTGGATCCCAATTTGCTTGCTATCACTCAAAAATCGATACTTTTAAATAATGATACTTTAATGGCCTGGGAGCTATTCATTTGCTTTGGCATTGTTTCTTCCCCATCTGTCAGATGCTTCTTTAGGGCAGGTTGTGCAGTAAAAGCCTGCAGGCCTGACTTTCTTTGCTGTTTAATTAAGTGCTGTTACTGTGCAAGTTGAGGCAAATGTACCAAGCAGTGTCTGGGATGACTAAATAAATGTCTATCCAGAGGAGAGTGTGTGTGTGTGTGCATGGCATATACTTTCTGAGCTGGGCTGTGTGTTCATACCTATGTTTGCCTTTGTGTCTGCAAAGAAAAATACAGTGGTGTGGAGTGGAACATGCAGAGCAAGTCCTGCTATTGAAATTTTAGGTTTCACAGTTGTCTGTGCAGTGATTGTCTTCCCAGATGCTTAACACCCAGAACTGGAGCCATACTGTTCAACTTCTGGTGACTTCTGGTCTGGTTTGTCCCAAGGGTTCAGTCACAGCAGGATGAGAGCCCAAGAAAATCAGACCATGGAATGGTTTCATGTTTGACATGATCCCAGCCTTGCCTGGCAGTCATGCACTGTATATTCTTACCCTCCTAGGAGGTTGTGGCTTGCAGTCACAAAGGGCAGGATGAGCTCACTCTTTACCTTTTTTATCTTTTTTGAGATGTCTGCATAAGTTCCTTCTTGCTTCACTGTTATTCCACTGTTATTCACTGTTACTCATATACTTCATTATTAGCATCTCTCAATCTCTGATATATTTGAACCAGCAAGCCTCAAAAATTACTGCCAAAATTGTTTTACCAGGCATTGCTCTCATTATAAGTATGTATTTTACTAATCATGAACGAGGTTGTTCCAGTTCACTGGCTGAAATAATCTTTGCTGGCAAAAGCACTTTAGAGTCTGTGAAATCATGTTGCTGTCGGGCTTTTGCCAGTTTGTCAGTCACCTGGAGCTTATCATGCCTCTCAGTTGAACATTCCTCCATCAGCAGTTTCTCAGTGCAGATCCTCATAAAGTCACTGGGTTGAGAGAATGATGAGGGTCTTGCACTGGGGACGAAGAGAGAGGCAAGGGTCAGACTGAGGAACTTACCCAAGTCTGTAGACAAAGTCTGTGTCAGAGTGGAAAGCTGGATTCAAGCTGTTCAGCTCCCAATTTCTTGAATTAATCTTCAGACTGTTAGTCCTCCTTTCATCTATGGTTTCTGTCACTTGTTTTTTCCTCCCAGCTTAATGCATTTTGTTTTCCCTAGAGAATTATTTCTCTCTGTCATTTCTGTTACAATGTGTGTGGGATTAGTAGGAACCTCTTGTTGATTCTCGTGACTTCCATTAAAATACTTCTTTCCATTGTGTGACTGAGTTTCACAGCCTGTATTCCTTGATTGCTTGCTGAAATTTAACTTGCAGATGAAGCTGCTGTCTGTTGGACTGGACCAAGTAAACTTCATTATGGAAGTACTTTCAGTCTTCTAACCACTTTTTCAGTTAACAAAGTACTTCCCATTATGAAGCTCATGTTTAATTAATATGTTTTTATGTATTTGTAAATATAGCCCTGTGGTAGAGCTTGCCATTTCCTATTCATCAGAGAGCTCGTTTGTAATTATTGATAATGATTCAGAACAGGTTTTTGCCTCAGTGTCTAAAATAGAACAGAATTATGTGTGTTAATTACTGTTGCTGCTTCTTGTCCGGTTTCAAGAGTGATTCATATCAGTTCTGAGAGTTTGTTATAAGGATGACTGAAGGAAAGAGACCCTGGTTATGTCAGTGAATTCAGGATGAGGCCCCCATTTTCATCCTGGTGCTGTGACACTGATCAACACCTCTGTGCTTTTTGGGACTGTGGGGCTCAGAGCCTGAAGTGACCCTAAGCCTGGGAATCAGATGTGGTTCCCCCTCCCGCTGCTGTGGCTCTATGGAGAAGACATTTCAGTGTAGTCTCCCACCCTCACTTACTTTCCCAAAGACCAGGATAGCTGCTTGGAGCATGACCCTGCCTTTGCAGGTGATGGGAGGCAGCAGATCACCCTGTGTGAGGCAAGGAGCACAAACATGACTCTCAGAAAGAGGGCCTAGAGAGCTGCCTTTCCCTCAATAGTTGACTGGGTGAGTCATTAAGCATGCAGAGGCAGCCAGTGCCATCAGCTCTGCTCCTGGCTAGGAAGGATAGATCAAACAGGAGACAGCCCTGATTGCTTTCTGATTCATGGTCTGCCATCCCTGGTGATTCAGCCTGCTTTATAAACCTGCAGCTGTTCCCTGCCAGCTTTCTGGAAACAGGCGTATCCTCTCCTTCCAGCAGCAAAGCCAGGCTGCCTGTACCCAGTGCTGGGTGGAGCAGGACCTGCAGCCTTGGGGGATTTCAGACTGTCATCTGATGCAAGTGCAGTCTGCCCAGTCCTCACTCTGGACAAAATGGAGCTGTGACTGGGATTTCTGAGCTCTTGGATCAGAAGAGGGACAAGTTAGTATCCCTTGCTAGGGCCCAGCACCTGCTCTATGGCAGTATGTAAGGGAAGGAAGGAAGGTTCCTAAAATCCTCGGGAGCAAGAGGGAAACTGGGCCGAGGAGCCTAAGGACAGAAAGCATGGTTATTATCCCCTGGTCAGTCTCTGCAAGCCTGCAGTTCATGTTCCTCAGCATACTGCCCTGATAGTAAAAGGGGTGAGCAAAAGACCTGTTACTGGAAGGCATCTCTCAGATCTGGGCTGAGGTGCCTGTTCTGAGTTGAGCAGGTGTGTATGGCTGCCTTGCTGCTGCCATTCTTCTTCTGTGGCTTAATGAAGCCTCTGGCAACTGTAAATCTGTCACCTTCCATGAATGTTGTGCTCTTGGACATTTTCTCATGGAATATCTGCAAGCCTGGTCAGTGCACACAGTAGCAGCAGCATCCGTTTCTTCCCAAAGCTGGAGGCCCTTTTGTGCTGCAATATGGTAATTAATCTGAGCATTGCTGGAGGTTCTGATCTCTTCTGGAGATAACTCTGAAGAGTTGTTCTCCTTGATCTGTGCCACCATCTCATCTGCTCCCTTTGCCAGTGAAGCAGCATTCTGTTGCCAGCTGCTGTTGCCAGATGTTATTCTGGAGAAAAATGTTTTCTTGTGAAATGGTGACATGAATGGGCATGGGTGGGACTGTTGGCATGTTCACACTCTTGCTTTCCTTGTTAGCTTCGTTTGTTAGTTTCTAAAGCACAGGCCTGGCTGGGGCTTTTGAGTGGGCTGGCATGAAGCACAAGGAAATAGTTTCCTGCAAATAAAATACAATTATGCTGCAGAATGGGCAGCTGCTGTTCCCAGCCTTGGTTCATCTGGTTCTAAAGCCAGACATTAGAAATGTGATGACAAAGATAATGCTGCTAGTCACCTGATGTGAGCCTGGCTGTGTGTACCTGTTTCTCATTTTCTTTGCTGTGTTTTGCCAAGGTAGATGAGTCTATACTGCATGGCTGGGTGCAGCTGCAGTGGGTCCCTGGAGGGAGCTTGCATCACTTGTGTGAAGAAATTTTGTAATTTAACTAAGTGTGGACTCCATGCCTCTGGAAAAATGTAGAGGCTCTTTGCCTGCCTGCTTCTAGGGAGATTGCTGGTGTAGGAACACATTGCACTCTGATGTTGGTGCACAATGTTTGCATCATTCCTTGCTGGCTGGTGTGGGAGGAAAGGGATGATTTTTTAATTAAATGCAACTGGTGAGGATTTGGTTGCACTTCTGTATCCTGCCTCACGTAGGTGATGCTGGCAGCAATACCCTGGGCAGTGCTTTTGTTTGCCTGGTCAGGCAGTGACGAGAATATTTTTTTGAGAGGTTCAAACTTTGAGGTCTGAACAAGAAGCAGTGAAGTAGCAGGGAGCTGTGCTTGCTGCAGACCCACTTCTGAGGAACATGCTCCAGGGTGTAGCAGATCTGTAGCACTGCACTGGGACTGACTCACAACAAAACCCCATTTCTTACATATCTGCAGGGGCATTTTATGCTGTCACATCAGCTAAAGCCAAGGGTTGTGTTTCATCCTCTTAGTGGCTGGGTCAGTCTATTAGTGCCCTGAGGGACAGCTAGCCTGTGAGAAGGGCCATGGAAAGTAAACAGTGAAGAAGAGAATTAATTACTCCAGCAGACTGCTGAGGTTCAAAAAGGATAGGACATCTGAACATATAACAAGTGTGTTCCCAGTAACAGTTGTAAAGATCAAAAATAGCCCAAACTTAGAGAAGAATCTATTTAAGGCAGTTGTAACTAATGCCAGAGAGAAAATAATATTCTTTGGAGACAGATTATTCCGTAAATATCAGAAACCAAGGTTTTTGTTGCCACCTTCAGAACAGCAGCTACAGGCTGTAATCAGGAGCCACACTGGGATTTTTTGGAGAACAGCCTGGGATTGTGCAAGATCTTGTGTGTAGGTCACCCAAATGGATATGAGAGCTCTTTATCTGAGCCAGCACTGTCTTGTGTCCCTGAAGTCAGTTGAATGGCTTGTTCACCAGCTTACTTCAGCAAAAGATTGCAAGTGTTAGATATTGCAGAAGGACAGTAGTAATGCTGGCCTTCTGGGAGAAGTGGTGTGATGACTGACTCACTCAAGTTTTTCTGGATTTGTTTGGTTTTTTTTAGGAGCTTGGTGAACCAGAAAGATGCGTGAGTATACAGAAAAGAAGGAAACATGTGGGACCATCTGTTTGAAGTACCTTCTCTTCATCTTCAACTTCTTTTTCTGGGTAAGAAAACTCAGTCTGTGTCAGAGGCAATTTTGGTGTTGGGGTGCAGAAATCTTGGGCATGGTGAAGTCTTTGGGAAGAAGTGCTGACATCAGTAGGACATTGCCTTTGTCCTGTTCGGTGAAATGTCAATCCTTAGGCTTGGCCACCCGGGCTGCAGAAGTTATGGTTTGACACTGTAGCACATGGCTGTTTCTAGGTCATGTTACCAAATATAGAAAATTACAGGAAGCCTGAAAATAAGCCTTGATTTTTCACCTGGTTTACTTTTCCCAGGAGCCTGAGGGTTCCACTGTCTTGCCATTTCTCCTCTCAAAATGGCAGAGGGAGTGCTGGCAGATGGCACCCACCTTCTTGCAGCTGATCCACTTTAGACCTTCTCAGAGTCATACTTTCCACCACTGATGGAAAGGATACTAATGCCAAAGGATTGTGTTTTACTTTGGTGCATGGGTCAGAGCAATGAAGTGTCCAGGTCAGATCTTTAAGGAAAACTGTCTGAGTTTACCAGAAGCTGCCTAAAACCCTCTGGAAGCTGAAGGCTTCTCTGTGTTCACTTGCTACAAGGCTTAGAGGTTAGCCAGCCAGGTTGGTGATACATATTTGACATGTTTTATATGCCCAAAACCCAGTGTGGCTACATTTGGAAAGAGTCTGGTCTGAGTATGCTGTACATAGATAGATGGTTTAGATAGCTTCTGTCTCAGGCTGCCTGGGGTGCTAAGCTGGATGTCTTGAAGCTCAGGACCTGCTCCAGTCCCAATGAGTCCATCCTTTAGTGTAGATCATCTTTGGCTAGCTGATGGAGCTGTAGCACATCCTGCTGTCCCTGTCCAGTTGCTGTGGGAGGTGAGGAAGTTCATGCCTCAGACACCCTTCATTTGTTTGCTTCTGTCTCTCCCCAGCTGGCTGGCGGGGCAGTGATGGCAGTGGGCACCTGGACCCTGGCTGAGAAGAGTGACTACATCAGCCTGCTCTCCTCCAGCACATACTCTGCAACTGCTTATATCCTGGTGGTGGCTGGGGTGGTGGTCATGGTCACTGGCATCCTTGGGTGCTGTGCCACCTTCAAAGAGCGGCGCAATTTGCTAAGAGTGGTGAGTTTTCCTTGGTTGTTTTATTTGGGGGAAGCATCTTGCTTGTGTTGTGCACCAGCCTTATTTGTTTATCCTAAAGCAAATATCATTAAGGTCTCCAGCTCCTGACAGCAGTGCTGTCCATATCCCAGGGGAGAGGTTTTACTGCAGAGCATTTTCTTTCATCCACACAAAGAATGTGCTGCATGGTTCAAGAGTAAAAAGTGTAGTTGTAATACCGTGTGAGAACATCTGTTTGAAACTATTCAAAACAAAACCTTGTGGCTTTTGTCTCATCCTTCTTCCTTGCCCATTCTATATTCTGTTTTGGAAAATGGGAAGAGGGAGGAAAATATGACAGACCTGTAATAAAACTAGCTTTTAATGACATTAGGTTCAAGCCAGATTAATACACTTTTTCACTTGGTTGTCAAAGATCAGAACATTTCCAACATTTCCTTCAGTTGCAAAAAAATTACTTTAGTCTTGCTTTCATGAAAAAGAGCCATGCTGTTTTGATGATCTGCTGCTTCTTTTACAGCTTTCTCTGTGTTACTTCCTGAGCTCCCTGCTCACCCACCTACACTGATGTTTTTTACCAGCCCTGAGGTTTCTATTTTGCTTGCTCCCTCTCAAATCTGCATTTCAGTGTGGCAGCACTCTGTTTTAGTGTCTGGACTGCAGTGGTGAGTGCAGTGATTGAAATAACAATCAGTGGCTCTTGGCTTTCACAGGTAGGGAAAAGGATACTTCAGCTGCCAGCTCCTCCCTTTGCAAATCCTCATTCACCTGACTGACCCCATTTCTCCTCTTCAGTTTGGATAGAAGAGCAGGAATAACAGTTGTGAGCAAGCCTGATGCTTCACTGCTGTGCAGACTTGATAATCTCTGTGAGAGGCAGAGTAGAGCCTGGGAGGGAGAACAAATATAGAGGGAGATACAGTGAGTGCATTGCTGATTCTTGTTCAGTAGGCTCCTGGTCTGCAGCAGTTGGCTTTGACCTTGCTTCACTGACTCTCCATGCCAAAGAAATCTCCCTTTGTCTTTTTCCCTGAGCCAGAAGCTACGTATGAAAATCCAGTGGGGTTTTCTTTGTTATTCTGCCATAGAAAACTAATAATTGTCTCTTGGGAATAAAAGGTCACTCTGTCTCCTTACATCAGCATCCTTTCGGAGTGGCTGGCTGTGACAGACCTATTGTCTCTTCTTGCTTGTGCTCTGCTTTGGTTGCCCTGAGTAATCTGAGACAGGGCTGTGCTTGCCAGGGCTGGGTGAGCCTGGCTGGGGGCCTCTGCCAGCTCTGAGCTCAGACAGTAATCCTGGCAGCTTCAGTCACCCCAGGGGCTGTGCCAGCCGGTCCCACTTTCCCTCTGTACAAGAGACCCATGTAAATATAAATATGGGAGGGAGCAGTATAAGCAGCACAGAGCTCTGCTCTCCCCAGTGCTGCCTTGATGCTTTTAAAAACCGATTGCTGACAGCTTTGGATGCAGTTTGTAAAATGCATATCTGGTTTTTTGTTTGTTTTTTTTCTTGAAAAGTTGGGAAGCTGTGAACATTTTTACTTCTTTGTATGTAACTGCGAGTTTTATGAGCCCAGTTCAAGGCTTTTCATAGTGTTTCATTGCTCATCACTCACAGCTGTGCTACTTTTTTTGTCATTTCTTACTGGCCTTCCTTAACCATGTGCTGTGCTGAGGCCTGGGCAGCAGAAGTGGAGTTTCTCTGGCTGCATGAGCAGGCAAGGCAGTGAATCTGCAGCCTGGATGGCTGTGGTGATGCAGTCCACCTCTTTACATGGACACAGACCACTGTTGTATCATACTTCAGTCAAAATGCAGCAGGAGTGCCAGGGAAAGACCTGTCAAATAGAAGATCTTGCTTGTAAAAAGAGATTACTTTCTTCAGGCCTGGCCCCTCACAGTCTTTTCTAGTCAGTTACCTTGGACAGGGAGAAGGGAGCACACTTGGATTAGGATTTATGTTCCTGGCATTTCAGCCTGGAACCTTCCCATTGAAGTGAGGTTGCTGATTTAGGAGTATCATTGCTGTCTATCTCTTTTTCAGGTAGTAGAAAGATGTCTCCAGATAATTATTTGGGTTGTAGGGGGGTTGAACCATTTTTTGTGTTATTCAGAGAAAACACACTTACCACTTAGTACCTCACTCAAAACTGGATGGAAGCAATTTGGACTCTGTAGATCTTGAGGAGACACCCAATAGCCCTGACTCAGTCTTGGAGCCAAAGCCAGGGTAAATTTTGCTTAGAGCCCACCCAGGTCCAGGCATGTGCTTGCTAGAGAGCTTTTGGTGATCACACATTTCTGACTTGGGAATCAAGTGGGGCATGCCCCTACAGTTCCACACCAGAGCTGGCCTACTCCTCCCAAAGCAGACCCCTAAGAAAGCCCTGCAGCTACAGCTGAAGGGCAGGGAGAGCAGCCCTGTGCTCTGTGTGTGTCCAGAGTGAAAGCTGCTGCTCCCCTGTATCAGCATGATACATACAAGTGGCCCAGAGGGAGCGATGGGAATAAGATAATGGTGGAGTGTATCAGCAGAGACAGGTTGGGTTCATGGGTGGTGGATGCACTAACCTCCCTCACAGGGTTTTACTTGTGACTCAGATTTGTTAAGGTCTGCTGCATGTATGTTTGTTTCTATCCACTGTAAGCCAGCACAGTGAGCAGAGAGCTTGTAGTGACAATACTCTAGCTCTACCTGAATGCATCTGACATTACACAGAGCAGGAAAAATAAATAAGCTTTCCAGTCCATTGGTTGTTCTCAGCATCCTGCCGTCCTCCTGCCCCTCCTTGGCAGAGAAATGATGTTAAGGTCAGTTAAGGCAGAACAAGGTCCCAACAAAAGAGAGCCAGCCTGTGTGTCAAGGCCTGCCAACCCTTTCTTGCCCTTTTCAACCTCCTGGGAATGTTGGGAGCAGCCTTTAGCTATCCTGCACTCCAGTGAGTGACTCATTGCCCGGGGATGAATGGGTACCTTGTACAGGGCTGCGGAGATGGTTGGGATCGCTGTGGGGGAGAGCCTGGGGCAGGGGAGTGAAAGGCCGAGATTGTGTGCTCAGATTAAAGCCCGGTCTGCAGATAAAACCCAGCTGTCCTTCCTTTGCAGCTGCTGAAGCCCAGCAGGAGTGAAAGAGGAAGCCTGAGTGTTTCATTTTACTCCTGCAGAAGGGGCTGGGAAATACCTAGGGAGAAGAGTGCACAGTGGGGGTGTAACACCTGTGCAACAGAAAGTATCCTTGCTCTGTCCAGATCTTCACTGTCCTTTTTTGTGCAGGTTTAATGTCCAGTTGCATTTGTAGGGAGCCATTTGCTTTGTCTTTTGGTAACAGACCATTTTTAAGATTGAGAGTAAAACAGTAAATGGAAGATATTTTGTCTGTTCTGTCCTGGAGAAGCCAGCTCTTACAGAAACTTAGCTTGAGATCCTTGTTATGACTGGAGCTGGAGTCTCTTCAGCTTTATCTAAAGAAAGATTAATATCAGCCACAAAAGAGCCTGGATCTGTAGAAACAGTTTGTTGCTGACCATGAGCAAGTCAGGGGCTGCTTGTCAGGAGAGGAGTTCTCTCTGAAAAGCTGTCTTGGACAGCTAAGCAGAAGTGGATACTTCACCCAGGCTCTTCAATCTACTTGTCCTTTCAATCTATTGCACATATTCCTCATGGGTTTGGCTTTCTTACTTGTTTGTGAATAGAGCAGGGATCCCAAACAGTTTTCTGTACTGTCCATTTGATTTTTGTTGTGCTAAGCAGGACTTACCTTTTCACTTCATTGCCACTAAGCTTTTTAAAGAAATAATCATGCTCTCCTATTAGTCTTCTAAGAGTTCTTCTCACTTTGATTTTGAGATGCTGAGCTTTTCCATCTAGATCCCAGTACAGGAGCACATACCGTCCCAGTGCTGAGTGTGAATCAGTGCTGAAGTCCATCCACTTCAACAGTGCCTCTTAGCCTGTGGCTGAGCCCTGCAGAAGTCACTGGGAGCTTTATGCTTAGCTGCTGTCCTGTAAATTTGGTGAAACACGCCCTCTGTGGCTTTATTGAATCATCTTTGTAACATACATTGCTCCTTAGTAACTTGGTGAAATGCCCTAAACAATGTCAAAACAAGCAAAAATTTCTTTTTTTTTTTGTATTGATGTCAGAATCAGATATTTTCCGTGATACCAAGAGTAGTCATTAGGTTATCTAGCAACCACTTTCTTTTGTACAGTGATCTTCTCTTGGTTACCTGCACTTTTCCATTCTCTATATCCCTCTGGCTTTGTGAGTTAAACTTACACTTGCTTCTGCTTGTCTTCAGTTATTCTGTGGGGTTTTTAAATTAATTTGTGGGATTGTTCCTTTCCTACCCTATTGAAGTCTTAATCCCAGCCCCAGTTTTTGAACACTGCTGCAGAAAAGCATCGGTGAAGACAGTCAGGCGTTTTACCAGGTAAAGAAAAGCTGCCTCTTGGCATCTCCTTGTGTTCTGTTCTAATGTGGTTTTCCCATTATTTTACAGTACTTCATATTGTTGCTATGCATCTTTCTCCTGGAGATCATTGCAGGAATCCTGGCCTATATCTACTACCAGCAGGTGAGTGGACATTACTCCTTAGAGACTCAGACAAGGGAGAGAGGACAGCTCATTATTGTCCCATTTCTCCAGCCAAAATTTGGCCTGGGTGCTTGGGACATAGGTCTATTTGTGGTTCACCTGCTCACTCCCCTCCATATACAGAAGACCTTGGATTATTTACTGGTTTTGCCAAAGTGATGGTCATTACCCCAAGGGGCTGCTCAGCCCTACTGCTCAGCTCCTTCCTGTGGTGCACTTAGTGCCCTGTTTTTCTGCAGACCCTTGCAGGGACAGGTTTTGAGGCTCTCAGTTTTGAGGAACTCCCAACAGCCTCAAGGCATAGTGCAAGCAACTGAAATCACATTAGTGGCACTTCAGCTTGTTCAGGACACAGGAACAGTTCCCGCTGCACCCGGCAAAGGTGATGAATGGATCAGCTGAGAGGTCCTTTCAGGTCAAGAACTTTTTGAGAGCTTTACTTAAGCAGTGCAGCTGAGGGGCTGGAGAAACAGGACAGGCTCCCAACAGCTGCAGGTCTGGCTTGGCACTTCTTGCAGTTGCTGAGAGCAGAGCTTAATTCATCACTTTGCTTTCAAAGGGAGTTTAACCGCCAAGGCACAAACAGCCTGCAAAGTTGCTCTATGTCTGGAAATTGATTGGAAGTGGCAAATTAGGATTGTTATCAAATGGCTGTCTGAAAAGCAGCTGAACATCCCATCTTGTTGACTTCACTGCCAGGACTCCTTGCCATTCCATTTTCTCTTGGACCTTCTGTGCTTTGCCTTGGATGGGCACTGGTGGTTTGCAAGGAGCCAAAGAGCTGCACTGGCTCCTGCCAGGAGGGATCTGGGGTATGAATGTGCATATTTAACAGGAAAAGATCAATCCTGGCAGGCATGGCAGGAAGCCAGGATCTGTCCATCCATCTGTGCAAAGGCATGAGGTTGATATGTGACAATGGATGAGGAGGAGCTGATCCCTGGGTTGAAATAAGGGACAGCATGTTCAGAACTATACCCTTGAGTGCTTTAGATCACTTGAGTGTATCTCTGATCAACAGCTGCACATCCCTTTACCCTCTGGCTGATAAATCTCGCTTCTCTCTTGGTTACAGGCTGCTTCCTCTGCTTGCCACTGTTTTTATTTCAGCCATTGCTTTGGTGTCTAAGGCTTGCATGTGTGTGTCTAAACTGGTTTTTGTCTCTGTTCCATGCTGCAGTTCTTCCCCGTGAGCCCGCAGGTAACTGCTTTTCTCCCAAGTAATAATTCTGCTAATGGACTCTCCTCTTCATTTGCCTCTGCCTTCCAGTTGCTGAACCTTTTCCTTTCTTCCTATTATGCTAAGTCCTTTGCATTTCCATAGAGCTTCCTAGCCCAAGATCTCAAAGCATTTTGCAAATATTAATGAATGATGCCTCATATCATCTCTGTGAGGTAGGTGTGGTCCCCATCTGACACATGGGATTGGAGAAAGCAGTGTTTTTAGAGGGAGAATAAACTCCAGACTGTATTTTGCACAATTTAGCATAACCAGATGTTTTCAACCTCTCATTTATACTTTGTAGAATAAATGGTAAATAAAGAGGTTACTCAGCTGTTGTCCCCATGACCTCATCTAAAAGGCATGTTGGTATTGTCTATTGGTATAGAAAATTTGGAATTTCAAAGGTGTTGGACTAAAGCAGTGTTGCTGCATGAACCAGTATGAAAAAATAAAAAAAGATGCAACCAGAATAACAAAAAAGGATGTGGCTCTTTGGCCCTTGGCTGTCACCAAAGGGTGAGAAGAATTCAGCTCGATTAAAAGAGTCTCTATAGGAATAAGAGTTTGATTCCAATCACTTGAACATGCCAGTGGTTTATATTGATGCTTTCAGAAATTCTGCTCTTGCAAAATCAGACTTTGTCTCTCTAATAACAAGAAAAGCCTTGCAGTGATTTTGGCAATCACACACTTAATTCTCTCCTGTGGCATCCTTTTTCAAGATGATACAAGAGCTGTTTGGTCTATGTGGCTTCAGTCCACCATGCCAAGGACTGATTTCTTCCTGCTCCTGGACAGAGTGATTTGTATTTTTTACAAAAATAAAGTTTTTATTATTTTTACAGGCTTTAGAGGGAGAAGACTGCACATGGTCTCACAGGCATATTCATGTTTAAGCAGGCACACTTTTGTATTCCCTTCCATTGCAAGCATGTCTTGGCAATCTTACATATTCAAGGTGAGAAGCCATGTGGGAATATGTAATGCAGGTTGAAATTTGATCCCAAAGCAGCTCCCTGCAGTTATTAAAACAGAGGCCTGATCTGTAATCATTTGGAAATAAGCCTGTCCAGTCCAGCCTTAGAGGATGATCTTGAAGGAAGCTGTAGCTTCCACTGGGTTCTCTGTCTTCCTCTTGGAGCAAAGGCAGTGGAATGTATGCAAGGTCTTGAGTTGTTCTGAGGTGTAATTTTGCCTTGTGATTTTATCCCACTTGTCTCTTCCATTCAGCTGAGCCTGGAGCTGAAGCAAAATTTGAAGAACACCATGACCCAGAAGTACCGGAGGGAGGGAGAGGAGAGTGTTACCAGTGCAGTGGACAAACTGCAGCAGGAGGTGGGTGTCTCTGAAGGCAAAGAGATCTAATGCAACTTCAGGGCTTAAAACCAAGCACACAAAAGGTATCTCTTGATGAAGAAAAAAAATACAGGTATTTCTTCTCTGGGCTCAGTGTATGTTCTGATTCAAGACAAAACTGGGTGAGGTACAGGGCCTGAGCCATGCAACTGGCAGAATTGCATGCTGTGATCATTGAACTGCATGACCAGTAGCACTGGGGAAATGATATCTGAACTTGCTCCCAGTGAACTGGAGCTGCCAAGTCACTCTGACAGCTGCTTCTACTTTCCCAGTTCAAAGCTTTGGAGAAATTGCTGACATTTTTCATTAAGCTTTTCAGTACCCTAGAGATCAAAATGTAATGAAAGAAGAGCTCTCCTGCCCCTGTTGCTTGCTGTGCCTGGCTCAGGGGTGGTTCAGGTTAGGGCTGCCACAGTTCTGACAGGTTTTCCCACAGAAAAGACCCTTGTGCATAGGCACTTTCAAAGCACAGGGACTACTCTTTGCAAAGTGCCATAGCAGGTGCATTTGTGATGGTAACTGGTAATTAAACTTATCCTGTTGCCATCATTAACATGCAGTTATGAGCTGAGGCAGCTGCAGGTGCACTCTGGTTACAGTTTGTCCCAGCAGTAAACAAAAGTCACAGCTGCTGAAGGATGGATGAACTTGATATTTAAATGGACATTTGGGAAACTCTCAAAAGTCAGTAATAATTATAAAAAAAACAAACCCATGAGATAGCTGGAGTGTCTGCAAAGGAGGGTGAAGCCCAGGGCTTGACGTGGGAGGCAAGAGGGAGAAAAAGGTTGCAGTGCTTGCAAGCTCAGCCTTTGCTCTCTGTGTGTGCAGTTCAAGTGCTGTGGGAGCAACAACTACACGGACTGGGCTGACAGCCTGTGGATCAAATCTTCTGAGGCCAGTGGGAGGAAAGTCCCAGACAGCTGCTGTAAGACGATCACTGACCTGTGTGGCAGAAGAGACCATCCCTCCAACATCTACAAGGAGGTAAAGAGCAGGAGGGCTTCAGAGCCACCTGTCACAAACTGTGTAAAGAGGTGGGCAGGGAGTGGTGGTGTTGGGTTATTACTGCAAACTGCAGTAGGCTTCAAAGTCAGTAGCAATCATTGGAATGTACAATAGACTTCTTGAGCTGAGTGTTCAGCTCTGTAGACTGTTATTTTATAGGTAAATATAGAGGAAAATAATTAATTGTTTGTTACCACTGGGTACATTAATTTTGGAAGGAAGCAGGAGGGGTTGTTGGTTCTGGCAGGAGACTTGGATGCAAGTCCTACATTTGACACAGCTCCTTGTGGTTAGAATTACTCTGTGGAGTGCAAATGGAGATACTTCTTGTCCTTGATTGACAGTTGCAAGGCAGAAATAGACAGAGCCTGGCTTTCCAGGTTCACACCAAAACTCACTGCTGTAATAAATAGCAGTGGGAAGAATTTACTCTTAAAAGGCTTCAGTTATGTTAGAGTTGTGCTGGGTGCACTTAGCAGCATTTCCTTGGCCTTTTGGCCTCACAGGAATAAACATTCCCTCCAGGCAGGAGCTAGGCAGTGAGTGAGGGAATCTTTCTCCACATACCTGAGAGAAGAATGACACTCTGTGTGTGATTTGGTTGGTTCTTCTGCATTTCTCATGCGCTGCCAGCAGCCACTTTGGGTTTGTTCAGAAGTTCCTGAGCCAGCTGGTCCTGAGCAATACCAGGCATGATGCAGTTCACATCATCTGCTTAGCTTTTCCAGAGATATCAGGGGAAGAGATTGCTCACAGACACCACTTTTTAAAGTGCTGCTTTCAAGGATCACAGACATTGGATTAAAGCGAACAAGAGGTTAAAATGAAGCTGATTTTCCATGTCCCTCCTTTCACCCTGCAGAGTGGTTGCATTACCAAGCTGGAAAACTTCATTCAAGAGCATCTGAAAATTATCGGGGCAGTGGGCATCAGCATTGCTTGTGTGCAGGTAAAAACAGTTGAGGGGAGTTTTGGGGTAGAAGTTGAAGGAACTTCTGAGCTGAGGGATGGAAAATAGATGGGGTAATGCTCTTCCCTGCCTGGCAAAAAGTTGCCAGGTACTTCGGGGACCTGAGATAGACCAGAAGCCCTTGTGGCGGTGTGGTGAATTCCCTGCAGGTGACGGTGGGTGTCCAGCAGGGACAGGAGTTGTGCTCCGGGGCTGTGGGAGCCCGTGGCTCGGCAGCCCGAGGAAGCCCTCCTGTGGCTGTGTCCTGTAACTGCCCGCCCTTCAGCAGGGACCTTCCCACCCGGATCCTAAGGATTATCCCCACTTATCCAGAATCTTTCCTTCAGCCGTGTCATGTTGGGGAACAGCCCTGTGGGTCTGTGATGATTTGCGAGAGGGTGATGAATAAAGGTGGGGAATGGGAATGGCTTGCACTCTCATTTTGAGAGGGGAGGGCACAGGATATTTTTTATGATGCAGATGTGTCTGGGACTTCCTCATCTTCCCCTTTGTTCTGGCAAGCAGCCAAATTACACCCCAGGAAGCTACTGATTAATTACAAGGATTAGCACAGAATGTTTTTTCCTGCTGCCTATTGCAAGCTGGAGTATGTTATCTCCAGGCAGGAGCTGGCTGACACTCCAGAGTGGATCTGAACTGTTAGTTTTCAAGTTGCTGACTCCACTGCATCCTTTCTGTGGTTTTCATGTATTTCTTTCTTCTCTTCACCCTGTAGATCTTTGGGATGATTTTCACCTGCTGCTTGTACAAGAGTTTAAAGTCAGAACCGTATTAATAGCTGTGAGAGCTCTGTTGCTCCCCCTCTGCCACTTCCCTTAGCACCTGCCAACCTGACCACTCTACACTACCACCACCACCAAAAGTGTCTGTAACTTGAGGACTTGGCTCTGTAATTGAATGCCTTTAGAACCATGCACTGCCTTACCTACCCCTCTGGGGAAAGTCACCCTCCTTGCTGTGTACAAGGCAGCCAGGAGTTCAGGAGGTCCTCTTCAGTGTGAAGAAACAAAAGAGCTGTGGATCTTCTGCTAGAAGCTTTATCACAACAGTCCCTTGATATCACTACAAAGCAAGATTTCTCCAAGGCCATTTCCCTTGAGGCTTTCCCAGGCCAACATGGAGCCATCAGGATGCTGTACGAGAATTATGGTTTGCTCTCTTAAAAGCTGGCTCAGGCATTGACTGTGAGGACATGTGATGGTTCTGCACTGAGCTGGAGACAGAGCTGTTTCTCATACATGGAAGATTTCGCTCTCTCCCTCCTGCCAAGTGTGCACCAGTGTCCTTACACAGCTGTTCTCCAGCAGAGAGGATGACTGCCTGGTTACTGGGGGCAGGAGCTACTTGCCCAGCTGATTGGGAGCACAACTTGGTGCAGCTGAAATGTGACACCCATGTTGACAAGATGGGTCCTAAGGCTACCTTAGGATTTCTCAGCAATTCTTCCTCCTCTTCCTTGAGTGCCACTAACAGAGTGCCATTAGGAGCCACAAGAGGCCTTTTGCTTCCCAGCAGTTCTGGAGCAAAGATGATGGACTGCTGTTTTGAGGTCTAGCCTGCTTTATTGACTGGTTTCCAGCATGAGTGAGGAGTTTTATTTCCACCTCCCTATCCCCTGATGAGGTTTGATGAAGAACTGGGCTTTTTGTGGGGCTGCCATATCTTGCTAATCTTTGGCCTGTTCAGTTAGTGGAAATACCTTTTTCATCTGTTACATGTTGAGAGGTTTCCTTGGTTTGTTTTTTCTTACTAAAACCTCCAGTTTTGCCTGCCTTGGCAGGAAATGAATATACACCAATGTTTCTCAGCCTCCAAAGAGCTTGTTAATCAGCTGAGGGTTTTCTGGCTTTGGAAGCTCACTACTGGTTACTGCCAAGAAAGTCAGGAGAGTCACTTTCAACCAGCTGCCCCAGCGTACTTGGTAAATTGATAGTGCTGGGTTAGCTATTTGCTGCTGAGGAATAGGTTTTAATTAAATACTGTCTCTGCATTGGAATCCTGGATACATACAGGACAAGGACATTGCCATGGACTTGGTGCCCTCAGGATTGTAGCCTGAATTCACAGGATCTTGTGTTCCTCTTGTCTTGTTCCCTCCTTCCTGGTATGCCTGTTACACTCATGAAACAGCAGAAAAGGCAGTTTGGTGTTTTTAAGCAGTGAAGAAAAGCTCAGACCTTCCTAAATAAATTTCTTCCCTCTTCTGGCCTTTTAGCAGTGCTGGCTGAGCCCTGTCCCCAGCAGCAGATGGCCAACATGAGCAGAATCATCCAGACCAGTAAAGGGTCTTGCAGCATTGTGGGGGTTTTGGTTCACAGAACAGAAATTGTGGACTGCAGCTAAAGGGCAACATGTTAAAATTCAGAGCAGGTCAATCTGAAACTTCCATTATCAGTCCTATGAAATAATCCTCAGCTAATGCAGAAAGAGAGGTGTAGGAACTGAGATGTATCCTTGGTTCTGCAACAGTAAGAAAGAGAGGAAAGAAATCTAAATTATTCTGTAATGATCTAAAGGAGAAATCTCTAAATTATATCTTGTTTTATAGTAAAGTTCCTTAACAAGTATTGACTACTAACTAAGAGGAAAATATTGAGCATGTTGCTTGAAGCAATATTTCTGATTTCTTAAGCATATCTTCATAGCTGCCTTTGCCCATTCCCTTCAAACACATTGTACAGGGTTGGGAGAGGCCAGGAAGAATGAGAAATGAGCAGTAATATGGCTTGTGTCCACTGAGCTGTTTTATACTTTTTCTCTATGTAACAATATTCATTGCTTTTGGTTTTTTTTAACCCAGTTTAAGTTGCTGGCCAATAGAAAAATAAAGCTTAAGACTCTACTGACTGTGTGTGGCACAATTGAAGGGCTGCCATTCCCAGGTGAGTTCTCTGGCTTGCTCAGATCCTGCTGCTGAGGACCCAGCTCCTGCAGAAGATGAATGGAGGGACAGGGAAGGAAGGAAGCTGGGGGAGAGTCTGCTTCACATCCCTGCCCCTGCCCCTGGTTATGATATGCTGTCGTGGGTGCTGCAGGCTGCTCCCCCTGAGAGCTCAGGGTGCAGAACCTCAGGGGTTCTTGAGGTCACAGGGGTTACATAAAATCATTTGGGGTACTTGAGGTCATGGAGTCTCTGAGAGGGGATACTTTAGATCATTTGGGCTTACCTGAGGTCATTGGAGTCCCTGGTAGAGGTTACATGAGGGCATTTGAAGCTCTGATAATTGATGAAGGGGCCAAATGAGGACATGGGTTAATTATTATGAGTTTGGGTCTAATGAGAAGGGGCAGTTTGGTGTGATGGATCAAAATATGCTCATGCAGTCCAGGGCAACCCAAGGCCTCAGGGTCATTCAGTGGCCTGCAGTGTCACCTGTCATTTGCCCTCTGTCCTGTCAGGGCAGTGACAGGGGTGATTATTAGCTTTATTAATTTATTATCAATATTATTATTATTAATAATGTTTATTATTAATTAGTATTAATTGGTATATTTTATTAGTATTTATTATAATCTCCTTTAAACATTAACATTTATACTATTGGTGTTAGCTGTAATACAATTACCAAAAATTCTACTGTTGGGTTCTATTCAATTCTATTTACAATATCATGTTTTAGGATCCAGTACTATAATCACCTACAGCTATTGCAGCCTAAAGCTATGGTTATTTATTAGAATGAATAGCAGATTTGTTAGTATTGGTATTTATTAGTGTATTATTATTATTAACAGGGGTGTCAGTGTGTCCTGTTGGAACCTCCATGGGATTCTGACCTGAGCAGAGGCAGGTACAGGGCGGGAGCAGAGCGATGCCGTTTTCCATGTCCACCCTGGGATGCGGGTGGGAATGCCGGTGGCACGCTCCGCAGTGCGGGGCGCGGCCGCGCGGTGGCGATGGGGACACGGACACGGACACGGACACGGCGGTGGCGATGGGGACACGGCGGTGTCCCGGCACCGGGAATCCCGCACGGGAGGGAGCAAAGCGCCTCCAGCCCCGGCAACCCGCCCGCTTGCCGGGCTGCGGCACCGCGGTGCTCAGGACAGGCTGGTAGCTTGAGCCGGCCCCTCTCGGCTCTGAGCACAGGTTGCTGCCCAAAACACCCGCGGGTGTGTTTGCCTGTGCGGGGACACGGACCCGGGAGTGCCGGGGCGAGCCAATACCCCGCTGCAGGGCTGCCGTGCATTCCTGGGATGCGTTGGGTAAAACAGGAATGCGACTGTGTACATTTATGAGACCTCCTCCCAAGCCCCACTTCCAGGAGAAGTGAGTTGGAGCGCAAACCGAGAAGGAGGGGCTGTCCTGTTCCCCTGTGTGTGGCCACAGCCACCTTTTCCCACCCCAGAGGGAAATTAGCCCCCTTTCTGCAATACTGTCCTGGGGTGGTGTCTGTGGCGTCTGGAGCACGGTGTTTCTAAGCATGAAGCTGCTGCTTTAAGGCGATTTCTCTTTCTCTTTGGAGGGGCTTCTGCAGAGTTCGTGATCAAGGTGCAGTTGCCATCTCACAGCATCCCCACAGCCTCAGGTCTCTGTGGAGACAGGAGCACAGGCTTGTCTTGCTTTGGACCTGGGGATGTCAGCGGTGCTATTTGCCCTTTGCAGCAGTTAGCTCAGCCCTCTGGAGGGTCTGTGCTCCTGGGGTGGCCAGGTGATCAGCACAGTTTGCTCAGGAATGGCAGGGAAAACAGCTGGAGTGGTAAGCAGCTTCTGCAAGGGTCCAGCTTTGGGCTGTTCCTGTCGCTCTATTCCTGTCGCTTCAAAGAAGATGAGTATTTTATGCTCCCCTACCAGGCTGCTTCTAACCCCAAATCAGTTCACAGACATGCCCTTTCTTCTCTTGCCATTTAACTGGGGGGAATTTTTCCCCTAGAGGGGCCTTGGTGCCCCTTTCTTTTGCCATTTATGAAGCTTCCCTTCAGTGGTGATTGTAATGTTCTTGTTCTCCTGATGGGCTGGGACGGCTGCAGCAGTGGAAAGTCGAGGCTCAGGCAGTGATACTCTCCTCCCTGGTGAGACAGGACAAATATATCCAGCTTGGGAAATGGCAAAGGGGAATGTTCTTTCCCAGCAGGCCACGGAGGCAACGGGGAGCAGATTCATGTGGTGCCTTTGAAGATGACAAATTCCTTATGGGGAGGGAGCATAGTGCTCTCAAAGGAGCTGTAATCACATGAGCAGCAAGGATGCTGATGCCCCCCAAATGCATTCAGTGACTCATTCCAGCATCATTCCAAGTGCCCCATTCTGGGATCTGAAGTCCTCTTAATGCTCCTCAAAGGGCACTGCTCCTCCTGCATTAACAGAAAGGAAGCTGCATGGGTGGAGGCCATCAGGATCAGCAGCTTTCCCTCTTGTGATTACAGCTCCTCTCTGCAAAGATGAGCTGCTGAGCATAAGGCATTCCCAGGTTTCATTTTTCTGTGTAGTGAACTGTGTTGCTGAAGAGCAGTTTCTACCCACATGGATGTAGGGACAGCCCTGTGTCCTGGCAGGGCCTGATCTGGCTGCTCTCTCCCCACATTGGGACAGCAACAGCCAACCCTGCCCCCCTGCAGTCCCAGACGTGACTGTGACAGTTGTCACATGTGTCCCTGGCAGCTATGGGGGAGTGTGAGGGTCACACTGAGCCCCTTGCACCCTGGGGTCAGAGACAACCAAAGCAGGCACTGGCACTGCAGGGGTGTGGGGTAACACTTCAGAGCTTTGACCTTTTATGTGTCTATGTACACCTGTAGATTTCCTGCCATGCTGGAGGATTTCCACAGCCCACAGAAACCCTTACAGGTGAGATTTATATTTCTTATTTTTCTCAAAAGGGCTGGAACCTCTTTGTCCCAGAAGTCTGACACCAGAAAAATGTGCTTGATCCTTCCAGAGTCATGGTTCCCCTCTCCCTCCTCCCCAGTTCCTGAGAGAACTTCCTGTTTAATCACCTTTTTACCCTCCCAAACAGTTTAGCTATTAGTGACTGGTTGCTTTCCCAAGTTGTTTTACATGCTTTGATTCCTTGCTGTCCATTTTGGGGTGCAAAATTAAGCAATGTTGACCTGAAATGTGAGGCACCAAGCTCAGGTTTTGGACTTCAGCTGCTGTCTTCACTCCTGGAGGATGTCAGCTCTGTTCCCTCCAGACTGAAGTAACAGTAAATGTCACTACAAAGTGACATCTGAAGGCATGTTCCTCCACATCCAGTTCTTCTTTTCTTGCATGTTATTCCTCTGTTATATACTCAGCATCATCAGGACCTGTTTTATATTCAACTAAATTAAATTTTGTCCCATTTAAATATGCCCAGCTGTCTAAGATATCCCAGGCTAATTCACATTTTGTCCTTGTGTTTTGCATCCTTCTTCCATCATCGTTCCACAAACATGATCAACATTATAATTTATTTCCTTTTCCTCCTTCCTCCCTCTCCCACCGCCCTTTTCCAGGTTTTTAATAGCAACCAGTTAAAGGCTGACGTGCTCTTTCCTCTGCTGAATGCCTCGTGCTCTGCGGATGGGCTCATGAATGATTCAGTTGTTTAGGCTCTAGCTGGCAGTTGTGGCAGGATTACTCAAAAGAAACATTTGAGGTTTGTCTACAGTTCCAGATTGAAAAATCCTGAACCCCAAAACGGGGAGTATAGCCCTAAATCACGGAACAGTGAAGATTACATATGTATTAAATACATTTTTCACTTATATTTTACAGTTCACTTACCACAAGTAATGTCTTGGGATCAGGCTATTAAAATCACAGTTTCAACAAATGTGGGCTCTTGGCCCCCTTTACACCAAAAAACCAACTCTGCCTTCAGGGAGTGAACTGAATTTAAACAAACGTGGGCGAGAAGAGGCAGCATTTCACAAGCAGAGCAGCGGGTTGGCGGGGACGTGGCTATGGCTCTGACTGGAATACAGGAGTTGTGTCCCCAGTCTGCCTGGAGGTTGGAGGACACCTCTTTGGCAGAGCTCATGACCCCTTTGGTGAAATGAGCAGCTACTCAGATTTTACTGGTGCTGGTGCCGGAAGGGAGCAGGCAGCAGTGCAGGAAAAGTCCATCCTGCACCTCAGTGAGAGCTGAGCTTCTTCTCACCTTTGAGCCCTGCCCCCCACCAGGGCCTGCTCAGCACGATGGACAAATTAATTCCCAACAGTGTTTCCTTTTTCTTGTCCTCTTAGATTGAAAACTTCCTTTTAGTGCCTGCTCCAGCTGTGCCAAGCTCCACAGAGCCCCAGCCACAGCTGCACCTTTTCAGCTCTGCCTGTAATGTAAGTAACAATAAAAATACTGCTCCAAAGGAGTTATGACCCCACAAAACTGCTGAACTCTGGTGGCACTCCTCTTCTAAAACCATTATGGTTTAGAATTGCTCATTTTTTTCTGGTTTCACATAGCCTGGAGCTTTGACTTAACTTGATTCTGCTCTTGCAGGCAGAGGTTCCTGCAATGTGGATGCAAATAGCTTCTGCTCTCCATGCACTGCTACTCTTATTTCACTGCTTTAGGATTCAGAGCCTTTGTCAGAGACAGGGTCCAAGGATGCTGCTTATCTCCCTGGGGAGGACCAGGTGCTGCCAGCCTGTGGGTTAACTGTTAGCAGGAACTAGGCTGGAGCAGAGAGGGAGTTTGGGGTTATGGGGAGAGTGAGACAGTTCCTGCTTCACCTGCTTAGAACCAGTTCAGGGGAACAAGTTCACCATTCTGGTCCAGTTTATAATACTACTTTTCCTCAGGAATGGGTCTTGGAGCAGGCAGCAATCCACAGCCCCCTTAGGTACTCCCACCTGCCCCACACCCCCACATGCAGAGCCTGTAGGTAGGGGCAGCCTGGCTGACATCCTCTTCTGGGCAGGGGTCAGGAGCAATGGGCTGTCATTAAGGCAATTATGGTTTTAATAAGGCATAATTGGCTAATATTTTTTTTCCCCAGTCTATATCCTGGATAGCCTAAAAACCAAGCTCTGAGCTTGTTTTTGGGGCTTGTAGGAGGCAAACTTTTACCTTTGTTTCCTCCAGCTAATTAATCCTCTCCCCAGTCCTGCTTGAGGTGGCAGGAGATGCCCCTGGTCGCTCTTAATGAAATTGATTGGTGCCTGAGGGTTATTTGAAGGTTTGAAGCTGCTCCTCAGCATCTCTTTGCAGGGCTGGGTCTTCCCTCCTGCTCCTCTAGTCCGAGAGAGGGGTTCTGGCACCAGCCATGTGGTGGGAGATGGGGAGCCACCATCCTTCCCAGCCACTGGGGTCCTGCCCCTGGGCCAGCCAGCAGGACAAGCTCTGTGCTGATAGAGGCCAGGAAGCCTGGCAGGCTTAATTTGGGGCTGCTGTTTGCAGCTCTGACAAAGCTGGGCAATCACCTGCAAGTGAGGTCAGCCTCAGACCTAGTGCTCACAGCTCTTGAGTTCTTTGTGGTGGCCCAGGTCATGGTGGGAATGCTTCTTCCCACAGGGAAGCTGCTGGCTTCCACCCTCTCCCACAAGCCTCCTTGCAGCAGCTGCAGTGGCAGCTTGGTGGTGACCCTCTGGAAGGGGCATTGCCAGAGGCTGGGATGAGCAGCAGAGGCAGGACCAGGCAGGTGGCAGCTGGCCCAGCACCCCGTCCCTGTGTCCCTGTGCTGTCAGAGCTGTCCCTGATGGTTGCTGGTGCACCACAGCCATGCTCTCCTGCCCTGCAGGCAACTCACAAAAGCATCTCAGCCCTTTCTAGACATCCAGCCCCAATCATCTGGTGGGATTAAATCCAGTCTGTATTACATCTGCCTAAAAGTTTCCTGGGGACTTGGGGCTCAGCTGCTCCCTGGAGTGGCATCTTACGGTGTCTCTGTAACTCAGGTACCAACATGACTTTAATACAACTTTTTAAAGTATGCATTTGTATCTTGTAAGCCCTTGAGTACAGCAGAGTCCCTTTTATATTGAAATTCAGGATTCTCAATAACATTTTATTATGAGGATTGCTATTTTTGGAATTGCTGTTACTCTGTTATGAGCAAGGCACCTAACATCCTTCAATATGAAATCATTAAGGGCACAGCAGAGTTCATTACAGGGGCATTTCTCTGGATTAAGAACAAATCAATACCACACACTAATATCACAGCCTGCTACCTGACTTTGGTTGCAAATAGCACATCCAGAGGCAGATGCTCTTCTTTTGGCCTCTTGTGCTCTTCTTCCAATATCTTATTTACTGTTTTCCCCCAAGCTGTTGTGATGGATTTATGAGCAGACAAAATCCAAAGGTTGTTTTTCCTTGAGCTGCCTGAATATTGTATCTTTTAAAATAAAGAAGAAAGAAATAACCAGCTTAAGTTTGTGATATTGCAGTAACCTCATATGCAATATGACTTCCCTACTTCTGGAACTTGGCTGAGGGAGCTGGGGTTGTTTTGCCTGGGGAAAAGGAGGCTCAGGGGTGGGGGTTGGTCTCCTCCCAGGCAACAAGTGACTTGACACAGTCTGAAGCTGTGCCAGGGGAGATTCACGTTGGACATAGGGAAGAATCTCTTCACAGAAGGTGATTAGACACTGGATTGGGCTGCCCAGGGGAGTGGTAGAGTCACTGGAGGTGTTTAAGGAAAGACTGGATGTGGCACTCAGTGCTATGGTCTTGTTGACATGGGATGCTCAGTCACAGGCTGGGCTCCATCCTCCTCACAGGCCTTCCAGCATAATTGATTCTGTGAACCAGCCTGGAAGTGGATGTATAGAAGGGAGTGAAGGCCTGCAGTTCTCTCTGGTTATGTTGAGTTGATCACATTCAGAGTTTAGAATAAGTTTTAGATTGAGTTATAAAGGACCTTCAATCAGGCAGTGCATGACCACCTTGATCCTGGGTGCAGGCTGCAGCTTTGTTCTGGACAGCACAGGTCCCAGTCCTGGACCTGCCCCAAAGCAAGTTTGCCCATTGGTGGCTTGAGATGAAGGATAAAAGGGGTTTAACTGTGGGGATGCCAGGCTGGCAGGAACCACAGGCTGCCCTGGCTGTTGCTCCAACACCAGGAATTAGATCCCAAGATGTCTCTGGCTGTAGCTGGAATGGGGGTTTCTCCATGGTGCTGCTCCCAGCTCCTGCAGTACTATGTTCATTTGGTTCAGTAGCAGCTCAGGTCACTGACATGAAAGCTGCCAAGGCCAATGGCACCTGTTTCTCTTTATTTATTATAAGCAATTTTTCATCAGTGGAATCTAATTATTAGTTTCTTGCTTTTAAAAATGTTGCTTAATGGAGGAAAGCAGCCATTTGTCTCGGCTGCATTCAATACTGAGTGGATCTAAAGGGGCTTTTCTTTGAGCTGTTTTGACAATAATATATTTTTAAAAAAATCAAGTTGGTGAAATGTGGAGCTGTAGGCCATCTCTGTAATGATCTGAAGCACTCAAGCCCTTATTAACTTAATGCTTTCATTTACTAGCTCATTCCTGGAGGAAGATCTTCTAGTCAAACTGCTATTGCTTTTTTAAAAAAACTAAAGTTAGTAATTGCTTCAGCTGCACATCTCATTACAAGGAAAGGCCTACAGCAGCACTCATCTGATTTTTGTTTTAAATTTTCTGGGGGAATTTCAGCAAAACCTCTTGTTTTATCTCCAGCCCAAGCGTTAGCTATTGCATTGCTGCCTATAAATTTATAAATTCAACTACAGAAGTTCTGAATTCCCACTCTCTTTGGAAATAGGAGGCTCAAGGGCTTGGCTGTACCTGTTATGGTATTGGTGAGGAGCTGGGCAGAGCCCATCAGCTGCTGGGTGGGGGCTGCTCAGTGTTGGGAGGAGCACATCCCATTTCATCAGGACAGCCTTTAGCCCTGGGTGGGTGCCACTGCTCTGATTACCCTTTAGCCCCTTGTTCCATGCAGTGGATGTTCCTCCCTTCTCCCTCCTATCACTGCCTGGGAAGGAGCACACTTTCACACACACTGCTGGAAGGAAGGCTTCATTAAAAGGGAAACAAAGAAGGGGGGAGGTACTTCAAGGCAGCTCTCAGTAAATAGTTGGGGATAATTGGGCTTTAGCTGTGTTGTTATAAACCTTCTGGATTGCTGGGTACAGTGATGCTGCTGATCTCAAACTCTGCAAAAGCTCAGGGCAGCAGCTTTGCATCAGCAGTTCCCACACTGGACTTCCTTAGTCTCAAAAAGTTTTTTTTTTTAAATCTAGTTGAAAATATTCTGTTAGGATTTGAGGGTATATGATAGGGGCTGCTGATAAAGAAGGATGCAAGAAGACACCAGGTTTTGGGTGAGGTTAGGCTACTCCTTGTTGCTCATCTCTGATGGTTTCTGAAGAGTGAGATTTGCCATTCCAGAGTTCAGAAAGGGAAACTGAGGCGCTGGTTGCCCAAAGCTCACAGCAACTAGCCTATATATTCTTGTAAAGGCCTGTCCCTAAACACACACCGTGAGCTGAAGCCTTTTTCTGTCTTTGAAAGACATGAGCAATGATGTTATGAGAAGATGGGCAAAGGGAGTCTCTGCTGCTGCTGTGGACCAGCCTGGAGAATGCAGAGAGTGGGATAGGATGGACCCAAAGTACTTCAGGAAAGATTCCTGTTAAGCTTCCTGCACTTGGAATGGGTCTCTGGAGAGATGTTGGCAAGGAAAGTGACATTTAGGTAATCTCTGAAGAAATTCAAAGCTTGGAGATACAGCTGTGGTGAACCACTAGAAAATGTGGAAAGCAGCAGCTCACGAAAGGTCAGTATCTAAAAGTGGGTGCTGAGCACAGCTGTCCTACTCTTGGCACTGTTTCATTTAAAGTTATTTTGATAAGTAGTTTGTTTCTTGGAGTTCTCCAAGAAGGCTTGCTTTTAAAAGAAGATCTGATTCCCAAAGAGAGTCTATTCAGTATTCTTCCTAGCTCTATATCCAGCCTGTGGGATGGGCAGTGTGTTAATTCAAAATCATCAGTGCCTACAGAAAGGCTTGACCACAGCCTTTTCCACTTGCTTTGTTAACTGCCAGGGTTCTTGAGCTCCCTAAAGTCTATGGGCTTTTAGCTTTTTGTCAGCTGTTCCGTGGCTTTCTTTGATCTTGAGTTGTTCATCTCCTAAAGAGCAGGAAATAATGAACCCATTTTATTAAAACACTTGCATCGTATTTGGGAGGGATAAATGAAAGGCTTTCCTGATAAATTAATGGCTTTCCTGCATGAATTTTTTGGCTTGCCTGTTAGAAGACTCACTGTTCAACACAGGAGCAAATGTATCCTGAAAGTAATTGTGGGGAAACTCATGGGATGCTTGGGATCTCAGTGGCTTCACCTCTGCTGCCTGTGCCCTACAGCACAAGACAAGGAGTAGCTCACCACAAAGATGACTGACAGAGTCTGGAAGATGTGTCTTTGTGGAGAAGGAGAAATTAGGTTAGGGGTGCAAATCCTGACATTTTCTGCATGACTTGGCTCTACATTCCCTATCTATTTCTGGAAGGGAATGTGAAGGAGAAAGCAATGAGGGTTTAAACAAGACTTACTCCCATGTAAATATTGTGCTGCTTCCAAACACCAGCGAGAAGAAAAGCCTTGCAGCTGCCCCTGAGTGGCAGGAGTCACTGCAGCCAAAGGTAACTTCTTACATTTTATTTTCTTCTATGGCCTTATGTGCTAGAGGTGCACATGGTTGAAGTCTGCAGCAAGATCTGAAAGTTCTTTGAGTGCCTAAGGCTTGGGCACCTCAAACAGCTTTTCTTAGCAGAACTTAACAAAATGAATTAATCCTGGGCACCCGAGTGGTGTAGGGCACCACAGGCTACCAGGTCATTTAAGTCACACTGAAGTTAATGAAAAGACTCCCACAGACTTCAGTGGGCAACACATGAAACCATCCAGCATGGCAGAGCCAAAGGCTTGGCCACGTGCTCCCTGTCCTGGGTTTTCAAACATCTTTATTGTGCTGTCCCCACTGAGCAATTAAAAATGTTTTCTCACTGGCTGGAGGAACTGAATAAAAACTGGAGCTGAAAGCAAAGCCACAGTGTAAATGGTGGTGCAAGTGCACTGAAGGGGAAAGCAAATCTATGTTTATATTCTGGGCAGTCAGAGCCAGGTGGAAGCAATGCTATCTTGGAGATGTCTCAATTGAGAAGTTTCAGTAATAAGAAAATCTTGCTAGCCAATTGAGATTAACTGGATGCACATGGGTCTGCTCTGGGAGGAGTTAAGTAGAGATGCTATTTTCTTACTAGGATCCATAGTGAAGTTAGAAACTATTTGGAATTAAACTGATTTTAGAGGCAAATAGGGTATTTGTTTTTGGTTTGTTTGGTGGTTGTTTTTGTTTTTTATTTTTTTCAGGGCAAGAATTGATTTTTCTTGTAGGGCCATTTGCAGGGAAAGAGGTAGCTCCTGTTCTGGGTTCTCACAGATTATTATCAGTGAAATGCAGCTTTGTAGCCACAGGGCTAGTTAGACATCTTGATGGAAATACACTGCTATTGGGTTTTGTGTGATGGTTTTAATCAGGATTTTGAGAGTTTTCATATTTCTTTATATAGACAAGAAACATATACAAGAAGACAGACTTTAGTATCTAATTCCAGACTACATTTAGGGAAAAGTCATGGGAAGAACAAAAGCCTAGCACACATCTTTCAGTAAATCACCCTGGGGCGAGACCCTCACAAGAGGTGGTTTGGTTTTTCAGAGCAAAATTGCTTCAGAGATATAAAACCTGAGGCTCATTATGGATCAGCACTAAAGCATTTCACTTCCTTCCTGCAGACGGACTCAGAATTATGATCAAGAGGTTTTTTGGGGGTTTTTTTGTTTAAAATTGTCATTTCAAGAAACGTAAAGCTTCCCAAGCACACACAGCTTGGTGCTGATGCTCCAGGTTGAAGCAGGATGCTGAGCTGCAGCAGCAGGCTCCTCTGTACTTTCATGGCCTCAGCTCCTTGTGTCACAGGCACCACTGTGTTATTTTGGTGTGACTGTGGTGTGTGAAGGGAGGCTGTGCCTTGGGTGACAGAGGGTCTCCTGCCACACTTCTGACTGTGCTTGCTCTCCACTACCAGGTGTGCTGGCTTTGGCTGGGCTAGAGCTAATTCTCTTCACAGTGGCTGGTATGGGGCTGTGTTTTGGATTTGTGCTGAACACAGGGTTGATAATACAGAGATGTTTTTGTTACTGCTGAGCAGGGCTCACACAGAGCCAAGGGCTTTTCTGCTTTTGGTACTGCCATGCTGGGGAGGAGGCTGAGGGTGCATGGGAGGAGACACAGCCAGGACAGGTGACCCCAACTGACCAAAGGGATATTCCAAACCAAATCAGTATGCAAAGTGAGGGAGAACAAGGAGGAAGACATTTTGAGTATGCCATTTGTCTTCCCAAGAAACTGTTGTGTCTGATGTGGCCCTGCTCTCCTGGAGATGGCTGAGCACCTGCTGCCCATGGGAAGCAGTGAATTAATTCATTGCTTTGCTTTGCTTTGCTTGTGCACTGCTTTTGCTCTCCCTATTAAACTGCCTTTATCTCCACCCACGAGTTTCCAGCTTTTACCCTTCTGATTCTCTCCCCAGAGAGACTCATTCCCACTGATGGGAAATGAGGGAGTGGCTGTGTGGGGCTTGGTTGCTGCCTGGGGTTAAACCATGACCTGGGTTAGTGGGAGCCCTGCAACAGCTTATCAAGACAGACTTGAAAGATTTCCAAAATGTTTTACATGTGAAGTGAATAAGTGACTGCAGAGGAGTGGTGGGATTTTTGTATTTTTCAGAAACCTTTCAACTGACAGAATTCTTCATGTCATTAAAGACTACATGTTCAGTACCATTTATCTTCTTTTTTTCCCCCACTGCTACCTATCTGTTGATTTTGTTAAGGGCTTATTTGGTTGAGGGAAAACTGAGGTTTTTTTATTTCTTCTGTGTATACACATCTTTTACATTGTCTTGAAAAAGTGTGGTTGTTGTGAGCATATTTAATGGCTCTTTCCAAAGACATCTGGCAGGTTAGAAGGCAGATCCAATACTCTTACGTTATTAACTGCTGCAGAAGGTAGCACAGGGGAAGTGACAGCAGAAAGGGAATTACTTTCCTGGTTACCAATGAGCAGGGGTGAAAGATGGGATTTACAGAAATCCACTGAAAATTTCAGACTCTTTCTGCAATAGGATTTAAGCTCTGCTGCTCCTAACCCTCCCAAGGACAAAACTCTCGAGATAACTTTTCACATGATCACGATAAGCTGTTTGCTTTGCCACATTACAGAAATGGCTTTTTTTTTTGGTTAATGCTGCATTTGCAAGCTCCTGAGGAAAAGCTGTGATGCACACAGGGTGTCAAAGGCTGCATGAGCTAATACTAGTGCCTGCTGTGACTTAGTCTTTCTGCTCAGGTGTTTTTGAGGCTCCTTGGGTAACATCTGTCTGAGGGAGTGATACCAGACTGCCATTGGCTTCCACTGCACTCTGGTTTTGAGAATAGTAATGAGAGCAACCAAGGAGGGCTTTTCTTTTTCCTCTACATTTTTTTTAACGAGGCCTGCTGCGTTTTTTGCAAATTGCATTTTAATTATTAAGTATTTAGGAGCCATAACTTTTCACATCAGACAACCTGGCACCCGCTTTGAAAAGAAACATATTGTTCTAAAGCAGAAAACGAGATTAGAAATTTACTTTTGCAGATAGAACCCAAGTCCTGTCAGCTTGTCTAATCCAGTTCCTTGGCAGTGATGCAGGGCAGCTTTCTGCACGGCATTCCTGCACGGCTGCCTCTGCCAGACGTTCCCGTCTGGGCTGCTGCGCTCCCAGCGCGGCGCAGGGAGCGAGCGCGGGGCGCCGGGGATCTGCGAACAGGCTGGCACGCAGGGCTGTCACACCCGCTGAAGGGAACAGCATCCTGCTCAGCGCACTTGGGAAAGGCCATCCTCCAGCCCACAAGTGTCCCTGTTACAAAATAGCCTCAGAGAGAAGGGAGGGGCGGTTTTTGGTTTGTTTTTATAAAGTGCGTTCAGCTCGCTAATACAGCAGGCATGCAGAACGTAAGATACCCAACCAACTATGAAACAAATGCTAGAATTAATTCCTTAATTCGCTTTGCATTAGGGTAAAGCAGAGGTTTTAAGGTGTCTTCAATAAAGAATTGCTGAATATGAGAAACATCTACTGCTGCCTTGCAGTAAATTGAAAAGCGAGTTCAAGTGTAAAGATTGGTGGGGTGATAGCCAAAGGCAAGCAGCAGTCCTGCCTCTTGTTTTGTGAGACAATCTAGTTTTAAGCTTTGTGGGTACAAGTTTGACCCAGTAAGCACATTAAATAATTACTATTTCTGTAAACCCAGGGTTTCTTCATACTACAGAAAATAATCCACAGAGATACTTCTTACCCTGCAGCTGATACATGAGTGCCAAAAGTTTAACTGCACCAAGGAGCAACAGACTGCATCCTAAGGAATTATCACATTTTCCAGCCTATTCTCTACTGTGCTGCTGTAATGATGAACTAATGCTACATTTGCACAGAATCCCAAACCCACGCAGGTATAGGAATGGGCCTCCTTCATTTTCAGGTAAGATGGGAGTGTCTGCCTGTGCACACACCATGTGCAACAATGCATCTTCTGCATGTCACAGAACAGAGTGAAAACACGATCCAACTTACAAGCTGGCTGTGCAAGAGAAAGGTGAGACCCTGGGGCAGGGCTGGTGCCAGTCTGGGTGTGGGTGACCTTCCCCAGCCACAGCTGAGGGCAGCTCCAGCTGCCCCCTCTGTTTCATCCCCTCGGTTGGGCTGGGCAGCAGCGCAGCACACGCGCAGCGCAACGTGCAGTCCCTGAAATGACGAGTGGTGGAAAGCGTCTGTACCAGCCACAGAGGGGTGCAGGTGCTTGGCAGCAGCAGCACTTTGATCCTGTTCACACCAGCACGCCTCAATTCTCACATCCAGTGCTCTCCCTGGAGACACTCAGACATGTTTTGCTTAAATGAAGGCACTGCACCATCTGAATCGCTGTTTTTGTGATACAGCAGCCCCAGTGTTTGGTAAGGGGTGGGGTAGAGAACACAAGTTGACTTTTTAACTGTGGTGGGAAGTGTTCTCTGTGGGCTCCAGCAGCATTTTTGGAGCAATGCCCCACAAACTTACCCACTTCCATGTCACAGGAACCACAGTTCTGTCCTGTTTTTCTAACCCTTGCCTGGACAGTGCAGGACACTGGACTGGGTACTCAGCAGTACCTCAAACCTTAAGGTAACCAGCAAGACCCAAGCATACACTTTATCCAGAAACTGTAGGAAGGCTACAAGGGAAAAACCTCCTTTATTTCAACATTTTAAAGAAATATAATAGCTTTTCTACATGAAAAAGCATTTGGTTTTACTGGCAGAAGAATCTAGAAGTAGTTCAAACACAGATTTAAGAAGAAGCATCCAAACTTTTAATCTCTAAATCTTGGTTAAGTGGACTTCATCATTCCTTTGTTTCCTTGAAAGAGGTTAGTGGCTTGGGGCAGTATTTTATCCAGAAGATAAACATCTCTTGATGGTTGCACTACAGTTGGCTTTCATCCTTTACTGCCTGAAGTCCAGTTTCAAGTTTAAATTAGAGATACGTTCCACATGGCTTGCAGCACAGTGCTGCTTCCATCTCATTTCTCCAGGGGTGCGTAATTCAAAAGCTTCTCAATCAGATCCACATGGGCGAGGAGCATTCTGCGGCAGCAGTATCTCTTCAAGCCAAGGGCATCCAGGGCATCTCTATTAACGAACAACAATTAAAAAACATAACGGATGAAGTGAGTCAGAACCACTTGGAAGCGTTTCCTAAGCAACACACTGATTACTTTGAGCTCAGTCATGGAGCAAAATTTGTTTGCAGTTCAAAGATAGACAGAAATTCAGCATGTGCTGTTAATGCCCTTTCCCACTTAGTGGTGCCGGATGTGTTTGCCCATTCTCCAGCCGGCCAGAGCACAGGATCTGCTGCTGAGAAGGGTCCCCAGCTGCCACAGCTTGCAGAGGGCACTGTTTTAACATGTTTCTGTAAACTTGAGGATGGTTCTTGCCTATTTCACAAGATAAATTTAAGATCTGAGCCACGCTAAAAAGGTGAGATACACAGAAACTAAAATAACTTGGAATACAACCTCCCCCACACAGGGATGCTAATTCTGAGGATGGCTACAACCCTTTCCAATTCCCATTAGAGAGGCACTCAGTTATACAACCTGCCCCTCACATTTATACAAGTAAGTATGTGCAGACTGGTCAGAAATCAGTGTTTCACAGTCTTTGCACTGAATTCCTTCAGAGTGACTGCTCCAGATTCTTATGTTTGGGTAGAAGATGTTGAGTCATCCTAGCCTAAACCACTGCATGTGTCTTCCATGGCTGTGGCTATCAGACCTCTTAAAGATCATGATAGTACCAAGACCTTTAGCTCCAACCCATGAACCATAAAGCCAGCCTGATACTCCTTCAGAATGGGGCACTCACGAGACATGACAGATCTCAGGTCTTTAAACTGATATAATGCAGTGCAAGAAAACGTTTCCTCAAAACAAACTTAATGAATTCTCCTGTAGGAATAAGCCACTGGATGCTTTTCTAAAATACAAATGACTGAAAGCAAGGCTCCGACTAAGCTGGACCATGGTAAAAGGTGGTTTGGCTTCAAGCAGCACAGTCATCCTGCAGGGGCCAACTTCCAGCAGCTTCTCTGATGTCACTGTTGATAGTGCAGCAGGGCTGCTCATTCTAGGACAGCACCTGCAAAACTTGTTTTACAGAAGTATAAGAGTACTGTGGGGCATTTTAAAGAATGTTTATAAATAACATCACACGATGTGTCAGTTTTCTGAAACACTTAAGAACAAAAGCATCTGATTTCTGTCGATAGGTAAATTTTAAGAGTTATCTGGAGAGTTCTGAACTCTCACATGCAGTTATCAAACATGCAAAATACCAACATTAATCACAATTTTCAAAGTCATACTATATACTTTAAGACAACTTTTTTGTATTTGCCTTTTCATCTAGCTTCTGAAGATTGTAGAAAAAGAACACTTTTAAGGGACAAACAGAAAGGTGTGGGTGTCTTTTTGAATACTGATTCATTTTAGACAAGTTTTTCCATTTTGTTCATCCAGTGATTCCAGTACTGCATTGTAAGATTTTAGCTGTTTGATATCTGTAAACTCTACTTCTTCTAACACCATAATTATATTAGTTTGAACAAGCACCCCAGAATCAAAGCAGTGGCCACAGCAATTATTTTCAAGTGAGCATTTCTCAATGACAACACAAAATCAGAGGAATAAGGCAGATGGGGAAAATATTAAAATGTAATGCCAGAATGTAAGTCAGAAGCACTATCAGAAAAGTCCTGGCAAACTGCAATGTGAGTGAAAAAACCAACCCATGGTATTATAATGCTTTTAACTCCATATATGAAATAAAATCACCTGCAAAAACTATTAGGATCCCCAACCACTTGAATGCAAACGAAATTATTTTCTTTCTACTTAAAATCTACTTTCTACTTCAACATCGCTTAAATTTCTGACTTTTTTTCCCTCCTCTGAATTGCAAACATCCACGGATTCTTTTTTTGTTTCATACTTAAACTTGATGAAAATATAAGTATTTCTCAAGTTTTCTTCTCAAAGCTTTTGAGGCAGCATCACCATAGTTACACTCTCCTTTAACTCTTAGCAGAAACTCCGGCTATGCAAAGGTAACACAGAGTTGTTAGCACTGTCGTTGGGGTATCTAAAACAATTAAAACTCCTCCGTTCTCCAGCAAAACAGTACTTAAAAATAAGGTTAGAAACCCTGGGTTAAAATGCTTACAAAAAAAAAAAAAAAAACCAAAACCAAAAACCGCAAAACGCTAAACACTTCTTACACTGGTAACTTTTTTTCCTTCTCTCCCTTTAAGAAACTGATCACGTTGGTGTCAAAGCTGAATATATGGAAGGGGAAGCGAAGAAACAAGCAAATGTGTACAGAGTTACACATTTGAGAATGTTTTGGGTACACGGCTTGGCAACTTCCTTACTGCTGCCCGGAAAGATTCAATGGGAAAACAAGTACTTTGTTGCCTATTACAATTTCTACCCTTTGGTGAAAGGATCTCAGAATGCTCCGGTGGTTTTTAGCCTCTCCCATGTCTTTCATGACCCTTCACTTGTGCCTCTGGCCCTGGACGAGCCGATCTCCAGAGTTCCCTTCCAAGCCGGCAGCTCTGGGAGTAAAGAACACAGAGACAGAACCCACCCTTCCGTGTACTCCGCCTGCAGCAGGCCAAGGTAGGCTTCCCACTTGTTGCCCACTATCTTGCCGCACGTGAAGCACCTGACCGGGATGATCATTTCTGCGCTGTGCCTGCAACGACACCGACACGGCCTCAGAGCCCCGCCAGGCGAGCGGACACGGCCCGGCGGCGGCTGTGGGGTGCGGCAGCCGCTCCCTTAGGGCTCCTTGGCGGCGACCGCCCGGCCCGGCCCCGCTCCCGCCCGGCACCTCCGCGGCCCCGCGAGCGGCTCCCACCGCGCGGCTCCTCCGCTAACGATGGCCGCCGGCCGCCACCACCGCGCCCGCCCGGGGGAAACCGCGCCCCCGCCGGCCGCCCCGACACGGCGGGCGGGCGGGGCGAGCGGCCCTAATCCCCCCGCGTTACTTGATGGTAGCGGCCCGCGGTACGGCGTCCCCGGCGGCCCAAGAGAGCGCGCGCGCTCGCTCGCTGGCGCGCGGGGGGGCGGGCCCGCGGCGGCGCTGGGCGCGCGGCGCGGTGAGTGGCAGCCGGGGCGCCCCGAGCGCTGAGCGGCGGCACCGCGACCGCCCCCGCGCCGCCTCCTCCCGCCGCGCCCGGGCGGGCACTTGTTGCATTGCGAGAGGGCTTCGCCGGCTGAGCGGACTTCTCATCCCGTCCTGCCCGAGGTACCGCAGCGGGAAGCGCAACTGGTGGCTGCGGCGCGGCAGCCGCCCGCCCGGTCCGGCGGAGCGGTGAGGGTGGGCATCCCGGCGGGCAGCGCAGAGGGATGAGCCGGGGCAGCCCCGCGCATCGCCGCGCCGCGGGCACGGCCGCCGGCACGGCGTGTCCTTCGCTCCCCGGGGCAGGGAGCGGGGGGCGGTGGGACCCGCCGCTGTCACCGCGTCGCGCCCCTGCCGGGGCAGCATCGCGGCTCGCTCGGGCTGTTCGGCCGCGGTGCGCGGCTCCCTCGGGCGGGAGGCGGCGGCGCAGCCCGCGCCCGGCGCTGCGGGGCTGTTCGCGGCTCCGCACAGCCCGGACGGGCGCCGTGTCTCTGGTGACACTCGCCCCCGAGCCCCGGCCGAGCTGCGGGCGCTGCGGGTTAGCCGAGAGTTTCCAAACTCCGGGGCCGGTCCCGTTCGCGGCGGAGCCGCTCCGCCGAGCCGTGCCCTGTGCGCGCTGAGCCCCCGCAGCTGCCGCTGCCCCCGCGGCGGTGCCCGCGGCCGGGGCAGCCTTTCGGCGGGGCCGGGGCCGCTCCCGCCCCGGGGACAGCGCGGTCCGCCTGCGGCAGCGCGCCCGGTCCCGCCGGGCACCCGCGCCCCGGAGCTCCGGTGGCAGAGGATAATGCACCTTGGAACCGCTTTACTCGTATTGCATCAATCTAAGGATTGGGGAAGCATTAGGCACGGGCTGCGTGCATTTAGCAGAGGGAAGCGTGCTGTGATGGGCACAAACTTTGGGTACAGGCACCGCTGTTCTGGAGACTCTGGGATGAAGCATTACTCTGTCAGTCCTTATTACTCTCCCGTTTCAGCGTTAGCGTTATGCTAATTGTCCTTGAGAGAGCAGAAATTCTCCCAAAGTGTTGTTATTTTGCTGCTAAAGTATCTGCGAGTTGATACAGTGCGCAGCGCAGAGCCATTACTGTCAGGCATATAAATAATTGTGTCTTAATGCACAGCTTATGTTAATACGTCTTTTGTGACTATTTTTTGAACGACTGGATTATTGACCCTCTGCACAGAAATGCCAGACCTAACATGAACCGTAAAAGAGCAAATAGTTTTGTTTTAATAAATAAGGGCTTGAGGTCGAAAGCATTTTTACAATTCTATTGCTAGAGAAAAGACAGTAATTTTGCAGTCCCAGGAATAATTATGCGCAGTTGTGAATGGAGCGAATTGACTTGGCATGGAGGGTAGACGAACCTCCTGCGATCTGTAGATTATGATCATTATTGTTATTGTAGGCCAGCGGGAGCCAAACTGTGTCTTTACTCTTTATCCTTTGATTTCTTTTCTTTTTTTTGGGAGCTGGAGGGGGTGGGGAGTTGAGAATTTGAAGATTGTGCTTAGATGCATTTTCAGCACCAGGGCTCCAAAGTAATTTTCTTACTGAACTGTGTGGTAAAAGGCATTTGTGTTTGGAGATGGAAATTTGCAATGGAGAGTGAGAGAGGGGCTGGAGCTGGGCTTCATAGCTAAGCCTCATCATTAGACACAGGTTAGCATTTTATAGCTGCCTTGTAGAAATGTGCTTGCTTATTTCTTAAAAACAAAACTGAACTTTAACTTTTGGACCTAGTTCACATATCTGATTTTGCATAGCATCTTTTTTTTCGAAGAAAGATGTAATCAGCTTGTTCTCACACCATTAGTTTAACTTTGTCATGTCTTTTCTGGGTTACTTGCTTTGGCTGGGAGATGGACCTCATGAGTTAACAGGTCTTTCATGGCTGTAGCTGCTTTGATCCTAGGAATTGTAAAGATTTTTATAAACTACAACCTGGAGAGACTGCTACATACAGAAAACATTCTCTGCTTAACTTCATATATCCTCTGCTTAATCTGACCATTTGCCAAACTGCAGAAGCCTGTTTAGAAGAGCTGTGGGGAAATGTGCACACATGTGACTATTTGGGAATTAGTCAGTGTTTTATGGGCTGTAGCTCACGTTGATTAGGAGGACTGCAGCTTGAGCCGTTTGTAGCATTTCCACTCTTCAGGTGAGCTGGGTACTGATGACACTCAGCTGTTAGTGTTTAGTGAAATTTGATCTCTTCAACCCTCATTTTGGAGAGGGCAGAAAGAATTCAAGGGTTTGGTCTCTTTCAGTATCCTTTGAAGAAGAATTGTGAGAATAGAAGTCGCAGTTCTTAGAACTGTAAGTGTAACTCTTTCTCACAGTAAGTTCTTACCACATTTCTGGTCTCTTGCCACCTTCAATAAGCAGCAGTCCTCAAACTGCTGATTCTTTGGGTCTTCAGGCAGCCTGCTGGTCAGAAAACCCATTGGAGCCCTCATCAGCATTAAGGAGAAGAGACTGCCCTAGAATTAATTGAGTTGAAGAAAGCTTGAGAACTGTGGGCTGCTTTCTTGATGTGCAGCTGGAGCTTCTGTCACGTGTGGATTTGTTGTGAGGCAGTGCAGATAATGCACCCGCCTTCTTCCTGTGATCTGAACAACTTCTGAAAGCTGGCAGTGTTCTGACCCACTGTCACTTTTGGGATGAGGCTCCTTCTTGGCATTTTTTGGTGGATTTAGATCTATAAAATGCAGCTAGGCATCACTGCTCCATGGCATTGTTAGTGATGTGTACTGAAATCCTATGCTGGTGGTTAAGGAGTAGACCCTGCTTCCTGTTCTCCCATGCACAAAATGCAAGGGAAAATATTGCTGCTTGTTTAAAAAACAAACAGAAATGAAGTCAGTTAAGTGACCTGACTGACTGAACTACTCCTAAAATACTTCTATAGCTAGAGTGGCCATATGACCTCCTGCAGCTCATGCTGGCAGATTGTGTATTTTCTGACCTTGTTTCTGTAATTAGGGCTGGAGGAAAGACTGGTGAGATCTCTGCACTTGCACTGGTAGTGTGAGAAACTGGTAGCTAAAAGCTGTTTTTTACTTTGTTGGCTGCAGTAGGTCATGTTTAGGTGTGCACCCTCAAGAATCTGGAAAATTTTGACCTTTAACCACTTTTCACCTCCCTGTTGTTATTCCCCTTCTTCTGACTTTGCTTATTCTGTGTACATGTAGATAATGACGAGAACTGAATATGTGGGTCTTCTAAGACTTGCCAGTTGTATTCAAGGGTAGTGAATTGTTATTTAAATATAGGACTTTTTAGGAGAACTTTTCAGTGAGGGATTGTTTTAGTACTATTGATCATGATGCAGACTTCTATAAAGCTGTGGGTAGCCCTGTTGGCCCTGCTTGGAGTTAAAAGCTCTCTTCTCTGTTGCTCCCTGTGGTCGTTTAGAGAAAGAATGTTAACAATTTTCTCTCCATCTCCAACTAACACTATGAATCCTGTGTATGATGGCAGAAGTACCATGTTCAGGGTTTTACTCCTCAGATCCCAACGAGGCCAGAGAGGGAAGAATCCTAAGAGGAAGAGACTGAATTGTGAAATGAGTGGTTAAACAGGACATTAGTCAGGAACTGAAATGTGACATGGAAAGTTTAATGTATATAAATAATTTGTGTAGCAGTAGAGAGTCAGAGCAAGAGGGAAAGATACAAACAAACATGCAGGATGAAGCTTGGCTGTTATTTTTTCAGGCACATTTTCTACTCCAAGTTTGTTAAATCCTGCAAACCTACTCTGGGGCTTTCTCTGGTCCTGGTTAACTACTAAGAAGTGTGTCATTCATCCTGTTCTACAAAAGGTTAAGGAAAGTGGCTCCCTCTGGAGCTAGCTAGGGTGTCTTTGGAAGTCCTCCTTTCTCCTCTAAAGCACGAAGGCTTAAGGAGCAGAGTGAGACAGAATGAAGATTTATTTTCCCTTTGATTTTTTTCATTCATTTTGTATTTTTTTCGTGAGTGACTTTCTTCCCCCAGCTCTACAGTGTAATCTGGTGCAGTGATGTGATGGTAGGGAGGTGGAGAAGGCCAGGGAGAGGCAGGGATGATGGAAGCAGGAAAGGCTTCTCTGCTGTAGAGTTTTGTATTGTTGGTTACCCCACACACTGTGAGAGCTGCTCAGGCCCCTGGATTTAGCGAAACAAATACCGAAGCTGCTAAGCAAGGAGAAATGAGGAGAAATCTCTCTAAGCTGGGGATGTGACTGCAGCTCTACTGTAATACCACACAAGCCTGATGCTGCTGATTTCATTAAAAGCAGCATTCAGGGCCTCAAAGCAGGTTTTAATACTTGCTATATGTTTTTTTAAATATGCTGACCTTATCTGGTAAGCCTGTAATATTTGTTGCAATGAAGAACAGCTGCTGCATAAATACATATATAATATCAGTTGCCAATTCTGTAAGCTGTGCTGAGAGTGTGACTTGTTTGAAGTGGGGTTGCTATTAAAAGGCAGGTGGCAAGATGTTTATTTTGCACCTTGTTAATTGCTTGTTTTTCCTGCTGTAATTGGCTTCCTAATGGGGGCAGAATGCACTTGGTTTTGCACACAAAGCTTCATTAGTGACAACTGATGGAAAGGATTCAGAGGGTGGGATTTAGATGAAATATATATATATATATATATATATATATTGAGTAACAGATGTCTCTGCTAAATAGAGTATGTGAGGAAGTCCTGAAGATGCATTCAAAAATGCAAATGTTTTCCCATAAAATGATTTAAGATGTTCTAGCGTTAGGTATAAAGATTGCTACCTATTACTTGAGAAGGGGGCAGAGATGTTCTTATTTTTGTTGGGCAGAGATTTTGGTCTGCTTCACTGGACAGGAGTTAGGATGCTGGGATAGTGCTCTCTGCTCAGGACTCTTGGCATCTAACTAATCATAGAGATCTTTGAGGATCTCTGTGGCGTGTTTAGAGATTGCTCCTGCCAACAAACTGGGAGATGATGAGCAGTGGTGGAATTCTGTAACTTTCTAATACTTATAGAGTAAGTCTTGCAGCTCTCATGTTCAAGAGCTCTTCATCTGTGCCCTTGGAGGCAGGACATGGCTATGGAGAAGCATAGCTGGCCAATCCATGATCCCAGCTATGCTTACAAGTGAGAGCTCAGGTGGTGTTCTGGCAAGGGGTGGATGCTCCACAAAGACAGTTTTTGTTTCATTAATGACTTTTTTTAATGTGGTGTAAGAGAGTGGTCTGAGAGTCATCAGTATGGTCATCTGACACCATTGTGTCTGAGGCCATGAACAGATTTTTGTGCTGTTCAGTTTAATATGCTCTTGTACCTGTAGAGGTTGCTGTAGGTGAAAGGTGAGTGTACTTGTGTGTATGCACGTGTATATAAAATTAATAATAAAAGGATAAGATGGCTCTTCATGGAAATTAAGCCCTCCTGCCCCCTCCTTTTTTTTTTTTTTTTTTTTTTTTTTTTGAAGCACTGTGATGGGATTGAAAAATAGACCTGTCTACTCCCTACTTTTCTGCTTCCTCAGATGCCAGTGTTTAACTACTTTAAGACTGGATTTATCTGTCATGTTTCTTCTTAGTAAGGTGACTTCAAGGCAAAAGTATTGCCAGTCTTGGATTGACATATTTTATAAGAAATAGTCTTTATTACATGAATATATCACAGCCTAATTGACTGTTTCATGTTGGAGTGGGACAGTAATATCCTGAGGCAGCATTTTAATCAGAAAGATCACAAGACTGCCCATCAGCTCTACTGTTCCATGTAAGTGTCCTCAGATGACAAAATAATCCCCTTTCTTGGGATATTGCTTTTAATTTCTGCAGAATCTTTTTTTTCCCCCAGAGTGAAGAATGGACTATGCAGTTGGGGTGAGGGCAGGGCTTGTCACTTATTAATGCTTGAAGGGAAAAGCCCCAAGGTGTTTTTTCATGGTGGGAGGATTGCATATTCCTACTGAGCTCACAGATGTGCTTTGTCTCTGATATGCTTCCTGCTGTTGGCTGGAACCTTTTTCTCTGGGTGTACAGACAGTCCCCCTCCCACCAGGGTTTATCTCCAAAGACACTGTAGGAAGCTGTCCCTCTGTAGTACTTTGCCATGGGCATGTATGAATTTCTGAACTCCAGTGAAAAGGAATAGGGGGGGCAGATGTTCTAACTTATTTTTAGTCATATCTCAGAGGTTCTCATAAGTGGTGATGGATTTATTTGGAGCACAGGATTAAAGAGCAGGCTCTGCTGAAGGCTGTCCTTTGGGCCTTTTGGGGAGGCTTATGTCTGTATTCAAACTTGGTGCTCACACTTCCATTTGTCTTCTGGCCAGTCTTGCACCTTGCAAGCTTTCATGGAAGTGGGAATAGAAAGTGATTGCTGTAACTAGGAGCACAAATCCATCTTACTGAGTACCTTATCTATTGACAGTGGCCAGTAGTGGCTGCTTAAGGAAGCAGATAAACTTAAAGGAAGTGTGCAGTAGTAATGAAGTGGGATGCTTGCATTTTGTGTTTCATGTCTGTCTGTGTCTGTAATCTTGTTCCAGAATGGGCAAATAGGGAAGAAAATGTATTTTTTCTGATTAAAGCAACTTCTTCAGCTTGGGCATGTCAGCCTGTTGTGTCCAGATTAAGGTGCTAGGTGAAAGCTGGTCTTAAACAGTTTTTCAAAGCTGCCTCTGCTAGGCATTGTGTTCTGGTGAAAGAGAACTATATCTGGAAAAGTCCCTGGTGGTGTGCAGAGCCTGAGACTTCCCAGGCCTTCCAGCATGGATGTGGGGAGGACAGGTTTGATGAATTGGGTATGATGTTATCACTCAGCAGAGTGGGCTGCTGTGCACCTATCATAGTGCCATCCACAGGGAATCCTCCACTGCTTTGTTTATTGAGCTGCTGTTTTTAAAATTAAAAACAGCCAAATGTTTCATAAAATATTAAGAGGCGCTGCTTTAGTGCCTCTCATCAGATTAAGTATGTCACTCTTTGTGTCCTTAGGGTGATGAAGCCCATCAGCCTGGTTGTTCTCTCACCTTAAGCATGCATTAAGGTGCCATGCTTCATCTCACAAGGGACGCTGGAGCCATCACACTGCAGAGCCGCGAACCGTAGGGGTCCTGCACTTCAGCTCTGGATTCTCAAATGAAATTTTGCAGAAGTAATACAGTTTGCTTTGTACGAGTGAATTCCTTTTTGTTAGGGAAGTGCTTTTTTGAGCAAAAATATTGAGGTAATACAGTGGTAGACACATGCACAGTGACTGCGCTGCAGGAAAGAAAGAAATTGCGGCATGTTTTATATAAAAGACCAAGGACTGTTGCCTTTTAATGGGTAGAGGAGAGAGGCCTCTACATTCCTCAAACACTTTTTATGAATATGGATTTGGAAGTTGTTTTGCTTGCAGGTGAATTTGCTTTTTATTCAAGAGCCATTTCTAGCGTTTTAATCGTGCCACAGTGGTGCTGGTGTAGCAGAGCATTGGGAAGCTGTGGGGTGTGGTAGCCCCTGGACTGAGGGGGGTCTCAGCTTGCTGCAGAGAAGCCCTGAGGGCTGCACAGGGATGGAGCTGGGACCGAGCCATGGGGGGCTTGCTTTCACTGAGGTTTCCATCATCTCACGCCTCTCCCCAGCAGTTCAGCACTCCTTGGCGTTTGTATAGTGTTTGGGAAATGCTGCACGTTTAACATCAGCAGGTTAAATAGTCTAGAAGCTATAATAAATTCAGGGCATGAGAGCAAATTGACTTGTGAATTTGCTGGGTTAGGGTTGCCTCTTTGAGCTCAGCCAGTGGTGGCACAGGTGCTGTGGTCACTCCGGCGCTCCCGCTGTGTGCAGCCACATCACCCTGTGCACATCAGGGAGCCCTCCTCACTCAGGAGCCTGCTCTGAAGGGCAGCAGCTCCTCTGGCTGATCTGATGCTGCTGCTGCTGCTGTGCTTGGTCCTGGTGTGAGGGAATAATAAAGTACAGCCTTCAATCACACGACCTGATCAGAGGGGGTTGTCTGTGCTGATGGATAAGTCCTGCTGGAACAATAGGCAGCTTGAGCTGTGCCCAGGGACTGCTGGCTTTGGTTGGGGTTTTACATTAATTTTTTGGCCTAAATAAAAAGAGCTGTGAGATTGAGGTTGTAGTTAATTCAGCCTGATCTAAAAGGGTACTTGACTGTATATTTCTCTGCTCTCCCCAAAACTATCTGTAGTGCACTTTCCCCCTCTCCTTTAGGATAGGCTGAGTATTTTGGGTGCCTCCAAATTATTTTGATTCATTATGTTTGTCTCTTCAAAATAGGCAAAAACAAAGACACCTTTTCATATTTCACCCTTGTATCCACCTGGCCTGCTGAGTGGCATACTGAGAGCTTGGACATGGGTTCTTTACCCTGGAATGTCCCCTCAGCCATGTCTTTTTCCTAAAAGCTCCCTGTATGACCTTGTCAAGATGTTTTACTTCTTTTCTTGATTTATCGCATTTGCCATTCTCAGTAGAGAAGCAAAAAAGCTTAATATTAAGAAAGTGCCTGTATCCTGTGAAAGATAGCTTTTTCTGTTGGTATTGAGAAGCCTTGGAAGATGAATGTGTGTATAAATTCTGTTTAGCTCAGTAATAACTGAGTTGGGCAGGGGTTTATCTGCAGTGTGAGTGAATCTTAGCCATGGGCAGTGTTACACAAAAGGATGCCACCTGTCTGCAGTGGGGCCAGAGGTGTGTTTGGGTCTATTTGCTTTTCTGCAAAGGAGAGGTGCTTTTCTGCTTCTTTGTTGAGTAACATCCTCAGTGTGTGGGGTCAGTTTAAAGCAGAAATGATTGGTCTTCTTAAAATACTTCTGAACAAATATATTTTTCTTTCTGTTCTGCAAAACAAAATGGTATGTGGGTGAAAGAATGGCTTTTCCCCCAGCACGTGTGCAGCTACTTTATGGATCGAAGAACAGTCTTTGGAGCACAGAAGAGCTATTGCTGCTGTAGAGGAGTGCCAGCGTGGTGCCCCATTTCCAGCATTCTTAACTTCAGTCGTGGTGGTAGTGGGCTGGAGCTGTGCTGCAGCAGCTCTGCTTGAGCTGCTGCTGTTGTTTGGGCATTCTGCCTTTGTCACGGAATCAGGACATCTGGAGGAAAGGGATTCTGGGAAGACTAGTAGGACTTCTTTGTCACACGCAAGAGAATTTCTTACTTGGAGAGTGGATAATAGAATGCCTTTATAGCAGAAAGCCAGAACTGCCCAGAACATCCTGGTCCCCTGCTAGAGGTGAGGACACAGAGTTATGCTCAGAAGTAGAAGAGAAGCTTTCTTCATCTAGATGCAGAGTTAGGCTTTTTAAAATTTGTCTGTGATCTCTTACTGCTCTATTGAGGTTTTATGTTTCTTTGCTTTCTCTGTCAGTAAATGACCATTTCATTTTGGCAGTGCCCTACTGTTCAAATTATAGTTGGGGCCAGTTTATTGTGGATCTGTTTAGCATCAGTTTTATTGCTTGCCTGCATTCCTGCTCTGCTGTGGGATTGTCATTGCAGTGCCTTCTGGGTATCCTCTTTTTGCTGTCACTGGTCTGACTCCTAGGGCTTGAAAAGCTGTTTGAGGATTCCTCTGGGAGCCTAAGGGCCTTACTGGAAAGAAGTCAAAGTCTCATAAGTTCCTGAGAAAGCTGTCATAAGCCTTGTGGCTGCTGGGTTATTGCCAAGGCCTTAATTCATGGGACACACGATGAGCCATTGCTAGACAATATTGGTTTCAGGTTCTTTTGTACTGTGTTATGAAAGGAGAACCAGTTCTGGGCCATTGTTTTAGCCAGTGTAAGAACCCACAATATTTTTTGTAAGGAAGTTATTTATGGTTTATAAAGCATTGTTTTCTGGCTTTTTTTCTTTCCCTTGCTGGAGTTCTTTCTCTGTGCATCCAGTTTACCTCTGCAGGTTTCAGTCCTAGCAGGCATACATCCAAAGTCAGACTGCTTTGGTACTCTGGCTTTTGGCACTGGAAGCCCCACTGACCGTGCATGGGAGTCATTCTGAAGGGAAGTGCTGCTGTGGGTGAGCCAGCTGTCCTTTACTGCTCTCCAAGCTGTTTGTTACAGTGAGGAAAATGGGTTTGATGACCCCTGCTGATAGCATTTCCTTTTAGGTATGTAGTTTGTTCTTTCAGCAGGCTTTTGGTTAAGTTGCAGAGTTGCTCTGACCCTTCGTGTTTGCTCTGCATTCTCAAGGCATTTGGTAGTTAGTTGTCCCCTTAGCTGCCTCTTCAGTGGAAGGGTGAAAGTCAGAACTACCTTATTTGCCTCATGGAGTCTTGTTTTGCTGCTGACTCATGCCTGTGTCCTGCTCATGGTGAACAGTATTTGGTACAACCAGATTTTGAATAGCTAGTGATCAAGTTTTAATTTCCCATGGGTGAGCAGTACTATACCCAAAGAGCTTGCATTCTGTCCTTCTGCAGCTTTCTGGTTTTAGTTTAGACCACTGCCCTACACTCTACCCATGGGGTGAGAAATGGATGGATTAAAAAGTGATCCAGAAGAGTACTGAAATGTCATGAATGTGCATTCAAAGTAATTTCAAATACTTAAATTCAAAATGAAATGTGTCAGTGTGTTGAAATTGTTTGATACATCTCTCTGTTTGGGACTGAGCTGGGATGGAATCCAAACCAAGCCATGAAAGATCCCTGGAGGGAAAAGTGCAATGCAAATTGGAGGTAGAAAAGTCAGTCTGAGCTTTGGTTTGGCTTTGTCTTTGTAGTCTCTGAATGTGTGCCAGCTATGGATGAACAGCAGTAGGACAAATATTTAGGTGCTGCTGTGCAGCCTATGGAAGTTTTATTCACTGGCATGCATTACCAGATCTGAAAAATTGTGTTTCCGTCACAACCCACGCCACTTAATTTCAGCACAGTGTTCTGCCAGCCCTGAAACGTGTCTGTATTTGCTTCTAGAGAGCTTGCTCAGATGCAGGGCTTAGTTCCATCTATTTCTCTGTTTTCTTGGCTTGCCTTCTGCAGATAAGATAGTAGTAATAATAAAAATCCCAGAAATGTCCTCTCCAAAGTGCTGTTATTGCAGCTGATATATTGATGGTTTTAGCAGTCATTTAAGTTGTTTAGTTGTTTGGAGGTTTTTTTGTTTTTTTTTTTTTTTTTTTTTTAATTTTTAATTTTTGTTTGGAGCTTTTTGTTTTGATTTGCCATATGTGAGGATTTACATATGATGGTGCTACTGTAGAGCTAAGCATTTGGTGGGCTGCATGGGTATTGTGGCAAACAGGACCTGTTTCTGAGACACAGTTTGGAAGAGCTGGTGTATAAGGGACTCACTGAAAGCTGGAAGAATTGACAAAAAGAAGGTTTTCTGAAATCAAATATGCCAAGCTGCCTGAGTGTCAAGTCTTAAGGGTCAGAGTGGACACCAGTCTGAGGGACTGGGAAGCAAAGAAGTCAGTGAGATTGCAGAAAGCCTGGTGGGTGTTTAGTACCTGTGAGTGCAAGTGCATGCTTGTGTGCAGTGAGGAGAGCAGAGTGTGACTGCTGGTACTTCTAGATTTACTGTGGAACAGTTTGAATTGCTACAGAAGCACAGAAAGTTGTTGCTTACTAGTCTGGCCTTGATTTGTCAGCAATGGTCAATAGATTGGGATGAGTCTGTTGACTGGACAGGGTGTGTAACAAGGAGGAAATTATGTCAACAATTATGTCAATGTGGGAAAATTCTCCTGGGACTTTACAGGGCAGAATGCTGTGGAAATGTAAGAGAATGGGTAGATGATAGCTATGAAGGCAGTCAAAACAGGCTTTTACATTGGTGTAACAGCACATGGATGATGGCTATGGAAAGTTGAAAATTCTGATTGTAGATGCCTTGGTTCATCTTCTGAAGGCAAAGGTCTCTGTTGAAGGGTTTTGTTCAGGAAGGACAGGGTATGTGTAATGACCATGTGAGGTGTATGAGTGTGTTATGACTGTGTGAGGTAGATGTGCAAAATTGCCTTTCACAGTGTCCTGCTGCTGCAGGGTGGATCAGACTGGCTCTCCTCCTCTGCTCGTGCCAATGAAAATAAATTGCCCCATCATGACTTGTGAGGAGAGCAGCATTCTGTCATCCTGTGTATAAGCCCCCAGCCAGTGGTGTCGAAGCCAAGCCAGCCTTTCCCGTGGTTTTGGACACTGCTTCCAGGCAGGTCAGAGAGCCAGCTGGGCAGGGAGGTAGCAAAGCTGTCACTTCTGAATCTTCTTACTCACAGCTGCTCAAAGGAGCTCTTCTCTGAACAGTGGGCAGTGTGTGTTTTTCCTGACCCCTTCCTCTCCCTCCATCCCCTGATTACAAAAGACAGCCCTGTTGCTCCTGCCAGAGAAGGTGCTGTTTACTTTTGCAGCTCATGGCAGAGAAGAGTCATTGCACATATGGTATTTTGTACCAGACACTTTTTACACCCTTCCCATTTAATTTCATTTCTGTTTTCTCTTCAAAAGCTTCACCGAGAAAACACTGATGCTTTAATGACACAGGAGGAGGAAGGGAGAAGGAGCCTCTCTTAATTTTTTGTTGCTTATGTGTCACTGATGAAGTGGAGTGTGTGAGTGTCAGTGTCTGTCTGCACAGTGGTGTGGAACAAGTGCCTCAAATCTGAGTTTTATGGGGGGTAGCTGAGGAGGGGGGGGTGGGTCTCATGGGCAAGGCTGAAGAGAGGCAAATACTGAAAGCTGGAGCTGGGAGCAACTGAGAGAAGGGGGCTGCAGCTGGCCTAGTTCTTTTCCCTGCCTGTTTGTTCTTATTTTATTTTTGCCAATTCAATAGCAGAGCACAGGAGCAGATACTGAGTGTGATTTAAAGGGGCTAGCTGCCTTTGCTTGCAAGAGGACCTCAACCCTCCTGGGCTTGTTTGTGCTCTCATTTCATGCTAGTCATGCTGCTCTCAGTGATCAGCCTTGCCTGCCCCCTTTTCTCAGGTTTATACAGCTGCTCTGTCTGAGTTTTCCTGCATTGCTGGAGATGTTTCCCTCACTTCCCTGTGTGTTTAGGGCCAGGAACATTGGAACATAAAATCTCCCCGTCCTGTTTTCTTTGTCATAGCTATGCCATGATCAGCTTGTGTTCTGAGAACACCTATGGATTTCAGTAATGTCCATGAGTAGGTCAAACCTCTGCTAAAAGAGGGTTTATTTTATCAATGTGAGGAGCCAGCAATTCAGTGTAAGGAGCTGTGGCTGGAGCCCAGGTTGTGCTGCTGTATTGCACCTGCTTGGCTGGCCCGTGCCCTGTTTGATGCCTTTGTTGTTACCCCTGAGCATCTGAGTTGATTGAACACAAGTGAGTCACTATAGCATTTCTGGGTTACTAGTGCTGCTGCATTTCTGCCAGGGAATGATCACAGTAAGGTCACCCGCTCTTGCCCTTGACCTGTTACTTTTCCCTTAGTATGATATTGTTGCTATTTGCAAAAAGCAGTGTTTTCTTACAAAAATTGCATTTCAGTCCTCTGTAAAAACAAAAGTTGTCTTTGCTGGAAATTGGCGTTTGGGTGAAGGTTGCATTTATTCTTGTGTATGTGGTATGGGTTGTAAGCAAAGCTTATCCTGCTGTTTTCCAGAAGGAACCACAAAGTAGCTTAAAACACAGATTTCTGTGTCTCTCTGGGGAGTACATTTACTTTTATCCAAACTGAGCATTGGTACTCAGATTTAACAATTGTACAGGCAAAGTAAGGGAGCATAATATTAATCTTGTCTAGTTGACCCTGTGTAGTTCAGCTGTTCCTAATACATGCCACTTAGTTGATAGGTCTAAGGTAAAAGTTGCAGAGATGCTAATGTCTAGATGATTTCCATTTTGGAGGCAAGAGATGTCCATGCTTCTCCATTTCCATTAGAGAAAGCTGACTGTGGTGATATGCTTAACTGGGGTAATTCATGAGTGCTTAATGCTGGATTGGATGGAATCAAACCTGATGTTGGAGAGCAGTGCATGGGAGGCACTTTTTGCAGCTCTGGTGCTACCTGGGTTAAAGAAAACTCTGCTTATAGAGCTTTATAGAGCTACTAAAAGCTGTTTTCAAGATACATCTATTTATCTCTTTTTATTTATTTATTTATTTATTTATTTTTCCCCCTAGAGCCTGCTAGTGATAGGAAGGGGGATGCCATTTGTTTGGATGTATGCCATGATGAGTTGTTGTTGGGCCATTAAATCTCTTAAGTCAGGAAGCATGGCTGCTGGCAATGTTAGCAGCTCAACAAGCAGCATTTAGCTGACATTTGACCCTCAGTGTGGCATACCACTTGCCTCTGTCTCAGACAACAGGTAATTATTACCCAAACTCAGCCAGACAAGGCAGAGTCTTGACCAGAGGAACTTGCTTGGAGAAGGCCAGAGGTGTCTGTAGCATCTACAGCTGAAAGACAATGCATAGTGTGAAACCTTGCCAATTCCTCCTTTCCCTGCACTTTCCTGCTGTTTGTCACTTGTTCAGAATCAGTTCTCTCTCCTAGACCTTCTTACCTATTCCACACCCAGTCTGAGAACTGGAGATGAGCAGAGAAGCATTGTCAGCCCAAGGCTGCACTAAATGAACGAACTGAGGAGATGCTAAGGGTGCTTTCCTTAACCTCTCCACTCTTTACACGTGCTTGTGATGTACCTGTCACCCACTGGGTGTCTCTGGGCCATGCACAGGCAACATCTAGTCCCTGGAAAGCTGGCACTGGTTGCACTTGTTTTGGTTTGTGGCTGCAGTTTTTGTTCTTGTTTTGAAGGGCATCGTGTTCCTTTCCAGGCTGTCCACTCAGAATGTGTCTTGCCCACTCCTGACCATGGAGCATGCTGTGGTCAGGCAGCACCAGGATTGCCAAGAGTTCCTGTTCAGAGGCCAGCAAATTCTCCGTCCTGATTTTGCTCTGTTGCTGTTTCTGAACACCATACCTCTTACTGCACTGGGCTGTGTGGAGGGCTAGAAGAGGAGAATGTTAGCACAGCAGCTTTGCTACCTTTCCCTTTTCCCCTTAGTTGTAACAAGTTTACTCTTGCTTGCACACCCAAGTAGATAAATCATCTGTCTCTCAATTGGGCTCTGCTGGCCACAGTATTTTCTTCAATTCCATGAAATGAGTTAGTTTTTCATTAGTTTTTCATTCAGTCTGTTCTCTACTTTAAAAATGCAGTGATAGAAGGTAAAGCTTTCATTAAACATGCGTGGCTGAATTTGTATACATAAGTATCTGGACTGTAGCTAATATCTTTTGAAAGACAAGGGAAGAACAAAGCTTTGTAATAGCCAGCTTTTTGTGTTTGGGTGGTTAATCAGCAGTACAGCAAAGTAATTTAATTAATTCTTTCACAGACTTAGTCCAGAAGAAAAAAAAAAATCCAGAATATTAATGTTTGTTGCTGTAGGATAGTTCTCTTTTTTCCATCTTCCAGCCATCTAGGGTTGACATCTGTGGTTTGCAGGTGATGGTATTCATGTTGCAGCTTTCTTTGCTGGTGTAGCATCTGACCTGTACCAGGAGCTCTTTCCTGTTGACTTGGCTTGGAGTTGGTACCTGGTTATGCTGAATGGTGTTTTGTCATTAAATAGATAAATTCACTAGCAGCAGAATGCATTGTTTGGTTCCAGCATTTGCTTATGTGCTCTTTACATAAATGGTGAGATGGGATTTTGCTAGTCTCAAACTGGGATTTGAGCCTACCTCAGGTGGGTATTGGTAAGTTTTAGGGGTAGTCAGCATAGTACTCAGTGCTTTGCTGTGGGATGTCTGGTAGAACAAGTGCTGGACAGGGATTAACTGATTTTATAGATTTTGAGCAGTGATTGAAGTAAGATGAGCAAAGGTGGGTATGTTGTGTCCAAGGCTGAATAATAGGAGTAATATTTTTTTTCTGAATTGGTTTGATGGCAGCACTGCAGTGGATAGCAAAAACACACTGCACATAAACTGGTGGTAATAACTTGCTATAGCATTCAGAGCAGCATGCTTTACAATTGTATGGGAGCTGAAAGTTCTCACTGTACAGACATAAAATAATTCTGGTCGGCTGCTTGTGTACAGGGCTTAGCCTTGCAACAACATAAACTAGAGCTGTCCATAAATTAAGCACTTAGTTGCCAAAGATTCATTACCAGCTTGGTTACAAGCTGCTGTGTAGAGAGAGCCATGGTGTTTGGCTTGGATAAACACCCTGCTTCTGGATGTGTGGAGGGGTGGTTCTGTGCTTGCCCAGATCATTTGGATAACTATTCACAGTCTGTGGCAGAGGACCAGCAGCTGGGAATCAGGACAGTGCTGTAGTTTCCATACTGTGGAGTCAAGAGAGGATGTCTGACCAAATAGGATGAAGCACCAAGGACTTTTGGAACAGTCGGGTTTGAAAACCATAAATCCAGTAATTATATTGCAATTTAAAAAATATGTTTATAAATCTGCCCCTTGTCTTGCCTTGGAAACTGTCAATGCTCAACCACGTGCAGGCACAAATAAGAGTTACAAGACCTGACATTGGTTTCTGTTTATTCTTCCTCCATTTTCAGTCTATAGAAGTTTTTTTTTACTTCCATGGAGGCAGAAGCTTGTGTTTTATTGGCACCGATCCATGTGGCTGTGTGTAGTTGTATTTGGGAATAAAGGGTCATGCTGCTGTATTTTCCTGTCACCAGTATGTCTCAAAGAAAGGACCAATTTGCTTTTGGAAGGTGTTATATAAACTTTTTTGTTTAAGTAGCTGAAAATGCCATATAGTGAGAATATTTATCACAAAAACAAAACAATCCTTGTATCACTTGCCAAACACATGGTAACAGAGAAGGAGCTGAATGCAACAGGTCCACATGGATGTAACATGGATAAACTGCTGTTGCTGAGATGGTGAAAAATGGGGAACTGGGCAGAAATTTTCAAAGAACAGAAGGTAAATACCCTGTATCGTTTATGCCCCTGTAATCTGGATCTCTATTCACCAAAATACTAAGAAATCCCTGTTCATTTAAGTGTTCAGAGGTACATTTCCAAAGGTTTTCAAGTCTGTGAAGGCACTGAGAGCAGCACTTCAAAGGACTTTCAAAGTGTATTTGTTCTAGATACCTTGTACCTAAAAGGTCCATGGAGAATTTCCTCTTCAGTCTTTGTTAGTCACTTTCCTTGGCTCTGAGATCTGTCTTGCATGGGTCTGCCTTAGCCGAGGCAGAGCAGCATGTGCCAAGGAATTTTTCTGAACTGAGGCCTTTCTGATATCCCAGATCAAAAAGAAAGGAATGCTGGGGAGCAGTGTCCAGAGCAAGGCTGTGAGTAGGGCCAAGCAAGGTAAGAGAGGAAGCCAAGCCCGGTGCTCCTGAGGGCAGGAGATTGCACTGGGCTGGTAGGGCTGCCTTGCTTTGTTCAGCCATCCTGCGTGGAATACACTGCAGGGATGTGAAGGTGTCACAGCCATTAACTAAGTGGGAGCTTGCATGCCAAAAGGATCCCGTTCTGCTGCTGGGGCTTGGCAGCAGGAGAGGTGTCGGGGCGCTGCTGCTGCGGCGCGCTCCGAGCTGTGGGAGCTGGTGACAGAGCAGAGCAGGTGTGAACACTCCAGATCATGACTAAGTGACGTCTCAGCTGATGAGAGAGTGCTGTTTTGTTCCTTTCCCTTCAGTGTTTTCTCCCAAATATAATTTGCCTGCGTTATGTATTTTTCTCTCTTATTTGCGGTTACTGATGGCTTGCAGTTTTGTCAGCCTCTTCCTGCTGCAGGCGTGGAAAGGAGGGAAATAGTCTTTGCTCTGTTGGTTGTTAGAGACCTGGTAAGCATTGAGGCACTGCACAAGGGAAGAAAGCTCTTCTGAAAGGTCTGGATAATATGTCCTCTGAATGGAAGGAGATTGGTAGGGACTGTCTCTAGCATACGTGGAGCTGGGAATGGACCCAGGTCTCCTGAATGCTTAATCCACCTTCCCAGGTTCTAATAGGCACATAGTCTTGTGTGGCAGTCTTCTTATGTGCTATATATTTTAACTGCTGCTCTCTGGAAATAACTATTATGTTGTGGCAATTTCAGCTGGAGAATTTCACAACTTGGGTGTGCAAGTAAATGGAATGAAAATCTTTAAGACCTGAGGTTCCTGGTAGAAGCTGGGATTCTCTTCCTGATGCTTGTGGATTGGCACAAAATCTGGAGGAGGTAGGCTTGCAAATGTCTTACTTAGGTTTCCAAAATTGCCCCAGGCTGCAGAATTGACTGTTTTTTACAAATGTGTTTCAGTGTTGAATTCCTATACAGACTGCCCATTAATGCCAGGGAAAAGCAGAAAAGACTAGGATGAGGAAGACCAAGGATTTTTCTTGCTCTTTTGGCCTGCAACAATTTCTTTTGTAAAGTACAAACTGATTTCTTAATCTCTGTAGGTTTACTGACCATTTCTCAAGGCACTGGGTCAGGGTGTTTGAAACAGCTGGCACAAGTCATTCAGAGTAGAAACTCCTTCATGACACCTGCAATTGGGATTTCCCACTGCCTCTCAAATGTATGTTTGACTTCTGGGTAAACAGAACTGTACTTATTAGGTGAGGCTTTTTAGTCATTCTTATTTTCCTCATTTAGAAATATGTGCATAAAGCCTACCACTTGCTTTTTTTATGCACTGAGTTTGTGTGGCAAGGTTTGGCTACTGGTGGGAGGCTACAGGGGTGACTTCTGTCAGATGCTGCCAGAAGGTTCCCCCATGTCCAACAGGGCCAATGCCAGCTGGCTCCAAGATAGACCAGCCAGAACCAGCTGTCCCAAACTGGCCAAAGGGATATTCCACACCATGTGATGTCTGCTCAGCAATAAAAGCTAAGAGAATGGAGAAGCAGGGTGGCATTTGTTACTATGACAATTGTCTTCTGGAGAAACCTCTACACATTCTTCAGCCCTCCTTCCTGGGAAGTGGCTGAATATTTCCTGCTGATGTGAAAGAGGGAATAAGTATTTCATTTTCTTTTGCTTCCACACACAGTCTTTGTTTTTGCTTTATTAAACTGCCCTTATTACCCATAATTTTTAAAAATCTTATTTTCTTCTCCCCGAGTCATGTTGAGGAGGGAAGTGATAGGGCAACTTGGTGTGCACCTGGCATCATCCCACCACACTGAAACTTTCAGACTTTAAAAGACAGATGTTTTTATTCAAGTGTGCAATTTAAGAAGCACTCTGTGTGCTGGATCTATCTGCTGTACAAACTCTGTCCTATAAACAGTGAGGGCTCTTGAAAACGTGACCTTTAAACATGGAAATAAGAACCTGATTTTCAGTTAATAACACCCAATGCTGCACATGGGAGCACAAACCTGCTCCCCACATGTATATACTGTATATGCTATACACTACTAGCCTTAAGCTTTGGGTAGAAAAGGGTATATTAATATTCATTTATTTGTCTAGTCAGAGTGCACAGAGAAGGCACTGGCATTTGCCTTAAAGCCTTTTCTGGCAGAATTTCCTGTAAAGAACCCAAACAATGTATCTGGGTGTAGGATGGTGCATTTTATATTACCATAAAATAAATTAGTAAATTAGCCAAAATGTTGCCTAGTTCTGCAAATAAAACAGTGGACTGGTGGACAAAGATTTATCTTTATTTAGCCTGGCTTACACTTAGTGTGCCTGCTTATTTCTAACCTGATTGTGTCCCCTTAATATGTTGCAAAACCAAGTACTTCTACATCATAAAAATAAATATAATTTGGATGCCACTTGCATGAAACAGTTGAAATATACTTCTTGATATAACTTCTTTCAGTCACTTCTAAACAAGCATTTTGGAAGTCACACTAAACCTTTTGTGTATTGGGGGCTTTGAGCAGATACCTACGTTGTGGAAATTGAGACGAGATTTCTTGGGGTTCAGGTTGGCTCACATTGCTTTCTGCAGAGCATTTTGCACCTTCCAAGTACACAGTGCTGGCCCTTTGTAACAAAACCAGTGTGAATGTGACTCTGGGCTGCTGCACGTGCTCTGATGTTGGACAGTGAAGTTGCATTGCCAGTATGTTTTTTGAAGCTAATTCTTCTGCTTATCCCACCTTACTGCACTTGAATAATGGAGTAGCTTCAGAGTGTGTATTTGATTCATTTTTGGATAAAGCTAAACTGGAAGCTCTGTTCCAGGAGCACATATGGCACTAGTCTAGTCCAAGTGCCGCATCTCAAACTGCGAATGATGTGGATGATGAGGTCCTTGGGAGCAGCTTCTTTGCTTTACAGGTTTGTTCCTAGACAGCTTACTTCTATTTCTGGTTGATGGGAATAACTTGTGTAAGGTTGCTGGTGCTCATGGGGGCTGGGAGGACAATGCAAGTGCTGTGAACAGGCAGTGTATGGAGCATTCTGCTTCCATACATACCTAAAAGCAAGGAAGGTTGAGGATGTAAAAGCTGGGTACAGCCTTGGTCCCAGTAGCCATGAGATGGGGCTCAGGATCCTGAGTGCAAGAAGTAAAACAAAAAGCAGGATCACATTCCTGGAGTAGAAATGAAGCAGCACTAGGCATTTCTGGAGCTAAACAAGGTTTTGATTATATACACTGAGCAGCCAGAGAAGATTACATTGAAAACCAAATTTGCAAAACCTTTTAATGTGTTCATGTTTGTGTCTAGTTCATTGTTTTCTTGGGAGTGCAGTTTTTCAACTACTTTCTGCCAGAAAAGCCTGTTAGGGCTTGGGACAAAAGATGTGCTTTATTGGGGTCAGATGTGTGTGGAAGAGTGTGCTGGCTCTGGCTGTTGCTAGGCTACACTTGTGTGCTCACATAGTAAAAGAAATTTTTATATGTTGGGACTGTCAAAATATTTCACTTGATCCACGATGTCAGTCAATGCTGTTGTGTGATGAGTAGATGTGATTAATTTTTCATGTGATTGACAGCAGTTGAACTTGCTTCCAAGTTAGTCTAATGCCTAATTGAATGCTTAGTCTAATTGAAGGTAATGGAAATGCTTTCTATAAAAGGTATTTAAAAGCAATTAATAGATGTTTCTGAATCTGTGCTTTAAAGGGAGACCCTGCTTCTCACAGACCAAGAGTTTGTTGATATTCAGGGATTGCTTTCTTGAGGGATGCATTCTGGTAAGCAAAAAAATTAGGCAAAGAGTGCAAGAAACCTGTGTTTGTGAAAGAAAAGAATAGTCATTACTCAAGTGCAAGCAGAAATACACAGGAGATGGAAACAGGGTCAGGCCACTTGGAATTTATATAGAGAGGTTGTCAGAGTAAGTAGAAATGAGACAAGGAAGGCCAAGGTCCATCTGGAATTAAATCTGGCCAAGGGTGTCAAGGACAGCAAGAAGAGCTTTTTCAAATGCATCAATAGTGAGAAAAACCAAGGATAAAATGGGCCTGTTACCAAATGGAGGGGGACCCTGGTTACAGAGCAGGCAGAGATACTGAACACCTTCTCTGCACCAGTCTTCACTGACAAGATCAGCCCTCTGGAATCTCTGACCCAGAGAGCAGAGTTAGTGGAATGCTGGAAGGAAGACTTTTCTTTGGTCAAGGAGGATTGGGTTAGAGAGCAGCAAGGCTGGCTTGACATTCACAAATCCATGGGCCCTGGTGGGATGCATCCAGGAGTGCTCAGAGAGCTGGAGGGTACCATAGCCAGGCTGCTCATGATCATCCTTGGAAAGCTGTGGGGATCAGGAAAGGTGTCTGAGCACTGCAAGAAACCAATGCCATGCCCAACCTTCAGAAAGGGCAAGGAGGACCCGTGGAGCTACTGGCCAGCTAGCCTTACCTCAGTCCCTGGAAAAGTGATGGAGAGATGTGATGGCAAGATCGTGATCAGGAGAAGACAGCATGGATTCACTTAGGCTAAATCGTGCTTATCCAACCTGATTGCCTTTTACAATGAAACAGCTACCTGGGTGGATGAGGGGAGAGCTGTGGATACTGTCCAACTTGGTGGTGTCCCCCAAGGGTCAATACTGGACCCAGTATTGTTTAACTTAATACCCCAATGACTTCATGAATGGGTGGAAGAGCCTCCTCAGCAAGTTCCCTGCAGGCACAAAGCTGGGATGATGCTGCCCTTCAGAAGGACACAGGGACCTTCTGGAATGCAACAAAGGCAAGTGCAGGGTCCGACATGTGGGGAGGAATAACCCCCTGGTCCAGCACAGGCTGGGGCTGATGTGCTGGGGAACAGCTCTGTGGAGAAGGACCTGGGGATGCTGCTGGTGGCCAACAAACTGTCCATGACCAGCAGTGCCCTTGTGACCAAGAAGACCAATGATACCCTAGGGGCATTAGGAACAGCATTGCCAGCAGGTTGAGGGAGGTGATCCTGCCCCTGGTGAGGCAATCTAAAGTGCTGTGTCTAATTCTGGGCTCCTTAGTATGAAAGAGACATGGAACTCCTGGAATGGATCCAGAGGCAGGCAACAGAGAACTACTGGGAGAGTGCACCATCTCCCCTAGGAAAGGCTGAGGGAGATGGGGCTGTCCATCCTTAAGAAGAGAGGAGTGAAAAGAGACCTCATCAGTGTCTTAATAAGTACCTGAAGGGAGGGTCTCCAGGAAGGAGCCTGACCCTTCTCAGTGGTGCCAACAAACAGGTCATAGAGCAGCAAGCAGAAACTGATGCACAGGAATTTTCAACTGAACATGAAGAACTTGACTGTATGAGTGACTGCATTAAAACAGTTTGCCCAGAGAAGTTATAGTGTCTCCCTCACTAGAAATACTCAAGAACTGTCTGGAAACAATCCTGTGCTGTGGTCTCTAGGGCAGAGCTGCTTGAGCAGGAACATTGGACAAAATTATTCACTGTGGTACCATTCAACCTTTACCCATTCTTTGATTGTGTTTCTATGCAAATATCTTCATTCACACTCTGAAAGTGAATAATGCATTTTTTCTGTGAATTTGCATTTCTTACGAACTCCAGGAATTTAGAAATACCAGCAATTGTGAATAAAGTAGATCTATTTTTATTAAAAGAAATAGAAATTGGATGTCTCATTCAAGACTTTTAAACTGTTTTATATAGAATATGTCATTATCTGTCCTAGCTTCAGTATGAATGAGCATCAGGATGTGGTTTTTCAGTGTATATACGTATTACTGCTATTTGTCTCTGTTCAGGAATTCAGAGTAAGGTGAGGGCCAGCTTTTGCATCCTTTTACCCCTGACAAGAAAATAGAACAATGCATAGAATGCAAAAAGAGTTACAGTCTTGTCTCTGAATGTTCTTTCATCACATGTTATTGTCCTTGAACATCTATTCTGTGTAATCACTGGAAGACTTCTTAGGATACTGAGGGGTAGCTGAGCAGTCCTGCTTCCCTAATTCAAATGAGCTGCTCTGCTCTCAGTGCAAACCTTGCTTACACTGCACGGGGATAACTTGATATTGTCCTTGTGTCTGTCCTGGGAGAAGTCCAGGTGATTTCTCTGAGAAGTCTTGTAGCACTCTTAGTCTTTTTTTTCAGCCCTGTGTTGATGGGATTGTGAAAGTTATTGCATGTTTAAGCCAAGAGCAACGTTAAGGAATACCTATGGGTTATGCCACTTATAGAACATTATGGTTTGTCTTCTCTGGGACTTCTGGGCTTTTGTTCTATTTGTAGGCTTGATGTCTGTTTGGAATCACTTGTGATGCTGTGAGGGCAATAATGCAGGAGGCACAAACCCATTATGTAACATGGTTTTATGAGTCATAGAGTATTAGGGTTGGAAGGGACCTTAAAGATCATCTACTTCCAACCTGCCACTGCAAGGGCAGGGACACTTCCTGTGCCAGTGCCTCGCCATCCCCACAGTAAAGAATTTCTCACTGATACCTAAGCCTAATTTCCCTTTTCAATTTGTGTCCATTACTTTGTGTCCTGTCAGTAGAGTTCCTGACGGAGAGTCCTTCTCTGGCTTCCCTGCAGACCCTCTTCAGATACTGGAATGTTGATGTGAGGTCTCCACAGCCTTCCCTTCTCCATGCTGAACAGCCCCAACCTAACTCCTTACTGGGGCTCTTGTCTTACAAGGACGTGTTGTAGCTTCACCATAAGCTGCACATATATTCCTTTCCTGCTGCTTCTAAATCAGGTGGTGTTTTCTTGCTCTCAGTAATATCATTTGGCTTTGTAATTGACCTGCTGCAAGGCTAAAGCTGCGACTCTGTGGAAACTGTGTGTATCTCTTGCTCTTGCTTAATGCATCTAGACAAAATAGGAAATAACACCCTGTCTAAGGAGTTGTGTATTGCTGCTCTTGAGCATCAAGCTTCTGCTTGTGGACTTAGCTGAACCCAGAGGTGACATCTAGAAGACATTTCTCACAGCTTTCATCTGAGCACTGCAGTGCTGCTGTTTGCCAGTGAAGACTCCTGGGGAGGTAATGAAGGACTGTTAGAAGCATTAAGTGCTCTGTGGGAAAACAGCAATACCTCGTGTGCTGATGAACATGTAAGCTAGAAGATCAAGCCTTTGCTTCCCCTGTGTTTTAAAGGAGGGCATGAGCAGGGAATCCCTGAGAAGTTCAGCATCATGAAGGAAAAAATTCCAGTCATTTCCTAATCACTTTGGATGGTGTTTGTTTCACATTTTTGATTTATAAAGATGGCAAGACTATTTTAAGGACACAATTTCTAAACTAAAAATATTCTTCGTAAGTAAGAATTTTTGTCTTAAATTCAATTTTCTGTAATTGCTGCCTTCTGGTATGGATAGAGGGAGAGTAAAGTGACAGCTGTAGGAATTTTTGTGGAAGTGACATTTCAAGTGAATTTTGCCTATGAGGATGGCTAACAGCTTAGCCTCATGCATTGCTTGACAGATAATGGGACTGTCACAAAATTCATATCTACTGCCATTTGTTTTCATTGTTTAATGTGCATGATCACTGGAGCTCATAATTAGAAAATAAGTTCCTTTTAGGAATATGCCTTATAAAGCAGAACTCAGAATTAGTATAATTATGAATACCACCATGTGTATGATTCCAACAAATAAGAGCACCTAGCCATTGTTTGCTTTTCTCCTTTGCAATCACCATATTATTCCCCTTGTGGCCCTTAAATGTTGGCCTGATTTTGACTTCTGTAGGTAATTGTCTAATACAATTCTTTTGGAAGGGAAGCTAACCTGCAAGTTAATTTTGCCCTCTGAAGTGTTCAGCTTCTTAGGCAGATGTATATTTAAAGGCTTGGGTTCTTGCTGTAATGATTTAACCACTGGGGAATATTGTACTCACAAAAGTGAACATGTTCACTCGTTCACTCATTCTGATTAATCTCCTGTGGAAAGATGAATTTCAAGATGCAGTGTTCTTGTGGCTTTTGTCCATCCTCTTTTGTTTAACATGTCACAGTTCTGATTTGTGCTTTGGTTTGTGTTTGTTAGGCCAGACCCCTTGGTAGACTGATCTGTGCATGACTCTGTTAGCTCACTGGTTTTGTCTGTGTGTTTTGACTGCAGGAAATTCTCTTGGTACGTGCATTCAAATCTACTGTCTGTCTTGCAATTACTGTGTTGGCTCTTTTGATGAGAACCAAAGGTGTCCCATGGGGGAAGTGTTGGCAGAGGGCAGCTTTGGATGCCTGCAGCAAGGCTGTTTGTAGCCTAATTCCCCTCATTTCCATTTGATGGCACAGTACCAGGCTTGTTCTAAGACTTTGATGGTCAATTAATTTGTTCCTTTCTGTTCTTCAATTGGAAGCTAATTGAGTAATTGTGAAGGGTGCCAGATTAAACTCTGCTTTTGCTTGGAGTGCCAATGAAAATACCTTTCCCTCACCTATTTCCTTGGGAAACTACACTTTTAAAAATGAGCTTCCATGATCATGCAAGATTCATGGGACACATGGGAGTACAGACTGTTATCCTTTGCTTTGGTGAAATGGAGGATTATGGTTTGGATTTGGTGTTTTGGGATGAGAAGAGGCTGATGATAAACTGCAGGGTACGTGACTGTGGAATAGGGATGCAGTCCTGGAAAGGGAAATGCAGCCTTGTGAGCAGGCAGTGGGGTGTTGTAGTCTGCCCTCCCCATGTTCCCCCTTGCATCACAGAGGGGAATGATCCTGAAGGGAGGGAAGGAAGATGGTCAGGCTTTACAAATCCAGTAAGTTTTCAAGAAAAATCTTCTACTTCATTAAATGTGCAATGGTTTTTCTTCTTTGCAGTATGTGACATCCCATTTCCTGACCTCCTTCTCACCACCATGGTTACATTAATCTTTTTGCTGAGAAGTTCCAGCTGTTGGTTGAGTTTGTTTTGTTTCCCTCCCATTTAATGTAAAATTTTTCCTTATCTGATGTTTTATTGCTATTACTTTAGGAATTGCTTGAAAAATATCTTGTTCACTTAAAGTACCTGCTCTTGGTCAGGATTAAATGAGCAAGGTGGAATAAAGAGGATGCATGTTCCTCTTTGCTTTCTGAAAAGCACTTTGGGACTTTGTCACTCTGCCATCAATAAATGAATTCTGTATTAGTTGTCCAAAGATACTCATTGAAATCTTTCTGCACCAAGGTATTTTATCAATTTCTGGGCTCATTTTTCTTTTGCTTGTGAGTCCTTTTTACAATTTTGTAAAAGAAAACGTAGTAGGGGAACCTGAGAACTTTGAGAAGAGGCAAGATGTTAGCTTTGAGGATAGCTGTGTGTTACTGCTGACTTATGAACTTGCAGTTCCCCTTCAGATTTTCCATGGGGAGGATGTGTATTTCCTCATTCCTGCTAATTGCAGACTCATTTCTAGGCCCTTTTCTGGGGAGTTCTGTTCTGGGGAAGATCCTGATTTTAACAAAACAGGAACACACAAGCAGCCTCACAAGGGAGAGCAGGAGTGAGGTGCAGGAAAGGAAGGAAGGGTCTCTGCTTTGGAGAGAGGTGGCTTACACTGGTGCCTGGAATGTGCCACAGCCATGTCTTCAGTAGAATGTGCCTCTCAGGAGAGGAGGTGGTAGCAGAGTGCTAGCTATGGTGTCTTTCCCATAGGATTGTCTGCAGGGAATTCTCAAACGAGGGTTGCTTCTCTTAGCTTTGAGGTTGTCTGCAGGTGACAAGGAAATAAACAAAGGCAGTGCTTTTTGTTTTCATAGTTAGAGGAGGTTGAGAAGCAGAAGCTGCTGTGGAGGTATTGCAACATGACTTGGAGAAAGGAGGTGCCAGGGGAGTTTGTAGTATCTATTTTCCTGTGTTTCAGAGGTGATGTTTCCTGGGCTACCTGCTGGGTAACTGGTATGGGATGGCACAAGAGTAGAAGAGAGAAAGTCCTGTGGAAGCACTGCCAGCTGGTTTCAAGCACAGCAAGCAAGCAGTGATTCAGGAACAGCCCTTCTGTCTTAACCATGCATTTCTCCTGAATTCTTGTGTTGCAATGCTGATGCCATTGGTAGGTTCCTAATTCATGTGATGTTCTACTGAGCAACACAAGAGGTGACAAATGCAGTAGTAGGAGTTTTGGCCAGTGCTTGTTGCAGTGATTAACATGGCCTTGCAAGCTCATGAACTGCTGGCAGGTTTGGCTGTGTAGTAGCTGCACTGGCTGAGTCTGTGGCCATGCAGGGTTGCACAGCCCAGTGCAGGGAGTAGGACTGCAGTGCTGTGACTGAGGAGAGCCTGCTCCTGTCTTGTCTTGTTTTACCTTTGGGCAGTCATGGCTCTGCTGAGGTCAAAGATGGACAGCTGACTGGCTGTTTTCTATAGAACTGTTGTCCTGTTAGTTTTCTGGGTGTCCCCAGGGCAGACAGGGTGTGAGATGTGCCCTCAGACTGCTTATTCTTGGGAGGCAGCTGGCCTGGTGTCAGGTGTTAATAACTGTGGCAAAACCTGAGAGGAAGAAGAACCTGGTGGTTGATGTATGAAAAGTTCTCCCTTGGAAGGGAGATGTGAACTGCCAAGTGGAGCCTATGTGCTCCATACCTGACTTATCACTAATACAGCAGGCAGAATAACGAAACTGTAAGGGTATTTCAGTGCACTAGTTAGAATATGAAGCAAGAGCTGATGAAATCTAGTAAATAAAGCATCTTTGATCCATTAAAGCCTTTGCCTTCACTGAAAATATTAATATTCTTAAGTTCTTTGTTGGATCAGGGTAATATCCTCTAAATAACCTGGCTGATAGAACAAAGGAAGAGAATTTTTGGAAAGTATAAGCAATCAGCAGTAATAGGAATTTTTTTTTTTTTTTTTTTTTCATTTTGCTTCTGAGGTTAAAATAACAGGAACCAGATGTAAAGTAGCAGATATGTTTAGGACTTGAATTCACTTTGTCAATTACCATGCCATGTCTCTGAGAGAACGGGAGGCAGAAAGAGCTGTGTGCTCTGCCAAATGGGCAAGAATTTGAAATTCTCTTCTGTTTCTCACTTTTGAGAAGCTGAATCAAAAATACCTGTTGCTTGCGCAAGTATCTCTGGCTCATCGACTTGAAGATCCTTTCCCAAAGGAGGAGGAGTGCTCACAGTTATTCTCATTAGATTGTGTGCAGTGCTTGTTACCTACAAGTAATTGAAGTTCTATAAATGTTCTATAAAGCAGAACTTTAGAAAACCCATTATTTTCAACAGAAACCTTAAACAAAAACTGTATTAGGCCACTATTGTATTAGTGATGCTATAATTAATTTGCTATTTCCTGCCTCTTACTTAGAAGTTGGAAGGTCAGCCAAAATAGGTTTGGAAGATGAACAAAAGAGTTTAGTTTGCCAAAAGACACAACCTCTTTTGGGGCAAAGAATGAACCATCACCTTCTGGTCTTTCTCTTGAAAAACACTTCCTTCTCATTGCTATAGGTATCACTCAAACTACTTTGCTGCCTCCTTCTGTTTTGCAAGAGGCTGAGTTTGGAAATGATGACACTTAATAAATGATAGCAGGCTGAAAAGGAGGGATATTGATGGAATTGTGCCTGTCAGTGGGATGTTGTGAGGGTGTCTCTTTTATGACTATTTATCTAAATTTTTAGGGGATATCCCAAGAAAAGGATGATAAATGTACCTTATACAAATGGATTTTTTCCATTAAAGATCCATGATGCCTGTCATTATTTGTATACCACAGCAAACTAGAGGTCAGAAAGGTACCAACAGTGTAACTTTGGGGTGTTGTTTTGTTTTGAAATCTGCTCCCTTCCTTGGGAACCTCTGAGTTCTGATTAGACTGCGACTTGCATGAAATGTCAGTGCTGCCAGGTGGAGTGGAGAAAGAGATGATGTGAGAACTGAATTCCTTTCCTAAGGGAAAGAAAGGGTGTCTTTCTGAATCCTTTGAGCTGGAAGGCAGGTGCTGTGGAGGAACTCCTTGCATTGGATAAGTTTGTGTTGTCTCTGCACAGAGCCCTTCCAATCCTCTGTGTATGTGTTTGTGTGAGGTGACTCTCAGGGGACCTCAATGTTGCGGTTACCATGGGAGCCAATTCAAAGAGGATTGTCATGCCATCAGAACTAAAAGATATGTGTAAATCTGTGCTAGCTTTTTGCAGATGTTTGGGATTTTGAATATTTCTTGCAAGAATAGTATTTCTATTATTTACATAGGGATATTACTTCTTTGCGTGTTAAGCATTTCTGAAATCAGCCTAGCTCTGTGATAGACAGGACAGATAAAAAGAAAATCCAAAGTGAGTACAGTAGAAGAATTTTAACTCGAGATAGATGCTTCCCCTGGGAATTGTCTGCTTGATTGTACTGTTTCTGAGTTACTTCTATCCTATTCCTATAATGCACTCATCAAAATCTAAGCAGAATCTTTTTTCCTTGCATATCTTCACCCTTTCCACTGTCCTGCTCGTGTTGGCTGACACTTTCACCTGCCACAGTTCTCAAGAAAAATCTCTGCTGAGACTTGGAGGTACTCATTCTAGAGAAGGCCACTGTGATAAGCACATGTTATATGCACCTTGGACTTGTTTTTCTATCCATGGAAATCAAATGGTTATTCATGCAGGACCCCTACAGTTTAAAACATCTGCTTGTCACCAGAACTTGGCGCAGTGACTTTGGACTGTAACAGCTTGGGGGCTGAGCTCTGGACCTCCAGCATCTCTAGGTTTCTGTCTGACAGTGCTTCTAGCACTCACAGCATCTCAGGCCACCAACATAGCAGAGATGGCAGATGTGCTTCTCTGGAAACTTTTTTGTGTGAAGTGATATCAAATCTCTAGATTTTAATTGCTAATTTATTTTAGAACAGTTTGTCTCTGACCTACATGTGAAACTCAAATGTGACTTTCTGGCTCTTGGAAGACTTTTTATTGTTGAAAATCTGGAATAGTATTAGGACTACAGGGATGCTGTTGTCTCTTTTCTTGTAACTTTTTTTTTCCTGCTGGTAGTGTGCACTCTTAATTCTTTATGGAGAAGAAAGCTGCACAAACAGAGAGTTAGGAACCTGTTTTATCAGTTCTGTTTGTCAGTCCACTTGGGAATTAGAGGAGAGCTCTTTTTGAGCAGAACAGATTACGTTTTTTTAATGTCCTCTCTGTAGGATTCTTTTTTTAATTGTTCTTGAGGTTTTTTTTTCTTTCTCCAATACAGAAAAAATTTGGTCTGAAAAGAATTTTTAGTATTGAGGGCTGTAGATTTTGCTGAATTCTCAATAAAGAATAGCAAAACCCTCCATCACCTCTGGAGACCATTCTTGTCCTATGCAGAAGTTCTGCATTGAAAAATCTAATTCTTTGTTCCAGTGTTACTGGAATTGTTTAATTTGGTTTTGCTCATTTCTGTGGAGGAAGTGTTTTCTGTGCATCAAGTGCACAAGTTATTAAGAAAACTTTACTGTATCATTCCCTAGACATATGGCATTCTCATAATAATGTTACTATCCAGGTAATTTCATTCAGATTTTATTAAATACTCTAGGCAGGCCTGTTTCAGGAGCTGGATGTAATGACAAAGATGTGTACACCTCCTTGGTGAGGAAGCCAAATTACAGTAAGTAGTAGGGTATTGCTGAGGAACTGGAAAAGTTGTTCAAGAAGAATATAAGCTTTTGTTGCAGGTGACATGAAAATGAGGGAGTCTGCAAAGCAGAGGGGAAACAAAGGCTGATACCCTGTACTGGATAATAAACTGATAGTTCCTCTCATGCAGGGATTCCAAAATTCTTCACAAGCATCAGTGAATGATCTGGTTGTACAGTCATGGTGTAATTCAGCACTTGTATGTGTTGTAAAAACTTCCTAGGACGTTTATGGTAGGACAGCTGTTGATGAACATGCCCAGAGAAGTGGTAGTGCCTCCATTCCTAGAGGCCTTTTCAGAATTTTTAGATGTGGCAGTGCTGAGTTAATGGTTGGACTTGATGATCTTAGGTCTTTTCCAGCCTAAAATGTTCTGTGATTTGGCATTTACTTCAGTAGAATATTGTTGAAAATGGATAAAGACATTCTTTGCAGAAGAGACTGTTTTAATGGAAGGGAGAGGAAGATATTATTCTAGTCTGTGAAATGAACTTTTATTGAACATGATGTGCCTGAGCAGCTTTCATCCAGGGCCCATGATTTCAGCTCCCAGCAGAAGCTGTTTGTACCTGTTTAAAGGCTGTTCTCTCCAAACAATGCATACTGCTGTGCATATGGTTCTCCCTCAGGGAAGGGGAATAAACTGAGCATTGGATATTAGCTGCAGCACTTGGTGCACTGCTGGGAGGCACTGGGATACCACAGCAGCACAGGCAGTGTCAGAAGCACTGCAGCACAGTACAGAGGCTTCTGTGCCAGCAGAGTGTTTGATGTTCTCCACAGTATTTCTCTGGAGCACTGCTATGGATGAGCACCTGAGCCAAAAGCATTTCTGCTCCACACCCCCCAGCTACTCTGTAAATACAGCAAGAGCACCTTGTGGCTCCAAATGCCAAAAAGCAGAGAGGTAGCTCTTTTTAAGATTGAGGCAAGCTATCTCTGCCAGGAAAACTCACCTCAGCAAAGCTGGCAAACTTCTGCTTTTCTTTTGCTGTTTGCTGCTCAAAGCAAGCTTGACTTCCTGAGCTAATACAATACAATTTCTTCATTGGTTTTTGCAGACAGGATTTCTACAAAACTCATGTTAGGATTTGTCACTGCTTTCCTTGGGGCATGATTCACTGTGGCTATCTGGAGGGAGCCTGAATGCTGTTGCAGCATCCTTCTGTAGATGCTGGCAGTGCTGTATAAGCACTTTATGGAGCCTTACAGGCAAGGGAGAAAAATGGTTTGCTTTTTTTATCAACTGTGTATCTGTGGAGGTAAAAAAGGCTGCCTCCATAGTGCTGATAGAGTAGACCATAGCAAGGGTTTGGGGTTTGCAGTGGCAAAGGCTGCCAGCTGAAGAATGATTGTTGATACTGCAAGGGGGCTGGTGTTAGAGTATCTGCCTTATAGACTAGATTTTTGGTCACTATTTCTGCTGGAAAATTCAAAAGCTTACTCTAAAGTCAGCTGGAGTTACAAGTTACATAGGTTTTAGAGAACAGGAAAGATGTTAAGACTGGGTTTTCAATTTCTCCCCCTCCCAATAACAAAGCTGCTCTGTCCAATGTGGGCTTTTAATTTTCAAATTCATTTCTAAAAGCATTTCCCAATAGAGAATTTCTATTCCTAGCCATGAAAGACTGAGCTTTAGAAGTACTGTTTTCATTTAAGAAATTTGATCTGTAAAAATGCTACCTCTGCATGGGCACTGTATGTTAGCACTTTGGGCACGTTCCTGTGCTGATTTCTTGTCAAAGATAGCATTTTCCTTATGTCTTGTTCAAAGAGCCTTCTTCTTATTTTTGAGGCCTGAAGCCAGCACTGTTGTAAAATATTATAATGTCTTCAAACTGACAATTACCTGGAGATATTTTTTCTTGGATAAATTTCTCTGCTGTGACTTTCTTGTCCTGTGTGCAGAAAAGGCAGCAGTTAAATTCTTACCTGCTTTCTGTTTTATTTAACCCTGTTTTATGGAAACCCTCCTTCAAGGATCACAGTCATGCATTTGAATTGGGACATCTGATCTTAGCTGTGCTGGAAGGGCAACATAAAAATGACAGAAACAAGACAAAGTGTAGTGTGAACAAGCTCCAGTAGCTTAGTTTTGAAAAGCTTTGTTCAAGGTATCACATAAATATGACACTAGATAGTTTTATACTTTAAAAAATAAAGAGAGAATTATGTAGGTAATCTTTGCAACCTAGTAAAAGTATCATAGTACACAGAAATTGAAGTGTTACAGCTTTCTATGATCTAAATTGGCATCTAATCTTAGTCAGTAGGTGAAACAACATTTGAGCATTTTGTTTATAGTGATTGCTTTTTTTATCACTTAAGAACAAAGTGGTGTTTTGAAAACCTTCATAATGTGAATCTGGCAAATAAGGCAATTCAGGTAATAAGTAAACTCTCTGAAGATCAAGGAGACTCAATGCTTTAAATTGTATTTCTAATTGGCCCTGATCTTTAGTTTAATGTTCTGGCTCTAAGTCTGAAAACTGCTTGGGGGGAGGAGTTACTTTGGGGGGAAGACCAAAATAGTTTTCTGTTTAGAACCTAAACCTGTGTTTTGCCTGTTATCTGATATATATATATATTTTTTTTTTTTAATCAAGAAGTTTATTTTCCTTAAAAGGTGACGCTTGACTTAACAGGGACTGTGGTATCTGTGGAGCAGTTTCTTTTCTCATCAGCATAAAATTTTCAACTTAATTCTGTGTAACTAAAGCTGTCTAAGAATCTAAGTAGACATCTAAATAGTCATTTGGGGCTTTCTTCTGCAGGTGACAGGGAAAACAAAAGGGAGATTCATCCCACCTCAAATGGGGCTATTGAGGAGTAGATTAGAGCAGGTACTGAGTGTGGAGCTGCAGGTTGTGCCTTGGCTGGGGCACATGGTGGGATCCCCAGGAAAGGGACCATGACAGTGCATGACAGTGTGACCTGTGGCCAGGTGACTGGACCCAGCAGGGTGACACCCTTACAGTCTGTGGGCTCAACAGCTGGGTGTGTAGGGTGTCAGGAGGGGCTCACTTGAGCTGCCTGCTGTGGAGGCACTTTGGTCCCAGCAGTGAAATCTGGGTTTGGTGGGAACGTGAGTGCCAGGGTGGCACCTGGCTGGTCAGACAGGGCAGTTTCTCCAACAGGCTATACTGGAGTTACTGCTTCTTTCCTTTGGCTGTACAGGGAACCCAGATATCCCTCTGAGACTGACTGTAGTAAGTGCTCAAGTTGTGTCAAGGTGTTTGTGCAGTTTGAATCCCAAGCGTCATCCACAGAGCAAGAACCTTTTGGGTTCCAGCTGACATTGCTCCTGGCAGCTTGCCATTCATTTGGAAGGTCAGCCATGAGAGTGAGTGCTTATCTAGCAGTTCTACCATTCTTCATCAATGTGGGTACATTCTTACTTCTTGTATCCTGGAGCTGGTTAAAGAGTGCACAATGGGCCCTGCTATAAAGACTAGCAAATTCAGTAGTGTTTTTTTAGCCTCTCATGTGTGTTTTTTTTCCCCCCCTCCATACTCTTCCATTTCTTCTTTTATTTGCCTCCAACTATTTATTTTAAAATGAATGTACATTTAAAAATTAATTAAAAAATTCCAAAACTGGTAGATACATAAAATCAAAAGTCAGTCTCATGCAGCTCAGTGCTGAGCTGCAGACTCAGTGTTTGACTTTGATAAAGCCAGATGGTCTGTGGTATCTCCTACCTGTCAGTGAAAGACAGACAGCTACCTCCAAGGGGCTTCTGAAGGTAAGAGAGTCAGGATTTTAAATTCATGTACCAAGTGCTCATAGCAGGATGGAGAAAGGAGAAGATATTGTGTGTTCCTGTGTGACCGAAATGTCCAGTGAAGAGTAAGTCCTGCTGTCTTTTTTCCTCTCCCACTTCATTGCTTTAGATTTGAAGATTGTGCTGAAATTTAACTGACAAATTACAACTTTGAATAGAGACGAAAACTCCCTTGTTTTGCTTTTTCTGTTTAAATTTCAGAAAACATCATGGTATCATAGGCTACTAAGATGACAAAAGAAAGGTCAGTAGGAGAGTGACTTTTCTCTGGGCAGATTTCCTGACCCAAGACAAAGGCAACAAAGAGAAGAAAGGAAGACTGGACACTTACCATTTGGTCTTCACAAATGGGTTGCTCTGAAGAATCATAGAAACATTCCAGCTAAGGACTGGGATCCTGTACTAAGCCTGGAGTCACAGTGAGAAAAGATTGCTTTTGGGGCTGTTATATCATCCTTGCTCTTCTGGGTGCTGGCAGGGCAAAATCCCTTGATGGTGGCCACAGCAACCTGATCTTTGCTCTGGGATGACTAACAAATGTGATCTCTTTTCTATAAGAAAAGTGTGTCTTTCTCTTTTGGGTTTTTGATGGATTAATTGAATTTCTACAGAGCCTTTCCACCCTCACCTGTGATTGTCCAAGCCAATCACTTGCTCATTCATGTAGCTACAGAGCAAACTCTGCTTCAGTTGTGGATAGGTTCTGCTGGACCTGTGCTTGATTACTAGCTCTGTTTACCACAAGGGAGCAGTTATTAATGTGCTCTCATTTTTAAGCCTGTTATAACTCCTTCAGTTTGATTAATTTCATTGTGGAGCTCTTCACTCTTTTAGCCTGTGCAAGATGTAATTCTGATTGTAGAAGTGCTTCCGTTCTTTCCCTCCCAGCTGAAGGAGGAGGCAAAAGGGCTATTGATTTTTATATAAAGATGAGTTTAATGAGACCTAGGGGTTGGGCTTGATCCAAGGCTTACTGGAGTCGGTGGCCATCAGTCATTAGATTTCAGTGGATTTCAGGCACTGCTATCTGACTTACTGCCATGATGTTCAGCTGCCTGTGTAGCAGGGGTTTTGTGGGTCTTCATAAATCGTTCAAAAGCAGCAAACTATCATAGTGGGGGAGGGCAGGCACGCTGACCAGACACCTAACAGCTTTCTCTTCTATTCTTGTGATCCATTTTCTCTTATTTCTGTACATTTCAACCTTGAATGTGTGGTCGTGGCGCATGTGATAGCAATTTGTAATGAAGCCCACAAGCCCAGATAATACAGCAGAGCTCTAACAAGGAGCTTTTAGAAAGAAAAGATTATCTTCAACTCTGAGCTGAGTTGTAATTTGGTGGGTATTAATGCACAGATTTTTAAAAATGACTAGTGTAATCAGAGCTGGGAAGGGCATTAAAAACACAGGCGTGAGCTGTGAGTGATGTAACTCAGAGGTTCAGCTGTGTTAGCAGCTGGGCCAGATCTGACCTGCAGGCCAGTCATGTTCTGTTTCTTGCACACATGTGCACCTGTTGATGCTTTGCCTAGGATCTTCTGCCTTTTCCTTTGAGAAGGAAAGAGTTCTGTGATATGCACCAGAAGATGGGCCACCACACTGCCCCAAGCCAGCTTGTGGCAGCCATCCCTACAAGATCAGACCATTGTCTCAGCTATAATTCTCTCTGCAAATGATTGCAGTAGCTCAAGCTTCTTTTTTTCCCCCCCTCCCACTGCTTTTTCTCCACTGACTTTTGATTGACTGGTACTCTAGGTCAACCAAATGCCATCCATTTCCCCTGATATAAAAGTGTGTGAGCAGTGCATTGCTGTTACCTATTCAACCCTCAGGAGCTTGTTCTGTACAGAAGCAGGCTTTCTCTGTGCTTTGTTCCTGCACATGTCATTTTCCAAGCTCTTCACTATACAGTGTTAAGTAACGTATTGTCAGCTGGAACAAGTTGGTTTGGCTGTCCATTAAAAATAAGAATAAATGTATTATCACGGCAAGATGCCATTCATAGAAATGGGGAGAGGAGAAGTTTTCAATGTACCTGACTTTTGAGGAATGCAGCTCTTGCTAAGTCTTTGTAAAAGCAGATTTAAAGTAGTAAAGCTAAAGAAAATAGTGAAATGGAGTATCACTTTTTGGAGCTTTTTTTGTCAAGTACATAGAAGGATTTTTTTTTTTTTTTTTGTTTGTTTTTTGGTGGGGAAGGATCGTGAACTATTGTTTATCTGCCATTTTTACTGTTAGCAATGGAGCTGTACAAATAAAGAGAACAGAGTTCATTCACCCTGTGAGTGCTAAATGGAAGTAGGATCTATGTAATAGCTATTGTAAAATCCATGCCTTACCTTGGCTTAAAAAGCTGCTGGTCACCCTCTTAGATGTATCATTCAATTTAGTGATGCTGAGCATCTGTTTAAACAAATAGCTTTAAAACTTGTGACTAGAACTAGTGCTTTGTCCTTGACTCTTTCTTATCTGTAGCTATAACACCCAGTTAGTCCTTCTGGGCTCTTCTTTTTGTTGTCATCAGGTGCCACGTGCAGGGCTGTCAATGGACATGCAGCTGGCAGGATTTTCTGAGACTTCCCTGCCTTTCTATGGAGGTTGTCGTTACTCTTGTACCTGTTTGGTTCAGCCTTCAGTGTCACACAGCTGCCCAGAAATGCACTGGGTGTTGTGCTCATTATGGACCCATTCAATCCCCTTAGGCACACACTGACTTGTGTTTGGATGAAACACCAAAGAGAATTCCTTTCCTCATGGTAGTAAACTTAGTGAGGTGGGAATTTAAAAACCTTTGTCCTGACCGTTTCAATTATGTCTTGCAGATTTCCTGTGTGGTTCTATGTGCCCAAAAACTTTATCTTGGCATTTGTTGTTCCCAGTTTGCAGGTACAGTAACTCATGGGTCAAACTGGAGGAGGGGAGTGGTCTACCAAGGTCTTTCTCCATGTAGCTTGTGAAAGTGAGATGAACAAGGTGGTTTGAAACTTTTTGACTACCCCAGAGAACAGAGGCTTGCTTTAGTCATGCATTTTTGTGTAAAGGCTGTATGTACCTACCTCCTGTGAAGGAAAAGGAGGTAACAAGATTATAGAACTGAAGAACAGAGAAAAAAGGGGAGGGTGAATGCTGGCTCAACACTTTTTGCTTTGAGTAGAAAATCCTGACAAGGAGAAGTAGAGGACACGTGTGGTCACAGAGATTTTGTACACATTCTTGGGGATGTGTGCAATGGTTTAACATGTTGAAGACCAACACACAGTGTATGTAGAAATAGTTGTGTGTTGGTCATTTGTATGAGGCATGTCTCTCCTCAGAACTGTGTGAGTGTTTGCAAGGCTCTCTATTTTCTTGTGAATGTAAAGGGTAGCAAACCTGGACACACATTTGATTTGCTCTGGCCACTGAGCCTTTGCTGAGAACTCATGTTTCAATTGTCTGTGAGTGAGCATGGGAGGAGGCTGTAAATGCTGTTGTGATGTTGAGCTGGGGTGGATGGGAGGGAAGTCTGGGTGATTCCCAGTCTGTTCATAGCTTCCACATTACTGAAGGTGACCAGCTGCATGTCACCTGTAGAAGACTGTGCTGCTGCTATACAGTGCTGAAAACCTTCAGAGGGAGAGGGCCTGTGGCTGCTCCAGCTGCCTGAGCTGCCCAGACCTGCAGAACAGTGTCACAGGTAACTGAGGGCTTGGTGGATGCTGCTGGAATCATGAAACTTCCAGCCTTTTGCGATCTTTTACAAGGTGTTGGAGTGTAAGTTCATTCTGCTTGTAGGATTTCCCTGCTTCCCAAACATGACTCCTCCTGACTCCCCCCAACCCATCAACAGTACCAAGGGCAGAGCTCCTTGGTAGTGCTCAGTTCTGTGTGTACACTGATCCTTTGTCCAGATCCTGGCCTTGGATTGTAGTGGTTATGGGATGAAGGAGGTGATGTTGGGGTAGAAGCACCTGTTAGCTGCAGCTTGTTTTTTTTCAAGGTGTATGCTGGGTGTCTTATTGAGAAAGTCTGTCCATACTCTTCCCACTGCTGTGCAAAGCTTTCCTGATGCCTGCTGGGAGCAGGGACAACTGTGTGTGTTTTACTGTGTTTTGGGTTCACAAGTGCTGTGTGGGTGGTGGAAAAATGGCAGAGATGCACATGTGCTTTTCTAGAGCTTGCACTGTTAGTAACTGTGTACTTAATACTGATCTCCCAATTTATACCCCATTATGGATTTATTTACTAAATGCACTTGTGGTAAGAGGCCTCCTACCCCTCGTGCTTTTGATATTTTTTGCAGAGTTAGTAAAGTAGCGATAAATTGGCGTCTGGAGGCACGTGGGTGGTGGTGGCATAGTAGAGCTGAAGCCCTTTCTTAATGGACTTGTGCTCTTTCTGCAAACAGAATTGGCACACATGACAGTGCTGCTGCTGTGCTTTCTTTTGGCCTAGTTTCTGGGTGCTTTTGCCCATACAAATTTCTGAAAATTGATTCTTGCAGGGCTTCCACAAGCTGTGCTGTGAGCTGTCGCAGAGCATTTTGCTCATTTGTTCTAGGTGACTTTCCCAGGGTCAAGGTGAGTCGATAGCTGAGCCCTGAATAGAACTGAGAATTCCAGATTCCTGCTTGTTTGACCTGTGGAAGCTGCTTTGAGAGATTGCTTTTTCAGGTAGTGGAACACTTGGTATTTTGGGTACATTTAGAAAACTTCCCCCTGTGGCTTGTGGTACTAGCATGTAGATTGTTTTTTCTTTAGGGTAAGAAAGAGAGGTGGAAGGAGGATGTGTAATAGCACTGGCTGAGGTTTTTTGGGGGTTTTCCTTCCTCCAATTATTATTTACCATATGAATAGCCCTTCTTCCTAAGAACAGTATTATGCTTTCAAAGCCTTATAATCTTGACATACATTAAAATACCCAATGCTAGGAAATCTTCCTCCTTCCTTCCTCTCCAACAATCACCACATACATCTCTTTCCTTGCCAGTGGAGGCTCAGCATTGAACAGTGGTTATCAAGGCTATTATTATAATCTGAAAAGTATGAATTGAGAAGTTGAACTAGATAACTGTGTAGTGTATTTTCTAGGTTATTCGTAACTTGAGAACAAGATTTGTGCTTTATTAGTTTTCTGTCTTTTGTGCCCTGATATTAACCAGATGAGAATATTAACAAAAGCATATAAAAGAAATAATTTTTAAAAAAATAATTTAATAAGCAGAATATCAGATGCAATTTTATAACTAAATGTGGGGTGGAAATTAGAAGTCTGGAAACCATACTTCAGCACAATGTCAGGCTATGACCTTAACAAGATACTGTCAAAGTGAAAGGTGGTGTATTGAGAGTCTGTCCCCAAGGACTCATATCTTTGGGAGAATTTGAACTCATTAGTACTTAAAGGCTGCCTTTCTGGTATTTGAAAATATTTTTAGAGCTATTCTATTGTTTTCTTTTATTTTTTTCTCTCTTCATACAATAAGTTTGGCTGCATAACATTCTCTGTGCTTCCACCATCTACGGTGTGCTTCCCTCTTCTCCTCCCATTACTATTTCATAGCTTTTTCTGCACTTCACAATGATACTACTTTTCCAGTAATGATGTAACTCTTAGATTAAAAAAATCCCCCCCCCAAAAAAACAGAAAACAAAAAAACTTTCTGAAACATCTCAAGAATTTATTTCATTTGTGTATAGAAAGACGAGTGATTAAATGTGTATGTTTGAAGGGAGAATTAAATGTCTCTTACTGGTTTGGAGTTTAATTGGAGTTCTGTGATAGATATTGAGTTTTACTGATGTCTTTGAGTATGTATATAAGGGAGAAAATGTTGCCTTTTATATTAAGGGCAGATGTACTTGAAGAAAATGAAGACTTTGGTCAAAGTTCCGGTTTCTGGGATTTCCTTATAATTGTACATTTAAAGGAGCTGCATGCACTACCCATGTAAAGTCACATGATTTAACATGCAGCTTTGTACAGTTTGTTCCTTTTCCTCTGCATGTTTTATTAACAAACAAGAGAACTGATCTTATGCCAAATGCCAGTGGTTGGCAACCCCTCTAAAATCAAATTGTCTTCTTGCAGCTCATTGGGAAGCATTTGCTATTAGTGAAGCAGAACTCTCAAGGGAGTAATATTAGCATTCCCAATGAGCAGTAGAGAAGTATGGAAGTGTATGTTATAAACATCAGGGATTATATTGTTTTCTCTTCTGTGTCTAGGATTGATGTGGCTTTATTCCAGTTGACATATTTAAGAGGTTTTTTTGACCCAAGATGAAAATGAGGGGTCAATTGTTTAAATGGTGTAAACACCCAGAGCTCCAGAGAAGACAGACACTCCTGGTTTAGCCAAGCAGATAACTGCAATATTTTTTAAGTGTTTGTATTGCCCTATTGGCTCAAATGAGTGTGCTTCAATATTTTGTTTTTGTATGGAGGATCTGGCACTGCAAATTCAATTTAGATTGTAATGGGAGCATGGCTAGAGCTGCATAAAGGACATCTGTCTCCACATTAGAGTGGTCATCTATGGCAAAGATTTTGACATGAATTCTTACCTTGAAATGAACATTCTGATGACTGGCCATGAGTTTGTTTTTTTTTTTTTTTTTTTTTTCTCCTGTTTCCTCTGGCTGCCAAGTATAGAGTTGTTTATGCCAAATAGCTCATTTTCTCTGGGAGCAATTGTGAACCTTGCTCCAAACTGCCCACTTGCTAATGTGCTCTTCTAAATTGGGTTCAGATCCCTGCTCTGTGGTGACATGGGAAGGACTTGACCTAGGTGTTATGACTCTTTTGGCTGTGGGAGAAGAATCAGCTTCATCTCACTCTTAGGGACACTTAAGAATCAAACAATGAGTCACAACAGGGATATAGAGAGAGGGTCTATTGCCCAGGGGTTGTTTTTTTCCTAAGCCAACAAAGTCTGACAAATTTAACCGAAATGTACCAATAGCTTTGGATTAGTCAGGTATTCTTTCACCACCTTATTTTGGTGAAAATATTGTTTGCCTGAAGCTTGGAGAGATTATGCAGGTTTTGTACTTCTCTGTACAGAGTTTCCAAGAGGACAAGCACAGGAGGAATAACAAGAATTCTCATCCTTAGCTTCTGACAAGGATATTCCAAAAGAATTTTTCTTCAGTAGAGAAACATCTGAGGTTAACTTTTCCAGGCAAGTGAGGTGACAGGGATGTCAAAGGTAATACAAATGTAAATCTGTTATATTTATTACTGAGAAGTTTGTGGTAGAAAATACCAGTAGAAAATATCTTTACAAATGCTCTTTATTTCTTTAATAATAAACCTTTACGAAATATGAAATGCAGCTGCATCTAATGAACTAATCCAGGCTCTACTTAAATGAGATTATCTTTTCATATTTTCAAAAAGTATTTATATATAAATATATATCTTCATACTATATTTATATAGTAATATTGATACTTTCAGGAAGTGTTTATACTTCCAGGAATCAATGCCTGATAACAAAGTTCTGTAGTTTGGTCAGGCATACTGGCCTATAGCTGAACACTGAGCTGGGCAGAGCACAGGGACTATATATCTGTGTCCTGATGTGATTTACAGGGAGTGGAATAAGATGATTTATCATGCTAGTTCATCACAAGGTATTAATGAAGATTTATATGGGTACACATGGTATGCTGGGAGGTAAATTATTGCTGATCCTCTCCCCCTTGTGTTGCAGCATTTGAGGAAGGGCAGGTCCTAGGGAGCAAATTCTGGATTTGGCTGTCTCCTATTGAGAATAGGAGCAGATTTGGTGTCTTGGCTACACAGAGTTCAAGGAAACACAGTGAATTCCTTCACCATGCTGAGGGATCTAATTGGATGAGGAAGCTAATGGGAGGATGGAGTGTTTACAGCACCATGGGAAACGAGAGACTTCCCCTGTTGGTGTGAATCAGCAGATTCCTAATGAAATTAGTAACCCCTAATAATTCATACACTAGGATCTGGCCTGCACTGGGTGTGCTGTGCCTCTCAGAGGTTATGTAGTTCCTCTTTGCAGAAACAGAGTTTTTAATTGCTTTAATTGGTCTGGACAGTGGATAGCTGATTCTTACCAGTATGTCTGCCGCTAATGAAATCTGTGTAAGAATGGTTATTTATAAGTAGTCTATTTTTAACAGTGCTACTGTAACAGTTTAAATGCTCTGAGCTTTGTGTACCCTTGATGGGCTTTTTGTGTATGTTTATTATATGGGAACAGCTGGGTATTTGAGAACACAATTTGTTACCAGGGTTTCTCTAGGTGGTAAAACTATATGACTGCTCCCCTGACTCCACTGAAGTTTGTTATGAAACCAGACCCTGTTATATCCTATTCATAAGAAATTGTGAAAAGGGTATGTCATTCTCCTGGCTCAGTAGCCTTCTCAGCCATTGCTTCTCTACATGTTGATGTGACATTGTGGTTGGAGAGGTGTCTGAAGCAGGTGGTTGCTTGTTGCTCACTCATCTCTTTGTAGGTTATCTGTCAGGTTTGTCAAGAGCAAAGACGTTTAAAACATAATTTCCTGCAGAATGATGAATTCTCTTTTGTGATAGCTGTCCTTTGCTCAGGGCTATTACCTTAGTTTTGTTCTCTTTCTGTGAACAACACGCTTAAATTGCAAGGTTGGAAAGCCACGTTTGTAAATTCTCTTTTTGTCCTGATGCCAGTGCAGGGCACTGTCTCCTTGTGTCAGTTTGCAGATGTGGAGATAGCAACTGCATGAGAATTACTGCCACGTAACAAAGTTTGACTAAAACTTCCAGCTGTCTAATATCAGCCTATAGTGTGTGATTTATGGGCAGCGGCAGTGTCCTCTGACCTTTTCCACTGGGAACTGTGTAGCCTGTGTCCTTGCTGCCCTGAGAGTTGGTCTGCTGCTGCCTGCCTGGTGCTTGCAGATGCCACCACAGGGCTTCTCTCCTGTGCAGAGGGTACAGCAGCCATGGGCCTGAATGGGCATGTGGAGCATCCTGATCCAGTTGGGATGCAGGTGTTATGCATTGTCTTCAATTCAGTGAGCTCTCAGTTGCTTCACCCTGCTGGTGTTTTCTTGCATGCTCGCAGCAAGCACCCAGGAGTGTAATGGTTGAAATTACTTTGGGGCTTGACAGGATTTTGGCTGTTTTATTGCTACAGGATTTCTTCTGCTGAGTTTTGTGCTAACACTCATCAGCACAGAGGTCCTGACTGAAAGGCTGTCACTGCTGTCTGAAGGCCTCTACAGGCTAAATTACGAATGGTTATTGTTACACACAAGTTTTGGAATGGGAACAGCAGAAGCTCAGAAACAGTAAACTACTCCTTGCATTTTTTTTTCCAATTAATAATCCCCAACACAACAACTAGCCCCTTCCCCCACTCTTCTGCAAACTTCTCCAAGTGAACAGAGAAACGCAACATGTACAGTGCAGTTTATTTTTTCTGCCTTGCTCCCGGACTTATCTGTTCATCATGTTCTCCAAGATATTTTAAAACTGCTGGCTGTTATTTAAGGATGCTATTAAAGTCCTTGCTTTGGAGAGTTTGAATAAATGTGGAATTTAATTTAATTAACCTTCATCAGTCTTTCTTTCTGCATGAAAAGGTGACCTTTATAAAATGCCATTTACATACCCAAGAGCCTGGTGCTTGTATTTTTCTGTGTCTATATATCTATATATAAAGGCATTTTAAAATATGTTTACATATGTTTTAGATATTTAAGGACCATTTATTATGAACATTGGTGTTCTATATACAGACATATACTGAAAAACTGTACCCAGTGGTAGGCTCAGGTTGCTCTAAGTATTATGTAGTTAACCAATTCCCATCAGAAAATGGATCTAGAGCTGATGGATTAATCTAGGAATCGGGTTGTAGCAGAGTGTTTAGAGGCATTGCTAGAAGGCATGAAGGCTATGGACTAGCTTCTGTATGGGTATACAGTAAAAGAAATTCTCTGATCCAAAAAAGCATGTAAGCTCAGCAGGCTGAAAAATGTGAGAAGATGGTGGCTCAGGGTGGGAAGATAACTGTCCAGGTCACATTGCTTCACTGCATTTCTTCTGAACCCCAGTAGCAAGGATGCTGTCCCCTAGACTGACCTTTCTTTTCTTGTTCTTATGTTCATCACTTATTCACATGAATAATTTTTCTATTTTCTCATGCCAGGGAGTCTAGAAGAGAGATTTCTTAAAAGCTTTCTTCAACTAAGACAAGTGTGAATAAATATAGTTTTTGGAGACTATGAAGTCTAGCATGCTTGTTAAATTCCTCAGATGGAATTTGCCTTTAATTTGCTCTTGGGGTTGTATTTCAAATGTATTTAAGTTTGCAAAGATGTGAACAGATGCTTAGTAAAATTTTCAAAGCTTTTAACTTGCTCAGGTGTTTTTCAAAATCTCTTTAAATGTCTATGTGCCTTTAATCTCCTCAATAAATTTGCAAATCCTCGGAGCCTGTTGTTCAGCATTCAGGACTTGAATGAGGTCTGGAGTCTCTGCTTTCTGTCCATGTTTCTGTAGCTGTATTTATTGCAGCTGGGAGACTTGCATGCTCACTGTAACTCTGTAAATGGGTCCCAGTATTAAATCTGACCCTCAATAGTGCAGGTGTAGGATGTTCTCTGAATAATTGTTTTAGACACAGAGGGCTTGTGAATTTTGTAATCGACATCTGTCCTGTTGCAAAGAGCGTGTTCTGCTCTCACTCTGAGAAAATCCCTTCCTTGAACAAAGTTTGTATAAAAAAGACTGTTTAAATAGGCTTGCTCTGATTTCCTTGGCTGGTAAAATAGGCTTACTGTGATTTATAGCACCACACAGCTCACACACAATCATAACCTCACTTTCTCCTGGCAGTGGAAGACATATGATAGTAACCAGACATGTATATTAGAGGGAGGGGATTACCTTAGTGTTGGTATTTCTGTTTCTTGCCTGCTGAGTAACTTAACAGTGGAGATGAATGGCAGAGCTAGTGCAAAAATAGTGTACTAATTTAGCCTTGAAATCTAGCAGGCACACTGAGATTACCCAGAAGTGTTCTTCCCTGGCTCAGAGCTGGAATTAGTCCTGTTGTGATGATAGCTCAGGGCTAGAGGAAAGGAGCTCTTAAGTTTCAGGCAGAACAAAAAAGTTGATGGATTTAATTCCTTCAGTGTGCTTGGTTTGAATAACTTACATTTGGGCTTCTCATTTTAGGACCCATCTCCCTTTTAGAACCTGATTTTGAAACCCATTAGCTCCAGTAAGCTTTGGAAGAGATTGCCAGAGTAAATATGCAAGAAATACTGCTTGCCAAGCAGTGAGTATAATGAGGTTTGGTGTGATAACTGGGAACTGGTCCATTGCTTTAAAGAAGCTGCATCTCATGCTAGAAGTTGTCTCCAGTGTTTCTTCTTGCCAAGTAAGTTGTTGTTGTTGTGTTTTTTGTTGTTGTTGTTGTTCTTTGGAAAATGAGTACGAGAATGATGTCACTAAGGATCGTGAAGGAAATTTTAGTAAATGTACTAGTAGGGTAAAGGATTTCAACTTCTAGAATGCACTATGAATTTTATTTTTAAAGTGAAAATTCTAAGGACTTCAATGTCAGATGGAAGCAGAGTATGAATAAATCTTGAGAAAGCTCATCTCCCAATTAAGCTTTGAGAACCAGTTGCTATTTTTCCTCAGTGATTGTTTTTGCATTTTGGTAGGGCTCTGGTTATTTAATAAAATCTATTATGTATAATAATATAAAAATCTATTATCTATACATAATAAACTCTATTAACCTAATGCAATAAAACCTTGCAAGTGTTAAAATTATTGCTGGAAAATAGCTGTCTCTGAAATTTGTACCACACACTACTTACTTTGTGACATTTGGTCTGTTGTGTCTTATAGGTGCTCCTTATAGAAAATGATATTACCCTCACCAGTTAGCAGTAAAAAGTAATGTATTCCTTGTCTGGGGCTCACAGTAGATGATTAAAAGAGAGACCTTTGGAAGCTGAATTCAGTGATGCTCTAGCCTTTTTTACTTCTGATGCTCTCTGTGTCTCTCTGAGACATTATCTCATTTCTCCATTTCTATTATTGCTTAGTGTTTTTCATCTGTAGCATCCGAGACTTTCTGAGAGTTGGTGACAGTTTTTGACAGCTTTGGAGAACAAAGATAAGTGTCTGAACCACCTAGAACTTTGCACTGACCCCTGCTGCTGCTGAAGTTCATGTTAGTCCCTGGAAAGGGACCTGTGAGGGACCACTGCCCTTGTTCCTGAGTTGTGCAAGGTGGGATGGAATCTTGGCACTGAAAGGAGCCTGTGCCACTTAGGCTTGTGTTGTCCCAGCAGGGCTGGAAGCTGTGCTGCCCTTAGCTCTGAAGGCTGGTGACTGTTGTACATTGTGGTGAGGAGCCAGGCTGGAAAAATGTCTGATTGTAAGGAGCAGTAAATGCAGGGAATGAAAGGGTGGGAGAGAGGCTGTGGGAATACTGAGCCAACTCAGAGCTGTTGATTTGGAGTGGGTATTTGTACTTCAGGGTGATGTGTTTTTTCAGTAAAGTCTCATCTGATTTCTGCATAATATCAGGTAGCTTGTAGCTATTTCTGTTTCTGAGACATAGATAAGCACATTGCTCTGCATACACAAAGGTATTACTTTATCTGGGAGTTCACTCTTGCATAGAGGAGAACTGTTCTGATTTTTCTGCTCCATGTCTCCTGTTTCTCTGTTGCCTTTCTGGTGTAAAAGGGTGATTTTTGTTTTGGTTTTATTTGGTTTTTAAATCTTTCCTCCCATCCTCGCTTTGGTGGAATCCACTTCTCTTCTGCCTTGAATTACCCTGCAGAGATGCCTTGACTTCAGATCCTGGTGCCAGGAGTGTGGCTGGGATACTGCAGGCTGTCACCAATATCTCATCTCTATGACATTGGCACCTTGCTGAAGAGGCAGGTCTTGCTGATTGAGAGCTGCTGTTCTGGTTCATCTGCCTGCCAGTGCAGTGTCCCTCCATCCAGGATCTTTTTCTTGACTGCCTGCAGCAATAACTCAAGATCTGCCTGCCATCTGGATGGCACTTCCCACAATATAACCTAGTGTTGATTTTTATGTTGGTTTATTGTGTAATGCTGTAAATACATATGGCTGTGTATAACTTTTGCCTAGCTGCTGCAGCTGTAGCAGTGAGAATGGGGGTTTGTGAGACTGAGCAGACTTTTAGCTCTGGTCCTAATTTGCTCTGTGAACTAAGGTGTAGGATGCTTGCTCTCTTTGAATGTAATTTTTTTTTTCTTTTTGGCCTGATTTGAAAACTCTTAAATCAGTGTCATTTTTTTTTTTAAATTCTCTAAATACATTTTGAAAAAGGGGTCCTCTGATAGCATTCCTCTTATGCTACCTATCTTCATGTTGATGAGAAGTCTTTAGATGTAGCTGCATCTAAAGAAATGGTATGCTCAGAAATTCCACATGTGCCCTGTAACACCAGAGAGAGATTTGTGTATCCTAAGGCAGCAGCAGATCAGGGCTCTAGCTAAGATGGGAGTGTTTCATCCCAGCAGGGTGACAGATTTACTATTGGCAGTGTGATCAGTCACACTGATGGCAGGGGCCCTCCAGAGCTGGCAGAGGGCATGGGTCACTGCATGTTTTACTGCATGACACACATAAAAGCCAGAATGCTTGTATTGTCATAAAAACTGTCTGTTGAACTTTCTTGTTTTTCTCTTGTGCGAGGTTACATCCCAGAACACTTGGGAAACATGTGGTTCTCATTAAATGTTTCTCAATAGCTCAACAACACTCCCTGACTGGTGGAGGTCTGCGGTAACAAACAGAGGTTGCCAAATCGCTCCTGGCTGACACAGCCAAAGTGCTGGCAGGCTGGGAGCCAGCTCACCTATCTCAGGCCTCTGCATTGCCAGCCTTGGACATGTCATTGGCTCCCCATTATTTTGAGATGTTGCTTTTGTTTCCTCGTGTCTTGGTGTCCAGCACGGGAAGGGTCAGAATTTAGCAGCAACAGGGAAATCACGAGGATGCAGGAGGTCCATTCGTGCCTGGTTATGCAACCATGGGATGAGTGCATGATTTTTAGAAGAGAACCGTGTCTGATCCTTCAAGGTCACTTGGTTGTCCTTCATTTTAATGTGAAACATATGGCTGTAGTTTGAAACTGAGGACAACGATTCCAGCCAGAAACACAGAACCCTGATGGTGGCTGTGATCTCTGGTGGCAAATAAAAAACCTCAGCAGCTCCTTTAAATCTTTCATTGTATGCTGTTTTCAAGTAGCTTTGTCATTGGTTGCTATAGCTGAATTGATTTGAATAGAGACTGAAATGGCACCCATTCAGTACTTTAATTTCAGTTTCCCTTTAATTTTCACTGTGACCTTCTCCCCTTCCCCACCTTTACTGTTTTGAATGCTTCTTAACTGGGGGCTGGGAGGAAGATGTGTTTTATCATATTGTGTCCTGTATGCAGTATTATCTAATTTTTAAACATAATTACTACTAGGTGGCTGTTTTTTGGTCAGTGGGAGCTTTGACTTACTAGAAGTATTTTAACACTAGAAGATGCAGCTAGGCACTATTTTAAAGAAAACACAGGTCCTATGACATTTTGGTTTATAGAACAAGTAGGTTTCTGGCGTTCCCACCTTGTTTGTAGCTGTACAGCAGGAAAGAGAAACAAACTATCCTGACTTTTCAACTCTGTTTTTCAAGTGAAGTATTGACATTTGAAGAAAATGCAAATAGGATCATTCACTCTTTGGTACCTAATGAAAGCAGTGTTTGACACTGCTATATTTGTAAAGCTCGAGTTAACCTCAAAAGTCAAAGCTCCATTATGCGTGCAACTTTAAAAAGAACCTTCTGTCACTGAAATTTATTTGGGGTGGACATTGTTCTCTGGTGTACTTGAAAGGTTACTTGAATGTCCTAAATACAATATGGAAGAATTAGATTATGAGGATTTTTTTAAAAGGAATCATATCACAAAGTTTAAACTAAGTTTCGATTCTAAAAATAAGAATTAAGTAGAGATATTTCATGTTGCTCTGAGGAAATAAGCTAACTGCTTTTTACTGGTCTTCTGGTGAAGACCTTGTTTGTTTGTGTTTCAGTACAAGCTTGGAGGGGAAGGAATAACAAATGCCTCTGTCATGGCTTCAGTCCAACAAGATATATGAAATCAACATTAAAAGCCAGTACATCAGTGGCCGTCTCTGGCACACTGTTCTGCTCTCTGAGGAAACGGGTTTCTTCCCACACAGGGAAGATGAATTAGCTGTGTGAGGAAATGGGTTTCTAGGATATTTTTCTGCAGTCAGCAAAGTGAAGTAAGATGATAACATTCAACTTGTTTTGCTGTATTTAAGGTTTTGAGGTACCTAGAGCTTGAAAGACTCAACATCCGAATAAGCTTGCAAGAAGCTGGTTTGCATTTTTCAGGCTCTGTTAAAGTGTCTAGGGGGAAATCAGAGCCACACCAAGTAAAATAACTTCATCAGGGACAAATATTTCCTTGTAATATAATCAGAGCGCTTCATGTGCAGTGACTGCAGCAGGATGTCATCTGCAAAAGTATCTTCTACTGCTCCTCGTCTGTAGGTCTCTTAAAAATTGTTTGCTTGGATCACAAAATCCTCCCCCTAATATGCCATTGGTGTAGTTAGGGATTTGCTATAATTCAGAGATGTTGGACCTAATTACAGAAAAATCTCCACTGGAAATACCTTGTTTGCACCCTTGCATAACTGATGACACTTAATAAAAATTTATTTTTCCTTTTTTCCCTGCATATGTTGACTGGAGATACTTAACCTACCTTTTGTTATGTTTATTGCTGTCCTGGTTTCAGCTAGGGTAGAGTTAATTTCTTCTCAGTAGCTGTTACAGTGATATATTGTGGATTTGGAATGAGAATGGTGTTGGTAACACACAGGGATGTTTTGGTTTTTTGCTAAGTCGTGTTTATCCTAAGTCAAGGACTTTTTTTCCTTTGCATGGTTGAGTGGGGAGGTTTGCAAAGAAAGCTGGAAGGGAGCACAGCTGGGACAGGTGACCTGAACTGACCAAAGGGACATTGCACACCATAGAACATCATGCCCAGTATGACTGATCAGCAGGAGCTGCTCACACTTTAATAGCCCCAAATGAAAGACTGAAAGGCTTACCGTGGCCTGAATGAAGTCATGCTTCTGTGTAGGATGTAGAATCATGGAATGGTTAGGAATGAAATGTTAGTCTTGGAAAATGGTCTGTGATGCACCTCATGGGGGAGTGAGGCTAGAGCTGCATGGATATTGTCACAGAATCAGCCTGGCCACTTTGCAAGCTGGCTCAAAGTCTCCTTAGCATTTGTAGACATTAGAGGATAGATGTTATCCTTGGCATGTGCTCCTGTAATTCTGTGTATTCAACAGAAAAATGTCACTTGGTGGCTATGCTGTATAATGTGTGCCTAATGCTGTCAGGAGGGCTTGCAGATATATTTATAATGCAAGGGCAATCACAAGAGTCACCCACACAACTGAAATGTTTTCCAGAGATAAAGGCTATTAAACGTCTTGAAAAGACCAATATGGTCTCTAGAGGGTGAAAAGCCAATTTTGGCCTTACAGGAATTTTATTTGCTGATTTTACAAAGGAAGCGTTAGCAGAAGGAAAAGATAAATCTATAATGGAATTACTCTGCTCTACAAAATGTTTCCAGTAGCAAGATCCACAAAAGTTGCATGCCCCTTAAGAAAGAAGTAGGAACCAGAAGGTAAAGCATGCTTTCTTCTCTTCCCCAGTGGCTGGATTTTGTGGAATCCAGCTCCTCACATCCATACTGTTCAGCATTCCCTTGCCTGAAAGTGGGGCTATCCCACAATATGTGAGGGTGATTACATCTATGATTGAGGGGTAGGGTGGATATTGTACTGAACAGACTATAACATTTGCTGTATCAGAGTGTTATAAGTGTACTACTCTAACTTTCTCTTGTACTATAAACTATACAAGTTTCCAGCATTCTTATTCTGGGATAATAATACCAATGGCTATGTACTGGTAAGCTTTTTCAGTAAAATGCTATTTTGCAGTAGTTGGACTGATTCCATCAGTGCAAAATGACTACCTTGTTTAAACATCAGTTATTTTTTATCTGAAGGAAAATACTGCAGTTTATTTGCTCTAAGATAGTATCTTTATTTAAACATATTGATGCTTTTTTAAAAGGGCTATTTCTCATATCCTTTGCAATCCTTTTGCTTCGTTTCTGTGATGCTTCTTATTGAAGGAAAAGGTCTCCTGTGTGCCTTTGCTGGCACTATGGTAAGATGGGCACACCTAATAGGGCAGTGGAAGTGTTTGTTCAGGAAATATGCTCACTATTTGATAAACTGGCTGAAACAATTCTTGCTTTTGTATTAATTCCCTGACAGATGCTGCTAACCAATGTAAATATGATTCTGTTTAGCAAGTGAGAGATGAGAGGAGCTTGATGGATTTGTTTGATGTTCTCTCTCTGCTGTGACTTCCAAACGGGAGTTGTTGACATGAGGGTAGAACTGAGGCATGTGAAATGTCTCCAGTTGGTGACTTGGGGTGTGTATGAGGGTTATTACTCTGACAAAGTCTCTGAAAAGGGAAATACTCTGAAACAGTGCATTATGGTTTTTACATTGTCTTGTAGCTGCTTACTTAGAGGTTACAGAGGTTGTCCTCAAGTTTGATCATCTGCTAACTCCATTCCCATTTCAGTACTGGTTGGCATGTTCCCTGTATAAGCTTATATGTAATTATGGCCAGCTAGAGTTGCTGAGGGGCTCCTGTGCATGGAGATGAAGAATGTACTACACTCCCTGGCTAGTCCACAGTGTGGGAATGGGGTGGCTTTTGACTACCATGGCAAAGGCATTACTGGTTAAGCAGATCCTTAAACTTGACTTCTCTTGCAGGCAGGAGCAAAGGGATCAGAGCTGCAATTAGAATCACTTGCTTTCCCTTGCAGCATGCTGCCTTGAGCCACAGCTCTGCAGCACAGGATTTATGCCTTTAGTATCTGTTGCCCTCACAGAGGGGTTAGGATGTGTGGCATGAACCACTGCACAAAGTTGTTTTCAAGCTACGAGACCAGCTTCCTGCTGCATTCCATCAGCATGAGGAAAAAGAGGCAGTGGGCTTCAGTCTTTTGTTCTTTCATTGCTTGCTTCTTCTCAAAAAGTTATCAGCCTTGGGCTCCCTTCAGGTAGCCTCCAAGAGGGGGTCAAAGCAGGGCTTTCTCAGCTTGTTTTGCTGTGTGCTTTTCCCACTTGGTCACTCTGTCACCTTGGTTGGTTGGTGTTTTCTTCTCCACTGAACCTTTAGATTGTTAGTTTATTTTATCTTGCAGACAGTTTGTTTATTTTATCTTGAAGGTGTTTCCAAGAGGAATGGATCTGAAGGAATTCTTTTCACTCTTCCTCTTTCTTATATGTTCCTCAGTTTCCATGTGTTGGTATATATTCAAATCCAGTAATTCAGGAGGCAAACAGTCAGGGAAATGAGTCTGGGATGTTTTTATGAGGCTATTTCTTGGAGTACCCAAGTGAGCTGTTATCACATGTATGAATAGGACGTACCTTGTTTGTTGCATTAACATTGTTTTGCTGTAACTGTTCATGTATGTGCATTCAAGTAATCAAACCCAGGAAAACATCACTTCTCCTCAGGTCAGGTAGAGTAAGAGAAAAATCTCTGTCTGCAGCTAAAGTCCTTCTTGACCTCACATGGTGAGAAATGACTGGACACACTGCTCTTGAAAGCAATGATGTTACTGGAGTCATACTAATGAATTGAGATGTATGAGTTCATTTCTTCTGCCATAAATTTCTCTGATCATGAGTAAGGTTCCTAGTCTCCTGAAAACCTATAAATGAGGTAAACAGTTTTTCTTCCAGCCTCATCTGTTTAAATTGTGATGTCTGAGACAGGAACAATCCACATTGTGCAAATGCACAGGAGGTGAAAGAGTCCAAGCTATCCTGTCCTGTCTGCTGCCTTCTGCAAACTCTCTTGTGGTAAGTACAGCAGCATGGACGTGGGAGAGACTGGAAGAAGCAGCCAGGTGGAATGACATTTTTGAGGTCTGTGAAGTCATATTTATATAGAGGGGCATAACAGAATGTTTTTAAATATTTAGATTTTGAGAGATTTTAGAAGGTGTAGGAAAACATTTTTCCCCCTCGTGAATTCAAGCTATGCTTTTATTCACATGCTTTTTAAAAAGAGAAATTATAAACATTATGAAGGCAGAAAGGAGAGCCAAGGGATTCATAGAGGAGGCAGGGAGGATGCCAGGCTTTACTTTGGGGAAAATAAGGAGAGGAGAGTGGTTTTTGTGTCTGCTTTTACTGAAGGCACTCCATGTGGATTGGTGTTAGCAAAGGCTTTACGCTGTGTGCGTCACTGCTTTGTAAATGCTGGCAAGTAGCACTTACAGACTGCTGAACTCTGTACAGATGTTGATCTATAGATGGCTTTTCTTTCTCTGTAAAGGACACCTCCAATGCTAGCTGTATTTGAAGGCACAGAAAATAGGTTTGAAAAGCTACACACAGCAGCTGTCATAATTTACTGTAATATCCTGCTGTTTAGGATAACTAATGAGTGCGTCAGTTCCTTGGGTATGTTGAGCCAGATCATTAATCAACTGACCTTGCTTCATGGAACTGGGGGGATTTCCATGTGAGTTGATATGCATCACCTACATTGGGAGATTAATGTCTGGAAAGGAGGTGGTGTAAAGCTGTATGCTGGATTTGTGTTCTGGAGATGAAATCCTGTACCTGGCTTAGCGTTGGGAATATTACAGTATTGGCATATCATGGAAAGCATGGGACCGGTTACAAGAAAAAAACTTGTATTTCTAAGTTTGGATGTTGTTTCTTAAGCATCTCCTGCTCTCTAAAACATGAGCAATTTGGATCATTTAATACTTCACAACCTGTCCTGTAATGAGGAATTATTTCCAGACAGGTCCAGAATTTGCTTGACTTCCTGTGGCTGACTTTCAGCTTTTGTTCCCGTCCAGCTGTGAGATATCATCCTTTTGCTTTATCCTCCCATGAACTGCCTGATGCTAAAGCAGATCAGAAGTGAGAGGATGTTATCTTCATAGCAGGAGTTTACTTATATCTTAAGTGATACAAGGTTTTGATACAGCCACAGCATATTTCTTTAGTGTAGTCTCAGTGTAGAAAGCCACAGCAGCATTTCTTATAGATGCAAATCAAATCTGTTTCCATTAGAGTGGTGATTCTAGTGTAGTAATGGATGGGCATCAGCCAAGCATCGGGTGCAGCACTAGCTGTACAACAAATGTATGAAGTATAAACTAGAGAGTAGTTTTAGACTCTGCCAGGCTGAAGGTGAGTCAAAAGAAGAAAGGCAGATGGCAGAAGCTGCTGGGGAGAGGCAAAGATAAGACATCATCATTGTTATTGACTCGTGGGCCTGGTGTGATTCTAACAAGAAATGTGCTGGTTAGCCATAATGCTGTAAGACTGCTAGTGGCCAGTGAACAGCTGTTATCCCTGAGAGTTTACTCTCTACCTGTAGCATTTAATCTGCTTTGCCAGCTCTTGTGTGATTGTAGCAAACTGCAAGACAGAAGAACAACCAAAGCAAAGTGCTTTAAATTTCTATTTTTTATGAGGTGGATGCTTCTTTGTCTTCTGTGAATTTCTGAAACTCCACATTTGGCTCTCTGTCTCATCATAGACTTGTGTGGAGCTTTGCTTTTTAAAAATGTTTTTATGTATATATGAAATACAATTTTTTTTTCCTATTTCCTCCTATTTTTTGAAGTATATGCAAGCAGTTCCTTGTACGTTGTACTGGCCAGTCTGTCTCAAAAACCCCAGAAATTTCCTGAGGTAAGCCTAGTAAAGAGGTATTGTGGTAGATGAATTTGAGGGGCAGATCTTGATTGCAAGATGGATGAGTAAGTTGAAGTGTTGTCTCTATAATGTGTGAAGGCTGAGGGGCAGAGAAGGGAAGACCTGAGCCCTGTTGGTAACTGCTTTGCCTGTGTAATAGGGATCAGGTCAGGAGGTAAAGAACTGCATCTACTCTCAAGTTTCTTTAACTAATATGGTTCAGTGTGGCATTACTGTAACTGATTCAGCACAAAACTTTTGAAAACCATTAAATAATTTAAAGCTGTTGATTCCAAACCCAGGTAGAATCTCCTGACAGAGTGTAAAATATTCCAAGGTATTTGCAATAGTTTATGCCAGCCTGCATTTTTACAGCAGAATTTAAAGCAAGCACAGAAAGTAATGCTGATTTTTGAGGAGGTACATTTGGTTTTCCTGAGGCCTAGTGGTGGTAAGGATCCCATTAAATCTGTTTATTGAATCCTCCAGAGGGAAGATGTTTGGGGCAATATGTATAGTTTTTTAGTATCTTTGGTGTAGAAACTTAGTATCTAGGTATTGATTTAGATGCTTTCTAACTGTGCAGGTAAGCGTGGGTTATAAACTGTGATTGATCCTGTCTGAAGGTGAGAATTTGACTCTTGTGTAGATCACATTTCCAATGTATTCTGTGCAGTTATACTATAATAAGTCTTGTCACTGGATCTGATCCTGGTGTGTTTGGGAGTGTTGCTCTTTGGACAGTGTGATCCTGGTTTTTTGGGAGTGTTGCTCTTTGGACAGTGTGGATCCTGATGTGTTTGGGAGTGTTGCTCTCTGGACAGTGTGGATGCTGCCATCCTGGCACTGATGGGGCACAGTGGTTATTCCAGTGGTACTTCCCCACTGAGTGGGTCCCATCCAGTGCACTGTGTGCTGCTGCCAAACCACAGCTCTGAAATTGCTGCTCCCAGCCCAGGAGTGTCTGCCATGGCTGCAGTGGCAGTGTCCCAGCCAGGGGTGTTGTTTGTGATGGCTGATGGGCTCGCAGTGATGCTGTGCTGCTCTGCCAGCACGGGGGCCTGGGACACAGCCAGCCACTCTGTGGCCAGATGGAAGAGCAGAGCAGAGGGAGTGCTGCAGTCCAAGATGGAAAACTCACTTGCATTGTGTGCTTTGGATGGTTGGTTAGGAGAGCAAAAGATCAAAACTTGTCTTAAAGCTACAAATGTGTTTGTGGTAACTTAAAGTTGCTGCAAAGGGCAAGGATAGGAGAGGTGTGCTCTTGTACTGTGGTAAAATTTGTGTGATGTAGTTTACTGTTTGGAGATTTTTCTGGGAGAAAAGGTGTGTGTCTTGGTATATTCACAACAACAAAATTTGGGTAGCAGTTGTTTTAAATCACTAGCTTAAAATAATAAGCTGAAAATCTTTTAAAAATTGCACACACCCGCATCCCTCAAAAAAATAAATACTTAGCAGATATTACAATGAAAACTCAGAATGCCATGTCCTCAAGTGCTTTATTCATTGGTTGAGGTAGGAAATTAAGTGATGTGTAAACTGTAGTTATTACCACCAAAATTTCCTTTGCCTTCATTGGCTGATTTTCCTATCTACCTTGCTCCTGCACAGGAGGTTCTAGATGTTTGCTCAGGGTGAGAAGACATTTACCTGGTGCTGACTGGGAGCATGGTGGCACTTGGTTCAGCTCCCAGCTGTGCAGCAGACTCCTTGGGAAAGTCACTTCCGTCCTCCTGCACTATGTCAAGTGTTGAGGATGATCTGAGGACAGCTTGAATGTTGCTGTGTGCCACAAACACCTCGGGAAGAGTGTAGTGTGACCCTGGACCTAGCCAGTGAACCCTCAGGCAGCTCAGGTTGTGCTGCACTACCATTGCTCAGAGGGAGCTTGGAGAGTGGGGAGGATCCTGCACTTGCTGGTTTTGCCATCCTAGTGTCTCAGTCCATACCCATAACAGCATGGGAAGAATAGTCCTTAAACTTATAAGGATGACAGAGGGACAAATGGGTGTAATATTGGGATATAAGTATCAGAGATAGATCAGCTCTTTGGGAATTGGAATATTTCCCTTAAAAAATACCTTTGATCTCTGTTTAAAGGCTTACAGTTGGCTATGTTCACTGGGAATATATCTCAGAAGCTAAGTACCTGTCATATCTTAAAAACACCCTATATTTCCCAAAGCCCTGGAACAGTTTTAGGAATCCCTGGATGAGTATTGGAATCAATGCATTTAAACAGTGCTGTGTCTATATTTGTTTGTGTGTATAATCATGAAAATAGATATGCAATTAAACATGCTCTGAAAAGAAACCTCTTAAATGGTGAATTTGAAATAATGACAAATCAGGTTGAGATTTAAACTTTCCCTAACCATTTAATAGCATCTAAATTAAGAAATATTTGCTACTGCAGGTTTGGCTAGGGCTTTAAAGGAAAATGAAAGTGCTCAAACCACAGGAAATCAATGGCCTAATCGTCTGGAAAAAGAGTTCATTGCAGTGCCAGGATAGCCTGTGAGAGCAATAGCCTGTTCTGCAGGTGTAGGGAGAATATTTGTCACTGAAGTTCTACAGCAGAAGCAGTTCCATGACAGGTAACTTGTGAGGTTGTGAGACTGATTGGGAGTTGAGAATGTCACATATAGCTTGTGTCAGGAAGAGACTCAAGAAAGACTAAATGAGGGATGGTGAGATATTCTCTTTATTTTGGTAGAAGCAGTCACATTTCCTTCCTTTCTTTCATTATAGATAATACTCTTTTAGAAACAATTTAAAATGCAATTTTAAACTGCTTTCTTCTCTTGCTGAGGTGTAGACACCCAGGTAGCTGGGTGTGCAGCTGCAGTGGGAGCTGCAGGTTGTGCTCTGGGTGGGGGACACGGTGGGAGCCCCAGGGAAGGGGCTGTGACCTGGTGCTGACCTTCTGCACAGCTGCCCACTGCTAAGGGACTTTGGTCCCAGCAGTGAAAGTCTGGAGTGGTGTGAGTGTGACCTCAGGATGGTCAGACAGGAAAGTTCCCTTAACAGCTGTTTTCTTCCAAAGACAGTAAAAGTTAAACAAGTAAAAAATCACAGCAAAACAAAAGAAGAAACAAATAAATAGAAAAACCCACCCTGACTTTAATAAAAAGCAGGCCCACATCTAAAATGGGAAAAAATGAAACTTGAATACATGTATCATTGATTTAATTTCTTCTTAGTAAAATGAATGGTAGTATATCTTCCTTAACAAATTTTCATGCTGATCTTTAGTGTATGGGATGTTTTAATCTAAACATCTGTATGTTTTATTGTTACCTATCAGGGAGTGTTGGCCCTTTTTTTTAGGCATAGCAGCTAAAATCAGAAACCAAGTTTAAAGCTGCAGACCTTAATTATGGTTTCATGTTTTGAACTTACAGTAATTTGGAGTTAATTATGATTTTTGAAAGTATTTCTATTATGACCTGCACTAATAATTTATCTTGATTATGAATGAAAGGTCAGCATCAGGAAGACTTTGCTTTTTGATAGGTACAGTAGGGTGTCATAGGAGCTGCTCCTGTGCTCTTTGGTGAGATGTAGCATGTCCTGCAGAAATCTTCTTGGGATCTAAAAATTCTAGATATGAAGATAGACCTTGGGAGTTCACTATATGGCAGTGAAGGAAAGCAGTGACTGATGCAGAGAGACTTTCAGGGGTTGATTGTTTCTCCTTTGTTTACCTGCTTTGAGAAGTAACTGCCCTAGACTGCACAGGGACACTCTCATCCTTCCCAAGGGATGGGTTGTTTGTGTTGCTGATTCTATCTAGAATGCCCAGGATATGAAATAATGTAAAACCTCATCTGTCTTTGGGAATAGAAGTCATAGAAGTGAAAGCTCTGCATGAGAAGAACAGACTTTGTTACTGGTTGGGCTGAGACTTGGGAACAGCCAAAGCAGGATCACAGATCTTGCAGCTATCAGTGCTAAGTGCTGAGCACAGATGACTTTGCAAGCAGAAACACAGGATGCAAATATTTAACAAAGCCTTTTGCAAGCTCACAGGAGGGATGCAGAGTGCAAGTTGATGTTTGAAGCAGAGTGCCTGAGTGACAATCTGCTGTTTGCACTAACTCTAATAGAAGTTACACGTGCTCATCAGTTTAAGAGCTGATATGTAAATGGCCTGGACTATGTCAGGAATAACTCCAGAAAGTAAAATCAATCCAGTGGTTTACAGAGATAAGAGTGAACTAATGTTGTGGGAATTTGGCTGTCAGGGTTAATGCTGATCTAAGGAGGATAAGAATAGTGCAGAGTTCAGGAAATCCTAAAATAGGGGTGGCAAGGGAATAACTATTTATATGTTCCCTCATGTTTTGTATGTATAATATATATAAGATACCAGCTGGAGATAGCTTATCTGGCAGATCTGCTGGGGCTTGAGTACATGATGATGGCTATGGGCATGACAGGAGAATAGTCTTTCCTGACAGTGTGAGGATCTCTTGCATCCAGCAAGAGAAATTGCAGGAAGAGATTTCAAGTGATTGCAAGTTGTCAAGTGGAGTTTTGTTTGAAGGGAGACCATGTGGGCAAAAAATACAATGTTACCTTAATTTGAAAAATCATAAGTAAAAAAGCAGGGGAGGGTAGGAGACTGGTGGGTGGCATTACAGAGAAGAATCTTGCTGATATTTCTTTTTGGTATTTTTCTCTTAAAAACAAGAGCAAGCAGTACTCATGTCTGCTTTAAAATATATTTTCCACAGCCTCTTGTGTTTAGTAGGACTTCAGAGAATAGCTTTTTTGTTGTTGTTGTTAGAGGCACTGTGTGCCAATACAAGAGTTCAGTCAGTCAGTAAATTTCCTGAATTAGTTGCAGTAGTTGGAAGCAGAGCAGAGACTGAAAAAAGCCCCTTGCCACACTGAAGGTGACTGTGCCTAATCTGTGTGGTGCTGGCAACTTTGTGTGCTCTCTTCATGGCAGGGAAGTTGAGTTGTGCTACTCATGTATGTCCTGTGTGCTGCTGTGACACAAATTGCAGCATTTCTCTGCTGCCCCTGTTGAAATCTAAACTGGGTGTCTGTGAGTTCTGGCAAAAAGAGGTCACATAGTAAGGCCTCATAGGAAGACCCACACAGCAAAGAGTTTTTAGGGTCATAATTGAATGTCACTGATGTTGTCTCTGTTGCTAATGATTCTATTTATTAGGATTGCTGCCCAAGTGACTGCAGTTTGGAGTTTATCACAGTTTGGGTATTGCCTCAAAATAGGAGGGATGAAGGTGTTTAAGGGGAAGAAAAAAACTGTTGATTGAGCTCAGATGAATGAAAACCTAGCACATCATGGTACCAAGTGTTACTTGCCATGTTCACCTTTTGCCTTCAAAAAAATCCAGTAAGTCTCTCACCTTTGTGCTTTGCAAAATCATGGAGCAGATCCTCCAGGGAGCTATGATGAGGCACATGGAAAATAAGGAGATGATTGGTGACAACTAGCCTGGCTTCACTAAGGGCAAGTTGTGCCTGACTAATCTGGTGGCCTTCTGTGGCAGTGTTACAGAGGTGGTAGATGAGGGAAGGGTGACTGGTGTCATCTACCTGGGCTTGTGCAAAGCATCTGGTGGTGTCTCACATAATGTCCTTGTGTCTCAAATGGAGAGAAATGAATTTGATGGCTGGAGCACTCAGAGGATAAGGAGCAGCTGGAGAGAGGGACCCTTGCAAACCTCATGGAGTTCAAGGTCCTGCAGCTGGGCAGGGGCAGTGCCAAGCACAAATACAGACTGGGCAGCAGGGGATTGAGAGCACCTCTAAGGAGAAGGACTTGGCAGGGTATTGGTGGATGACAAAAAGGAATATGACCCAACAATGTCTGCTTACACCCCAGACAACCAGGTGTATCCTGGACTGCATCCAAAGCAGTGTTGCTGTTGGGCTAGGATGTGGCCAAAAAGCATAGCAACATGACTTCCTTCAGAGGCAAAAGAAGCAGAAGCCCTTTATTAAAGAAGCAACTACACTTTTATAGACTAGATCATAGAGCTGAGGATAGAAGTAATTTCATTGGTCCAAGTAAGGTAACACCTCTTACAAACATGCTTTTACCAAAACATCACTTCTGTGCACAACAGCAGGTGCTAGTTTGTTATTAATTCTTTCTCTCCTGTTTTTCTTTGAGTAGCTCTTTTTCCCTAGCTCTCATAGTATCTACAAAGCAGCATGGCCAGCAGGTCAGGGAGGTGTTTCTTCCCCTCTGGTCTGCTCTAGTGAGGCTCCACCTGCATCCAGTGCTGGGGCCACCAACACAGAAAGATGTGGACCTGTTGGAACGGGTCCAGAGGAAGGGTTTAAAAAATGACCAGAAGCCTGGAGCATCTTTCCTTTGAGGACAGGCTGGGGGTGTTGGGATTGTTCAGCCTGGAAGGTTTTATAGCAGCTTTCTGGTACTTAGTGGGTCAACAGGAAAGATGAACAGGGAGTGTAGTGACAGAATGAGGTGCAATGGTTTTAAGCTAGAAGAGGGTGAATTTCTGTTAGGTATGTGGAAGAATGATGATGATTAGATAGGAGCAGGTTGGCTAGAGAACTTATAGCTGCCTCATCCCTGGAAGTATTCAAGACCAGGATGGATGGGGCTTTGGGAAGCCTGGTCTAATGGAAGGTGCCTCTGTCCATGGCAGGGGGGTTGGACAAGATGATCCTTAAGGTCCATTCCAACAGAACCATTGTGTGATGCTGTGAAGTAGCAGCAAGCTCTAGAAAGTACTAGAGCACTGAGAGGTGTCCTGCCTCTCGAAACCAGTGTGCAGATAAATACAAACCCTAAGGAAAAACTGTCCTGTGTTACAGCAGGAACTCACCTTGATCTGTGTTTGACAGGAGTGCCAGCGGGGAATGGAAGAGTAGGAAGAGTGAGTGTGGGTATTTCAAAGCAAGAAAATCAGAGAGCAGGACTTTCATCTAACTCAGGGTGCCCAAGTTCCTGGAAAGCTGAGCTGTTTGTGACAGATTTTTGATCAGTTTGAATTTGACATTAGGACTCAATTCACCTGCTCTTGTTCAGCTGCAGTTTCCCCCACTAAGAACTTGTGAAGTTAGCCTGAAAAAAAAAAAAAAAAATCTCTTTAATGGTTGGGAGCTGTCAGGGAGATTTTTAGATGGACTCCACATGGTGTGGGACATGCCAAAGAGCCTTGGAAGCATTTGACACAAGCCAGGAGAGAAAGATTGAAAACATGCCTCTGGTCTCTGGAGCAGGATGTCTGGAGTAGCTGGATTTGAGGGGGACCTTGTAGCTCTAATTGGAGTTACACTGCAGCTGAGGTTTCTGCTACTAAACTTAAAACTTAGAGGCCCCACTGTGCACAGCAACACATGACAGCTAGATATGGATATCTTGTAAAAGATCATCCCTGGTCAAAAGAAGAGACAGAAAAAAAATCCCAGCCTGAGAATGAAGATGGGACTCAAGCAGACAAAATGTTTTGCCTGGGGTTATACAGCAGGTCATTTGTGGAGATGGAAGTGGAGCCCTGGACTCTCTGCTGGTGATGTCACCACCTTCTTTGCTGAAAATTTATTTTCCTGGGCTCACATGTGGAATGAGTCAAGGAGGATCTGTGCAATGGCTATGATACTCCTCAAAGAGGAGGATTTTGGGTGTGTTCTAGGAGTAGATTTAGGCGCAGCCTGCTGACGTCATGTGCTCTCATCAGTATAAAGCTTCCCCTTCTGAAGGCAGTGAGCAGCTCTGGAGGCAGGGCTGCAGTCTGATCAGCCCTGCCTCACATGGCCTCATTCACCTTGTTTAATGGGCCTGATGGGGATGTGGTGGTGCTGGGCTGTGCACAAGTGCCAGGCTTGCTGCAGGCAGTGTGTGTGTGTGCTCCTGCATCTTCTGTGCCCTGTCTCCTGAGCTGCTCCTCAGCTCTGCTGAAAGCACGTGTGACTGCAGTGGAGATACTGACAGCCTGCATTCCTGGGGAAGAGATAAGGCATGCAGGGTGTTCTGTGCATCTGGGCTTGTGTTTGCTGTGCTCTCCAGGGATGCAAATGAAGGATAAGGCTGGGTCAGGCCAGTGGTCTGCCTAACTTTTCCTTTTTGCAGCTGCCAAGAGCACCTGCTTGAACCAGTCAATATCAGTCCACAAAAGTCATGGAGAAAAAAGGATTTGTTTGAATTATTACTAGAGTTTCTAGCTTGTTCTTACTTCACTATTGAGTTTGTTTTTATAGGAAGAATCTTTGCTGTTATGAGTCACTCTGGCTTAAAAGCAGGATTTTGCTTTCAGATGCCTTTTGCCTTAAAAGGTGATGTTGCTCCTGGTGTTTGTCATTTTGTCAAGCTTAGGAATAAAAAAAACAAATTGAAAAATCATCAGGCAGCTCATTCTTCTCAAGAAACACTTGAAACTTCCATAGTTCTTTGTTTTATAAAAAATCAAAATACAGCAATACTTAATGAATTGCTGATGCTTCTTCAGGGCCAGCTTGATTTATCTAACAGTGAAATATCAGATGATGACAGTCCTGTGTGTAACAGGGATGTAGCCTGCTTGCTGGTGTGTTAGATTTCTAGACCGTCTGGAAATTAGTGTCATTAAACACCTGAAATAACAAGATTAAAAAAGCCAGACAAACAGCTGCAAAAAAGGTGGGAGTTAAGCTATGGCAAGCCAGGCACAGTTGATCTACAGACCTAATGTCTTTCAAGTGGGTAGATAAAGCTTAGTCTTGGCTGTGTGTGGCCACTAAGGATAGAACAGTTCTTTTTCAGAGGCTGGCTTTTTAACCCTGCATAATTTACAGTGGGGGTAATTCCACTGTGCTTAACTAGAAAATCTATCTGCAGTTTCAAACTTAATGCTGAGGAAATACACTAGCAGAAATCTTGTGGCATTAAACAGTGTAATTCATTATCAATTATAAAACTGCCATTGAAAAGAAAGGGATTGTTCTTCTCAAAATGTTTTGTCTACAGCTCTGACCTTACTGCTGCTTTTGTAGGTAGAGCTAACCTGATATGCATTGACTGATTATGCATTTAAATGTTTCTATGCATTTGTATATGGCCACAAACTCACTTTTCCACATGCAGCATCAGTTGGTGAAGTTTTACCACTCCCAGAAGAAGATGCTTTTATTTGTGGATATTTGTTACATAAACTGCTTCCACAAAACTAAGCTTGTTTCCTTGGCATTTGTCAGCCTCAGAAACTTGTATGTTTAGAAGTATTTACCAATTTCACTTTTCCTTGCCATGACCTTTTCCCAGTATAGGAAACAGAAGCCCGCACTCTCATGTGAATGCTTTCTATGCATTGTTCCTTGGGACCCACAAAGCTTGTTTCTTGTGCTGCTGGTGGGCTGTAAGTCACAGCCTGCTGTTCTGTAGACACTCTTTACCTGGACTTTCCTCTGCATGCCCAGCGTGCCTTGTTCTCTTGCCACTGCATGTTCACTCTCACATTACTCATTTGTAAGTGGAGTCAATGACCAAGTCACCTTTTTTTAATGCTTTTTAAAAATTCTGTATTGAAAATAAGCAAAAAGAGATTTCCCCCAATAAGCTAATGTTTATTTGCAAGTTTTGTTTTAGTAGCAAACATCACTGAGGTTGAAGAATGTGTGGGGAAGTACAGAGCTGGAGTGAAGGGGATTGTGGGGGCAGTAATACTGGATTGCACAGTTTGTTCCTGAAGTGTCTCCTGATCACCAGCTGTGTGTTTTACTCGTGAATCTATTGTTTTGTGTCTTGCAGTGGCATCACTGAAGGGGCCAGCTCTTACTGCTGTGGGAGATCAAGAGCTCCTTCCATTTGCATCTTCTGTGTCATCTGCATAACCCCCAGTTACAGTGAGTTTCTCCTGCACACACACTCTTCCCTCCAGTGAGGGTTTGTTAACTGTAATCTGTGATAATTGTCTTTCTCTATTTATACTTTCTCAGTTCACTTGCTACTGCAAAAAGCTTTGATTTATGAATCCCAGGCCAAAAGGATACACATACTTCTCATCCTCCTAACATCATACTTGAAGCTCATATTTGCAAATTCTTCTAGCCAGTTGCATACCTTGTGAGGGAAATGATCAAAGACTATGTGCTTTGGGTGAGTGTTCTGGTTATTCATCCAACAGGCAAGATGAGAACTGGACAAAATACTTTGTTCCTGAGAATAGCTTCAGAAAGAAAAACCTATTTAAATAAAAAATGGAAAAAAAGTATTACTTGAGCAAAGAAGATTAAACTTGTTCAGAGTGCCAGAAACACATCATACCTGTGTGACATCTAGTCATAGGCATGGCAGGTGAAAAGAGAGGGTGACTCAGTGCTGGAGTGTTCCTGGGTCTGTACCTAGATATACCCTTAAAATGAGATAATGGAATTTTCTCTGCAGTGCAAGAGAGCTACCTAATTTAGTGCTATTTCGAAACAGAATAAAAACTCTTGAAACTCCACATTCCCTCTTTTAGTTTCCACCTAAAGGAAATGAAGAAAGTGCTTCCCTAATCCTGCCAGCTATCTGTGAATGTCCATGTGACATGTAACTTGCCTGTGATTCTTTTGTCAATAATTCTCTTCTGGTAATAACTCAGTAAAACAGACTGGGGTGATTTTAGTATTTTGCATAACAATGATAACAGTTGCTTGCAAGGCCATCTCCAGTTTTCAGCCAATTCAGCCAATATTTACCTGGTTGGAAGAGCTGAATTGTCTTCTGAATTGGAAGAGCAGTGTATGTCCTGTTTGGAATCCATCTGCAGGACTAGAAATGTGGGTGCACATCTATGCATGTGGAAGTGTTTGTTTTGATGAAAAATTGAGGACTAAATGGACAAAAAAAAACCCCTGAGAGTGCTTAAGGGGCTGTGAGACACTTGTACAGTTAAATGGCATTGAATGTTATTGGGTTATGAGGTTGAATGTACAGGAATTAATTGTACTCAGGTAATGGATTCTCCTGAGAATTGATGGCAATAACAAGAGGAACCAATCCCTTAAGAGGAAAATGCCCTCAAATCTCTTGAAAGTTTTTAGGAAATGATTTTGGCACAATGTGTATTTCTAGCCTGTGTCAATATTGCAGATACATAAATTATACATGACTTACAAAATAAGAAAAGTTGCTTCAAGGGAGCTCTTGTGTTTTGCCTGTAAGGATGGAGCCAGCTTGTAACATATGTAGAGAATATTACCTGTCAGAAATTGAATATTGAGTGAAAGTAATTGTTTTAATCAAGAGTAGTTAAAAGTGAGGCTGAATTGAAGGAAAAAACCAACTGCTCAGCTGGAAGACAGCTTCCAGTGCTGCAGACATGCCCTGAGATGTATACTTTCTGTGTTAGGAATATTGATCAGGGCCATGGTTGTACCTTGCATTACCACTGCTCTTCCTGATAATCGCAACCAAGATTTCTTAACTTGTTGACTTCTCCTTCTTTTGCACCTCCTTTTTTTGCACCCAAGTTTAAAACACTATATGCACAGTTTGAGATACACTGAGCTCAGTGTTGTAGAGGAGCCTGAGACTTTGTGTTTCTGCTAAGAAGCATCCTAGGCTGCTTTCTTTAAAGTGGGATTTTTTTTGAGCAGGGCTCTGTGCAGAGCAGGTCAGCCCTGGTACAGAGTGGATGCTGGTTGCCCTGCTGATGCATTTGATTTCTTAGCCCACATCACTCTGGATGTTTTGCTTTCACTTCATTGTTCTTTTGTTGAGCCATCAGACTACCTGTAAAAACTGCACAGGTGAATGCTGGCAGATGTGTCTGTTGGAAGGAGAATGATCTGGTAGCTAACTTAGAACTCTGCAAGTCCAGTTTCAGCTCCATGATCTGCTTACAGATTCCCTCTGGGAATTCAGTAGTATGATTTAGTCTCTGTGCCAGTTCCCTGTCATTTAAAGAACACTTTTCACCTTGGATGGGAACTGAGGGTAGACACAGAGCCAGTGAATGCTCCAGCAGAGTGGTTGAAGAAGTAACATAATTTGTAACCAGGAAGTCTTTCTGTAATATTTCTGCACAGCCTAAATAGTATCCCTGAAGTCTTTTTAGCAGTCAAGGTGAGATGATGAGCAGTGCTTATGAGTGGGGCATGCAGGGTTGTACATAATGGCAGTGATGCAGATGTACAAGTGTGAGATTGCAGCACCCACTCTCCCACTCTGATCACTGAGGATGTCTCTCCTCTCTGAGTGAAAGTGCTTGCTTGGACATGGGACACCAGATGTTAGCTTGGGTTCACATTCCTCACCTGGGATTTCACTGCAGGTGCTACCATGTTCTTCATGTGGCTTTGCCTTGTGCAGCCTCATCAGCTTAACTCCTCTGGCCTGCCTGTTGCATGTTGGCTTTCATTATTTACTTTAGTGTCATAGTAAAGTCTTCCACCTTGCTTTCCAAATGTCACCAGGCAAAGTTCTTTTCAGAATCTGGTTATTTCATGGCTGTACAGCCTACCTCAGAATTGTTGCTGTCCCTGATATGTGAATGAATAAGATCTTGATGGGATTGACAGCTATAAAACATTCCCTCTGAACTCTGAGATGAAAGTGAGACATTTCCTTTCTCCTTCCAGAGGGCTCATCTGCTGTAAGAGGAGGGGTGGCTTCCTTTTCTAAGATGTAACTCCTATCAGGTATCATAGCAGTGTCTGCAGCACTCCAGGGCAGCATGCTCTGATGCCTCATGCTATGGGAAACTGGGAATGAAAGGTGACTCTGCCAAGAGGCTTCTGTCTGCCTTGGTAGGATAGTTCACATGACTCCTGTGGCATTACCTGGAGCTCACTGGTGATGCAGTGGAAGGGAATTAGGGGAAAATTAAGTTTGGATTCAAATATTCAGGTTGCAAGGATACTCCCAGGGGTTGATCAGCTTGCTTGCTAATGGCACAACACAGGGAAGAGAATAAAGAGTTTGTTTGGTTTTGCACTGCAAATGCATAAGCCACCCTTGGTTTGGCTTTCAGCCCAGGGTGAAAAGGCTGGCTGATCACCCTGCTCTTTCAGTGTTGACAGCTGTTGTTGTCAGGGACAGATGTGACTTGGGTCTGAGATGGGGATAACAGTGTGAGTGCTTTTTACTGGCAAGGTAGATTTTTAGGAGATAATGCAGTTTGTCTGTTGCACAGTTAAAGGGAAACGAGAAAGGCTTTTCTGTTCTCTTGGTGGATTTTTCTCTTTTTTTTTTTTTCATATTGATTCCTCTGATGCCAGGAGATTTGCTCAAATATTCTATTACTTAATGGTCCTAGATTATATCTTTGGTTCATCCAGTCTCAAACCATTCCTCCTCATGCCAAAACCAGTTACTGTACTAGCATGGAAGCAGCAGTTCTGGGACACCACTGACTCTGCAGATCTAGATCTGTGTGTTTGATCCTTACAAAAATGTTATGAAAGCTGAACAAGAAAACAGTGTAGGAATTTGGTGGGCAGATAAACTGCATTCCTATTTCAGGCTGTTTATTCATAGCTTTAACCTTTTTAAGGCAAAAGGAGGCTTTTTTAGCTTGCTTTTTTCCCCACTTCCTTATTAACCAAAACAAATTTCCCTCTGGAAGGAGAGGGTGGAGTTGGGAGGAAGGAAGGGTGGAATTGAAACTGTTTCATTAAATCAGTTTAAATATCATTAACACACGATTTTGTTTTTACATTTACAGTTCTGAGCACAGAAAAGTCTCTCTACACTTCCCAAAGAGGGGAAGCCTTGTGGACAGAGGGGGGTGAGTGAGGGCATGGAGACAATGAAGTGGTTATGGAAAGCTTATGACTTCTGCCTGGGGCAGACTGTAAGGAGGGTAATCCAGCTCTCCTGACTCCTGGTGTCTGTGTTTTGATGGTTTTGTGGTAAACTGCTTCTGAAGCAGAGAGAGCCAGAGCAGCTCCAAGTTTCTTTATTAGGTTGGTGTGACTTTGGCTTTAACTTTCTGACTTCAGCATGCTGCAGAAAGGGTGGGTGAATCCAGGGCCTGTGGATCAGCTTTGTAGAAGGAAGGATAAGTATTCCATACTTTGGGACTGAATGATAACCCAAGAGCTGGTGCAGAGCACTGCTACTCTGTGAATCTCTTGCACTCTGATGTTGATTCTTCAGTACCTTTTAGTTCTCCCTCCCTCTGTTGATAAGAGTTGAATGATCTTGACAGTGGAACATCTGTGAAGTTCACCTCTGGTGGTGGAGTGTAGAACTCCTCCATGCTCTCCTGACTGCACATGTTACTCCAGATTAGATCCTAAATAATCTCTTCTTGCAATGTTTTGCTCTTGCTGTGTGTACTCCTGCAGTGTAGGAGAACCAATGAAAAACAGAAGTTGTCTCTGTGTCTAAAGAAATAAAAACTTTCCTGTTTTAGAAATGCATAGGAAACCTGCCCCAAGACATGTAAATCCTTCTCATCCAGTGATAACCTGTTATAAAGTTATTGAACTCTGTGTATAAGCTCAGACCTGGAAAGACAGCCTGGTTGTCCAAGCCTGAGTCCCAGGGAAGACTCCCTGCTCCTGAGGCATCAACATGGGACAGGACCCTTTTCTGTGGACTCTTGGGTTCTCTCTTTATCTGCTTTCTTCTCCTCTTTGACTTCTCCCACTGGGAAGCTGCTCCAGATCACAGCTACTTCATACTCAGATTCCTCTGACTTTCAGCCAAGAAGACTTCATGGTTGGTTTATTTCATTTCTGCACCAAGATAATCCTATGGTTTAAACGTCTCTTTGCATTTCCTGCAGCTGCCTCTCCTCAAGTGTGCTGCAGGCAGTGACCCTGTCCTCTGTTGTGCTGTGTTTTGTCAACTTAAACTAGTCAGACTTTCCTGAGATAGGCCTCTTAGTCTAACCAGCACTTCCATGCACCTGCTTTCAATTCAGTAAATTGCCTTTGAATTTTGCTGTGACAGAACAGCTCACAATAAAGATGTAAGAAAGGACTGCTTGCATTAATGCTTGATTTCAACATCTAACCATTAACTGGCTTAAGCATGAGCATATATATTTATATAAATGTTTGAGAAGAATCCTCTGGTCTTGCTTTGAGGACATCAAGTAATGGTGACTTTTTTTGCACAAGAATAGTTCTGTCAATGGCTGGCTACTTTTATGTTTAACTAGGTACCTTAATTTGAATATTCTGCCTTCAGTCACTGCATCCTGAAATCCCTTTCCTTGTTAGTTTACAGAGGCTTCTATTATCACAAATCTGATCTCTAATACTTGTAGGCTATGTAAAGCAATTAGTAAATTACAGTAGTTTGTATTTCCAAAATCAAACACTCTTATTCCAAGAAAAAGTCCCCTTTAAGGTGTCTTTGAGTATCCAAAAATGGCTCTCTATCAGCTTGCAATTCCAGATAACACTAGGCACTACATCAGCAAGAGTATATGCAGAGAATTAAAATAAAGTCCATTATTTATGACCCTCTCTCTGAGATTCCCTGGCTGGTGTGAGAAAAGTGGAACTACTTGGAAATACTTTGCTTCCCCCTGGATTTCTGGCTTCTTTGAAGGTTGTCTTGATCTTTGTGAATAATCTTGGGTTTATACGTTTGATTTCATGCCAGCAAACTAAATCTTTCTGTAATGCGCATTCCTTCAGGCGTTGTATATCATCAAGATTTGAGGGATATCTCCCAGTGTTTGTTGTAGTGCTGTTTTCCCTCTGCTGGCACCAGAGAAGCAGGATGAGGTTGTGGGTGAGGCACAGCCTGCTGTGCACAGTGTTGGTCCCTGGCTGTGCCGCCTGTCCATGAGCGAACTGCGCCGTCGCTCCCTGACTCTGCCCTTTACCTGGGGCACTGCCCTGCTGAGCTCTTGCACTTCTTAAACCCTTCCAAAGACTCTCTCACACCTTAGCCATTGGCCTTACAGGGGTGGTGACACTGGGCTGCTCGTGGAGATTGCCTTGATCTAGCAAAACAGCACTCTCACTGTTGGGAGTGTTCCTTCTTAGGATGCTGGTCAGGAGGGCTGTGGTTTTCTTTTTCATTCTTTGTGCACTCTCAATATATGTTTTCTGTTCCACACTATTTCTTCTAATATACTCTAAATCAGTGGCTTCTAACCTTTTTGGAGCAACAGACACAAAGTTTCTGGCAGGCTGTGCTCCTTGTTTGTCATACATCACTGTTCTCTCATTCAGAGTCAGTAATTTTGCTTATTGGAGAGGCTACAAACGTTTATCTTGCTCCTGTGAGCTTCTACTGGGGGACCATTGTGTTGCTTTCAGCATAAGGACTGCTTTTCTTCTGCTTCACAGTGCCTTCCTCTAAAGTCTTGTTTAAAGGTGTAGTAATACAAATATATTTGTCCTAAAATCAATTGAGTAAATACCCCATGCCTTAAAAAAAAAAAAACAACAAAACCCCAGGGGGTACAATTTGCCTTCTGAATTTAAATTGAAATCCTAAAATTGATAGGTGTTTCCTTGTCTGTTGGAGTTTTAGTCCAGAGCTAAATGATTTTGGCAAAATGCTTCCAGGCACTTAACTTTGATAATTATGATTTCATTTATAATTATTAATAAATCCTTTCACAATGACAAGGTTTTGCCTTTAGAAAATGCCTGTGAGCCACTCCTGCTAGATTACACTGCAAGTATGTGTATATAATTTATCAGATAAGTGTGTTAAGGTAGCTTTAACTTTTTAAGGAGGTGTCTTCGACTGTGTACACCTGCTCTTAGATGACACCTTTTCTTAGATGACAGACCTCCTTGTTCCCTGGGTATCCTTGACATCATTTATAGAATATCACAAACTCAGCAATTAAAATAACTTGCCATACATCCCATTGTTATTGAATAGTTTTTCACATATGCAATTATAGTGTCTTCTACTTTCTCTTTTCACATTTTTCTGAAGGGAGAAAGTGCTCTTCTGCTTTTAAAAGTATTCTTTTCCTGCTTTGTTGCAAGTGGTTAGTTCATTCTGCATTACTCTTTTAGTCACTCGCACTAGTCCTTTAAAAGTGCAATTACATAATTCATATAAATTTAGAAAGGGAAAGATGAAGATCTCTCATGTCTATTTTTTATCCTCCATGGAAGCTGGGAAGAAATCAGGTTAGGATTCTGGAAAGTAATTAGCATTTGAAATGGAGGTTAAGATTAGACAGTTTCTCACGTGTGATGGAGGAGATGATTCTTTCATTGGGAGAAGTAATCTCTGTTTTAATAAAAGACTGATTTTGAGTCCTGAAGCAGCTTCACCATAGCTGTGTGGGGTTTTATTTTGTTTTGGTTTTTTGTTTTTTTTTCTTGCCAGAGAAGGTCAGTGTCTGGTTTACTTGGACTTGAGAGTCCAAGTAATACAGCCCTCTGTATTAACCTAGAATGTGGGCAAGCAAGCAGCCTCTGCTTTGGAATTTGGTCTGAATAAGGCTGATTTTATTTGTTTGTACCACAGCAGTGTTCACCAGCCCCAGCTGGCAGCTCATGCTGTGTAAGCACTGTGCAACTGCAGGACAAGAAATGGTTCCTGATCAGACAGGCTTCAGCCCATGTGGAATAACTGATCACTGTTTTAGTAAATGCTCCTGCCTGAATAGAGACTTCACCCTAGCTGTGCCCAGCCCTTCCAGACAGAGGGAACACAGTTTGCACTGAGAGCTGCACTTTGTGCATCCACTGTGCTGTTGGTCTATGTAGAGTGGCTGTAATTGTGTTCCAGGTGTGAAACTTGGGAAACATCCTTGCACACAGGCTGCTGTTTTCCCTGAGTAGCACCTGGAGAAAGACAGTGACCAGCAGTGGGCTGCTGGTGTCCTGGTGACACAGTCCTGCCTGTGCTTTTCCCAGAGAGCCCCAAGGAGCTGCACAGGGAGAGGAGCTGAGGGCTGTATGAATTGCTGTAACCTGCTCCCAGACATCTGTGCTATGGGACAATTCAGCACCTGTCAGGAGAGAGATGAGGGAAGAGGTTTAATTTCTGCTAGGGGCTTTTCAGTTTGGGCTGTATGAGCTCTTCTGCCATGTCATATATTGGAATGTTGCAGTCTACATTATTAAGTTCTATTTAAGGACTCATTTGCCTTGTTCACTTAATAAGAAAAGGAAAACAAGTGTTGTTTTAACAAAAATCTGAGGCTTATGATTTTCCCTTCTGCTCCTGAAACCTGCATCTAAACCCAGGATTAGAAATTTATGGACAGCTCTGATGACTTGAATCTAAGGGAGAATAATTCAAAACTGTCAATCTCGTGAATTTTCCTGTGATGCTCTTGAGCTCTTGATGCTCTAAGACCTATTTGTTTTAATCTGTAAGCTCAGGAGTAGTGTTGCTTCCACTTGCATTTTCCTTGCATTTAAAAAGCTGTATCTACAGCTATAAGGGCTGCATCTTGAGCCATTTTAAATGGCAACACAGATTGCATAGAAGCTGGAGACTTGTTTGTGCTCTCCAGAGTAAGATTGCCAGTTGTCATAGTGTGAAGTGGATTAATTGCTGCAAACTCCATGTGTGTACTTGAATCTCATCTCTGCAGTCATTTTGATGCTTTGAGTCCACCATTAGCTTCAGATGCCTATAGCCCAGCTGTCTGCCTCTGACTGACTTATATGGGCTCTTGTTTCCCAAGGAAAGGGGAAGAGATACTTTAGGACATTGTTCATCTGACCCTGCTTTAGCCAACTGCTTTAGAAACGGATGAATTCTGTCCTGCAGGTGACTATTTCTCTCCACTGACTGTAGTGTCAGATGTTGATGACAACATTTGCTGAAATGAATCCTGTATGAAATATATCCAGTTTTAAATTTAACTGGTCAGGCATTTTCACTGAAGTGTAATTCCCAGCTGGCAAACACATCCTGGTGCCCAGGGAGCTGGTTGTGTGCTGTAACTTTCTCTACTTTTATTCTCCAGCTCTTTATCTAGAGAATGAAAATTATTCCATCATGACAGGAACACTGGCCTTTAGAAAGCTCCTTTTATCTACACAAATACTTTCTGCGGTATTTTTCCACTTTTGCTTATCCATCTTAGAGCTGGATTAACTTCAGAAAGACCTTGTATGGAACTCTGAGGCACATTTATTTCTTTGACCAGTAAATCAGTATTATAGTTTCCTGGGGCCTGGAAAAGAGGGTATTATTATGGAGTTATACTAAGTCCACTTTCCTGAATGCTGAATTTCCGAGGAAGAGATATAAATCTCCCCTGTGCAGGAGAAGAAGCTATATGAAAAAGACTTCAGGTGCCTTATTCTCTTTGTGTTTATGCTTGCTTGCCTTTCTTTTCTACCTTCCTCCCTTTCCTCAGGTGTTGCTATATATTACTTAATCTCCTTTGAGGTAAGTATAGCTTCTTTGTCACAGTGTGGAGCACATTAGTATTCAGAAGAGCCTTTTCCTGTGTCAGAGACAATATTTTGCTTCTTTGTAACCCTAACCTTCTTGGAACTCTCCAGCTAATATTTTTCTTCCCTTCTGTCTTTTATTGACTGTGGTACATTGGGTATTGCTTTGCTCCTCAGTAACTTTTTTGGTTTTTGTTCATGACTAATGCATCCATTTTATGAAGGCATGAAATGTATTTACAGAGGAAAGCAGAGCTGGTTGCAGGGCTTGATGGAAGTGGCAATAAGAAGCACAGGCTCTTGAGTCAGTGTTTTGTATACAGGAGGTCTAGCATGCAGCAGAGACAAATTCTGTGGCCCCACAGGATCCTTCTGCTGTGTGTGGTCCATCTGGGAAGAGTTGTGCTGAGGCTTGCTGGCAGGGGCTTAGGTGAGCAGAGAGGGTGACAAAACAAGGTTCCATTCTCCCAGCTCAGGAAATCTCAGCTGCTTTGCACCTCTGTATCTCTGCCCCACCATTCTTTGTCTGCTTGCAGTGCAAACTGCATCAAGAGTAAAGTTTACTCCTCCAATGCCAATACAAAACAGCATGTGGAGCTTTGCATCCTGTCCCCTGCCCCCCTTTATCTTCCTTCCTCTGTGTCCTACTGTCATTTTAGGAGATACTGAAGGAGTTCCAGTAACTGAAGCTAGTTTTCACATTACTTTTCTCCCCTTCCCTCCCCTCATCACTGTAGTCATAATAGCCTTGACACAATCTCATTGTATGCATGTTTCAGAAGGTTTGGAATCCTCATGGCATCCTTTGGAATCCTCATGACATACATGCTTTGCAAATATTTATCGCTATCTTCGCATGTTGGAGCTCTCAAGTAATTTCTGCCAGGATCTTCTCATCCACAGCAGATCTTTGGACCACAGAACTGACATATATGGGGCATAATAGGCTGTGAAGGAACACCTGGGTAGTTTCCTGGTATGGAGAGGGGATCTGCTTTGGTTCTGGTTGGGATCCCCTAAAGTTCTAGGGAGATAATAATTTGGCAACTATGATAGTGAGGGATTAAGTAGACAGCTGATGGTGGCTGTAAGGAAAAACACTTTTCTATTTGTTTGGGAATGTTAGTCCAGACCATCCTTCTTTTTGTCATGGATTAAATGTGGTTGTAGCTTCCCTGTTTTCATCTGACATGCTCAGGGCCTGAAATACAGACCTGTGATTCAGGGTTACAGACCAGTGTTTCAAGTGTCTGTTCTGGCATTTCACTAGCAGGGTTGTCTTGTTCACAGCTGGTCTCTTAAAGGATGCAGCTAACTTGTCACATTTAGGCTTTGGTGAGTCAGTGTTGTTGATTATTTGCAGTGAAGTCACACCTTCAAATAGCATTTATTTTTGAGCAATCCACATTTTGATAACTCTCAGCCTTCTCCATAATTTGCAGGTAATCTAGTCTCAGTTCTCCACTTTCCCTTTGGTGTTCTCCCAGTCTTACAAGAATGTTGTCCAACCAAAAGTGGTAATGGTCACTCATGAGCTGTTCAGAAACTTTTGATTCTCTGCTTTCAAAGTGCTGTAAATCTAGTTCATGGATGACAAATCTGGCCACCTAGGCAAATAAACAAAAACAATCAACACACCAGAATTTTTCAAGATGAGGTAAAGCTCTGACAGGAATAGAGCAGTAGGAGAGTTGTTGGTGGGGAAATCTGACAAGTTAATTTATTTTTGGTGTTTTAATTGGAGCGGTTGGGAGACAGAGAGAAAAGATGGTGCAGGAGACAAGAGTAAAGAAGTCCTGGGAAAGGGGAGCAGGGAAGGAACTGTAAACATGACCAGCAAAATAATCTACTTCATGTGCAAAGTCCATTTAAATGTAAATTACCCAAAGTGATTTTTAGTGGAATTTTTTATCAGTGCAGTGTAGAAAGACAGAATTATTTTCCCCCTTGTTTAAATACGTGATGCAGACAGCTGTAGAGAGCTATAAACATCCCTCATCTCTCTACTTCCTCACACCCACTTCTTTCCTTTAGGCTCTCTTTGGAGCTGTTCCCTGCAGCAATGCTTCCAGATAGTGACAGTGTGGATGTTCACTTCAGTCACCAGAGCCCTGTCAGGGCCAATTAGCATCCTAATGAGTGGCATGTACCATCTTGGCAACATTCAGCCTGTGCTCTGTACCAGGGGACCTCTCCTCTTAAGAACCCATCTTGTCTCATCTGGACTGTACTGGTCATAGAAACCTGTTTAAAAAAAAAAAAAATTTCCATTTCATCTTGTCTTCTAAGTCCCAGGGGCTTCAGCACTGAACAAATATACTGTCCTTTCTTTTTGCTGAAAATGATGAATCTTGGCTTCAGGGAGGGGACTTAAATCAAACCACTGCTCTTACAGGTACTGAGGACTTCAGGCTGAAGCTTCAGTGAGGCAAAGTAATGCAGTACTTGTTCTTCAGAGCTCTGAATGAGAGCAATCAAAGACCAGCCACATAGTCTTTAAATATTGAGTACCTGGCCAGTATGAGGACTAAAGTGGTGCTTTTCTGAAATTACTGCTACCTGTTGTTGTTTGGTAGTCTGCTGCAAAATCCACTCCAGTAGCATCTGCTGTCAAAACTCTGCTTTTCTCATTCAATCAAACCAGAGCTGAATGCAGCACAGAGCTCTTTTGGGTAGCACAGGCCAGGGCATGCAGGTGAGGAGATTTAGGGGAGGTTTCACAGCTACTCAGTACATAGTGGGAGTCCAGGGTGTAAACATGCCCTCAGCACCCTTTGTCAGTGAGATTGTACAGGCTTTGTACTCTGCTCTGCCAGACTGGAAGAGGAACATCTCTAGCAGCAGCAGAGGTAAATGCTGCAGTACTAAATCACCCCATCCCCATGCTGTGTTTTATTGTTCAGTGACAGCATGCTTTCAAGAGAAACCCATGCATCTATCCTGATTTTCAGCCCTAAAAGTCAGTGTTCTTGTTAATATGGCACTGCTGTCCAGTCCTGCCATGTCCTAGCTCTTCAGTGGCTGAAATGCAGAGCTGTGATGCCAGGGCCAGCTGGTTGGCACAGCTGGCACAGCCACACAGGGTCATCTGGAGGGAGAGGTCAGCAGTTTAATGGTCCTTAAGAGCAGCCAAATCAGTGGTGATGCCAAAGAGCAGCTGAAGGGCAGTGTGTTATAGTGGCTGCACTGCAGTAGGGAGGGTTTCAGTTTATGGGGCTGTGGAGGTGGCACCTTTCATTGGTAGCAGAGCACTGTGTGCTTGTGATGGCATTGCCAACATTCTGAGGACAAAAATTGATTTTCTTCCCTGTAAGGGACAGCAAATCTTGAGTGTGAACTCTGCAGAGTGAGCAAGAATTATTATTTTTAAGGTGATAATGGTTCTTAAAACACACAAAAAAATGGCCCTGCCATCCCCTAGCCCAATGTGCAAGGCTGAAAGACAGCACATTAACATATCCACATGGTGCATATGTTATTTTTAACATTGCTGTGAGAATTTTCCTGAATTTTTTGAATGGCGTTTGCATTTACTATCAGAATGCTGTCACATTGCTGTCATGACTTTTTAAATCCTAAACTTAATGTTTTGATGTGATCTTCTGCAATGTCACAAGAACTTGATGGCCAGGAAGGCTGCAGGTACATAGATAGGAGCACTGTGTTTGTTGAAGTACTTACCTGCACCTCTTGTCTCTTCTGGATGTGTCCCCAAAAGACCTAAACCTGTGCCCTGGAGCCTTTTCTTGGGAATGCCACCTTGAATGCCATGGTATCTGCTACAATCTGGTTTGCAATGCACTGAGCCAGCTCTCATGTGCATGAGGTGTAGTAAATCAGCAAGGCTGATGAGCTGCATGCTCATGAAGCACCCAAATAGAAGCCCTCCTGAAATGGCCCAATGGTTTGAATTCTTCCTTTTGTGATTTCTTATGTGCATGATTTAGTTTGTAGATACCTCTGAGATTGATGCCCTCTGTCCTCCTCTTGTGGGTCTCTGAGCATCCCCAAATCTGACATTCTAGCCATCACAAAGTCACAATATGCTGCTTTCCCAGGGCGTCTTGCATTAAATTCTGCTGAAGGTCACACTCAATTTTTCTTTACGAACATGAAGGCCAAAAATTTAAAGTAAAACATAGCCTTTAATAAAAGTGTGATTATTGTGTAATGATCTCTCTTGAGAAGCTTAGGTGCTTAGTGAAGTGTCAAGTATTAGATTAAATGGAGAAAGTTGGCAGAGCTGATGTAAAAGATGGATAACAGCAAGGCAGATTTTCCCACATTAGTCTGCCTATATTCCTAATCCTGACCTAGAGCAATTCTACCTCTCCCTTCAGAGTAAGGAAGTGACTGGGTTTCTGTGTCTAACAAGAGGATAGAGCCCTGCTGCTTTCCAGAATATGTATGGGAAGAGAGCATGTAAGCTCCCAGGCAAGGGTTTGGGGGCCCTGACACAGATTTGGGCAACTAAGCACACGTATCACCTGAAAGCCAGGGTCTGGTCAGTTGTCCTCTCTGCTGCAGAGAGGGCACAGCCACAGCATGAGCCAGCCCTCCTGTCCCAGTGGGGCTTCACAGCCTTCAGAGCCATTTGGTTTCTTAGGACTGCAGCCAGAGGCTGCGAGTTAGGGATTCAGGACTGAGGCTTGAGGGTGATCCCCAACTGCCCAGCAGAACATAAATCTCATAGGTGTGACTACAGACATATCTATTGTGGCCAGATTTGCAAAAATCATATAGCTCGCTAACTCCCACTGATCTTTAGAGGATTAGGTGCATTCATGAGTTTGTATATCAAAACTGCCTGCTTCAGTTCTTCTTTTGCAAATCAATAGAATATTCCATCTTGTTTTTACCTCCCAGTCTCTCTTTGTAAAGATGCAAGGGATTTATCCTGAGGATTTGTTTCTAAATCAGTGGGGACATGCTCTCAGCTGGGACTCTCATCACAGGGTAATTACTGCTTTATGTCAGGGTGCAGAGCTGTCACACACAGTTTTCTGCTCAAGCACATAGTCAAATGTCAGAGTCTGCAGCTCAAATGTGGTCAAACCAATAATCTGAGTACTCGGTGGTTTTCTGTAGTGCAGGATGATTCCCAGAGATTAATGTAAATGAAAGAGCCTTTCTAGTGGAAGCAAACTACAATTCTGTGATTGCATTAGATGTTTCAAATGGCTCTGTAAAGACTTGGCAACTACATATTTTTGAAGCACATTCATTCTCAGTGCAGGTTACATCCTAGCTCAGTGATGAATTACTTTAAACTTTAAAATGAACTCCTTGTCCTGATGTCAGGATGGATTGTGATCTAAAGGTGACTTATAAGAGAAAACAAATATTTATTTGACTTGTGAATTTTTTCATCATATAATAGGTAAAAAGAGCACAAAGAGCAGACACTTCTTGAAAGCATCAGTGGTGGCTGAAGGAATACTAAAACAAAAAGCATATCAGATCCATGTAGTTCTTTCAGACTTGCAAAAATTCCTTCTGATTGAAGTTCCTTTCATGTCCACTTCAATTAAACACTGGAGAAAAACTCTACATTTATTTCAGAGTTTGTGTCCTTTTCAGGTAAAGTGCAGGAGCTTTCAATGTCTATTCCCAGGACACTTGTAGAGGAGACTTGCAGTTGGCTATGCCAGTTACAAAAAGCTGGCTCCAAAAAAGGTAGGAAAGGAGAGCTTAGGGTTAAATTAAAAATTTATCCAAATACTTGGAAGGAAGAAAGCTGCCATCATCTTGCTACTCCCAAAACTCATCTTTTCCAATTGCTGAGACTGATTTTAATTCCAGTCATGGTCTATATTTGTCTGTACAAGTTGTTTTTTACCAAGTGGCTGATAAAGTCTTGTCTCAGCATCATACTGTAAATCAAACTTAAAACCCACATGACCTGATATGATGGCTGATTTTTGGCTGGAATCAAAATATCCACCTTAGCATTTACCTTTTTTGAGTACAGACTATGGAGTTTTGCTTATTTCCTGCTCCACCTTTATGCTTACTGCTTTTTTCACTCATTCCATGTATGTGTTTAAGGGATTTTGAGGAATCTCAGTGGAGTTAATTGGTGTACTTTGTGTTTTTTAGGATAAATATTTTTTCAGCAATAATCTTGAATATCAATAAGGAATTAATAACTTCTGCTTGTGTCTTCATGCATTTGAGGTCTGCATCATTCCTAGTGTGGCATCCATGGCATGGTATTTAGACAAAGCCTTTCTTATGAGGGAAATTTGGTGTCTGCCTTTGAATTTGGGCTTGTTGTGGGCAGAGCTGTGGTAACAAATTCCTGGTCTATCCACCTGTAAGAGGCCATTAAATCTGTGACCTCAGCAGGCTGGGGGACACATGGAAAACAACTGTCTCAGCACATACACTATACCTGCTTGATTTACTGTAATCTGCTGATGGATCTGATTCCTCAATGTATATCCCCTGTCTGGTCACATCTGTGTTTCAGGAACTGGGAGTACTGTGGAGCCAAGCAGTGGGTTTGGGTGAAGCAGGAAACAGAACTGTATTTGGTGTGGAGTGAGCAGCAAGTTGCTCTTCTGTTAGAATCTATTCACTCCCTGTTTTGAATATTTTCAGTTGGCTGCAGGTTTGTTGTGAAGCAGTATAATGTACTTATACATTATGGCCAGCAAGGAGAGGACTTCTGAGCTTGGTTTTGGGGTCAGTGTATAAAGTCTTTGTGCCAGGGTTCTGGAATAGGATTGGTAGCAGGATTGCCATGCTGTCTGTAGTCTGCTGATGCAATCTGTAGTTCTGCTGGATGAAGGGGTGTCAAGATACAATAGTTATCTCACAAGAAACAGCAGGAAAGATGTTCCCTTCTTCTGTTCTCAGGCTTCATGAGCTGTCTCTCATTTTGACCACAGAGTCTGTAGAGCTGGATGGACTAATTCCTGAGCTGTGCCCTGGGTGGCTTGAGAAACAAATGTTTAGTATGCGGGAATAGTGGCCAGAACATGAGTTTTGAGGATCATGCTCTCTTGTTGCAAATTACATGAAAGAAGGTTCATTTCTTTTCTGTGTGTGGGACAACAACTTGAATGCTGTCAGTGGCTGCCTGGAAGGCAGCTGTGCCTTGTGGTCTGTTGTGGCTGGCTGGCTGCAAGCTCAGGCAGTAGTTAAAATGCAATCCTCCTAGGATTGGCAGCATTAAGGTGCCAGGACACAGTTCTACAGCAGTGATCTGCAAAATGTCTGGTTGTGCAGTTCATTCTGGCCCGTGTGGCTCCTGAGACGCTTCATTGTCTATCAGAGCTGTATGTTTTCTCCCTGTTCCAAAAATGTGGTCACAAATACTGTGTTTCTGGCTTATTACTTTGAACATTTTTTTCTGCCTGCTCACAGGGCTTCCTTTTCCACCACCCAAGTGCAAAACACTCATCTTGGTTGTCAGCTCTTCATAGCCTACCCCTGCCCTGTGCATCTTGTCCTGTGCAGCACTGAGACATCACCCCCATCTGCTCTGTCAGCCTTGACTCTTCATTTGTCATGCAGTTCTGAAAAACCTCCTTCGTGTTTTCTTCCGTGTCACATCTGGCAAGAGGAGCACTACTTAAAGGTCACCAAAACTGACAACTTTTCTCATTCTCAGTCCTCCCATAGCACTCTCCTGTGCCAGCAGCAAGCTGGGAGATGAGGAGACAGCTGCAGCACAGGGAGTACCTGCAAAGCTCAAGGGAGAAGCTGCTGAGTGACAGAGCTGCCCGTGTCCCCCTTTCTTTGCCCATGTCAGTACTGTGGCTGCCCAGGGAGGATTGGGGTGTGGAAGGTGGGAGACACTGCCTGCTGGGGCTGGCTGCTCCCTGCTGAGCCAAGGCTGCCTCTGGGCAGGGCTCCTCAGCCTTTACTGAGGGGTGCCTTCCTAAGGAGCTTTTTGGGGTGATGCAATCGTGGTGCCTCCCTAACTCTGTGAATCCCCCCAGGGACCTTAGCTGACAAGTCCTTTAGGACAGGGACAATACCCCCCTAGCTTTGTGCCCACTAGATGCTTAGCAAAATAAGTAGGAATGCAATTCCTTCACTACTTCCAGTGCTGGTCACTATAAGCTTGTTTAAGGTCTGCCCTCCTTTCTTGCATGGAAAAGCACAGTGAAATTAATATTATACATAAGAGAGAGAGAGAGCACATTCTTTCAACAGCGACAGAAATAGTGTTGGCTGTGGTTTCAGTACTAACAGCAACCAAAGCCCCCTCTAAAAGAGAACTTTTCTCTGTTCCACTCCCTTGGTAGACAATTTTATGGGCTTTTTGTCTCATTATGTTTTATTTGCCCCAGTTGTTTGTATATATAAAAAGACTAAAGTAGAATTATTGAATAAAATCCCCAGTGTTGAATTGTTGTGTTGCTCATATGGCTTCACACAGATTATTTTTTTAAATCTTTGTTTATAAGACACTGTGTATTGTACCTCCTCCCAATGGCTGCACTTCCCCAGATGAGCTAGAATCTGCTCCTAATGCTTTTTCCTTAGCTGACTGTAATTCTGTTCTAATTTGGGAAATACTTCCTTTTTGTGTGGCCAAATGCTACATGCAGCTCTGTTATTGATATATGTGCATCACAACTAAGAGTCTGATTGAGAATCTGCATGGGACTCTGAATCTTTCATTGATTTTTCCATAGCTTTTGACTGTACCTCTAATTACCTATCGTTCCTGGTGAATCTGTGCTGCTCTGTTTACTTTGCTTGATGAGATAAGGATCATTCTGTTCCTTGGTGAGATGTATTCCCAGGAGCCTACCTTTTTTCCACCTGTGCAGTGATCACTTTATATTTTAGCAGCCTGATGCTAATAAGTGCTGCAGCATTAGCTGTGCCTTGGAGACAAAGCCCCTGTAAGACAGCCCTGATGTGCCCATGGGTTTTACATGTTCCTCTCAGCCAGGGTGTAAATGGGTGACTGTGGCTGCCCTTAGTCTAATGAAAGCTCCCCCAATACTATGTTTGTGAAGGGATGACATAGCACTCTCTACTTTGCTTATCTTGCTCATCTCTTATGGTCCTTCCTTGTTAATCCCTGGTTGCTATAGTGAGTTTTCTCTGTGCTCCTCTTTATCTTTTGTCCCACTGATATTTTTGCAGCTTCTTTTTGTGTGGTTGGCTTTTCTATCCCCATTTTTTTCCAGTGGTTGCTATTCTTGGCAATGTGAATGTCACTTTCTTTCTTACTCCTTGGTGTTTGATGGCTTTTTTTCATCTCATGTGACAGTGGACAGGCAGCCAGTCCTCCTCTGTGGAGCTGAGTGGATGCTTTGAATGTGCATACAGCTAAACAATGATCATCAACTCAGTGTTCCCTGACAGCTGGGAGGAAGATTACAGGACCATGATTTGTATCAGGGTGGTTCACTGATATAGTCACAACTCAGGATTTGCTTAGGTAAGTGTTCATGGGAACACTACAGCCTGGTGAGCCTGATCAACCAAGCAACTGGACCAAAGGAAAGATGTAGAACCAAGAGCCACTGATGTGTGCTTTGCACCAAGATTGCAAAGTCCTTGCTCTTGTTTTGAACACAGGCACTCAGTTTCTGCAGAATCTAAATTTTATCTGTAGCCCACATTAATTTATTGCATTCATGTATTGAGCTGGCTGCGTTCAGTATGTCGACAGAATGGAGAGATGATTTAAAAACATGAAGTGTTCTGGACAGAGATTAAACTGTTTCCTTGTTCAGTATTTCATATCTCTCTATCAGCCATGAAAATTGAAACTGCAAATATTAATAAATTAATTGACACATTTGCTACTCTCATTGTAATGATACAGCCAATCCACAAGCAGTCATATGATGAGTCATATCTTCAGAAGCAGGAGATTTTTTAAATCATGAGGTTATTTCACAGTATTGGGTTTTGTTTTTAATTTGTCTCCTGCTTTATGAACATTTAGGCTTATTATTGCCAGGCTTTCTTCTGCACTCAGGAGGAGCAGAAACTTACTTTGTCCTTTTTTCTTTTTTTCTTTTTAATGACAGGGTACTTATGCTCAAGAAGAGACCTACAATAATAGTAGTAAAAATTGACATTTCTACACATTTCTCTGCATTCTTTTAGTTATGATTTAAAGCACTTTAAAGATTCAGCTTTCTTTGACAAGCAGTGAATAATATTAATTGAAGATGCTTGAAAAACATTTATACTTGACACTTCCCCCACCCTATTCTTTCCCTCCCCTTCTCCCACCCCCCTTTTACCAAATTCAGAAGTTGTTGTAACATCAGCAATTGTTTTCTCAGTGCCAGTGCACCAGGACCACAGTGCTTTGGACAGGAAACCTTAGCAGGGTAAATTCCCAAAACTTCCTCAAAGATCTTGTTGCAATTTTTTGCCCTTGTTTAGCTATTTGTGTGGGAGGATTATTTTCCTAATGTTTTTGATGGCTGTGTTAGTGCTGTAGTACTTTACTAGGGCCTGATGCTCATAAATCACAATGGTGTTATAAAAAAAAATTACAGTAGCCAGATTTAAAAGCACTTTGAAGTGTTGTAGTTGCTTTCAGTACTGAGTGGTCAGGTGATAAAATGACAATTAAAATGAATCACCCCTGAATACAAAGTATTGCATGTAAAAAGAAAATAATCTTCTTCCCTACCAAAAACCACACAAAGTACTTGAGGGTAGTGATGATCAGTCATACCTACAACTAATGCTGCCTTGGGCAAGTTGTTCCTAATAAGTCTTTGGAAGAGTAAGCACCGTGTTCAGAGGTGATTAAAGAGGCAAATAAAATGAAAGATTTTTTTTCTGCTGTGTGTGAATTCATCAATTTCTAGATTCGTCAGCCTGGAAAAGAGGCAAATCAGAGGTTGCAGAAGGTTAATGGAATCATGAAGGAAGAAGAGAAGAAAAATTAGGGAATGAATGTTCAACTTCTCATAAATAAGGCATTAGAAACTATCCAATGAAATAAGCAGTAGATATTAAGTAAATGAAAATATATTTCCCTGTGACATGGTACGGAGCTGTGGAACTTAGTGCTACATTACATTGTTGAGTGTAAAAGCATACACAGACTGGAGAAATCCATGGGCTGTAAAACAGAACAGTTCAACCCCAGCCTCTAGCTGAGGAGCCATAAGCTTCTAATAGTCAGCTGGAGCCCTTTAAGGAAGGGAAATGTGCATCCTCTTTATGGATGTACTGAGAGAAAGGTAATGCTCCAAACTTATCACTCCTACCATCTTCACTTCCACGTTCCTGTGGGGCTGGTTTCTTGTGTTTGGGTGTGTGTCTGTGTACCTGTACAGCTTAGAGGCACAGGAACACATTCCATTCCCCTTGTCTTCCTCAGTGTGCCCATTTTTCCTGGAAAGCTTTTCTCTCTAATTGGATTGCATCTGTGTTATTTCAGTGAGACGGGTGCAGATTACATCGTGCAGAAAAATCCACGGCAGTGCACTGAGGAAAATCTCCACTAGTTGTCACTCAATCCCCATTTTAAAGCTGACTGCTACACCAGTTCGAGCTTCTTACTCTAAGAATGATGTCCTGGGCCCCAAATAACAAATATCCTGGACAGCTTTTGCCATGGAGTCTCTCTAAAATGTGGTGGTAGGGATAAGGTTAAATCCAAGGGATGGCAGCCTGTGCAAGTGGTGTTCTGTGGGTTTTGGCTTTCTAAATAATTACCCTTAACAGGGTTGGAGCTGGTGAGGGGCATGGTGTGGGAACTGCTCCTCTCTCTGCAGAGGTGATGATCCCAATGGACATATTACCTCAGGAGAAAATACAGAAGAGTGAAAAGGGTATGGTGGTGCCAAGGTTGGCTTGTAGTCACTGTTTTCCTGGGTTAGCAGGACTGAAAAGAACTTTGGCATAAAGGTGCCAGCAGGGATGAAAGAGGGGCTCAGTAGAGGTATTTTGCAGCTTATTCCCAGGATGGTTTTCTTTCTGTGGTTTCACATCTAACAAGCACCTGGATTTTTAACTGGAGGAGGGTAAAATCTTCCCATAACTCCATATTTTTCCTGTTTTCTTTGGTTGCACTCAAAGCCAGCATGAATTTGAGAAAAACAGTAAATTTCATAAACTTGGTAGACATCTTTTTACTTGTTCTATCTTTAGCTCTCCCTGCCACAGGTTTGATTGTGGAGCTCTTGTGTTTTACTGTTTGTGTTGAAGAAGTGTTGTGTTGAACAAATCATGTTCTGCACCGTTTGGTGCTTATCCTGTGAAGTGAGGAAGGAAGAGCTACTGCTTATCTTGAAGAGTTTGCTGTCTGAGGAAATCACAAGAAGATGCAAACACAACACAATTCAGGCTTTGAATTCTTTGTTATATTGGCAAGGTAATAGTCAGTGGTGGAGCCTGGGAGCAAGAGCAGGTAGGATGTCCTGCACCCTGCTCCCTCTGTAAGTGCCATCACATGCTCTACCCTGTGTACACCAGAGAGAACACAGAGCCAAGCAGCCTGAGCTTCTGGGCTGGAAGGATCTGGCATATTCTTGTTCCTACAAATCAATTGCTGTTTCCAGTCTCTCAGTGCTTGAGTAGAAGCACAGCTTGTTTGAAAGGAAGAAAACCCCAACAACAACAAACCGAACAAAACCCCCAAAAAGTCAACAACTAAAAATTTCCCCCAAGCTCACACATAAAATCAAACCAACCTCCTCCCATTTTTCAGGATTTAAAGAGATTTCCTTTTTAAAGTAATGAAATGGAAAGAATTTGTTTTTCAAACTCTTGTTCAGTGTAATGGTAAAAGTGTTATCCTTAGTTACTGCTATAAAATTTAATAGAAAGTGCTCTGCAATCCATTCTCCTCTTTTCTCTTGGAAGTAGTAAAGAAAATCAGCTCAAACTGAATTGCTTTCAAGGTGTTTCTTTCAGGTTAGAGAATGTTTCCTGCTCCAGCTACCCATTTCCTTTGAAATAATTATGTTTTGGAAATGCTGCGAGCCCAGGCCACCAGAATGAATTTCAAGGGGGCAAGGGTCTGTTTGATACCAATGGGCAGGAGTTTCAAGCATTTGTATCCCAGTACTTACTATGTTTTATTTTTATACTGAGAAAAGATGGGGATATTTATTTGCATGAAAAATTCTTATCTCTATTATATCAGCCGATAATTTGATTGCTTTGTTGAGACTTTTATTGCACATCTTTGTCTAATATTTTCTTCATTCTTTAATTTTCTAAAAGCCATTTGAAAACCATGGAGATTAGGCAATCCCTTCCCCCACATCTTACATTTTAAATGTGGGGGAAAATAATCAGAAACTTCTCATTGCTCTTGATTGCCTTTTAATTATTTTATACTTTAATTAAGTCTCACCATTCCTCATTAAGCCTATTGTTCAGGAACTGTTTTAGTAATCCTGCACAAGCAGCATCTGTGAAAGCTTTTGGTAGCTGTTCCCTTGGTAAGAATTTTCACTTACAAAAGCATGTAGCCCATGATGAATTTTGGTGCCCTGTGTCACCTGGGGAAGCTGTGGTGCAAAAGACAGAAGCCCAAATGTATAGAATGCCTAGGAAACAAGTTCCTGAGGCTGGAGCAGCTTTGCCTGGAAATAGTGGTTGTACTAATAAAGTGACCATTTTCATGGTTTATGCAGCACAGTTCAGAATCTCTGTTGGCCAGTTTGATGGCATTCTTGATCCAAGCCTCTTAGTAATAAAATTAGAGGTGCCAGACAGGGACTGGTTAGGTGCTTACATCATTGTCTCTTGTGGCAGCAGTAAGTCTGAGGCAGGGATCAGTGTGTTGGGATGCATGAGACAGCTCACACCTGCCTGCATGGGGTGAGAGGGGCTCCTGCTGCCAAGGCCAGAGATGTCAGCACTCCCTGTGACACTGGTGAGATCTGGAGAGTCTCTCTCCTTCAGCTCAGGCACTGACTCTTCAAACATTGCACAGAATTTCATTCTTCCACTGCTAGACCTGGAGCTCCAGGGAGAAATTCCTGGGTCACTGTACGTGCTAAATTGAACAACTACAGCTGAGACTAAGTCTGAACTGCAGCTGCTTAACTAAATTTAAAGCTTAAGGATCACTTTGAAGAGAAGTTTGAGAAGCAGTAAAGTTTTCCAAACAAGTTCCATGCTATGGCAGTGCCTAGATGACTTGGTAGCAAGTGAAAGAAGCCTGGGAAATTGCAATAACATTGCAGGTTTTATCAGCCTGTCCACTATACTGGATGCGTGTTTAGTTTTCAGATTGTCAAATCAAAGTGCATCTTCATCTGCTGCAGTTAAACTCTCAATAAAATGAGTTTCCATCTCTTTGGTTGACACTGTAGAGCATCCTGCTTTTGCAAAGGTCAGCATTAGCCATACAACTCACATAGGTAACTTAGCTCAAGGGATTGCCATGAGCAGGGTATAATTTGGTTGAACACCTTGGGGTGATCAATGTCATGTGGGGTCACTCTTCTCTCTCTTGCACAGAGAAGCAGAGATGATCTGCTGTCTTTGTATGTGTGTCTGCAAAAACCCCATGTAGTGTTGGTGCACACTTTAGGGTTGAAGTTGTGTACAGCATTGTCTCAACCCTAGTTGACATTTTGGGTATTCAGCTGTGAATAAATGAGAGTCTTCCTATCAGTTCATCAGGGAATCTAGTAAATGAGGAACTGCTGTAATTAAAATCTTGCTGGTGTGAAATCCTACTGAAAATACTTAGCATCTGCCATGCAGCAATCTTTAAATACTTAACAAGCTTTTGACTTTCTTATGAGGAAGTAAACATCAGTATCTCCCTTGATCCAGAGGCTGGTATGCAGAAGAGTCAAGTGACTTTTCTTAGTCATATGCAGTGAACCAAAGCAGAGTTCTTTGATTAGAGTTTTAACTTTAATGTTGGAGGTCCCCATACATGCAGTCACAGTTATTGCAACCTGTAGAGCAATGTCTTACCTGTTGTAGGTAGAATATGATTTTTAGGAACTTGTCAGTCAAGGGGAAAGATCAGGTGACTTTTTCTGGAAGAAATGAACAGTCATACAGTGTTGTGGAAGAAAAGGGGCTCTGGCTGTAAATTCACCTCTTTCTTGCACAGATTTATTTTTTTTCATCAGTGAAAGAGCAGAACTACTTGGTTATTAAGGAAAGACATTTTTCCTCAATCAGGAGTATAAGGGCACTTGGAAAAATACAGCTTAGAGCCTTAGGTAGCATGTAAACTGTATCAACACGCTGTATGAATGGCTTATTATAGAAGCTGGATACTTGAAAGCAAGATCTGGTTAAAAAAAGTGTTGAATAATTGCTGCACATTGTAAAATATTTCAAGTGGAACATAAAAGACTCCTTCACCTTCATGGAAATGAAATTGCATTTCATATAAGCTCCTGGAGACTGATAGCCAGAACCTGCCTTTAAGCTTGGAAGGAGTGACAGGACAGAAATCTGAGATGAATTTGGGGGGTGTATAGCCCAGGTACATATTGTGAATAGACTCTGAGAGACTATAGGCAAACCTTGATGAGACTTAAGAGAGAAGAAAAATTATGAAAAAAATGAAAAAGATTTAAATTTAATCTTAACAGAAGTCTCTGCTACTTCAGTGTATTCTGCTAGGCTTTTTTGTGGCATCCTGCTTACCAAGCTGTATCTGGAAAACCAAATCATGCTTAGAGAAGTCATCTGGAGTTCTGCTTTGATGAGTGTATCTCTACTTCTGACTAAAACATTCAGTCAGAATAGCTGAGAAATGCATCTATGGTGCTCCTTTTCCTTTGCTCTAGATTTACAAATCTCCATTGCAACATCATTACAAGATTCATAGAATTGTCATATTTTCAACATGAAGTTGGCTTTTTTTTTCTACAAGAAAGCTGATTGGGAAGGCACTGAAATATGAGTTAGTTCTAAGAGGGCTTCTGCTTACTCCTGATTCTGCAGATGAAATAACTGATCATATACTGCAAGTATTAACTGAATAGGCAGCAAAATAAATACAAGCCAGTAAAATTTGCTTATCTTCCACCTGAAATGTGGCTGTGATATCCATTTTGATTAATAAAAAGAAATAATATTGTGTTATATATATATATGTAATAATGCAATGAAGTTTGATGTGTAGAAGGAATCAATAAGACCTTTCTTTGAAACTTGAGGAAGATTGTAAGCACAATCCATATAGTACATTTGTTATTATTTATAGACTTTTATTTAAAGGTTTCTAGGTGGATGAGTTCCAAGACTTCTGTTGTCCTTAAAGAGTTCAGTCTGGCAGTCAGCAAGTGTGTGGTGATGATTCATCAGGTGTAGTGAGCTTGAATAAATTTTTGACAGATGCAATTAAGCTGTGAGTCTTAGCAACATTTTTCTTAGCTACAGGTCAATGTACTCCCCATTTGTTCAGGGCTTTCTCTTAAGTGACAAATGGTGCAAGACAGCTGTTTTGGAAATAGAACTCATTCAGAGTCAGAGGTGAGAAAACACTTTTTATTGTGTATAATGGAAAGGCTAATACCAGAGTCCACATAGAGGGAACTTTAGGAAGCACTACAGCTTTATACTATGTGGGAGACCTAAAAGAAACCTTTTATTGAGGGGGGGAAATAATAATTGATCCTTTTCCCTTAGTCCTTGATCTCTGGGAACAGAGAATGAAAGAGACATTCTTAAAGCATGTGATCGTTTTATCAGGAATTTATTTCTTCTTTTGCTTAGTCTGTATGCATGCTGCCCACTGGGAGTTGTGTAAAGCAGATGACTTCATATCTCATGATGGGTTTCAAGTAGTCTTCTGTGCTCTTTTGTAACAGTCCTGCAGACCAATATAAGTATGCAGAAGATGGCAAGGAACAGAGGAATGCATGTCCTCACGGAGGCTGTGTCTCAATAGACATGTTCAGAAGTTAGCAGCTGATGGATTGTTTTGAGTAATTCCTTTTGGAGCCATCTAAAGGCACAAAACACCAATTGGAATTACTTAAAAGAACTGTCATTAAAATGCTAAGCCTGTAGGAACTGTATTCATTGGGAAGGAAAAAACGCCAGATGTTTCAGGTATGGGAGATGTTGAGGAGAGATTAATTAATGATTTGTGTAAGTGTGTATTTTCTATGACTAAAGCTCACATACTGAGAAAAAGTGATTAAATCTGTTTGTTAAGAGTTAGTGTGGAAAAGTTGTTGAAAAAGCGGTTAATGAGTTTTCACTGCACTGTTAATGAATCACATAAGCATGGTAATAAGCATGGTGAATTCCAGCTTTTAAGGTGCCATCCACTGATTCTCACTATCTTGTCCTGTAGTCTTTAGGCATTTATTAAAAGAGATATATGTATTTATATATGTGTGAATATATATATATATAAACACATATATACACACACACAACGTGTACCTGGACTAAGCCAGAGATTCTCATTCCTAGTGCAGTCCTTGTTACCCAACAGCTGATGCAAACAGCCATCTCTGAGACAGACCAACTGCATTTTAACACAAAATTCACATTTAGATGCTTAACCTCACTGCTTTTGGGGTGTTTGAATCTGAATTTTTCTTCTAGAATGTGGAGCATCCTCGTTTCATGGTTGGCAGCTTTGTTTATTTTGTTAAATGTGGCATTTCCTCTTGGAGCTTCCACAGGCTGTTCAGCTCAAGGAACCTGCATGTTCTGCCTTCTGAGCCTTGGATGCTGCTCTTCAGTATGACTTGTTTGTGGTGTTGTCTGTGTGAGTTCATTTATTCTGTTAGTTAAAAGAATCACTTTAGATTTTGATTTTCTGGAGTTTCTCCTTAATTCTGTTGAGAAATTGGCCCACCTTTCTCTTGATCTTCAGTTGATGCAAAGAGATGTGGAAATAGCCATATGGAGGGTAGAAGGCCTGTTGAATGCCAGTTTACTCTGGCATTTGGAAATTTGTTGAGGATACTGCTTTCTGCTGACTTGGAGCAAAATATAAAATTATGGAGACTCCACAAAGGAGAGCTCCATAGCCTCACAAGTGTGTATAGGGAGATATTTGACTTACAGTCTATTTTTTTGTTTTGCATTTCAAAACTGAAGTATTTCATTTAGATTCTGTCATCTGAAGTATAAATATAATACCCATGGGGGGAAAAAAAAGGATGGGATTTAAAGTAAGGGAAAGTAATTTAAAAATGAAAAGTTGAGCAAAGTGCTGTTATGTATGGAATCACTGTGAGGTTCTACAGCATGTATCCTGATTTGTTGGTTTATTGTGGTTTGTTTTTGGTTTTTTTTTTTTTTTTTACTATTGTCAGTTTTGCTTTGATTTTATGAACACTAAGGTTTTGGTAGAAAAACTTGTGCTGAAGAATTGTGTTTCTTTTGAAATACAATGTTTTCCTGTTGTTACTGTGATGCACAGAGGCAGAATTTGGATTAAATCTTCATAGTGCTGATTGGAATTCTCAAAATGGAGAGCATTCCAATACAGTGAGTGTATTTCAACACATGGAGCTAATCCTGACTCTGTTAATGTCATTGACAAAACACAGTGAACTTTGCCCAGCTGAGGATTTCATTTGAATGATTCCAGGTTTTGCTTTCTCTGTAAAGCTGGAGCTCTTTATTTTTGGGGCACTTTATGAAGTGACTTTGTTTAGGCTTTGCTTTAAAAGCTGGTTTCTCACTTCTATTACATATCTTTGGTTGACTTTCCCAGTCTATTGCTTCCTTCACTATTGAGTCCCAGTGTGTGTAAGGAGGGAGGAAGCAGGAAATGGTTTACAAATGAAAATGAAATTAAAATTATCTCCCCACACAAATCCACCAGCTTCATTCATTTCCACAGCATCCTGTTAGAGTTAAGAATCTCAAGCCTCTCCAAAGGAGCCTGTCCTACTATGGCAGTTTCTAGCTGTACTTAAAAATCCAAACCAAAACAAACAACAGCAATAACAACAAAACCTCACCAAAAAACCCAACCAAAACACCCAAACCCACAGCCTCTGGGTTTTGTTTCTGTATGGTCAAACATTCTGGACCTTTTCCTTTCACCCAAATATAACAATTTCAATGTCTTTAGTGTCCAAATGCTGAAAAAAAATGTAATTAATAAATCTGTTTTGTCTTATGGCTCATGTTGTATCTGGACTTCCCCCATGTGTTGTTTCATTAGTTATTTGCTTTTCCATCTTGTTACATAGCTCAGCCAGATGGGGTGTTTGATTTACTGGATGTTTCACTCTTTTATGTTTAGTTAAGTCAATACATGTCAATTTTTCATCTGTAAAGGAGAGCTAAAACTCTCCTATTTAATACAGTGCTGTAAGAATGAATTAGAGGTTCGTTTCTCTTTTGCTGTGTCAGGAAGAGAGTTAACATAGTTTAGAGAATAGAAAATAAATATTTCAGATCCAATCTTTCCATCCTTCCTCTCTCCCTATATTAAATATACTGTGTAGCTGAAGTTTTGGCTCACACCTACCCTTTTAGAATGTAAGTAGCACATTTTAAATGCATTACCTCTTTTGGATTGCACAGGTTAACACCTGCATATTTCCACTTTCTCTGGCTTTGTTTTGTGTGTGTAAGGATGTTGGTCTTTGGAGACAACTTATTAATATGATTTCTTAATTATTATGAGAGTTTTGGGCATGATGTGTGACTTGAGATCAGGAGTCAAGCTGTAGTTCCCAAAGGGAAAAACCACAGTCTTATGGTTAAGATCAAAGGCTGTAGATCTTGCATTCAGTCCTATCCTTGTACATCCTTCAGTATCCCAAAGTCATTTAAGTGAGGGAGCTTAAATTTCCCTGTCTAGCCTAGGTGTTGTAAGAATAAATTAATTGGCAGAGATGAGTCACTCAAAAATGCTCTGGGACTGTGGGTTATTTAAAACCTGAATTTATCACTGAGGCCAGCCTTTTCTAAAGGGCTCAGCTTGGCTTGTAAGCTCATGCCAGTAGTTGTCTTACCAGAGTCATTTAGGATTTGTGTCACAGTTTTGCCTAGAAGCCCACATGGACATCAATAATGCATTACACAAAGGCTTATTATCTAGGAGTTCTTGCCCTAAAGTACTTGCAGTCAACTCAGAGGCAATAAATGGATATGAAGAATATAAGAATGAAGAGAATGTGGCAATGGAGTGCACTCTCTGCCTGCCTATCTATTTTATCTGTCTATCTGTCTGTCTGTCTTTTGACCTTTCTACTTGATGAGCTCCCTGATGCCAGGAGGAGGCAGTAAATACTTTTAACATTGTGATTGTAGCTTTAAAGCCGGGAGGAATCTCTATGGCATCATTTTGAACAAGTCTAAGTAGGAGAGGTAGAGGTTTCAATAGCAAATTTCCTGGCAAGATCATTGCCAGATTAGTGTGCAGAGACCAGTCTGTCTGTGTCCTGCAAGGTATATTTCTGCCCTAAATTGAATTATTTTAGCTGTCAGCAAATGCTTGATAATATAGTGATCTGTGCTTGGGAGATTCACTCTTTATATTAGTGTTGTATTGCATTCAGTGTTGAGGCTAGACAGAGCCACTCATCTTTACCCCATGGTCCCACGTGGACTCCCTTAGCTTAGTCATGAGTGGGCAATTAAATAACAAGAGAGACCTTGTCAGCTCCAGGCATTCATATAAATCTTGGTGCTTGTAATACATTTACATGGCTCCCCCAGGTCTATCTGGACTTATAATCATGTCTCTTGTTCACAGATCTTCTGGGGTATTGGCTGCTTGCTTTTGCTTTGTAGTTCTCTGAATCAGGATTTGGCCCAGGAGATAACCAGCAGTAAGTTTTTCTGACAGGCACTCAGAGAGTGTAAACACTTGCCCACTTTGGTGTGCACAGGCATTGCCTCAAGTAATGCTAAACACTTTTCTGGGGAAACAGGGGCTCCTGCTTAGCAGGCAGCAAATTGATTTTACCCTCCAATTTCTCTTGTTCAAATGCATTTTGCATTTAAATGGCTTGGAGATTTCAGTGCCTCATGGCTGATAAAAGCCCTTCATAAACAGATCTGGTGATCTTTTTATTTAGAAAATGCACATACCTGTACCATAAATCCCTGAATGAATGAGGGAGTCAGTGTGTCTGTTTCTCACAGAGATTTCATTAACAGCTTTTTCCTAGTTTCTTTACCCTAGTCACCTGGAGATGCATTAAGGATATAAGTAGGAGTGTTGTGATCCTAAAGCAGGCATGATCCACTAGTTAAGATAGCTCATGTTATGTAAAAGCCTTTGCTGATGATCTTGTGGAAATTCCATTACTGGAACAAGTTAGGATTTTGATTTACCCTGGAGGAACAACTTACAGAAGGAAAGACAATCTGCAGGCATGCTGGAACAGAACTGCAAAAAGATGCTGTTTGTGCTCTCTTTATCTTGACGAACAGCAGTTAGTGAGCTACTGTCTGTAAACATCAGTGAAGTGTCTGTAAAATCTTACAGAAGCAGAGAAAGGTGCATGGCTGGAGTCTGGTATTTGTTGGTTTTGGTTTTTTCTCATGCAGCCTTAGAAAAGGCTCTTTAGATCTTAAAGTTAAGCAGAACTCTTCATTCATTGCTGTTTCAGCACTACTGTATTACTGTAAATTAAACACGGTGACATAATTTGATCAGTAATCAGAACTGGGAGGTGGGAACTTGAGCCTTCATTCTTCCAAGCAGATGCATGTTTTACTGGCTTTTACCAGGAAAATTATCCAACTATGCAGAGCCTTAAAGGAGATATCACTTCTGGGACTTCTTCCCTTTTTTCTTCCCTTCCCTCCTTAGGTAGTGTCCACCAGAACAGCTGATAATGTTGTCAGGTACTTGCAGCTCTAGTGTAGATGTGTTATGAAATCCAAAATAAACTTAAGAGATAATGTTACCAGAATCAAATGTTGTAAGAGGCTGATGCCTCTCTAGCTTTCTATAGGGAGTTCAGGCTGTCAGTGTTTAGTTGGACAAGAGAAATGGACGCTGTGGCAAAGTTTTGTAAAGGTGACATTTTCTATTATATTAAATGATTGGTGAGGGTTTCCTTGCTTCAGCTCATGAGTGTTGGTGCAGTGTCAGGAGCTGCCCACTCTGTGTCTTCATTGATATTCTGCTTTTTGGTGTGTTTTAAGAACCAGCTTGTGTCAGGCTGCAGTCAGTTACAAACCAGTTGATCATGACAGTAAAGGACTGGATGGGTGATGGCAGCCAGTGTATTTGTCAAATGCAGCTTTTGTCAGTATGTGGCTGGATATGCTCTTTGAGTGGCTGGCAGAATTATTCAGTATCCCTTTGGACTCAGTTTTGCTCTTGTGTGTATGTGAACCATTCACAGTCAAGGTGGTGAGCTGTATTATGTACACAACTGCAAAGGTAGAAATTAATTCAGTCTTGTGCTACAGCTGAGTGAGAGCTGTTGGTGAGAGTCAAATGGCCTCAGCTGCTTTCTATTTTATTACCTGAACTACTGTGAACTTGCTGTGCTCTTTGCCATCTTTCTCTCACCCTCTTCCCTTTCTGTTTCTTCCAGGTAAGTGCTAATACAAGTGCTACACAGTCTGTTAAAGCTTTGGGATAACTTGGAGACAAACTGCAATGTTAATTGAAGACAGAGCGTCAAAGGCTGGGAACACTCCCAACTTATGAAAGATTTATGTGTGTGCCTGTTTGTGTGCATATAGCCTGACTGGTTGATATTTTTTAAAAAAATTCAATTTGGATGATGAGCACAGAACATCTTCTCTTTCTGCTACTGCACAGACATATTTACTGCTGAAAGTTTTATGGTGACAGTCCCTCAGTAGTACATGTTTCAGAGTATTGCTTTGCTGTTGACTACAACCTTTCAAGTCTTTGTTGTAACAACCACGGTAATAATATTTTCCCTTTTTGTACTGAGTCCGTTGTGCTTGAGGTCAGCTGCAACTTTGCCAGCAGGTCAGAAATACTCTGTAGCTGAAACATTGGATGAAGGGGAGGTTCCAAACACTGTGAACAGTCTGCCTTTAGTAAATAGAAACAAATTAATGAAGCTTCTGCTTTTTTCTTGCTCACACTTTTTGTCCTCTCCTTAAGGAAGGTTTATTCTCTGTATGCTAAATTGTCAGGCTCAGAGCTCCTTCTCGAGCACTGTTTTGTTCCTGCACAATTCTGAATCCCTGACAAGGAGTTCTGTAGGGATGCATGCAGTGCAGACATTGCTGCACAGGAGGCTGTAGCCACTTGTCTCTCTCTGGAGAGGAAAGATTCAGTACTCACACTGCAGGTGGGAATCTGTATGAGATATTAATATTCAAGACTATACTTTGTATTTGTTTTATCATGCAGGTACTTGGCTCCTGCTCCCTGGGACTCATCCATTTCCCCCTCTCATCTAAGCTTCAATATGGTTCTTACTCATAGCTCTGATTTCCTCTCATGAGCAGCCCTGTTAATGGCCATAGAGAGTCTTGGTACTAAACAAGCCCCTGAAAGAGTGGAGGACAGGGACTTGCTGTGGGCTGAAGCCCCACTGTGAATGTGCTGCACCTTTTTGTATGGGATTATCTCAAGTGAAGGTGCTGTCATGCTGATGCTGGGTAAATGGGATTTTTGTGCCTGACCCATAAGTGAGTTGTCCCTTATTTCAACAGAGATGCAAATAAGTTCTGTAAGTTATATTTAGAATGTGCAGGGAGTATTTAATATAATTAATTAATGTGTAATGCAATTTGAAGAGCTAAAGATAGATTTCTGCCTTTATCTTCCTTCTGAAAATTTACAGCAGAAGAGATTTGGTTACCCACTGTCCTCAGAGTATTGGGCTTTGAATATTCATCCAGCCAATCTTCCTGACTGACTGACAATCCCAGGTGGCTGCATATGCACTAACACCAATTCCTGCAGCAGTTTCCTAAACTCTGATGCTACCTGCTTTTACCTGCAGCTGAGTGGCCACTTGTCCTCCATCTCCACCAGAGGACCATGTGAGTGACTTCACATCAACAGAAGTTTAAGACACAGATTGTGTAACTTCTTCATCTTTATGTAATGGAGTGCTCTTTTTGAGATGCCTTGCCAGCAGGTCAGCACGAGTTTATTGACAGCAGAGAATCAGCGAGGAAGTATTCACTCTGGTCAGGAGCTGGATATTCACAGGAGTGAGGGATTTATGCTTGCACCTGTTTCCCCAAGAGCAATCTCTTCTGCCTCTTTCTAGATTATTTTTTGTTGCAAGCCTGTCTTCTTGCAGTGTGGCCCTACAGCTGGTGTCAGGCCCCTTTCCATTTAGTTCTGCTTCAGTGCCCTTGCCCTTGATCAGTTAGCAACTTTCAACTTAAGAGTTTCTCTCCTGTCCCCATCAAATACAAGCATTTTCTTACCAGTTTCCCTGCCATTGCCTGACCAGTTGCAATTTCCTGCTCTCCCCTTTTTTCCTAAGTCTTAGTTTGCTTTTCCCCCAATCCTTGCTGCCTTGTACAGGCTTTTAAAACTGCTCGTGTCTTCACTCACCTGTTTGGCACTCTCTGTGGGTGGTGTTGCACTCCTTTCCCAGGTTCATGTGCTGCTTCCTCTGCTGTAATAGTGGCAGGGAGAGCTCAGAGTAGTCCCACATGCATCTCCCATGTTGCAGTGTTGAGCCTCAGGTATGATCCACCTGGAGCTGCTGCTGCAGAACATTCACCCTGTTCCTCAGCCTGGTGCAAGCTCACTGCTCCTGGCTGTTGTGTAGGTGCAAGGCTGCAGTGTAGTAGCTGAGTTCTTCAGGAGTGTGTAAATCACTCATATTTGGGTGGTTCCTGGCTACACACTGTTCCTTCTTAAAAAGAAAAAAAGCTGAAATGCTTCATGTACGTAAGATGTGCTGCTGCTTTCTGAGGTTGTGTGGCACTCTGGGATGTTTTAGCACGTTGTCTTGTTAGCACTGAAGTTCCTTCTCTCCCCCTGCCATTTGAAGACTAAGAATTTGAGACAGAGTAACTGCTGCTTAAAACTATCTTTTTCTCCTTTTTTAGAATAAGGTGATGACATGATGGCAATTCTTTGAACAAGAAGGAAGGTAATGTAAGGCTGAGTAGTGAAATCAATTGGTATTAGCTCAGTGGATGGAGAATTTTGAAAGCAATTCTAAAAGAAGGGAAAAGGTCACAATCAACAAAAAGGCTGTTCCCAGGGAAAAAAAAACCAGAGAAATTTCTCTTATCTGTGGCAACAGGCAGGAATTTCCTATGACCCCCTCCTTAGCCTATGCAAAGATGAAAGTTCAGAGATTCCAAGCAGAGATTTGCTAATGGCTAAGATATGCCTTGGGGATGACAGGTCAGTTATCCAGACTGCTGTTGTTCCATGAGCTTGTGTAGGTTAAGGATCTTGCTAACACATTTTATTTTGGAGTGAGATGTAAATGACTGAAGAGGAATTTAATGGAAGGGTGGCTGCAACCAAGCTGCATCCTCTCTTAGTGGCTGTGCTCTGCAGTCAGGATTGCTGCTGCCATGGGATGTGCCTTAGAAGAGCATCATCAAGCCATTGCAGGGGTCTCAGAGATTATAGGGCCATATCAGACCCAGCCAGTTCCTGTTATTATAATCAAAAGTACTTTCCCCACTGTTTCCTCATCTGAGTGAATCAACAGTGACCCTTGGTGGTTAGAAAGGCTCAGTGCCTGCTGGTCTGTCATGCATAGCCTGGCCAACCTGAGTATGTCTCCTGACAATCTGAATGATGTGGGCATTAACTAAAGCATTGGGAATCTTATTTCACAACTAATCTGGCTGATATTCCAGGACAAAAATCTCTAGCCAGCCCAGTTTGCATGGAATCTTGGTTTCTAAATGGAGGATTTGAGCAGGAAACTTAAATCTCACTCTGGGACTTTTGGGTGATCACTTTGATGTATAGATTACCCCACTGCTAATCTGACTGTAAATCCATAGCATTGTCCTGTTTGAAGGAAGGCAGAGGCCTTCACTCCATGTAAAGTTTTGGGAAGAGATACTTTTTAAAGTCTGTTTGAATTCATAGAGACTAGCTTGGTGAAATTCAACATCAGGCCATAACCTATCATTGGCCCTGATTTTCTTTATATGAATCTCTCAGCTACAACAGACTTCTTGTGTCACTGTGCCTTGCTGTGACTATGAGATGGCTGTACTCTCACAGGGATCTGTTATTCTGATGGATATAACTGATGACAATGATGGTGCTGTGTTTTTGCAGTTCAGCAATCATTTCTATTCATTCTTCAACCTGGGCTGTGCTTCAAAACAGAATTTAAGTAGAGTCACCACCTGTTCATTTTTCAGCCAGACAATCTGCTTTTTAAATCTTTTAATAAAAAAAACCCCAGCCCTCTTCAGGAGAAGTCAATTTGTTTTTCTGGCTGGCATCTGATTCCTGGCTCATTTTCTAGCCAAGTGGCATCTCCTCCTTCTCCTCCTCCTTACAACTTCTCTTCCGGCTGCTCAGTGTAACACTTAGCACATGATGTGGCATCACTGGAAGCTGTGCTTAAACTATTTGATTTCAACCATAGTAGAGTGGGAGTGAAATTTTCAATTTGTTCCTGCTCCTCAAAAATAAGTTGTTAGTTGATATATGTATAATATGTCTGTATGTTGCTGGAGATTATACTAAATTTGAGGCAGGGGAATGGTTAAAAAAAACAATTCTGCCTTTCAGACTGGTGGCCAAGTGAATTGTTTAGGAAAGCTCTCAAATAAGCTTGAAGAATAAGGACATTACTCTTCATAATTTGGAGCTGGTTCTCATTTTTTTGTTTGCAACAGGTTTTTACACTTTGTTCTAAACTGTCTCTCCTGAATCTGACTATGGATGTTGGATCATGAAATAAAATAAGGAGTTTGAGGACTTTGTTGTCTAAGAGTTGTATTGCAAACTGCTGCTTGTGTTGTTCCATAAAATATATGCATTTTTTTCTGTGGGTCCAGTACAGGGGTCTGCAGAGACCTCTGAGGGTGTCCTGTATAATGTTTGAACTGGGATTTCCAGGTGATCATTTGGGATTTATAATTTTATTTCCCTTATTTTTTTAATATTAATTATATTCTTAGAATCATAGCATCCATAGGGTTGGAGAAGACCTTTAGGATCATAATGGTCCAACATTTGACCAGTCACCCCTTTGCCAACTAAACCACAACACTAAGTACCACATCCAGTTGTTTGCTGAGCACCTCCAGGAATGCTGACTCTGCTGCTTCCTGGGAAGTCCATTCCAATGCTGAACTGTCCTTTCTGCAAAGAAATTCTTCCTGATGTCCAGCCTGAACCTTCCTTGGCACAGCTTGAGGCAGTTTTTTGGTTGCCTGGGATCCAGGCTGACCCCCACCTTGCTGTATTCTCCTTTCAGGCAGCTCTAGAGTGACAAGGTCACCCCTGAGTTTCCTTTTCTTCAGGTAGTACAGCTCCACCTCCCACAGCTGCAGTGATACAAGTAGGGGCACTTAATTTTCAAATCTGTTCTATCTTAGAAATAATACTTAGACCACAACTAAAATTGAACAGGGAATTTCACTGGAAATTAAGCAAGATAAATTTTTAAAAGCCTGCAATGGTGTAAAAATTTTGTTCAGGTGCACTCTAGGCTTTTAGTGATGTGAATTTATAGAACAATGGGTATGTTAGTTGAACATGTAGAATGAATCCTTCATATTGATTGTAAAGCCTGTTGTCTGACAACAGTTTTGAAAGGTGATTGAATATTTTGCTCTACTTTTACTTACCCCAGATCACAAAGCATGTCAGCTGCAGTGGCTCTTTCCTTGGGGACATGAGGTCCATTCCCACCACAGCTCATAGCACTAAGGTCTCTCTGGGCCTGACCTCCCTGCTGTGCTAAGGACAGTGACACCAGCCCTGCTCCTGGCATCCCAACGTGCTGCAACAGGAATTGCTCACTGCCCCTCTGCAATGGCTTTCAACAGTCAGCCCTATCAGCTAAAAAACATTAGGGCTCCCTAATCTCATGCACTGTGTGTGTAGCTGTAAAAAACTTAAATTTATTTTGAATCATCTCAAGAGCTGGTGAACCATAATCCTGCTCAGTTCAGGAGCTCAGGTCAGATGTGAGCTGGTGATGTGACATCTGTCAAATGAGATGTTTCACTTTCAGCCATTTGTGCTCTTGAAATCACTCTGTGAATTTTATCTTTCAAAGAGATAGGTAAATTATGAGACACACTAGCCTTGCATGTCCACACTCTGGGGCAAGAACTTGTCATTTGGCCTCACATGGACAAGTTGATGTGTTGGTTTTCAGTAAATTGATGGGGTGCCCTTGTAAGACTGTTGTCCTTGAGGGAACTCCTGCACTTTCTCACCATCTTCAAAGAGAATGTGCCTGGAAGAAATGTCAGTTAAACTGAAGCCCCTCCAGGGCAGTGCTTTTGTTTATTACAAAGCACCGATGTATGAAATAACAGCGCTATAATCATCTGTAAATGAACCACGAACTGGGAGAACATCCACGAACGTTTTGTAATGAGATGTGTTCTCTAAAGTTGCGGTTGGCTGGAATAAATCAATAGCCCATGGAGTGCACTTTTATTTTAGTCCTAAATGTGCAAAAGGCAGTTTTAAGTGGCTCTGCTTTTGAGAGCACAGACTTTAAAACTTCCTGACTCCAGCCATTTTCAATGCCTGAAATTGTGCACTAAGTAAGAGGTAATAAATTTCCTGAAAATGTAGTAGGCCTTTCATCTTTATCTTCTGTGACTTATTCAAAGTGGGAAAATAATTACAGCTCCGTGTTTCAGGGAGCATTGTTCCCTGTGCCAATGTTTAATGATTTTTCGGTTAAATACCATTCCCAGCTCATCACTTTTGAGCCATTTGTTGTTTGCCCAAGGTGCTTAAGGAGGAAGGAAGAGAAGGATGAGATGAAGTAGAACCAAAGTATATGTTGATGTTTCAGCACAAAGACTGGACAGCAAAGGAGTTACTACCTTTTTACTTTAGAAATCTGCAAAGACATTGCTAAGTCATCAAGATTGCAGGAGCAGAGAATCTCCCAAACTGTCTTGTGAGCAGGGTTCATTTACCATTTCACTGTCTCTGTAGGATGAGTATCTCCTTGCAAGCCTTCACACTTTTCTGCTTATTGTGAGCTGAAGTCTTCTAGTCCTTTTAAAGGGGTATGAGGTTTATGGTAAAGGTTGTGGCAAATTGCTTCTTGTCTAAACAGAACTCCTGTATGGGATGGATTTGTTACTGCTGTATTCTAGCTGGGAAATGTAAGTCAGAGCAAGGTTGCTGATGACAGAAAAAATCAATTGATGACAGAGGAATTTATGGTCCATCACAGAAAACAGAATGGGAGCTGTGATTTATATATTTAGTTGCTTTAATCAATATGAAAAAATGAAGTGTGGCATTATACATAGGGCCCCTGGCAGTGAGTGATGAGGGTGTAATCTGTACATATCTGCCTTGTAGATGAGTCTTTCCTGGGAGGAAACTCCTGGACAATGGGCAGCATTTTAAACATAAAGGTGGGTTTTAAAAGTGTGTATGTATGAATGGTGGTTTTATGACAAAATACCTTGACAATAAATGTAAGCACATTTGAGTAGAAAATGGATTACTTGTTTCTCTCTTGGGTGAGCCTGCTTTTGTAGGTTAGTGGCCATTGGTGAAAGCCACTGTGTGATTCCTTGTTCATGCTAGTTTATCATTCCTGTGGCACAGAATCCCATCACTGAGACAGCTTACTTAGATGTTTAAACATGGACCAAAAGGCAGAGGAGGTGGAAATTATTTTTTCCCCAGCTTGCCATAAAAAATTAAATTGCTCAGATGTCAGATGGTAAACTTGCCAACCCATGGACACAGAATACAAATGGACTGGAGGGACTTGTTGGATGGAGGTCTGTGGGAGGGTTGGCATCTTTTGGGTCTGGGCTGTGCATACTGTGATGTGTTGTCTCTGTGGACCATTTTGGGACAAAACATTCTTTGGGGGAGAATTGGAGCATCCTTTCCATGTCTTTGGTTTCTGTTCTGTCAAATGAGTGTCATACCTGGCTATTGCAGAGCAAGGGTTTGGGTGGGAAGGAGAAGGAAAGGGGCTCTTCTAGAAGCCTGTCAACACCAAACATACCATCTGCTGACTAACTTGGCATTTTTGTGCTGTTACTGAATTGCAAATGGAGAAACATCTGTGATATTGTACCATACCAGAAATGGAGGGTGTGAATTCACATCTCCAGCTGCATACTAGGCTTAATGCAAGTTACCATACCCAGGTTTCTTGGTAAAATGTAGTATATTTAACCCAACTTTTCCTACTTCTGAGAAAATCTGATTTTTTTTTGACTCATCTTTGTTTATAAACTGAGAAGGAAGAGAAGGTAGGGAATACTATTAGATATGGTAAATTGAGATTAAAATTGTGTGCTGGGAGTCACTCTCAAGGGTTAGACAAAACCTAGACCTTATTTCCTTTATGCTGAAAAGATATAAGACATTTAAATTTCGCTGATAACTGGTCTGCTAGCAGTTGGTAGTGACCTGGTGTTTTATTTGGGAGAGAGAGAAAATACAACAACCCCCTTCATTGGAAGGAAAAGGGAATGCTTTTGATAAAATGGAGTGATCTCAAAGAATAAGGGGCATTTCAGTTGATGCCTTCACATATTTTTGGGTTGCCTTCAATAGCTGTTTTCAAGTAATAGTGACTTCAAATTCCCTCTGAGTCTGCAGTTTCTTGAGCTGCCCATGACAGATATTTATCCTTGAAGTGTCTTCAGCAGCAACATTAAGCAGGTTAACACCTGTTGATGCTTCACAGTCTTCCAGATGCTCTGCTGGTGTGGTTGAGCCGTGTACTCCCTGTATTTCCTGAGGTGCCTTCTGGTGTTCTTTGCTTTTATATCCTAGTGGATAGAAAGATGTACTAGCCTGCTGTCTCCTGGGATTAGAGAGAAAAAGCATTTGCTGTCCCTCTGGCATGAAATGGGACATTTAACAGGGACCATTTGTAGTGCTGATGCATAATTTTATCATCATCATACAACTGAAGTTAAGGAGAGTGAGTGCTGCTTTAATTCTTGGTGTGCAACCAGTTTGAAGGTTTAGGATTTGTATGACAGATTTAACATGTGGCTCTTGATAACAAAAATGGTGAGGACATGTAGCTGCTCCTTCTGTGTCCAGACTTGAGCTGGCTATGTATCCCCTTTCATGGAGCATTTAATTCCTGAATAGTGATTACAATTATTGCCACTGTTAATGAGATAGCTGCTAATTGTGGATCAGTCCCATCCCTTTCCAAAAAGTGCCTTTTGTGTACTGCACATGGAAAATAGGGATGTGACCTTAGAGATTTCAAAGGCTGAATCTGAGATGCCCCAGAAGAGCTGATATTCTCAGCTTTGGACCATAACAAATGGCTGAAATACTGGAAAAGTCTCTTATGCATTCCAAATCAACACAAATTTTATTAATATGTTATATTTTGTGAAATCTAATCTTGCACACACTAGAGCAGATATTACTCTTTATATGTTTGAAATGTCCCTGGACAGCTCCAGTAAGGAGAATGAGTGAAGTTGTGGGTAGCAAGCTGAGGTTCATATTTTACATTTTCATACACTGTGTTGTATGAAAGGATGCTCCTTTGCTTGCTACACCAAAGCTTTAATACAGTGGAGTGGACTTGCCTGTTGTCTACTTTCTGTACTAATTTAAGAGAAGCAGCTTCTGAATTGCCTTACCTTTTGCAATAATGTTTGTAAAGTACTTAATCAACACATTTACAGTCACTATCTTCTTTAAATTTAAATATTCCCCACTCAGATAGTCACAGCTCAAAAGTCCTGCCCAAGGCAAAAGCATGCCATAAAAACCTAATCCAAGATAAATGGGCCCTCCTGCATGCTGAGTGATGAGAATTGGAGGTATTTGAATAGTTCATAGACTGTGATTTTCATTGTCTTCAGGCACCTCTTACAGATCTTTCATTCTCCTTTTTTGTGTTGTTCTTTATCATAGTTACTATAGTTCAAAAAAAGTTAGCCTGCATTTGCATAAGGTGAAGAAATTACTGAACATAAGGATTGGAGTTTCCCCTAGGAGCTTTGACCATGGTTGTTGCACACCTACATGTGTGGTTTAGTAGCTGGTTTTGCAGCTGACACCAGTTAGACTAACGTAGCTCCTGGGTGTAGGAGATGGGATAGCAAGGTAAAAATAGGTGTTGCATGGCTTTCTTTATAATGAGAGTAGTCTTGGGGATAATTAATTGCAGTAGGCTGGCTTCCTGTGTCCATGTAGCTCCTCAGATCTGCTGGGATGGGAAGGTGAACAAGGTTAGTGTTGGGGAGAGCCAGCTAATCAGTGCCTTCCAAGCAGTGGACAGCTCTGCATATACATCATCTCTTTCTCCCTTTAAATCTCAATTGATGCTAATCCTATTGGGGAAAGATTTTTGACATTTTTCATGAGTGGCTCCTTTACATTTCTGTAAAAACTCTGGAGTTTCTAATTGTTAGTTGTTAGTGGAAAACATGACCAGTAATTTAAAATTCAAATAATCTTGCTTTTGCCAGACTCCTGTGTGGACAAAATAATCTGTTATAAAAACTGATGTGGTACATTAACAGATATTTTGCATGCATTTTTGTTTTATGTATTTGTGGCCTTTCACACTGTTAGGGCACACGTGGGTGCTTTTGATGAATAAGGCAGCTGTCTTTGAACTGTTAGAAATAACTGAGCAGATGCATGGCTCTGCCACACATCAGCTCAGTGCAAGGCATCCCTCCTGTGCAGTATAAATCAGAAAACTTGAGGAGCAAATACACAGTGCTAGACTTCATTTCCTCATTTGTCTTTGCCACATTGTACCTCCCTGGGGGGGGATAATATTTTGATGGGTGCATAAAGTACCATTAACTTTAACATTATCATCAATCATTGTGACAAAGGAGGACAAGTAGTCTTTGTACCTGGTCTTGCCACTTGTTTAGTCATCAAATCCTTTGGAAAATGAGTGTAAACCTCTTATTTATTAAGGCTGTAGTTCTGTGATACAGTTTTTTTGACAGCAATACCCATTTTAGCTGCTGCTATCCACCTTGCACCTGTAAGGCATTGTAGCATCTCTCTCTGTTGTTCTGTGCAACTTCACATGCTGCCACCTTTCTCAGGGCTCCAGCTTGACTCACCTTTTTGTAGAAAATACATTTGCAGGGGGGCAGGAGCTGGTAGTAGGAAGGCTAGTTGGTTGGTTACTTTTTGTTTTTCTTTGGAAGCTTCCTCAGTTTCTTGATGTCATTTGCACATTGCTTTGTGAAGAGCTGACCCAGCAGCTCCTGGGAGGTGTGGGCCTAGCTGATGGCAGACCTGGCTGTGGGCTGGGAGAAGAGGTGGAGTAGTTTTAAGTGCACATTTTCAAAAACCGGTGAACTAAAAGCCTATAAACTAAAGCCTAAATAAATAAACTAAATAAACTAAGGTGAACAAGCAGTAAAAGTGTTGGTAGTGCTTCAGTACCAGGGATGTAGAGTAGTCAGGATTCTTTGTTGACAGCTCCTCTAATAGTCCTTTAATTTTTCCCTTATTAAGATGACTTCCTGAAGGGAAAAAAAACCTCATCAGAGAAGTGTGGTGTGTTACACAGCAGCAGGGCATGATAAGGTTGTTTTCCAGCACTGTCAGAGGAGTGTCAGGGTTGCATTCCAGGTCTGCTGCTCAGCTGACTGTTGAGGCAGCATCAGCCAATTTTTCTCAACCATTTCTCAACCATTAGCCTTTCCTGATGACATAGGACAATGCATCCTTCCAGTATCTTTTCTTCTCTTTTTGCTTTCAGAAAGTCACTGCAGATGTGTCAGATGGTCTTTGCTTTTCAAAGGGATTCCTGTACGTCACAGAGGGATAGACTATTCAATATCAGCATTAGATTTTATTTTATTTTCTTATTTGGATTATAATCCTGCTTTCTCATCAAGCATGTTTTTTCTCTCCATCAAAGTGGGGCAGTTACTGAGTGGATGGTACTGCCTTGGTATTTACTAAGTTGCTTCTTGGAGGCAATTTTCTTGCTCCTTGGGTGAATGTGTATGATGACTATCTTTAGTAGGAAATCAATGTATCATGCTTCACCAGATTTCTTCCTGGATAGCATTATTTTGTGCTCACTTACTTTTTCAATATACACAAATGCTTAGAAGCCCATGCAGCAGAAAAAAAGAAAGACAGCCACGGAAAGAAATGTTAGGCTTGTCATGCTGTTACTTTCTGCACATTTTCTTCCTCTCCTCTTTTTCCTTCTCTGTCCCTCCTCACCATGCTAATCAACTAAGTTAATATCAATTCTTCAACAGTGAGTGTTGAAATATGTGAAATTGTTTCCTGCTGCCTTGTGTGTCTGGACAGTGCGTGACAACAGCTGAACAGGTTTTGAAATCTGGAGCCACTGGGAATTGAGTAGAACAGCCTGGTTCAAGGGAAATCTGCTAAGAATGAACATGGGTTGTAATCTGATGGTTTGGAGTGGCATTTTCCATCTCAGCCGATTGAGTCCTTAAGAATTTACCCCAAATAGAGGAATGGATCTGTGCCAGTTCTAAAAAAAATCAGAGGGAGGGATTTGCATGCTCTAATGTAGAAGTTTTAGGCACAAGAATTTCCACTTTGAAGCTCAGTATTTCTGACTTAACTGCATAGGGCCTCATAGCCAGTGTCTATCTGGGCACAAATTTGAAGCAAATAGTTCAGCACATGCAGATCCATCATGTCCTTTCAGCATCAGGTACAACAGAGCATTTTATTGTTGCAAATCACTATAAGCAGTCCTCCAAAACCAGCCTCCTTCCTGTATAGCCCAGTTTAACACACAGCAGAGAGGCATTTTCTTCTCCATGCAGATTGGGAAGCAAAACCTTGGCCTTGCTGGAGGTGCATGGGCAGTGGTCACAGGTGAGGGTATCTCTAGTCCTCCGTGCATGCACACCAGGGAAAGCTTGGCAAGCATTTGACTGCATTGAGATTCCAAACCAGACTCACAGCCATTGCAAATGGATGATCCCAGTCTCTGGCTGAGCTGGCAATGATTAATTGAAACCCTTGAGATACAGGAATGAGCAGATGCAGGTGACCTTAGGTGACACAGAAATGAAGCCTTATCTGCATCAAAGAGAAGGTTCAGCTCATCATCCTCTGCTGTTACAAACAGCAGGAAAGGGGAAAAGCTCAGAAACTAACCCAGGTAAACTTTACCAAAAGAAGGCAGCTAGGAAGAAGCCCACAATATATTTTTTGTTTAAATCAAACAACCAGAATGCTGAAAAACATTTAAGATGTCATGTGGCTGAAGTGAGGGGGGGTTTGGCTATTTTTCCTCCAAGTACCCTTTCCCAAGGATAATCTTTGTGCCTCTTTGTATTTTATCTTTTTTCAGTTTTCTGACCATCCACTGTGAATGTTTCAGCTCCTGCTTTCACTTTCTCTTTATTTACCCTGATATGTTTAGGGTCTGCACACACACAGAGAGCAGTGGTTGTTACCCAGATTATTGGGTTGGTGTGTTAGCACTGGGCACTGCAGGCAAGGAAAGAAAAGCTTCCTTTTCAGTCATGTGCATGCCTGGGCTTTGTCTCACAGAAACTAGAGGGATTCTCACAAGTTTCCAGGTGTGGGAATTGTCTCTTACTCCATGTGCTTATATTTGAGCTAGTGTGTTCACTTGACTGGAGGCAGTGAGTACAAGAAGAAGGTGGAAAATATGAAGTATCACTTTCCAGGCCAGAAATGTGTGGTATATGCATGTGGACTTTTCCAGTGAGCAAGTCTGGTTTGTGTCTTGTTTTTTGTGTGGGCATGGGAAAGAAGCAGCTGTGTAGGAACTATTGCAATACCAAAGCTGGAATGCAGGTAGTTTATACATAATAGTGACTTCAGATTTCTGGGTAGTTTCATTGCCTTGTGGAATCTTCCTGCAGGCAGAAAATTTGGCTGAGGCATAAGGATTTTCAGGAACGTTCCTCTTTTTAATGTGTGTGGTGGAAACTGTAATTTAATTTGTGTGGCCGCCTTCCCTGTGGCTGTTGGAGATTGTTGCTTATTTCCCTGATAGCAGTGGCACAAGCAGTGCTTTCCAGTGTTTCCTTGGATGATTGGATTCCTGGCAAAGGGTGTCTGGGATAGTAAATCATAGTGAAGGGAGGTCTCTCTCTTGCTCTAATCAGAAAAAGCTGTGCCTAGAGCTTGCTTCAAACAGCAAGAGAGGGAAAGCAGCAGATAGAAACGAAACGTGAACATGACTGTGTTCAAAGTGGAAAATGTTAAAGGACAGGAGTGTCAGGAAAGCACCATTGTCCTCAGTGGTTGATTGCTTTTCAGTTTGTGATCATGCAGAAGCACATCTCCCATAACTGGAGCACTGTGTGCTTTCCAGCACCCTTGATCTGCAGAACTCGGAGCGCTGTGAACGCAGATGAGTTAAACCTGAGCTCTGTGCTGGAGCTGCAATCACCTCAGCTCTACAGATGGAGGACAGGCAGAAAAGTTCAGGTGCTTTCAGAATCAGTAAGACAGAGACAAAGGTAGGATCTGAATGGGAGCTCTGGCTCCCAGTCAAGATGCAGACAGCAATGAACCACACAGTGGCTATTAAGCTGGGCTGTACCTTTGCTTATGAAGTTGAACAAATTAAACTGTTTTTTTCCCTGAAGTGTTGAGGACCCTATGGCTCCTCTGGAAACCTGCTGGAGTAGTGGTAGTTCAGCTGTTTTGCAGATCAGATTCTTGAGAAAAAAGTAGTGCACAGAAGAAACAGCCTCAAGAAGGTAGAGTACTGGCAAGCTTTCTGATTTGGAGTGCATAGGATCAAAGTTGAGCAGCAGAGAAAGGAGATAAAGAAATGGCTGGAGTGAGAGTGAGAAGGACAAATGAGAAGTACTGGAGAATGGTGGCAGAAGAGGAAAGGTTTGATCTCAGAGTAGGAAATAGTGGGAAAGTATGTATTATAGCCTGGAAAAAAAAATCCTACCTTTAAGGACCTACAAAATTATGTAGCACAAAAAAGAAGAGCTGTAGAGAGGCAGCATAAGCTTCAAGATAGGAGGGCTACTCAGGAGCACAGAACCTTGCATTCCTCTTGCCTCCTCTCCCAGAGGTGTGCTGAATGTTGTGCCCTTCCAATGTAATGATAGTGTGGTCTTGTCCAAGCCCTGAGGGTACTGATCTAATAAAGTAAAAACAGAATTTCCTTTAGTGTGCAATCAGCAGATAGAAAAAGGAGGGGAAAGAGGTGGGTGAGGACTATGTAGTCTTGGTTATGGTCTTTATTCTTATAACCAAAATTTTACTCTGAAAGGGTTTCAGAAATGAGTCCTTATCAGCTGATACAAGCAAGTCTTATTCCTTATTATTTCCCTTTTCCCCCTGTAACACTAATATGTAGCTGATGTAAAAAGAGGACAGCATCATATGTCAGACAGAGAAAATCAGGTATGGACTGATTTGAGATTCTATTTTGCCATGACCTGGGTAGGGTTACATATCCCTATCCTTTGTGAAGATTGTTGGAGAACTCTGGCTATGTTCTTATTGTTATCACTATTATTATTACTGTTATTATTAAAAGTAAGTAAATGTGTCTGTGTGTGAGAGAGAGACTGGGTGAATGTGTGTAGGGGTGGAGGAGGAGCTGAAATCTGTGTTATTTGTTTGTGCTGGTGGGTCAGGATTAGTCTCTTGGAACCCTGAAGAAACCTCCTTTGAGGACTTCATATTGCAGTGAGCACAACATCACTGTCACTGGAAACTTATCACTTGGGTGGAAGTCCTGTGTTTCTGCTGCACTTCTAATAGATCCTCTTTCTTACAGCAGAGCTTTACTCCTTTTTGGGAGTGAGTTAATAGACAATATTCAAAAATGTGTTCTCAATAGAAGTGTTTATAAAACATGTGGCTGTGGCATTTGGGGATACTGGTTTAAAGATGGACACAGTGGTGGCAGGTTAACTTGCTGATCTTAGAGGCCTTTTCCAGCCTTGATGATTCTACAACAGAAAAGCCTCAGGAGAACAACTGTAGTGCTGGTGATGCAAGAACACCAATTGATTATTTTTATGTTTCCTAGGGTTTTCCCAAAAGGCCTTGAATAATTCAAATGGCCTCTCAATACCTCAGGTTGTTGGAAATGAGGTGAGGAAAGTAGCACTACTTGACTTTGTAGATGTAGGCTGATAAAGGTATTGAAACTGTTGAGGTACCTAAAGGCACAGTAAATATGTCTGCCTGCTCCCAAGTTGCTTATGGTGAATGCCTTATTTAAGTTAGGCATGGAGGCTTTTATAAATCAGTCCCTTGCAACCTGTAGAAAATCCCAGCAAGGCAGTAGAAAGCTGCTGAGTGGGTCCCCAGCATTCAGTACTAGTGTTGATAAAAAGCCAAAGGCATTTCCTGCAACACAATTGATCTTCTTGGCTCTTCACATGTGGTGGACATGCAGTTTACTATTCTGGTTAATCCTGCTTTTCTAGATGCACTTCAGAAAACAAGTTCCAGCATCAATGATGAATTACAAGGGAGCAGGAGGACCTGCTGGTCCTGGGGATTGAAGATCAGGGGCTTCAAATGGCAGTTCACCCATAGCCCAAAACTGAGAGGGAATCCTGAGCACCCCCAGTACACAGGGATGTAATTGTAGGTGATCCTCAGTAACCCAGAATGTGGGGACCAGGCAGTTCTCCAGATCATGACTGTCTGATTTTGTAATTTTATTGTGGGGCTGTCAAACTCTGGCTTGCTTTAAGCCTGGATCTGAAAAGTACTGTGATGTATTGTGATCTTGTAGAGAGCCAACAAGAATTCCAACCTCATATTTCAAGGCACTGAAAAAGAATCCTTTGCCCTCATGAAATTAATTCAAAACACAAATTACCTTTCAGTTGACTCTTTCTTTGCACAGCTCTGCTAAGTAGTTTATCTCCTTAAAGTATGGTCAGATGGGATTTTAAAATGCTGTTTCACAACCATGATTAGGGTCAGCCCTGGGGAATGAACCTGGGAACTCTGGATCAAAAGAAACAAATCTGCATTGCTTGTGCTGGTAGTGTATTTATGAATGTCTGTGTATTACCCAGAGGCTTGCAAGTGTCTGTGTTCAGCCCACCCTCTGAAAAATAATGAGGAGCCACAATGGAGGAGTTTGTATTTCCAACTTGATTTCATCAGCTTGTATCAAACCTCCATCATCCTGGGTACTCCTGCTTTGTTGTTGCAGCAGATGCTGACCTGAGCTCTTGGAGCTGGAAGTCAGGAAGTGTTTCTGTCTGAGCCCAAGGTCACTGGTGTGGTGGCAGCTCATTTCTTAGCCCTGACCATGAGCACAGAGTGCAGAACAGCAGTGTTGGACTTGGGAATGAAGGTAGGATCTTTTGAGCCTTGGAATGGCAGAGGATGCAATGAAAAATCACAGTGCTTTCCTGCAGGATCAGAGGTGCTCACTGCCTTGTAAGAACAGTTATGGACTAATAGAATGTTAACTGGGTAAAAAACTGGCTGGATGGCCAGGGCCAGAGACTGATGTGGAGTGGAGTTAGCTCCAGCTGGGGCTGGTCACTGAGGGAGGGAGTGCATGACTCCTGTAAATGATAGTTCAGCCTGCCAAGTCATTGGTTTTACAGATGAATTGGGGATCTTACCTGCACCTCATAATGATACAGAGGGCATCTGTGTTCCTCACCACGGCTTGGACATTTGCTCTTTCAGCTTCTGTAGTGTTATCAGGAGCTCAGGCAGCCTTTGTGAGGAGCTCAGGCAGCTCTGGAGGTACTGCAGGAAAGCAGAGCAGCACTGAGGTATATATAGGAAATCTGGATTTCCTGTGGTCAGGATTCTGACTCTGCTGCAGATCTGTTGTGGCTCCTCGGGCAGATCTCTCTATTCCCCTGTATGTTTCTTTTTCTCTCTTGTTTATTCCTGTCACAGTGCCAGGAGGGAACTGCATTGAGCCCTCTGTTGTACAGCACCAGGTTGTACAAGCAACTGGGGTCTCCCAGCACATCCATCACACTAATAACGGTAGGAAAGAGAGCACCCATCAGAAATATTTCCTTTCCTTTTAGTTACTAATACATTCTCTTTTCTCTTTTTTTCTATTTTCTTCTCTTTATTTTTTTCTTGCTTGAAGGGGAAAATAAGTCAGCTATCCTTTATTCCTTCTAAAACAAATGACTCCTGACAGGTCTGCAAATGTGGTTCCTGCAATTACTCCATGCACATGGGGCCATGCTGGCTCATTTATACACCCACATTCCACAGCTCAGACTTTTTATTAGCTTGGCCTACATCTTTTGTTTGCAGTGGTAGCCACATGGAAGTTCAACAGGAGTAGTGCTAGGGAAGAGAAAATTCCTGTCTCAGTGTTTTATTCGTTGCATATGCAGAACAATATTTTTATTCTTTTTGTTGTTGACCAGCAGTGTAAGAACAGATGTGGACTGACATGTATTGAGTGGCTGCTTGTGCCACTGAGACAAGGCTGGTCTTGCCTGGCAGAGGAAGGGAGAAGGGCATGCAAGGGATTTTCCTGTTGTTCAAGAGTAAGAGGGTACCCAGGAGAAAGGAGCATGAGGCAGACCCTGGACCAGCTCTCTCCTCCTCACCAGCCTTGTCCCTGGTCACTTTTGCTTCTGGGAATCTCCAGCAGGAGCTGCTGTGTGCTGGGACTGATGGCTGTGGAGGAGAAGGTGGGGACGTGCTGCTGTCTGATTTAACGCCCTCAGCAGGGGTTGTCCTTGGCCAAGTGCATCCAGGGTGTTTGTGTGAGAGCTGAAATGCAGTCAAGGCTGGTTAGATCAGTGTAAGGCTAATTTTAAATCCCAGATATGCTGCCAGTCTCGTTCTGCATAGCTCCAGCCCTCCTGCTCCCTTTCATCTCACCGCAGCTTCATCTTTCCCTTTCAGAGTTGTCCTCCTATTGCTCAGTGCAATTCCTGGGTGACTGGTTTTTGTCCCTAAGCCCATTATTGTGTTTGCAGCTCGTGTCCTGGAACTGTTTGCCCTTGTCAGATCTGTCCCTCTCACACAGGCAGCTACAGAGTCTGGCAGCTCTAGGCCTCCTGCCAGCGCTTTTGTGGTGCTGTGGTCTCTCACGCAAAAAGCCACTCTTGTCTGTAGTGGCACAGGCTGACAGATGTTTTGACTTCTGCTTTTGTCCTGCCTGACTGTCTTGGAGACACAAAAGGCACACTGGAACTAGCACAGATGGGAGAGATGTCTGCTGAGATCTACCAAAGGTCACACAGAAACTGGAAGGAAGATATTAGCGCTGTGTTTATTCCATCCCTACGTCCCTCTGCAGCTTGGGATGCTGCAGGGAGGAGCCATTCCTGCTGTGTCCAGTCTTCATGATGTTATCCAGCTTAGTTCTGTCCTGGTCCTTCCTTCTGTTGAAGGCTGTGTGAGCACATGTTCCCCATGCATACATTTAAACAGAAATCCTGGTGTTTCATGGTTAGCAAGCAGCTCCGAGGAGCTGGGACTGTTCATGGCTGTCCACATGGCTGCCACAGAGCTTGAACTCCAGTGCTTAGTAGGAGACTCTAATTTGAGCTAAAAAAACTTCTTTTGCAGTTAATTTTAGTAGAAGGAAAAAACCCAAACTCCAAACATCCACAAACTAAAAGAGTTTTAATGACTTGTATCTCCTGTAATTACAAGAGAACCTAGAACACACCCTAGAGAGCAGGAATTCAGTGTTGCTCCAGAATGTTTAAGTAATGAATGTTAACACTGTTTAAGTAATTCAAAGGCAGTTTGTTATCCAAAATCCTTTGGTTAATCAATACAGATGAGGTATTTTGGGTTCTTGTTCTGATGTCATGGATAGGATCTGTTGTGTAGACACATTTTTGTGTTACTGTCTTTGGCCAAAAAAATTGCTGCCCAGAAGATCAACTTGATTGTGTTGGGTTTTTTTGTTTATTTTATTGGTTTTTTGGAAGCTTGCACCGTGGTAAGAAAATTAATAGCAGTGTTCTGTGTGCAATGCCATGGATTATTTAAGGTGCTAATGCCCATTTGAAGCTGTTGGTTAATTGAACATCACAGAGTTATAGGCCTGAGCTTCCAAATGTAAACAGGGTAATAGTTTTTATTTATTTCACAAGATTAAATTCTGATCATCGGTCATGTTTATTGACTGAATATCTCAGGGCTCAGTATTTTAACATTTTACTGTAAATTATTAACATTATTCTGAGGAAAAGAGGGATAAGTAGGAGTCTTAAAATACTTCTCTGTTGTGACCTCATCATCCTTTTGTACTGATGGCATTTGCTTGTTGTCATCCTTGCACGAAAAGTATGTGTTCAGCAGATGTCTCAGCAGCAGGAATTGTATCAGGTCCATTGCTCTTTGCTGGTCTTTATTCTTTAAAGTAGGAGCCAAACGGTGCTTAAACCTTTGAATCAAGGAATGGTTTTCAGAAGTGCTTAAATGATTTAAGAGTGTGGCTCGCTTTGGCTTCTAGTCAGACTTTGTGCTCTTTAATCTTCTTAAGTTCTTTCTTTCCCTCCTCCAAGGGTTTGCTGAGTGTGTCTCTCCTGAGCACTAACTCAGCCCCTGTAGCTCTGTGTGAGAGGTGTCCAGCCTCCACTGCACTGCCACATCAGCCTGGTGCAGGAGAAGAGAGCAGTGTCTGCAGCCTGCAGTGGGGAGTTAAGGCTCAAGGGGATGGAGTGAGCTGCCCCAGGCCAGACAGGGGTTTTGAAGCAGGGTACCCGAGTCCTGTGCTAAACCCTGAGACCAATGCTCGGCTTCTCTACAGCAGGGAGGTGCTGAGCATCCCCTGCCAGGCTTTGCTGAGGGCTTAGGCTCTTCCTGACATGGTCTGCTTGTCCACATGTACAAGTACTTGCCAAAACTTGCTGTGAACTAGTGTTGGAATCGAAACCTCCCAGGACTGCGCTCTGATGAATTACTCTGTGTGCCAAGAAAAGGGAGATAAGGAGCAGGCAGAGGAAAAGGCATTTAAATACTGTGTCCTGGATATATCATTTGTTATTTCACTCATGGTGGCTGACAGTGGAAGAGAATACAAAGTACACATTTGCTGATGTTGGCTCTTTTCTCAGGTAGCCCATCCATTAGTGGTGGTTCTGTTGTAAGTTCATGTTTGGTGAGCTTTGGACCCCCTCTGCAGTCTCACCTGTAGGGTTTGGGACCTTTGAGCATGGATGGGGATTATAGGGGATTTAAGCAAGCAAAGATGTGAGCTTGAAAATATGCTGCTGTGAATATTCTTAAAATATTTCTTCTTTGGAAAGGAGTGATGGCTTTTCTTTGTTTGGAACAGCTATAGCCTTGCATTAAGGAGAACTGGGTTTTTGGGGTGAATTCCCTTATGGGGGCAGAGTGGTAGCCTCAGCACTGGCCTAGGTTTTCTGCCTGGTGTTTTCTTTCTATAAACACTGTCTCTGTACAGCCACTGCAGTTTGTGCTATGAACAGGTTTCCCATGGAGAGTGCATAGGAGCATTCATTCAAATGAAAGCTTTCCCAAAAATATTTACAAAGAAATAATTCTGAGAGTTAGTTATTTCTTGGAAGCTTTTAACAATGAGGACAGCCTTTTACTCCTCACCACTAGTACAAAGGACTTCAAACAAGGTCTGAATCTGCTCACTTTCCCTTATGGTATCCTGCCCTGTATGTGCAAACATTGTATTTCATCCAGGGGTCTTATGCTGGATGCACAGGGGAGCCCTGGGGCTTTTGCACTTGCAAATAGGAGAGAGGGCCTTGCTGGCTTAGTTGCAGTCAGAAGGGATGCATCTCTCTACCAGGTATTTTGGTAAGATGTTGTCTTTGATATGAAGGGAGTAGAAGCTGCCCTTGGTTACTTGGAGGGTCCCATAAACATTGCTGATCCCAAGAGATCAAATCAAAGTAAATCATGAGGTTCTTTAAAAAAAAAAGAAAAATTATCAGAAGAATATATCTTGAGTTTAATTTCTCTTTTGACTTTTATGCTTTGTTGGCAGGAGTGGGAGGTCCACAATGTGGTTGTGAGGACACATAAAAATATGTTCACCTTCATACATTTTCCTGTGTGCTGAGACATTGACTCCTCCGTTGCTCCTTTTTCACAGCTAAAGTAATCACTACCCACCTTCCTTATGAGTTTTTCCATTCAGCCTTTGCACTTTTTCTCCTGTATGGCCCTTTGGTATGCAGAGTGAAAAATAATGCTGGAGGAAAACTGAGAACATTACAGAAGGTGAATAAGAAATGACAGAGCTTGAATGTTGTGGGCACAGGTCTGTCATAAGGTGGAGGAGAATATCTTCACAGGCCCCATTTGGAGAAAAAAATCTCCAAGTCAGATAATTAGGGAGTATTTTGCTCCAGGGTTCTAGAACTCTGATTAAATTAGCAGACCTAAAAATAATAGAGCTGGAGGAGCTGCTCATTTCACCTCAAGGATTATTGCAATGTCCTGCAAGTGCTAAATACTGTGATTGGTGAACTTTTTGTGGGAGCTGGCAATGCTGTTACAACACCATGTGAATCATATGTACTTCTCTGTACTTTCTACCATGCCTTGCAGCTCTGGCCCTGCAGGCAGGAGGAGAAGGTAGCCATGTACACAGTCCACATCCAAATGGGCTTTTTTTTCTGGTGAAATATATTGATTTTGCAGATATGCACTCAATTAATGCAGTGTGCTAACTCTGTTTATTTAGCTGACTGTGTCCTTGTTGCTAATGCTTGCAGTATGGTTGTGCTAAGAATTGGTGACTTTTGATTTTGTATGTAAGCTATACATTAGGGCCATTGTAGGCCAGGTCTTTATTTTCTGGATGTTTCTCTGTTTTTCTCATGAAAAAGTACAGATTTATTTGCTATACTGCATTCATTCCCCAGACATCAGCTCCCTGACTCAGACTCATGAATGGCTTCTAAGTTTAGATGCCCAATGGCTTAGATGCCTGTGTCTGGCAGCATGGCATGTCTGGTTGTCAGGAGTTTGGTTAAAAGAAAAACCAAACCAAAAGCAGGAAAAATGAAGATTTGTAGCTGGTTAAAACAGAGAGCATAACTGTTCAGATAACCAAGTGTAGTCAGATATCTCATTTACTGGGGTTAATTTTGCCTGTAGCAGCATTTGTGCCATTGGTAAAGTGACAGTCCTGTTACAAGAAACAGTTTCTGCTGAGTTCTCACCTTGGTGTGAGTGGGAGCAGGAAGAGCAGGAGCAGTTTCAAACTCAGTATTTAGGTGTTCCCATCCTCTTCTGGAATGGCTGCTGTGCTTTTAGTGCTGCAGGATTGGTACATTGTGAAGAACATCGAGGTCATTTGTGTGTTTGTGATTCTTTATTTGGTTTGGATTTTTAAAATTCTTTAATGCTTGCAGAAAATAAAGAGCTGTACAACTTGTTGAGTTGCACTGAAATTGAGCTGAGTGTTATGATGTGTTTGGGAAGGACACTTAAGGTCACTCAGTGGATGTACATGTTCTGCTGCAGCCCTGAGTGCTGAATTCCAGCACGGCAGGGCTCAGTTCATCAGTGGCATTCATCTCATCTCATCTCATCTCATCTGTCTCTAGCTGTCTGAAATTAAAGCATCTAGGCCAGAAAATGCTTCAGTCAAGCTATTTCGTGTGCTTATTTCAGGGTGAATAAGTCATGCTCAGATGTCAGTGTCTGCACTGGCTGCAGGGTATGTAGAGAGCCAGTTGTGTCTGAGTTCAGCCCTGGAGCAGCCCCAGTCCAGGAGAGCTCACAGCCTCATGGTGTCATTTAAGACAGCAGTTGTGTTGGTAAAGTTTCCACTCAGAGCAGCACTTGGGAACCTCCTTTTCCCCCTGAGCAGGCATGTTTTCCTGGAATCAGGCCTCCAGCTCTTACCAGATGTCCCCTTCTGGCTCCAGCTGTGTCAGCTAGAATGTCACTACCCATCAGAGCTTTTCAGAGCTGGTGACAATCCCACAGAGATCTGACAGCAGGGCAGTCTGCAGGAAGCTGAATCTATCAATTTATTTTAAACGATTTGCAGCTTTGGGGTTGATCTGTCCTGATGGATTCTACCCAGAGCAGAGCTGGCAGCACTTGCACAAACACTCCCACCAGCAGAGCGAGGCAGCAGCCACTGGACAGTAACTCCAGTGGCACTGCAGTGGGGAAGGGAAATGTCTCTGCAGCTCCAGCAGGGCAGACAGGCAATCTCAGCCCGGGCTCCATCCCCTGGGCTGTGCAGCTCTCCTGCATGTGTCCCATCTGCAGTGATGCTCAGGCACTGCTGCCTCTCAGCTGTGCATGTGTGGGAGTGTTGACCTTACACGTTGTGCCCAGCTGAGTGAGTGAACCGTGGGGAATGTGGTGTGCTTTGGGGACAGGGGTGATGGACACTAAGGAGCACTTTGGACAGGACAGCCCTGAGAAGGACTGTGTCTCTGAGGCAGTGAGCACATACAGATAGCAAGGAGCTGCTTGTACCAGGGCGATTTGTGGCAACAAATGAGTTTGCTGTAGGTGTTAGCAGATGATTTCTGTGCTTGCATATATTCCTGCAGAGCCGTTGTTTTCTCAGCCTTTGCAGTCACAGATGTGGTGAGGCTGTAAACACAGTAATCTCGCTCCTTCTTAATTCAGAATTTGGACTCTTCCTTGCTCCATTAAATCTCACATTTAATTTTATTTTGAAGAGTTTTAGTCATAGGAATGGTGTTGGGGACAGAAATGGTACATTTAGTTCTGCTGAATGGATAGGGTATTAGATTGACAGTCTCTGTCAGTGTTTAATTGCAGATTAATGGGAGGTAATATGTCATTATGGCAGCTCAGTAGCACAAGTTTTCGAGCTGCACACAAAGTCCCAGCTTTCATTTCTTGTTAGAGGAATCTACTTTGACCTGCCTGGCACAATTTCCTCTGTTCTCTTGTGGCAGAAAATAGGAATATTTACAGTTCAGGTACTTAATGACCCCAGGAATATGATGCAAGACCAGAGGTGTAATTTAAAAGGAATGAAGAGATGGGGAAGAAATGATACAATGAAGGAATGACATAATTCCGACAATATGCTACAAGGAATGAACTATCTATGAAAAGCTTTATGCTGTGAAATGAGCAGCTTTCTGCACAACATCTGCCAGCAGCTACAAAGGTATTATTTGTATCCAAAATGAGTAGATTTGATCAGCTTTACTAACCACACCATGAAGTCAAGGGAGGGACTATATTCATGGGGTGGAAAATGAGGGCATTCCATAAATGGGTTATTGAAGTAACATTCCCAGTTATTGCCTAGTTGAGCCCCTATCAGCCAGTACTTTAATACTTCATGTTTTGCAGCAGATGCCTTATGCTGAGCAGGTTAATTTGAAGCTGTTCTTACTGAGGACCACCTTGAGACATTTGCTTCCCTAAAAAGTACTTTACACTATAAGCATCCCTCCTTACATCTGCAGAAAAAAAATAATGCTATTTGGGAATGGAATACATTGTGTTTTGGCCCTAGGGAAGGAGCTGAATAACGTGTTAGAAAGGACTTAATCACTTTGAGATGTAATAGATCTCCTTCAATTTGTCTTTCCTTGTAAGACAGCCTGTCAGTGTTGCTGTGCAGGTACCAGGCACCTCCTCAAGAGTCACTGATTCTTGAACTCCACAACTGACAGTCCTGCTTGTGCAGACTGTGCAGTGTGGAGTGTCACAAGGTAGAATGGATTATTTTTTTTTTAATGGGATAGGGAAAAGGTTCCTGTGTAGCAATGGCTTTATCTGTTCCTGTCTGACTGGAGTCACATGGAGGAAATGTTAACCATCCCAGAATGAAAGATGTGGCTTGGAAATGTCTGTGGCAAGCACGGCACTGCTTCTCCTGTGACAGATTTCAAGGCAGCAGTTGTAGTGCTAGTTAAAGGAGAAGAGGAGAAGAGCTGCAGGTGAAGAGTTTCGCATGTGTGTGACAGGTCTGCTGGGAATTTTCTTGTGCTATATGAAGTATAGCTACCACCATGTTTGCTTTTTTGCACCATTTGTTTATGCTCCCAACGCTGGCATTTTACCTATTTCACTATTTTGTGTGTCCAAGTTGTTCTCTGCTGCTGTAAAAGTGAGAACTGGCAGAGCTTAGCAAAGCTTGGAGGGTAGCAAGTCTGCTGTTGAGGCTGCTGATTCAGATAGACAGTGATGCTTCTGTATGGAAACAACAGTCTCTTAATAATCTAACTTAGTTCTTGAAGTTCCTTATATTTGAGAATGTTTTGGACTTCTGAAGTGCTTTGTGTTCCTGTGCAAAGAACACCCTTACCATGCCCAAACTCTGTGTCAGAGTAGCAGCCCAGGGAGAGCATCACTGCAGCTGCTATTGCTCCCAATTCCTTACAGATAAGAGAGGATGCTGCAGCTAAGTTTGGCAGTGGGGTAGCCAGGCTTTTCCTGCTCTCCCTGTTGGCTGTGTGTCTGAAGCACATCTGGGGAGAGAACCATGAGCAAGGCACCAGGGCTGAATGCAGTGCCTCCATCTGGGAGCAGAGTGCACCCTGCAGGCTCCAGGTGTGCTCCTCTGGATCCAGCTGAGCTGGAAAGGAGGTGGCTGTGCACAGCCAGCTGGAAAGGCTGTGGGCAGAGCAGTGTGAGTACTTCCTTACCTCCTCCAGGCACAATCGGGTTGCCTAGCTCAGGTCAATGATTTGTTGCTTTATACTAGCACTGATAATTTATTTTTCCTAAGTGTGAGTATGTAGTTTTGACAAAAACCAGCCGTTCAGGCAACACTGTGAGGAACACCCAGGAAGGAGTTGCAGGGAGTGCTGAAACTTTTAAAGGTACACAGGGATTTAGGAAAAAAGTCTCTGATGGTCTCAGATTCATAACTCTCTGCTCTTTGCTCAGGGCTTATTTGACAGCAATGGGTGAACAAAATATTAGTACATTTATTGTTTGCAGGAAGAAAAATAATTCTTAGACATAATAAATATATGTGGCAAATACTACAAAATGCTAGGCTACTTCAGGAGTTGTAAGATCCTAAAAATGCCTCTGTTTGAAAGGACTAAGACACTATCTCATGTCTAGAACTGAGGAAAGTATTTATCATTAGTACCATGCTGCCAGATTTAGTAGTGTGAAAATAATGCAAACAGTCATCTGTAATGCAAATGTTGATGTCTGATTAATAGAGAAAATAACACAAGCAATTAATCCACAAGGGAGTAGGTCATTATAAATGTAAATTAGATCATCAAAGGGTAAGCCACACAGAAATAAAACTACCCCAAAACATGATTAATTATTGAAATTTCAGTAAAAAAGGCATCTTTAACAATAGAGTCCTTGGAAGGATGTCATGTGGTTCATCAAGTTTCTGGACGGGGTTATTTTACAATGTAAAAATTGATTAGCTTAATTTTAAATATGATGGGGACATTTATTCAGTCCAAGAAAGCATTCTGTTTTAGTGACAGAGCACAGTCTTAGCATTAAACTGACTCATTTCTGATTTGTATGCATACAATTTTGTGCTATAGAACATAGTTTGGGAAAGTCAGAAGATACTTGCGTGCATTTTTTTTCAGGATAAGTATAGTCCTTACATAAATATGTTTGTACCTGCATATGATCTTAATCACCCCAAGATAAAATGTTAGAGGAAAGGCTGCCTTTCTGCTCAGGTCATAGAAATTTGTCAAAAATCAGCTTATCTTCTTGCCTCTCAGAAAAATTTTCAGGTGACCTTGGGCAGATCACTTTATCTTTGCTGTGCTTTGTTCTCTACCTTGGTTTTGAATGTTTCAGCTTAATGATGTATAACATGAAATTTTTTAAATGGTCTTAATTTCAAGTAATGCTAGGAATCTACCCTTGTAAAGTCCTGGTCACTTTTTCAATGCTCAATTAAAGGTGTTATTCTTTTCTAGCAAAGTAGGGCTTGCTGCTCTTCAAGTGCTGTTAAATGTTCAAGTGACTTCTGCTTTGAAGATATACAGTATTTTAGCACTGTTTGTAACATTAAAGGCTAGGATCATAATCTGCATCCTTCCTGAGGTTAAACTTTACATTTTCCTATTATTAGAGACCTACTTAGGAACTTGGTAGTTCTCCCCCCTTTCTGTTCAAACTAGACTCAGTGTGCTGTACCACAGCAGTTTAAGTGCATTTTGCATGGCATCATGATGGGGTGCTGGACACCCTGCAGAACTGGCCTTGTGAAACACCTTGTTCCTTATGCAAGGCCAGCTGGAGTATAGATACCAAAATCAGCCAGATAGAAACTTTCTAGCACAGTTTTGAGTGTTGGAAATTGGGCATCTGTTTTATTGCAGATATTTATTTATCTGCTTTATTGCAGAGCATCATCACTCAGACAATCCTCCCTCTAATTAATTGAGTGCCCTGAGTGTTGGCTAAGCAGAGATTTTATCATGTACACTGATTAAATATTCATTAGCTATCTCTGTTTACTTGATGTATATAGATTACTTTATTTTACATAGTCACACCCTTATTGAAAATGCTTTTATGGTTCTTTGGCATCCTCTTGACTTCTTTTTTGTCAGTCTCATCTACTCCTCTCTATTTGCTAAGAGTAAAATGTTGTTCTGTTCTACTGTCCTTATCAAGTCCCCCCTTTTCTTGTAATTAAGTTCCTTATGGGAACTAGTCTCTTAGTATCTGTTTTTAATTTTATAGCATGGTACGTTAAAACAAGCAAGCTAAAACACACATAGCAATTATTGTGGTGATAAACAGTTACAAACAGATGTTTTAACCAAGTCCAGCTGGGTAATCATGAAGTAAATTTGGTCCAGATTTCTTCAGATCCACAGGAGGTGTCTTCTTGAGCTGTGTGATGTAAAATCTGAGTTTGTTTCCAAATTTCCTGGATATCTGTAGACATTCTACCACTTTGACAGCAAAACAAGACTTAGGCATCTTGGGTTTTTTGATTACCTGAGGGCATTGGGTCCTTTTAGTTCTGGAATGATTTGTCTGTGATTTTACTCTGGCCAGTTTCAGTGCAGTTAAAGTTGTCAGTAGGAGTTGGAGAGGTCCCTCCACTTTGACTGGAGCAGAGAGGTTCCCAGTCTTTGAAGCAGACCCAGTCTCCTGGTTGGAACTGTGTGCTGGTGTGTCCAGTCCTGTCAGTCTGGAGATCACCACTGCTCACTGTAAATCCCATGAAGTTTAATGAAGAGAAATGAGGCAATTAATTCAAGTTGACCCCTCCTTTTAGGTGTGTTTCTGCTGGAATGTGTGGTGGAGTTGAGTATATAGCAGCTCATAGGGGCTTATTTTGCTGGTGTCCCACGACTGAATTCTAGTTTGTAGTACAGCAACAGGTAAGGCTGGGACTCCTGTCCTGGAGGTTTCCTAACATATTTTACCCAATTGCAAGTTGTATAATTCATTTGGTCTACTTTGCCACTAGCTTGGGACCTGTAAGGGATATGAAGATCCAAAGCAATTCCTTCTGAGACGTTCCTAACCTGTTGTACCATTTCTGCACTAAAGTGGGAGCTACTGGCTGATAACATTCCCAAAGGTACCCCAAATCTAGTTATTATTTGATTCAACAGCTTTTTAGTCACTTACCTAGCCTGGTTGGTGCAACAAGGAAAGGCCTCTGGCCATGCAGAAAAGTTATCTACCAGAACTAGGAGGTGTTAACACTCCCCTTTTCTGGGTAATTCAGTGAAATTAATCTGCCAATATTCACCCAGAACATTTCCAGATTTCATGGCTCCTAGCATTACTTTATTAGCTGTGTTAGGGTTGTTTCTTTTATAAACTATACGTTGTTGGATTTTTGATTGTACACTCCGAGCCATTTTAAACCCAATTAGAGATTTTTGCAAATGTTTCCAAAGTTTTTCAGTCCACTAATGAGTGACTTTATGTTCACAATCCAGTATTTCACACAAGATCTGTTCTGGGACTATTATTTGCCTGGGTGGAGTAACTGCCCAGCCTTGTGGATCAAATTTTGCCTCTAAGGTTTCAATTAATTGACAGTCACTAGCACTATATTCTGATTTTTCTACTGGGAGAGATATCTCTGGCAGGGCTATTAATATGTTTAATCCAGTGCCTTTTTCTGCAGCCCCTTTGGCAGCCTTATTGGCTAAATAATTCCCCAGTTCCAGTTTGGTTTTACCTGCTTGGTGTGCACTGCAGTGCATAAGAGCAACCTCTGCAGGTTTCTGGATACTTTTGAGTAAATCTGGGATTTGTTTCCCATTTTTGATTGACGTGCCTTGAGATGTCAAAAGGCCTCTTTCTTTCCAGATGGCCCTATGTGCATGTACCACTCCAAAATGTTTATATTTTGAGTCAGTCCAAATGTTAACTCCTTTTCCTGCTCTCAATTCCAAATCTTGAGTGAGTGCAATTACACATTGGAGGGAGTGCCCCAATTCAGTTATCTTGTGGTGTGTAGTCACTGCATATCCAGATAGTCCTTTTCCATTTTGGACAAAGCTGCTCCCATCAGTAAACAACTCTCAGTCAGGACTTGCCACGTCAGGTCTGCTGGAATACGCTGCTTCTGTAGTTTGTAAGGAAACAAAGCAAAACACAGTCACACTCTGGAATTCCTTCTACTTACTGGGGAGATAAGAACACAGCAGGGTTAGTGGTGAAGTTGCTTTGATTGTCACACTGTCTCGCTCCAGCAAGACTGCCTGGTACCTCAGCATCCAGCTGGGAGAGAGCCAGTGGACCCTGTTTTGCTGGAGTACCAACTGCACCATGTGTGGTACAAAAATGACAGTTCCAAATGACAATCCCAAAGTCAGTTTTCAAGCTTTCTGGATCAAAGAGCAATAGCTGCTACTGCCCTCAGACAGCTAGACCAGCCTTGGCTGACATGCAGTTGCATTGAAAAGTAGCCCAGAGCCCTCCTCTGCTCCCCCAGGAGCTGTGACAGCACCCACAGTGCTCCGTGATGCTTTTCACAGGTAAATGGTTCCAACAGGCACATGGGGTCTGAGAGCCCCAAAGCTGTGTCTGCTAAGGGCTTGTAGAGTTGTAAAAAGGCAGCCCATGAATCATCAGTGCAGACTATAAAGTCCTTCTGAGCTGTCTTCAGCTGCTCATATAGTGGCTTTACCAGCAGCCCACAGTTGCTAATCCACAGGAGACCATCCCACCATCCCAAGAAATGTACATGAGTCTCTTACCATTTGTGGCACTGGGTGTTGGCAAACTGCTTCTTCTAATTCCTGTCCCAGCCTCCTTTGTCCTTGGAGAATTTTGAATCCCTAGTTGAGTTACTGTGGTCTGCAATATTTCTGCTTTGCCTTTGGATCTTCTATATCCAGTTAGTCCCAGAAAATTCAGCAAGGCCACTGTCTGATCCCAACATTGCTGTTTAGTTTCAGTGGCTATCAGAATGTCATCTGCATACTGTAACAAGACTCCAGTATGGTTCTGATTTTTCCATTCCTCCAGTTCTTTTTCCCATTGATTTCCAGATATGGTGGGGCTGTTTTTAAACCTCTGTGGTAGAACCATCCAAGTCAAGTGGCTTCTTCTCTCTGTGTTTGGATTTTCCCATTCAAAAGCAAATAGCTCTTGACTCTCAGTACTCAAAGGAATGCAGAAAAAGGCATCTTTCAAATCTAATACTGTAAACCGAATTAATTTTTCACTCAAGATTGCTAGGAAGGTATAAGAATTTGATGCTACTGGGTGTATATTTTCTACTTTCTTTTTTTATGGCTCTAAGGTCCTGTACCAACTGGTAAGCCTTTCCTTCAGTTTGCATTCTTAACTGGCAAAATAGGGGTATTAAATTTGGATTCACATTCCTTCAATAGGCTATATTTTATAAGTTTTTCCACAAGGGGTTATAACCCTTTATGACTTTCTATTTTCAAAGGCTTTTGCCTTAGCAGTCCTGCTCTAGGTTTCAATTTCATTCTTACAGGCTCTGCTCTTTTGGATCACCTGGACACCTCTCCAGCCCAGAGGATCAGGATCACTGCATCCTCAAGCTACACTGGCAGATGTATTGTGCCCAGTTTTAGAGGCTGTAATAAAAAAATAGAGGCTTCCACATAATTAGGTTCTGGAATAATAACCAATATTTTGCAATTTTAAAATTTGATTTCATTATTTAGTTTTTCCAAAAAATTCTCTCTCGAGGAGAGGCTTTGGCAAATTAGGTAGATTCAAAAACTGGTGAGTCATCCACTGTTTTCCTAATTTAAAATTAATGGGCTTGAAAAATGGCTGAGTTTTGCCATTCCCTGTTGTACCAATGATTTTTAGAAAAATCATTACTCAAGTTTCCTCTTACTGTATTTAGCACTAAGTTACTAGCTCCTGTATCTACTAAAAATCCTAGCTCCTCATTTACCTCCTTATTCCCCAGCTTAGCTGTAAGCAGAGGTTATGCCAGGGAAGAATCCTCCAGTCCCACTCAGTCCTGGTTGGTGACAGCCACAGGTTGTCCACATCCTTGTCCCCTTCCCTTCTCTGTGGGCAATACTGCTCTAGAAACATCTTCATTAACTCCAACTGCTTTTTGTTTAGTTATTTCTTGCTGGTTTTCTCTGTTCTGAAAAGCTCCCCCAGCAACATCTAAGAGCTTCCCTAAATCATGGTCTTGTCCCTGAGCCTGTTGTAATTTCCTTCTAATATCATCTGAGGATTGCCCTACAAATATGGGGGCTAATTGAGTTCTTCCTTCCTCTCTTTCAGGATCAATATTAGTATATTTTCGAGCTGTTTCTTTCAGGCAATTTAAAAATTCACTAGGTGATTCCTTACCATCCTGCATAATTTCAAATAATTTTGATGTATTTCTAGCCTTTGGTATGGCATTTCTAATTCCATATAGTATCCATTGCTGATATCTGTTTAATCTCTCTCTAAACATGGGCACATTAGGGTCCCACTTGGGATCCACTGTGGGAAAATTAAAGTCCAGTGTACCTGACAAGCTGCCTGTCAAAATCTGCTCTTCAACAAACCTCCTACTGGTTTTAACAACCAGCTCTCTTTCTGTACTGTCAAACAACATTTCTAACATAGCATCTATATCTTTCCAGTTTGGATCCTGAAGTTTTATCATAATTTCAAATGCTTTTGCCATTTTGTTTGGGTCATCTTGGTAGGTACCAGCCATCAACTTCCAATTATTAAGGTCTGTTATTGAAAATGGAATTTGTGGTGTAATTGGACCATCTACACCAGCAGCCTGATGGAAGGCAGCTGCTCTCACATCTCTGTGTTCAGCTCTAGTTGACTCTGCAGTCTGACTAAAACCCTCTGTTCCTTGATACATCCTCTCTATCTCTTCTGAGCTCTCCTTTGCTCCTAGATACATCCTCCCTGTCCTCTCTCTCTTCTCTTCTAGACCTGCTAAATCCACCTCTTTACATGCCAGTTCCCTCATAGTATCAGCCTCAGCAGCCTGGTTTTCTGTTTCCCCATTCAACCTGCAGTTAGGACTGACCATAACATTTAAATCATCCTTCATGCTGGGGAGATGTTTAGAACAAGTTTGTCCTATGCTGCATGGAGAACTACATTTTCCTTGATTCTCCTTTTCAAGAGCCAGCACCAAAGGGTCTGAGGGGGCTGGATTCAGGCCACAATCTTTCTGCCATTCAGGATGATTCCGTAAAGTGAAAAACATATCAGCATACATAACCTCATCCCATTTCTGTTCCTGCCTTAAAAACAACATTAACTTTAACAGTGTGTTGTAATTCAAGGTTCCATTTTGTGGCCACTTTTCTCCACAGTCTAATTGGTAGGATGGCCACCGCTGATTACAACACTTAATCAAATTCTCCCTGGTTGCTGGTCCCCCAGGGGGCCCTCCAATCTTTTTCCAATGTTGCAAAAGGCAGCCAAGTGGGGATTTTTTCAGAATACCCTTTTTAGATTGTCCACTGCCCATCTCCAAATAGTAGACCCAAAATGCTACAATACAGATACAAATATAAATATGGATTGATAAAGTTAAATAGTGAAGTCTTATTTTTCCTGAAAGAATGCCTTATTATCAAATAATCTTACCTGTGTCCCAGACTGGTCCGGGGATCTGTGGTCTTCTCCAGGAAAGTCCCGGTGCCGGCGTGAAGATCCAGAGATCCCTCGGATCCACGGGAGATCAGGCAGAGTGTCCCTCTGGGAGATGCCAGAAATGAAACAGAAATTGGCCAGAGAGGAACTTTCTAGCACAATTTGGAGTGTTAGAAAGCAGGCATTCCTCACTGCAGCACTGGTGATGGGGAGCAGAGCTTTTATCACTCCTGCTGATTACACATTCATTAGCTCTCTCTGCCCGCTGGATGTGGAGGGATGACTTTATTTTACATAGTCACACCCCCTACCAGTCATCCCTATATGGTTCTTTGGGGTCTGTCTTCAGTGTCTGGTGTCCTTTTTAGGGGGCTGTCCCTTGACCCCCTCTTTTGAGTAGCTGCAGTATCATTGTTTTGCATAACTTCTACTGGGTCAGCCTTGCAGAGCTGAGCTGGCATCCTGCTTGTGTTCTGCATGATTTTTGTTTTGTTGGCCTTATCTCCTTCTCCAAGGCTACCTTGTTCCCCTTATTTGATAAGAGTAAACTGTTGTTCTGTTCTGCTGTCCTTATCGTTTTGATATCTGTTGCTGGAGTGAGTATTTGAAAGAATATCAGAGAGAAGAAAAATGTGAGAAGTATCTTTGGTGCTGGCAAGCAGGCCTGTGAGCAGTCAGGACTTGTAGCAGGGCTCCAGAAAGGGCTGACAAGAAACCTTTGTGTGCAGGGCAGGTTGACAAGAAAGTTGAAGCTGAAATAGAATCTGAACAACTTTGTCTTGCTGTTCAGTTTATTTATTTATATATATATTTTTTTTTTTTTGCGGAAACAAGTTTTTGTAAATATTATATTGTAAATAAATATTATCCAGGACATGCCATATCTTTCCTCATGTTCTCTTATCTTAAGGAACAGACCTCCAGTCTAGGATAGCCTCTGGGTTAGAAAGTGGCTCAGAACAAGTTTTTTGTACTGCTCTCCTTAGACTTTTATATGCTGCTTCATCTCTCCACATCTTTGTCTATCCTTCTTTATATTCCACCTAGGAGAGAGTCACAAATCCTGGTTATGTCAAAAAATCACATCACCCCTCTTGAGCTTTGGTTTTTCTTTTGCTTTGGCACCTTACTTTTCAATTCAGTTTTGCTACAATCTCTCTTTTTTTTTTTCTCTGCTTTAAAAGACAGGAGGTTGAAATCCCTGTAATGGATGGGCATCCTTGGAGCCTCTTGGCAGTTAACCAGAGACTTGACTGGTTCCACACAGGAATTGGTATCTCAACCATGGTTTGAAATTATTACCCAGAAAGTTTTCCTTCACTATGAGCCACAGTCAGTAGCTACTTTTTTTTTTTTATTTTTTATTGCTACTGAATATTATTTTCAGCCCTGGCAGACTTAGCTTTTGCAAATAGCACTAGAGTGGTGACGCTTGTGATGCAAATTTCAGTAGCTGAGAAGACCACCTGATGGTAAATGTTTCTGCTCCTTCCTTCAGTCAAATGGCTTTGAGGCATTTCTTAGAGGAACTTGGTTGGAATATTGTATTAGGTACCTATGTGCTTTTAAGGCTCCAACAGCTAGATTTAAATGCTGTAGAACATATACAGAAAACCCAGGAAATGAGAAACAATTATCTGCCAAGAAAAAGCACTTTTGCATTTTTGTACTGTCATTGTATCTTAAACCCCAACCCTTCTGCTCTGATTCTTGTGTACAGCTCTCCTGTACAGGAAAAAAACTTGGCTTTGACTGCCCTTTCATTTTGTGCTCCTGAGCCTCTGGTGGTACCAGCACATCAATTCTGTAAGCATCCAAGTTTAAATAGCAGCCTTTTTAGCCTGTGGTGGAAAGTGTCCCACCTGGTCCTCCTCAGCTCAAGGAAGGATGAGTGCAGTGCCTTGCCCTGAGGAGCTGGGAACATGAACAGTAGAAAATGTATTTTCCTGAGTTCCCTTAGGGCTGCACAGAGAACCCTGGCGGGAGAAAGGCAGCTGAGAAGAAATGAATGTTGGTAAATGGTATTAAAAGCTAGCAGACAGGGAGACATGTGAATGCAAGATACATAGGCCTGTTAAGTGAGGCAGACTGCAAACCCAATTTATGCCAGTGGCATGAGGAATGAAACAAGAAAGGTGGCTCTCAGTAGGGTCCCTTGGCTCCTCATAAATTTTGAATTGTCTGCCTTTCCTTTTTTTAATATCCTGTAAAATAAAAAGCTGAGATCATTAGAGGATATGCTGGTGAAGGTGATAGGAAGTGAGAGAAGAAATTTCCGTATTCTTGCCTTCATTTCTCTGATTGTCAGTGATTTGTTAGTCAGTTATCTGGGAGTTTGATATATCTGTAGTTTGTTAAAGTGTAGATTATGTTGTTTAATTTATCTTGCCTGCATCTTTAGAACCACAGTTGGCATGACAATGTTTTGGGCTCATTCCAGTGAAGAAAAGGATTTTAATTTTTCAGCACCCTCTGTGCAGAATAGCACTTAAGCTTCATGTATTTCTATAATTTTAGTGGGAATGTAAAGAAGTTGCTGTTTAAAAAAAAACATGCAGGGACCTGCTAATTCCTGGAAATCATTTCAATTAAGGGGAAGAGGAGAAAAATGAGAGGCAGCTCTTTGTTGTTGGGCTGGGACTTCTGTATGTGGTACAAAATGACCCAGTGCTCTCAGAGAGCAAACACTCAGTGCCAATGAGAAATTACCAGTGAGGTGCAGAGCAAGACCCATGAACTTTTAAACTTTGTCAGTCCCTTCTCATTTCATCCTCAGCTGACTTGCAGCCCTCTAACAAATGAGGTCTGGGTATATTTGCCACAGATTTCTCAAGTCACTCGGGAGGCTTGTAGCAGCTCTGCACATTGTGTGCTGTGATCTATCCTTGTGGGAGGGGGGTAGGAGCATCAGCATCACATGTGGATTTGTTCTGCTTGTAAATAGGCTTAGGCTGTGTCTTGTGATCTGGTTATAAATACTTTGGAGATCATCAGAAGATTTTGATAAATATTGTGGGCTTTCCATGAGAACCTTTGCATTTGAAGTACTTTTTTGTTTTTTTTTACCAATCCCATGGGATCCCAAAGAGTGACCATTCTCTTTGGAGGCAATCTGAATTCCAGCTGGATAAACTCTCAGCTTTTCATTCTTGTTTCTGTTCTTCACATGAGGTAGCTGTTTTTTCAAGAGGGTGTTTTTAAACTGTATCTGTCTCCATGAACTTTGTAGGCATAGTTGTCTTTACAAGGTGGGAGAAATATGTATTTAAAGGCATTATTTAAAACAATTCCTAGACAATATTAAGTAAGTGTCCTTAGGCAAATACCTGAAGTGTCTTAAATTCAGAAATGTCACATAGGCCATTCTTCTTCCTCCTGTCTTATGTGGATGTACCATCCAGATGTATACTTGTCAAAATGTTGTTATGTGCATGAGCTCTCAGCAAAGTGGGGTTCTCCCCCTGTCCCCTACAATGTACATATCAGCAGCAGTCACATATTGGTGAGAATGGTGGGGAATAATTTAGTGATTTCTGAACCAGTTAAACTTATTTAATGGAAGGGTGGGTGTTTCAAAGCTGTCAGCTCTCTGAGTTTCATTCCTCTGACATCACAGCTTTTTGGAAAAAAAAAAGCTATGTACTGTCTAGAGAGTTTTCTGTTGAACTTCTAATAACTTTGTGATCAGGTGCTGTGCAATTCAGCAGGTAATTGGACTGTGTGCAACCCAGAATGTTTCAACAGGAGTATGTACATAACCACCAGTTTGTACTAATTAAATAATTACTTCCATTAAGCTGAATGTAATTAATGCAAATTAGATAATAGAGAAAGGTAAGGGGGCAATTTAACTGCTGTGGGTTTGTTGTAGAATTTTCAATTATTTACTTTGTGGCAAAGAAGAAAGCATTGGAAAATATTGCTCAAATGAAAAGGGATCATCTTGCAGTGTGCATGGCTGCATGTCAGACTTGTGCTGAAAGCTCTTTATACTTCTGTAAGGTTGTAGGACTGGTTATAGTTAGATCCCAAAGGGCAGTGGTCTGGTGCTTGGAGATGAGGCAGGTCCAAGGTCAGGCTGGGGTGCTGCAGTTTGGGTCAGGGAGGTAGAGAGCCAGGCACAAGTTTGTGTGAACAAGGCAAGACCCAAGGGTTTGAGCTTCATTGCAACTCTATAGCAAATAAATGAGTTATTCCTGACATGGATATCTTCTCACTTACCAGGGCTTGGGTTGTTCTTGGCAGGGATTTTTTTCCTCTACTCTTTTTTTAAAATTTTTTTTTTAAGCCACATGAAATTCCAGCCTGAAACCAGAAAAACTTTATGAAACCCAAGCAAATGACAAAACCTTCTTTATTTGAATTTACCTCAGTGTTTGTAAGTGTTGTGTGTCTTCATAGGAGAGAATGTGTTCATCTCTGGCATGGTACTGAAACAGCATTAAAAAATGTGCATTCAACCATGGGTTGAAATTTTCTGTGTTTTAAATGTTTCTGTCTAGTCCCAGAGCAAAGAAAGCCCAACTGAAGCAGGCATAGCTGAGACAGGATGAAGTCTTGATCACCAATCCTGCTGAGTAGAGCTCAGCCAGAAAGGTGTACCCAGGCACAAGCAGAAAGCATCAGAACTACTCCATTTCAGTGCCTTGTGTCTGAGGAATTCCTTGAAAACTGCTGCCAGCAGCCGTGCTGGATATTGGGGGACTGACAGTCAGTGAATTCCTGTTAATTTTGTCCTTGCCACTGCTGCTGTTAGGGCTGACACTCAGTAGTTTGGCTGTCAGTGGAAGCTAGAGAGGAGGGCAGGTATGAGCCTACACTAATTTCCTCCTTGTTCTCACCTGTAAAACTGTCCCTGCTCTCAGAGGTCTGGAGTCATATGCTGGAATACAGAATTTACCTTCCCTCTCCTGTTATTTTAAATGTCTTCTAAGAATCAGATAAGATCAAAGCCCCTCAAGTGTGCTTTAGATAAATGGCTTGCTCTTCGTAAGCAAAAGATTGAATTGCCTTGGCATTTTATAATCTGTCTGATTTCACATGTTGAAGTTGAAATGTGTTGCCAAAGGCCCTTGTCATTTTTCTGAAGTCTGCTGTGTCTCTGAGGATGGGAGCAATATCCTCACTTGCAGTCTCATTTCTGTATCTGGTCCTGCAACCTTCACAAGCCTGAAGTAAGGTTTTGTTTTTCTCGGGACTGTGCTGGCTTCTGGACAGTTTAGACATACTTGTTGCTAAATTATATCTGATGAGAAAATATGAGGAGATCAAATAGGGATTTATTCTCTGGAATCCCTCAGCTACATGAGCTGCTCCAGGGTGAAGCTGAGTGACTTCTCGTCCATCAGTACTGCCCTATTCTCCCTGCTACTGATCTCTGCTTGAGCTGCTGGAATTTATTATTTGGGGAATGAGCTTTCCCAGCCTTGGCTCTAATCTGATTTACTTGTGAACAATCTGTACACAGCATTGACACAAACAATTTCTGTGCCAAGCTAATATGCAGTGCAAGGGATAACATATTTAGATGTCTGGATTTGGGAGGCTGTGAAGCTCATCACTCCTGCCTTTTCTTATCAGATAGTTGACTGCAGCATTCTGATACCATGCAGCCTGTCAGGAGTAGAGGTATTTCTGTCAAGGGAAAGAAAGAAAGAAAATTCAGTCCTTTTCTCTTTCTGCTCTGTTGCTTCAGGAGATGCAGAGCAGAGAAATGTGATCCCTGAGGATCTCTGCAAATAGTGAGATGAGGATATATAGAGAAGGCAAAAATCAGCTACAGGATGCCATGCACTGAGAAATTCCAGATTCAATTGGCTTTTGATAGCCCAGACTGTAAGCTGCCTTTTGGTAGTAGGCATTATAGATGATGCTGTCCTAAGGCAGCAGAAAGCACCATCAGGGCTCTTCCATGGACACAGCAGGGATGGGGTGGTGTGTTGTCAATGAGCCATCAAATTCTTACACCAGAATCACTCTTTTGATTTGTCACTTTTCCCACAAAACTGTCAGAATTAGTGGTTCTTTATTGGTGGTATTTTGTCAATCATCTCTCCCTGCAAAACAATGCAATTAATAATGCTGAAAAGAAATGCTTCACAAAGAACAGGAAAATATACTGATTTTGAGTCCTGGTGAAAAATAGAGCTTTCAGTATGCCACTATTTTTGAAAAAATTATGTTCTGACAAGGCTTCTTTTGCTAAGGAGTCTCACACATCAGGGGAGATGAGGAGGTAATGACTGTCTGGTTGTTGTGTCAGATGTGTCTGTGTGTGTGATGTGATCCTCATTGCTTAAAAACACTCTCAGGTGAGACCTACCTGCAAGGATTGTGCTCATTAGAGCTTCTCTCCAGCTGCAAGGGCAGGGGCTGTGGCTCACAGGGCTGACATCCAGGTATTTTCTAAACTGCATTTGGAGAATTCCCCACTCCTTTCAGTTGCCTGGCTGTCCTCAGCAGCTGACTTAGACCTGTTCTTAGTCTCAAATTTCAGCCAAGGCTGAACCCTGTGTACCAAGGCAGGGAGATCTTGAGCTAGAGATGTCTTCCCTTGCAGGACACAGACTGCCCTGTTTGTTGCACTTAGGGCATGATGAAAATATAATTTATTTAATCTAATCTGCTCAACATTGGCCATACTGCCATTGCCCTTCAGATTTCTGGTTGATGTTTGTGATGCTATTTTTCTTCCCCCTGAAGACTGAGTTCCTTTTATCAGTTGGAGTGGCTGCCAAAGAGCAAGGAATTTGCCTTTGTATGAGGCTTTTAAAGTAATTATTTATGATTCTAAGATGATTGGATATGTTTCAGTGTCAGCACTGGGTATGCATTTTCAAGAATGCTATTGAAACTTTCATACAAAAAAATCCACTATGTATGTTCCAAGAATATTATTTGATTTGATTAAAGAAAGTGTTGAATGCAGTGCTATTGAATAAACTCTCATTTAATCTTTCAAAACATCTACAACACTTTCCTCCTTCCAGGACAGGCATAATTTAAACAAACACCAAGCAAAGAAGGGAACAGAAACATTTTTTTGATGTTACATCCCTTTTGCTTTAAATGGGACTAGTTATGCTGAATACATAATCATGAGCTCAGAAGCTTAATTTTTTGTTGAAGGGAGCTTCTCCAGCAGGAGCTTGAAAAGTCACAGTTTGATTAAGTAAGCCTGAAGTTGCACTGGCCTTGAGTTTATTGTGTACAATAATATGAGTTAACCTCAGTGTACAATTAACAGGTGCAGTATTGGGCTAGCAGAGCTTCCAGATTATGACAAAATAATTCCTTTGAAAGGTAAATGAAAAAGTTAAAAGGAAACTTTGTGGTCAATATTTTGTGGGGTCAGTATGGGATGGATGTTGACATTCCTTGTTAATCTAGTTTTCTGTCAGACGTGATAAAAACTAAATTCACAAAACACAAAGATTAATGAAAAGGGGAGTAATCTAAAATAGATTTTAATAAATATTTATACTTTATTAATTTTATTTATCTGAATTTTATAATTAATTGAGTTTTAAACTTAGTAATGTTGCCTATAGATATGTTTTGTTAGAAGGGCAACTGAGCTTTTCTTCTGCTTCAGGCAAAAGTTCAGAATTTACTTCTGGGTATGTACCTGGTCACTTGTATCTTTATACATAGATCACTGTGCTAAAATGAAGAAGGATTTACAGCAAAAGAGTTAAAGTTGCGATCTCTAAGAGAGTTCACTAGGTCAAGCAAACTCTCTCTCTAAGATTATAAATTAGGCTGGATCAAGTGCTACAGAGGACATAACAAGCACTTTTTTGGCTTGGAAACAAAGCAGAAACATGGTAGAAAATTTCTTCATCTTTAAGTTTACTCAAATTTTTGTTGGTTTTGTTGGGTTTGCTATTTGAAACTGGAACAATACAGGATTATCTTTTTTTTTTAATAAGCTGGAAACAAAGACAAATTAGTCCAAATTAGGTCCTTGTTACAACACAGCACTCTCCCAAGATGATCTAAATTCATACCTCACTTCTACAAAGTCCTCTCTTAAAAGCTGCTGGGAAGTAGACTTTGGATGCATTTTCCCAGTTGTGAAATCTGTTTCTGTGATATGGATGCAATTTGGATAAATGTCATTATTAAGGAGAGCACATTTTGTGTCTTGCATGGCACTTCAAACTCTGTGCCTGACACAGTGGTGCTGTTCTAGGCAGCACAAGTGTTCAGGAGTGGGTAAGGACACATTGGTGCAATCAATAGTTCATAGTCTCCTTTCCCACACAGAACACTTCTTTCCTGAAAGATCTTCTAGTGCTGTACTTAAATTGTTTAATTTATGCACGAGTTTGTTGGCTTTTTTTTCCTTCTTGGTACATCTCCTGTCCTGACTGTGTGCTTAAATGGGGAGGAATGGCCTTATTTTTTCTGACTGCCTAATCTAATTAATCTGTTTAATTTATTCAGTAATTAGACCATGCAGGTTTTTTTTTTTTACTCATGAAGTAGAAGACAGGTGCTGAACATCTGTGTTTGTTCCTGTGGAGTCTGTCTGATTGGAAAAAGGGCATCCTCCAGTGTCATCCTCTTCACTTAAAACAGGTGTTTGAAGTTCACCCCTTTTGGATGACTTTGAACCAAAAGCAGGGAAAGCCTACTGGGCAAAGAAGCATCAAACACCTTGTAGGCCCTTTGAAAGGGTTAGATCTCTCTCTGATCTCACTGGTTTCAGTCAGGCTATTAGGTCTTTAAGCATCTTGTCTTTGAGGATTAATCTGTACTCTTAATTGTCCATTCCTGATGGTTTCTGTCACTCCAAGTATGCTAATTCTGCCTTAATAACTATGGAAGCCATTGCATTGGCATAGAAACACTTGTTATTCTGCTTATAACATTCTTCACTTAAAAGCCTTCCCTCTGAAGCCTTTCACTCAGTCCATAATTGGGGTGATGGGGGATGAGAAGCATGAATAGAGCCATAGCACTTGGTAAATCATTTCTTCTCAAGTTCTCTGGGCTCCTGGAGCAAGGGGAATGTCACCATGTCACCTTTTTACTAAAACCTGCTGGTAGCAAACTGTCAGAGCGTTGATTCCCAGGTACTTCACATTAGAAAGGGATCTAACATCTGCACTTGCCAAGTGTCCAGTGGGCTTTGACAAGAATTCATGTGCAGTTGGGAAGCAGTGTGCATTTTATGTGAGTCTTGTCATGATGGAAGTGAAGTGCCACAAAGATGAGTAATGGAAAAGGGCTGAGATGAGAGAGCTGGGACTATTCAGCTTTTAGAGGAGAAGACTCAGGGGGAATCTTATCAGTATTGTAAATAGCTGAAGGGAGAGTATAAAGAAGATGGGAGTGAGGCTGTTTCCAGTGACAGGAACAGAAGCACAAACTGAAACAGAGGAAGTTCTGTCTGAACATCAGGAAAATACTCTGAGCACTGGCACAGTCTGCCCAGAGAGATTGTGCAGCCTTGTGGCTGGAGATCTTGAAAAGCTGTCTGATAAAATTCTGGGCAACAGGCTCTGAGTGCCTCTGCTTGAACCAGACATTGGGATCAGATGTCCTCCAGGGCTCCCTTCCAACCTCAACCAGCCTGAGATTCTGTGAAGTTTGAATACAGGGCATCATGTGGGTGATGACCTGATCTGAGTTGCAGGTTTGATTTTCCATCTGCCTTGTCTCATCCAGTGCTGTGTGCAGTTACTTCATTCTTTTGTACAGTATGGTCCCACAAATCATGCCTTTTGCTGTTCTACTGATGATTTTGTTTGTAAAATTTAATAAATTTATTAAAATCTTTTCAATTTCCATATACATGGGATTTTGGGGAGAGCTCTGCTTTCTTTGAAAGCTAAAAAATGATCAAAAATATAACTTCCTTAAAAGCTAAAATAGTACGTAATACTGAAATTCGAATGTCCTGTTTTTTTATGAAAACCTTTTGATTTTAGAAAGCTGATTTTTAATTCTTCTTCTCAGTTTATTGAATTTTCTGTTTTTCAACAAACTTCCCCCCTCCCCAGTATTGGATTTATACATTATATATTCTGGATGTGTAGAACTTGTGTACATGCCTTTTTTTGAGTCTCACATCCATGAAGTGCTCATATGTGATGTGATGTTTAATGGAATGAAGTGCTCATATCTGATCCAGAATTGAGATTATGCAAAGAAGTTGGTAATGCTTCCCTGTTCTAATGAAGTGCTTGAACAAGGCCTAAGTGGAAACATGCTGTGTGTGATGCTCAGAAATGCCCATGGGAGAAAGGAGCCTAAATCCCATTGAGAGTGAAGAACATGATCCCCCAGCTTTAGAATGTGGTGTCTCCCCCATGCTTTGCTCCTGCTGCCATTGCTGGGTGCTGTCATCCTGAGCACTTCAGGAGCCAGGCTGTGGGTTTCATGCACATCCCTTCACAGTCACACCTTGCCAGGTTTCAATCCAGAGGTTTTAGCATAGTTGATGAGGGAGTGTCTCTGTTGTCCTTCCCAAAGGCATGGTTAGAAAGAGTTGTTTTTCTGGTATTTTGTAGATGATGTGCAACTCCTGACACCCAGGCTCTTGTTTTGCAGGTCCTGTTTGCTGGCTGCAGAGAGGCCACCTTGTCAACTGGGATCACATCAAGTGCTCAGAGCTCCCATTCCTCCAGCAGGTACGTGAACAGTTGTGATCAATTTATTGATTTGAAATAACTTTCTGAGTAGGTAATTGCATTTCAACCCTATGCCTCAGTGGATGGCTTTTTAGAGAAATGACAATCTGCAGAAAGTGGTACAGCTAATATAATGGATCAGACTGGTACTAGGAGATGTTGCTTACTGCTGATGTGGATTGCGTTTCCTTCTTTCCTCTGGGGTGTGGTGGCCTGGAAAGACACTGTACTGAGCCCTTTGCATGAGGGGGCTGAGTGGGAATTGAATTATTAGCCCAGGATCCTCTGCTTTTTCCTACTGGCAAAGTAACTTCATATTATGTGGTTGTTGTTTACCTGAATACTAAGCAGAACTGTATTCTTTCATACTCAGATCACTTAAAAAATTATTTATGGCAAATGCTGATATATTATGAGAATTCACTGTTTAAAAAAAAATTAAAAATAATAAATAAAAACCTATGTACTGAAGTCATGTGTGAGTTCTGTCAATCTTCATTCTTTCTCCCAAATCTGCATTCTGTATATTTTGAATAGGAAAAAAGCCAGGTGCAGTCCTTGTAAATCATGTTCTAAAAACAGTGAAGGTGTAGAAGAACAGACGGTGGGAAGGAAAGGATAGATAAACAGATTGGAAAAAGAGGTGCTGCAGCACCTGGCAGAGTTGCTGTACCTATATAGTTGATCACCCAGCAACAAATGGCTGAGAGACTGAGATATATTTGGGATAATCTCACAGAGTGCAGCTCCTGAAGTAGGCAGAAAGGAAGATGATGATGCATTGGTGTTTTTGTTCAGGCCCTTCTAAAGCCCTGTAGGGAAAAATATTTCTGAATCTTCTGGAAGACTAAAGCTGGAAATAAAACACTGTAATAACTTCCAAGTGGATATATCTGAAGTGGTGAAGCTTTTGATAGAGACTCAGTCTTTCCCCTTTATTTTATTGAAATTATTCTTCCTATTTTGGTTTCCTTTGAACAGTTGCAGGTGATAGAATGACCAGTTCCAACCTGAGCAAAGTCAGTTTTTGTCAGAAATCTAGAAAGAAAAATAATTTCTGGCTTGCAGTTTAAAAGAAATTACAGGTGATAGCAAATAGCAAGTACTCAGTGTTTGCAAGCTGATGAAAACACTCAGAGAAACAATCACCATTACATGGTGTCCCTTTTCACTGGGAATTGCAGGTGATTATTTAAGTCCATGTAGGTTTGTGGATTCTGCAGCACATGTAAATTGAAGATTAGATCAAGGTCTATAGTGTTAAGTGGAATTGAAGTCCACTGATGTTAACTGGTATCAACTTTTGACTTGAATAAACTCACACCTTAAGAGGGTGTTGTCTCTTAGGAATTTTTGCATTGCTTGATTTTCAGCAATCCTCCTCCTCCTGCTCCTACGTCTTGGATTGTTTTGGGTTTTTGGTATTTGGGGTTGGTTTGTTTCTTTATTTTAGTTGTGTGGGTTCCCCCCCCCCACCTTTTTTTTAAAATGTGTTTTCTTTGGTTCTGATATTTATCTTTGACTCTATGAATTCCATGTTAGTTACTATATTAGTCGAATTAAGATCTGTTAACCTTACTCTGTGTCAATCAAATGAATAAAATCTCAGTGATTTATCCTAGAAAATAATTCTTTTTGTTATTTTTTCTCCCTTCATTTTGTCTGTGAAAACTAAAGTACCTGTTGTTACACAGGCCCCTCAAAAGGGCTATTCTGTCCATGTAGGTTTTACAATTAAATGGAGCAGGGAGTGTAGCTGTTGTTGGTGGGGATATAAATTACCTAATAATATAGTCTTTAATTGGACTAGGGTTTTTTGTTTTATATGCTATATTACTGTGTCAAAATTTGCTTTCCCAACTTTGCTTTCAGTTCTCAAACTGAATTACAGGTTTAGGCCAAGGAGATGCAGCAAACAGAAACCTTCAGCAGTTGGACTGACCCGATTTTGTGAATTGTTAGTGATTTTGTTGGTTTTGTATTGTTATATATTTAACTCAGCAGAGCTTCCAGGCAAGGTTTGAAGAAGAGTGGGAGGTTTTTTTATTTTTTGCTGTAAATATTCACACAGGATGACTGTATGATTTGGAGGATACAGCTCTTAAGACCATGTTTACTTGCTCATCCTTACAGCACTGTGCACAGAATTGCTGTATAAAGTGTGCAGGAAAATAAAAAATCAAGCAAAATCTGTTCCTCTGCAGAAATTCTTTATATTGAATATTTAAGGTGGTTTTTTCATACTAAGGACAAGTGCTTTTTTTCCTAGTGTAGGGCCTTTTGGGTAAACGTGGTGAATGAGTGCTGGGGGCATCTGTTTGGGCTGACAGTGAATGTGTTTGGTTATTCATATAGTAAGTGCATGTACTTCATACAAAAGAAATGTGACTCTCCCAGTATTTCACCATGGAAATCAGGTAGTGTGAATTGTTATCTCAAGTGTACTGTCACTGGGAGGTGAGATTTAACCAGAATAGTCACTTCTGCTGTACAGACAAGGTGATGACCTTGTGGAGAAATGGCACACTGTGCTGTTCCTTTCACTGACACAAAGAGAGGGGAAAGGCTGCCTGTGTCAGTGTAGTACCTGCACACAGACAAGGAGTCTAGACCAGAAGCTGTCAGGTTGTAGATTCTGAGGAATTTAAAAGGATCTTTGTGCCATGAAAAGGCTTCCTACCTGCTTGCCTGATGTTAGGAGTGGAGTCATGGAGAGGAATAATGCTTCACTTTCCCTGCCAGTGTTTGTTTTTCTTTAGCTCTTCGTGCTTCTTGCCTCACTGCTGGCAAGGAGGCTGGTGTGCCATACTAAACACCTTAGGGCTGACAGGATGGAGAAAACCTACAGGCTCCTTTGACAGCAGTAATCAATAAGAAGTGAAAAAAACTTAAACTGAGAAGCACTTTTCCAGCTATAAATGGCAATGGAAGTCCTGAAGGTGAAACTCTGATTCTTAGCCCAAAATTTTAGCAAAGGACCGGGAATCTGGGACCAGGGAAAATATTTGCAAACCAAGAGTTCCTTGCTGCTCATCTGTGTGTGCCTCAGCCAAGGGAGAACTGCACTGTGCAAGACAGTCTTCAAAAATGCCTTCCTCAGCCCATCAGCTGGGGATTTGCTTATTGCATTCCCCAGAACTTAGTTTCATAGAATTGTTGAGGTTGGAAAAGACCTTTATGACCATCTAGCCTAACCAATAACCTGGCACCACCATATTAATGTCACTTGGGGTGCCTCATCCACACATGTTTTGAGACTTCAGGGATGATGATTGCGGCACTTTCCTGGGCAGCCTGTTCTGAAGCCTGACCACCCTTTAGGCGAAGAGGTTTTTCCTAATATCTAATCTAAACCTGTCCTGGTGCAACTTTAGGCCATTTCCTTCATCCTGTCACTTGTTACCTACCACTCACCACCACCCCTGGGCCCAGCCATCCATCCAGCTTTTTGCCCAGTGAGCAATGCACTCATCCAGTCATGAGCAGCCAGCTCCTCCAGGACAGTGCTGTGGGAAGCAGTGTCAAAGGCTTTACTAAAGCCCATGTAGACACATCCAAAGTCTTTCCCCCATCTATTAAGTGGATCACCTTGTCATAGAAGGAGATCAGGCTGGTCAAGCAGCCTCCCAGCTGCCTTTCTCAAACCCATCCTGGCCAGGCCTGATCCCCTGGCTGTCTAGTATGTGCCACAGGCTGGCACTCCAGACAATCTGTTCCCTGACCTTCCCTGGCACCAAGGTCAGGCTGGCAGGTCTGTAGTTCCCCAAATTTTCCTCCTGACCCTTCTGTAGATGGGCAGTACAGTTGCTGACTTCAGCCAGCTGGGAGCCCCCTGGTTCAGCAGGACAGCTGACAAATGATTGGAAGTAGTTTGGCAAACTCCTCTACCAGCTCCTCAGTGCCCTTGGGTGGATCCTGTCAGGGCCTGTATGTATGTATTGTGTATGTTTAGATGCATAGCAGGTCACTGAGCATTTTCTCCTGGATTATGAGGCTTCATTCTGCTCCCCATCTCTGCCTTCCAGCTCAGAGGGCTGGGTATGCTGAGAATAACTGCTATTATGAAAAACTTGCTGCAAGAGCTTTCATTACCGTACTGCAGGCTTCTCCAGAGTTCCCACTTGCCTTATGAGAGATGAATTTCTTCAATTCTTGTGAGAACCAATGGAAAATGAGGAAACTTAATCAAAACTATGCAGAAGGAAAGATCAGAATTAGCTTTTTAACCTAACAGGTCTGGTTTATTTTTAAAAATAAGTAAGCCATTTCTATGGAAGAAAAAAAGTTTATTTCTTTCCAAATAGATTTAATTGCCAGCAATTCACATTGAAAATGGCAATAACAACTTGTAATTACAAATGGGGATAGACAGTAATTCCCAGAGCACCTGGTTAATCAAAAAATAGAAGCTGAAGAGTGAGTATTTTTCATGCTGTATTAGAGTGATAATGGCAAGTCATTCAGAGAACACAATAGGAAAAGTTAGGTCTAGCTGATATATTCTTGTTTTGTGACGCTGAGTAATTGTTAGTATGGGCTCTTACTGTTGTCTTTATTTCACAGGAAGCAATGCAAGCAAATAAGTATGTCTGTATCCCATATTGCTGTTTTGCTCACAACTTAGCTGCTTATTTGCTCACAACTTAGCTGCTTTTTTATTCCCTTTATGTTAGTTGTGCAGCTGGGGAATTTGTGGTAATGAAAACACAGAGCTCTTGCAGCACGCTTTGTGCTGATACATCTCAATGTTTTGTGAAGTATGTGATAACTTCACACTGCAGATATGTGGCAGGGAAAGCAGTTTGCCCCCATGGTCACTTGGCTGGCAGGAGAACTGGGATAAAGATTCCTGGCCTTGAGTCTCAGCACAGGGCTCCCTCTGTCTGACCATGCAGCCTCTGCTTTGGCTTTTTTCACAGAACTGTTAGTGGTACCATTCCTCCTAAGGATGTGGGGAAGGTTTTAGATAATAAGCAGGTATCTTCCTGTCAGCACTAAATTAATTTTAAAGAGGAGATACAAAAATAGCACATCCTTTTGTGTTAGATATCATTTGTCCTCTGGAATCATCTTTGCCAAATGCTATTAATGGCTACTCAAGAGATTCATTCTGTTATCTTGACTAGCTTATTTCTAAAGTGGTTTGACATTTTATTTGTCTGACTTATCTGTTGTTATAGGGAGATATTGGTTTATTACCCTTTAGAAAGCTGAAATGTTAACCAGGAAATATGGGAACTCCTTTCATTACTTTTTTACTATGAAATACGAACTCTCAGACTGGAGTGTCAGCTCTGCAGTAAAGAAGAATTCTGGCCTTGTGCTCAAGAGGGTTGAATTTGACTACAAACACTATCTCAGACCCTCTGTGGTAAGCTGCTTATTCTTCAATCCCACAAAGCAGTTTTAAGCCCTGCACACCTTCCCTCTCAAATGGGAGATTGAGGTTGAGCTTTGTCTTCCTCTGGCACTGCATTCCCACTGTCTGCATTCAGCATGAACAAGCAGTGCAGGAAGGGAGCAGGATGGAGTGGAGCTGGGTTCCTGCTCCCAGAGCACACCTAGCAGTGAGCAGCAGGACAGATGTAATTTAAAATATTCATGGGTGTCACTGCTGATGTGTACTGTTGGCAATGTGAGCTGTAATGGTAACTGCAGTATGTTAACAAAAACCCCTTTTACCTGGAGGAATTAGAACCATTTTAAACTGAACTTCTTCCTTAGCTAGTTCAGATATGCTTGGCAGCAGCTGAAAGCTCTTGAATTTAATGGCTTTGAGTGATTTTGAGTGATTTTATGGCTGTTCTGGTGTCCAGTTCTCTCTGCTTCATAATTTCCTGATTCCAACTTAATGTGTGCCCACACACTCTCCATTGGGGAATGCAAGATAAATATTTGGATTTTTATTATGATATTTGGGAGACACTGTGAATAGGAGGGATTTATTGAGAGGCTGGGAGAAAGCTTGGAGTCTGATAAGCAGGGAAAACCAGTTGAGGTGGATTTGCAGTCTTCTGTGTGTGAGAGCACTATTTTACTTTGCATACAATTTCAAGTCAGAGAAGATAAAAACCATCTGATTAATAGAAGCCTGGATGAGGACATGTGCTGCTACCATGTTTTTGGAGTCTGGTAAATCCTGGGCTTGGCACATAAAAAATCTGTCCTTTCAAGAAGGAGCTTTCCTCATATTAGAGAGAACTGTAAGGTAAATGAAGCAAGTAAGTAGAGCAGGCATGTATTATTAAGCAAGTTTTGTGTCAGTGAACGAATACCCACATTTTTAAAAAGCTGGAGCCTGTGAAAGTAAATTGCTTTGTTTGAAAAATACATCTAAGAAAGCTTTTGCTTTTTGAGGATAATATAACAGAAAATTTTAGGCCTTCTTATAGCAAAGGTAATTGCACTCTTGCTTATTTTAATTCCATTAAGTTGATTACTCACATGCTTAAACCTGTGGAATATTTAGGAAAGCTTTGCAACCTGACATAGGGGCAGATTCAGGGGACTTTCTTTTACAGTGCCTGTATTGTTCCAGCATTTTAGCATGGACTGCCTGCAGTCAGAGAGAACATCTACTTGTACTTGTTTTTTAATCTAGGCTGGTGTTACCACTTCTTTTCTGGGTCAACTGATTTCATTACAGACATGTTCGTTGCAGTCAGCTGCCTTGTAGCAGCAGTGATAAAAAGATAAAATCAGACTTCTGAAAGCAATGGTGACAAGATTGGCTCAGAGTGGGTAAAGAGACTAAAAACAGGAACAACTTCATGTGGTCAGAGATGGCACTGAATATTTGCTTTCTGATTTAGGGTGTATTTAATGCTTACAGAAGAACAAGGTAAAAGTTACCAACTCAGTTCATGATTTCTTAAATGTGTGGCTCTGTTTTCCAGATGTTTAGGATACTGTGTGTCCATTAAGTACTAAGAAAGTTTGACCTTTGGTGTCATCCCAGGGGCAGCAGAGCTCCAAGCACATTTTTAACAGCTCTGCCCCTCTCCAGCTGCTTCAGTGGTGCACCAGAGCTCCTCTGAAAATTTGAGTGAAGAGCCCTTTTGAAAATATTCAGCTGCAAAGATACAATGTGGAGAGCACAAAAAGGAGCTCTTGGGTCTGAGCTGGGTTTGTAGCCACCAACACAAATAGCAGTGTAGCTCCAAGCTGGTCTTTGAACTCCCTGGAGACCTCCAAGAGAAAAGGTCACAAAGGTGATGCTAGTGGGTGTAATGCATGTGGAAAATGCTAGGATTTCTGACATGATGTTTTTTCAAGCATTGCATGTTTTACCAAAGGCACTTAAGTGGCTTCATAATGTGCAGGTGGAAGATACTTGGGTTGTCCTGGGTTTTGGAGTTTTAGCAGCCCTTTAGTTAGTATTTCAGAAAAAAATCTCTTACCTCTACTTTTTACACATCTTGTGTGTCTTCTGTGGTGAAATGTGCCACACTGTCAGTGATATCACTGGTTTTTTTTCTGCTGAACTCCTTATGAATGGATGTGTAGCAAGAGGTCTGAGAGAATGCTTTGGATCAGTATTTGTTTACCTCTGGAGCTCTGCCAGTGTAACCTAGGGTGATTGTGATGGAGGGGAATCTTTCCTGGAGTTCAGGAAAAGGGAAGGAAAAAAGCTCTGTGCTCTGAACAGAGAAGTTTGCACAAATCACACTCTATGGTGGAAACAAACCAGGTGGAAAAACAAGTCCTGCAAGGTGGTTAGCAGTGCAACTAATTCTTCCTTTCTTCACTGTGAAGCCCATCTTTAAAAGAAGATGGCAATTATTTGTTTGAATTTCTCAGTGGTGTTCAAATCAATAGGGTTCTATAGGCATGAGATGTGATGTTTTTCCTCTGTTACAATAGCAGATAAGCTCTTCTCCCCCTCAGTTTGACCAGGACTTCATCAGGCACAGAGAAGAGGGGGCAAGGTAATAAGGAGGCAGAACCTCCCTTTTTATTTCTTGGCTGTTGGGTGTAGTCTCACAGTGAGGGACAGCAGCCACACAAAAGCCCTGATCCACTGTCTTTTCAATTCAAAGACTTTCTTTTATTTAAAGAGATTTGAAACAAACTTCAAACCCATCTCCTTCAGTTAAGCTCAGGTCAACTTGGAAAAAAGAGAGATTAAAACAGTATTATCCTGGAGGACACTGTGTCTTCTGCTTGCTTGGTGTAGAGCAGCACTGTGTTACAGCTTTGTACATTAGTTCCTTGCCTGGTGTCACGAGAGATCTTCTGGTTTCAACCCACAGATTGTTCTGGCTGATTGCTGGATGTGGAAATGCTGTATTCTATAGCCCTGCCCATCCTTATCCCCATTTCTCCTCTATGCAGTGGATACTTTTTCTTTTCTGGTTTCTTGTGTAAGATCACAGGTTGTGGTGGAAGTGACCTAAGTAGCCAGTAAAGACTTGAAATGAAGTTGAAACAAAATGAACAAAGCTATAGGGAAAGTGAATTGGATTGGAAAGTTTTCACAGTGTGATCAGCCAAATCCTAAGGTCTGTCTGTTCCTGGACTTTTCCTAAAATAAGCTACTTTAATTATATAGATATTATCCCCTATGAGGACATTTTTTCTGGGGTGAGAGTGTCTATGTAGAAATTGAACTCTTGAAATCACTTGAAGGTATTCTGCAGTAACTGCTTTGATTAATTTCTAAGCGTATCAGGACCTACAGCAATTACAGCTGGTATTGCTTCTGCACCTCACTGCTTGCCTAAAGTAGCTCAGACTGTGCCCAGTAATGAGTCAGGTTCAGAATTGTGGCCTTTCATTTTATTTAAACTAGCAGAAGCAAACAGCCTTCTTGGTGCTCCATCTGAAATCTGTTACCACAGATTGAAACTGTGCACTGTGTATCTGTGTGCTGACTCCACAAACCTCCCACCCTTTGCCACCATCTTTCATAACTGTAGAGTTTAAATGTGGAAACATCTCTTAAGTCAGACAAGGATATTTGGCTCAGAAAATGAGAGGAGGAGGTCAGTGCATCCCATGGAGTGATACATGAGGGAATGAGATGTGTCTAATAGAAAAGACTGGAAAAAGGCAAGGGAAGAATACTGAAGGAGAGAAAGTTAGAAGTAAAGAGAGAGGAAGGAGGGAGAGGCTGTAAGGTTGTGATGAAATGAAAATGAGTGGTTGTTAATATACAGGAATTGCTCTGTGGCTTTGGATAGGCTGGGCTCCCTGCTTCCCTGGTCTCCTGCCGTGCTGTCCCTGTTCACTTCAGCAGAGAGCTTGGCCTTCATCACTCAGAGGTTGCCATCTGTCATAGTCACCCACTGGCCTGTGAATTATTTGTGCTCATCCAAAGGCATGAGCTGCTGAATGCTGAGCTCTGCTGTCACTCCAAGACTGATGCTGCAGCTCAGCTGGTAGAATCTCAGCCCCCAAAAAAGCCCCAAAGCAGCTCTCTCCAAGGCACCCAAAGGAGGAGTGCAGGGCTGAACTGTGCTTTAGCCAAGGCTGAGGGCAGAGTAGCAATATTTAAAACTGAAACTAAAAATGCTGATCACCTCTGTGGACCTTAGTTTCATTATTGTTTGGATGAAGTTCACAGAAATTTGGTGAGACAATTCAGCTACTTCCAGTATGTTTAAAACTATATTCAAGCATCTGGGTTCACCCTCACCTTTCATTCATGCTAAGGGGGAAGTGTGATATAGATATTAGAATGACCAAAATAACCCCAACACTTTGCACCCAGTGGGAGCTGGTGAATGTGATGGTCTGTTTCAGTGTCACTGTCTCCCTGCAGTCAGTGCTTAGACACAAAGGACAGAAACACAAATACACTCCCAAAATCAATAAATAGTTATAGTTCATGACCAGCAGAGGGTTAGATTCAAATCTGGGGAAGCTGCCATAGCTTCATTAACATTTCACTTATTTATGTTTACATGATTTTATCAGCATGATTTCACAGCTCTAGTTTAGAGTGTGGCATTGAGAGTAACTGAGTCAGCTTGAGTAAGGTGGAGGTGGATTCTGCTGTGAGGAGAGCAGAGCTGGGAGGGAGACTTAGCTCTCTTAAATCAGATGTGCAGTGAGTAAAAATAATTATGTGGAACTACAGCCTTAATAGAGTGCTGTAATTTTATACCAGCTCCTGATATGACTGGTAAATTGTAGCTAAAGTTTAATTTACTCACCACCCCCTGCTCTTCATGCTGACTGTCATAATTATGGAAGCTGCTCTCATCTGATCATGGTCTTAAGAGTTTTCAGTATGAAGGCACTAAAGGTAGGCTTAGAGTGAGTCATCTAGTCCGTATCATGAATTTATAAACTAGTTATGCCAGTGGAATTATCAAAGGAATTTGGCATTCTGGAAGTCCTTTTCATAGGCCAAATGCATATTACACTTCTATTAATTTAGTAATTTAAGCTTACCCTTTCTGAAAATATGTTGATGCTGTTTGTAGTTTTGGAAGATGCCAGGTCTGTTTACAGTCTCATCATGTCTTTCTGTTGTTAGAGAGCTGTTTGAAATTTTGTTTGAGGTTAAATCTTTGCAATTGCTTGATATCAACTGAGTAATACTTCTAGTGTACTGAGAAGAGTTTTTTTTTTTTTTTTTTTTTTGTTAATTTTGCCAAATAATTATATCTATGGCTTTATAGTTTAATAGAAGGACTGAAGACAGCTTCTCAGTATTTTTTTAAATTTTCATAATGTGCAACTGGAAGATACTTGGGTTATCCTGGGTTTTGGAGTTTAGGCAGCCCTTTAGTTAGTATTTCTGGACATGTCTGTGGCACAGATTTAGATATTCTTTGCCATTTTTGAATTTCTTTCTTTTGACTTCATCAGGTACTAAATCTAATAAGAGCAGACATGTCACTATGAAATTGAAGTAGAGACAGGAAATAGGCATTTTTCATATGGATTAATTTCAACAAGCTTGATTTCATATTACTGTTTGAACAGCAGCCTGATATGATAAATGACAGCAAATGAAATTCTGTTAAACAGTTACTGACCTCTTTTTTGGGTAGTATTCCTGCACAAGTTGCAGTATTCAAGCCTAAATATAGAAAATAGGCTGCAAGCATGTTATGAAGCTTTCCATAGGTATAAAGAGTGTTCTCCAAAGTGCTTTGAGTAATAAAATCTTGCTAATAAGAGTAATTCTGCTGTTGTCTAGTTCTGTTATGAATTTGAAGGGATAGAAAAATGGAAATTTCTCCTGGCAGATGTTAGCCATGCCCTTTGATGTACATCTGGCAAGCCCTTGGACTTAAATTGCAATATCCTCACAGACATTAACATGCACTGGCTGATCAGTGCTCCTCTGCCCCTTGCCTTGGCAAAGACATAACTAATAGTGCTTATTGTCTGATAACAATGGGAAATCTCTGTAATTTTAGAAGCATTTATTGCCAAGGTTAACATGAGGTGCCATGCCAGCAAAGCCCAAGGAGGGCAGTAGATCTTACTGGGAATGACAGAAGAGGATGGCCAGATTATTTACCAGGGAGTCTTTAATTTCAGCTATCCCTGCTAATAAGTCTCTCTAGGCATGGGAGAGCTCTCTTATGTGTCTGTGTTAGAGAGGATAAAACATGTATAGGAAGGTGTAGCTTTTCTGCTCTTATTTAATGCATGTGGGCAAAAGAAATCAGTAGAGCCCTTGGAGCTGCCACCTGCTGCTGTGCCACCTCCTTTAAAATCTTTGGGGCACATCATTAGCAGAAATACATTTAGTAGTACAAAGATACAGAAAAACATGCTCATGAAGACCAGTCACTCTGAACAGAGAGAACTCCAAGCATTCTCTCTTGCCTCCTTGTTCTGTGGGAAATCTGTGACAGAGCTCATTGTGACAATTTTTTAACCAATTTGATATCGCATCTGGAAAAATGTCGAGATATTTTACAACCTTACTTGCAGTCAAGCAAACATTGAGTAGAAATCTGTATAAGACAGCTTATTGTCTTCATAATATATTTGTATTTGTCATCTGTATGTACACATATCTCTATTCCTATAGAAAAGCAGAGTGTGGAAACACAATGTTCATTTCTTAGAATCCTTGAGTACAGTGGTCTCCCATACCCCTAATGGTTTCTGGATGTATTATTTCTTTTTTTTTTTTTTTTTCCATTATGTTTTGTGCCTCTAAGAAAGAGGAGCAGAGGCCAACTTTGGCAGCAGCCACATTCCTTTTGAGAACCTCTGCTCTTTGCTGCATGTCAGATGGTGTTAGAGAATAGTTTCTAAAGCAGATTAATTGAGTTCAAACAAAGTTCCCAAGCTTTGCAGAAGCTGTCAATTTGCGTTTTTATTTTTATTTCTTTTTTGACACAATCTAGTGTCAAAAAGAGTTCAAAATCCAATATGACAGCATGATGGGAAGGTGTTGTGCCTTCTTTCCAATTTAGAAGAATTGCTTTCCAAGTGAGAAGATCTCCAGCATCTCCTAGTGCTGTGTAGAATGCAGCAAGTACAAAGATGCTCTGCAGTAAATGCCTCCAGGCATGGTGGAGCCTGAATTCGGGCATGGCTGAGCCAGTTGAGACCCTTCCCAATATGAAATACCTCACAAGCTGGGACTGTGAGGAGCAAATATTCTGCTTTTGTATCTACTTTGCTAACAAGAAAATGATGTCTGCTAATTTTTAGGTGTCTTTGCAAATCCTTGTCTCCTCTCCAGTGTTAGCTTCATCTTGGGAAAGCCCTGAGAATGAAAGGCAATTCAATTCCAGATAGTGGATTCTGACTGATTAGTTCTTTATCTTGGACACAGCTGCAGAGCTGCTGTACTTTGTTATAATGTTTATTCCTACCTGTTGCTTGGAGTGGGGTTTGGTTCCCTCCCAGGGTGAATCCCCTGTTCATCCCTGTCCACCTACAGTTGTTGGTGTGATGAGCTGTTTGGGCACAGTCAGGTTCCCTGAAGGAGTAAATGAAAAGCTTCCTACAGGTTCTGTCAGTCTCTTGAGTACCCTCCACAAGCTAACTGCTCACTTTAAGATAGTGTTGCTCAGCCTCTAGACAATTTGAGATTCTTTGGCTTCAGATGTGGAATTCAGTGAAGTTGCATATGCAATTTCTTTACCTTAAACTGCTGTTTAAACTTGTACTTCCCTAACAGAGCACAAACCCAGGTACTTAATTTTCTGAATCTGCTTGTAGGCTTGAATGCCTACAAAGCACCAGCAGGTGCCAGCTCTTGCATTTGCCCTGTTCAGTATTGCTCAGTACTCTGGATGGTGCAGAAGCTGCTGTATAAATCTTAAATCTTTGGCTTGGCAGCAGAAATGCCATGCAGTTAACTCACTGCCTGGTCTTTGCTATGCTTCATCTACTTTTCTGATTTCATTTGAGATCTGGTAACGCCAGGTCTGCAAGTGGCAATGACAGCCCCAGGTGTTTGTTGGCATATAGCCAGAGGTGTGTGTGCTTAAATGCATGGATGTATGTGTGCACAATGCTTATGCAATTCCATTGCATTATGAGTTACCATCATCTATGCCAGTGGGCTGCCAAAGTTTTATTTCGTTGCATTGACTCTCAAGGTGCCCTAAATGAAGGAAAGAATGACAACACCTCGGTCTGGAAGGCACACATTCTGGAGATTGCTCAGGAGGGAAGCAGTTGGCTTGGCAAGTTCAATTTTGAAAGCAATCTTTTTCAGGGTTCTGAAAGATAACAAGGGAGGAATCCTGCCCAGGAAACGAGACACTCAATTTACCAACTGTCAGACACGTGGCATTGACTTTGAACAGAATGAACACCAAATTCTCTGAGGCTTGAGGTGTCAGTGGAGCCTAAAAATCACATACACATATTTGAACGATGCAGATGAGTAGCCTTTGTATAGCAAGGTTGCTTTTATCTCCTAAAGTAAGATAATGGCATCCACAAAGGTGACTTTGCTAGAGGGAGGACTTCCATACAATTTAGATATTGAAACAAATATCTTGAAGATGTGTAGAGTGATGAATTTTAATTGATTGCATTCCTCTTTCCATGGGAAAAATGTTTTTCTATATTTTATAGCACGTTTCACTTCAAATGCTGATCCTGTTTGAAGGGGTTTCCAGTTTAGTTTGAGAAAATAAAAAGTGATGGGTGTTGAGAAAGACGTAATATGTTGAGATAAGCTATTCTGTCTTGTAGTATTCATGTAGTGCTTTGAAGATTAGAATTAAAAAACACAAGTTCAGAAAGGTTGATTAAGTTGTTGAGCTAGAACAGGCAGAAATGGTGATCTAAGTTTATAAATATGACTCCAGGTAGGATTTTATTTTGTTTGTTTTTTTTGTTTTTAAAACCTCAGCTGTCCTTCTGCTGTGTTGGATGTGAGTCAGTTTGGTTAAGCTGACATCATTTTACTTCCCAGCTTGGAAGCTGGGTCTGTGGTGTTCCTGCCTCTTAGGGGATTTGGAAGGAGCTGCCAGGCAGGTGCTTTGCAGGGATGTGAGAACTGCAGGGGTTAGCACACTGCAGGTCAGAGCAGCTGCAGGATGGCCCCTTTGTCTCCCTGCCCTGTGTCCCTTGGACCTGTTGATCCCAGTTTGGGCCAGTGATGCTGCTCCCAGCCTGTGCCAGGCCCAGGAGTGAACAGTGTGACTCAAACCACGAGCTGAAGCTGAGTGAACAGTCACAATCTGCATCAAAAACAACCTGATATGTGTGCTAATTCTGCCTGTGATGTTCCCTGAAGATCAGATTTCTACAACCTCTGAAATGAGAGGTTTGCCTGCAAGCCCCCAGATTTGCCATTGCAAAGCTCCTCCATGGACAAGGACAGGTGTGTTTCCTGTGGATATCCCCATGTGTAAGAAAGGGATGGAACCTGGAAGAGGCTGTAGGTGGGTGGGGGTCAGCCTCTTCTCCCAGGCAACCAGTGACCAGATGAGAAGGAATGGCCTCAAGCTGTGCCAGGACAGGTTCAGGTGGGACATCAGGAAGAATTTCTTCACTGGAGGAGTGGCCAGGCATTGGCATGGGTTCCCCAGAGAAGTGATGGAATCACCATTCCTGGAAGTGTTAGGGAATGGCTGGAGGCAGCACTTAGTGCTGTGGTTTAGTTGACATAGAATCACAGAATATTTGACACAGAAGCACAGAATGTGGAGTTGGAATGGACCTTAAAGATCACCTGATCCCCACCTCTGTCATGGACAGGAACACCTCCCACTAGATCAGGTTGCTCAAGACATTAACCAGTCTGGATTTGAACACTTTCAGGGGTGGGGCATCCATAAGCTCCCTAATCAACCTATTCCAGTGTTTCACCATGCCCATGGTAAAAATTTTTTCTAATACCTAACCTAAATTTTCCCTCTTTCAATTTTGAAATTATTTTGTTACTACTCCTTGTCCCATCACCACAGTTTGGGACAAAGCCTCCCTGGCTGTTACTAGGTCACTTGATGATCTTGGATGTCTTATTGAACCTTAATGATTTTATCTTTCATGATTTTGAATTACAATAATGCTTGAAAATTATGTTTTGCAAGTTTAGCTTCTAGCTAAAGTAAAAATCCAAGGGGAGAAAATGTGTCGTTCAGTGGAAATTCAGGTTATACTTTGAGTTGGATACATTTATCTGTTTCCAGCAGGAAAATACCTCCTACTCACTATGGAGGAAGGTGATTTTCAAGCTTGTCTTGCAAGTTGGAAATTTAAATGCAGTATCACTGCACTGTGGGTGCACATGGCACTGAGAAAGTGAAACAGGGCTTAAAATATAGATATAAAAGACCCTTTGTGAAGTAATCTAGGTAAAAAGTGAGACTCCAATCCTGTATGCTGCCACTTAGATCTTCATTGTGATAGGGATTGCACCCTAGCACACTCAATGCTGAGATCAGATAGTGAACTATGGGCTTTAATTTGCTTTACTATTTCAATCTACAAAAAGGGCAGGAGGGAAAACCCAGGGGACTACAGACCTGCTAGTCTAACCTTTTCCTGGAAGGAAAAGTCAGGGTTAGTTAGTCTACGGAAAGAAATTATACTGGGTGGTTTTGAAAAGCACTTAAAGAATGTTGCAGTCATCAGGTATAGTGAACATGGTTTCACAAAGGGCAAGTCCTGTTTAATTTGATCTCTTTGTATGGTAAGATTTCCTGCCTAATGGATGAAGGAAATGCAGAGGATGTAATTTTTCTGGATTTAAGTATGATGTTTGATGCTGATACCTTCACAGCATCCTTCTGGACAAGCTGACCACCTGTGGGATGAGGGATTTGTGTTTTGCTGGCTGAAGGGCAGAGCTTAAAGGATTGTAGTGAATGAGGCTTAACCTGGCTGGCAACCATTGACCAGCAGTGTTCCTCAGGGTTCAGCCCTAGCCTTGTTCAGTTTATTTATCACTGATCTGAATGCAGGATTTGACTGTACCATTGGCAAATTCACTGACAGTACCACAGTGGGAGGTGCTGTTAATTCTCTGGAGGAACAGGAGGCCTTGCAAGAGGGATATGGATGGATTGGAGCATTGGACTGTCATTAATGGGATGAAATTTGGCAAGGTGAAATTTAGCTGGATGCTGCACTTGGGATCAAGGAATGCTGTGCACAAATATAAATTGGTAGAAGAGTGGCTGGAGAGCAGCAGGGATCTGGGAGTGCTGGTTGGCAGCAGCTCAGCAGAAGTCAGCAGTGTGCCCTGACAGCCCAGAGGGCAAATTCCACCCTGGGGTGCATCAAAGACAGCAAAACCAGCCCATCAAAAAGGGTGATCACCCCTCTGCATTGAGTGTTGGTGCTGCCTCACCTGAGTATAGCATACACTTCTGGGCCCCACCGTCTAAGAAGGATCCTTGGATGGATCCAGAGGATAGGAGACCTGGTGAAAGGGCTGCAAGGGGTGTCCCATGAAGAGCAGCTGAGGACTTTGTGTTTTTCTAGTTTGGAGAAAGGGAGGCTGAGTGGCCACCCCCTTACTCTCTGCAGCTTCCAGAGAGGGAGAAGTGGAGAGGGAGGTGCAGATCCCTTCTCCCTTGTATCCAGTGCTAGGGTCCCTGGGAATAATTCAAAGCTGTACCAGAGAAGGCTTAGGCAGACACTGGGGAGATTTCTGAGAGGATGGTCAAACAGTGCAGCAGGCAGAGAGGTGTCAGTGCCCCACAGTGCCAGTGTGTGAGAGGTGTTTGGAGAATGCCTTCAGCAGCATGATTTGACTCTGTCAGCCCTGAGCTGGCCAGCAGTTTGTCAGATGGTTGTTGTAGGTCCTTTCCAGCTCACACAGTCTATTCTGTATCCTTCAGGTGCTGTCTCTGCTCTTACAGGCAGGCAAATCTGAGAGGTGCTTTCTCAGTGCTAACAAGAACACTGGGAATAGTGTGGGAAAGCACAGGCTGGACATCAGATGGCAGGAGACTTACCTGCTTGGGTTTTGAAACTATTAAGATGGTCAGAAACAGGAAGATACATACGGCTCAGGATCAGATTTTTGCTTGTGGACTACAAAATCTCTTTTTGATTAGATGTGTGTGGTTAGTGTGTGGCAACTGTGACATTGTTTTGTGAAATATAGCCTTTAGACTTCTTTTCAAAGGGATTGAAAAAAAAACCCCTTGTTGATTTATGGAGAAAAAAGTCTGAAGCTGTAGGTGACTCTAAGCAAAGAAAATATCAGGCTCTGTGTGTGTAATATATAACACTGTGCTGTGTTTTCACTGTATTTAATTGTTATGGGACAATACCAGGACTTTGGCTCTTGTGATTACTCATTTTGAGTGTAGCTTTTCTCAAGAGAGAAAGTATTTCATATTCTTAGGGAGTAAAGTGCAGCCATCTGAACAGTTGCAACCTTTGGCCTTCCTCCACAGAAGTCAGCAGGATTTGGTCATCTCCTATGGGAGAATGATAAAACCTTAAGAATATGTAAAAAAGGGGAATTTTCAGCAGAAACTTACTGATTTTTTGTGTCAGCTATCCTGAGCTATCTGCTGGAAAGCTCTTCTCTCTTCTTGATTGCAAGGGATGTCCTTAATTTTTGTCCAAAATATATTTATGTCCTGCCCAAATATTGTGTCCTTCTGCTTTTCCTACATTTCAACCAAGGGAAATACTGCTGAATGCTTTTATTCTTTTTTTGACCATTGTCCTGCTTTTAGCTGCAATAATTACTTTCCTTCATGGTACCAGGTACAGTTCTGTGTTTTAGGTTTAGTATGAGAAGAATGGTGATAACACTGATGTTTTAGTTGTTGCTAAGTAATGCTTACTCTAAATTAAGGACTTTTCAGTTTCCCACACTCTGCCATTAAGGAGATGCACAAGAAACTGGGAAGGAGCACAGCCAGGAGAGCTGATCCAAACTGACCAGAGGGATGCTCCACACCATAGAATGTCAGGCTCAGGATATAAACTGGAGGGAGCTGGCCTGGAGCCACCAAACTCTGCTGAGGGACAGGCTGGGCATCAGTCAGTGGGGGGATGATGTGCTGTGCATCACTTGTGTTTCATGGGACTTTAAAATCCTCTCCTTTCCATTGCAATTATTATTATTTTTATTATTATTTGCATTGATATGATTATAATATTTTTACTTTGTTTCAGTGATTGAAATGTTCTTCTCTCAACCTAAGAGTTCTATTTTTTTTTTCTGCTTCTCTTCCCAGTTCCAGCAGGGTAATGGGGGTGGGAGTGACAGGCAGCTGTGTGGCACATGGTTGCCAGCTGGGGTTAAACCGTGGCACCTGTACATTGGCAGATGATGAACAACTCAAAACTTGTTTTCCCTGGGAAGAAGTCTCCCTGTTCTTCAGCAAGGAGTGAGGTGGCTTGTGAGAGTCAGGTCATTACAAGAACTTTGCATTAGGCTAATAGAAGATCATGGAATTGGCTTAACACTTCAGCAGTTTTATTACTGGAATTGCAGAGCTGAATGCTCAGCAGAGGGATGAGATCATCCTGGTCTTGCATTCTGCCTCAGCATCCCCTCAGAGATGGCAGAGCATTGTCAAGGACAGGAGAAACTGTGGATGGATGTGCCAGAATGTCATCACAGCCAGGACATCATGCCTGTGTGGGAACAGGCAAATGACGAAAATACCACCAGTGAGTAATAATGGAGTGATTTTTTGGAGTCACTTCTGACTCTCATCTGCTGTCTTCATGGAGGTTAAAACTATTAATGGATGGCAAGTTACATCCAGCTGACTACTAACACTGCTGCTTTAATTTGTGGCATTCCCAGGCTGTCTTACATGGCTCTATAACTGCAGTAGGATGTCTGGTCCAGCTGTTTAATATTTTGTGTAAGATAGTGTGCACAGTGTTACCATTAATTCTGATTTATTCACGTTTGTAAAAATTTTGGTATTAAACCACTGAAACGTAGTTTCAGTTCTGCTTGTTTGTTAAACCCTGTTAGGATACAGGAGCTGAGTTCTAATGAGCAACTTGGCTGAGTTAATTTGCAGGCACCTTTTAGAGGAGTAAAATACTGGTTGGAAATAAAATGTCAGTCTCAGGCTGCCATGGGTCATTCTAAAGACAGCTCAAGAATAATGAAAATATTCTCACTGGATAAAAGTTTTGATTGAGGTATATGAATTATAAATGTTAATGATGGATTTCCAAAGTCAGGATCAGATTTATAAGATACTGCAGTATATAAAGGTGCAGGTGGGTGTTTTGTGGAAATAACAAAAACTTAAGTCTCACTGATGGTCTCAAAGATATTTTTTAAGCTATTTTAGCACTTTGCCTGAATCTTTTTAATGAGACCCAGTTTGCTAAGGGAAAAGGAAGTAGCACTTTTGAAAGTTGAACTCTGCAAAGTGTTTGAAACTGTTCTTGAAGAATTGAGAGATCTATTGCTGCTGTACTGGTTTCTGAAAATTGTACATTTAAGATACTTCTGCAAAAGGCAAAGGGAAAGTTGTATCCTGTTAGAATTGCAGGAGCAAGTTTAAGACCAGTGAGAAAACTTGCTTTGAGGTAGTAAGGAGTAGAGACAAGATCTGCCAAGCTGGGAAATGGGTAAGATTTCCTTATTCCTTTGCCTAAACCAAGTGTTTGAATTTATTATCATTTTATTGATTAAGCTGAAAAATTGGAGACTTTTTTCTTTTGTAATTTCAACTCAAACTATGCAGCACAGCATCTGAATAGAAAGCAGAATAACAGAAAAGATTTTTAAAAATAAAGTAATTTCCAGATAGCTCTATATAAGCACTAAAAACAGAAATAAAGGAGATTTTATAGTTTCACAGTAGCATCAAGAAATGAAAATCAATCAATATGAACCAGGTTTATAGTATTAAAACCCATCAGCTCATAGTTGGAAGTAAAACAGGTGCAACATTCACAATAAGGAAAGCAGATGGAAAAATATGAGCAGATTAATGGGAATATTTTAAATACATGTGTGTGTGTGTCCATGCTCTTTTACTAGAAGAGAAAAATCCATTAAATTAAACTTAATTTGTTCAAAAAGTCCATTTATGTATGTTACACAGTGGGAATGTGTGGTAGATTGACCCTGGCCAGCAGCTGAACACCCACTGGCCAATTGCTCACTGCCTGCAGCCCCTCTGCAGTGGGATGGGGAGAAAATTGGGAGAATAAAAATGAGAAATTATCAGTTTGAGTGAAGTAAAGCTTAGTGTGCAAGCAGAGAAGCCAGGAGCTCCTTCCCATCAGCAGGCAGGTGTTTAGTCCCTTCCTGTAGGCAGGCAAATGCTTCCTTGGGAAGGCACATGCTGTAACAGCAAACAGCCTTCCTTCTTCCTGCTTTCCCTGAGGTTTCATTGCTGACCACACTCCATGGGCTGTGGGATGTCCCTTTGGTCACCTGGGGCCATCTGTCCTGGCTGTGTCCCCTCTTGACTCCCTGCCCAGCACTCAGGGTGAACGTTGCCATTGAAGAGTGATTTCATCTGGTTTTCCTCCTGTGCTTGCTGCTGGAATTGCTGTGCCTAGTGGCAGCTAGAAGGTGCTGCTGGTGACTGCAGCTGCTGAGGTTTCTGCAGTACCTTGGCATTTTTCACATGGCCATTTTCCAGAATTCACCATTTTCTTGGATCAGCTGCATTGCATAATAAATCCATCAAGACATGTGTCTCTCTGGTCACAAGCTGGAGTTGTGTTGCCATTTTCCACTGCTGGAGAGGCTTGATTTTTGTTGCTCATTTATGTTTACCAACTGAAGCTTTGGAGTTTTGTTAGAAATCAGTTCCCAGGGTGCACTTTGCTCATATGGGATGGCATCTTCATCCCTTCAGCTATGACCAAAGCCCTCTGTCTGACTTTAGTTGAACCCATTTCAATTGCAGCTAAGGCTCTGAATCCTCACCTTCTTTATTACCTTCATTTTGACATGCAGATCAATCTAATATTTTGGAATAGTCTAATTTTTGGGGTTGCAAAGTTGCCTTGTCTTTCCATGGTGATTGCTGCTTAAAACAGAGCTGGATGCTCAGGGGGCTGGGTAGTTTTGTTTCCAGTCTTATTTTGGTCAAAGTGCATGAATTTGGGCCTTTGAATCAGTTTTGCAGATGTGTAGGAGGCAGCTCTGTGAGTTACATGTTGACATTACATTTAAATGAGGTATTTGCTAATTCTTCCCAATCCTACTGGTTGCTGTGGTTCTAAGTGTTTTTTTTTTTTTTTTTTCTTTGAAATTAGAGACTCTGTTATATATCTACATTGTAACTTGAGTGGACATCTATGTCTAACTTTAGTTTATTTCTTCCTGAAAATTCTCATTTTAGAATGATAAAAGCATATAATAAACAGTGATTATTTGTAATGGTACAGAGTATCTCTCAAAATACCACAAATATGGATCTCTTGAGAGTGAGAACCATTTTATACCATAACCTTACTGATACCTTACCCTTGCCCACTCTTTTAATGGAGGCAATCTGTTTTTAAAGTTTTAGAGATGTGTTTAAAGTTGCTACTTCAGTTGACATTTTTATATTTTCCTCTGCTTGAAGCAGCTGATGTCCCCCAATTCCTGAACAGGCTATTTGTGTGTGAAGAAGCATTATGGCTCTGCCTGTGTAAACAGAATTTGAGTTGCTTCTGAATGCCCAAGCAGTGCCAGAGTTAGGTAAATAAACTAAGTACATTAATTGCTCCTACATCCCTTGAGTGCTCCCACTTTGTAGGTTTTACAGTAATGTTAATGTATTGTAATCCATTATTATTTGCAAAATTAAAATTTTCTTTCTTTGCCTGCATCTGCCACTGTTAATTCAGAAACTCTAATAAATGCATTAAAAGAGGGAAGTAATAAGCAAAAGAAAGCCCCTCTGGGAATGTATAATTTTACTCTTTCTGCTGTGTTGGAAGAAAATAAGCAGTGTAAACATGCAAAGTTAGCATGCTGCTAAAATGAGGCTACAAAGGAAAGTCATAAAACCCTTCTGTGGCTGTTGCACTTGCATTTGTTGTAAAAATGAGACTCAGTAAGAGCAGTGATGTGCTGAAAGCAGGTGTCAGACTTGCACTGAAGGATGGGCCTGTGTAGAAGCTGTGAGCAGTGTCATGCATTGGGATGGGAAGCTACCCCTTGAGGCAGTCAGGATATGGCATTTTATCAGGAAAAATGATAAGCCACCAGAAAGGAATGAGAGAAAAATCACAGACCTGTGTGTGGACACAGCATATCAGTAAGAATAAAGGTGGCTGAATGGGGAGATGAAGCTTGTCAGAGTGAACTGTTTTTATTTGAAAACAATTGCCTTACTGCCTTTTGGGAGCTTGCTGATACTAAACATGCATTTCTCCTATTAATTTGAAGTGCCAGAGGGCAGCAGGAGATGTCAGATACAGATGTTTTGTTCACCCATTGTATGACTTCAAAGGTGAGTATGAGATAGCCCATGACAAGCTGGGATAAATCAGAGATTCACATATTTTCAGGCAGATTAAAGGAAGAAATTAGGATTGGAGCAAGACAGTGGAAGAAAAGAAGGTGGACAGGGAATGAATGTTTCGGGAAGCCCTTAAATTGAAAAGGTTTTTTCCCAAGGCTGGGCTCAGGCAGAAATAGGAAAAGCTCAGCTGCCTGGAAGAGAAGAAACATCTGGAAGCAGCAAGGCCACCCAAGAGGAGCCAGGAAGGACAGCTGCATGTAGGGAATGTACAGGGAGGTGTGTGGCAGAAGCAGCAAATGTGCTTTAATTCCTCTTGTTGTCATTGCACTGTGCCCTGCAGGGGCTTCCAGGGAGCCTCAGGGGAGATGCTGGGCTCAGCACCTCACTGCAGGTGACACACCTGAGAGCTTGCAGCAGCCATCTCTCAGGGACTCTGCTGTCCCCTCTGCCCAGGGAGCAGCTGCAGGAACACCTGCAGCCAGGAGTGCAAGGCACAGGCTCTGTAGGGCAGCTAAATAGCAAGGGAAAAAGGAAATAGAAAAGTGAGGTAAATAGGAAGTGAGCCTTTCCCAGTGGGTAGGATGTGACAAATGCCCTGTTGTTTCAATGAGATAATCTTTTCCCATTAGTCTAATCACTGTAATTAGTCAAGCTGTCCTCCCTGGTGATGTCCCCTGGGATGTGTGTTTCAGAGTTTTCCTCCTGTTAGCGCCTGGAGGGTGCTGGATTTGGGAGTAAAGAAGAGTAGTGCTGTTGTTACCTAAGAAGAGAAAGAAAAGGGGCAGTTTCAGAGTATGACTTTGAATAATCACAATAAAAGGATGTGATATGATGATTTTTGGCAGAGTGTGGGTGAAAGTTAGGAAAGGAGTAAGCTCATTGTGCTGAACGGGGTGTATATATTTGTACAGGGGCAAGGAAGCCTCTCTTGGGATATTTGTCCTGTAGTTTCTGCCCTGAGCATACATTCTGGTGGAAGATTGTCAGTCTACAGCTGTTAGGGTACTTCCAGTCCAGAAACAGGCATGTTCAGTAATACACTTTTTATGCAGGCATAAAGCAATTGCAGTAAAATAAAGGAGGTTCTTTAATTTCATGAGGCTTAAAAATGTGTATGGTCCACAAGACCGCACAAATCCCTTTTGATTTTCTAATGTGCAGCAGCATTGGGATTTGCAGAATAAATGGAGCTAATCATTTCTAGGAGCTGGTCTGATCCATTGCTTGAGAAGCTGAGAGCTCGGGCTTGTTCCCTTGAGTCATTTGTAACTCCTTTGTTCTGTCTTAAAATGTTAATACGCAGAGCTGTGGAACTTCATGGCTTTTGTAGAGCTTTGCAAATTGCTGCAGTGAAAGATTGTCCTCCATAAAGTACACAGTGTTATTCCTAGACTCCTGTGGGTTAGAGAACCCTCCTTTTGTGTGTGTTGGACTGAAGGGCTAAATAGCAGTTGTTGGAGCCTTGAATATTTGCAATGAATTATGGAAGAAGAATGGAAGAATAGATAACTTTCCATTTATGTAGGTAAGAAACAGATATGCATATAAGTGAACATAAATGTGTAATTTTGCCAGGCTTTCAGGGAACATAAAAATTGCTATTAAAGTAGAACAAAACAGCTTTAGCATTAAGTAGCTGTTCTGTGTTAGAATAGGATAAATATCAGACTGTAAGTAACTGCAAAGACCCCCCTAAAAACAGGGCTATAGAAATACACACATGCCTTTCCACTCAGGTCCCACGTTCATTAAAAAGCATCAAATGCTGTGAATCTGCTATTAGCAATGTTCTGTTTCCTGAGTTCTGTTTAGGAAATGCTGATCTACATTTAGTTGTATTATTGTCTCACATCCAGAAACATCACATTTTGGCTCCTTTGCAGAGTGCACCAGCAATGCTGCTGGTTCCAGAGAGGTGCCTCATCCTCATCATTCTGTAGCTTCTCTGTCCCTCCCACTGGCTGGTACATAACGATACAAAATGTTTCTTCCAAGTTCAACAACTGCGCTGGTTTATGCGCAGGCTGAAAATTTTAGTAGGCAGAGGAAGTGCTTTTAAACAGGAGCTCTGATTTTTAAAAGCAGCTGCAAAAATGTCTCCCAATGATTTCTTAGTTTAGCCAGGAAAAAAAGAAATATATTCTCATCCTTTTAGTATGTTATAAAAGTTTATACTAACATAATTCTAATGCAATCAGTAACAATGCAGAGCTGTAAAATAAGTATAACACGATGGAAACAAGCATAATGGTCCTACTTACCAACCCAGAGTTAAGCTTTCAGTGTGAACATGAAGTTTGGTATTTTTCGTACATCAATAACACCACTTTGTATTTAAAACTTTTAACATTAGAGTACTATGAAATCATTGTGGCTCCTTTGCATATCATTAGCATTGTAGAGATCTAGTGCTGGTGTCTGGCTGATGGATTGGACACTTTTAGATCATCATTACATCTCTGCCGTGGCTGGTGCTGTCTGTATCTGTAAGACTAATTCTGGCAATAAGCATTAAGTGATATCATCACTCTTCCAGATAGTCTCTGGAGAAGCCAAGCAATGATGTCATGTCTAAGCAGTCCTTTAATCCCAGATGTATCTTTTAATCTCCTGATTTACATGTGTTTCTGCAGTAGTGTGAGGAATCACATTCTACACTGAAGCTTGATGATGTTTTTTTTTCTTGGGCTGTCAATTTTTCAAATAGTCCATACTTTTTCAGAAAAAAATTATTTTTTAGATTGAACTCTGTATAACGACATACATATCATACACAGGTATGTTAGGATTAGATTTTATAATTTGTCTGGTTTTCTCATACCCATGTCCCAGTCCTAAAAAAATCTTAGATTAAATTATGTCAGGAAGGTTTCTTGAATTCAGTTTTGTTGTGATTTGTTTGCTTGCTTGTTTATTAGAACTTTTCTGTGCCAGTAGCAGCCTTAATTCAGTTGACTTTCAATTGGCAGAAATGCTTTTGCTGAAATAATTGACTTTTTAAAATTCAGCACACTAATATAAATTATACCAATGAAAGACAATGTCATTGCTATAGGCTGTGCCTATGATAGCATTAACTGCTTCAATTGTGTCAGGATGGGTTGTACTTGCATAATGATACCAGCAAACCATTTCTGAAGCAGACCTTGCCTGAGGCACATGCTTAACTTTACATAATGCAAATAATTCCACTGATTTCAGAAATTATTTATAAGACAAAATCTTGGCCCCCTCATTCCACAGACTTCAGTGGAGCTAAAAGCCACCCACAGGGCATAAAATATTTTCAAACTCTGGACTAGAGCTGATAGAATCCCTGGGGCTGCAATAGAATTGATCTTTTGATATTGAAGAAGAGGTGAGACTTGTGGGTAAACTGTGGAAAATGTAAGAAGTGTGGATGTAACTTATTATTCATGTGAAAGAGAGAAGGGAAGGAGCAGAGGCTTGCATAAAAGTAATAACATTGCCAAAGGGATGGTCTAGGAAAATGGCCTTTAAAGCAGTATTTTGGATAAATAACTGTGGAACAAGATTGAATCTGTCAAGAGAGTTTTATCTCTGCAGATGACAGGATGTTATGAATGGCCTATCAGCGACACTGTGTGGAAACCATCTGCCAGGCTAAGGTGGAGCTTAGATACAAGATTCAAGAGTCAAGAGCAAGCTCCAAGATGACGATGATATTCAAGTTATGGGCTGATGCAATAGGAAGATGGTTATTGTTCAGAAGTCATAAGGAAAGAAGATAATGGGCAGGAGAGTCTTTGGAAGAAAATTAAGATGTCTGCTTTAGTAATGATGAGTTTGTGGTAATTGCTAAACACACACATAAAAATATGAGGAAAGAAGCTGAGATTTCCATTTGAACAGACGGTGTGGTGTTTTGGAAGTCATCAGGCAAGCTGAAATTGTGTTTGCAAATGAGAAGAAATGTGGAAGGGAAAGAGAAGGAACAGAAAGGATAGAGGCTAGTGAAACTACAAAAGGAAACTGAGGTGTGAAGCATGAGGAGAGTCCAGCAGAGGACAAACTGAGGTAGCACTCAGGGAACCAGGAGGAGGATGCAGAGAATGCGATCTCTGAAGGTGTGGAAAGAAGCAGCACAACAGCAGGAACAGGAGCATGACCAAAACTGCTGGAGTGCCTGTGGAACTACTGCTAGAAGTATTTCCCATTGCCTGTAAGAGCATAAACCAGATGTTTATAGACTGTCTATTTTGGAAAGGAATTCTAAGTGATTACTGTGGTCATCTCAGAGAGGCTGATGTGTTTTGGCATGGGTTTTCCAAAATGGGAGGGACCAAAGCAGATTTGGAGTTTATTTGTATAGTGAAGGGAAGGAGACAAGGAGAGAAGGTTGCAAGGGAGATATGAGATCAAGATCACTACTTTCACTCTGATGAACAGAGCTGGTTACAGCAGGAGACCTTTTTTGTGCAATCATCAATGAATGATCCCTTGAACAAGAAAATGAATGACCTGAACTGACTGAGACAGCCACATTGGGCCAGTCATGTAACTCTGTGATTTACAATGTACATATAACAAAAATTTGGCCCTTTTAAGTTTGACTACTTTTCGTGATCTGATTGAATCAATATATGTCCAGGTCTGGGTGCATTTGGAAGCTTTTATTCTGGCATTTGGAAGGCATGGTGGACATGTGCCTGAAATCCTGAGGGCTAAAGCAGGGTAAGAGCAGTGTATTCCTGATGTCATGCATCAGATATTGCATGGGACAGACTGAGCTGCTGCAAATGCTTCTTGAAGCTCTTAACCATCCAGGAATTATTCCATGCTTTCCTGGTATCTGAGGCATGTGTTCATGTCTCAGCTGAGAATGCTTGTCCTGTGCCCCAGGAGACACAGGGCCCTGGTTTTCCTCAGCCAGGTTTGCACTCCCTTCTCCAGTATCACTGGTACAAGTTAGTTCACTTATTTTGCTGCTATGGTTCTTTTAAAAGTATCTGTTCTGGCTCTGTCAATGTTTATTTTTTCTTTTGTACTATTGCATGTATTTTATTTTTATCTTTATTTTAGTTAAATCTATCCAAAACAATCTGATACCCTACTAGTTAGGGTGCTGGTAGCAGTCCAGATGAAGTGGTCTTCTTGAAGCAGTGGTCCTGTAGAAAGATCTGGTAACTCTTGTCCTCTGGGAACCAGTGGGTAAGGACTGATTTGGTGTCCCAAATCTCATTTTTTATCTTGATAGAAAATGTTTGGCTCCTCCCCCTGGGTGGAGCATCTCACAATGGGGTGATTTAATTTTATCAGTCATGCAGTGGGACTCAACAGCCCAGTAACAGAAGATATCTTCCTGAAGGAAGGATGGGTCATGAGAAAGATAAAGAACATTTCCCTGTCTGATTTTAATAGATGGCCCATTAGCAGAGGATATCTCCCACAGAGAGGTTTCAGCAGATGGTGATAGAATACATCCCCTTGAGCAAATCTTTACATTGTAACCTAGGACAATGCTCTAATGGACTTGTCTCTAATGGGACGAGTGGATAGCAAGTGTTTCCTGTCCATGAACACCTCTGGAAATGCAGTGACTGTGTTCAGCTCTTGCTGAGCTGCTCAGCACCTGAGAGCAGGAGTGGGACTTACACTTGTGCTTTGAGTGCAGTGTACTCTGGGTAGCAGAAACACTTATCTTGCACTTCCATATTGCTGCATGGAACAAAGGCCATTGTAGAAACAAACCCACCCCATCCCTCTGTGGGTATTTTGTTTTGCTTGTCTCTTCATGAGCACTGATTTGCAGTGAGACAACCTAAGTCTGACAAAAGAGAGCTTTGTTGCTTTTTGCCAGCTTAAGGAGTGACTAGGAGAGACTTTTGACACACTTGCCATCACTGTCCAGACCTTTTCTAAGTTTTATCTTCTCTGGCTGCAGAGTTTGTGAGGTGCAGACCACCTCTCCTGAAAACGCCTTATGGTTTTCCTTAGGATGAAATCACTCACCACAGTTTAGACTAAGACTCCTAATTTACCAAAGTGTCCCAGTATTCAGGTGGCTTCAGACAACTTTGCATTCTAAAAGCTGTGACAAATAGCAGTATGGGCAAACAGGCCAACCTGAGCACTGGCCTGCCCTACACTGGGGTTTGCTGCCCTCCTTGTTGTGTCAGTGGGACTGTAAATGGGGCTGCACCACGAAACTAGAGCATCAAAATGATGGAGAGTCGGAAACATGGCAGAAAGTAAAAGTATTTTTTGATCTTTTAGTGACACAGTTCATCGTGTGGTCCTACAAAACCTTTACATGTGTGTAGTTAAGGTGCTAAATTGCAGCAAAGGGAAGTTAATGAAGGAGCAGGAACTAAGGCTGCCCTTAGAAACAGCAGAACAACTGACAGATCAATTTCCTACAGTGCTATTTAATTACTCTAAGGGGTTTCTGCCAGCATTCAAAACCTTGTAAGGCACCTAATTCAGGAGTCAGTTTATTACAATACTGAAGGATGCATTTGAAACCTATTCCCTGCGCCTCGCTTGCACTGTGGCTTGAAACCCAAACTATTTTTGTAACATTACAAGGTGTGAGTATCAGTAAATGAAATTTTTGAAAATACCCCAACCACCCCACAGAATCCCCTGGGACCAAACTTCTTTATTATGTGGGTGAAGCTGCAGGAGTTGACAATGTCTGTATAAATTCATGGAAGGAGTTGCTTTGGAGAAAGTATTTTTTCCTTTATGAAGGGAAAGCAGTCCCCCAGAAACCATGCATTTGGTGTGACTTCTCTTTATTCTGAATGCTGACAATCTCTTGGGTTTGAAGTGTACTGTTTGTTCACCCTTTTAGTATCAAGATGTGCATCACACTGATGGTTTTCAGAATGAGGGGAAAGATAGGGAAGGCAAAGAAAATGTTTTCCTTGTAGGTGTCCCTATGGAAAAAAGCCATTATGTCTTTGTTCTTCCCTCATACTTTCCACAGGCATCTTGTTTACACTGTATTTCTCAAAACATTTCTAGGTCAAACCAATTTTTTTTGTACCTGCTTTGACCTCACTCTTACTTATGTGACCAGCTCTTCTCAAGATAAGTGATACAAAAGAGGTAAGGAAAGGAGAGAAAGAACAAAGGGAGGGAGCAGCAACTTTTCTGTCTTCTCTGCCTCTGTGAAATACATTCACAGCAAATGACCTGAAGGATTGTTTTTACTTCTCCCATTAACTGATGTGCTACCAGAGATGACATTAGCTGACATGAATAGTCACTCATGTCCACAGCTGGCAATATTTATCTCATTTCCACTGAAGGAGCTGGGAAGTCCATAGCTGTGCAGGGTCCTGAAGATGCTCTCTGTGGGGGACAGCCATTATATTCTTGCAGCTGGACAGGCATGAGATTACCTTGATGTTCTTCAAATGTTCCTTCTCAACTGTTCCTCACATGACATTGCCATCTGGCATATCATGCTTCCAGTTAAAGGAATGTGTTTGGAGTGCATGGTCTTTCATCCACATTGCAGAGCCATGTTCCTCCTCAGTTTTGTATCCATGGGGAATGTATATTAAAAGAAGAAACGGTTTCCTCCTACAGAAGTTTCATGCAAGTTTGGTAGAGTTAGTAATAATGATAATTCTTGAGATTAGAGCCAGCCACTTATGATGGTTATTTTAGCAGGTAAGGAGAGTGAGCATCACTAGAGATCCAGGCACCTTCATAAAGTGTCAGTATCATCTTTGTGGATGGTAAAATTGACCTCCAGAGAGCCATGTGCTGCCAAAGATAATTTCTGGTATCCAAGATATCCTACTGTATTCACAAAATTTAAGAAAAAGAAGTAGGATTATCCTGACTTTACAGATTAGATTGGAAGCAGAGTTGGTGTTAGTTAAATGTGTCAGAGCCAGGGTTTGTAACATAATCATCTGAACCTCAGACTGGTGCTTTAGTCTCTAAAAAGGAGTGATGTTCTAGAGAGGAAAAGCTTGCAGCAGTCAAAGTTGCAGCTTTGGGGAAGTGACTGGCCAGCAAAATGAGTGTTAGCCAAATGTTTTTCATTTTTGTGCTTGTGTGTGAGAAGCTGTGCATGCTAATTTGGTAAAAATTCAGCTTCATCATTTAATTAGAAGTTGTTGTTATCTCAAAACTTTGCAGCACTCCCACATTACTCCTGACAGCTTGGGCTGTGTGGCACAGACAAGCTAGGATAGTTTAAATGTCAAAATATGCTTCATATTCTTGTATGTGTATATATATAAGTGCATTATTGAGTAAAATAAAACTATGCAGTGTGACAGATTACGTTTCTCTAATTGTCATAATTCTTTAAATGAATTTGTGGCTGTTAAGAGAAATTTGCACTTCTAGAAGCATGGGGAACCTTGTAATCATGCTGAAAATAAGGCCAGGCCTTGCTCTGTGTAGCTCTTTCTTGAACATTGCTGGAGGTGGCTGAGTTGATTTGAGTACATTTGGTTTTGAATGCTTTTCCTTGCTTTGCCATTTACATACCAGGCTGTATTTCATGCAGAACTCTGACCATTTTTCTCTGTTTATCAATGATTCTCTCTGTTTGTGGGAATAAAGAAGTGGGAAGGTTGCATGCTGAGGGAGCTGGTTCTCCCTGTGTTCCTGCTGCATGGCCCCTGCTGCTGTGATGTTTGTGGAGCAAGGAGCCAGTGCACCCCATGAGTTAGAGAAGGTTTGTGTTCTCTTTTTGGGGGTGGATGTGAAATTAGCAGTAGGCTGGAACTGGGAATTTGTTAGCTAAGTTTTGCTTGAGCTGGAGAACTTTGACAGCTTAGCAGAAGTTAAAGAAGCACTGGTTTCTCCTGGAGCATTATTGCTGGTGGACAAGAGGCTGACATGACCTAGCAAGGTGCACTTGCAGCCCAGAAAGGACATGGACCTGTTGGAGCAAGTCCAGATGGAGCCACCAAGATGATTAGTGGGGAAGAACACCTCTCATACGAGGAAAGCCTGGGAGAATTTGGGTTGTTCAGCTTGGCAAAGAGAAGGCTTTGGATGACCTAATTGTGGCTGTCCAGTACCTGAAGGGAGCCTACAAGAAAGATGGAGAGGGACTATTTACAAGAGCATGTAGTGACATGACCAGGGGGAATGGCTTCAAACTAAGGGAGATTAGGTTTAGATTAGATAGGAGAAGGTTCTTTGCTGTGAGTGAGGGAGGTGAGGCACTGGAGCAGGTTGCCCAGAGAAGCTGTGGATGCCCCATCCCTGTCAGTGTTCAAGGCCAGGCTGGATGGGGCTCTGAGCAACCTGGTCTGATGGAAGATGTCCTTGCCTGTGTCAGGAGGCTGGAACTAGTGATCTTTAGTCTCTTCCAATCCAAAGCACTCTGTGAGTCTGTGATGATTGCATTATGTGTGTGTTAGGCAGGCTGAAGTGGTGGATGCACATCACCCATGGATATACTATTACGATGTTGCTACAAGGAGCCACTGAAGAACATGAGACTGGGAATGAAGTAATTAAGAGAGGCAGATTGAAACAAAGATGACTCATCTGATGCCTTAACCATAAATGTCACCAATAATTTCTAGCTAGGCAGAATCAACAACTGCTGTTCCAGTTGGCTTTTCTATTTCCTCTAAAAATATTTAGTTTTGAGTTTTGTTTACTATGCAGGAGCAATCTTTTGTGTGCTGCATAGATCTAAAGCCATGTATTGTCACTTAAGGGGATAGTATCCCCAGCAGGAATGCTGGAAGTGACAATGCTGGAAGTGACAACCTTGACACTGAAGCATCTATTGTAATTAACAAGCTCAAGCTCTGGAAAACTTAAAACTATGTGCTCTGGTTGTCAGCTGGATCTCTGGGTTGAGAGACATGGTTCAAATGGCCAGTTGCATGTAGGAAATCACAGAAATCACAGCCAGCCAGCAGCAGGGGCTTCAGCAGCACCTGGACTTCCACCTAGATACCTAGTTTTTTTTTATTTTTGTTTTGTAGTAAATGTATCACATTAGTCAGGGATTACTGTATTGGTTTCCCCAGATTCCTTTACCTGGTCAGATACTCTGTTGCTTTGAGAGAAAATCAGGAATTGAATGCCATTTCATTGTCCTGCTTTTCTGGGTGCAGATGCATGCCCTCTGTACACTCACAGCAGGAACAGCAGCCAGACAAACTGGTACATCACACCACTTCCCTTCTGCCTAAAATGAAGGAGAGACTACTTCTGATTAAAATTCAGCCAGAGGCTCTAATACTGTAGTATTAATAGCAGTCCTGGCCTTGACAAAAATAGCTGTTAAATGGGGAGTAAAAAGCTTTCTATGTTTGCCAGAGTTGTAATGAAAATGGTGGGGCTGTCATAAATACGATGCTCGTAGTTAAAATTATTATGGCTTAACAATTTTCTGATGCATTCCATTGGGTTATTTCCAGCACATTCAGATCTTAGAGTTGTAAAGCCTTAATAGAAAATCTTGACAGTGAGTCTGGATCAATGCCAGAGCAAAAAGCAGGCAGTGTTTATGAAATACACTCACATTCTTTACTCACCACCTTGACGTTGCTGCTGTGCTCATTTGTTGTCATCTATGTGTCACACTCTCTCAAGAAACACTTGAACCAGTTTATGGCTGTGGATTGCTAAATTCAGTGTTGGTGTGATGCACACTATATGAGCCTAAATATACATGCTGGCTCCTCCTCGTCCTTGTGTTCACAGAAGTGGCTGGGGCTGGCCAAATCTGCAGTTCCTGAAGCCTGAGCATAATGGTGCACCCTTGATACAAGCTACTACTCTTAGGAAATAGTAGTGTTTAGAAGGAATCAAACATGCATGGGTTAATGTTGAACTGTGAAGCATGGCCAGAAGTTACATTTGGCAGGTCTTTGTACATGCCAAGGAACTCAGGGAAAATTTAAATACCAGCCTATGTGGTAATGGTAGAACAATGGTAGCTGAGAGAATGTGCATAAATATTTTATTCCAATTGGTAAAGTGACTAATGCTGTTCATTTATGATCCACACAGCAGGGAAGTGCATTTGCCTCTCTGTAGCTCCAGATTCAGATTTTTGGGAGGAACTTGAAACACTGGATGACTCCAGCTTTCATTAAGTGTCAGTTCTGTTTCTTATTTCTCCAGAAGAGACTGAACACTCCTCAGTATTTTTGCACTGATTCCTAGGGGGCTTTGTAAGTGCAAGGAGATGCATGTTTGGAAGTCCTTCTGCTGACCTATAGGAATATTACTTTCTTTACATTTTTGTGTATTCTGAAGTAAAAGGAAAAGAATTCTTAATTTATCCTGAAGCCAAGAACTGCACAAACCCTGTCGTGACATTATGATCTTTGTAACTGTAGAGAACATGTTGCTGAGTGTGGAGGACACCCTAGAAACACCAGGCTGCTGATACTTGATTGAGGTTGCTTGTTTATCTCATACTAAGGAGACCAACTAAGTATAGAGGAGCATTCCCATCTGCAATTAGTCAGTATACCAGGAAATACCCTGCTCTTCATCTCTGGGTATCTCAGTTGACAAAAGAATGCAGCACAGCCGTGTCAGACAGCAGTAGAGAGCTCCCTGAATTCTCACCTCCTGTTTTGCAGGGTTGTGTATGACATGAGGCTACTTGATTGCTTAGTTAAGTATATCCTGAAGTGCCTTTCTGAATCCATAGCCTTCTGTGTAGATTACTTCTATGAAGAAATAATAATAATAATAGTCTTAATAAAATATTTTCTGAACTGCTGTAAAAATAATGTGGGTTTTTTTGCAGAGAAGGTGTGTGACTGCACAAGCTAAAGAAATTGGATGTATGTTTTATTGCCTGATGGTGGCTTTTCCAAAGCTTGTAAGCAAGCTTGGCATATAATGCCTTTGGGATCCCTATGTCTGTAGCAGTGTTTGCTACTAATACCTTAGTCTTTGTGTTTTGGTACCACTGGTGATCTAAAGATTTACAGGAAGGGCTGTTATGTTTTACCAATCAACTGATACACCTGCAAGACTCTCTGAGAACCAGTAAACTTAAGGGAGGGAAAAAAAAAGAAGTGGAGAGTAATTATGATATGAGCACTTTCAGAAATTGTCTCCTAAGAACACTTTGGTGCAGCTGGTAAACACTCAGGAGACAAGAGCACGAATATAGGTGCATGTCAGAATAAATAGCATTTAAGCTGCTCTCCTGCTGGTAGTTACTGTGTTTAGGTGAGGCTGCCATGCTCTGTAACTGTGTGGGCTGTGGGCAGTGTCCACAATCATCAGGTATTCCTTTCAATACCTGCCTTTCCTACCAATTGCTCTTTTCCAGGCACCAGGTGGCACCTGCCTGTCTGGTCACCTGCCCTTGTCTGCTCTTTCCTCTTGAATCCCACCTCCAGGTGATCAGACTTCTGCAGAGTCTGCTGAGTGCTGGATATGCCTCTCAGATTTCTTTCTTGGGTAGTAAGGTTGCACTGCATGCTGCTGAGGAACTGGCAGGGTCCAGCCTGTCCTCTTAGAGAGATGCCCTTTCCAGACTGGATCATCACATAAGAGATAGCCTGCTGTGATTAATCAAGGCTCAGCTGTCTCCTTTGATCAGAGCTTCAGTTATTGATCCCTGTGTCTACACTGTACACAAATCATTCAGCTTTCACAGAAAAGAACATCCTGCACCATTCTGGTGCCCTTTGGTCAGAATGGAGGGTGTTGGCTGTCCTGGTTTTTAGCATCACAAAAAACAGGTGGCAACTGTGAGCTAACACAGCAACAGCTGTTTTCAGTATTCTAGCCTGCTCAGAAAAATACAGGGCTAACTGGATGCTGCTGTTCTTGCTGTGCATGCTGGATATGGTTAGGACTCCCAGGTGTGTGGCAGCCTTGGGTAAATATGAAATATTCTGCTGGATTTACCTGGGGAACAGTTGAAGCATGGAAATGCTGCACTGAATCAATGGCTGATACTCAGAAATTTGAAAAAAAAAAAGTGTTGCTTTCTTAGTCTTCCTCTCTGGAAAGCCTGGAAGTGCTGAAAAATATTTTTGCATAGCTATTGCTGCTTATAAAAGAAGACTTTATCATAAGGAAGGCACCTGCTATAAGTCACACAAGCTAAATAACATTTTAATATGCACTGCTCAAAATTGAATTACCTGAGGAAGAAGAGGGTTTTTAAAATTCATTTTCTGTTGAATGATGTGTGTGATTCCATTTAGAAAAGTTTGAAAGCTAAAATTTGTGTTACTGTTTTGTCATGATTATATTTGGTCCTGCATGTCCTCCCAATTTGTGTTCTGAGGAGCTAGGAGCAGTTGCATGAATGTGGTAACACAGGAGATTATGATATTGTTCAGTAGGTGCTATGGCATTTCTTATTGGTATATATGTTTTTACAGAGTTTGCTGACATTTTAACTCCTGATGTGGGAATGTGAAATAAAAAGAGGGGCTCAGAAAATAAATTATAAAGAGGGGGGAAAAAACCAAGCTGTGATCTAAGAAAGAATTTGAGACCATCTGCAAGAATTTCTGAAAGAAACCCTTGATTTGATGCATTTGACATTATCTGACAAATAGCATATAAAAAAAAGAAGCCAAGATTAAAGGTAAATACATGAGAGGTGGGCTGCAGTACTGAATTTAAAATGTTGGCAATTTCTGTTGTTGGTTTGACATTTGATTGTTGCAGAGGATTTGGTGTTTCTGTTGCAAGTAGAATTAAGCTTTCCTGTGAACAGCACATACAACACCACCACACGCCCTCCAACTTCATTGATGGACAATGCTTTGTACCCAAAATGAGTGCCTTTAATATTACAAGCACATTCAGTTTCAATAGCTGTACCTCTTTTTGGCAGACCATTCAGATGCAGATGAAATAGCTGTGTTGTAAGGTGGTGAGTTCATGCAGGAAGGCAGTTGTGAGGCAGAGCAGCACTAGTCCAGCAACCTTTTCCAGCAGTAGCTCAGAGCTTAGGAAATAGTAAAAGAAATAAAACATACAGGGATAATTGAGTGTTCTGACTGTTTAGATGCCAACAAGCAAAATGTCTACGTTAGTGCAAGCCTGAAGCAGAGGCTCAGATACTGCTTCAGTTCTCTTTGGAACAGGATTAAGTGCAAATATCACACTTTGAGCTTTTCCACATGAGCAGTCTGGGTTTGCATCAGTGCAGGTGGATCAGTCTGAGGCCTCTGTCTCCCAGGTGGGGCTGATTCTGTGAGCATCCCTGTGAGGTGGGCAAGACTTCTGTTGTAGGCATGATGCTGCAGTGACATGAACACAGATCAGGACTGAAGTTAGCAGCTGTCCTGCACCGTGATTGCAAATGGCTCACAGTAGCTGCATGGATGTCTGCCCTTCTCATGCCCCTGCATTTTGGATGAATAGCAATAATGAATATTTAGGATTACTAGCTCTCAAGGCTGCTGAAGAAGAGGAAAGACATGTATGTTTGTGGGTGTCTTTTTGAGTTTGGTTTCTGCATGCAGGTGCAAAATGCTTGCCAAGCACTTAGCTTGGGATCTAAACTACAAATAGATCTCCTCTTTAGGAATCTCTTCCTTTCCCCTCCTTCTGCAGTTGCACCAGAGCAGTGCTGCAAAGTGGCAGCAGCTATTTCAGCTGTCAGGTCATTCCTCTCACTTTCTGTTTAAGCAGGATTCACATCCTGGCTGTACTTCTTGAAGAGGAACAGAAAGACCTGAAGATGCCTCTGAGTTTCTACATTATAACTGCTATTTATAATAATTTGATGTTCTCCCTGAAAATTGAAACTATAAAGTTGATAAATTGGTTTCAGATACTTTTTTTTCAGTTGGTCTTTAGTTGCATGGACTGTTTAACACCAATGATGGATAGTTTCATTAAAGTTCCTGTCCTATAAGCATATAGGATCTTTAAAAGTAGATCTGAAAAAAGTGATTTAGGATTTCTTCATGATGCCTGAAAATGTCATGAAAGATGCCTTGCATGGTGCTAATCCTCAAAAGCGAGATGAGTATTGTCTTTTTTCTGGAAGAACAAAAACTTTAAAACCTGTTGGAATTTGACATCTTAAATTGCTAATTTTTTAATGTATTTCCTCTCCATCCTCCTTTCTCATATATAAAACCTCTCTGGTAATTGTCATGGAGATTGCTGCAATACTTTTTGTGATTTCTCTTTTGATACTGAAAAATTGTTTCTGTAGGTTTTTTTCCTCTTTTCTATTTGACCATTGATTCCAAGCCAGGAATACAATTGAGTACAGAAGGGAAAAGCTTGTCTTTCAAAGCGGCAAATATTTAAATTACTATTTTAAACTCTTCATTTAGAAACAAACCAGCAAATGCTAAGGCCCTCACAGATGGCTTTATATTACTACTCCCAGTTTTAGACACTCCTCTGACCATCCCTCAACATTACTATATGAGCCAGTGAGTTCAGCTGGGAAAATGGTGAATAATTTCCTGTCTGGTGTTAGCAGTCTTCAAAGAAGCCAGGTTAAAAATTCATGGAGGTTATCTTGACCCTTCACCCTCTGGTTTTCAAAAAGCTTGAAGTTTGCTGAATAAGGTATTAAAAGCAGGAGGTATTATCAGACAGCCCTGGGTTTGTAATAGTGTAAGGTTTTCCCTTCCTTTTGAATTCTCTTTGGTAGTACGAAAGGAGAACTTTAAATATTCTGCTGAAAAGGAATGGGTTTTATACCAGTCTTTTTCACTTTATCTTATTTGTGAGAGCCAATAATTTGAGGCACTGTTGTTGAACTGGTAATAATTTAACAGGTAGAAAATATGTACTTCCTAATTCTTAGGCGAAAAATGATAAAAACTGTGAAGTTACTTGCACAGAGGTTTTGTTAGCTAGACTTACTCTCTCCTGGCTTTTTGTACCTGATAGAGTTTCTGGTGCTCACTGCAAATGAAAGGGATTTCTGGAGAGTCAGCTCATTGCAGAAATAGCAGAAGGCTGTTCACTGAGAATAATCTCTCACAGAGGCATTAATTCACAGCAACAGCATTTCATCTGCTTTATTTCCCCCAGCACTATGTTAAAGTGGCTCAGCCTTCTGGATGTTACAAGCTCATATTGCTCCTTTAACCTTCTGTGAGCTTTAGGTCGTTGGTGTCAGATCTGGCCCACTTTAAGATCTGTTCCATTGTCTTTTACACACTCTAATTGTAGCTTTCTTGTTCCCCAAGTGGTGTCCTTCATTGCTGTTCTCCTTGCACTCTCCACCTATGCTTTCTCAATAGTCTCTCTGTGGGTATGAACAGCAGAGGCTGGATTGCCAGGGCAAGGTTGGGGTGGTGCTGGGGGGTGGCTGTTAAGGTTGGGGGTGATGCTTGGTGAGGGGCTTGCCTTAGGGGTGCTGATGGGGAGGGCTTAGGGTTAGGGGGTAGTTATTAATCTTTGTGCAGTTAGGCACTTGTTGGATAATTAGGTAATAGGTTAATGAAATCAGTAGATGGGAGTTGTGATGTCATGCTTTGTCAGGTTAATTATCAGTTAATTTTGTGTGCAGTGCTGATTTGGGTTTCTGTATAATCTGAATTAAATCCCTGTGTTCCATTGTGGCTTCTAGAATGTCCTGAGTAATTATTCCATCAGTTTTTTACATTACTTGTTGGAGATAAATGGAGTATCTCCAGAATACCAACTGCCTCAGCTTTGGGTGTATCTGGTCACAAAATTTAAGTTGCACATAGCATGAAGGTTGCTCTAAGTGTATGTGTGTGCTGTAGCTTCCATTGCAGCTGCCTTTTGAAGGGACCTTACAGAGGGGTTGCTGCCCCAAAACTCATTAGGAAGCTTGGTTGATTGTGGCATTTGCTGCTTGTTGGTGACCATACCTGTCTTCCTGTGAACTTGGCAGTCTCACCCTTTGCACACCTATTTTTTATATTATCCTTGAAACTCCAGGTGGCAGGGACTATTTTCTGTGATGTGATATTGCTGATTCTTATCTCAACCTTCATGTGCTTCCACAGGTTAAATACTAGTAATTGACTGTTCTCGTTAGGTCTGTCAGTTTTGCCTTGTTCCTCTTGTGTTTCAACCACGTATTTCTGAGAAATGCCTACAGTTACTTTTCATTGTCTAGAGCAAAATAGGAGCAAATTCAGTGAGTCAGTCTGCTGATTCTCAGGGATTTGGACCTCTTATGTGTGTCCAGCTATGACCTTGTGGACTGTTCTCTGCTAAAGTGATTGTATAATGTGTTGATTATAGTTGATTATGTTAAAAAACAATTAGGTGGTTTTTATTGTTGTTTATAGCTCCAGTATTTTTTATTTCAGAAGTACACCTGTAGAATCCTGTAGGCTCAAGACAGCAGAGTTGTGAAGTTTCAGGCGGTCAGTATTCTCTGTATAATCTTGAAAAGTTAATTCAGGTGTCCACCTTTGATTTATTGCTGGTTTTTTATGTAAGACAATTCTGTATTTCTGGGTGTTTTATATAAAAAGCGATTTTGGTCTCTTGGGATTTCCTGATCTTTTGATTTTTCTTAAAGCACATTGTAATTTTGTTTGACACGTAATGATTTTTGAATGTTTCTGCAGCCCATCAGCGGAAGATGTGAGCACATACTTGTTAAATGCAGGCTGGGGTTGGTGGTGTACAGGACAAACCATATAGACAGCCATTGCTCTGAGCTAATCTTATCTCCCAGAGCAAAGCATTTCAGAGGAATTTCTAATTTTGACAGCCGGGATCAAATGTCTGACTTGTGAGGGCTGACACTAATGCCGGGGCTGCGCTGCTTTGTCCCGTTGGCAGCAGCTGCAGGTTGGAAACCCCTCTGAGCGCCCGGGAGCCGCATCTCAGCAGGTTGGGTTCAGGCGGGTGTGTGCCGGCTGAGGCATCAGCTTCAGCTTTATGGGGCAGAAATGCTGTGGCTGCTCAGGGGTAAAAATAGTGTGGGTTTTCAGTGGCTGCATTCCGTGGCCGGCGGCTGAGCTCTCGAAGCAGGGCTCGGCTCTCGGCGCGGCGCAGACCCGGGAGCAGCCGCGGGATGGGGCCGAGCCCGGCTCCGCTGATCCTCTGGGACGGACCCGTGCTGCTCCTGCACTCCCACCCAGGTACCGTGCACTCACCTTTCACTTCCAGCGCGGCCTGATCACTGGAGTGGGAATGATTAAACATTACTGAGCCGTGCGCAGTTTGCTCAATCAACTTGTGTGTGAGTTCAGCTTCTCAGAGACTTGGAGCTCCACACCTTGCAAGCTTCCAGAGAGCTGGGGTGATACATTGTGATTGGAAGGGTGTGCTGCTCATACCCACCTGAACAGTTTTGTGTGAGTGTTTGTCCTTGATTTTTCATGGCTTTTTTTTTTTTCCCCAAAAATTTTCCAGCCTGGAAATTCCTGGGAATTTAGATATGTAAATACTGCAAGAGTGCTTTTTAAAACTGTGTGAAACATGGCTGCTTGATTCATAGATCTCTTTAAAGCTTCATGAAAGCTATGGAAGTTTAAATTGCATCTTGAAAGAATTCAAATGATTATTCTCAGCTGTTTAAAACATGGCATAATTTCATGAGAGGGAATTTTGTACTTATAGTCAGGACTTTGTTGAAAGCGTTACTTTAAAACTACCAAACTTTTTATGACCAACTTTTTTTTTTTTGTTTGGTTGGTTTTGGTTTTTTTTTGTTTTTGGTCCCTGAGACATTTCAGATTTGTTTTGCTCCAGGCTATTGCTAGTAGGACCTTGAGGAATAGATGTTCCTGCAGATTTTGCTGCTCCCTGTGAGTTGAATATCCGTGTGATCCCCCTTCCAGAGCGGGTTGCTGGAATTCGTGCTGCTGGAAGTAGCCGTGCCAGCCGTGTGTGCAGACTGTCTGTTCCATTAGTGCCAGGGGCAAAACGATGCAAATGCACACATGGAAAGCTCACAGTCGGCCCCAGGGCTCAAGAGCATTCATCTGCTCCCTTCCTGGGCCCCAGGGTGCAGCCACACAGACACTCTGTGCTTCTGCACTTGCCGCCCCTGCGTGCCTGGCAGGCACCTGCCTTCTGCTCTGCTGGCACTTTGCATGTGTCACCTGCAGCCGTGCTGTGCCACGTGCTGCTGGATGGGCTTCTGTTAGCTCAGCATGGACATGGGACTGGTGGCCTTGCTTCAGCAATCCAGCTGCCAAAGCTGTTGGCGACTCATTTTCTTCATTTCCAGTGTGGTGGCACAGCTTATTTCCCTGAACACTGCTGATATTCAGAGTAGAGGATACTGTTTTCTCATGCACTCCCACATTGTGAGGCTGATCTGTAACATAACCAAAGTGAATTTGGCAAATCTCACTTGGAATAACAACTTTGGAAAGTGAGAAGCATATTGCTGTAAGATCGGGGGTAAAACTGAGTAAGTCAAAGTAACTCCATGCTGTAAGCTAAGTTAGTGAGGTGTTAGGTTCAGTTATAGGATGAGTAGCAAACATAAGGAGTTTGAAAATCTATCTGGTTTTATTTTCCTTGGCACATCTTAGTGTGGAAAGCACTGGGCTTGGGTGCAGGACCTAGATTCTGTTGCAGATTTGCTGATGAAATTCAGTCACTTCATCTCCTTGCTTCTCAGTCCCCAGTCTGTATAATGAGGAAGAATTTATAACAGAGATATCATAGGGATAAAATCTGTTTATTATTAATGTAAATGCTAGTGCCATGAAATGAAAGGCCAGTGCACCACTCTTGGGAGGCCCATTCCACTTCTGAAACAGTTTTGTGTTCTTTCCAATAAAGCCCTTTTGAAGAGGGTGAATATGGACTGTGGATGGTGAAAAGTATGTTCCAGGAGTTGTATAAAGTCTGAGCACAAGTCCTGGCTACCTGTGTTCTGTGTGCTGGCCTCACTGTTTGCTCCCCTTTTGGGAGGTTCAGTAAGAGTTAGAAATATGTTGCAGGGCCTAGGTTAGCCATCAGCACTGCACAAAAATAGTGGAATGGGTGTTTTAAAGAAGTGACAAGGCAGAACTGTTGGTGTAATTGTACCAATAGCAGAGCTGCCTAAAATAATGAGAACATGAGAAAGTATTTTCTAAGTGCAGCACTTTATTTAATGCTATTTTTGCCCTCTGTGGATAAAGCAATGAGAGATATCTCAAATATTCAGTCAGTGGTCCCACACATTATGTGCTCTTTGTTAGGAATTACAACACTTCCAACTATTTGCCAGAGTTGTTAGATAAGGTGAATAACTGAAGATTTGGATGTTTGCCCAAGCTGTCTGGGTTTAATTATTCTGTGAAACCTCATTAGGGATGAGCTGCACCTGTGATATTAAGAAGGAACTATTTTGAAGGGAGTTCAGACCTTGATTCATAGCTCAGTTTAAAAAATACTCTTTTAGAATTTGCAAGTTTTTTCATCATGTACTTTGTTGTAGCTACTGTTCAGTCCTGATCTGATTTTTGAGGGGGCAGGAAAGAGTGAAGATATATTTGGAAGCGAATATGATGTTGGCAAACTGGAGATAGAGCCTGAAATAAATGGATAAATGCAATATATTAACCTTAAAAATAATCAACTGCATAAATACAGATAGGCCTATGAAGATAAGATTTGGGGTTTATTGTGCTCCACAAGTTGAAGTTAAGTCCCAAATGCTGTGTGGCTTCAAAAGGCAAAGCCATCTTGCAATGCAAAACCAAAACACACCACTTGTGAAACCTGTGAAATGATCTATCTCCTTTACACTAAGTGTAGTCTCAGCTGGCATATAGTTCAGATTTTGGGAGCTACAGTTGAAAGATGAGGATCAACTGGACAGTTTGATTTGAGTGCAGTGGGAATACTGAGGTCAAAATAAAATCTCAGGCGAAGATTTCGTGGATTTCTTGGGTTAAGAAAAGATGGGTAAGGATATTTAACAACATTTTGCAAATGTGTAAATGGCTGCTGGAAAGAGGCAGGGAAATGCTCTTCTCTGTAGGTGTAGGGTGAGAAGCAATAGGCTTCAGTCACTGAAGACTCAGGTTTGTTAAATGGTGGAGTATTTGACTGGGGTGATGTAGGTACAATCTATTCTGCTGTCATTTGTGTGGTCTTTTCAAGTCTCTCCCAATTCTATGATACTATAATCCTGCATGATTATATGCTTTTGAGTTGGAAACTAAAGTCCTTAAATCCTCTGCAGCAGACACTGAGCTCAGTGTCTCCCAGAGAACCTGTAAATGCAGAACAGATAAGGACTTTTTCACACAGTGGTTAATGCTGTTGGATATATTGGGTTCCAAAAGCAACCAGACAATATTATGCCTGCAGATCTGCCAAAAGCATTTAAACATAAATACATGAGTTCCAGCTTGAGAATTTCTCAAGACACATGTTACTGAAGGCTTGATACCATGGAGGCTGTTTCTAAGTTTGTGTCCTGTTCTTATACTCTTGGCACTTGCAAGTGATGTCTGTCAGAGTTTGAAGGGAGAGCTGGGTCCAAAAATTTATTGAAGGAGGGTTTTCTCTTTCTCCAGTCTGTAGTGCACAGCCTGTGGTGGCCTCCACATGCCTGATAATCAGCACATTTAAAATAGCCTTTTGCCTGTCAGGATCTGAGAGGAGCCCTGACCGGGACGACTTCTGTTTCCATCTGAGAATTATTCTGTCAGCACTCCCACTTCAGTCTGAGAAGTGCAGTGGAGCAGCTGAGATGGAGTGGGAAGAGGCAGCAAAAATTCATTCCCACTCTCTGGGCATTCTCATGTCTTTGCTGGGAATTTCAGGCCATTTGCTTCCTAGATTATTTCCAGCCAGAACTGTGCTGGGAAGTATCAAGTCTTGTCTTGTATGGATAACTCAGGAAGCCCCATCATGAGAGACATTTCTGAGTACAAAGCTTGGCATGACTTACAGGAGGAACTGCAAATAGCCATGAGACACTTGAGCAAGGTAGATAAAATCTACGTAAATGCTATGTGTCAGTTTTTTGCACTCAAAAAATTGCCCTGTATTTTAGCAGGATTATACTATGAATGATCCTTAAATAATTTCACAGAATCCCATTTAGGGTTGCAAGGGAGCTCTGGAGATCATCCAGTCCAGACCCTCTGCCAAGGCAGTGTGCCCCAGAGCTGGTGACACAGGAACTTTCCAGGTGGGTTTTGAATATCTCCATAGAGGGACACTGCACAGTTGGCCTGGACAGCCTGTTCCAGTGCTCTGCCCTCCTGAGTAAGGATGTTCTTCCTCATGTTGAGGTGAAAGTTCTCATGTTTTAGTTTATGGCAATTGATCCTTATCCAGTTGCTGGGCAGCACCAAAAGGAGTCTGGCACCGTCCACTTGGCACCCACCTTTGAGATATTGATATGCATTAATGTGATCCAGCTCCCTCTGTGTTTCCTCATAAGAGAGATGTTCCAGACCCCAATTTCTGTAGCTGCTGTGCTGCCATTCTGTTAGGATTGTGTGTTGTGAGGACATGGCTCTGTGGGATTGATGTGCCAGGAGTGACATGTGAGCAGCAGAGTCTCGGTGCTTTTTGCCTTTCCTCTGTCAATGCTAAACCCACTGTGTAACAGGAGTAAGCAATGAGTTTTATCTGTGGGGCAGACAATTCAAAGTGTTGAGTAAGAATATTGAGTAATGTGGCAGAGGCTGTCTGATAAAAGAATGCAGAGGCAGAAAAGGCCATAATGAGAGCTAAGCCCTCTGGTCGTGCTCAGCTTGTTAAAGAATATGGTCTGATGGGTCAACCTGCTGAAGCACACTGCTAGAGAGAGCATTCCTGGCATTCATAACAAAATGGAAATCCATCTTCTAGACTGTCTTCTAGGGCACAATTTCTTGATGACTGAGCAAAAAAGAATGGTGTTGAGATTTGGAAAGGTGTTGTGCTACCTTGCTCTTTTATTAGGAGACTAAAAATACCTCTACAGGTCTGGAACAAGGCTAAAGGAAGCAAGAGTCCTTGGAAGGTTGGCTCCATTGTAGGCCAGCTGTACTTAGCCTGGAGTAATGGCTGGAAATCATTATTTCAAGTAGAAAAATTGTATACTTGCCAAATCCTTGAAACATTAGTGATGCTGAGGTATTATCATGATCCTCTGCTCTGTTTTGCTAATGCCAAAGACAAAGCAAAAACATCCTAAGCATCTCTTGTAGATACTCATAATCTACAGACCCTGAAAAAAGATTCCTCAAATTAATAAGGAAGGACTTGAACATTTATTTAGCAGATTTCACTGCAGCTGGGTTCCAAATAATTTTCTAGGTATTTTGAAATAAAAAGCTGTAACATTTTCAAAAGGGCTGTACTTTGTAGGTATGACAAAAATTGCCAAAGCATTGACTCAACAAATCTGAATGTTGTCAAGTACTGCACAGAGTAGAAGGCTCTCATTTAGCAGTTGGTTTCTTTCATACTGCAGAAATAAGTTTTAAGTCCTGTTTAATATAAGCATTAATGTCCTTAAGAGCCACAGAGAAGTCCAATCCTAGTGAACATCCTGCAGAAGACTTGGAAAGGAAGACCTTGGATGTGATCAGGTAGTGTAACTATAGCCAGAACTGATGAAGCCAGAAGAGAAATTTTTGTCCTTTGCAGTACTTAGAGCAGCCTGTGAACTAATTTAAATTAATGCTTTTGGAATTAGTAACTGTAAAGGGTCTCATCACAGACTAATGGACTCAACACACCTGAACTGCACAACCTCCTGTACCTGACCTGGCTCTCCTTGCCCTGTTCCTGCCCTTGGCAATATATATCCATTTTGGACCAGCTACATCAGAATGATGCTGCCTGGAACAGAAAATGCCAGATGATGAAAAATCACTAATTTGTTTTGATGGCAGCTTTGCACTTGTTTTGTGTATTCTGAACAGCCAAAAAAGTCTGGAACTGAATAACTGACCTTTTATGGTGTTCTCTTGTGTCCACCTTAAAAAAATCACCCTGATGGTTAGCAGTAATAATAATAACATTTCTGTGCAACCCATTTAGGACCCATTATAATTCTTGTGGAAGTGAGCAATATGCTCCCAGGGTTTGCAGTATAAAGTGGGTGTTGAATCCACCTTATAATGAATATTCTAGGGTCTATTCTACTGTAGTTATTTCTGAAGTCCAGAATGGAATGGGCAATTTTTCTACTGAATTTCTTACTTGGTGCATGCTAATTCTTTCTGAATTTTCATCTGCTTTGCTGAAATAGAATTTCCCTGTAGAAGAATTTGCCTTCCTAATACTGAACTAATAACATGAATGTGTGTTTCCATTAGAAAAGGCTGGTAGCCACAGAGCAGAACTCAGCTGTAAGGATACTCAAGTTCTTACTATGAACTGCATTACAAATTGTTTGTGTTTTTGTTGTTGTTGTGTTTGTTTTGTTTTGTTTTTCCTGGATCTGTATTTAATTATGTTTTAAATACACCAAAATTCCATTCAAAATGAAGCACAGCTTCTCTCAGTGGAACATAAAGAAATTCTTCCTTATGTTCTTATTTTACTGCTAGGATTTCTGCAAAGTTTATTTGAAGTTGTTTTTTTCCCCCAAGCTATTACACTGATGCCTTTGCCAAAGCTAAAATCATTGGTCAGGTGAGAGGAAAAATACATATTTGTGCAGTGACGTTTCTGCAGTGATATCATCTGTTCATGGAGAAATGCCTTTTAGTTCATCCTGTACATCTGTATCCTTAGCAGCAGGTGCCACTGCCAGACAATTCTTCAAAGTTAATGTGATTGCTGGGAAATGCTAAAGTCTTTTTTATTGCTGTGGGAGGTGATGTCAAGAGCTGTGTTCTCTGTGGGAGGGAGAAGGGGCTGTGCTGGCAAACAAGCTGGAAGGGTGGACTTCCCTACTCTACTTCAAGGAGTATTTAGTGTAAGAAAACAGGAGTGCCCTCTCTGTGGCTTGTGGTGGGGAGCAAATGTGGGACACCTTGTCTCAGCAGGAGATGGGAGCACAAGTTCAGTGTGAAGGGCCCATCTGGCAGGTGACATGGAATGCACTTTCAGGAAGGACAGGGCTGAGAAGCAAGTGGGGATTTTTTCCAGTTGAAATGCTGCCAACTTAGTCATGCCATGAGCAGAGGCTGGATATTTGCATCCTTCCCTTGGCAGGCAGCTTTAAGAGCAGCACACACTGCTTCACAGATTGTGCTGGGCAGCTGTACCAGCCCACCCCACCAAGATTTTGGCTTTCCTACCTGTAGCTGCTGGTGCCTACTAACTGGTAAGCAGCAAGATGTGCTGAGATTTGGCCTGTCTGAACTTTTGCCCCACGCTGACAAACCTAGTCAGGAGACCAGTGGAGATTGTGAGTTTGTGTATGTGGAGCTGGGAGGAGGGAGCCTGGAGCTGTAGTAAGCAAACTCCACATGTGCTAGTGCTGAAATGACAGATGAATAAGAAAGGATGATTTATGACACAAGAGGGTGGAAACATTAGCACAGAGCTAATCTACAGGAAAAGAAAGTAGAACAACACAGACAATAATAGAATTGATGACAACAAATTGCTAGGAATAGATATGATCAACAGGCATGGAAGTGAGGAATAACCAAGCACATGTAGGCAGGCAATACACAGCCAGTCCCTGTGTTATGCTCAAAACCAGAAGAGATGCTAATGCTGGGGCCAATTTCTCAGCTACAGGCCATTTCAGAAAACAAAACCACAAAACTTACATCTGACAAAACAACAAATACTATTAAGCACCTCAAATCTACTTAAAATTCACAAATAAATGAAGTCAGTTTAGGAGCTGGGGAGCTGTATCCTTCCCTCTCTCCATGCTGCCACACACCTAAGAAGCATCTGTGTGATGGGAAGGACAGCTGAGGTGCCTTTTCCTTACATCCACACCTTTATGCACAGAAAACAGCAGCAGTGGAACATCTGAGGAGCTGAGCATGAGCTAACACACGTGGTGGCAGAATAGCAGTGCTTGGTAGCTTGGGGGATGCCAAGCAGAGAACAGCTCAAACTGAATAATAGCACAAAAGTGACCATGGAATGGTGAGATCTCAAAAGCATTCATGGGACGAAAAAGCTCAGGTGTGACCTATGACCCCAGGACTTGCAGTATGATGGGTTTAATAGGTTGGACTTCATGGAAAATATGTAAGCAGCATCACCTTGCAATTCTGCCACTCTCTCTGTGCAAGACCAGAGCTGAGTTAGGAAACAAAATAGTCTCAGAGCATCAAATTTAAATCCTATAACCCATTTTAGTTGCTATTCATAACCAAAGTTTTTTTAAATTCTGTGGTAATGCAAGTGCAATGTTCTTTCCTGTGTCCTTTGTATAACCTTTCCTGGTCCTATTTGGAATTGGGAAGTGTGTGTAATAGGTATGGAAATTGTTTGGTTTATTGATTTTTCTTTTTGTACCCTAAAGTGAAAAGGCTATCGAGACAGTAACTTGGATTTATGAAACAAAGATTTGAATTCTCATTTGTTCAATATTTTAGAGAAGTTATATTCTCTTTTTTGTGGCCAAGTCCTGCCTGTGTTTGAAGCATAGCATCTCCTGTAGAATAAACCTTGACTTCATTTCTTTGTGATTTTAAGTAGATTTGAGGTGTTTCATAGTATTTGTTGTTTTTTTCAGATGTAAGTTTTGTGGATTTGTTTTCTGAAATGGCCTGTAGCTGGGAAATTGGCCTCGTGAGTCCAAACTCTAACTTTCATTGTACATAAAGGACGTGAGAGAGCACCTTTTTTTTTTTTTTTCTCTCCAAGAAGTGACAAATCACCATTTGCTGAAAGGGATGCATTATTTATGAAGGCTGTTTCGAGCTTCAAATGTTGGTCTTGTGTTGAGTAGCATTTGTTTGTGCATGTATATACCATTTCTCCCCCAAGTTCTATTAATGACTGGGTTGAACTTAAAAAAGATCAATGTCTTAATACCTTTTCACAAGTATCAAATGTTAGGAGTGTCTCATTAAGGCAAGTAACAGCATTCTTAATGGTAAATTCATCCACTAGGTAGGACAGGTTTTATCCATCCACTGGTAGAATCTGACCTTTGAAGAAGTTAATCTTTTCAAGTGTTATATATGCCACAAATTATTGATGAGATTCTCATTGAGTTTCTTTCTTTTTTCCCCCCTACATTAGATTGCATGTGAATACTGACAGAGTTTGGAGAGCTTTCTTTTCCTTCTAAATGGAATCTTATGGCCAAATAATGTAGCATAAACAATTTGGAATGCAGGAAGCAAAGTGGGGTTAGGAGATGTAAATTCAGTTCCCTGGCATGATTTAAATAAACAACTCAACCAACAGGAGCCCCATAATCTAGTTCACATGAGCATGTGTTTGGCAGGATTCAGTGTGGTGGGTTTGCAGTCTCTGCTTATCACAGAACCAGGACTGTATGCATCACTGCCACATGCTTTTCTTCTCCCTTCATCCCAAGAAAACTAATCTTGTCAGGAAAAGAAAGTGGGAGGAGGAAATGTATCATTCCAACACAGGCTGGATACAATTCCTTTGCTCCCTGTTAGCGGAGGCTGGGAGATGCCTTATGTCTTACAGACAGCCCATTGCAGATTGGAATTTCAGTGTCTGGTCTGACTTTTAGTGTAGTTTTTTTTTTATTATTATTATTTATTTTTAATGTGCATGAATTATGACGCTATTTTCTTCAACAGACTCAGAGACTAAAAAGTTTGGTACTGCAGTGTCTCTTGTGTGGCCTCATTAACTGTCCTACTGTAATTTCTATTTTACTGTAAGCAAAGAACAGGAGAGACATGTTGGCACCAGAGTCTTCCTGAAAAATTTACTTTAAATTTACTTTAAGATGTCTAAAAGCACTATTAGCTTTGGAAGCATTTCTCTTTTCCTGCAAGGGGAGAAAAATCTCCTTTTTATTAAAGTTCCAACCCTGGTGGAATGATGAATATTAATATGAGTAGGTTGTCAGTTGTCATACAATAGTCTACCCTGTTAATCTCCTTGGACTGAATATTCAGTCCTTACCATCTGAGCTGGAAAAAACCAGGAATTCCCATGAAGTGTCACAGTAGCTTTTTTCCATTTCTTACAGGATAACCTGCAGAGAGGTTGAGGTCTGAGCAGCTCTGAGAGTGATGAGGTGTTATAAATACAGAATGGACAAGCAGAATGAGTTTTAATTTAAGGAGGAAACTTAAGTGTGTTTTTCTGCTGCTGCATTTAGGGGCTGAGTCACACAGAAATTGTGGGTAGGAAAATCAGCGTAACAAAATACAGTGGGAGATCTTCTGGAAGGGGAAAGTAGTATTTATTTCAAAAAAATCTTCAAATAAGCTGATTTTACCTGCCAGTGCTAATTTTGTTGTAGATTTTGTTAATCTGCATACTTGTGCAGACATACCCACATCCCCAAAGCTCTAGGAGAGGGGATTTGATAAGGATCAGTTGTGTGTGATACAGAGGATGCCAGATGTGAAGTTTCTGGGGTTCTTCCTCATGTAATGAGCATGTTTTTGGACAGATCTTTTGTGCCCTTTGGGATTCAGCAGCAGTTGCAGAGCTGTGCTTTCCTACAGATCTTTGCTCACTTCATCTTTCATGAATTGTAGGCCAGGTTATTGCCCATTACTTGTTTTCCTCATGGGTTGAGGAAGATAGGAGCAGTGGATGTGACACTGCCACAGCCCTGGTGTGGTGTTCATTAGCAATATAGGCCCTTTTTAACACCCTGTCCTGCTTCTTCTGGTGCTTGCACCTGTGTATTTCAGTTCAGACTGAATTGAAATTCATTCATTCATTTATGCCAGTGTTCATTTTTCTGTAGTAAAACTTTCCAGGTGGAATTTTTAAAGGCTCCCATTGTTGTTGAAACTTTTTTTGCATTAAAGTTAGCAGTAAAATTTTTGTGGATATCAGAGAGAGACAGTAATTTCTGTCAGTGCTCAGTGCTTTGGAAAATAAAGACCTTAGAAATGCAGTTGCATAATACTACCTTTCTCTAAGTGGGGAAGGCATCCCCAGTCAAGTTTGGACTAGATAGACTATTGTTATGACCCTGCTGTAGTTCTAAAAATGCATCTTGCATGAGCACAGAGAAGCTGTTGGACTTTTGCCTGAAACTAAAAATATGTTTTTGTGTGACATTTTCCATGTGGGATCCATTTAAAGTTTTTGTCATGTGAGAACAACTTTCTTCAGGCTTAGGACGTTCAGAAAAGTGAACTTTGTGGTTACTTTGCTGTCAGGGCTCAGCAACAAACTACTTATTCATCCACATTGTTGTGCCTGGTTGCTGCCTCTTGGCCTCCTGTAGGTTCTGTACTCCTGGCTGACCCCAGGAGGTGACCTCACTTACCTGAGGACCCAGAGAACAGCTGGAAGAGAGAGCAGAGTACTTCTCAGGACAGCTGTGCCAAGAAGAGCTACTCACATAACTCAAAAAGTCTGATTTTCCAAGAAATAATCCAATGATTCTCTCATTCCTACAGAAAAGAGGCACCAACCTTGGGATTTTGGAAGATTTTCTGTACCACCCCTCCCTTCCCCCCCAGTTTAGTGTGTCCTGTGATGAATTAGCATTATGAATAGTAAGATTATCTGCACAGTATAGTTAGCAGTGTTCTGGCAAGACTGTCTGGTGGTTGTATTGGATTCCTACTCCAGCTTTGGCACAGCATATGTGAGTTTCATGCACTGGTGGCTTTTGTCACAAGAGTGCCTGCCTGTAGAAGCTGTCAAATGGGTCTACCTGCAGTGATTTGAATGCTTGATTAAAACTTGATTTGATTCCCCCATCTGAACTATCAGCAAAGAGTCCAAAACACTCCAGTGGAACGAGACAAATGGAAATGGGAAGGGAGAAGTGGGGAATGAGGGTAGGGCCAGAAAGCAGCTGCTAAAATGTTCTGCAACCACTTAAAAGTACAATTTAAAATTTAGTGTCATTTCCAAACTAAAACCTCTCAAGCCACGTGCTGTGGGTAGGTATAAAGAATACTGCCTTTTAATAGCTGGTAGTGGGGTTTGCCAGAGAAGAGGGTATAGAAAGCAAGTTGGTTTTGCATTCAAACCTAGCATAGATAAGGTCTCTGTAGCAAAACTACCATGGGCAGGATTAAAGGAATATTAAGGGAGATACCAACTTTGAGTTGGGGTGCTGCTCTAGACTACCTGATTTGGGAGAACAGGAGTGTGATTCTCTTTATCCACTAGCTGAAAAAGATGCCAAAGGTTTTGGAAAAAAGAGTGGGAAAGAAGCCAGAAATGTTGGGAGTGTTAGAGGAAAACTTTCTGCTCTTTTGCACAATGTTCTTGAATATATAACCTAATCTGGAAAGAAATTTATTTGGTATTCAAGTGCCAACTATCTGGGAAGCACCAAGTTTCATAAGTAATGAAGAACAGTTTGAGCCTTAGCCTGTGGAAGCATGGGAATGAGGACTCTGGAAAGTTCTAGTGTGTCATTCTACCACCAGAGCCCACAGAGCAGGTATCAGTGAGCTCTTGTGTGAAATTTCAAGCATGGCTTGTTATGTATTGAAACTATCTGGCTTTTTCACCCTCCTGCACCCTCTCCAGATGTTTTCCTCAGTGCAGCACCAAAGGAAAACACCATTACAATATCACACAGCAATATTCGAATAAACAGCTTTGTGGTGGTGAGCAGCAGTGAAATCTTATGGAATGGTTGGTAGTGAGCTTGGAGCATAATGGCCAAGCCATTGTGCTGTCAGCTCTTGAGGAGCCCTGGGAGCAATCCTGGTGATTGTTCTTCATCAAATCTAGGAAATCTGACCCAACTTGTCTGCCCTCTTTGCATGAACTGGACAATCACAGTGAGCAGTACCAAGGGGTTCTGGTTTCCTGGGGAGCTTAGTGGTGATTATTTGCAGCATGGGATGGCTGCTGGGAGCAGCAGGGTGGGCAGAGCATGTTATCAGGACACCCAGTGCCTTGTGTCTCGAGGCTGCCAGACTCCAGAGTACATGGCTGAGAGCTGATGGCACAGACCAGCCAAAAAGCTATTTTCTGAACTCCTGCTGTGCCCCTCCTGCATCCTGCTCCATGTCCATCAAGTGGTGAAGGCAGCAGATGGGCTGCCCCAAGGTGACACACGCTCACCTGCCGGGAGAGAGAGCAGCTCCTGTAGCATGTCCCTGATGTAAGTGCTGCTGCTGGCAGGCAGGCAGCCCTGTTGCTTGGCAGCAGGCCTCAGAAAGAATATTACTTTGTCCTTATTCTTAGTCAAGTTTGCCAGGTTCCCTTCTGATTGTCAGGCTGGTAATGCATGGGGGAGATAACCCTGGTTCAGTGAGCAGCAATTCAGTCTGTCATCAAACAGAAAATGCTTGGGCAGAATCAACAAAGCCATGTGCTAAGCTAATTTGGTTTCAGCCTTGTGGGTGTGGTTCTTTGGTACAAGTATTTTTGTGTCTGCCTTTCTGCAGAGCACTGAAATCTCCCATGAGAATCTCCCTCTGTTCCTCATGGCCCTGTTCACAACTTGCACAGTCCCTCTTTGTTCTTTTTACCTGCAGACTAAGCTGCTGCCTTTTCTCTCTCTCTCCAACAGCAGCATGTTGGTTCCCTTTTCCCCAGCACTTCCATCACCAGTTCTGCAGACCAGGAGAACTTGTTTCTGCTCTCACTTTCTGTGGCTTACTGAATTTCCTGGACACTTCAGGTGGTCCTGCCAGTCTGGTCCTGTCCCTCCCAGCCCCTGACCTCCTCCAGCAGAAGGAAACATGTCTTTTTGTGTTTGGGCCATCTTAAGAGAGCTTCCAAAGTTTTCTCCAAAGTTGCAATTCAATGAACAAATTAGCTGGTTTGATGTTACGAAGAGGTCGCTCTGCCCTCATCCTCTGCTGTAGGTATAAAGCAGCAGATGAAGGGATAAAACTGGATGTGGAGGAATGTGGAAGAGTTCTGATGGCTGCATGGGGCGTGATGGACAGCAGCAGGGCTCAACAAGGAAAGGGGTTTATAGCAGCACAGCTGCTGGCTGCATCTTCCTGACCCTCAGACCTGGGTGAAAATCTCTCCATGCACTCTAAAGTCTGACTGTTGCTGAACTTTGGGAGGGCATCATGTTCACAGACACTTTATTCATGTGCACATACCAGGCATATAGAGAGCATAAAATTGCTAATTGATCAAAGCAGATCTTGCTTCTGTACTTCTTTGTGCCTTGGCCACCTAATAGTGTTTTTGTTGATTTTGTTGGGGTTTTTTTTGTTTGTTTGGGTTTTTTTTTGTTGCTGTTGTGTTTTTCTGTACCAGTTTGTGGCTGAGTTGTGATTTCCTTGTCTCTGTGGGAGAAGAATCCTCAGATGCACAAGGCCAGGATTTTCTCTCAAAAATGTCACGTAGGAGACACTAACCCAAGAACAGAGCAAGGGTCATAGGCAGTCACAATTTTCCTTGTTAAAATCTGCTCTGGCAAATAATTTTCTAATTTGGCACAAAACCGAATGTGTAAAACCAGCCAGATTTCTTGTGTGAGGCACTGGGTCCATTTGGCATGTTTTAATATACAGCAGCAGTGACTGCTCAGAGCTGTGCTGGCTGGCCTGTGCAATGTGCTGCTCTGTTTCACTGCAGCGGGCACTGAGGTAGTTTTAATGCTGTCCATTTGGTCAGTGTCTGCCTAAAATATCCCAGACCACTGGGGTTCTTAGCATTGAAAAATCAGGCATTTTCACCTTTGTGAATGACAGTTTGCTTCCTTCTTTACTAACTTGCTCGTTTCCCATACAGCCACTCCTTACTTGCTGTCTCTGTTCAGCTCATCCAGGGTGACATTGTCCAATTGTTTTGACAATGACCTTAATCTATTTGTGCAGTTCAAAGTACAGGCTGTGTGGCCAGAGATGGAAATGCATGGGCTTAGGCAGCCTGTAATGAAATACTGAGTCTTTTACTTCAGCTGCTTTGAAGCCACTGCAGATCAGATGTTGGATTTGATGTGTCTTCGAGGATGTGAAATGAATTTAGTGGTTTCTGGCTGGTTGTAGTGAATCAGGTGTTCACCTCATGAAATGCTCCAATATAATCAGGCTTTGTGTATGGCAGCTTTAGCAAGTATGCCAGTGGCTGTATCAAAGTGAGTGAAGCTTACTCTACCAACAGGGGTTTTTATAAACCAAGTTGTAGGGAATTTAACAGACAGATCATAGAGTAGGAGCTTCCTTCTGTGGTTGCCTGTACTTGCACGTTGTAGACACAGAGGATAGCAGGCCTTTGAGTATATGGCACTGCAGTGCTGAGTTAGGTGGCAGGATCAGTAATTTCCTGTTAGCTGGGATCACTTGGTACTGCTGGGGTGGGGGAACTGCCTCAGTGCATTGTTAAATCAAAGTCAGGGGTATCAATATATTGCCTTTCAAGAGCAGTAGGTTCAAAGCAGCTGCGCAGAGGAGCAAGATAGTAAGTTGCCTAAGACAAACCAAACTGTTTCTGATTAATTTGAAAACAATTTGTGCTTGCCAAGGAATGGGAGCATGTTGTCTGGCTGCAGCACCTTCCCAGTAAAATTTGTTCCCCCTGGTAACACTGGCTTGGGGGAAATGGCTGCAGACCCTCTCTTGATGCCACACAGAATTGTCTGTTGGGAGGAAAATGCTGGAGCAAAGCCCACTGCCTATGTTATATGGATTTTTAGATCAATAGTGGCTCTTAACATGTAGCCAGATGCATTATACTTTGGAACATGCTTTTGTGCAGATCCTAGGACTCTGTTTGGCTTTTTAATGGAAGTAGCTGTAGCACCAGAAAGTTCCTGTCATAGGCAGCACATGCACAGTTATTTCACCCTTGCCTGGCAGACCTGCTTCTCTACTTAGTGGCAGAAGTCAGAAATAGCACCGTATTAATTTCCTTTTGTCTTTTTGGGCATGGATTCTGTGCAACTTTGTAAACTGATATGTAGCTCAGCATCTATTTCCAGAAGTCATAAATTTCCCTTGATTTACATTCTTTAATCAGTGAGGATGCAGTAGATGCATAGGCTGTGAACAAGGTCTTTCTTGAAATCACTGCAAGTTCAGCTTTCAGTGCAATTATGAGTTTAGAGGTATGTTAAAATGCCTCCTGCTTCTTACAGTGATAGTCTTTGCTTAGGCTGTTTTCTGTTATTCTCTGTTCATGAAAGCATTTCCTGCTGGTAATTCCTGCTAGTCACAAGAACCATAGCTGTATAAATTCCTCTCCTTCTTCTTCCATTGCTGGGAGTCTAAGCCAAATGAAGAGGGATATTCAATTTCTGTCTTCATATTAATGTGAATTGAGCATCATGTGGTGGAAGCAGTTCCTGTGTTACACCAATCCCACTAAAAATAAGGAGTTGTTTATCTCCTATGGAGCTTTTCAGTATCAGTGTAGAGGACAGAGCCCAGTCATATGGGAGATATCAGTATGCATTGGATGAAATATAAATGCAACTTTAGCAAGCTGAAAAGGTAAGCTGGTGTTGAACTGTCTTCAGTCTGGGTCCTTTGTGGATCGAGACTAATAACAAAAATATGAACAATAAAATCTGTGTTGACCTAATGAATAAGAAATGCTGCTGGGATACAGTGACTTATTCCATTCATATCTTTCTCACTGCTCTACTGAGTAATCTTTCCTTATTTGTGCTTCAGTGCCTTTATCTGTCAGATGGCAATAACAGTAGTAAACCCTGTTTTAAACCTTGTAGGGCTATACCAATGAAGGCATACAGAGGATCTGGACACACACTTTTCCCCCCTCCCTTTTCACCACAGACCATGACCTGAAAGATGAGCATCAAGGACTTTAAAGGCCTTTGAAAGCATTTTAGAGCTGCCCTGTCCATGACACTTTCTCGACTTGAGGTTGAAAAGTATTCCACTTTGTGTTGTGCTATTTATCCAGAAGATTTCAGTGCTTTGTAAGCATCTGGCGTTGTGATTTTGGGAGCCTAGTCAGTCGCATCTGATGGCCATTCCTTGTGTTTTGAATCACTTTATTCTCATCAAGTGGAAGAGGTGAATATGTGATGAAATGTTCTCTTTCTTCCATTTCACATGGTTGCTGTGTCTCGTCCTGTACAGATGCTTTGGGAGTGCAAATGACTGAAAAACCCTGTGATACTTGTATCTTCTTCTCCTCTATGACTCTGATCTATGATAGTATTACTTCTCTGCTATTTTTAAGTTATACTTTTGCAGAGCCATCAGTGCACAATACTTCTTACTTTGTCAGTTTTGTGATTTATATACCTGTCAGGTCAACTGAAGTACATCCATTTGTAATCTGACCCATATCCTTTGGGCCTGGCCCCTCATCCTTCCATTCTGTGTGTCTGGCTTTTCTACCATATATCTGATTTTTTAACTTAACCATGTAAATAGCCTGTGCCTGTGTGGCCATAATTGAACTCTCTATGTCTGTTCTGTGACAAGCCGCTTATAATTTCTAACCAAGTTTCCAATAATTTTTTTAAAAAGTCTCTATATGCCTTTTGCCTACTTGTTAGGTCTGCCAAAGTATCCCTTGTTCTCTGTCAGGTGACTTTCTCTCAGTAAAAATATATTCCTCATTTAGTGTTTGGAATACAGTCTGGGACACCCATCTCTTGGCAGCCTGTTGTCTTTTCACACTCTTCTTCCAAACGCTCTGATTCTTGTGGTGTTTTAACTCCTGTTGTTCTCTCAATGTGCAGTTTGAGTTTTCTTACTGTGTTATACAGCCCTAACTTCCCTGTAGATCATGGAATTGGAGAAAAAGTGATGTTGGAAAAATTGTAGAGATCATCTGGTCTCATCCCTTTGCTAAACAGAGCCATGTTTGAGGTTGTATTGAGTTGGTCACTCAGAGCCTTTCTAATCTTAAATTTTGTCTTCATCTCCAGAGATGGAGATTCCCCATCGCTCAGTGACCCTGTTCCAGTGCTGAACTACCTCCCAGTGACTGCTTCTTTCCCCCTCTCCCTGACACCTAGTGAGAATTTTCATTATTACAGTTTATGGCAATTGCCTTTCCCCATTGTTGTGCAGCTCTGGAGAGACTCTTTATGTAGTTGATGCCAGAAATACCATCCCCTAACCCTCTGTTAAGACTGCTCAAGCCCAATTTTCAGCTTTTCATTTATGGCATGCTTCAGTTTCTTAATCATCCTGGTGCCTCTCTGTTAGTCTCCCTCCAGGAGCCCTAAAGTGATCCCACAAACTGCAGGCACAATCTTGTAAATACTGAGTGGAGCATGTTAATCTCTTCCATTGGTCTTCTGGCTTCCTTTATTTTAATACAGCCCAGCACACAGTTGATCTGTGCCCTTGAAGGCAACTGCTGAGTTATTTTTCATGTGGTAGCCACCAGAATCCTAGGTCCTTCTCCACAAAGCTATGGAAAATAATTTACTGTGGTAAATGATACAGAATTAAATTAAGATGGTGTTGTACATTCATTGTGTTAAACTGTATTTTGGGGTTTTGAACTTTGTTTCCAAGGAATAGGTCTATGTAAATTTTTTTCAGTATTTTTTTACACCTTCCTTTCTAACCCAAGGCTTGGGAAATACTTTTAATATCTAGAACAGTTGTTATTATCTTATGAATTATTTTAGAGCCACTATTTTCTGGGTAATAGTAATCATTCTATAAAGCACAGTATCAGGACATACCTAACAGTTGCTTCTCAATATTTGGAGTTCAATGTGAGACAACTTACCAGGGCCTGTTCAGATTATGTAAAAATGTCCTGAAGACACAGCATTGGGATTTAGTGTCATGTTTTATTGGAGTGTTTTCCCCCCATTTTGTTACCACTGCAGAAAAAAATGGAACTAAACGAGTCAGCTGCATTTTGATATAACTTGTGTTTCATTTCTGTGTTTATTTCCCAAATTCTAATGTGCTATTTCTGTGCAGGTCCCCTGAAATCTGTTAGCAAGAAGGAAAGAGCACAGCTGGAGTTTTGGGGCTCCCACAGTAAATTTACAGGCTTTGGGGACTAAGATATTCTTTCTAGCAAATTGAGTCTGTTTGATTTGAAATTCCATGAAGAGCATCAGCAAGAGAATACCATGGAGCTGCTTTAGAAGCCTCTCCCTGTGTTGCTTGTAGAGATGTAAAGCTTGGAAAACTCTAGGTGTCCCCATGCTGGGAGGAAGGCGGCAATGCAGCAACTTTGAGCAGAAAATGCTCTTTTCCAGGCTTTCTTAAAGAATGTTATTCTGCTTTACCACTGGTGTATTTCCTGGAGTCTATTTTATAAGCGTCAAAATGAAGGTAAGCTGCTGTTTGTGTTTGAAGTGACAGCTCTTCCTCTCCTGCCACCCCTTGCATATTTGCATTTCCCATGTCAAAACCCAAACCTCTTTTTAGTATTGTGCTAATGATCATGGGTTCCACTTGACCAGAATGTGAAGATCAAGTTGATTTCCCCTCTGGAAGCAAGGTACCCTGCCAGTTTCTAGATCAAACAGAATTCTTTCCCTACCCATCTAAAAAGCAATTAAGTGTAAATATGGCAAAGAATGACAGAATTAAAATCTGTCACGCATACAGGTGTTAAACTAGTGCAAAATCAAAAAGGCCACCTTGTTGCTCTGTCTGTTGCCAGGCCCATGTCGTCAGCAGCTATTTCTGAGAGTTCCACTGTGGAATCATCTCCTTCAGGAAGTCAGTGATCCCTCCAGGATGTGTATTCCCAATCTCTATTAATTGTTGGTCTGTTGTGATATGACGGCTTAGTTGTTAATGTGGAAGTGAAACATAACTTTGAAACATCATCAGACACAATCTGTGTGGCAATCTGTCACTTAAAAGTAATAGTAAAGGAATAGTAATTCTCAGCCAGAATATCAAGGAACTGTAACCTGGCTTTTGTCTGTACCAGTTCCTAATAACGTCTTCAAATTCTTAGTGGATGGCTAAGGGGGATATTGGAAATAAGATGGTCATTTCATCATGCTTGGAAATCCAGTGATTTAGGGGAAAATGTGTAAACTGACTCAAAACCCACCTGTCACCTTGTTCATGCTGTTACAGCTTCTGTGCCCCGTGCTGGGGTGGGTGTGGGAAGGGGCTGGGTGATGCCTGGGGTGCTCCCTGGGTTTTGTGAGCCAGCACATCCAGGGCTGGGGACTTGGCTGCTGGATCCCATGGCAGGAGGATGGCTGGGTTCTGCATGCCATTAACGATACCTGCAAACCATAACCCTTCAGAACTGGCTTTGTGGTTTAGGGACGGGGTGGAATTGTTGGTAATACTGACAGGTGCCAGCAGAGGGCATTTGGAAACTTGGCTTTTCCTCTCATTTATCTTCCAACAGATTAGGGTCCCTGTGCAATTCTGTGTGAGGCTGATGATGCCTTGTGTTGGTACAGACCTATGGTGAAGGCAAAACTTTGGGGTTTACTGTTTGCTTTGGTTTGGGTTAGTTAACATACAGAATATCAGCAATGAAATCTGTATTTCAGAATAATTTCCAAGTTAGAAGAAAGGATTGAACCAGAAAGTCAGGAAGCTCCCACTCTTATCAGAAGAGAGTGTTGAGTGTTTGGGTGTAAGGTAGATAAAAGGCCAAGAGAAAAGAAGTGAAGAAACAGCATATTATCTATTTTTTCCCAGTGTTTGTTATTTGTAAATTAGCAATCTAAACTGGAACCTCATTGCTCGTTATGAAATATCACATTTGGATAGTAATTACAGCTCTTCTGCCCTAATATCATCAGTGTAAGGCAACCATTTTAGACCAATACTCTGCCTTGACTACCAAGAAAATTGCATGCACAGGCATAATAAAACAAGACTAAATAGTGACACTCTGTGTTCATCACCAAAAATCCACTTCTCTTTCTGTTGATCAGAGCTTTTGTTACTTGCAGGGGGGTATGTGGCACAGTACAGTACACAAAAGGTCTCTCACCAGCAACAGATTTGGAAAGAGCTGTTGTTAAAGCCCAGATCAATGAGTAAATGTACAAAGACATTCAAGCATAAGATCATTTAATAAAAATGCTTTTCTGTTCTCATGCTTTGATCAAGTAATTCCTATCCATCAGCTTTGATTCAGGCTCTGGCAGCATCTTTCTTGAAAAGACTTTTATGGGACTTTTTAAAAGGACTGCCTTATGTGGGTTGTGCTGGTGAAACCAACTGAAGTGCATTTCTCACCTTTGGAATATGATAAAAGGCTCTTGGACTGTGAGGCTATGAAGGCTTTCAGCTTTTTTACCTCTTTGGAACAAAAATTAATAAAAACTGGGGACAAGTATTTTTTAAGCTGTGTAAAGATACATTAAGTGGACTTGTCTGAGGCTCCTTTGTTTACTACCGTGCATGCTAAAATATTACAGATGTGAATTTTAATATAAGGGATGACTTCATATACTAAGCAACTGTATTTGGAGATAATTTCCTCTAAATATAATTTAAAGTATGATTTATGCTGCAAATAGGATTTATGAAGCATGTCTTGAAAAGGTGGTTGGAACAAGATCTTTCTGTGAGCCAAAAAGATACTGTTTTATAAGTGTCAGTAGCAAAGAAAGAGTAAAAGGAGCAGCTGGAGGGTACATTTATTGATATTTATTTCATGTATAGTTACTTGCTATAACATCCACTGTCAAAATCCACCTTACACATCCTTGTATTTTGTTGTATCTCTGTTGCAGAGCTGTTCTTTGGCCTCTGGAAAATGCTAGCTTGTTAGTGAATATTAGTTGGTACTGCAGTACCTACCTACACTGCATTGTGTTTCCACATGCACATGTTATAGAAGAATTCTTTGACTTCATCTGAAATAGCATGCTGAGCCCCTAAACTTGATTATTAACATTTGGGTTGTTGGCTTCAAAGGTGTTTGTTTGCACCTTTTCAACATGCATATCTATCAGCTATGAAGAATGAACTCTTCCTTTGTGGCTGAACAACAACTTGTTCCCTTCTTGCAAACATACTTGAATATGTTAAGGGAGGAAAGGCAGAGCAGGGCTTGGGGTGGACTCTCTGCAGTTCACTCAGACCTTGGACAAGTGGCTCTGGGGCTGTGGTTTTGCATCAGCATGATAAGAATGCAGTATCTGCCACTCTGGGAAAGCTGTATGTTTTGGAAATGTGAAGCTGTTCTGTACTGCTTGCCCAAATCCAATGAAATTCTTGGCTTCAGCTGTGTGGCTAGCAGCTCCTTTTGGTATGTGGGTTTTTTACAGCAAGGCTAAAATACTCCCTATGTGATGACAGCGTGTTTCATTCCTTTTCACTATCACCACCTGTCCATACTGTGTTTCCCCATTTCTGTGGTGTTTTCTCTCACTTCTGCTGAGTGCTGTCTGTTAGTGAACTACTTCAGGACAATACCAAGATAATAGAAATGAGGAAGAACTCAATTTTCAGATTTCTGTCTCACAGGAATCAAAGAGGTTGTAATCCTTGTTCTGGTTGCAGTGAGTTTTCATCCAGACAAGGTAATGATTGAGCACAGAGTAACACTGAAGTGACTAACTGTATGTAATTGCTCTTCCAGTAAAAGCAAAAAACACTTTAGTGAAGACTAGTAGTTGTTATAGTGGTAATTAACAGTAAAGTTAGAGAAGCTCTTTCTTGGTACCCTTAGCACCATTAAAAAGCATCTTAGCATACATTATGTGTTAATGAGTTGGTGTTTGTGTCCCTGTGCTCATAACCATATGTCAGGTGTGTGCTGGTGTCCATGTCATTATTATCATGCTGTTCTTGCTACTGTCACAGAGCATGCCCATCTGTAGTGGTATTGCACTGCTGCCTAGAAATCTCAAGAAGCTGATGAGAGGTAGTATGAAAAACAAAGGGCTGGACAGCAGAACTGAAGCACAGGGATTGAATGATGTACACAGTGCTGGAGGATTGTATAAGAAATGGAATGGCTATGGCTTCCTGTGAAAGCCTCTGTAAGTTTTAGGGACAAAGTCCTTTTTGTTGTTTTATGTGCAAAGTAGACTGACCCCCAGTTTTGCCTTGCTTCTTTTCTCTAAAGGTCAGATCTAATCCTCTTGTTCAGCACATCGGGAGGCACATCAAAGTTTTTGAACACCAGAGGATCAGTGTAGAAGGGCAACTGTCAGTAAGGTAGCTGCAGATGTCTGATATTTAGCTCTTTCACATCTACGGGGAGATGACTTTGTTATTTTCTAAATGAAAAAGTTTCTCTGAAGTTTGCCTATGTGCTCTTCAGTCTCACAGGTAGACCTCCCACTGACTTCAGTGTGCGCTGGATTGGCCCACACAGGGAGAAGGAAAAGAACATTTGAATTTTGGAATAAGTGCTAGCTGAGCTGATATATCCCAATAGCTCTCTCATTGCCAGGTCTGTGTTGGTCCTTACCCTAGGGAGCCATTCTTCCTCCACATCTTACCTGTTTTAGGGAAATTTCTATGCAGTATTGCACTGTGCCACTGTCCTGGGCAGTCTTCATTCAGACCATGTGTCTTCCAAAACACTTTGATAAACATAAAACAGAGCTGTGATGAGCAGCCTGATATGGAATAAACTGTAATATTTAGCAGCAATGGGAAGCTATAACAAAACATATACTTGGCAGCAGTGTTGTGCTACCCCTTTGCTGGAAGGAAAATTAGATGTAAAAGACAGATTCTCAGATGAAGCTGGCTCTGGTACACGGATTGGCAGGTAGCAGATAACAGTGGGAAGTGACTTCTGTCCCTTCCTGGCTGCTCGCCTTGAGAGGGACAGGGGATGGCTGTGCTCCCAGATGGAGGAGCAAGAGGGAGTCCAGCTTGTGACATGTGAGGGTTCCCCATAGGTGCCAAGGCTGGGCTGGCAGCTGCTTCTCCAGCGAGGGTGGTGACAGCCTGGGGGAAGGGCATCTCACCTGTGCCCCAGCAGCATCAGCTCTGTGAGCTGAGCCTTGGCACACAGAGCTCAACTTGAATGGGTAAACAGAGCCCCTACTCAAGGAAAGGGAGAATTCTCAGCAAATCCCAGTGCACAGTTCAGGAATGCTGCTGCAGATATTTCTTACTGCATTAACAGGAATGGGAAGGCAGCATATCCATGGGGGAGAAATACTTCAGCACTGGTGCTTACCTGAGTGGAAGCCTCTGCAATTTTAAGACGGTTGGCTGGGCTCTCAATTGGTGTAAACATCCAGTGCTTTTGATTTACTTGTAGTTAAGTTGTTTTGCAGTGTCTGAGAATCTTGCTTACACATCTGAATCATGACTGAAGAGCTTGAGCTGCTGAGGGATTCATATCAAAACTCAAAGGTTAATTAGCATACGGTGTTAAAAGCAGATGTAGTTTAAGTGAACAGTGCTTCAATGCTCTTATCTAGGGAGATGTTTGATCTTGATTCTAAGGAAGAAAAATGAGCTGGCAAATTGCCACTCAACTTTGACAAAGTTCAACCCCAAAATAATAAATTTTAAAATAAATATAAAAACCTTTAAATTAATCATTTCTCAGGCCATCAGGGAAAACCTAAAGAATCTGGCTTTTTGTGAAAGTGTATGCGTTGACTTGTGCTTTTTAAAATATATTCATTATAAGTGTACATCCAGAATCAACCTGAAACCTTTGAAAGGTCCAGGGAATAATCCAGTCAGGGAAAAGAAACTGCCAACCAATGTATCATAGAAGAATAGCAAATTGTGAAGCAAATATTTGAAACAATGTTTTTTGTGACTGAAATGTTTCTACTATACTTGTAAGAGGCAGATTTTCACATGCATAGAGGGAAAACAGGCATCCAGCTTCCACTGAAACCCATCTTCCCTATTTATTTAGTACATTCCCCAACTATTTTTTCATTAAAAAGATTCACTGATAAAACTGAGTCATCTCACAGATAATCTATAAATGGTAGCATAAGACTTTTAGTCACTACAGCATGTACAGTAATTGGCTGCACTGAATGCCTGCTTTGTAAATACAAGATCATAGTTGATTTGTTGTGTAATTAATTGTTTTTTTGCCTGCAATGCCAAAAGCTGTTTCCATGAACACTACAAAGCGATGATTTGCTTGCTGTCAAGTCACTGGGTATTTACTATCCTGAAATCCTTGCCTCTCTGTCCCTCTCCTTTGCACACAAAGTGAGAAATCTGAGAAGTGGGAGCATTGTTTTCTTACCCCAGAATGGTGGGAGCTGAATGAGTGAAACTGATTTCCACAAACTGCTGTCAGAGGAATCTGCACAAATGGGGCATAGAAGCTAAAGCCCTTTGCCAAAACTCTTCTTAAGGAGCAGTGACCTTTAGGGTTGTTTGGAGTAGAAATGGGGAGTTTTGGAGGCAGTGCACTTTTGCATCTAGATGGTGTCAAAAGTTCTTGGCCTGCTGACCTCTGTACAGGGGGCTGACCTGCCTGTGACCTCTGATGTAGTTTGACTGAGAATGCCTCTTCCAGCTTCAGTGAGAGCAGGTGGTGGCTCTGGTCTCTTGCTGCTTCCTGGGGTTCACCTGGAGTCTGGAGCAGACCCAAATCCTCCTGTGCTCCTGCCCTCTTGGAAGGGGATGATGTCCTGATGATGGATGTGAGGAACAGGTGCAGTTAAATAGGTCCTTTCCCCCAGGGTCTTTTCTTCTCTTTTCAGTCACAGTTGTGAAGCCTAGCGGTTGTCTTGTTGGTCCTGTGGTTTTGTGACAGCTCAGAATGTTATGACAGTAGCAAGATTCTTATTTAAAATCCTAGCCATCAAGCAGTCTACTTAGCTAATTGTCAGAGCTTGTCATGCCATGCAATTAAGTTTTGGACAGCATTCAGATGCCTCTTCAGGAGTGTGTAAGGGTATGTGTAGAACTGCATCTCTTCTTTTGTTGCCACAAAAAATGAGCCACACTTCTGGCTGGCTCAGACAGAGCTGCAGACATCATTGCAGTAGGTTGGGTGAAGGATTTAAGATTAGGAGCTTCTATCACCTGATCCCATAGAAAAACCCTAGCTTGCCTTGCTGCTGGTACAGGGATTTGTTCACAACTGGCTGGGGATGACCAAGGGGATTCTTTTAATCTTACCAGCCTGCTGTTAGGAGCTTGCTTGTTGTAGCCTAATAACTCTGTCCTGGAATCACAGGCAGCCCTCAAATTAAGATCCCTGTGTTGGGTAGGAAGGATAAGGCCTCAGCATCATGGATTTGAGAGAGCCTTGCTGTTCACAGCTTCTGATGCACACACACACAGTTCAGGTAATCAAACTCCTCCTCAAATGTTCATGCACTGCACAGACAGACCAGCCTGTCTTTGCCTCTGACTGACTGCGGTGAGAATAAACCCCAGAGCTTCATTGATCTTGTAAAAAAAAACAAAAAAAAAAAAAAAGAAGTGTGTGTATACACAGGTATATATTTTTTTCCCTGGGAAAAATGCCAACATGCTGCTTCAAATTTTGAGGCATTGCCATCCTGGGTACACTCTATTGAATTTTGGGGTTGTTTTGTTTTTAAAGCCATGTTATAGAAATTAATGTCAACATGAAAAGTGTTTCTGTTTTTTGTTTAGATCGTAATAACAAAAAGTAGTCTTTGAGGTTCCCCAAATGCTCAAACATTATTGCAGCATCTGTGCTGTCCTGATTCATCCTAAGATTTTCAATAGCAGCCTAGTGGGAGTAGGATAAAGCATGGCCCTCACTGGAACCTCTCTTCTGTCAGAACTCAGCATGGTCAAAAAAATAAACTTAAATCATGGAAAGCTGTTAAAGCTAATTCCTTTGTGCTACTGTCAGACTGAGAGGAAACAGTCGTATAACATACACAAAAAATCTTACCTGCTTTTATGGTACTTCAAGAAGTGTAGACAAGCAGTGATCCAGGATTGAAATGTTTCTGTTAGAGGGATACAGGCTCCATCGACAAAGTCCTTGTGTGGGTGATTAAAAGGAGATTAAAGCATGCCAGGAGCAGGTTCCCTGCCCAACCATTTCTGTTTGTTGTGTACATCTCTTACTTACTAAATAGTGGCTCAGTGCCTGTACCTGTGTGCCTTTCTCTGCAGCCCCTTTCAGGACTGGGGAGGCCCAGGTGAGATGACTGCTGGGTTACATACTCTGCTCATCATTTCTGGGGACAAAAGCTGCTGGTCTTGGAACTGCATTGTCTTTGTCAGTAGGAAGTGATCTTCTTTCTCTTAGTTACTCTCCAGTAACCTCTGATTGACCACATCTCAGATACACGCAGGGATTCTTGCAGTTGTCTCTTCTGCTTGTGATGTAAGAGAGCACTTGTAAGTGCAGTTCGTCTTTCTAGGTGATAAGTAAAAAGGAGAGATGGAAGCAGTCTGTGCCCTGAAAAGTGCAAAATCTGAATAGGAAAGGCAGAGGAAAAAAAAGCTTTTCTTATTGCTAAAAGCTGGGCCCATGGAGAGATTTACAGCTGGGCTCTGCAGTTGCTTGTGGAGTCTGGCAGAGGACTGGCTGAATTTCTACAGTAGCTCCCAACTGATCCAAGGCTCCAGGTCTATCCACTAGCAATAGCCTGTTCTTGTTCCCAACAGTAAATGCTCTCCCCCTTTCTCACTGCTTAGTGTCTCTCAGTGGCTCCAGCCCCATGCAGATCACTTTCCAGCTAGATTTTCCTCCCATTTGTGCTTCTCTGGTCTTTCTTAAGAGCTTGGGACATCATGGCCTCACATGATATTTTAGCTGTCAGTCGCTAAGAACTGAAACAGACTGTAAGGTTTAGTGCAAAATAGCATCAGAGCATTGATAGGGGGGGCCAGATGATCTTGACATAATCCTTTTGACAGGGTGGGTAAATCCCACCTGGTGTTTGGCAAGAGCAGAGGAAAGCCTGCAGCTTGGTATTTCCCTGTTGGGGAAAGCAGCCATAAGGGAACACTGCCAGGCTGTGCTGAAACCAGTTATCTTATTATTGAGAACCACTGGGAGTCCAGGAAGAAAAGAGGATGCTTTTGAAGTCAAGTCTGTCTGTTTATGAGCTTCACTAAGCAGCAGAGACCAGACTGTCCCGAGGGTCAGGGAAAGGGAAACCTTTTGTGTAATTCCTCTGATCTCTAGGTTTTTTTACGCAGATTTTGTGATCTGTAGTTTAGGATTAAAAAGACCAAAGACCATTTAAGTATGGATTTCATTCTGCTGATTGTGTCATCGTCCACAGATGTGGAGCCAGCCAGAGTGTATCAGACCCTTCATCAACTAATTAACTTGAGCTGTCAAGCTGCAATCAGTGAGCTGCTCTCATACAAAAATAATAATGATAAATTCCTCTCATCTGAAGCTGTCAGCTTCCAGCTGCAAGAGGCTTGAGTTTGCAGGGTCTGTAACTTACTCCATGAAGGAAAATCAGATTTGCACCTCTGTCTTGCCAAAGCCAGCTTTGGCTTGGTTCCCCTTCTGGCAGAGTTTGCTGTTGGAGCAGCACCTGATGCCAGCCAGGATTATGCTGGGCTCATAGCAGGGCCAAAGCTGCCATCAGACTGCCACATGCAGCACTGTGAGTCCTGCCCATTTCAAAGGGACATTTTTCTAGTTTCAGTTGCTTATTGAGGAGCTGATTTGGTTTCTTTTTGGTTTGCATTTAAAAAAAAATTCTATAAGGGGTATGTTTCTCTTGAAATTCTTCCCATTGTTGTTTAGTTAGGCTAGAAAGGTGCTACACTGTGCTTCACTGTAGGACAGGGTCTGAGACCTGTCTGTAGGCAAAGGTGTCCAGGATGCCTTTGGGACTGCTTGTCTGTCCCACTGAGCTGGCAGGCCAGCAGGGAGCCCTTGAAGGCTCTGGTGGGGATGTCAGCCCTTCTTTCCTCCCAGATTTTGGAGCTTTAATGCCCTGTCACATCTGTCCTGTCATACTTGTCACACCTATCCTGTCTTTAACAGACCAATAAAGAAATCCCATTCCACAGTGGTAAAGGGAGTCTTGGACTCAATCCTCCTGCCTCTATCTTGCATAAAAAAATAGAATGCCACTACCTCTGAGTATGACCACTCATAGAAATGATTTTATTTTTTTTTAGTGACTGACTGCATGGGGATTCCAAGCAAAATGGAAGCAAACACAAATTACTTGTTTGCTTTATCCAGATGGACTTGGGCCAAGGAATTTGTGTAGCCTTCTAAGAAACAGTATCTAGCTTTTACTGTAATGAATCTCTTTGCACAGTGTAAACATCACAAATAGAAATTAAAAGTACAGTTTACCCTACAGCATAGGTTTGGGTGACACTTATAAAAGGCTATAAAGCATCTTAATTAAAGTTTTATAGGCTCATTATCATGTGTTATTTGAGATAAATATTGTTAGCAATACCAGAGCTATGCAGAAGCTTAATATGCTTTAGATATCTGGAAATACGTGTAAAATAAATATTTTTCTAAGGAGGTCTTCTTTCCTCATCAAATAAAAAATCCTATTTAAAGGCAGGAATGCAGAATGTAGAAATCAGGAGGCCTGGTTTTCCTTTGTGCATTCCCTGTCATTTCTGAAAACCATCATGGAACAGATAACCCTTTTTCTGTGGAAAAGCTCCTTTTCAGATGACTTCTTGGTGATTTGATGCAGAATAATTTTTTAGTGTATAAATCTGCCTTCATAAACATCCTCATAAATATAACACAGCAAACAAACTGCTTGGAGGTCAGGCTGCAGAAGAGATCGACCTTGCATTTTTAGCAGTTCAGTGTATGCTAGAGCTTAGATTTAGCAGAATTAAATTTTGCAAAGGTCCTGTGACAAGAGCTTCTTACAGAGTGGGAATGTCTGAAAGCTTACTACAAACTAATAGGAAACACTGAACGAAAATGCTCAGGTGCAATTTAGGCACAAATTTGGTGTTGATTAAATGCAGAATCTTAGCGAGTATGCAAAATAGGTGATGACTTTAAAGACTAAACAGATACTTTGGCAGAACCTTTGCAATGAGCTTCTTAATTCAGGCACTGATTATCTTTCATTCTGTATCACTAAAGCGCTAAGTTATATCCTTATTTCTGTCCAAACAAAGCCTCTATGATGAAAATTAAATAGCATTAAATGCCTTAATAAATAGTGATGAGGTTGTGGGTTTTTTTTAGACTTCTTGAGTTTGCTGAACTGGAGCTTCTGTATTATGTTTTGGTAACTGAATTTAGGTATGTTTTGCAGAAAGGATGTGACACCTTTACTGCCTTAAAATACAGGTGCCTCTTCTTTTTGTGTAGATGTACCTTTAGGAACACGAGTTTACTTACAGATTTTGACAGTGACATATGAAAAGAGCTGGATTGTGGTGATGTGAAGAAGTAAATGCAAGTATATGGTTTCTAGTGTATGGTTTCTGGTACTTTTTATTCCAAAATAACATTTTTATTTCAAGCATTATCACTATTGTACTCACTAATATGCCTATTAGGACTGTAAGTCCTAGGCTATTGTTTTAAATTGTTTACTTGTATGTGTTGTCTGTTCAAATATATATTTCAATATGTGTCTGCTGCTAGCTGTCCTCAAGTTATTTTTGGCTATTCACTATTATGAACACTCAGAATAGCAAATCAGAAAGCCAAAGCTTGTGCTCCTGCCCAGAATTATTTTAATTCTTTATTCTTTAATATCAGAAACTCCTTTATTTCTGCTTGAATGGTTGCAGAGATGTCAAGGATAAGAGATCCACTGCTGTTTACTTTTACTATGTGGGATGATGCTACTCTGATAATTCCATACAGTATTAAAAAAATGAACAATAGCTGTGAATCTAATCTATGTAAGAAGATATATAGCCACTTGCATTTTCTTTGTATAAGTTCATTACATTTTAGTCTTGATATATAATTATCACATAGTGGTTTTGTTCATTATTCCCTTTCAAATACTCTTTTCATTTGTTGGTGGCTCTTTTATATTGCAGTTATTAAATTCTAATCTCTCTCCAACACACCTTTGGATTTTGGAAGGGGTGCCCTAAGGGAGCTGTGAGCAAACTGAGGACTTTTGGCTATGAGGAGAAGGATGCAGGCCCAGCAGTGCAGCAGCAGAGATCACTTCTCTGGCCAGCCCTGGGGTCTTGGTGTGCTTGCTCACATCTGCTGACTGAGCTGTTGGTAGGAGAGCCCCTCACCCCATTTCAAGCCCTGTTCTTTTGGCTGAAGGCACCTCCCAGGCAGCAGATCTGTGGATCAGCAGCCTCAAAGGTGTGTGCTCAGGGAGGAATTCCTTCTGCTGCAGCAGCATGTGCAGAGTCCAGCTCAGTCTGAAGCCTTTGAAATACTGCATTTCTCCTGCTTATGTCCAATCCCACTCATGAAAGCACTTAATGTGTGCTTCTGTGTTGGTCCATGAATATCTCAAAGCAGGGAGAGCTGTGGTTGAGTACTCAGTTGAAATGGGCTCTGTGTGACCTGATTCTCAGATGTGCTGAGCGCTCGCTCGGCTGCCTGTGAGGTCAGTGAGCGCTTCTGGGCCTGCATTGCTTTGGAAATGGAGCTGAAATATGGTTATGTGAACTTTGCTTCATGCTCATGTGCGTGCAAAACCTTAATCCTGTTTTTAAGGATGCAAGACAAGAAGAGAATCCATTTTGAGTCTCCAAGGAAAAAATCCATAAAGATGTTAAAAGGCAGACACTAGTTAGTGAACATTATTGAATCCTGGAGTTTTTCTAACTCCTTGTTTTGCTTTGTCTGCTTCTGCTTTCACAATAACTTTCTCCTTTCATCAGAACTGTGCAGTTTAAAGATCCCTGATTACTTTATACTTGACAGAAATCCTGAGTACCACATGTGTGTTTGAAGCGGTGTTTCTTTGAATGTCAGCTGATCTCTCAGGTTAGAGAGAATAACCTGATTTTAAGAAAACTAGCACATAAATTGCATCTGTGCTGCTAGGACCTGCTGACATGGCAAAGATAGGTCTTAGCAAAAGTTTTATTTGGGCTACAACTCTTCTTGTACAGCATGTCAGATGGGTTCTTTATTTCTGCTTTTTCCTTCTTTATTACTGAGGACATTAGTAGGGAAATGGGCTTTCTGCTTCTTCAGGAATTTGCAGACTGCCACTGCTTGTCTTTCATCTGCAGCAATAATCCTCTCTGTGCAAGGCTCAAATAAGCAGAATTTCCTGGGAAACAAGGAATCTCCTTACTCTAAAATTTTTACTATTGGACAAAATAAATCATCAGCAAAGACAACAAAAGTCCAGACAGCACAAATAGTGAGGGAGCTCTGTGGTGCACAGAGTTTTGGGGGCTGATACAGATAATTTTTGAGAGATTTTGTTTGCTTAGTCTGACTTGGCACCAGCTATTCTGTGTATATGTTTACTCTCAGCACTGTTTGAACACACATATGCTCCAGTATGGGTGAAGGAAATGCCCTTAGTGTGAATCACACATGTAGGAATAGCAGTGAATCTGAATGCAAAGGTGCTGGCAGCAGTTATGCAGATGAGAGCATGTAAAAAGGAATGAGGTTTCTGCAAAGTTACTTGTGCACAGGCTTAAATAAAGAGCATTGCAAATCATACCTAGAATATTTTCTCTGTGTCTATGATTATGTTATTTCCATAGCAACTAATTATGCCATAAACTAAAGATCATGACTTCAGGTGACATGTGAGCAGAAGGAGATGAGCTATTAAGTACTGAAGTTTTTTTTAATGCAAATTTCCTTATTTATAAAGGAAAAAAAATAAAGAAAATGAAAAAATCAACCAAACAACAAACCAACCATCCCTGAAGTCTGCTATATAAGTGAAATTGCTTGTGACTGGAATGTGTTTTCAAAATTTTGTTGGAGGCATCAGTAAATATTTCAAGTAGTTGTAGGTACAACTGTGAACATGAACAAATTTTTGTATTAGCTGAGGAAACCTCTAGAACATCTGACTGCCTTCTCCTGCCCGAGAAGTCCAGGGCTCAACCTCTTTCCAGCAACTATAACCTTTTACAGATACTGCAATTGCTAATGGATGAGCAGGGACCCTGGAAATAAAAGGGAAGGTCTGGGTTCTTAGGTATGTGATAAATTTGAGGTTGCAGTGGAGCATACTATCTTCTGCTTCACTTATTAAAAACATTCATATTTCTTTAGAAAACAAAAGATTCTAGAGATATCCTCAGCTTACAGCCCCATGGTCATACTCTTTGAGATGAAGGACCTGCATCCCAGAGCAGAACTGATACTGCTTGATTTACCTGTTTCTTAGGGGGCTGCTTTAACATGTGTGGTGTTTGGTTTGGGAGCTGGCTTTGTGGCTCCCCTCCTGACCCACCTTGCTTAAAGTCTTTGGCAACATGTGCAGACTCATTGCACCATGTGAATTTTTAGGAGAGAGCAGGATTTAGGGAGGAAACCTATTGATTGCTGCTTGCATTGACATGAATGTTTCCAGGGATGGGGCATCTACAACCTCTTTGAGCAACTTCCTTTAGTATTTCATAATCTCATTGTAAAAAAAATTTTTCCTTATATATAGTCTGAAAAATACCTTCTTTTAGTTTAAAAACATTACCCCTTATCCCATTGCTGTAGGTCCTATTTAAAAAGCCTGTCCCCATCTTTCTTTAAGCCCCATTTAAGTACTGCAGTGAGGTCTCCCTGGAGCCTTTTCTTCTCCAGGCTGAACAACATGATCTCTTCCAGCCTCTCCCATTAGGGAAGGTGTTCCAGCCCTCTGATTGCTTTTGTGGCCCTCCTGTGAACCCACTCCCAACATGTCCATGTCTTCCTTGAACTGACTCCAGAGCTGGATGTACTATGCCATGTGGGCTCTCACCAGAGCAGAGGGGCAGAATCACCCCCCTCAATCTGCTGGCCATGCTTGGGCCATGGCCCAAGTCCATCTGGGCAGGGCTGCTCTCAATTCCTTTATCCCCCAGCCAGTGCTGATACTGGAGGCTTCCCCAACCCAGGTGCAGCATCTTGCACTTGGCCTTGTTGAACCTCATGAGGTTTCCATGGGCCCACTTTTAGAGCTTGTCCAGATCCCTGTGGATGGCATCCCATCCCTCAGGTGTGGTAACTGCACCACTCAGCCTGGTGGCATCTGCAGACTTGGTGAGGGTGTGCTGTATGTCACACTGAACAGTCCTGGGCAGAGTTGAGCAGAGACTGAAAACCTGTGGCAGTGTGAAGCTGTCAGGTTAAAAATCATATTCTCACTCTCTTTGCTTTGCTCCTTTAGTCATTTATATTCATGCAAAATGAATATACAAAAGCAAACAAATCAAAGACTCCATCACAAGGCTTCTTTTCCTCCTAGCTGAAACAGCCAGCTTGGCCCTGAACTTTGGTTCACCCTGCAGTCAGAAGAGATGTTTCTCTTAGACTTTTGGAAGAGGTATAGTTTTTATAAAACCTGCATCACTGAATCAAACATAACCAAACAGTAGCTGCAAAGAATGCACTGAGTGAAGAAACAAGTGATTTTTTTAGGCATGTTGCTGAAGAAAAAGACAGGCAGGCCCAGACAGGTTTGATAAACACTGTGGTGATCTCTGTATGTACATGAAATTAAAAAGCTGATTATTTGGAGTGTATTCATCAGTTGATCACCCTTAGCTGATTTCAGTGCTGTGGTGTGAAGCAAAGGTAGTAACTTAAGTAAAGATCCCACTCTTGTAGTAAGGTTTGATCTCAGTCATGCTGTTCACTGAAGCTACTGGGAATGACTGTCACCTGTCATGTGCATGCCTTTGCACACCCCTCTGTTGGAAAAAGGAGCAATTGTCACATCTATACCCTGTGTTATATAGTGTATTTCACTAATACCTTCTAGCAGGGTTCTTTAAAATTTTATTTTGTGGAACATTTCTTAACAAAGTTTACCAAAGTTAATTCAAGGGGGATTGTTTCATTAGGAGAATAGAGGACTTATGCAGATTTTTGAAGACAGTGACAAAAGGCATTAGTAGGGGGAAAACCAGTGCAACCATGAAAGGACTTACAAGACTAAATTGATGAGGAGGTGAATTAGTGCTGCATTTTGTGTGAGCTGAAGGTGCTGGCATTTTGTGGTTGTGAGTGTTAAGTCATGGAGGAAGAAGAGACAGCAGTGTTCAGAATAATAAGGGAGGTGGGAGTGTGGTGTGGGGTCTGTGGTGGCTGCAGCTCAGGGTGAGGTGCAAAGTGTGGGCTGAACAAGAAGCTGTGTGTCTTCAGGTGAAAGCCAAAGCTGAGGCTGCTCAGAGAAAAGGTGTGACAGATAACATAGTTAAGGGATCTGCCCCTGATGCCCAAACCTTTTCCAGCTTATTGCCTGGAGTTCACCTGATGTCATTAGAGTGAGACTGCTGCCTCTTCTCTTTCAGGGCCAGGGTTTTTGCTGGAGACAGTGAAGGGTTACCAGCCCTCCTCTCAAAGTGGCAGGGACAGAGTTGTTATAACCTAAATGGCAGTGTGCCACATGAATCAATACAGATTGAACCTCTGCTGGCAAGACTGCACAGGGCTTGCTTTCTTGTGTAGAAGAATCAATATGAATTGGCCACAGGATGGGAATATAGAGATGCAGCTGGAGAGAGAAAAAATAGATGTTAAGCAGAGGTGAACAGAAGTCACTAGGTCCACACTGTGATTTTAAGCTCAGTCATTAACAAAAAGTTTTGTGAAAGCTCTCATTCACCTTTCCTTTGGGTCACCCTTCAGACACAATGGCCCAGTGATGTAACACTTCCAAGGTTTATTCGTCTTGCTTCATGCATTACTTTATTGCTAAACAGCTTAAACATCAGTACAGATCCCAGCATGCCCCTTCCATTCACTTTACACCAGGGATAGGCAAGTGTAGAGTACACCAGCCCCTCTCCATTTGCTGATTCCCCTGTTCCCATGCAGGACATCACTCCCTCACGTAAGCATCCAAGCTGCAGTTAGCCTGTTGGTGCAACATTGCTGTCTCAAGGATTTCCCATTTTCACTAGTGATTCTGACTGGTTTTCCTGGTGTGAAAGATTTAATAAAAGCGTGACTGTAGTTCTACATCCCAAATGACTCTGTTTCTAATTAGCTGTTGGTATTGTCATGAGAATGAGAACTACATTTTACACTAAAGTGCTTTATAAAAGTAATTTCCATGAGGTGTGCTATGTGATGATGGTAAAAAGAGGCTGGAGAAAATTGTAAGGTTTATGCAGGACCTCAGCCTTCCTCAAGCATTTTCTGCATCTGTCTGAAATATATCCACTGTGTGTTGATGTTTATTACTTTTTATTTAAAATAAACATTTAGAAACTTTTTGTTCCACCTTCGATTTAATTCTCTATAGAATTGATAGTTTCTTGCCTTCAGGAAAGGTGAAAGCAAGTGATTTCTAACCCTTTTCTTATCAGATAGCAATGAGCTGCCTTTGGGCTTCAATTGTCTAGTTTACAGTAAATATGCCAAATTCTCCTCTGTTACATGCAGTACCATGGGCATCCTTGTTAAATAACATTTATCTGGCTTGTCACTGTTTCAGCATAATTTGTGTGCTGAGCTATACCCAGGTCTTTCTTTCACCATTTTATATGACGCTCCATGTACAGGTATTTTTGTATGTTGACAGAAAATGTAGAAAATATTTGAATAAATTTTGGGTTTCCATTACTTAACTGGTCTAGTTGTAGTACAAGTGAGGAGAAGGGCTGGGGGCAGAATTGTTTGGTACCACATGAAGAATTAGTAGTGTATTGGGAGCTCTGACTGAGAACAGATCTGCTTCCATTGGGCTATCTCTGTGCTAGGGAAAGATGACTCCTTTAAGGGGGCAGAGTTCATATTGTGCAGGAAAGGGAGGGAAGTAGATTAGAAAACTCTAATTTTAGATGTAGAGAAATCAAAAACCAGAAAAGTTGTAAGTCATCAAAGTTATTGAAACAGATGGTGGAGGAGTTATTACCCTTGTGCTTTGTGCTCAGGATCTTTCTGTCTAAAGCTTGCACTAGGTATGGTCAGTGTATTTATGGTTTGTGGAGGAAATGAAGAGAAATAATTAGACTCTAAGTTTGCAGTTTGTAAATTAACAGAATTAAAGGGTGGTTTGCAGGGGCGAACTGCTTAGGCTATGTGCAAACCCAGCTCATTTTACTTCTGCTAATTTGTTCTTTAATTAATTGGTGCCTGTGTCTCTTGATTTATGCTGAGACTTGCGAGATGCTTCATGAAGGAAACCTGTGTTCATTTCGGATAATTCTCTACTGGAAAATGTTAGCCATCTTTTGACTTGGCTCCAGGAGGTTACAGTCAAAATCAGAGGGCAGACGGGAGGAAGGCACAGGGGAGGCAGACAGATCAGGAGGTGGCACATACGGAGACAAGTACTCTGCACAGGGAATTTGGGGCAAAGATGGTAAACGAGTCTTGCTTTCCTGAGTGTTAATACTGTAATTGCCAGGGTTTCAGTAAGATTTTTTCCTTCCCGAAGAAGTTGTGTGCAGCACGTTTTCAAGTCCTTACTGCCTGTGGGAGCTGTCAGATTTTAGGGAAGTGCTCCCCAGCGTCCGGAGCTTGATGCCATCAGTGCGTTTTGACAGGGGGACAAATGAGCCGGCCGTGCGCTGTGCTGAGCGATGATTCCGTGGGATCGAGCGAATTAGGGACATCCCGGTGATGGATCTGCAGCGGAACAAACGAGCCTTCCGGCAAGGGGAGCACGGCCCGTCCTGACCCCGCTCCCCGCGGAGCATCCCCGGCGCCTTTGCGTACGAAATTTTACAGCACTTACTTTTTATACTGCCGTTCCTTTCGGCAGCGCCGCCTGTGTATCCGGGCAGCTCCGCAAAAGCCACCTGCACCCAGGTTCGGGCTCTGCGCGGTGTCCCCGGGCTCAGAGTTTTGGGGCGGGGGGGGCGCGGGGCTGTGAGGGCTTTGAGGGGCTGTGCGGGCGGGGGTCGGGCCGGGGGTACGCGGGGCTGTGAGGGGCTGTGCGGGCTGTGAGGGGCTGTGCGGGCTGTGAGGGCGGGGGCCGGGCCGGGGGTACGCGGGGCTGTGTGGGGCTGTGCGGGCTGTGAGGGCGGGGGCCGGGCCGGGGGTACGCGGGGCTGTGTGGGGATGTGCGGGCTGTGAGGGGCTGTGCGGGCTGTGAGGGGCTGTGAGGGCGGGGGTCGGGCCGGGGGTACGCGGGGCTGTGAGGGGCTGTGCGGGCTGTGAGGGCGGGGGCCGGGCCGGGCGGGGCGCGGGCGGGCAGCGCCATTGGCGCGGCGCTCGGAGGAGGGGCGGCCGCGCCGGGAATGGAGCGGCGGGGCTGGCGTGCCACAGGCGCCCGCCGCGGGAGCGGGATGCGGGGATGCGCCCAGTGAGCCCGGCGGCGCGGGGCGCAGCGATGCGGCCGGCAGGAAAGCGCCACGGCAGCTGCTCGCCTTTGGGATAATTCCTGCCCCCGCCGCGGGTCGCGGGTCTCGGGTAGCGGCACTCTCTTGTCTGTGTAGGGCATGTGGAGCCGGGGTTTTATATGGCATTTGCGAGCCCAGCGAGGTCACGGTTCCTTTTTGTAAATTTCTGTGCTCTGGGTACAGTATATCCCGCTCTGATTTTTCCTTCCCTGGAAGCGGTGGGGACCGGGAGGGACGATCGTGACAGTGACGGGAATGTTTACTTGTGCAGAAGTCTTTCTCATGTGGAAGCACGCTGCTCCCTAACTCCTGGCTAAGCAGACTTCAGTTCACCAAGTTTGCTGCCGCACAGCACGGTAACTCCTTGGCAGGATGGCAGACAAAAGAACAGCAGGTGCACAGCAATAGGGGATTCCTAGCGAGGAGGAGGAGGAGGAGGAAGGAAGATCACCAACCTTTTGCCCGACGGCTGTCAGAGCAGCAGGAACGGGACAGCTGAAGCCACCATGCGCAGGTCCAGCACCGATGAGTCCACCTATCACAGGAGCCCTTCCCTGGACAGCAAGGATTACAGTTTCCCAAATGGAGCCTTCCGTCGATACAGCAGCATGTATGGTGGCCAGTTTGGGGCTGCCAGCAACTCTTTTTTTGGATTTCATACCAACCCAGGCCCGAAGGCCACCAAGGCTAAGTACACGACTCCCAAGGGGAACAAGTACGTTGTCTTTTACCTGGATCTCTCATTTATTTTTCTCCTAGAACTGAAGAGGTGCAGCATGGCTCACAACTGCCTGCAGTGTATCAAGTACCTAATGTTTGTTTTCAACCTTCTCTTCTGGGTGAGTACACGTTTGGAACCGTGAGACAGTTTCGTTTGTGTCTGTTTACTGAGATGGAAGGTGAACTTGTTGCTGCTTTTAAACTTGGGAGTTGAACAAAGTGGTGCCTAGGCTATTGTTTTTGTGGCCTCATTAATCTGTGTAGGTAACTCGCTGAGGGTTTTCCTCCTCCTCTCATTTCCTGGCCTTCAGCTCTGTTTCAAAACTGTGGTAGAAGATAAAAGTATGTGTTTATAGAGGTCATTGCATGAATGCCTTCATCACTTTGTTTCAGTGAGAGCTGTACACTTTTTTGTGCCCTGATCTTTCATACTTATGCATATTTGCCTCAAAAGTTTTGCACGGCCCTAGAGAAACTACTGAGACCATTCATGGTTGTAAGGTTCAGCACGTGCTTATATCCGTTGCTCTATTGCAGGTGGCACATTTGGTACATCACAACATTAAAGACTGTATCAGGAATCTCTAAGTTATCATTCTCTGTTACTGTTAGTGGTGGGTCCCGGCATTGCCATTCCCTGTTGAAGAGGTGGGTGGAGAGAGACCAAAGCACTCCTCTCTCCTGCTGGGGCTGCTACTTTGTGGCAGGAGCTTATCAAATCGCTATGAGGCATGCGTGTGTCATCATCTTTGTAATTAATGAGGTGGCTGTCAACAGCAGGGATGGCTGGGCACTTCGCTCCCTTGTAACGGAGTGTAGGCTGTAGCTGGAGACCAAAGAGGCACAGTGAGGTGGATCAAGTCACAAATGCTGTTAGTCCTGTAAAAAAGGGAGTAGCATGTTTGCTACGGCAGGACGGGATTTCTAGGTCAGTGTTTCTTGTCCAGAACCATATGTGGGAAGGTCTGTTACCAGATCCTCAGGAGGTGCCTTTAAATGGCTTGTTCCTCCCGAGCGGCTTATTAACATGCTGAGGAGTGTTGCGAAGTGACACCCTCCTGTCCCAGCGCTTAAGGAGGGCGTGTGTGTTTGCAGCTGAATGTTGCCGTGTCCCTGTTACTGATTGTGCTCTGCGGAGTTGCTGGAGGTGCTCGGAGGGCTGTGAGGGAGATGGAGAGAGCTGTTCTCTAGTGTGCGCTGCTGTACAGCTGTTCAAAGCCAGGCATGCTGCAGTGCATCAGGAGGCACAAAGTGCAGGCAACTCCTGCTGATCTGAGTCATACCAAGAGTTGGGATGTGGTAAACTCAAGTGTGAGTCCCCTGAATTGGCACAGCACTAACCAGAGCTGTGAAACACGAGGAGGGTGCTCTATTTGTGTCCTAGGTGAGCTGGTAGAAAGAGTGTTGTTAATGCTGCATTCTGTCTTTCAAGGCTAACTCTGGTTGCTTCTGCTTCCCTAAAAATCATCTAATATTTATTGCAGCTTACTCCAGAGCTTTCTGTAAAAGACAAACACTATCTTTCTTGCTTTTTTAAGTCTTGTGCCCCTACTGACTGTCCCTGGTTGAGATTATAGATAGCACTGACAGTTGAAGTGAGAGCTAGAGAAAAGCAGTAGGATGCTGGCATTAATAGCTCTTTTCAGGACTGTGCACAGCATTGCCCCAAAGGATACAGGCATTCTGATTTCTCTTGCAATATTCATCTTCCACTGAAACATATCCATGTAATGAGAAGATATACTGCTGCAAGTAATGCCTGTGTATTTACAAAGGGAAGGTTGCACATAATATGTATTTGGTATGATTTTCAGTAGGAAAGCTTTAATGCTTTGGGAGAGAAAGAAAGGCTTATGTCTCCCCCCTAAAACCATCAGAGCTGCTCCAAGCTATGCTTGGAGAGAGAGAAAAGGTGGGGGGTCCCAAAAAGAGAATGCCTGCGTGGCAGCTGGGCTCTTGGTAAACTGAAGCATGTGAGCAGGGGAGTGGGTGTTGTCAAATACTGCAGCACGATCTCTGTTTTGTTTCCCTTTCACATGCTACCTGCACAGCAGGAGTGATGGATGATGATCATGTCCAAATGAGGTTTTCACAGCATGTAGTTATAATAGATGCAGCTCTTCACCTTCTCACAGTGAAGAAAGTAACTGAAAAGAGATGATTTTTAAAGGTGCTGGCTAGCCTCTGCTTAGTAAAAGGAGAGAAAAAAAAATCAATTTCTAGTGATCAGAAATTTTAGAATGATTACAGATTGATGATGCTGTTGTTTTGTTTTTCATCTTGTTTTCAGTTATCTATTACTTTTTACTTTGTGAAATTAAATGAAAAGCATCTCTGCAAGAAGATAGGCTTTCTCTTGGCATACATGGTCACAGAAGTTTTGCTGGCTCCACCTTTTCTCCCCACCCTTCTCTAGGTAGTTGGTTAGTAACAGGCAATAGTTGAGGTAGGAAGAGGAATTTCTTTTTCATTGCAGTCATTGCATTAAATTAATTAAATGCCTGTTATAGCCTGTTCCTGCTCTTGATTTTGTTTTGAGAAGATGCTTTGATTTCTGTTAGAAATCATATTTTCATCTTCTTCTTCCTGTTCCTGTTCATTAACTCCAGTACATTTTGTGCATCCCTTCAGCCTATTTCCCATTACTTTCAGCTGTCTTTCCCACAGTGTGGCAGAAAACAGTCCTCAGCCTTATCCAACTCCAGTGGGATTTGTGCTGCATTTCTGAGGAAAAGATCCTTTTCTTACAATACTGTTATAGGAAGCAGATTCTGTGAGACCTTGACTTTAAATGTTGTTGGCAGGTTTTGTTGGATTAGGTGCTGCACTCATGCTGTAAAATTTTAAAAAGCTGTCATATAACTGTGAAAACAGAGCAAATTTCTCCTCTCCTTTCTGATGGTTAAAGAGAGCACAAAACTCCTTCAAAGAGTCAGAGGCTGAAGTGCCTTGTCTGTGTTGATGCTGAATCAATCCATTGGTACAGCAGACTAGAAGCTATTATTGTAGAGAAAAGAATGGGATACTCCTAAAATAGCTCATTTCTCCATGAGGAGGCCTGTGCAAATTGCTCTTGGTGCATTTGCAGCTACTCTGGGGTATTAAGGCCCTGAAACATGGGCAAAACAATATTAGAGAGCAGCACTGCTTCTCTAATGGGAATTGCCCTTCAGAGGCCATTCCCTGGAGCAGTGCCAGATGCAAATGAGCCATCACTGTATCACTGCACTCGCTGGTTTGTAAGCTCCCAAAATAACTTTTGTCACCTGATACAGAATACTTGCCTGGCTTCATTCATTTTTGTGGTCTTGGATTTTCATTTGTTGAATTGCTGAACCCTTGAGACTGAAGATCACTTCAGATGATCGCAGAGCAGAATATTTTTATTTCATAACAAAATATTTTTATTTCTCTGTGACATACTCAGGGAAGAACATTTGTTTTCCACATTCTCCTCCAGACATCCAGTATTTCTTCACAGCCAGTAAAACAAACTTTACTCTTTCTGTGCTTTTAATCTAAGGCTCTGGTGCCTTCTCTCTTTTTTGTTTTTTTCCTTTTTTTTTTTTTCTTTTTGTGAAGAAAGGTGGGATATATCCTAAAGGCTGAGAGAGTTCTGTAGAAAGAAGAGTGTCATTCCCTTAATCCTCTTGATTTATGCAGCATCCCCAATTCAATTTCTGGCTCTCAAACCTCCAAGACTCAAGAAAGGAAATGTGCTAACTGTACTCTTGTTGCCAGTGGCTTGTGCTTTACTTAGATCCTATGCTAAGGAAAACTACCTAGAGAGGAAGCAGTTTGCCCTTCAAATAACTGAATAGCTATAGCTGACTCTTCAGGTAGTGCTTAACTAATAGAGAAATTCAACAGCAAAATGCTCTTGTTAGAAATACAGTCATAAAGTGGAGATGGCAAAAAAAAAAGGAGGCAAAGAATTTATTATTTGTCAAACTTGCCATTAGTTATTTCTGTGCATGTGTCTCCTTTCCATTGTTCAAACATGCTACATTTGTATGCACTACAAAGCAGTCAGAGCTCTCAAAAAGTTTCATGAAATGTCTAATTTCATCGGGTAGACTCCCAGCAATGCAGGGGAATGGTCTCTGCTCTCTTGAAAACCTGGCATTTGCCATCTGCTGGACACACTGTGGCTGAAATGAGCAGCTGGAGCTCTGCTTTCCAACTTCCTGGATGAAAAGGTGAGGCAAGGGACTTTGCTTTCTTTTGCCATTTGGTCCATGTTAAATTCCCAACCGACACTGCCCTGGAAATGCTTTATCTTGGCTTGTAAAACACCAAGTGCAAATATGAAATGTATGGAAACACAGAGCCAAGGAAGTGGCAGGTAGCACTAGTGAATGCACCAGGATCTGTGTGGGGAAAAACCCAATAACCTGTTTAATCTGATTCTAGGGTCCAGCACTGGGTCTCTTCCTCTGTCTTTGTTGCTGCTGATAGTTTGTGAACCACAGTTTGAGAAGCCCTGCACCAATGAGTACTCCTGGCCTGGTGCACTGGTGATACTGCCAACATTACTCACATTTAATTAAGAGAGGAAGTAATGAAAATGAGAAATCCCTCATTACTGGCATCATTTTACTTCCTTGCACTCCAGCAGCACAGGTTGTCTTGTAAGAACTATGCAAATGTTAATAATACATAGAAGACTGACTGTGTAGGACAGCTGGAGAAGGGAACAGCTAGGTCTGAAAATGCATCATGGGTTACATCATGGATTTGTGTTCTAGTGATCCTCACCAAATTTAGCCAGAGGGTAGAGCTAGGGGGATGTCTCTTCGTTCCACTGTACCTTGTTGGGAAACCATCTGACATTATTGGCTTGAGAAGAGCTGTTGGCTGCAAGGTGGAGAATTTTGTAAGAGCAGCTGATGTCGTTGAAGTGGATTCCTTGTCCTTCATTTGCATCCTCCATCAGTCAGCTGAATGAGATTGATGGTTCAAACAGCCAGAAGCTCTACAGATTGTTAGTGGCTGAGGACAGCAATCATTTTGTGGTTATACTTGGCTGCAGTCTTAAGTTAGTGGGGAAAAAAAATTACCAATAGAGGAATAAGCCATTTTAAAAGCAGGCCCCCCATTTCATCATCATTATGTGCACATGTTCTTCTCTGATGGGCAAAAGCTGCAGCTCATCCCATGGAGCTGAGCTTACCAGTTGAAGCTGCAGGATCCCTTCTGCACACCTCAGTCACATCTCCACCAGCTGGGTGCTGCTCCAACAAGAAAGTTTGATTAGAAGTAGGACAGGCTGTGTGTTTTCAAATGTGTGGAAGGTGGATAGTGACAAACAAAAGCCTGATTAATCAGCAAAGCAACTTTGCTTCTGTGTAATTAAAACATGGGAAACTTACCCCAGAATTTCATTTTTCTAGCTGTCTCTGAGTTTCTGATTCTCCTTTGTTATTCTCCCCTTCCAGAAACTGCTCAGTCTGATTGACATCTTATCTTTCTGAGGGTTCTCTGAGAATGTATTTTTGAGGAGCATTACTTTTAAAGAAAGGAGAGTCATTTGATGTGGGAATTACAGATTTTTAAAAATGGCATTTCTGTGAAAAGCAGAACTATTGAGGTCTAATCTCAAGTCTGAGACAGATGATTGTATTACCTGATGTCCGATTTGTATGGGCAGCAATTAGAGCTTTTTCCATGGTGACACTATTCATACAGTCCCTCTGCTGTGTGGATCCTGATGTCTAACAGGGATTAAAGATCATGCTGGAGTCCTATCTCCCAGTGAAGGCATTGCTAAGGGCTGCATTTGCTATCTAAATGGATACCTTCGGAAAACTTTTTGGTAGTTAATGACTTCAGAAGAATACATGTTTGTCAGATCAGGCTAACAGTGGGAAATGGGTTCATGGGACACTCAGCCAACACAGTTCTTTTTCATAATTTTTTTTTTTTTTTTCTTTTGGTAACCAGATTCAGAAGGCTGTTAATAGAGGAAAAGAGTTACCTGAAAGTTGACCATATAATAGATATTATTAGGTTCTCCTGCTCAAGACAAGAGCAGTTTCATGTTATTAGGTATGTTTACTATCATATTAATAAGCAGTGAGTAAGGCTCACAGGATATAGTCCATGTTGCAGGAGTGGACAAACTGACCTCTTTAAAGCAGTGAGTCAAAAAGCTGCAAACATGTTCCCTCTTCTGGACAAGACAGCTACTAAATCTGCTGCAGCTAATACTTTGACCTACACAGAGAAATGAAAAAAAAGGCAAGTGAGATAATTTTTGTCATTATTCCTCTTCCTTCTTATCTTGGCTTGAAGACTTCTGAAGGCTAGCTAGTGGTTCTTTCTTACAAAGGATTTCTCTTCACTGCCACTATGATCAGAACTGGAATAACTGCTACAGCACATGCTGTCACCTCATCATTCATTCTGCCCACATGTTGCATCCCTTTCACCTCCTTTGGGTGTGTAATTTGAAGAAGAAAAATCCCCTGACCTTTTGGCCACGGCATTGTTTGCAACTCTGTATCCACAGACTATATAGGAGGATAAATTCCTAGTCTCAGTTTGTCTCCAGCCACTATTGCTTGAATCATTATAGCTGTTATTACTACAGGGTGATTTATTTATTTAGAATGTAACTTTTGGCTAAGGTTGCAAATCTGCACAAGTTGAATAATATACAGTATCTATATAAAATATATAAAGACACTTCTCTCTGATATTTTTAGTGTTAACTGAGCACATGGGGTCAGAAATGAAATGTAGCATTGGGTGGAATGAATCCTGCATATTCATGAGGATTGGAGGCAGTAAATTGTGTTCCTAGTACTGTCCTGTAATTGTTTCACTGGGAAATGTTAAGCCATCACAAGATGCAACAGAAGTAAATGAAATTGAAATTGCAGCCTGTAATTAGATTGTCATATTGAAACACATCTTAAGTCTGTCTTCAGTATAAGAACCCAACACTGCAAAAAACCCTTCCTGCCTGTGTCAACTGTGGATGCATGCAGAGCCTTATGTTTTTTATATTATATTTAGAACAGCTCAAGCTTCTTCTAAAGGTGCCATGCATTTGAAACAGTGGTTTGAATGAGGCACAAGGTTTGATGCAAAGTGATAAAGGACCAGAATGACTCGGTCTTCTAAGTTTTTATACACATACCTTCATCCTTTTTGGATGTTTCTTTTATTGAGGTTTTGGTGGTTTTTTTGGTTGGTTGTGGGTTTTTTCCCCTGCTTGCTTTTCCAGATTGCTCACAAAGCCCTTTTTGCTCTTTCCTTGGCCGTAGCAACTTTATTCTCAAGTACTTCATATAGAGTGCAGCTGCAGCAGGTATTGGTCCATCTTAATGTTGGAGTCTCTCTGAGCTGTATGGTTTTGAGTGAGTCTCACATATGCACACACACACACAGCTACACACTGGATAGCAGCCACCACCTGCTGTGGCAGAATTAGGTAGTGGCTCCAACTTGTTTTAGACTTTCTCCTTCCTTCTTCAATTGACAGTTGTTTTATCCTTGCTGTCTTACACGATATTTAGAGGGGAGAGCACAGGGAAAACATAGTTTTCTCAGTAAATGCATTCATTCACTACTCTGTGAGCACCAAGACCAGGTTCTTCTTCGTGCTGCTATGCTTGGAAAGACTCAATTACTTCCTCCATAGGAAGCAGTTCTGGGCTTCAGAAGTTCTAAGGGTTTTTTCTCCTCCCATGCTGTGCTCTCTCTGCCATGGTACTTGCAATTTCCAGTCTTGTTCCAGTTCCTGGGACAAGCTGGAAGTCACCTGTAGTACTGACAAGGCTGCACATCTCCTTGGCAGTCACCATACATACATACAATGTGTTTGGTTTTCTTGAATATTTGGATTCTTCTCTAGGTCATCTTCCTATAGAGCATTTCTGTGACATTGCTGACATTCTTTACTCTGTCAATATTCATCACTGGCTATTTTTATACTGGGCCAGATGGACTTATGGCTCTTCTTTAAAACATAAAACAGACCTCTGTTTTGCTGTGAATGTCTGAAACACTCAAATAATTTCTTGGTTTTCTTTCACTAACAATTTTTTAATATCCTCTTTTCCTGGTAGAAGCCAGAACTTTAGATGTGGTTATTCATCGCCAGTTTATTACATTACTTTTGTCCTAAAGTCCTTCTACAAATTAACCTTCAGTTGCATGCTATCCACCACATTGCTCCTGACAAGTTTGTAAATGTTTGCAAACAGACTGCCTTCATATTGGCCAGTTGAACATTTGTACTCTTGTTTTGTAAGTGACATTCATTCAAGGTTGTAGGACAAATTGGTTATTTATGTCTCAGTAAATCTTTTCACTAATTCATCTGTAGCAGCCTGGAAAGGAGCTAAGGGTGACATATTTAATACCATTTTCTTGAACAAAATAACTGGAACTCTGGATATCAGTCGAGTTCCACTGCCACTTGCAATCTGTTACAAGTTGCAATCCTTGAAGGCCAGAGTTGTAACACATCTACCATCTGCTTTCTACTTATTAATGCAGAATGCTTGGTTGTTTTAAAATGACTTTGTAAACTAAAATAAAGAAGACAGGAATGGTCAAATATGTCCTATATACATGTGCTGCCACTACCAAAAAATACACTGAAGCATCTTTGGACATGAAAAAGCAGACATTATTTCTGTTTATTCAGGGGTCATTTCAGGACCTCCAACCACAAGACATTTTCCCTTTTGCAGTGAACTAGTACTTTCCTGGTGTTTGCAAGCCCCTGAGCATATAGTAATAAAAGTCTGGTGTAAAAAAGGAGAGACCTTGAGAGTTTTATGGCTGCTCTTTCAGTGCAAAGAAGACCAGGAACAATTTGAGTGTGCATGAGTCCATTCATCTTGGCCGTATGTATTACAACCACTAAGAGCTCGTTTCCAGGTTTTCGTGGCTCCCTGGCCTTTGTCAGTGGTGGATTCAGTTTGTACCATGGAGAAAGTGTTGCCTGTGTCTTGTGCTGCTTTGGTGCCCCTGCCCTGCTCTCCCTGGCAGATGTGCTGGGGGAATCTCCACGTGCCTCTTGGTTGGGGTGTTAGAACTTGGTGTCACGGTTGGAGCTGCACTGCTTCTCTTCAGTCAGGCTTTTCCTGGTGCTCCTCACTGGGGAAAGGTGAACCTAGAAGTAAACATGATCTCAGTGGTTTTGATAGCCAAACTGGGAAATGTCTTTAACATTTCAGGCTAAACTCTTTCATCACTTTTCCATGTCAGCACTGTTGCATTCTGAAAAGGCATAATAAGATGGCAGCTAAAAAAATACATGTTTAAGGGGATCATAGGGCAGATAAAATTACTGCTCCAGTGCCGCAGGGAGGTCTCAAATTCAACTCAGAGGCAAAGAAACTGTGTAATAAGTTAGGATTTATTTATATGAATAGGCATCACTGAAATTCTGTGTGTAATTTATGATGACTTCCATTTTTATTATTTGGGTAAGTTCACAGGACCTGAAACATTTGTACCATACTCTCACCAGTCTGTCTCCTTGATTATACTCTTGTGTTTTAATTACAACACTTATCCCTTCTCTCACTCCAATTTCCCTTTGTAAGTATGTTTTAGGTAGATAATTCTTGGAGAAAAATCGACTAACAGTCACTGAGAAAAACATCCTGTTACCTGAGGAGAGCATGTGTCTCTACTTATGGTATTAGTTAAATTGTAATCCTGAAAAAATACAGACTGGACAGTCCCAATTTTTTTCCCACTGCTGATACTAAAGGGATTTCAATACTCCAGTAAAGCCTTAGATGAAATTCTTGCATTTTCTAAGTACCGGATTTCTTTCTGCCTTCATTTCTCAACAAATACTCAGTATTAAGGATTAAGGCACTGGTCTTTCATCAAACACAGCTTTTGTTTTCCTTTGATTTCTTAGCTACTGGTACCTTTCTCTTAAGTTCCACTTGCTCTACCCAGTTGTTATTTTGAGGCTGGAGCTTGGAAATACTTTGCTCTTTGTCACTGCAGTTGAAATTTCTCTCTCTAGAACAATATCTAACCCATTCAGTTCCTAGCTTAGTATTTTTAGCACAAGCTGCTGACAGCTATGCATCGGCTTCACAGTGGTAGCAGTGTGGATTTCCCTGTGCATGTGTTGGGAGTGCTCCCTTTGCAACCAAGTCCATTTTAGTAACTCCATAATTCTCATGTGAAATTATGAAAACAGCAGAAGGCCCTTCATTATAAATCTCATCCCTCCTAGCTGGAGGAGTATATATGTCTGTGTGTCATACTGTGTTATCCCCTGGGCTTGGCACTTGTGCCCTATTTTCCATGGGTTCCAAATAAAACTGGCCAACTAAGAAGTACAAAGTTCTCTGGCACATTCTTCTTCTCATGTCAGTCTATTTCTTTCTGAAAGAATATGATTTTTAACTCCATGAGATTTTTGCAACTTCTGTATACATTGCTGCTGTTTACATTTCCTACAGAGTTTACTTTTGACTCAAGGTTCATTTGTATTATGAAATTGTTTGTGACACTACAAACACACCATGACATTGTTCTGTTCATGGCATGCTTTTGTTCAGGAAACATTCAAGTGATGATATTGCAGCTCTCTGGCATAGACAAAAAATGAAAAGTTACTAAGCATAAGAAGGAAAATGCAAGTTGAAAGCAATAAGGGGTGTCATACTGTAAACCATTTGGTGCAGCATGTGCACTTGTCCTCATCCCATGGCTGAGCAGCTGCACAAATGCTCCATATTGCTGGTGAGATCTGAGCCAGACCTTGGTGCTTCAGAGTCACATTTGATGCCATCAGTACCTGGTTTTGCATTGCTTCCCCTTGCTTATTGCTTGAGAGTTAATCTTTGTGCATCATCTTGTTTTGTCATAACTGGCAATGCTTTGTTCGTTTTTTTATTTCAGCCTCGTGTTGAGCTTTGAGGATCTTTCCCCCTCTTTTATTATGTCTATAAAAGTGGAAAGGCTCTGTGGCCACACAGTATCAGTGGGCTGGGAGCTCTGTAGGATTCACATAGTCCTGGCACATGTTTTACTTTCTGCTGGTATAACAGGAGCTGTTAGGTTGCACAGCAAGTTACAAGCTTAAGTTCCTGGTATGCCCAGTAAAACAACCATCTTTTTCTCATTACAGACATCATTAGCTGTTATGGACTGTTTCAGTTGCTCAACAGAGGTGTCAAATCTTCCACTGGTTTCCCAAACAGGTCAATTTCCCCCAAATATCAGTCCGGTTTAACCTGTATTCTGACTATGTGTCAGGTTGCTCACAGATCCAGTGCTGTACACAGTAGTTTTAGTCGGATTTTTGGTTTTACCTCTGCAGCTTCACCTGCTTTGTTACATCCTGAATAAGGCTCTCTCCCTGATGCCAAATGCTTTGTCCTTTCTTTCTAAGCAATGTTTGTAAAGTGGGGAAGCTGCAGGGGCGCAGCTGGTTTCCCTACAGTTGTGCTGTGTTAATTAGCTCCAAACCTTTAAGCCTCAGTTACCCATGGACTCTATTGCACAGTTTAAGTGTCTTCTGCTGCCGATGAGGCAGGCAGTGCCAGAGGCTCAGCTGGTGCTGCACGGAGCTCCTGAACCCCAGCTGCAGGAGCTGTGCTGGGGCAGCAGGGATGCCAATGCCTGCACTGCTGGAGGGAGGGTTTCAGTGACATGCCTTTCAGATGGGGACACGTCCTTGTGCCTGTCAAAACTTGCACCTGTACCTCTGCCCAGGGAATGGTGAGAAGGAGAGGGAGCAGAGGCTCTCTGAGGGGTTGCAGTTGCAGGATCATGCACAGCCTTGCTTGTCTTGGCATGGCTGTTACCAATGGCATTTGCCTGTGAGGGTTTGGTGGAAATGTGGAGACTAAAATAGGCTAGTGTTGTGGAATGAGGCTGTTCTCCAGTACATGAAGAGGTAGATTTCATAAGGAAAAGCTGAACTTTATAAAAAGGGACAGTAAGAAGAATTTGCAGGTTTATCAAAGTTCTGACCACATGTTCTGAGATCTTCAGAGCCTTCCAAAAGGCCTAAAAATACTTTGTTGTCACAATTCAGGGCTGCTGCTGATTTTGTCCTGACCTGGACAAGCAGATGCTTGAAAGAAACCCACAAAGAGCTACAGGAAACAACAGCTGGATGTTTACCTCAGATGTACTCTTGTTCTGTGAGAAATGTAGAATCATTTGTTTTGGCTGAACCATTTCATCACTGCATGCATGTGTGCATGTGTATGAGAGAGTGAGATAACTGAATTTTTGTGAGTGGGTGTTCAGTTTTGGCTAACAAGATCCTGTTTCACTTAGAATTTGGAGTAAGAACTGACAGCAGTAGAACTTAGAGATCTCTCAGGTTTGTAAGTTACAATGATTACACCAAAACAGTAGGTGTAGATATTGGACAGGTATGTTCTGTTCTGAGGGGGAAAATACACATTAAGTTATATGAATATTTAAGGATATTAAGAGAAGATCATATAAATTTTCATTAAATAAATAGAACAAGTTAAGAGATGAGAGGCACTCATCATCTGAATATATTAGAAGGGTATAAGATAAAGTAATTTTGAATATCATGGAATAGAAAGTCTCAGTAGATGTTTTTGACAGGTTGTGTGTTAAGGAAGGAATTCACAAACCAAGGTGTTTACTTACTGTTACTTCTTTGAAACTCTTTTTGATAAAATAGAAGATTATCGCTAACATTACTGGGGAAGTCTCAAAAGATTTAAAACAAACAATTTTCCTTTCTATCCAAATAAAAAAACAATACCTGAGGCATGAAAATAAATACTTTTGTTCTCAGAAAACCACTTGAGCAATATCATCTAAGAAGACCCTTGTTTCTCTGCAGTTGTTCTAAGATCAATACAGTGAGCTCAGTCTATTCCTCTGCACAGCCTGTTTGTGCTGCAGGACCCAGTGCTCATCTCCCTCCCTGGAGTCATTTTGCTCATTTCAGACTGCAGGTCATTAGCTGTGAAACTATACAATTCTGTTGTCTAATATGGACATTGCTTTTAAAAATTTGAGGGAGATTAAATAAAAAGCAATAATGTTTTAGACTGGCTTTTTTTTTGCTTTGCTTTTACCTGCTTTTCTTAATTTAGCTTTCTGCTTAAAATTAAATACATTATTTTAAAATTGGGAAAAGATTCAGAGGAGCAGAAATTTCAGTCTTTTGGAAAACAATATCTCCTTACAAAAGCAATTATCTAACAGCAGCCATTCCAGACTGTTAGGTGGTTAATAGCTGTGCCAGAAGAGGAAAAAAGTGTTAGATGTTATAGCTGGAAGTGAAGGCATTCCATAAGAGTTATGCTTTGGGTCTGTGTCATTTAGAGTGCAGAATTCTATACCTATGGTAGGAGAAAGAAAACAAGAAGAGGAGCCTGTGTGTTTCTGTAACTTCTTCAAGCTGTTGCCACTTTTTGGTCATTAATTACTATATAGTATCTATGATTGGGGATGACTGAGTCATTCACACTGGGGAGATTTTATAATAGTGACAATTTTGAGTCTGATGTCTTCAAAAGGACTAATAAGACTGAAATATCCATGTCCTGTGGAAATTTCCATTACAGCTGAACATAGTTTGAGTCCTTTGAAGTTTTATTTCAAGTCTTTTTCCTTTGCCTGCAGAAGACAGGAGGAGCTTTGCCCTTGAACAAGGCAACTGTGACATCAATTTGAGAAAATGGGTCCTCACCTCTCTTGTTTCAGACTCATGTGATACTCTTAGCAAATGTCAAGCCTGAGCAGAAGTGTTAACCATGTTGTGTGTGGTGTCATATAATCCAGGATTTATGTGAAAGGCAGAAGGCTGAAGCAATTTCAGTAGTCTTGGATGCTCTGCTTCTAATTGTCTGCTTAGATCCCTTTTTTCAAGTGAGAAAAGTCCTGAGGATGGCAAGACTGAGTTTTCTTGTAACACTGTGATAACCTTTTGTCAGATTGCATTTAATTTTCACCTCCTACCTCTGTGCCTATTGTTGCACCTCATGCTGGGTTTGTTTTTATGAAAACTACAAAACAGGCTCTGCTTAAAGAATGGCTGCAGAGGGTTTGGGCTTCTTGTGTCTTGAATAAATACTAGTACTTATTTTAGTAACTTTTGTAATCTGAGAATAACACATCTGCAATCTTACAAATTGCCTACAGAGAAATAACACTGCTGCACTGTTTCTGTGCTGCTGGGCTGGCAGGCATCCTCTTACCCCTCCACAAGTCTCTGCTTTGGAACTTTCCTTTCTGACCTCTGTTTTTGCTCTTTTGCCTCTGTTGGGGATTTACTCTGTCTCTGCAGGCACACACTGGATTTATTCTTTAGATGAATATTGCATGAATATTGTTGTGTAGACCATGTTGACAGGGATTTTCTGGTTTTATTTTTTCTTGCTTCATTCATAGAGACTGTACTTACCTGAGTTTTGAGTAGAAGCACCTGAGACCGTTGAACTGGAGGACCTGTGTATCCCTAAGAAGATTTTATCACCAAGGAAATACTAATGAGCTGTCTCTGAAGTTTTCTGCTCTGCTTGGGTTGTTTGTCCCTAATTGTTAGGTGCTTTCTTCTGGGAAGCTGAAACTTGCTGTCAGCTTCTTTTGAAATTATTATTAATGGAGCAGGAAGTTTTATTACTAGCTTGAACTTTATAGTTGCCTTTGACACTCCAGAGGGTTTGTGCAATGATCTAGATATTGTTTGTACATGGCAGTCTTTTTTAATTACCTTTGATCCTAGGTTCTTAACTGTTCCTTCTAATCTGCTACCTGTAAGCCTGACAGAAGGATCATACAACTGGGAGAGTTTAATTCTGCTGTCAGGCAGAGCTGAATAAGCTATTAAAAATGTTTACTCATGAGTTGGTTCATGAGGTTTATAAAATATGAAAGCAACTCTACAGAAACAATGTAAAATGAAGCATGAATTTGGAAGCTTCTGCACTTACTGTGTTTTAGAGGAGCACATGCCTGTTAAAGAGCATACCAGAATCAGAGGGACAGAGGCAGCAACACTGATGTATTTTGAGTGAATCTCTAGCAGGTTCTTAGTTTTGATCTCTTGGCAACATTTGATATAAACAGAATCAAAGGTGCTTTTTATTTTTGTGCAAGTCAGAGTGGCTGGTGATGTGCCTAGGGTGGCTTCCATTCTACCTCCTGTAGGATTTGTATACTTTTTAGAAGTTATGGATTGTTTGGTTGAGAAAATTATTTATCCTTGAAGGGTTAAATATGCTAGCATTCTTCCCACTTCTTGTAGTGGTGTCATATCTGATGGAGGTGCTATGATCTGATTCCAGACCAAGCTCCTTTAGTTGCACATATGATGCTGCTTTGATTATTACTGCATTTGGTTAGACAAGCTTTGTCTTATCTGAGCCCTGTGTCAGACACCTTGAAAGAAGGTGCAGAAAACCTAAAATGAGCAATTATTCCAGATTTTAGATGGCTTTCTTATTTGGGAATGTTAAGAACATGTATGTTCTTAACAGTTCTTCTCAGTCCAGAATGGTGTTTCAATTCTCTTGAAACCAGTGTGAGAAATTCTGCAGTTTGCACTAAGATCTGGGTTTCACTTGGCATTTTCGGCTTGCTCTGAAGGTTAAGGTAGTAATTTTCCTCAAAGATATGTACTCCTACAGCTGTAGTTTTAAAAACATGGTTTCCTCTGATCACTCAATATTATCTTTGTAGGTTACAGAGATCTTTCAGTAGAGTAACCTCCCTAGTGGATATGCCCTTATCTGTCCTTCCTGAATGGCACATCCCATTGATTTTTGTCACTCTGCCACGCTCAGGAAGTGAGTCTTGTCAAAGCCCTATGTTATTGGCAGTTGTTCTGACTCATCTGTTTCAGCACTGGAGCTTCTCATATTGATGAGCAGGCCCTTATTGCTTCTGGTGTTGGGCTTGTAAACTTTTTAGCCCCTCTCCATTCCCCTCTTTTTCCCTTAATATTTTAAAATCCAAGTCCCCTAATACCCTGAAAGTATCCAAGATGTACCTCTTCTGTTTTGGCCTGTTTTTCTTGTAGCTCAGTTGTGGGTATTCTGTCCCTGTCTTCAGTTATCAGTTTATTATTGGCTTTTCCTGATTTACACAGGAACTTGTGAGTAATGTGAGAGAAGCATCCTTCAGTTGTTATAATCAATTGCTACATTTCTCACCTTTAAACTAATGGGACCTGTTTTGACATAAAGCCCATATGTCTGGAACCTAAGTCCAGGGTGCACAGGAGAGGTGGACTGGGGAGGATTGTCCACAGTGGATCTGATTAGCACATGCTTTTTGGCTTGATCAGGACTCCTGGTTTTATCACAGGGATTGTGATCAATATGTTGCAGTTCCTTACGTGTAAGAGAGCAAGTCCATGCTGGCATTTGTCCATGCAGACTTTTGTTGTCAGATTCTCTCTGTTATCATCCAATATGGTTTCACTAAGTTCACTCAGTTGTAGAGAAATATGCTGGGTATTAAGATGTGTTTAAGCAATGGTGAATGTGCAGAATTCAGAGTCAGCTCCTTATGTTTCCCTGTTCCTTTCTCACATCTCTGCTTTCATTAAATGTATCACTGATAAGCGTCTCTTCAGTAAATAGCAATTAGGCACATTCATCTGGTAAGGCAGCGAGCTCCTGATTAAGCAAAATGCTGCAAGTCTGTGAAATTCCAGGTCGTGCAAGGACTGCCAGGCTGGCAGCAGCAGCCCATTTTGTAAGGATGCTTCCATAGTGCTGTTTGCTGCTTGGTTGTGGTGGAGGATGTAAGGGCTGCTGTCCTTTGGCAGCTGCCAGTCCTCCTTGTATTTCAGTCTATAATGAAACTGCATGTCAGAGTGTACTGGGATGTTAAAGGTTCTCCAGAATTCTCAGTATGTACAGCCCCAGGTGGCAGAGCTGCCTGTAGCCACAACAGGCTGGATAAAAGAAAAGCCTCAGACTTCTCCTTTTTGCTGCTCTTTCATGCAAATGATACCAGCTTGTAGGAAACTGAGGTGTTGTCTTCAGCTGTTCCTTATATCTGTGTTTCCATTACAGTGAGACTCTGTCACTCAGCAGACTAAAATACTATAGTTTCATAACTGGATGTAGCTGGAGAAAAAAAGGACAATAAACTGCATAGCCAAAAAATTAGGCCATGAGGAGTTTTGGAGTTTTTAAAAAAAATTTATAGCAAACTTTATCAATCACTCTAATAAAGCAGGTTTTTTTCATGCGTTCTTGCCCTTGTATCCACATGACTGTATTAACCATTTTATTATAGTTATATTTTTTGTTTCTGGATAGATAGATAAATTGATGCAGAAGTTGCTCTGCAACATATTTTTCCTAAACTGAACATCTCACCCCAGGGACTCATTCAGTTTTCTAGAAATGTGTTTGTCAGGGTCCTGGAAAAGCAATCTCATTTTCTTTAGATTATACTGGCTAAAAGATAATATAAGAAAAACTCTGCAGATGCTTTCTGCATTAAATAAAAAGCTTTCCCTATGAATTTAAATCTCTTACAGCTTATTTTCTGTGATTCAATAGTGAGTTATATTTGGTTTATATTTTGCAATTAGAGTGCAGAACAGATGGCAAACCCTTGGTTTAAAGTGAAGTGTATTGAATAGCCCCCAGTGCCTGGTGCCGAACTGGAATCCAGAGAAAAGTTGCATTCTCTCACTTTTCCTGACCTTGCTCCCAGAGCTTTATGTGAAAACAGTGTTAACAGAAACATTTACCAAATCTCACTTAATAGCAGCACCATGTCTGCTGCTGCTTAGGCCAGTGAACTTTATCTACTTCAGAGTAGATGGGGGTAAAGTCATGAAGTATCAAATACCATGAGCAGAGGCATCCTTACGAGACAGACACTATAAACTTTCCACTTGGGCAACTGAGAGACAAACACTTCATCTGAACTGGAGGATTTGGCAAAAATACCAAATGACCTTAGAACACTGCAAAGATACCTAAGCAATAGACTTTCAGTGAAAGAATCATCTTGATCCTTAGTGAATTTTGGTATGTGATACAGCTTGACCACTTCAGTATCCTTTTATCTTCCAATTGCCTGCAGAATTTCCCATTCTTTTTGGGGTGCTGTGTTGTTTGTTCCATGGAGTATGTCCAGGCAGGACTCCATTTCAGCTGTAGGTATGTACACTCTCCCCTGCTACAGCAAACTGTCACAAAACTTCTATTAATGAAATATTTGATTTTAGTTCTCCTACAGAAAAAGTGTATCAGGACTGGTAGGGTACTGGATGCTGTCACATCTTGGTGTTGCTTTTTGGAAGTGGTGCCAGATGAACGCATTCCAGAGATGTAGGCACTTCCCATTTCAGAGCAAGCAGAAGAAAAGGAATGGGAGAAGTCAATGAAAAAGGTGTGACATAGAATTTTTTGGTGTTGACTTCCTGAGATCCCTGTCCCTTATCATCCATTTAGGTGTTAATTTATCTGATGTTGGCTGTAGGCCTGGACAGGTGTAGGCACTACCTGGCAGATAGGAATTACTAGCAGAGATGCTTCTGCATTCATAGTTTACCTATGGGATAAAACAAAGGCCAATTAAAAGCTCTCCTTTCTCTGGCCCTTTTAATTATTTTTTCTTTCCCTTTTGTCCTGACATTGATCTGGTGGTTTCACCACATCTGTCTACACCTGGTCTCTTTTTAGCAGCAGTTGTGGTCTCTGAAGTCTGTATAGTATCATGATGAGAATTCAGAACAACCAAGTGTTATTCTGTACTTCCCTTCTCCTTTTCAATCTGCTGCTTCTCCTTCATTATTTTCTTTTTCCTTTTCTTATGCCAGTCTTTCTTTTGCATCCAACTTTCCATTTGGAATCTAACGTGGCTCTGCTTTGAGCTGGGAGTTTGACCTGGTGACAATGTCATTCTGCTCACTGAAAAGCATCCTTTGAAATGCAGTCCACCACCAGCATTGCTAAACATAATTCTTTTATGGGGAAATAAAAGAATAGACTTTTCATATCACTGTACACTGATTCTCTTAAAAGACAAAACTCCCCAAACTGGGAACCTAGGTGGCATTTTGTTTTAACAACAACAGTGTTAGTTTGATGCTATACATCAGTCTTGGTATTTTAGTGGGGTTTGTATCAGCTGAGTGCTGCTGATGATCTCTGTTTACATTTATAATCCATTATTTGTTTGTGTCTTGGCTTAGAATGGTACTTCCCAATTCAGTGCTCCCACTGGGACTCTCCCAAAACAGACACTGCTCTTTTGCTTGCCACTTCCCTTTCCCCTTCCTGCTCCAGGGGTGGAGTTGAGAATTGGAGGCACAAAAAGTGAAAAACACGAGGTGAAAGAAGAATAATTTACTGGAAACAGCAATGAGATAAGAAAAAGCCAGAGTCCCTTTCTCTGCCCTGGCAAAGACATCAGGTGGTATCAAATAGCACTAAGTTCCTGGCCCAAATTTGGACAATTTGAGTGCTAAGTTTCACTCATACTGAAAAATTACTGTTTCTTGAGGTTACTCTCGCTGAAAGCACACAGGCAGTATCACAGCAGATGAATTGGCAAGTAGTAGCCATTTAAACTAAGGTAATTTTATTTTGGATTGAGATCTTGATTCAAAGATGCTAGGTTGTGTGTTTGGAGTTGAGCAGCATCAGGCTTTCAGCAGCAGGATTTCTGTGGATAGATACCATGTTTCTTATTGGCATGGAATAATGCTGTGTTCAGTTGGTAGCGGTGTTGAGTTTTGCAATTTTGTTTCTAGTGTGATTTACTAATTTAGGTGCAAAGGCATTAGAACCTGGCCTGACAAAAGGGAAGCAGCAGTAGAGGCTCCTCTCTTCTTCCAGCCCATCCTTGAGTTAAGACTGATGCTGCTTTCCTCTGAAAACAGAATATTTGTTAATTTTAAGATCACAGTTCTTCCAGATTCCTTGCTCAAACCACCTGGTCTTGTTACCTTAAAATCCTAAGCCACTGATTTAATAAACACTGTTAGTGAAAAACCTACTTCTGAACACCCTTAGCTTTGGACAGAAAGCCTCAAGGAACTCCTCACAGTAAGCAGGCATAGCTTGGGAAGTTGATGCTCCATGATTTCATCCCATACAGCACTTCAGGAAAAGTATCATCCTTGTGTGATTGTGCTCACAAATTGCACTGCTACTGCCAGACAAATACACTTTTTCCCAGCTGCCTTGTGCTGCTTATCCTTTTTTCTTTGGTGGGGTGGAGTGGGCAGCTAAAGGAAAAGGTTGTAGCAGCATCTCAGTCTGGCATTTGTGCAGCTGTAAGAACTAGCTTTGCCAGCTTCTTTTTTTACATAACAGAGTCTCAGATTCTCTGAGAAACTGGGGAAACAGAGGAGTGTTTCAATGATTAATATCACTGCTGGGCACCAGGATTTTAGATTGCTCTGTAAAAGAAATTGAAAAAACAAAAAAGGAAGAAAAAAGAAAATATTAAGGATAATTTTCTGCTGGATGCCTACAGGAGAAAAAAGTCAGGTTTTCAAAATTGTTGAGGAATCAGAATACAAGGTACATGTCTTAACATCTATATGTATCTTTAGGTGCATAATTTTTTTCAAATTACCATTCCTTTTTCACTCTTGAAAGATGCTTATTATCCTATAGTGATTACAGAATTAAGTAATACTTTTGACTTCAGACTTCTGTTCCTTTTTTTAATGATGAGGAATCAGTAATAAGGAAATCGCCCTTATTCAAGAAGTAGGCAAAAAAATTTCAGATCTGGACACAGAGTGTGAGGAGCTGAACCCCTTGCAATATGCACAGTTCCAGTGGTCTTGAAAGCAGTGATGCTCTGTTCCAAATTAGTTGTTCTCTCACATTTGGGGAAACAATATTTTAAATGGTTTCATGTAGAGGCATACCATCTGTGTTTTCAGTGCTTATATGTGAGAGTGCACATGGCTAAGGAATGGATATGGGCTTGCATGCTCAAACCTTCCTCTAACATACATTTTCTGCCGTATGAACTGGTTAAAGAGGTTGGAAGGGAGTTTTATTGATGTGTTCTATTTTTAGCAAGTAATCTGAACCAATTTATTCTCCTTGATAAGGCAGTGTATAAAAAAGAGGAGGAGAGGCAGCCTAGGGGAATGTGAAGCATCTTACTAAGGATGTTTCCCCTGATATCCCTTAATGTAATTTATTTATCCGGTGGTGTTTATTTTCGGTGGTGTTTCCATTGCCCTTCCTTCACTTCATTTCATTAAAGCCATGCTGCTAAATAGTGCTGCTGATCTGGATCCTGTTAGGATCAAAAGTATTGTAGGCTACAGGAGTGTGATTCCAACAGTAGCTTACCAGTTTTCTGTGACACCATTCTGTAACAGACTGCAGTTTTAGGAAGTTGCTATAACTTCCAGGGCAGAAAATCTTCTGTAAAGGTGACACACTCTCAAATGACTCCTGAAGGTGTTTAGGATGTATGATGCCTTCCAAGCACATAATTAACGAGTGAACAACTGTTGACACCCTGGTATTTCCTGCCAGTTGGAAACTATTCAGGGATGAGAGAAAGAAAACTGCTTGTTCTGCAGTTTTGAATGTACCTGGAAGGTGTGGGGCTGCTCAGCTCTCTAGAGGAAAGGCACTGTTCTCTGCCTCATTACATTCATTAAACTTTATTACAGTGTCTGTAGGAATGCCAGGGAATCAATACGGCTGTGTTTCCTCTGCAAGAGTAATTTTCTGAGCTGTAGTGCACTCCACAGTACCACAGACCTAATCCCAAAAGGGTAAGATTAAGGGTATTTAATCCAACAATTCTTTATCTTTGTATCTCCCCACTAATCATGAAGGCCACATTCACTCTCGGGTTAAAGACTGAGTTAAAAGATAATTTCTTTGGAAATCCAGCCATTGCAGATAATCGATTCCACCTGCGCTTCCAGAACCGTGGGCTTTGCCTGGGCAGGGACATCCTTCAACCCTGGCAGAATTCCTTCTGCTCGTCCTCCTCCCCTCTCATTGCAGAGCTGTTGGTTTCTGTGATAAATAGTGCTGCCCCAGCCCGAGTTTCCCCTGCCTGTCTGATAAGCCATGGCTCAGTGCTGGTGACAGACCTGCCCGCGGTCGGTGGCTGGCGCGCCGCCCTCGCAGCCTCTCGGGGTCACCGCAGCGGCGAGTACAGATGAGGGGAGCAGTCCCTGCTCTGAAAGGGATTTGCAGCCTGTATTCACTTGGCTAGAGGAGAGAGAACTTAGGAAAGGGGGCTCTTTGGGGTGGAATGATGGCACCACAGATCTGGGTGCCAGCAGGTGAAAGGGCTAAACAAATGAGGCCATGTAAATTTGAATGTGTAACCACCTAACACGTGAGACTCAATGGTCTCTTTAGGAAACTGGTACAGAGGAACTGGAATCAGTTTCCTAGGATATAAGTATGTGAGGGTGTTAGTTTGGATAAGGATTCCGGGGCAAGCACTGGAATGAATTCAAGAGTTGTTTTCTTGGCACAGTTGACATGGATTTTCTGCATGTGAACCTTGGAAAATACAGCACTACATGTTCCTGGCATTCCTAGGAATTCAGGTTCTAGGTGTCTGTAATGATCCATTATGACCTTTACAAATAAATCTCCATGTTCACTGGTAGAACTGCTTATGATACTGGTCAGCTACTGTATGAGGAAGGGGAGCTAGAAGGCAGTGTTCCCCTCTGATGGAATAGCTTTTATTGATAGTTTGATGCCATTGGATTATTTCCACCTGGTTGAATACTTGTTGTGGAGGAAAAAAATCTTTCAATCTTTGCACAAAGATGCGTTCAACACTGCTGCCTCTTTATCTCATACACTAATTCCCTTATTCCTCCAGACTGATCCTATCATGTTTGATGTGCTTGGATTTTCTTTCCCAATACATTTTCTCTCTCTTCCTCTCTAAGCTGTTTCCTCTCTACTTACCCTGCTGTAAAACTTTATTGTTCCCTTAGGTTGTGATTGACTGTCTTGCAGCAAGGTGATTTACAACACTTCACAATGAGTGTGTTATATAAAAATCAATTGTATTCTGTTCTGTGGTTTGAGTTGGGTGGGTTTTTTTTGGTTTGGTTCCAACTTTCCATTCTTCCTTCACCTTCTAACCTGTTATGTTGTACAAAAGTAAAAAGTAGTGTGAGTGCATATTATCCACTACAGATAAGATCTTGTGCGCTTTCTTGTGGGCTCCAGCAAACTATTTCTTTGTTCTGTGCAGTATGAATTGATTTTGTTCTTGTCTCCCAGATTTTTTCCTTGACTTGGGGATCAATCTAATCTCTACCTTTTCTTGTACTCTGTTCAGTTTTTCTTCAGTTCTGTGATTAAATCTGACTGGGGCATTGTTCTACAGTGACACACTGTAATTTCATACTCTCTTGTTTTTTATTTTTTCCCCTTCCTGAAATACAGAATATTTTTCTATGAGGTCTTTACAAGTGGCTTCCATGCTGTGAGCGAATAATTCAGCTGAAAATAAGAATGCCCTGGAGCTTCTTTAATGCAAAGTAATGCATATTTTAACCAACACAAGGTCTCATGACATATCAGGAATTCACTAAAATGCCATCAACTTTACCTTAGATTTTTATTAATCTTGTTGATTAGAGAGATTGGCATGTAAATATTTTCAAGTCCTTTGAAAGCACTTTTTCTCTGTGATATTACCAAAGAATGCACTTTGTGTTACCATGCAGTAACTGGAAGCAGTTGGGACTGGCCTGCCAGATTACACAGTCTCTTTAAAGATTGTGCTGAGTAGTTCAAATGCACAGGGTCTCATCCTTTACCTGGCTGGGCAGTTTCAGGGAATGGGGAAGATCACAATGGCTGCATTTTACTTAATGTCCTGCACTCTTCATTGCAGAGCTTTTCTGAGCAGCTCTCCAGTAGCTTAAGGCAGCTAGAACAGAAATATGTTTCCTCTTCCATTGGCCATGCCTGGATTTCAGATGGCAAAACAGCAGATAATGGTACAGCTGTTTGTAGATTATCTTCCCATCTTTCTTTTTTGATTATATACAAAGCTCTGTCAAGAATGTCTTTGGGTTTGTGTTTAAAGCAGTGGGGTTTTATTCTTGGTTGGTCCTCAAGGAACACTGTAATGATCCTGGTAATTAGGAATAGTAAGATGGAAAAGCTAAGCCTCATCAAAAGCCTGTTAAAACAATTGGAATGAATCTGACTTAATGGGATTTACAGCAGGCCCTTCTCCAAGACTGCTTATCCACTAAATAAGAGGAGGTAGGGAATAGCACTTACAGGTAATTTTGTTCTTTTACTTTTTGTTCTGACCAACCATTTGCAAGTTCCTACCTGTCCCAACTGGGTTTTTTGTCATTGCCACTTCCTTTCAGTAAGATTTACAAACCATACACAGACTTTGCAGGAGGGGTTCTGCTTTTCTTTTCCCTGCTGCTGAAACTCTGCAAGTAAAGATAATCTAAACCACTATTTTCTCCATCCTTTACATGGTGCTTCCAAAGTGCCCAGTGAATACTTCAAAGACAATAGTTTTATTTCATTTAATTGATTTTTTTCATATATTCTAAAACTAATGGAACAAGTACATTAAGGTCTGATGCTGCAGGTCAGTTAAACTGGTTGTGTGCCTGCACACCCCTCTAGAACCCAGAACTGTGAGAGAGCATCTCCCTGCCTGCAGGAGGGAAGGATTCTGTTTCTTGCACTGATGTCTGAAGGAGTTAATTTTGGGGCCTAGTGTTGCACCACTGAATTAAAGGATTTTTATTCAAATGCTTCGGTGGAAGCACCCTTACACATTACCTTTAGATTTTGTTTTCCTGCACTTTGGAAATCACATATTTCAGTGCCTCCCATTTTCACAGTGTAGTCTCCTCCTAAATAGTGAAAAAGGGCATAAGTGGACTTGTGGGGTTCTTTACCAACTCTTTAAGACTTTATGATCTCATTTTAAATGAGGCAGATTACATTTTAATACGAGGCATTTACTTGAGTAGGATTATTACAGGAGTAGGCTCATTTAATGGAGGTACACGTTTTGATGATTCCAGTGGGATGACATTTTTGTCTGCTGTGACAGTTTTGCTTACAAAATTGTATTCCTAATGTCTTCGTCATCAAAATTCAGCTAAGGAGTTGTCAGAAATTTGTAAGGCAGAAAGAAGATCCAGTTGCTCTGAGAGCACTATATTTAGCTGTGCATTAATGCATGTAATGAATGAAGACTTGTTTGCATCCATGAAGAAGCAGAGATGCTTCAGAGACCTGCATGGGGCAAGCATATAGAATTACTTGTTGAAAGTTAAGTCCTGCTATTTTCAAAAGCTCATGCAATAAATTACCTGACAGCATGAAGCAGACTTTTTTGATTTTCCAAAAGCATGCTGTGTATCTTTTTAGGTATGAGAGTGGATAAACAGCTCTAAGTGAACATTTTCCACACAAAACCAGAGACTGGGGAGTTTCTATTGCTGATAGCAAATTGACTCTTCTCATGAATATTTTGGCTTTATCAGAGGAATGACATATTTCCAGTATTCCACATTCTGGTGGATGTATGTGCAGTCTCTGTGTGTTTGAATTGTCATCACTGACCAGATCCTAGAGCGTAGGAAACTGAAAAGTCCTTAAATTAGAATGAGCAGTACTTAAAACAACTAAAATATCTGTTTCTTATCAATATTGTTCTCACCCTAAATCCACAACACAGCACTGTACCAGCTACTGTGAATAAAAGTAACTCAATCCCAGTCAAAACAAGGACACAGCTGAATGAAAACAACTCTCTAGAAATTGATCTATTAGGTCACCCAAGATCTGCTTCACCTTGGTGTCTGTGGAAAGAGCATCCCTAACAGAAACAGGGAATAAAAGCCTTCTAATTTTTTTGGAATAGCTGGGTAGCTGGTTCAACAGCACTGATTTGTAGGAAGTGATGTAGGAAGTTCCAACCCTGGAAGGCAGTGCCCAAGAGGAAGGTTGTGCCAGGGCAGCGTAAAGCACAGTCTGGTACTTCAGAAAGAGGTAGGATGGCCAAGACTGTTTTCACATGAAGAGAGCAAGCTTCATCTAACTACTTTAAGAAAATAAACTATGTTCCTTTCAGAGTCTTATTTGTGAAATCTAATTAAAGTACTGCAGAAAAGGAACTACAAAATTCCCCATGAGTGGATTTGTGTGCTGGCAATTTGATATTAAATCAGGGGACTAGGAACAGATGATTGGCTTTTTTTTTTTTTTTTTTCCTCGTTGTGTGTGTGTGTTTGTATGTGTGTGTGTTTAGTTTTAAGAGATTAGGAACTACAAAATGCATATTACAGACTTCTGGCATCATTAGCAATTCCTCCAGCTTTATTTTCCCTGTCACTCTGTAATGAGTAATGAACTAAGCTGATACTAAAACCAGCTTAACAAGCTATTGCTTTTTAAATTGCAAGTCTCACAGTATGTCCTTCTCCTTATTATTAATTTTAAGTAACTCTTATTTTTGTTGCTGTATTTTTGTTCCTTGTGATTTTTGCATAATCTTTGCATCCACATACCTTTAGTCCTCCCAGTGAAAATGCAGAGATTAGGTGCAGCTCTCTCTCACCAGCTGCCAAGACATAAGAAGGAAGGATGATCCTAGGCAATGAAAAGTCTATGGTCAAAGTCAGAAATCTACTTCAGGGGCAAGAAAGTCTCAGAAATTCACTGCTACATTAAAGTTGCTGAAATTCCTGAAAGGAATTAAAATTTCTTGTCTATTAACATCATTAGTAATTGAGCTGCTGAGAGTAGTGAGCCAGAAATTTATCTTCCTTGAAAGGTATTTCTGGCCACTTGGCTGTTAGGAAGATGAGATCGAATCACTGATCCTGTTCAACTCAAATGCTCAGAGAGAGCTTTATTGATGAATAATGAAGATTATTGAGATCAAAAGACATTGTGGTATGTGAAGAATTTAACGTAGTTTAATCAAAGCATGTGTGGTAAATGTAGGGCAGAATGATGAATGCTATGTCACATGCTTCTGTTTGTCATTTCCTATAAAGTAAGAACAGATGATGTACAGCAAATGTGGAAGTTCATTTTTCCAATGACAAAGGAAAATATTTGGAAATTAACCTACTTCTCCTTATTATCTTAATGAAGATAGAAAAACAATTTCTAAATGTGAGTTTTGGGATCTTGTGTTCCTTTTCTTTTTCCAAAGGCATTGGTATTGAGATTGGTTGGGTTTATTGAGTCTTCTTCAAAGTGTGTTAAGAATTAAAACACTTCTGGATTCTGGAAGAGGTTTTCTTCTTTGATGGGCATTGATGTCTCAAAAATAGGAGACTTGTATCTTGAATGTTATGTAAAGTTCTGGTGCCCCTCGCCTCAAAAAAATCCCTTAAACAACTGTAAAATGTTCAGAGAAAAGATTCAGGAGGATCTGAGACAGAAAATGAGATCCTGATTCAGGGTGGTTAAGTAGACTGGATCTCTTCAGTCTAGGGAACAGGTGACTTGAGGAGGGACTTGGCAGATTCTTCAGAATAAGCATAACATTAGGGGTTGCTGGAAAAGAGTAATTAGGGATGCTTTCTTGAAGAATATGTGGCTAAGCCTGTGGATATTGTTGTCACCGAACATACTGTGGGCAGCAGCAGCTCAAAAAGGAGAAAATCAGGACTAAAAACTGTTAGCTTGTGAAATAAGAAGACACTTAGAATCAGGATGTGCCCAAGAGCTGGAGTGTGAGGCAGGGCTCTGGGCAAGTGTCTCTATGTGCTGCCTCTGTCCTTGTCCCTTCTTTTTCCTGTGGTGTAAGGTGTGGGTAGGGATTCACTGTTGCTCTTGACTGTTGTGGCTTGCAGCCGTTTCTGAGTGAAATATCGGCCTCTCGCCTCTTGAGAAAAAGGCTGCGCAAAAACATCGCAGTTTAGGCACAAAAAGAATGATGGCTTCAAATCCCTCTCTGCACTTCAGGACCTAAAATGCCAGTTTTCAGAACATTAATTGTAAAGAATGTAAGGAATATCACCTTGCTCTGTGCCTGACCTCAGGAATATGGCGTAGCTTGTAGATGAAGGGATTATTTGCTGCAGGAGGAAGGATTGAAATTTAGCCATTATTTGTGCAGAAGAGAATACTTCATGCCAAGTGACAGTGTTAGGTGAGCAATGCCATCTTATTTCTTGTTATAAGTGTAAGTGTAATCCCATCTAAATATGGTTCTGCAGGATGGAGCTTAACGATTTCAGAGGGGAGGCATTACAGACGATCAAATAAATAGAATGCATTTAGAAAGAAAAAAAGCTCACCAGCTCAGGGAGTTATTTACCCAATGGTTTAGTGCATGTAGGCAGAGGAGTGGTTATTCTGTCAGGCTTCCTATGTACCTGTCAGAGTGTTTTCTTCTCTGCACTATACATATTTATACTGTTTGATTGAAGACTCCTAGGCGAAGGAGCTATTGCCAGCTGCAATATGTATGTACTCTCTCATGACAGGAATGTCTTTGTTAACAGCAAAGCAACTCCTTTAAAATATGCAAGGTTCTGAGTTATGTTTCACACCTGTGGTGGATTGACCTTGGCTGGATGCCAGGTGCCCACCAAGGTGCTCTCACCATGTTACTCCCCTCCACAGCTGGACAGGGGAGAATAAAAAATATAACAAAGGCTGGTGGACCAAGATGAGGACAGAGAGAGATCACTCACCAACTGCAGCCATTGACAAAACAGGCTAAACTTGGGGAAATCAGTTTCATTTACTGCTAATCAAATTAGAGTAGTTAAACCCCCTTTCCCCCTGCCTTCCCTTCTTCCTGAGCTTAACTTTATTCACAATTTTTTCTGTCCTCCCTCCAGTGGCACAGGGGGACAGGCAATGGGGGCTGTGGTCGGTTCATCACATATTGTCTTTGCTGCTCCTTCCTCCTCAGGGAGAGGACTCCTCATACTCTTCCCCTGCTCCAGTGTGGGTCCTCCACGGGGTCAAAGTCCCGCCAGCAAACTTATTCCAGAGGCTACAGATGGATCCCTGCTCCTCCATGGGCTGCAGGGGCACAGCTACCTTACCATGGGCTGCACCTCTGGCTGTAGGGGAATCTCTGCTCCAGTGCCTGGAGCATGTCCTCCCCTCCTTTGCTGACCTGGATGTCTGCAGGGTAGTTCCTCTCACATATTCTCCCTCTGGCTCCCACACAGAGGGCCCTCTTCTTAAATCTGCTATCCCAAAAGCACTACCATCATCACTAATGGGTTCAGCCTTGTCCAGTGGTGGATCCATCTTGGAGCTGACTGGCATTGCCTCTATGAGACATGGAGGAAGCTTCCAGCAGCTTCTCACAGAAGTCACCCCTGTAGCCTGCTGGCTACCAAAACCTTGCCACACAAACTCAATACAACACCTTTAGGCAAACATGAAAAAGGAGTGTGGGATTAATTTAGGGAGGAGGATTAGTTTCACTGTTCTTGGGGGAGTTCCCAGCTCTGGTCACTCTTATTTGCCCTCAGACTAACAGCGCTTTCACTGCACAGCACCCAACATTCTTAGGAGGGTCAGTCAGCCAGCAGCACCTGCTCAGGAGATGGACCCTTGGACTGATGTCTTGCTCAAGGATTCTGGTTCTCACCCAGCCCTGTGTGGTTATGTAACTTGCCTAAGTACCAAACAGGCAGCATGTTCCAAAGATAGCTTTCATACAGGATTTGAGCACGATGAACAGGCAAGTGCTTGTTTCATGTTTGCTCTTTGATGTTGGCAAAGTAACCTTGGCACAGCAGAACTGCTGACATTGGAGATCTAAGTACTGACACTGATCCCAAAGGCTCTAAGGAGTGCATGGCCTGGCACCTCTCCTAGCATCATTTTTCTGAACTTTCCTTAGGTTATTTGACAGGTTGATCTGAGTCACAGGCTCTGCTGCATAGAACCTGCAGTGGTAGGAAGAGTTGTGAATCTGCACTGAGTGTTGTCAGCAGGTTTGTATTTACAGACCTGCATGAACACTTCTCCATGTTTTTCCTGGGTACAGATTCTTTCTTTGGTCTCAGACTTTGTAGAAAACTTAAATTCATTCCCATGAAGAAAAGTATACAAATGAGAAAACCAGAAAAGTATCTACTTATCCGTAAGACAAATCAATAAGAGTCATTAGAAACAACAATTTAGCTTTGCTGTGATGCTGGCAGAGAAAATCTCTTTATCTCCAGCCTGGATCAGAGTGAATTTGGGGGCACAGGGCTGCTCTGTGGGTGACAGTGACAGCAATCTGCTGCCTGGGCAGCCTGGTTGAAAAAGCAGCCTCAGAGGTGTACATGCTGTGTCCAGACTGGCTCTGGCCAGTTTTCCCACCTGCCACTGCTTCCTGTTATTGCAGGGTTGTGTTAATATTTGTATTTACTGACTTTCTGTCCAGATATCTAGATACTGGTACAGATTCCCTTCAGTGCTGCTATTTCTGATGAGTTACTTGCTATATTTCAAAGACTTTTAGAGCCAGAGAATGTATATTTTAAAGTGTGCTTTTGATCAGGGAAGCAACTAAGTAAAAATAACTCTATTCTGATTTCAGAATGGTTCCCTAGTGGATTTTCAAGATACTTGATTATTTTGACAAATAGAAATCTTTATGCTGCTTCTCCCAGCAGACCTTATAAAACTATGGAAGGGTGGCCTGCAGTCTTTTCTGCCTAAAGCATCTGATACTTTACCTCCTAGATTAGTCCTGAATATGCAATTCAGAGTCTTTATTACCTATGCTGCTTTTAGAGACAGGAGAAATGTACCGTGATTTTTCCAGTCTAAAAATTATATTTCTGAACTGCCAGGGGAGAAGGAGTCCATCACTGAGTTGTAAACTGAGCAATAACAGGATGAGCACGGGCTCTCTGCTGTCACTTCTCTATAAGCTGACTGCTCTGGTGGTGTGCTCCTACTGACAGCAGAGCAGGAGGCTCTGTGCTGTGCTTTTTTTCACTCCTGCCACATACTGCTTAGGCATGCTGAGGCTTAGCTGCTGCACTGCTGATTTGAGATGGAGCTGAAATATAAAGTCTCAATTTCAGCCTGGATTTCCAGCTCTGTGAACTTGAGAGTCCTTTGATATGAAGGGTTTTGTTTGAAATCCTAGCACAAGTGAGACATAGCTGTAATGTCCAGGCCTTCTGAGTCTGAGTCCGAGTCTTGGTGTGACCCTTCTGGCTCTGTGAGCAGAGAGGCACTTGTGTCTTGTTGACAGCAAACCTGAATCCAAAACTTCTTGAAACTGTTAGTAGGTGCTCATTTCATGTGTCTCTGGTAACTGAAGTTTGTTTTTTCTCCTCCTCTAATGACTGAGCAATTTGTTTCTGAAAATTTTGCAGGAGCTGGGGACTGTGAATCCCATTGTGGATTGAGCCAACTTAACACTGTAACTAAAAGTGTAAACAAGAGCAAAATGCTGTGAAGTTGATGTGGAGAGGAACTGTTTGCCTTAATTTTACCTTCTGTGTTGTCCCTAAACTCTGAACTCAAGCTGGTTTGTGGCTTGCTCATCAACATTTGATGAACAGAGATAAGATAACAGAGATAGGATCCATGCCTCTTGCACCAAACTCCTTCTTAAGCAGCATTTCCTACAGCTGGTCAGGAACGTTTTTTTTGTGCTCATGTACAACTCTCAGTATAGGTCAAATAAATTTGCATTTTCTGTCCTAGGGTTTTCTTTTGGAAAAAGTGTGGGCAAAAGGTTTTTATTGTTAAACTAAATCTAAAAGCTTCATTTTGTAACTATGGCTTCATGCTTTGCTGTATTCAGATGCAAACCAGTAATGAAATCTCCTATTCAATTTTGCCACCTTCCTCTAATAGATGGACACTACTGGTACTCTTGCATCTGTGTGATTGTGAACATAAATCCACTTCAGACCATTATAGAAACAGAAGGTCAATCAAGCTGAGGTGTATGCTTGTTACTTAATGGGTATTTAGTCTTTAGGGATTCTGAATGTCCTGATGCAGGGTTTTGGAAGTCTTTTTCTGGGAGGAGGCTTCCAGGTCTCAGCATTTGAATGACATTTGGTCTCCTGGAGTAACTAGTGCTACTTCAGGGAAATGGCCTCACTCTTTTAAGGTGTATTCAGGGAGCAGACTTATGAGCCACTGATTGGGGATTTTTGCTTTGCCATGAACATAACAGCCTATACATCTGCTTCTCACTAGTTCTTTAAGTATTAGTCACTGTTGGATTTTCAGAGAAATCAGACAGATTTTCACTCATACCACTAAATAAATATTTGAAAGAAAGAGGAGAGGAAGAATTAAAGAAAATAGAAATGATGTTGCAGATTCGATTCTGTCACTGCTATTCACTAGTATATTCTTCCTAATAATTATAGAATCCCTCTCAGTTTAGTACCACTTGTTTCAAGGTGAAAGTTAATTTAACAAGCAAAACAAAAATAATTTGAGATACATTTTATGCCAGCTAATTAGTTCAGCTGAAAACACCAGTCACAGACTGAGACCTCCTCAGACCAGGCTTTCTATACCTTTAATAGAAAATCAGTCCTTAACTCAAAAGAGCTTGCAGTAAAAGTGTCAAAGAAGAGAAAACCAACAAAAATGACAGATGGGAGAGTGTGCAAAGAAACAGCAAGCTAATTAAGATTAGCATAATAAGCAATGCAATGAGGTTATTGTAATGCTCAGTAATTACAGACAAGTAAGAAACTGATGGGTGGTGAATTTCTTATTTTCTGCTTGAAAGTAATTGAATTCTTTCCTGCTGTTCTCTCTGTGTGCAGAAGTGTATTTTCAAAGCCCCTTCCTGCTTTTCGGTGTGGCAACTTCACTACTTGAGCGTGTTTCCTTGGGCTGCCAGATACCTGGTTTGATGAAAGCTGTACCTAGAACCATGGGTGCTCTCAGTGTGTAGAAAGCATTTCCCATATGATTTCATGCACCCTTTTGAGGCTTATGTTTCAGCCTTTTCATATTTTGCCTACTTACAAGTCAGTGTTAGTGAACATATGAAAAACCTGTTACTACTGGGAATGAAATACCCAGAGTGATGATGCAGAGATAAATGCTGCCTACTCTGAGTGCAGCCCTCCTTTCATAGTCACGTTTGGTGGTGTGATCTGCCAGAGTAGTGTTCTGCTCAGAAGGCAGCAGGTCCAAGAAGGGAAGCCTGTCCAGTAAATGAGGCCAGGCTTGTGAGCGACTGCAATCAAAACATGCTCTTTACTCCACAGACAAGAGGACAGATGGCTCTGGAGTTTATGGAATCAGGTAATAGTCTCTTGTTGAGAGAAGCACATTAAATGTGTCAATCAACCACAACTTGGAAAGCCCCCATTTGACTACTTGAATAATCAGAGCAGGTTCTCCCAGGGCTGACAAGTTGAAAATCTGTCATTGTTTTCTCCAGGGAGTATGAAATACATAGTAGTAACAAACTAAGAGAGCATGTTATTAGGAGGAAAATGAAAGTACAGTGATAGTCCTTTCAGTATGTATGGCCCTGGGATGAATATCCTTATGTCTACATGCTCTGCTGTGGACCCAGCAAAGCCTGACCCCTGAAATCACAAGTCCCTGCATTCAGATTTGAAGTTGACTTCAGTTCCTTTGAAGTAAGATTGACCTGAATTGGTTTAGCTTCTTCCTAAACTCCATGGCTATGCAAACTGTGCAGTTTTTGGATGTGTGCTGGAAGAACGTTTTTTTTTTTTTTTTTTGAGAGAGAGAGAGAGAGGGAAGGCTATTATCCTCTATTTCTGGTTGTATTTTTGTACATCTAGCTGATAAGTCCCAGCTCATTCAGTTATTACATCAGAGACCTCCACAGTTGGAACCTCTGTCAGCTGCTAAGCTACTGCTCTTCACAATAAGGAATATTTTCTGAAGTTCAGCAAAGTTATAGATAGAACAGAGTTCTCAAAGGAAGCTCTGTTGTCTCCAAGGCAGGAGTAATTTCCTTTTCTCTGGCAGCAGACGGTGTCTTGGCTTCAGGTACCTGCCTGCCTGCCTAGCAGCTCCCTGCAAGCCAGAGCTACATGAGAGAAGCAGCACACAAACTTCACAGGGCAGAGTCATTTGAGAATTCCCTGCTGCTGCAAAAATCACATCTGAAGCATACTAGAGGTTTTCTTTCTCTCCTGCTGCCACGTGAGCGTCTATTTTATGCGGTTCTTTTTTAGGATGCAGCTTGGGCTTGTTTTGTTCATTACATGAGTGCTGGGGTGCAGGTGCCTTCACACAGCAGCTGAGCAGGGCTATGGCTGGGCAGGGTGCATTTCCACTTTATACCAGCAAGGCAAGCAGGGCCAGGTTGGGGAGGGTCGTCAGGATGAGCTAGGAGTCCAAATCATTGGACACATCTTTGGTGATGAGAGTTGTCTTGATGTCCAGCTGAGAACACTGGTCAGGGTCAGGTTACATCCAGTGACCCTGGGCAAGTCTGTAGTGGTGAGTGAAGCAGTTCTGAGGTCAATTTAGGAAGATAGGGAGCAGAACAAGGTCCAGATCAATGTAATCTATTGCCTGGCAGAGACTGGGCTGGAGCTGGAGACAGGCATATCTCCTCAACAGCTGAGGCAGTGACTGGAGGCTCAGGGCTGAGCCCCTTAGGCAGAGGGCTTCCCAAGCCCTGGAGGAGTAAAGGGGACTCAGACCTTGGCCTTGAACTTACAATGCAGCACTTCGTGTTGGAATAGCTCAATTTCACAGTTTCTGTACTCCAGTGGCAGGAAGAAGAAAGGTTCAGAGCAAATGAGGGCCTTTGCAGTTGGTATAAATGCCAGTTGTGCAGGTGAGAGGCAAGTGCTACTCTCAGACTGGGGAGGGGATCATTCCCCTACACGGACTGCAGGCTGGCCACATCAGGGTGTTGGCAGAGTTCTGCTGTCTGAGATGGACCTCAAATTGTCAACTGGAAATTTATGGAAGTGAGCTGCTGCTCCTTCCATACAAAACAAACCTCCCAACAACAAGGTACCTTCCAGTCTGTCCTCTTGCCTCAGCTGGAATAGTATGACTGACAGAGCTCATTTTCAGCCAGTTAGGTTTGAGTGTGGCTTTGAGTGCCTTCATGTGCTACTGCAGCAGCAGTTGAAGTTGTTCCTCTGTTTCTATTCATCCTTTCTTCAAATGTAGGAATGTTTATCTAGCAGCTGAACCAGCATTTCTGTGGTTTGCTGCAGGGGAAGTAGGAAGTGTGTGTGCTTGTGCTGCCTTGTTGGGGATCCCTGGTAGCTTCATGGTGCTGTAGGTGTTGACTGTTTTTGCTGGCTCTGAAGGTTGATGGCTTTAGCTTTTTTTTTTGTTTTTGTTTTTGTTTTTTGGTTGTTTTTTTTTTTTTTTTTTAATAAAAACAATTCAATATCTTATTCTTGTTCAATCTTTTAAGAAAGAGAAAACATGCATTCCAGATGGATGGTCTGTGGCAGAGAAAAAGCAGCCATAAATTGCTTTATTTGCTTTCAGAGTACCTGCTTATGCAGAATTTTTCAAATAATTTGTGGGGGCATGAAGAGGCAGGAGCCATACCCACACTGTTTCTGTAGCACAGAGACATACTGGCCTTCTTCAAGAGTGAAGTGCTGACTTGAATTTTTTGTGCCTTGCTTGGGAGCTGTTTGCACAGGTTTTACTAGCCTCAGGTGAAAGGAAGCAAACTACAGTCAGATGATCTTGAGAGACAGTCAGCTGCAACTTCCTTTTGTCTGTACTGCCTACAAGCCTGTGGCTGGACTATATTCAGTACTCTTCATTTTGGAAACATTAGTCTTTCAGGGGTCCCCAACAAATCTCACTTGCCTTCAGCAATTTTTTTCATGTGATTCAAGGGGCAAGGGGCAAATAGAGGAGCTGGGGGAAAAATGATAGCCCATTGCCTGTGAGCCTTTGCTCTTCAGTGTCTTTGCTGGATCCATCCTCAGGGTTACCAAAGAAAATCACCTTCATTGTGGTTTTTTTTTGAAGTTGAGACTTGTCAGGTAGAAATGTAACCTAAACCAATGGTTCATTCACACAATAAGCACTGCACAGCAGCTGGTATGTGAGTTGTCTGAGCCCAGTGCCAGAAGCCAAAAACGATAAGTAACCCTCCATCTGCCAATAATTCAGGGAAGGAGGATCCCAAACACGACCATCTTCTGATACCTACTGCAGAGGTGAAGAAGGAAACTGGGCAGGATCCATGGGTAGATCTGAAAGATGTTTTCTTGTTTTTTATAGGGTTTTCTTTTGTAAAAGTAATTGTGCAATGAAGTCTACCTTGTTAGCTCTGACCTGATGAGGTATGCTATACTGATGAATAATGTTTGGTAATGCAGTCTCATCACAGGTCAGGTTACATTAGTCATAAGAATCTCCATTCCAAATCTAATTTACCTATTCATTGGGAATAAAGAGCTAAAATAACCTCCATCCATAGCTACAATTTAAGATAAAAATGTCTTTTAAAGAGGAATGATGTTGAATAAGAAGTGTACTTTTACCATCCCTATTCCTTCATGGTCTTCAAAATCATGCTGGTTCAACTGAATAATGCTACTGTGGTCCATTGTTTTTATCTTCAGTCAGTGCTTTTAAATGGGAAACCCATGCATGCCTGTGGGGCTTAAATTGTCCAGTTCAGGATGCCAGGTAAGCTCAGACCATCAGGAGTAAAGTATCTCTGTGAAACACAGTGGAATCAGCACATTTTCATTTCATTGATTACCTTGGATAGGACTTGGTATCCTGAAATGCAAAAGGTTATAGAGAGATCTTTCACTTTCTAAAATATGAGGTCATGTTAAAATCATTTGCACAGAACATGGTCTGAGTGGAAATCACTCAGCTTTTGCAAAGTGCAAGATGCCCTGTCCTTGTGGAGAGCTACAGTGGTACAGAATCTAATAGACAGGTCTGGTGTTTTTTGATAGGCAAACTTAGTTTATCAACAGAAATACCACTGGGAGAGGTTCTTTATGCTTTGGTGGCATCCCAAACCACAGATCAGATACTACCTGCTGTATTTGGCTTTTCCTGCTTTATAGCACCTGTCATTTGAATTGGAAGCTGGATCCTTGGCTAGACTTATGGGAATGTTTTTCTACCTTTTATACAGCAGCAGTGTTTCTTTCCCTTGTGAAAATAACTTTTCTTTCAAACATTTGCTCCTAAGACGATGCTTGAGGCACTTAACACCTGCCTCATATTTGGGCATGGCATTTATAGTAGTCTGTTATTTTCTTTGGAGTGTGGAACTATTTTTTGAAAGGAAAAGGAGAAACTATAGCTTTGACCACTTCAAGTTGCAATGCCTGAGAGATTGTGCTTGTGTCTGATGGTATGTCAGAGGGAAGAGCTTCAGCCCAGAGGCATCTTGAGAAGCCAGAAGATAGTCCAAGGGAGAGCCCTCAAAAATAAATGCAAAATTCCACTTTCTTGGGAGGCTATCTAATTGGGTACAGGCTGGGAGCCAAGTGTCTGAGCAGCTGTGCTGCTGTGAGAGCCTTGAAAGCTGTGAGGAATGTCAAGCTGAATGTTGGCCAGCATGTGACCTAAATGTGAATAGGTGAACCAAATGCTGGGCTGCATTTGAAGGACTGTGGCAGCCAGATTCAAGGGAAAATATCCCTTTCCATTTGAGACTTGTGAGCCTTTTCCTGTCATGCTGGGTCTAGTTTTGAATCTCTCTTAAAAAAGAAAGATGTTAAGATACTGAAGAAAGATCCATAGAGACTTGCTGGGATGGGTAGGGGCTGAGCATGTAAATTGTGGGCAGTTTGACAGGAATGGGTTCATGTATCTGCTGAGGTCAAGCAGAGGACTAATCAAATAACAACCCACAACTGCTTAAAAGGAGTAAGAAAAATTACAGAGCCAAACCCTTCCCAGTAATTGCAGGTGGTGGGTCAAGGGTTCAGTGGCCAGAAATGGCAGCTTGGAAGCTTCAGCTACCTAAATAAACCTTTTCATTTGTTTGGTACTGAGCTCTGTAATAGCCCAGTGATGGTACCAAACTGCGGTTTGGTACTGGGCTCTGGAGATCATGTATCTCCATTCTTGGACATTTTTCAAGACTAAGCTAGACCAAGCCATGTCTGAGCTCATCTAGTATTGGCAGTAGTCCTTCTTGGAAAGTGACATTGGCCTAGAGACCAGCAGAGTGCCCTCCAGCACCTCTGCAGGCTGTGCAGCCCCAGTTCTTCCCAGAAAGCCCCCAAATCTACAGAACTGTGGTGAAGTGGGGAGCAATGTCACTGGAGTCATGCTCAGCTTGCTCCCAGAGCACTGAACTGCTCAAGGTGAGTCATGGATTCACTTGGTAAAAGGGTGAAGGTTTGTGTTTATATCTTTGCATTTCCCCCGCTTATTTGATGCGACCATGCCTGTTGCTACCTCTGGATGAGACTTCATTAAAAAACACTCAGCTAAAAATAGACTATACTGATCTAGAGCTCCTTAATTCACCTGAGAGTGTGCCCTGCTTCCACTTCTTGCCATCAGCTGTCCTTTTGCTTTTAATTAAATTTGGGTTTTATATTTTTAAATATATTTTTCTCTCCCCTGTCCTCTCTCCCAAGAATTTAATGTCTGTACCAGAGGGGTGAGTTTCTTCTGGGCTTTAAAAATCACAAAGGTATTAACTGATACCTAGAGTTTTCCACTGGTTATGATAAGCTGTGCTTTCTGTTATCCAGTCTCTAAAGTTTTCTGGACTCCAGTGCTTCTTGAAACTTTCAAGAGACTGTCTGGTTCAGTGATGGAGTTTAGAGTGCCTTGCTTTGCTTTAGTGTGGCTGTGCTCAAGTATTTAATGGTGCTTGTGACCAGCAATTTCAGCTGAAGCACAAATCAGTTTTTCAGGTTAGCCTGACTGGATCTTAGTTGGTTAGACTACTAATGTACTGTAAGAAAAAGTGTATCTTTAACAAAAATAAATAGGACCTTATTCCCTGCTTGGTTAAACTGCCACAGTGTGGTTGATTTCAGTGTTGTCATGATGGGACAAATCCCATCATCCTTTAGCTCTTTTTAGCTCTTGTTGCATATCAGATGGCATGGTGGGGAACAGATAAATATCTTTATTATTGTGGAGCAGTTGCTAGTGTCTGTCAGGCAGAACAGTTTGCTGCATTGTTATTAGTTGGATTAAAAATTGTTGAGAGAAGTGCAGGTAAGTGCTAATAAGCAGAAACTTGGTATGACTTATGTCTGTTGTTTTCTATGAAGTCTATCTATTTTCTTAATAAAGATTTTTTATTATTTGGTATCTGGAAGAGTATTATTTGTCAGTTCCATTACATATTTGGAAGAAGTGATAAGGAGGACAGAAGTTCTGAGGTCCATTCAATAGTAAGGAAGATAAAGAAATCTTTTAAAGGGAACTTGGAAGGATGAATAGGAGTAAGAATGAGAATGAAATTAATCATGACAGAATCCAAGTGAATATGTCTGATAAAATCATTTCCACTGATGTTTGAAGGAAACGAGTAATTTCAGAAGTGGTAAACAGGATAAATCAGATATTACATGTCTAGAGCATGGTATGGCAATAGAAAGCACAAGCAGCAGTACAGGCAGGTTTTGTTGAATAAATAATTATTATTTTGTTATTTATTATAACAAATATATTAATTTGTTATTTATAGTAATTGATTTGTTGAATAATTAATAATAATAATAATAATAAATACTCCCATAATAAAGCCATCACAACTTCTTCTTTATCTGCCTTTCAAGTAAGATCTGTCGAATCTGGTGCTGAACTCTGATACCACTGGGCTTTCATATACTGATGCAAAATTATGGGAGAGGAACTGGAGGGTCAGGATAAACATTGTGGTATTTGTGAGCAAGACGGTTTAAGAATCTGGTAGAATATGATGAAGGAAAACAAGTGTGGTAACATGAAGGGTAAAATTAGAGAAGAGGAAAAGGAATTCTTTAAGCGTAAATGAATGAATTTTAGAGACAATGGTTTACTGGGGAAAAGAATCTCCTTTTCATCTGCAAAAGTCTTGGTGATGCCATCATAGTAGAATGAAGCTGGATGACTGAGAGGTGAAGTGTATTTAGCAATTCTGCAGCACCTGGAAAGTCACTCAGGGTGAATGAAATAGTTTGTGCAAAGTGAGTTCAATGACAAAGTTCAGAACAAAGGCAATAGTTAGCCCTCAGAGAAGAGTAAACAAATATGAGACGTGTACCTTGCTATCTACAAGAAAGAATTAGTTCCAAATTGATTCTTTGCTTCTAACTTTTGACTTGAGGGCACTGGGTCTTGCCTTTCCATGAAGAGGCAAAAATAATTGCAGATCATTTTCCAGTCTGGAACACTGTGACCTATCTTCTAGAGATTTGGTAACTTAAAATAACTCCCAGCTCATGACGTGCACTTTAGTGCTGTCCCAGTCTGAGAACACTTCTTGGTCTCCACAAACTCCAAAGAGGTACTTGCTGCTGCATTAAAAACATCACATTAGCACTTGGCATTTATCCTGAGTTCTCATGAATTTTCATGAACTGAAAAATGTCTGTGAGGTGTCAGTCTACCAAAAGTATAAATATTTTCTACTGAAACCACATGATGTGTTACAGCTTTGCTTCACATATACTCTTCCTCTACAGTCTTTACATAGTGTGGTTCAGAAGGAGCTAAGAGAATTAACCACCTTTTAAGTCTTTTAAATATAACCACCTTTTCAAATCTTTTAGTTTATTATATTAATCATTAAGTTTCTTGCATATACAGAAAGTTCAGCATCTATAGTTTTTTGCTCTTTCAGACAAAAAGTATACGTAAGAAGCCTGAAGTTTAGTGTCATGATTTATGCACTATATATAAATTATTTGACTTCACATGTTGGACTTCATTCTGCCTTCTGCCTGTGAGATTTTTGTATAACTATTTTTTATTTGTCCACCCAACTGTTCAAAAATTATTTTGTCATTTCATTCAGCATTTGTCATTTTCATTTCAGCACATTTCATAGTCTTTCCTATTCAGGGAGCCAGGTCTGTGTCCAACTGAATTCTGTGTGAGGCACTGAATGACTGCAGTAGAATCCAGCTTAAAGAATGGAGGCCTCCATCAGCAGAAATGACATTCCCATGCCTAAATAGCTGCATTGCCACTCTGTAGCTGATTGCTCGAGGAAGAAGTGCTCTCAGTTGCCTTGGACTGCACAAAAACAGTGTAAGATAATCAGTTACAGAATTGCAGCAGGATTCAGAAGGATGTCTGGTGATTGTATAGGTGAGCTGAAAGGTTTTAGTAGATGAGGTTATTTTCCTGTATTTGTCCAGTCAAGTTTTAAGTATCTTCAAAGATGGAGCTCAGGCTCTCTGTGGGCCTCTTCTTGTGGTTGACCACTCTTCAACAAAGTAATTTGTCTTTATTCTGTAAATACATGACTGCAAAAAGAATGGTGGTCTGAGGCATTTGAAAAACTAATGAAAACAGAATGACTTTGTTGCTCTTATCATTCCTTGCTGGAAAGCAGTAGTAACAAGCTGGGTATGAGGCAGTGGGAAATGTCCCAATATTCACAGTATTGATATTTTTGTTCCATCACTGTTTATCTGGATGAAGGAGTTGAGAAAAGGTCTTGGATGATTTTTGCAGTCAATATCTTTTTTCCCATCCATTCTACAGAATCACATGGGGTTAAGAGAGGGGGAGAAAGCTCTTGTAGCTTATACCTGTTGAGACAGAATCAGCAAAAGCATCTCCACACTATGAGAACCTTCTCCATCATTGTGGGCAAATCAGTTGAATTTGGTATCTTAGCCTTTTCATGGATGCTTGGAGTTAGTTTGGAGTAGTAGTTGTTGTCTTTATATCTGCTGACATAAAAAATAAACAGTGGACCATCTAACCTGATCACCTGTGTATCTCGAAGAATTTCCCAAAGAGCTTCTATAACTTAGCTATGAAGTGTCTGAGGCAGCATGGTGAGAGACCTTCTAGCCTCTGCATTCTTGCAGTTCCTCAGTGGCCCACAGGATCAGGGGGTACCTGATCTAATGCTCTCAGTCACTTGCATTTGTTTATTGTTCTTGTTCAGCCATTTCAGCAACTCCCTTTCTCCTTCCTGTGCAGAGTCTTGGGCAAATCCTGAAGTCTCTGGCTTTTGCTTACATCTCCACTTTACATTAAATGGCCTTTCTTTTCACGCAATTTAAAAAAGATCTGCTTGTAAACCTGTTTAATTAACTTGTTAAGCCTGATTAATGGTATCTTTAGCTTGTAGAACTATTAGGTTTTTGGTCTCTTGTACATGACTTCATTAGCACTCACTATTTTGTCTGGAAAGTGTTAAGCCTGCATTATTGTGTAGAAGGATCCAGTGTTGATTTTATGTGTGATCCTGTACAGCATAAAATGTTTCTGGTAAGTTGGAGACTCGAAACCCACAGCCAGAGATGAGAGGTAGGAAAACTGAGGATGAACCTTGTCAATACTGAAAACAGTGCTTAAAGGCCAGGTTTCTTGCTGGCTGATGGGAAGGGGGAAAGGAACCATGTGAGCAGAAAAAATTAAGAATATTTAATTGAAGCTAAATAACAAAAGCAAGCAAAAATCTTTGAGCTATTATCTCTGATCTCTATATAGGCTTCCTCTCTATTTTGTTTCTAGGATTTCCCTACTGCCCTTACACTTCTGCAAGATTTCTTTTTTTTCTTGAGATTTGCATTTAGAATTAAAATTTGCTTCCTTCTCCCATGTGCATGCAGGAAAGAAAACATTTTTATTGCTATAGCTGGTGATACCTGCTCATCAGTAGGATGTGAAAGGCCTTTCATATTTGGTTTGCTATGTTTTGTTTCCCCTGCTACCTCTCCTCTGTGAATGTCAGATTTTCAGCTGCCAGAGTGAGCTGGTGGAAGAGTCTGCTTGAGGGAATTGTGACGTGGATTAGGATTGAATTCTGCATGCTAAAAATTATCCTGCAACCCTGGAAAAAATCACTCCAGGTAATTTCCAGTGCTGGAGTCCCTTCCTTCTCTACTGCCAAGAGTAGCACTGGAGGAGATGGTGTAGCTGATAAAACCAAATGTGTTCTCCAACTCATAGAGGATTTTGAAATTGTATTTCTGTTCTGGAAAATAGCTGTGTAAAAGGTACACAGCTGTATTTCTTAGACTGTGTTGCTTGTGGCATCAGAATTTGAGGTGCTGAATACAAAGAGACGTTCTTTTCTTGAGGAGACTAATTGATCTTAGGAGACTAATGTAGCAAAATGACAGTATTGTCCTCATGGAAATTTCTTGTATTGTTTGCAGTATTTCCTATTCTTCATAAAATCCCAACTTTTACATGTTAATATTTTAGAATACTATTCGGTTTGTTTTTTTTCTGCGAGCACATTTTAAACGTTGTTTTCCAGAGGAAAAGGTGTCACTCAAGTGTCATACTTTCTAGAGTCTCTCAAAAGTTCTGGAATATTCAGACTCCCAGCATTTACAGAAGAAATATGTCCTGAATTTTAATCCAGCCTCTCAGTTTTAGGAGTTTGATTCCTGATTTCTCTATAAGATAGAAAGTATTTAATGGAGCTGGATTTTATTCCTTTTGTATCTACAGCAGACTAGAAATCTAGTGAGCTGACTCAACCAAAGTCAGTTATAAATCAGAAGAGACTGTGGAAGTGGTGAGGTTGCCCAAAGATCATTTCAGGTATAATGGGAACTTGTCAGGGCTGTCTTGTTACCACTTTGGGTCAGCTACATGACTGATAATGTGAAGGATGATTGGAAGGTGCTGTATATTTTTAAACCTTCAAGGAGAAAATGTCCAATCTTCCAGAATCAATTACCAGCTGTCCTCCTGATTAAGAGAAGTTGAGACAAGTGGGGGTAATGTTGTGTCAGCTTTGCGACATCGTATTTTTTGACACAGTAGCAGGATGACAAATCCCCATGGTCAATTCCATCTTCAGCTGTAACCTGCTCCATGCAGGGTAATGGTTGGAGTCAGGAGACAATAAATTCAAGGAAGCCCTTAGCTGATCCTGAACTTTATCATGAATAAATATTTTAAACCTGGGTCTGAAGTGAAGTGCTTTGATGCTGATGCTTTGCTGTGTGTTTCTACACTGGTTCCGTCTTTCTGTAGCCACCTTGCATAGCATAATACAATAATTCTTGGCCTGCTTATTTCCTTTTACTATGTGATCCCTGGCTTAGACTCAGCTGTTTTAGAGATTTGTTTGATATCCACTACAGTGGTTGGGATCCCTGAAAGTCATTAGGACAAATTCATCTCTTGGATTGCCCACATGCCTTGTTGCTTTTGTCCTGCCTTGACTAACAAGTTTTGACAAGTAAATTATCAGATCAATAGTCCTAGTCAGATGAGGCTGATGGAGAAAACGGGAAGCAGCTTCAAAGCACAAATGGTTTATTGTCTCAAGAAACATAGCAGATCTTCAGGGATGTTGAACTCAATTATCCATATCCTCCTTGGATAATGCTAAGCTGTTTCAAGCTAATTACCCAGAGTTTGCACCAATCTGGATATGAATTTCATCTACTTCTAATGAACTTTTATTCTTTGCTGTGCTCATCTCAACTGAAGTGAATTTTACTTTTGAGTTAATGTTGGTTTTGTTTTAATTACATTGCAGCAGACTAATTGGATGGCTCGGGACTAGATGCTTAATAACTTGATATTGCATATTATTAGTGCTGTCATTTAATATTAAAGGGTGAAAGAAAGCTATTACTAAGTACAGAGGTTTTGGAGCTTATTCTTCCAGGAGAAGCATCCTGGATTTTTTCACTACTTGGTTTGCTCTCCTTTGACTTAGTGGCTCATAGAGCTCTTAGTAAGGTCTATAAAAAGATTCCCATTGATTTGAATGAAGCTTTTATAGATGCTGATTTAGGTCTTAATTTAGAAAAGTACTTTAGCAGGTGAATAAATAAGTTTTCCTAGCAACAGAACTTAAGTACATGTTCAAAAAAAAGCACTGAAGCATGAATCAAGACTTAAAAGGGTAATTTATTCAGAAGTGCTTACCTTCCAACTTACCAGAAGAAAATGCTAAATCATTTTAAGGGTAGGCTAACCTTTCTCTTTTAATTTTTACCTTATGGTCATGATTGATTTATCTTTCATATTCTTGCTTTGAGAAATTAAGGAGAAACCTCAAAACTTTTTTCTAGTCTGTCTGCTACTTCCTTTACCAACAGCTTGTATTTTTCAAGTCTGCTTCTCTTCTCCTTTACTTCTTTTAATGTTGGTTGAGTGGAATTTGGTCTATCTAAACTGAGTGGGAGTATTATACTGCTTAGTTCACTAATTAAGAGATTTGTACCCACCAGCTTCAGAGAAGTGACTTGTATTACACAGCTTGATATGAGACCAGAATCTGTCTGGTCTTTGGGGTGCTGGGCCTCCATTTGAGCTCAGTCTTGCATTTAGCAAAGCCCTGGCAGTGAGGTTTACTTTACCTTTGAGAACCACCAGGATAGTCAATGGGACTGTTCATCTCCATCAATTTAACATGCAGAAATGTTTTTAAATATGGTATTGTCTTTACAGAACAGGACTATATTCACTGGCTGATTTTTGCATCTTCCAGATAATTTCATGTCTTCTAATGATATCCCAGTATTTACAGCCTCTGGCAAAGCACATAATTATGTTCCTAACTCTTCTAGTTGCTGCTTCAGCATCTCTGTGCCAGGTGCTGATGGTCTGAAGGGAAGGAAGCAAGTGAGAAGGCTAGGAGTTGCATATTGCTATGCTCTCATCTTTGTTTCTTTAAACTTTAGGTGGAACTTTCATGGCTTAGTTTCTTTTTATTATTTATTTTGTTTAAATTCACTTAGGTTTTGGAATGACTGCGTTACTAGCAGTTACGAAGATATTGTTGGATAAAACTACAATAAAAAATTTTCTATTGCTTTGCTTTCTGAACTTCTCTTAGTCTTAAGATAATGAAACCTAATGGGTCAGTTATTATTTTTGTGACTCTCTAGATCATCACAGTGCAATTTATTTAGAGTTCTAGAAATAGAAATCTATTCTCATCTGGAGGAAAAAAACTGATGTTTTTAGTCATGTGAACTTTAATAACATTTCTCTAAAGTTCACATCTGCAGCTCAAAACTTGAAATACATGTTGAAACACGAAGATACAGTTAAGTGGAACTTCAAATCCTTCTATACTTCTCAGCTTCATTGAATTTACATTTTGACAAGGCTGATCACAAGCTTACATTGTAGTTTCTTTTACTTAGAGTGATGAGCAAAGGCTCAGCTTATCTGGGGAGTCAAACATTCCAGTCTTTAGCTATGAAAACAATGAGACTTTAAACAGATATCTGAATGCTTTTGTTCTCATTTTGTTAGGTCTAAAATATTTTTTAGTTGTTCTTTGAAGCCATCAACTGTGAGTAATTTTTATTGTTAGTAAAGACTCTGCTGTTACCTGTGGTTTCAGTACCTAGAACTGCAAGAGAAACACTGAACAGATTGCAGATAATAATCTGAGTTCTTGACAATTTAATTGCAGTTAATAATGCTGATAAGCCTGCAAGTCTTACAAATTATTAGAAACAGTGTAATTTTTAGTTTTACACAGATAATGCTATGCCATAATCTTTTCACTGCAGTGACTTTATTACACATGACTCTGTTACTGCTACTCTGTTTTCTGCTAGCCATGTCATCTCTTCCTAAGAAAGGATCTGAATCTGTGTTTCTTGACTTACTTGAAATAATTATTTGGATGCAATAACACAATGAGAATCTGAATAAAACATCATGCAGACCCCTGCCTTTTCAAATTTGGGTGCAATTAGAGTAGGAAAGATTGGCATGTAGTGCCCAAGAGCTGTGACTGAATAGCAGACAGCTATTTAAATGTTCTGGAAAAAGAATTAAAAATCTCACAGGCATAAACTAACTAGCTTAAATGAGATAAAATGCTGCACTGCAGATTATTTCAAATAGCAGGAAATAAGAAATACTGGAAGGTAATAACACACCTCCAGAATGTTCTCTCTTAGAGATTCTTGGCAGGCAACATACTGAATAGAATGCAAATAAATCTGGTTTTAATAGTAATCAATAGATTATTGTGTGGGTGTAGAATAGATTTACTGTTTGAATCACACATGGTGATCCTGCACTATGTACCCATTGCTCTTCTTCTGCAAAGTTCCATTTCAGTGGGGAGCCACAAGATCTGCACACAAACGTGTGTTGAAGTCAACCCAACATACAGCTCAACATATGGATGTATTGCAAACAGTGTTTTTTACCAGTCTCCTCAATTGTAGCTAATGTTGGAAAAGTCTTGCTTTTTTAAATTATCCAAATTACTGAACATTAATCACTGCATGAAAACAGCATTGATCTGTGAGCTGCTGTGAAAACACTGTTTGCCAAGCAGGTCAGGTAAAGGTAGACAAAGAGCAAGTTTGGTTAACATTCATATGTGTGCAGCTATATGGCTGCTTGGTAAGGATGAAAGAAGAATTAGATAGAAGATAAATAATTAGGAAATTCGATATCCACCAAAGCACAGGAAATACATAACAATCAATTATTGAGCCCTAGTTTTAATTTTCTGAGTCCCCAGGCCAGTTCTTTTTAACCACAAAATAATATTAATGTCACCACAGCTATTTTTTTACCAGACAGACAATATTAGAAATTACTCTTGAGTAGCACTTTATAGCATGAGTAATAGTGAAGCCTCTAAGACCTTTTTTAATATGTCTTTCAATACATAATGGGAGCAAGAGTAATTTTCCAAGAAATTGTATATTCACTGCTGTTACTTTACTTTTCTTTCAACTGTTATTACTACTGAATTGAGGGAGATCAAGTCTGTTCTCTACTTTTTTTTTTCTTTTTACATTATAAAGCAGCAGTAGCTATAAAATATGTACACTAGTATGAAAAAAAAACCCAATGTTTAAAACAGCCAGCAAGGAATCATAAACTGGAATGCAAGTTTTGTATTTCTGAGAAAGCAGCTATTATAAATTAAGTCAGGTTTATTTATGAGACTTATTAATTTGAAATAGAGACTCGGTCAGTGTACTGTGGTTTTCACAGACGGCTACTCTCTTAAGAGACAGGTAATTATGGTCATAAATATTGTGTGTAATCCTGATGGTTAGGAAGGGGAGGAAAGGTTAGAAAGGAAAGGCTGTGAAAGGATTTTGAGGGGATGTGCTGTTGCCAGCAGGGGTTTAACACTTTGTTTGAAAACCTGATTAGAGGTATGAATGCAAAAAAATCTGCATCACCAATAAATCATTATTACAGACTTCTTCTTACTAGGTGTTTGGGGGAGCAAATGATGTTTGAAATGGGTGTGCCTCAAATGAAGGCAAGGTAAAAGTTAGGCTGTTCTTCAGAGGTTCCCAGTGGAGATTGGCAGAGCCCTGGTGGGGATTGCCCAGTGGGAGCCTGAGGATGGTCTGGGCTGCTTGGGGAGCCACAGCAAGTGCTGGTGCCCTGCAAATGTAATACAGTTTTTGGAGAAACAAACAAGTTTATTCAGACCTGGCTGAAGGCAGTAAGGAGAATTAGTGAGCCCCTAATCCAGTAACTTCAGTTCTGATCCTGCTGCTGCACTTCTTGCCTGCTCTGAGCAGGCCACTCTCAATCTGTGTGCAAAACATGGAGGGAAGCGTTTGAAACAACTCCCTGTCACATGCTGTAGATCCCTTTCAGAACAAAGGTGCTCCACCTGCACACAAAGCATTTTGGTGGGCACATGACACCAGGAGGCCCTGATGGCCCTGCCCTGTCCCCTGCTGCACTGGGAGCACCACAACCCACCTTTGCTGTGCTCTGTAAATGTCACACTAGAGAAACATGTGAGAAAGAAGCTTGGCAGGAGTTGCTGTCTGGGGTGCATATGTCTCTTTGCACCCCAGAGCTGTGACCTTTCTGTGTTCTCCAGGTATGGGAGAGAGCTGCTGTGCTCGGGTGTTGCCTCAGGTACCTGTCAGCAATCAGTGTCGCTGTTGCAGCATCAAAAGTGCTCATTGCTGAAAGCCTTCCTTCGTGGCTGTCATGTTGTTTACCTCTTCTGCCTGCTACACAACAGCACAGATGTTTTCAGGAGATGCATTTTTCCAAGTGTTTGTCAGAAAAGACCGTGTACTGGGGAGGAATGGAGGCTACAAATACATCAGAATAAACCTATGCAGGAGAAAGGGCATTGTGAAATAGAAGTCACTCTGTGAGAAAGTAGTCACACAGGAGGTGCTGTTAGTCTGACTTGTAAAAAGAAAAAAAAAAAAAAAAAAGGTAGTTTTAGCAGCCCTGAAAGCTCCCTGCAGTAATGCTGCCTCTTCCAGAGGGAGATTGTTTTTTACCTTGTTCTGCTGGTGGGATGGTTTTACTATAGTTGGACTATGATGGTGTGATGCTCCCCATGTGCTTTATCCTTGCATCAATGCTGCTTTTGGATGAGCATTTATTTGGCAGTAAGCAAATGCTCATTACAGTATGATTAATTTACACAGCATGTTACTTAAAAACTACCAAATAACCTTCAGGTGATAACAGAGAGTTGCTGCTGCTTTAGACTCAGAATTTGGTTTGAACTGGTAACCTGCAGGTGAGTGACTCCTGTATTTATCAGACTTTTTCATGCCTTTTTCCTGGCTTTTAAAAAAGCTAAGGAGAGTAAGAGCCACTGTGGGCTCTTTCTAACTGACTACATCCAGTTTCAGTTTGTTGCTCCTCCAGTCATCTCATGGCCCCTGTGATACCATTTCATGTTAGATGTTTTCTCTCAAAAGGAATGTTGGTCAGTGTAGTACAGCTAGGTTGTGATGCACGAGGAAATAGAGATAGGGGAACAGTACTGTTCAGTACTCAGGTGCTTCCTGAGCAGAGCCTCAGCAGAAACATGCAGTGAGGAACCTGCCACACTGCCATTAAAATCCAAAAGAGGAAACTTCTTCAGTCAGAAGAAAAATCCTCCCTAACCTGCTGAGCATGTGAGAGGTTGTTAGTGGCACTGTCCCCTGATGATGCAAACGTGTACAAAAGTGCAAACTGTAGCACAATAAATACTTCATTGTGTAATCTGATTAACAGCTGGGTTCCAGCTGAGCTTTCTCACACAGGTTGTTATTACAAAGGGCTATGTGACATAAGAGAGTGCAACAGTGGCTGATTCAGCATGCTGACCCTGGTGTGGGTGGGATAGGGATGCAGGAATAAGGATGACTGAAACTCCAACAACTGACAGATGGAGGAAGAAAGCTGGGTTGGTAGTTGTGGCTGTCATGATGGGGTGATCTTGTTGGCTTTTTGCTCTGGCAGTTATTGTAGTTGTTAGCAAGGGAATTCTTGGAAAGAGGGAATGGGTAGCAGATGCAAAGCCTGATTCATTAGCCTGAGCTTGCCTTGTGTTCTGCCAAATACAGAAAACAATGGCAAAATCTGTTCAACTTGCAAAGTTTGCCTCTATGTTATACAGGTAGCATATCCATGTAGAACTGTGATAGCATTTGTGGAATGGACTGTGAGGCCATCAGTTATCTTTGATCCTTTTCACCTCCTTTTTCTCTACCTACCAAGGTAGAGACTAAAATGCCTCATCACTTCCAAAGCCACCCAATATAACAATTTCAAGGTGAAGCATGACTTCATGAGGATAGAAAGCTTTATAGGACATGGGACTAAACACTGCAAAACTGAAAGTTAGATGAGCATCTAAATAGCAGCTGTCCAAGCTTCGCTGAAGGCACTCACATTTCAGAAAATTGAGGCTTTTATAATGAAAAAAATAATCATAGGAGAAGGGCAAATTGCTATCCTTACACACCACTTAGTTTTGCCTTTGAAATTAGAGGAGGGAATTATCTGTGATTATAGCTAGGCAAAATTTGAAGTTTCCATCACAGTGGGAATGCCTACATTTCAATATTTGAGTTTCTTCCAGGTTGGTACTTAAATGTGAAATAGGATATTTTAACATAGTGGGAATTCCAAAACTCTCAATTTGATTTTTCTTTAATTAAAATGAAATACTTTAGCACTTTTCAGGCTGAAAATGCTTGATTTCTATTAATGTTTGGTTCTGCAGTATTTCATTTCGAGCCTGTTTAGTATTTCAGCTACATACAAAATGAGGATTGTGGTTAAGATGCATGATGTGTTTTCCATTCTCCCTTTTGGGTCGGCCTGCTTTTCTGGACTGCATCTCCAGGGATTATTCAAAATTATGCAGTTTCTATAATATATCATATGGATCCCTCAGAGGAAGATCTGCATTGCATTATAGGAAGTGTAATCTTCTGAGCCATTCAGTTTATATTGGAAAATGTGGGCCCATTCCTCAATTCACAAAAATCAACATGCTGTTAGGAAAATGCAGTTTAGTAATTTCTTAATGCAAGTTCAAAGGAACATTTTTTGGTTAGATCACACTCAAAATAAAACTGCAAGCGTCTTTTGGGGTAAGGAGCTCTGAACGAGGTATTTTGCCTGAAATTTGCTTTGATGGCTGTAGTAATAATGATTAATGATTTTCAGTGGCAAATACTGGGTTTGGGAAAGTTGCATATTTGATTAGCAAGCTCTAGTATTCCTAAAATTTGTATTTCTACAAGTTTTGTTCACTGACTGAATGAATAAACCCAGAGGTCTATTCTCCTCTGATGACTGTATGAATATACCAGTCAGACACTATAAAATTTTGCCATGAAGATTCTGTAAGTTTGCTATTGCCTTCCAAGATGTACAGGTCACTAAGATTCAGTACTGGTTTGGTTTACAGCTGTCAAACCAAGGAAAATGAAATCTAAAATATCTGCTGAACAGGGTGCAGGGATAGTGAGGGTAGTGGTAGCCTGCACTGCTCAAGGTTTTAAAGTAGTGTGTGCCCATGAGATTGGTTTGGGAGAACTGTGGAGAGAACAGCTGCCATCTGATTAGGTATCTGGTATTATCTAGTTCATGTTAGCCTTGTTAAGCAGCTTATCTTAGGTATTAGTGTAGTCAATCCAATGAATGTATAATGAGAACATTTGGGATGTCTTTAAAATTTTTTCACTTCTTTTCTTTGTACTTTTTTTTTTTTAAATTCTTTTGTTTTGCCTGTGAGCTGTCTTTAAACAAGGCACTGGCCGACAGACACAGGGGATGGTGGATAAAATAATCCTAACAGCTTTTCAGAGTGGCATAAGTAATTGGGATGAGGTTTCCCTTAGCTAACTGCAGTCCAATATTCTTTGTTTCAAGTTGTCTTTGAGTGTTGTGCTGACAGCAGTTTTTAGATGAGATTAAAGAGGGCTTTAATTTGAAATGAAATGTGATTGTCACTGCCTGTGCTGGCAGAGGATTTCCTTCTCATTCAGTTTCTTCTGTTTTTTAAAGGCATAAGTCTGAGGAATTTCTTTCCACCATCATTACATCACAGATGTGCTTGTACTTGTATGTGGTAACTTTTTCTGAAGGTTGTCCAAGGTCACTGCTTCCACAAGACAAACAAAAACCTATTGCTTCCCTCTCTGTGTTTTGGGAAGGATGAGGGATGCTTTGCAAGCTTCCTTATGTTAGGATAATAATAGGCAACAATAGTCTGTTAATGCAGACTTTTCCATATTGAATGAGCTCATTGCCTCCTGTGGTGTATTACCACACCGCCTGCAACAGCGATGGAGCTGGATCAAGGTGACCCACAGCTCCTTTCAGTAATTTGTCTAATCAACTGTGCAGTAATTTACTTAAGGTTGAAAAGGCAGAGGAGTCACTTCATGACCTTTGTATCTGTCAGTTCATACTCCAAAGTGTGATATTTTTTTTTTACTACCTGTTTTATGTGAAGTTGCATAATGATAACACTGAGTCCTTCTTAAAATTCATTCCCTGCACCCATCTTTAACAAATTCTAGCAATTTTGTATTCCACAAATTCCCTCTGTGTTGCCTTAAGAAGTCTGCCTTTGTATTGATTTTTAATTCACTGCCCTTTAGCTTTATTGATGAACTTAAATATTTCAAAATATAGAAATGCAGATTGTACCATCCAAGCATACATAAACCTTATGGCAGTGCCTGAGAGCACTCTTGTGTCAAATTTATTCAGACACAATAAACAAGTGTAACTCGGGTGACTACAAAGGCTGGGTTTGGCAATTGCATTAAAGTCATCTTAATGCATGGAAATGTTCTGAATAAAAGCCCTATTTAACTATTTCCTCACCTTCAAATTAGCAAAGTAATAATCCTCTAGACTTCATTAGGATCCTAGATGCCACCACCCATAAAAGTGTCATTAATCAGCTAGTGTAGCCACCTAGGCAAATATTGAGGCTCAGTTTATTAAAATAAGGGCAATTCATGGACAGAATAAAAAGTTAGTATGGTGATGAAACATGAATTAGAAATACAGACACAAAGGCAATGTTTTTATTCTTAATGAAGTATTTGGTGCTTAATAGCCTATTTCATAGCTTACATTTACCAAAATCTATAGTCCAGGCACATCTCAAATTGCATCTGGTAGGGTTTCTGTGAGCATCCCCATCAGAGACATCTGATGCTGGTGGGATCAGTGGTCACAGCTCTGTCCAGACTGCTGAAGTTCAGTTCTCTTCCAAATCTCTCATTGGGTGTGCCAGTCCCTCTGCAGTGGTATGCTGTTTTTAATGAGAAAGGGCTGTTAGAAACTCACCTTTAGGGTGCTAGGGTTGCTTCACTGCAACTTCTAAACTCTTACTCCTAATAATTTTTCAGCTTAAGATTTCTCTTTGCTAAGGTTACATCCTTTTTCTTTGGCATGTAGTCCCGTTGTGAGGTGGGTGGGTGTCATGGTGAGTAGGTGAGCAGCAAAAGATAAGTGCACTCAGCAAGTGCCTAAGAACCAGTGGTCCTTAGGACTTTGTGTTAGATAACAGGATACACCATGCATGCATACTTGGAAAAATGTATTCCTCACAGTGCAGAGGACTAGTGCTGTGTGTTTATCTATTCTATCCTCTCAAGCATAAAAACCTGCTAATGAGACAAAATAGTCTAATTTAGACACAACACATAATCCCTTGCAAGAAGTTATGGGTACTGTCCCAGTACACTGTGACATCTGAGAAAAGAAAGAACTGGCTGCTGGCAATAGTTTATCTTCTAAGGAGTCATATGCACTCCTTGGAGAGGGCAAAGCAAAAAAAACTGCGTGGATTCAGAGATCTGGTGTTTTTTTCAGAAGTACAGCTCTTAAAAGTTGTTGTTCAGAGGTCTCCAAAAGCACAGAGATTCTGGTGCATCTGCCAGGTCAGGTCCCTTATTGCCTGGCAGACAGGATATAAGTGAGATTTTGCTCCCTTAATCAGTTCAGGATAATAAAAATGATAGGCTACTCTAGACTGAAACAGAAGTTAGCCAGTGAAGAGTAATCACTGCCCAAGGTTTTATAAAGTCATTCTATTTAATCAGAATGCTTTGAGTGTTATTGTGCCTCTTTAATCTCTCCTTAGCCCCATGTCCAAAAGGGAATGGCTGTAGACCTGCGTGTAAATACAGATAATGGGGCACTTAAAAACAAGTGGTAGGAGAGGAGAGAGGGTACATCTTGGCTCTGTATTGCTTAAGAAGGCTCAGTCACTTGAGACTTGGGAAGTGCTGTGTTAACCCCAGCTCCTGGCTCTTCATTACCCTTGTGCCCTCCAATGTACTCATATTAAGTGAAATTGGGAAACAAAGTTGGTAAGTAAAATGCTGCCTTTGTTACAAAGTGTGTCTCTGTCTTCTGGCTGCGTTTCCCACAACCTTGCCACTCAAGGCAAGTGTTTCATTTATATGCAAGTTTTGCTTTATAATTTTGAGAGGGTGCAGACAGCTGCCATAACCACAAAGGGCTGTGCCTGGGCAGCTGAGCTACGTGTCTCTGAGTTGCTCGAAGGCACCAGGCGGTCTCTGACATTGATGTAGTGTGGCACATCCCTTAACACCTTCATTTTCACTTCAGACACGCTCCCACTCTCCCATTATGGCTGGCTCCAGCAGTTTTTGTTATGATCAGCACCTCATTTCCTCCTGGCCTCTCCCCCTCCCTGCAAGGCTCCATAAAATCCATCTCATGTCTGGTACCTGACAGATATTTCTTCAAGGCACCTTGAAGCACTCTGTTGTGAGAGGAAAGCAAGGCTCAGGTGTGTCTGCCTCTGTAAACCAGCTAAGGGCAGCATTAACTCTGTTTAAAACCTGTGAATGTGGTGTCCCTATGTCCCTCCCTCCAATTCTTTGTTTTCTTCTTCAGTTATTTCTTCCTTTTCTCTTACTACTGATGGTTTTTACCTTGCTTTTGGAGCCTCTTAGGAGATTTCTCCTTTTGCAGCAGGTGGCTCAGTCTTTGCTGCAGAACTTTCTAGCACTTTTCCTGCACATCTCTCTCATCTTATTCCTTTCCTGCTGCTCCAAAAACCTCTTTATTATTACTGTAATCACTAATTTTTATGGTGTTAGTGCCTGGAGATGTGCAGATAGTGTCAAATCAGGCTGCAAATGTGGGCTTGTAGAGTAGCTGTTTATTTCTACCCAAGCAGGTTTGCAAACTGATATATATCATAATATCTCAACCTATGAAATTGCTTTTTACTTAGGATGTGCTTCCTTTTGCTCATTGTAAGACCCATGAGGCACAATAAGGGTCATATATTTGTGGCCTTAGTTATTCTCTCCAACATTATACAGGTGTAGATAGCAAGTAAAATTCCCATCAGTGGCTTTATCCTCTTGTGTCAGATGCTGTTGATAGAGTTAATTTTCTGCTGAAACAGGACTGTATGCCTGGTCCATGAAAGCAAAGAGGGGGAATGGTGAGGAAGCCTATGCCCTATTATTTTAATGTTGTAGTTCCTCCATATGGGAGAGGCAGTAGTGAACAGGCAAAGGAATAAGACTGACTGGCTTTCATCCATAGTGTAGGTTACTCAATGTGAGGAGCCTCCAGCAGCCAATTTAGAACAGTAAATTAAAGTATGTTTAGAGATTAGAAGTTTTCTTTTGTCTGCTGTTAGGTATGTCTCAAAAGTAAAATATGTCCATGATCAACAGACAGGTTTAGTTAAGTGAGAAAATGTCCACCTTTCAGTTATCCTAGTATTTTAGCTACCTTGCATGGGAGACAATATGGCTTTCTCATAGGCTGTTGTTTTAGATCCAGCCTTGTCAACTAATCCCATGAAAATGAAAAGTGTGCAGCTCTTACAGAACATCAATAACATTTGCACACTTGGTTCTCTTCCTCCACCTTGGAAATCTCTGCCTATTGCAAAGATATTTTGCCGAGTCTTTGTGCTGTGCTGTGAAGGGTGTGAATTAATAGCCCTTTGTGGATTTTGGCTGGTGGTTTTATTTGTGGAGATTCAGGAACTGTGTATTCTGTGAGCTGCATTTGCTGTAAGCTGAATTTCAGAGGTAGGATAGCTTTTGCAGGGGCAGATTTGATGCACGCCCTTCTATGCATGACCTTTTAAAAAGCAACCAAGCGTCCAACCCACCCTCCTAGTGCCACACATGAATTATGAAGAATATATTTTTCAATTCCTTAATGCTGAAAACTCATTTGTCTTCTCTGTCTTTAATCAGACCTACAGAAAAAGAGATATAACTTAAGTAATTTACTTTGCAGAATGAAGCACTGGCAATTTACTTGATTAATGACGAGTACTAGCTTTTACTCTGAATTTGAAATCCCACAAAAATCATTTGACCTCTTTTTGCAAGTAGCTCTATAGCGACAAAGGAAGCCAAGCCAAAAAATGTGTTCAGGGTTTCTGAGAGTGCCAAGGGTTTCAAGGAAGCTTCCTATTCCTGCCCAAGATAGCTGAGGGGTCCTGTTGAGCCAGGCATATTTCTGCTCAGTGGTTGCCTTTCATACTGTGGTCTCTTTTAAGACTGCAATCATTTTAGCCATTAAAAACCAAAGTTGAGATGTTGTTTGAATTTGTCTTCATTTGTTAGGTTTGTGACAAAGCAATGCCTGAAAGAGCAGTGTTTTATCTGTAACTAAGCTCCTATTTCAGCAAGCTGTTTTGTGCCAGAAACTTCATAATCTAATTAATTGAATACAAACAGAGCAAAAGTATTATTTTAAATTAATTAGTGGGAAGCTAAAAATAAATGCAAATGAGAAATGCTCCAGGATGTTTGGACAGAGTGAGGTCCTGCTTGTAGAGGTTTTCAAGGATTCAGTTGCTGGTTTGGACCAGCATTTTGGCTGATGTGCTGAGATGCAATATGGAGCTGATGGTACCATGTTGTGTTCTGCTGTTTTCCTCATTTAAGGAATATGCAGGTCCTGAATTGAAGGAGACTGCTCTAAAAGAAAATAGCTTCAGTTTATGGAAACTGACATTGTGAAGACGATAAAGTTATCTCTGTTTTTCACAGGAAACTTTGTTAGAGCCATTGTGCACTGCAGCCAGAGAGGAAGACCTCAAAGGCCTGGTGCTTCTGGCCAGGGAAACAAGTTTTCAGATCTTTCTGCTTTTCTCCCTCAAATTCTGACTGACTTACCTATATTTGCCTTAGGGTTACCTCTGATTGTTTCTAGCATGCAGGTTTCCCCCTTCATATTTGCTCATTTCTGCATGGGCTTTAACTTAAGTAATCCAATTAATGGGGTTAAATTTCATAGTCATTATCCCATATCTAGTTTTATAAATTTAGTAGGTTTAGTTGTCTTTGAAGAACTAGAATATCTTCCAGCTTGGAAGCCACTTAGGCCTTGTGCTCTGCCTAATTTTTAAGTATCAATAAAAATTGCTAAGGAAAGCCTTGTAAAAGTAGTAGTCAATAAGGGTGGAATTTTAAAACCAGGTAAGTACATATTTCCCAAAACTTAAACTACGACTGAGGTTTGTTGGGTTGGATCTTTTGTGTCACTCATTTTAATGACAAAATATTCTTTCTGTGAAGTAAGGAGAACTAAGTGCCTCCGCTTGGACAATCAATAGTGAATCACAAATCCCATCAACAAGCACACAAGAAGCTGCTGTAGCTCAAATCCCTTTTATTTTCACCTTTAATGAGGTAGAAAGCTGTTCAGTTGATATGTTGTGCCCTGGCCTTTTCCCAGTAATTGACCTGGACTGCTGGGCCATGCCTTAATAAATCTGTTGCAGAAAAGAAGGGGAGAGATCAGGAGAGGACCAGTGAGTTTTATCTAGATGTGTCTTACAGAGCTGGGTTTCTTCATCAGTTATTTCAAGGATCCTTCTGCTCTGAACAAGTTTGCTATCTCAGCGTAAAACTGACCTGAGTACAATTTGATTTGATTTGACTTCTGTAATGTAGTTTTGCTTTTGTCAAAATTGCTGTATGTGCAGGGCAGTAGTTAAGATTTTCTTGGGGCTACAGTGAAGATCCTTGTCCTTTGTGATGGCCAATGTTTATGGCAAAGGAGTGATGTCTGACTGCTCTGTAAGCTCTTTTTATCTGTAGGGGAAGAAAGAGTCACGGGGTGTTTTCCATGCTTGTAGATACCCAGATTTGGATGGAGGAATGGAGGACTGTTGGCAAGAAGTGTGGTGTTTGTCCATACTCCTTTAACCAGCTGCCTGATGGGACTGGCAGTGGTCATGCTGCTTTATTCCTTCCTCCCTAAGCTCAGGTGTCTCCATGGTTCCAGCTCTGATCACGAGCTCCCTGGATCAAACCATAATGGCTTCAGTTTCCAAATTTTTTCTGGTTAACATTGTCCATTGGGTGGCATTGAAAAGAAAATTCTTTCCTGCCCTTTAACAGCAAGAAATGTTTCTTCCCAGCAGCTTGGCCATTAGTCAACTGTGAGTGTATTTTCATAGTAAAAAAAAACAACAAAACCTGCTGTAAAACCACAGGGTTTGGTGGGATGTTTCAGATGTTAATTCCATTTGAAAATCAAGTCAGCTGTATTTATATACGAGTACAGAGACTAGAAAAGAGTATAACTTAGGCACACTAGGTGTTTTCAAAAGCATGTTTGTAACTGAACCATTTTAATAATTTATATTCCTTTGAATATTATATGCTGTGTTTGGGAGATCTTTATTAAAGTATGCTTCTTTGGGCACAAAGGATACATAGGAACATTTAACCCAGCCTCTCTGTTTCAAAATCAGCAATGTCTACATGATGAAATATTAGTCAGTATCTGCATAGAAACATTTAAGTGCTGAATGGTCAGTGTTTTGCAAGTGTTTATATGCACATGTGTAACCATAACAGTACTTTGAACTGCTAAGAACTGTCCTAAGACTACATGTAGAGAGGACATCAAGCCTCTCTACAAGTTAGTGAATTGGTTTTTTAGTTTTTTTTTTTTTTTAAGTAATGTGTAAAAAGCAATTTCAGAATGTGACACTGTTATTGTTTCACACATCCTGCTCTTAAAGCTTTCAACAGCTGCGTCTTTCACATTGGTTCTAGGTGTAAAAACTAAATGCTAGAGTACATGTGGCTGGCATGCTTAAAGAATTGGGTGTCTGACATCAGCAGATGAGCTGGAGATAAGTCAGAGTAGCCAGTTTTCCCATTTTATAAATATTTGAGTAAAAGCTCTGGGCCAAAACTTTGGTTTGACTTCTGGATTAGTTTGCTTCTCTAGCTGGTTCATTTCCTGCCCTTTGGATTGGAATGATTGGAATTTATTTTTGGTGAATATTCTGTGTCTCAGAATAAAAACAAACAGGATGCTTTCATACTGTCATAAAACTCTACATAAATACCATCAGTTTCTGTGTCTGTTTATGTGCCAAAAAAACCCCAAAGGAAGCTTAATAAAACTGCAAAGTGCTTTAAAATTAGGAAACACCAGAACTGGAGTAACTTAACATTTTCTGTGTTAAATGACTAATGGTAAAGATTTAGTAGTTACATCCTCTAATAGTGGCAGTCCTGTCATGTCTTACTGAGGAAGATGCTTCACATTCATTGATTTTTCTACCAATTTTGTTAATGGAGTAACTGAAGTATCAGTTGCTTGGGGTTTTTAATGGAAATAAGAAAAAGACACACCTTATTTACTAACAGGAAGGGTATTTCTGAAATGCTGAGATTCAAATTTTAGATTCCATTCCAAGCTTTGGATGTTCAAAGCTTTTTTTAGCATATATATAAAAGCTTCCTTATCTTCATAAATTTGGATACTTCTCTGCTTTCTGTTCTGACCACCTTCCTGTGCTCTTTTTCCCACTCAGCCAGGGCCTGAGGAGAAACAAGAAACTGTTTATGTGCTTTTGATGCCGAGGCTGAGAGAGGAATCTGCATTTGTAGGAAAACCTTGGCTGCCCTCACACAGCCCTGGCTGCAGCCTGCTCAGGGGAAATGGAGTTTTCAGCACAGTCAGCTGCAGGAAACTTCAATAACTTTGCTAAGGAGTACTTGGCTTCAGTTCATCTTATGGCTTGTGAGTTGTTATTCTTCCCTGCCAAGTTGCACTTCCACACTCTATGTGTAGAGCATCTTAAAGAAAATATTATTTTTCTTTGTTTTTTAAACATGAGCAAAACAACATGAGTTTCTCTAACCTGCTCCTGGGAAATGGCTGAACTGTCAAGTCTGAAATTTTCCAGAACAGCGTAGCTAGAGGCATGCTCCTGGTGCAGCAGAGTCTCTGGGGTTGGAAGGGTTTCTTCTTTGGTCCTAGGAGCAGTCCTGTCCTGTGCAGGGTACCCTTTAAAAACATTTCAGCATCAGCTTGCTGCTGCTGCTGACACTGTCTGTCAGAAATCAACTTGACAGGGCAAATTTTGTTTAGTTAAAGTCGTTACTGGCACTACTGTGTACCTTTCTAAATATGTAAGGCTAAATGGCACATTGGCCTTTTACAGGAAACTATCATTTTGACCTTAATGGGTTCTTTATTCCCCAAGACATTTATTTGCCCAACAGAGCAGAGGTCTTGCAGAGGACAGAAGCAGTCAGTCTGAAATTAAAAAGTAGCTTCCTGACCAGAGTACACAATTTACAGTGAAATCAACAGATGTTATTAGATAAAAAATTTCCAAGTTAGAGAGGACAGTCATAACTATTCAGAAATAATTTTATATTTCCATCATCCTTACATATATTTGTTCTACTTCCTGATTCCTTTATTGCAGTGTGTTGTTTTTCTTGAGATTCTCCTTTGTGTCTTTTCTGCTTGAATTCTTCAGCTTTACCATTTACTGGAATTTGATAGTTCTCCCAGCTTACAGAGTGACAATGCTTATTTTTAGCTTAGGATTCATAGTTCTGTTGTTTTGGATTTCTTATGATATCAGTACTGATTCTCATATGTGAGCTACAAAATCTACTTCTTTTTTTATAAAATACTCTAAGGCTTTTCCTTGAAAAGAACTGCTGGAGTGTAAGTGAGGAGTTATGCTTGTGGGAGCATTCAGAAGGAGAAATTATTAATGATGAGTGTACTTCAGGAAGACACTCCATTTTCGTTCCTGTCTTCCCAACTGAGTCCTGTGTATCCCTTTGTGTGGCATTATTACCCAAGAGTAAAGAGTGATCTTAAAGTTTTCTTTTACACATCTCTGATTATGTGATTGTATTTTTAAGATTTTGTGGAATGCATCGGAAAAGTACAATAACAATGTAGGTTCATCCTGCTAGCCTTTAACCAGTTAATGAAACAAATTGTAAGGTCAATAAATAATTTTCAATAGTAAATCCATTAAATTCAGCCGAGTAAAATATTCTTGTTTATAGTAATTACAGATCTGCCCCCAACTTTTATCTGTTCAATGAAAACCTACACGGAAAAATAATTTGTATGAACACCTATAAAGATAATTTATTCTATAAATATATTTTGAAGTACATTACTCTGAAGCTGCAATGGAGCACTGTCAAGTGAAGTCAAATTTAATTGTGTTCCACAGACAGGAATGGATTCACAGAAGGACAGATTGCTCATAAGATGTGCCTGCTGTGGTGGCCTTAGTGTTTACTCTGCTACTTGTTTTTCTCACCTCAGCTTTTCTGAGCTTTTTCTCAGTGTCTCACATCAATTCTGTGCAGGATTAATTTTTTTCACTCTTCAAGAGAGGGTTTTGTCCTTGATCAGCAGGTGCAGACATTTGCTGAAAAGTGATATTGCAAATTGCACATGTATAGAGTGATAGCAACAAAAATGTCTGCCCATTAAAGGTGAAATAGATCAATAAATTAGTAGTAACTTAGTAAATTTTGTTAAGCATAAGGAGCTATTGTGGGATATTAGAAGATGCTGGGAGTTATTAGGTTAGCTTTTATTCAGTGCTCTCTAGAGCTGGTATAGCTGGTGTGTTCTAGTGATGAGTGGGATTTTTAGTACAGATCTTGGTTGTAATATGTGTTTAGAAATTGCTATCTCAGTGTATCCAGTTTTGGTTACTTTAATGACACTCTCTACAAGCAATTTGCTTGCTTAGATTAGCCCTCGTATTTATTAACTTAATTAAATATATTTTATTTCAATATCTTTTATGTGTACTTCTAGAGATCACAAGTATGCCTTTAAATTGAGGAGGAATGTTGACAGCTGCATTTGGCTTTGACTTCACCCTCCAAGGTGATGAATAAACAGTTTCTCTGAAAATGGAAACAGTGGAATTGCCTATTTCAAGTCATTCATTCTTCAGGAGAGTTTCAGTCTTTAGAAAAGCTGATCAATTTCTAATATCTGTGATGCTATATAAGGGCCAACTTATAAGAGCCATGTTTGTAGCATAGCATCTTGTGGTTGGCTGTCTCTAATCCCCCCTGGTGGTTAAAACAGTGCTCTATATTATATAATAAGCTTTGTTCCCAAATCTATGCATCTTTTGTGACAGAGGAATGGGTGGACCAATGTGTGTCACACAGCTGGAGTCCTTGGTAGTAGTTCTCAAACCACCAAGGTCTTTCCTGACTCACCTGGGGAATCACTAAATTCTGAACCTGTAGAACCTACACCTGACACACCCAAGCAACCTGACAACCTGACACAGCCAAATTAAAGCAGAATAAAATTGATTCTATCCTACAACATAGTTGCCTCAACATTTGTCCCTCTTCTTCTTCATCTGCAGGATACTTTATTTTCTGTTTCTCCCACCCTGCCTCTTTGGTAAGAAACACATCACCATTGCTGAATCACTGTGACCTTGTCTGACTGATGAGGACAGAACAGCTTAATATTTTCTCCTCCTTGGTATGCTCCAGTCTGACATTTACTGAAAGCATAGCTCATGGGAGAGAAAACCGGATGCTCCTTTGGTGAGGAAATCTTGCTCTGGGGCTGCATCAGCACTTCTAGTGCATTAATATTTTTATTAGACTGTATAGCAAATACTGGAAGTAGATGCATTAGTGTGGATCAGCATTTCTGAGCTATGGGTGTGTTTTATAGAGGCTATCAACAGAACAGGGCATTTGAAAGCTTTGTTGATCTGGATCAACAATTCAGTGTATTAGTGATTCATGTAAATGTGTAGGCCCTGTGGCCCAGGGAGAGCAGAGATGTGTTGCTGTGTGTCACTAAATTAAGGATTATTAGCCTTTAACTTGAAGCTGAAGTTCAGAATTTGATAGATATTGATTATCATGTGAAAACTTTCTTGTTGATGAATTTATTTCACAGTGAAAATGATGGAAAGTGCATGGCAGTAAGTGATTATTTTTGCCTTTGAAATTTAATTTATTAAATCTTTTTGGAGGAAGATAAAATTCAATTCTAATAGCAGCTATAAAAATCCACTCAGCTCTTAATGACTGTATATGGCATACTATCAAATGGAGGCAGAACCAAAAATTAAAAAAGAAATGTTTCCATTACATTGAAACAGCCATATAGACCTGATGTAATCTCTAGTCTTCCATGTCTTGTCCCTGACCCTACTTTTTGATCTTCTGCGTGTCCATCTGAAAGCACTTGAGGCAGCTCAGACCTTTCCTTCTGCTTGCTTTCCAAGATTTTGGTCTCCCAATCTCATGGTTTTCCATATTTCTCTGGTCATCGTTCCCTTTAGGTTGTAACTATGTTGGAGCTAGAACAGCAGCACTGAAAACCAGGGGAAGCTGGACTTTGGTCTCCAAAAGGGAATAAAAGTAACAAAGCAGCACAGTTAATGTGGGTGGAAGGTGGTACTGAAGTCAGACAGGTAATTGTTAAAGTCCAAAATTGAGGGATAGGACCCTTGAGTTTTGTTTGTCTAGGAGAGAGAAGATGTAGAAAGGAGCAAAAAACCTCAGTAAACAGCAGGGTATAGGGGAGGAGACAGAGCTGAATCCTGTCCAAAAAGAGACTGGTTTTAATTGACAGTATTTATTTATTATACAGTATAATTGTTCACATAATGTAACAAGTATACATACAATCTTTCTCGGGTTGCCAAGAAATGTGGTCATAGAGGAATGAGTACTTGAGACCAAGGGAAATTCATCATTTTTCTTTCCTGAGGTAAGAGATATGTACACTCTTAGAGATTCAGGGATGCACTACACTGTTCTTTCCCTAGGTATGGACGTGGAGCCCCAGTAATGGGGACATTTTTGTTCATATCCAAAATTATTTACTGATTTTTAAGAAGTGTAACATTTTCTTCTGCTATTCGTAATGGCTTTGACATATTCAGTCCTTGTGATCATCACACTGGCAGAATGTGATGGGAAAGAGAATAAAGTCCACTGAGAGTGACTGATAAAGATCCCTCACTCTTTGCCTACCCATCTGAGAGAGGATGCACTTGCAATTTCAGTACAGATTTTCAGCTCAGAAGAAAAAGGAGAGGAAATCATTTCCATTTCATAATTTCCCTCCTCCTTCTGTCATTTCTGAAGGTAACATTGCTGTATTCTGTGATTTCTTCAGAATTGCAATAGTTTCACCTAAAGCCTGTTTCACCTTGTGTTGATGTCACAGGACATTGGTATGAGTTGTAATTTAAACGTGCTCACATTGCCTGCTCTGGCTCCCTTTATCGATTGTATTATTTAGTACTTGCCTATTACATTATTTCTACCCTTCCTTTCAAAACACAGATGAAAAACTAGAGTAAGTTGGCTTGTCCATATTCTGGTAGCAAGTGCATGAGCTTTACATTCTTTTAAAACCTTTCAGTTCTTATCATACAAGGGAAATGAAAATGTGTTAGTGCTGTAAAGGAAGTATCTGGGCAATTAGGCTGAAGTGGCTCTGTGAGTATTGCTGGTATTGCTCATAATCTGATCCTACTGGCTACAGATTACCTTTGTGGTTAATGACCTAAAGATGTGCCTAGCACAGGTTACTGGTAGAGGATTTGGGAAGTGCTCTCTCAGGTGCCCATTCTGCAACACAGAAATTTAGATGTTTTGCTGCTTTATGGAAAACAGAGCTGATCTGATGGTCTTGGCTCTAAAGCAGCTGTCATCTGCTTGTGCTTTTTCATGTCACCAGTCAGATTAAGCAGCAGAAATGGCAGTAGCAGCAGCAACACTGTCACTCAGTCTGTTTATTTCTCTTGAGCTCCTTTTACTGTGCTTTTGGGATATAATTTTCAGATACATATTGGATATCCAGAGAAAGATATTCAGAAACAGCCATAGAATGAACTCATGCACTTGCTCCCAGGTGTCTGTATGAGCACATTGCCTGCCTCTGGGTTAAGTCCTGAACAAAATCAGGGGTGTTCTCTGGTGGTGCTTTGCAGCTCTATGGAAGGCTCTGGCTGCAATGTTTTAAGGTTTTAATGTGCTCACAGATCATTCTGCAGGCTCACAGGCTCAGGGGCTCTGTGCACCCCTCCCTCTAAACACTTTTGTTTAGGCATCTCTGTGTGCAGAGAGACTGGGCAAGCAGGACACATGCAATTTAAGGGTACACAGTGGTGATTTATTGCTTAATGCATGTAGTAGTCAACTAGGATTAAAGTGCTGCTGTGGTATCGATGTGTCCTCCATTGCAGATGCAGAGAATTAATGGGTGGTGGGTGAATTGGCAGATTGGCATCAGTCAGCTGGGAAAGGGCTTTCCTCTGCTGCTCAAGCTTATTCAGTGTGCTAAATTGCTGTCTTTTAATTCTCCTTTTTTTTGTCTTTCTTAAGATTTTAGAGCTTCTTTTGTCACTGTTTTTGTCTTGAACCACTGACTGGAACCATCTGAATGGTTTAATTTCTGTCTGCATTTTTTCTTGCTTGTCTTTAACTTATGGATTGTCTCATAACTCAATAACCATTTCTGTACAACAAAGCTGAGCCAGATTCTCATGGCTGTTCTGCAGCATGCCACGTGTCAGACCCAGCCCCAGGGTTGTGGTTGGTCTTTGGGGAAATGCCAGTAATCATCTTTGATGATACTACTTTTATTTGGAAAGGGGAGACTCAAATAGGGTAGAGCATATTTTTTCCCTGGCTTAAGTGTAATGTTTTGGTAGAATGGATGTAAAACTCTTTTCTGAAACTGGGAATGTGGATGAAGCAAGATTTTGCTGTTGTACCTGCCTGTGCAAAACATAGCTTTTGCTCTCCAGCCTGACTAAGAAAATGGTCTGACTTCCTACTGCTATCTCAAATCACTGGAATGTTTTAAATGTGCCCTTTTTTGGGGTGGGTGTGGGTGTTTGTTTTGGGTTTTTTGATTGTTTTTTCCCCCATATGGTCTGTTTGGCAATATTTGGAGAATAGAGTGTTCTTTCAGTCATTGAGGTTATTTCCTGGTGTGTTCCTGTTCTCAAAGTGAACTAAATCACCAAACCTCTGCTGGTCTGTGTGGGAGATCTGGGCTCAGTCTCCAGAAGGAACAAACAGGTGGAGATATAAATGGCATGAATATCAATATAGAGAATGAAAGAGTAAAGTTTAGCAGATCATGGGCACACATAAAAAGGAGTGCTTTAAAGTGTGCCTAGAGCAGTGGGACTGGAGAGAACCTTTGAGCATCTCAGCAAGAATCCGTTAGAAGACTTGAAAGGGGAAAAGCACTTGAGCTCCTGTGCTTGCAGGAGAGAATCTGTCCTGTGTGAAAAGTCTGAGTGAAGGGCCTCCAAATACAGAAATCAGAATCAAACCTTACTTGTGTCTTCTGAGTTTTGCCTCTCATATCTACTGCTGTATTTTAAGAATGAAAAAATACAATGTCTTTGGAGACTGGAGGTGACTTAAACTCTTAGCATTCTAGTTTATCTTTGCTGTCACCCACACCTTGAAATGAATCTCCCAGATTAATTTTTTATTGAAGCGGGATTTGCATCTTTTGAGCCAGGATTCCCTGAAAAGCTGCCCATCTTTTAATGTGTTTTCTTTTTGGTTCCTGTACTGTGACAGTGATGAGTGCAGCCTGCTCTTCCACACTCTGGAAATGTCAGCTTTGCAAAGGCAGCTCTCTGGGGTCTCCACAAGTGAGAGCATTCCTGATGCTGATTAACTTAGGGGAAATATTGCCAGTCAGTCACAAGGGAAATGATGACACAGGATAATCATACAATCCCAGATTCACATCACGACAATGTGACAATTCTAGGAAGTGTGTGTGAAAGAGGCACCATGATCCTGAATGAAAAATAAAAGTAGGACCTTTAATTGGTACTGCCTGGTTTTGGCTGCACTTAACCCATCTGGGACAGCTCTGAGCTGATTGTTTGGCTTGGTATAAATGATAATGCTGTAGCAAAGAGCCTGAAGCTCATGGACATGTGTAGGCACAGGCACAAACATAAACATGTGCACACACAGAGGGTAATTACTGTGAGATGATTTTATATGGCCAGGCAGGAGTTAGTCATGGTGGATATACATGATTACAAGACTCGATGTTCTTGCATGCATGAAGCCAGACTGTGAACAATTCTGCAGGTAGACCAGAAAGATCACAGAGTTTCAGACTATAGACTGTGAATATGGCATAGGAGAGAAAAGGGGCTGTCAGCCCACAGAAGTAAGTACACTTGTGGATTTGTATGATTGGTATTTCAGATCCTTGCTCTTCCTACCCATTTTCTTAATACAGAGAACAAATAAAGCACCCCAAAGGAGGTGGATAAGTTGATTGTGAAACAGTGATTCTATTCAGCCCTGTCATCTGTTTTTTTAGGCTGTCTGTATAGTAAATTGAGCATTTTTTCATCATCAAGAGCACTAAAGAAAAAATGATACAATAAATATCATGATAAATCATCTTGTACTCAGATGCTCAATCAAGGTTCCTTATATTAAGCCCAAAGTCCAGGCAGATTGAGGAGCTGCTTTTCTCAGGACATCAAACTGTGCTTCTGGCAGTGAGCAGCAGAGATGAGAACTGTATTAATTAAAGTATGTTCACATGATTCTAACAGGCAAGTTATGCATTGTGCAAGGGATGTAGGAAAAAAACCTATCCCCTGAGGAACTTGGAAATTTCCTTTTCAATATCACATCAGATAATCTGCATGCTTCTGTGCATCCAAGTAATGCTCACCAGCCAGCCCTCTAGAGGACTCCTCTACAGGAGAAGGACTCTCCTGCAGCACAGCAGTGGCTCTCCATACAGCGCCCACAGCTCCAGCTGCAGCTGCTCTGAGGCCTCAGACTAACAAGAAATATCAGCCAAGGAAAAGCCACAGTGTGCCTGGTCAAACAGGCATAGATGGAAAAATCTTTTCTGTTCCCTCCACAGAGCATCCAAAGCTGTGCAGTGAGTTTTGACTTTACCCATGCTGTAAATAGAGAAGTACAAGATCAGGACATGGAGCAAATTTGGTCCACTTTTGGGGGAGTCAAGGTCAGGAGGGTTCTCCTGGAACACTTAGACCAGTTTCTTTCTTCTTTCCCAGCTGTTTAGACCATAAAATCTCTTCTAGAAGCAGCATTAAGTTTTAAAGTCTTCAGACCCAGGCAAGTCTATCACCTCTTCTGATAAACAGTTTTGATACTTAATTATGAGAAATTTTCCCTTGAGAGTCAATCTGTCTCGTTTTAGTTTTCAGTCAGTGGATGTTTATGCTATTGACAGCAGGATTAGAAAGGCTACATTATCTGATCTCTTTTCTATGAAAAAAGTGTTTAATGTTGTTCACATCAACTCCAGGTTTACCCTTTAGTACACTAAATTAATCAAATATTATTTAGTCTTTACATTATCCGGGTGGCTTTGTCCATTCCTGGGACACTTTGCACTTGCTTTATGATGCCCACAGCCGCATTGTTATGTATAAGTCAGAACTGCACACTCCAGTCTAATAATATTCTTTCATGTGCTGTGCATTCAGGGCCAGGAATTGCTTCCCTGAGTGTTTTAGGGCTGAAGTTACCCTTTTTATAAGTTTGCTGTTCTCACAAGTTGTTGGCTAATACTTACTATTAAAACCAGCAGGTTTTTTTTCTTAGTTACTCTTCCTGCAGAGAGTCTCTCCTGATGCAGGTATGGTTGTATTTGTTGTTCCCATATACACAGTGTTCCTCGAGGTCGTGCTGAATGGGGACCATTTATTTAGGTTAGCAAAGGAACTTTAGATTAGTTAGGAACTCAAGATCCTCTGCAGTCTGGGCAAAGTTACTGGCCCAAGAAGGCAGCCTGTGCTGAGCTAGGTGAGATTCAAAGAGCTTTCCTCTAAGAGCTGCTTTCCTCTATGCCTAGAACAGGGCTCCTTAGCAGCTGGTTTAGGTGAGGCTTAACTGCTTGTCCCCTGTTTCTTCTGTGACAAACATAGAGATTAAAGGATAGAAAAACAAAGCAACACACTTCATAAGTCAATAAGGAGAAATTGCACTTGCATCATGCTTGGTAAGGCTATCTTCCAGGATAGATATGTACCTTCTCAAAAAATAGATGAAATGATGGGGAAATAGTTGGGATGAAAAGTCAAACTCATTTACAAATCAAATATTTAAAGGTTTAACAGATAGGAAAATTAATCGCTGCTCAAATTGACTTACCCAAAGCTGTAAGCATCATTTATACAATGATGACACATGGGTGGAATCACTGATGAAGCAGAGATGTAGTTTGCCAGATTTAATGTAAACACTGAGCAAAAAGAAAAAAAAAAAAATCTGTGCTAAGAATTTTTTTATGTGCTCGTTATGTTACAGTAAGATAGAATGGTCACAGGTGTAGTGTAAAGCACTGGCTGGCTGAGCTAGATCATACTTCTCTCAGAATTTTTAAACAGGGAACAGGAGGCATATGTAGATTTTGCCAACCCCACACATCCTTCTGTGGTTATCATGCTGTCCAGTGTTTGTGGTTTCTAAAGAATTGCAGGAAACTGTAGGATACTGCTTTTGTGAATCTGGTAAGAATGTTTTTTTACATTATTACCTAAATACACTAAATTCACTTCCTTTGAAAGTTTCAATCATATAAGAAGTTGACAGGTGAAACCCACCTGTGTAGTAGACACAGGAATTTTGGTTCATTGTCTTTGCAGTCTAAACCTTTTCTCTGCTCATGCAGAATTAGGTGCTGACATTCTGTTTTGTTCCTCATACACCAGATAGTTGTAGGATTCTGCAGGGATTGTGTCTGATCTTGATAGAGCCCTTATCTTGTTTGGAAACTACACAGTGAATGTGGCCAGGGATTGCTGACAGGCAGTGGATATCAAATGTGCAATGCCAAAATACTCTGAGCACAGGCTGCACATTCCTAATTATGCAGGTAGATTGTAGCATGTGTGTTAGGCCAGATCTGCATAAATGCTGAGCATTCCCATCTGCAGGAATGAGACTTGGATCTATGCTCTGCACGTGTGAGGTGCCATAAAAATGGTAAGTGCTTTGGAAATATCACACTACAGGGGGCTCAAGTTTCTTCCTTAACTGTAGAGTTTTAGCTGCTTTGGCTTTACTCATGGCGAGCTTTAGTTTCATTTCTGCCAGAAAAAGATTGTAATAATGCCAAATGTTTTAAGAATATTGAGGCAAAACAAAACAACAAAAAAATTCTGGTGCTAGCTAGTGTAAAAAATAAAGGTTGATACTATAATGCATTGTTTAGGGTTTATGAGTGTACAGAAATAAAATGTGGTGCAACGAACTGAATGTGGAGGTTGAGAAGAACTACCAAGTAACTGTAGAGTCACAAAATGAGCTGTAATTCCTATAGAAAGATTTTTTTGCAGTGCATCCCAGTACATCCACTGTAGAGGAACCTGAAGTTCAACTGGCAACTTGTTATTGTCTGGCATTGCAGTCCTAGCTCTGATGTGCTGGAGGGCTTTCTGGTTTGTTTTTCAAATTTAATAAAAATATGTCACTGCACTTCACCAGCTATTTGTTTGATGGGAAGTGCAGACATCTGAGCCATTAATGCCTGAGGCAGGCCAGGTGTGGCTGTGGAAGGAGGTCCTTCCCTGTGAGCCTAATGAGTCATTCAGGGAGATGACTGTACACTGTGTCACTCTACATCACTGCTGACGCCTGATGGAATTAATAATGCTATTTATATCAATAAGATTAACAGCAGATAGCTTCAGTGTTATTAATGGTATAATTAGCAATTAGGAATTTGTATCAGTGGTGTGTAGTGCCTTCTACATTAGCATGTCATAAAAGCTGTCACTGATAGTAAGGAGATGTTAGGTGCTGAGTCAATGAAATGCCTGCTTGCACATAATTATAATTTAAGCAGCCACATTTACCCTGGTGAGTGTAATCTTTTTTCTCTCTAGGGCTTACCATAATGCCATGGGGGTTGTGCAGGTCTTCTCAATGCATCTCACCCAGTAGAATTGATTTTACCTATTCTTGTATATTTACAGTAATGGTTCCTAGCCAATATCCCTGGAGGTGCTAGGCACTTACCAGTTACTCTTTTCTTTACACTGCCAACTTACCTACCAACTTCTGAGGCAGAACAATTCCCATCTTTCATTTATACATTTATGTTATTGCCTTGAAGATATTTATAGATCGTGATCATCTTCCCCATGAGTCATCTCTTTTCTAAACTATTAGTTCCTCCAGCATTTCTGTATGTGTGACCTGTTTTTCTAATTTTCTGGGTCACTGATGGAGAAGGGGAGCTGCCAACAGTTTGTAAATAGGGTGTTGGTCAAAAGAGAAAAGACCATATCAGAATTCATACCTGAACTTCCTATCCCAAACCTTTTTTTTCAGTCCCTGCTGAAATTATTGTAAATTTAACTTGGTGTCTGCTGGTTCACACTCCTGCTTCTCAACACAGCAAAGTCAAACATTAGATGGACTTCAGTCATTTAAGTTCATCTGTGTTGAAACAGTTGTCCACAGCCATACTGAATTCAATGAAATGGTGTACTAAAGATAACCACCATAAAATTAGCCATCACCTGCTCAGAACTCTAATTCAAGTGTTAACTTTGAACATCTGCCTGTTGGGCTGAGAGTGGTTTATACTTTGCAGAAATAATGTTGCAAAGCTGGTGGGTATCAGATCGGGCTTCTTATTACTTAGCTTGTATGCCAGCTGCAGTGGATCTCAGCATAATTGAATTTGTCTAGAGTGTACACTGAACATCCATATTGTGCACACACATTACACTAGAGTTGACTTGATGTTAGCACAGCATCATATTTTGCTGAAAATAAATGCTAGCTATCCCATGTAAGTAAAATGTGCAGAGGAGAGGATAAGATCTAGTTGCCTTGGAAAAATCAAATTTTAAAGGCATGTTTTAATGTTTCAGGATATAGTAGTTTACCCTGGCATCCTGTTATTGTATCTTCTCTGTATGCATTCACTATGTTCCAAATAAGATCAAAGAAAAGCAAATCCCTATCATCCTTCAGTTAAATAAATATTTAATTTGAAAAGAATAGGACAAACAGTGCATTAAGCATGTCATTCAGCCTAAATCTGATGACCTGACCTAGTTCCTTGTTTGCACAAAGTTCTACTTATGGAGCATTCTAAATTACAAATATTCTTCACTTGAGAAAACTCTTCAGCGCAGTATCATGTTAAGTACAGCAAAATAATACAGCTCATATGAGATGAAAGTGTCTTCAGGGACTCATAGAACAATGTCTGCCATAGCATTAATGTATTTTATAGACTCCCTGTCCTTCCTTTAGTTCTAATCTGCTCTTGCAAATAGCTTGCAGGAAGTTCAATTGTTTGTGTACCAGCCAAGTAAGTTACAACCTCTATTTACAGCTGGCTCTTTCAAAATGCTTGCTTCAGCTCGTGCATCTTTATCTTAGAAGATTCTCCAAGTGATATTTTCTTCATATTTATAGTGGAATATAAAGTAACTTTTCCAGCTGTGGCTGTTTAAAATACTTCATGTGTGGTAAAAAAGCTGTCTCACTTGTGCAATAATCGGCATTGGGCATTACAGAGTGTCATAATCCTGCTACTTGTGGTGTCTCTCAAGCAGTAACAGCCATTGCTGTCAAAACCATTCTGAATCCACAATATGTACATAGAAAACCAAATGGCTGGTAACTGCCCCATAAATTTCATGTTGATTGTCTTTATGTTACCGTTTAACATAAAGGGAAAAGCTCAGAATACTGGAATGTTTTGTGTTTTGTCAGTTACTTATTCTAGCACTTAGTAGAGCTCCATATTGTTTCTAGAAAAGCTTTTGCTTCAGTCTGGTGTCCTGTAGAAGCCAGACCTAGTCTGGATTCTAGTTTCTGTATAGACCTTAAAATTGCCATTTCTTAAGGACTCGTGGAAGAGAGAGGAAAGAGCCCAATGAGGGCAATGTCAGTGCAGCAGGGCTCTTTGTGAATTACTGAGGGGACCTTTGGGGATCATCAGTTGGGAGTAAAGAGAAGTGCTTGGTTAAACAGCACTGTTAAACAGCATTCATTAATCAATGCAAGAGCAATGTCCACTTTCACATGGGTGAGGTAGTAAAACATGGAGCCAAGAAATTCAAACTGCATCACCAGAACGCTTCCATAAATAAAATATTGCAAAGAATAGTAGCTTTAGAGTCTCCTGAAAAATCTATTAATAGGGTTTACTTTTAACTGAAGTGTTGGTCTTCATTTCTTTAGGGATGAATTGTCACAGCCTAAAAGTGCATGTAAACGAGCAGTGTGTGTAAGTATGATGAGAGATACAAAACATGCATCAACAACAAGTGCTGTATCCACCCTCTAGATCTTAGTTGTTGCCTGTTAACTTCTTTTGTACTTTAATGCTGTTTGTGTCTTGATCATGTGTGCAACCTCATAGTGATTCTTACATAGGTTAGGATCAGCAAGTGAGGCAACTCCATGGAAAAACTGCTCACACCACCAAAAATAATTACAAGCTTCCACTACCCTCAGAGGCAGAGTAACATCAGAAAGTGTAGCCTGCTTCTGTGAATATTATTCAGAGAAAAATATCACAGCTCTTCACACTGTGTTATATTCTGTGTATGAAAACATACCTATTTCAATTTAGATTTTCTCCTCCTTCCTCCATCAAAGGAAAACTAGATTTTTGACAGCCTCTTCTTTTTACCTACTTATTAAAATACTTTAGCAAACTTGAACAGTGTTGTAAACAAACTCATTTAAGCCTGTCTTCTCCTGATAAGGACTAACACAAGCCAGACATTTTTCTCTGTTAGCAGCTTCCTGAGAAAGTCGTCTTTGTGGCAGACCTGCAAACCAGTGATTCAGGTTGCAATGTGCTGTATCTCCCACTGCATTCTCTGGGATTCATGTATTTAAACCCATTCCTGCTTCTACAGGACTCTAAAGAGTATTACCTTTATGTTATTCAAGAACAAAGTGGATCTATCAGCAGCTCAAGCCAGTAGAAAAAAAAATGAACCAATTAATCCAAGCAGAGCATAATTATCTGGGAGGCAGCACAAATCCAGGGACCTGTAGGTGTTTGTGTGCATGTATGTATGTATGGATATTTGTATGCTTATATTTATCTATCTATCTATCTGTCTGTCTGTCTCTGCAGAAACATTCACAGGTGGCTCCCTTCTGTGTGAGCTGAAACTGTTGAATGGCCTTTATGTGCATCACAATGCAGTGCTCAGGCTGAGGAAGTTGTGGCCCTTCTTGGAGAAGGGAATGCTATGTGAAGACCTCACAGCAATGTTCCAATATCTGAGGGGGCTGCAAGGAAGCTGGAGACGGATCCTTTGTTAGGAACTGTAGTGATAGGACAAGGAGTAATGGGTTCAAACTGAAGGAGGGGAAATTTAGCTAAGTAAGGGTGGTGAGGCACTGGAACAGGTTGCCCAGAGAAGTTTTGGATGCCCCATCCTTGGCAGTGTTCAAGTCCAGGTTGGATAAGGCATTGAGCAACCTGGTCTAATGGAAAGTATCCCTGCCCATGGCAGGGGGGATGGAACTGAATGAGGTTTAAGGTCCATTCCAGCCTTTAACATTCCGTGATTATTGCAGTCAATCATTGACTTGTCCGTTCTGCAAAGGCATTGAGGATGCAGGATAGCCACGGGTGAGAAGGCTGGCAGGGAGTACTTTGGCATCTGACAGTACCTGGGCATCTCTTCATTAAAATGTGAATAAGGGGCTTAAACATTTCACATAAACTAAGCCTTGATGTTAGTCACTCAGCGCAATGTGTTTCCATATTGTGGTGCAAGTTCAGTATCCTTTAGCAGCTGAGGAAAAAGTTCAGAAACACTCTGGACATAGAAAACAAACAGTGAGGTGGGCTGAGTCATCTTTCTGATATCAGTGATGTAGCAGATTGGCCACTCCAGGGAGCTAGAGCTCCTCCATCGCTCCTGTTGGCCTGGAAAATCAATCCTGCTGAGAAAGAATGTGGATAAGGGGAAGGCAAGGAAATAGCCAGGAAATTTTACCAAGTGCAGTTCATTCTGTGTTGCTTGATCCTAACAGTGCAATGGCCTGGAACTCCCACCCAGAAATTAACTGTGAGCAAGAAAACTGCATTGCATTTGTGTGCTGGCAGACCCACATGTCTTCAGTGCAAACCTTTTTTTTTTTTTAAATCTTAAGAAAAAAGGTCACTAGGAGCCTTCTCTAAGGTGCCTTTGTGGAGCTTTTCAATACTTTGAAGTCTCTAACAGGCTCTTCAAGCTTCTCTAGAGATGCATTAGTGAAAGTACAAAACCAGTAAAATAAGGGAGAAAAAACTTGGATGTAATTAGAAGTTGTAGTGAGAAGGTAACAGGCCTACCTTATGTTCTGTACATAATTGCTTTATCCACAGCAGACATCCTCTTAAGACATGGATATTCCAGAGATAAATTGTGTAAGACAGGCTGAAGCAAAGGTTTTCATGCTGTTTTACATTTTCAAGAAGTGTGTGATAAATTGTTAATCTGAGAAGAGAGTGAAATGGTTAGAACCAAACTCTCAAAACCTAATTCATACCTTCTGACCACTGCTTTCTTTTGGTGCAGCAGAGCAGCACCTTCTCTGGGGTGAGTTGCAAAGAGGCTAGAGCAAGTCAAAACAGGCTGAAAGCCTCATGCATAGACTGAGGAACAAGGTACATGGAAGCCACCAAAGGGAAGCAGTGCTGAGCAGCATTCTGCAACCTGGCCTCTTACAAATGCCAGGAAGATTCCTTACTCACTGCTGATAGCAGAAGGCATAAATTGAGACATGAAGGCCTCTTTGTTCACTGAGCAGATGGAAATGTTTGGCCACTTTGTGGATTTCTTCTTGCAGCCTGGACTGGAATTACCCTTGTGTTTGTACCATCCAGCATTAATGTTTCCCAGAGTTGCCCCTTAAACAAAGCAAAAATACTCTACAGCATATTAACAGCGTGAGCATATCACAGTAAATGGTTTTATACATAATACAACAGGGTCATTAGCCAGCTGTGCACATAAAACACCAAGTGGAGGCAGCAGGATGTAAAGCAGGTTCTTCAGCTCTGAAGGCAGTAGGCACAGAGGGCTAACAGAGCTCTCCCAGCCCGTGGGTTGCAATGGAGAGTGCTTTTCCATCTGCAGTAGTCATCCTTCTCCAGGGTGTTTTACAACACTGCAAAATGCCTGTAAGCCATGGGCTAGCTCGTGAGAGCAAACTAATTACACAGCAGGCAATAACTCCTCTGTGATAATCATAGATCTGTTGGCCATGATAAGTTTTAAGCCTTCCTAAATTACTGCCAGTCAGATTTGGACAGGTTTATGTCTTGTGATGTACCACAGTTGGAAACATCTCACACGGGTCTAAGCCCAATGTCTGAATCTACCTGCTCATCATATTACTGTATTTCTATATAATTAGAGGAAGAGAAAATATTTGACAATATAGCATAGAAGGTTTTTATTAGCAAAAGTTTATGGCCGCAAGTTTTATTGGCTAAAGTTTTATATCCACACCAAGTTATGTATGTCATCCTTAACAAGGGCAAATAAAACTCGTATATTGTGCCACATACACTGTCATGTATTCAGAGCATGCCTCAGGACCATTTCTGTTTTAGTGTCTCCACAGCCTCTATGACAGTAGAAACACAAAGAAATGGGCCTGATGTTCCTGAAAGCTCTGGTGAAAACCATAGTAAGACACTGATGTGGGTTCCCCATTCTCTTTATTGCCTATGTATTTGGTAGGTCTAGGACTACATGGTAAGGACTAGTATATGCCATGGTGACTGGCTGGTTTCTGAAGAGTGAAGTTGTATTTTCTGCTGTCCAGTAGGAGGATGGAAATAGGCAAGTAGATAAGGATGATATTTGATAGACAGATTTTCCAGCACTATATTGTCTTGGTCAGTTCTTGCTTGCAGTTGAATTGCAAACAGTCAAGATGATTTTTGTTGTTGTTGTAAGCTCCGTGTAAATTCAGGGAGCAGTTAAATAGCATAAGCAGATTAACATCTTTTCCTGATGCAAAACCATTTCCTGGTAAATACCTGTAAGCAATTAAGAGTGCAACAGTTTTCTGTAAGGCCTAACCATAGCTACTGTGAAGGAAATGAAGCAAAAGCTTTTGTGCTTCTTTCTTAAAAGGAATACAAGTAATTTGCTTTTCTCAATTTACACTATCAGAGTTTGTGTAGTGTAAGTGAGAGAGGAGAACTTTAGATTTCTGGAACATTCAAATCCTAGACTTCACCCTAGTGTGAAACAAAGATGGAGTTTTCTGACCCTCTGCTATCCAGGTGTACTTGTTTTCACACCTGAACTGCAATGGAGTTGAGCTGGGTGGGGATTTAAGTTTATCTCAGGCAAATACCTCTCTTTGTGTTGAGGGGAAAAAAACCCCAACCCCTTGGAACTGCAGTTTCAAGTCAATCTCTGAGATACCTAAGCTGGATGAGATCACTGTAAGAGGGAGAAGAAAACAAAGCAGGAGCTGGCTCAGAGAGAGCGATTCAGCAAACATCAGCAAGCTGCCAAGTGATCATTTTAGTGCTGCAGTTGCTTGACTCTGCAACATTTCAAGGACACCCATCAGAAAAGCTTGATGGGGAAAAATCTTTTTGAAAAAGGGGGATTCAGGTGGCAGTTTCATTTAGAAAAGAGAGACAATACAGTATTTCTTTCATAGGAGAGGAAAAAAAAGCAGATTTGATTATAAACAGTTCCTATATTTACTCTGCTACAATTAAATTACCTTTATAAAGCACTTCCATTTAGTGTTATCTCTTATCAGTATGTGCCTAAAAACTCTGTAGGAGCCTGAGATGGAGATTACTGTGTATTCCCTGTTTTTTTGTACCAATTCTCTCTTCCCTTGAAAATATACTGACAATAGAGAGCAGCTTTTACTGTAGCACTGTTGTGCTTTCTCACTGTAATGGCAATACAGGAAAAGCATTCAAGAAGGGTAAAACAAATGGCCTTTTTTATTTAAAGGGTAATGAATACATTCCCCTTTATCAGTGGTAACAGGTACTGCTTAGAGAGGTTTTCTAGTTGAATGGAATGTTTCCAAAGGACATGAATATGATTAAGTTGTAACCCAGTGTTCCCTAAAAACTTTCAGCCCATGGGGTTTGCATTATTCTTTCTGTTTTGTCCTGTAATACCTCTCCTTTTCCTAAAATTGATAGACTGCTATTGTCTTATATAACAATGTCCCTCCAAAACCTGAAATCATCTGACCAAACGAATATTTGTGGCAGAACAATTTAATTTCAAGGAACTTGTACACAGTGTCATAATTCAGCCCTGGTTCACTTGTGTTTTGGCTGAGGCAAGGGCTTTTCTCAAAGCACCAAGTGATATGAACTTTGCTTCCCTCAGTCATGCTCTTTTCAGGTATTTGTTCTGATGCTGTCACCTCTGCATTAGCTGGTGAGGGCTGAAATAGAGCAGAAATAATGTGGTGCTTTACTGTGGCAACTTTACATATAAATAACTCCCAATTGGAGAGGTTATTACCTGACATTATACATTCATTGTATTGTAAGTATATGCTCTTGGACATTTTTCTATAGCAGTTCTGATGGGAGTGGGGTAACAGTACTTTTTTTTGTTTTGTTTTATTTTTTCTGCAGATACAGAATTTACACAATGGAACTACTACACAGAGCAGATTTTCAGATATCAGAGCTACATTCTTGGGTTTCCTTGCACTTATAGGGAGAGAGTTGCAAGTTTGCAAATTTTGTAGTCCTGGGGCCAAAAGATTTGATTTGTGTTGTGAAGAGTGCAGTCTTTGCTATTGGTGCCATGTCCTTGTTGGCAAACCAAGAGAGTATAAAACCCCTGCTCTCTTAAAGAAGGCACTGGGTTGGGTTAGATCTGCTTAGGGATCATTGGGTGATAATTCACAGTCAGTTGTCTTGTAAACCCCTTGTTGCAGAGTACAGGCATTGGCTTGCTACTGCTGAGCTGGTTAATCATGGATGACTAAGAATCTGGGTGACTGAGCTTCCAGAGGACATTGACAGTCTGTTTTATACAGCTACAGACTTCTGATGCTGGAGAAGGAACAGAGACTCCTTTCAGAACAGCAGAAGAATTAGATGCTTTATGTGTAAATTCTGGGACTTCTCCTATTCAGAATTTTCTATGCCCCATCACAGTACACTCATTTTTCTGTATCACATTTGCCTGGGTAGCTAGTTCAGCATGCAGTGTCTGTCTTCATCCTGCTGTTCATCCCTGTCAACATAACCAACCTTCTCCTCAAACCTAATTCTGCCTTTCAAGGGTCAGGACCTGCTACTGAAATATCCTTTCATAATCTTAGATATATTCTTATTGCATCTCACTGTACTAACAATATAGCCTGAGGTTTTGCATACTGAGCTTCCTGTGATACCAAAAGCAGAGATTATGGGGTACCATGTGGCAGTGATAGCAGCAGTGACTGCAAATAGCTTTTGACTCCATATCAGGCCCTATGCAGAGGCAGATGGTTAGGAGTTGTTCAGGCAATATTCAGTTTTCTCGAGAGGAAAAGATGATCATCCTGATTCCTGATCGTGTACTATGGTTTGGGAGCAATTCATATAGCCACAAGCACATAAACATCTCATCATAGATCCTAGAGACTTGGATTGGCAGTGGCCAGGGTTTAAAAAGGGGAGTTACAATTTGTCCCCAAAAATATTTCCTTGATAGGTCAGTCTACTAAATTTCACAGTTTTCCTTGCTGCTACAACACTCTATTATTGAAAATATACCAGAATAGCTTTATTTTATGTCTCTGCACCACACCTCTCAGCTCGAGTTTGGTACAGGCATAGACTGCTAATTCACAGCATTATTGCTAGATCTGTGCAGGCCCAGAGTCATCACTGATGAGGATATAAAGCAAAGCAATCAGGGAAGTTTCAAATTCTGTATTGGGGGAGATATAAAAAAAAAAGGGAAGAATGTGGTTTTTCTTTCTTCCATTATACTATTTTACATACATTTTAATTCCTCCCTTTTCCTTTTTTCCCCATCAATTTCAATAATGTAGTAGGGATGAGTGGCAGGTCCAGTGCTGGAAAGGGATGGGATTTTTAAGAAAACAGATTAATTGAAGCATCCGGTCATTGGAACAGCTGCTATTGTAACCACACTGAAAGCCCTGAAGTACCATCTTTTTAAATAATCAGAAAACTTACTGAAGTGCTAAAAAATGTCCTGTGCCTGACATGAAGCTATTTGTATTTGATGAAAGATTGAATCAAGTTGGACTGTGATGGTATCTTAGTTCCTTTGCTTGCTTTAAGAGTAAACTTTAATCTCATTTATCCAGACCATTTATACTTTGCTTAGGAGTGTGTTTGGCTGGCCCCTAGCAGTCCCTTGTAGGAAAGCAATGCTTATTAAATCATGTGTGATTTTATTAGAACAAGCAAATTTAGACAGAATGGCCCTTGACATTAATGTTCCTTATCATATGGAGCCTGCTTATTAAGTTTGATTGAATGTGTAAACACTCTTCTAAAATTTTTTCTCTGTTGTTCTCCTGGTATGGGGCTAGCAAGGAGAGAAAGGACATTATTTTCTTTGCTGTACAAGACAAGTATTTTTAAGATGTAGAGAAAACTCTGCAGTTACTGTTTTAACATGAGCTGTTGGAACTGAGAGGCCTTATCCATACACTTTTGAACAGTCACAAACTACATGGAAGCTTTTTCTCAGTAGTAAATTAAACATTGGTAATATCAGTCTCAAGAGCAGATTTTTGTCTGTAGATAAGACCTGAAGGAGCAGTTAATGCCAAATGCACCTTTAATTCTTTATATACAAGACTGAGGAGAGTAGGAAAATACAGGCTAAGGCCAAAGAGGTAGTCATCTGTTTTTGAAATCTTGATGGTTGTGGTTTCTCTCAGTTTAAAATGTTTCTTTTTTGTAATCTTAGGGGATTTTTTTCTGCTAAGTTAATGATTTTTATTATCAAACCTTTATGAAGAATAAGAATTATCTTATATTAACAATAGAAATTGAAAAGAATTTACTTTCGTATAGTTGAAAAGGTTTCATACAGTTTCATAGAGTATATGAAACAGATTGCTAGATTTTTTTTGTTCTGTATTTTGTGCATGGACAGTTCAGTAAAACATTTCCATGAATTATATTGCATGGGCTGTTCCCTCCCCCCAGCAACTCATTGATTAACAAAGCCTTTCTAATATAATGAGACAGACTTGAGTGGGCTTCAGTTTAGGCCACAGAGAATTACCAGACCTGGTGAAAAAGAAATCAGCAGCAAAATACATGTCAATATAAAATTAAAATTTTAAATCCCAGACATATAAGATTGTGAATCTTTGGGCTGAAGTAGTTTTTGGATGGATGTTATCTAGTAGCAGGTCCAATGCAAAACAGAAGATCCAAATCATGGCTCCTAGTTGACATCCTGTTGAATTTTCTGTCTTCTTTCTGTGTGTTCCTGCTGTGATGTAAGGAAAATGTTTTTTGAAAAAAGTCTAAAGACATAGCTGCCTTTTTTTCGTATTTCAGGATACATCTCTTGTCTAGTTCAAGTTGATGTAATTTACTCAACGCAGCACAGAGATATCTGTTACTGTCAGGCTGAGAATATGCAATTCTGTCCACAAGGGAGATACTTTTCTCTCTGTGGCAAGGCACAAGAGATAAGATGCAGGACAATGTTGACATTTCCAGCTCTCAGCAGAAAATGAAGACTTGACAAAATAAGCCTTGTTAGTCATCAGGGAATATCTTTGCAGGGTGGTTTTTGGATGTGATGCACAAAAGGGGAGATGGTGTTAAAATGATGCTGTTTGAAAAGGCGCTTCAGGGAAGGGATAACAGAGGTCTGTTTTCCACTTGGCTCTAGGAGAAGGGAGAAGGTGTTCAACAGTATGTGTGCTGTTGTGTTAGCAGCATGAAGATTATTCCTTTGAAGGTTGTTTAATGTTGCAAACAGCAGCATATGCTGTCTTTGCACAGAGCAAATGCTTGCATGCAAGAGTACTGTTTTTGAAGAGGAGTTGCCTAGAAAGCCCAGAGTTGTCCTTGTAGGTTTACTGGGACACATGGTTGATGAACACTGCATGAATATTTAAAATTACTTTTATGGGATCCTTTATAAGCCTCACTGAATCTGCAGATGAGGAGAAAAGTGGTTTTGGATTATGTATGCTAGCCTAGCCGGAGTATTACATACCAATCTAACACAAAGAAAAAATAATACTTAAAGTAAACACATTCTCTCACCAGGTCAGCCAGTAGGTATTCCTGGTATCACTGAACCTAGCACGGTGCTTGACAGTCCTGCTTTCCTCCCCTGGCAATTTGGGATAGAGATATTGCTGAGATTTAAGCATTCTCACTTGTTTCTCTTACCACTTCAGTCCAGACTCTTGCCTCTGCTTAAATGCTTTTTTTTTTAGTCAAAGGTGCCGTGTAGCTGGTAAAAGCAATCACATTGCAGAAATGGCAGTATTTTCACAGAAAAGGCTTCTCAGCTCTTTTTATAGCCTCATTTAATGCTTCTTGCATGTGAGACACAGCAAAGGCAGATTGTTCCTCTCTCTTCCTTGGCCTTATGAGAAGAGAAAGGTTTTGATGTGAGGTTGCGTTTTGAGTCCCATGAAGTTGCACCAGCTGCTGGCTGTGACTGTCACAGTCTGTCACCTCCGTGTGCTGGACAGAGTTAGTTAGCAGAGTCCCTCAGCAACTCTGGGCCAGGATAACTGGTAGCAGGGCTCAGCACTGGGCTTCTAAATTTCCATGCTGGCTGCCAGCAACACAAACTGTTTCTCCCACAAATTGCAGACATATTAAACCAGAGGAGAAGGTCGTGAAGGGGAAGCCCAAGCAGTGCTTATTCAGGAATAGAGTTGTCATATGCTATAAACATCATTGAAAATGAAGGCATCAGATGATGCCTTTGGATCCCATAGATTACATTTATTTGGATTTTCACACTATTTCTACTTGAAAAAACCCCACCCCTGATTGCTGCCTGCAACATAGCAGACTTTTGACAGTTGTTTGAATGAAGCAGTCAAGAGTTTCCATTAATTTTTCAGGATAACAGTCTGTAATCTTGTGACAGGCTGTGTGTTTGACCTGTTTAGTCTCAACTATTTCACTCATGTTCCTGTAAATGGAGTGGTTGAGCATGGGAGAGAAATTACACATTCCCTGGACACCAGCTGAGAAGGAACAAGGGAAGGGGCTTTGGGAGATGCTGAATATGGGAGACAGGAGAGGCATTGCAAGGAACTGAGAGTAGCATCTCAGGGGACAGAGAAGACTTTCTACCCACCATGTTCCTTAAGGACTTCTTACAAAGTGGGCTCTATTTGCTGCAGAAAGTGACTGATGGCAGGAATAAAGTTTGAGGACAAGGACATGCTTCTAGGGAGACCATGGGTGAAGAGAGCATTGGTTTTAACCAATCTTCATTTCTCTTCCCTTTGTAGTAGTCTTTTTTTTATTCTTTTTTTTTCCCTTGTAATTTAAATGTTAACTATTTTATATTTTTAACAAAGCCTATTTTTTTTTTTTCTTAATTTTAAAAGTCCTTTGGTCTGTTTTGCAGAACTATCTATAAAAAGAAGGTTTGGGACCTTTTCACACATTAAATATCACATTAAATAAAGTTAATCCTTATCTCCATCCCTTCTTTCTGCCACATGGCAGTACTAAAGGGCAAGGTGGAAAGGGATAAAGCGCCTTATACTGCAAAATGTGAAACAGCTGTGACCTTCTGCTCAGTAATTCCCCAGCAACTCAAGCACAAAAATCAGCAAAATTAATACAGTGTGCAGGGTTAAGTATCAAGCAAATCCTGTGAGGACAGAGAAATTCAAAACAGTGTTCAGTGCTCAAGGACCAGTTAAACCCTAGTAGCTCAGTGCCTGCAATGGCATCACAGGAGGGCTGGGCAGGCTGCCCTGATCCCATTTGCTTGAGGACCCTACACTCAGCATGGGGCATGCATAAGATTGCATGTGGATATATATACACACACAGTTATAGACATTTGTATGTATATGTCTATAGCTGCAAATGCATTACATGTTAAATCCGTTCAATTACTTTCTGCATTTCCTTGGAAATGTTTAGAGTTTAGCTAAAGACAAGCTCAGTGTTACCAAAAATTTGCATTTTCCTTTTTTTGTTACCTCTGTCACCTCTAAAGACTGCATGCCCTAAGTTTCTGTGTCCTTTTAGATCTCAGGAGGGTGTAAATGTTTGCAAGGGATCCCTAGGGAGAGGACAAAGCAGTAGGGTTGTAAAGTTGTGGTGTTCTGATATGAAGAGGCAGAAAGCCAAGTTACATTGACAGGATAAGTACCAACCAAATAATAAACTAAATGCAGATTCTGTGTCCAAACCTCTTCTTTCAGTTCCCACTGGGACACTGTTCCAGTGCCCTTGTTCTGTTTGACTTTCTTCCAGAGAAATTGGACAGTATCCAGTTTTTAAAATTACCTCAGTTTTAATTTATTCTGGTTTTGATGTTTATTGGACCATATAACTAATGGTCCCCAGATCTTTTCCTTATTCTATGAGTCTATAATTTACCTGCCCAGTGTCTCACAGGCAGATACCACTTACTTAAATGTTACGTATAATTTACTATCCATATGTTATATAATATATGAGGTTTGTGGGGTCAGTGATGGAGATGATTTACGCTTCATGAACATTTTCCAGCCATCCAAAGACAAGTGAATTTGAGTTTTATAGAGGCATCTTAGCAGAAACTTGCACAGGTCCAGCATATTTAATGTAACTTACACTCGGCAAAAAAATGAACAAGCTATTCTCCCTTAGGACTTCGTACCAACCTCACAGATCTAGGCACAATCCAGCTAAATGTATTCCTTTTCCATGTTAGGGTTTTCTAAAGAAAAAATGCAGAGATGGGGGGGATTCTGGGAAAAAGGCACATGAATTATGAAGCACTGAATTTTATAGTCAGGCCTTAGGCTAAGTACTAGATTACAGTTTCCACTGAGGCTCCTTTACGTAAACTGGAAATGCAGTGGGAAATCAGTGAAACAAAGCTGTAGTGCTTGCTAGGGCCCCTCTTCAGAACAGGTTAATTTAGATAAAGCTCAGATCCTAAACTGTGCCTCTCCATGGTTGCAGAGCTCTAGGAATGGGAGTTTATATATGTAAGTAGAGAGAATGATGGGTGAATATCCTGAAAACTGGGCATGTAAGGGCTCAGGAAATAAATCTGAGCAAGGTGTCCCATGTTGCAGAGCAGCTGGTGGAAGTGAGCTCTGGGCCAAGGTGAGCGCTGATTCCGGAGCCCTGCGGACACTCACCCGCTGGCTGCTGCATCGCCTCTCGTGGCTCCCCGTGGCTGGCCAGGGCAGAACGTGGACACTGATTTCCTCCTGCATCTAAGCCTGGTATGATCTCTGTGTGCTCTTGCTGTTCTCCTGGCATTAAGGTGTTCAGACATGGTAGAAAAGGAAATCTGCCAATTTTCTGCAAAGCAAGTTAATGCATCTTTTATCAGTTTCAGATGTATCGTCTCCTTGTTTTCACTTACCCATACGTGCTCAGGCAGAGTCAAAGGTGTTGTAACTTTCTTAAAGTCTGGTAGAGGCAAAAAGAGCTATAGAGATCTTGCCTGATGTTAAGAATTCCGATCTGAACAGTGAAGCAATGTATTTAACTTAGGATCCATTAGCAACATAAACAAAACTCCTTTTAAGAATCAGAAGTGTCTCTATTTCAGTCTATGCTTGAAGGAACTGGTAACTTTTCTTACTGTCCAAAAATAATAGTTCTTTTTAGAGGAAAGACGCTGCTTATTCATACCTGCACTGCTCAGTAGTTATCCTAAACAATGTGAATTGTTCTTTCGTGTTTTTCTAACAAAGCTTCTTCTTGCTCCTTTTTTTTATCCTTCTTTAGGTGGTAAATAGATTGACTCCAGCCCTCCCCCGCTCCTGGCATGCCATATGTGCTGTATGATACCCTTCTTTGCTAGATTGTTCCAGCTTTTGGGAAGGTGGGAATTTATTCCTGGAATCATTCCAGTGTCCAGATCGCTTTCATTGTCTTTCATAGCATGGACTGTAGCCCATCATTTGAGGAGAGCATTTGGTAGGGAGCACATGAGATAATTGCCTAAAATGAACTCTGCCTCCACAGGGCACAAAATCACACAGTGGCATTGAAGTATTCTTAGTCTGGCTTAAGTCACCTTTCTCCCTGTGGGCAGTATGGGTTCTTATATAGGTAATGGGAACCATATGCTCAGCCTAGATTCAGGCTTAGACCATCTGCCCAGAAAGTAGTGCACATTTTCTTTCCTGTGGACCTTCCTTGGTGGTACCTCCATCCTTCAGGTGCAGGATAACTGGCAGCAAAGAAATAAGCTGTTCTGCATGCTCAGTATTAGCAAAGCTCAGTGGCTCCAAAAGGTGAAACTACTCAATCTGCTCATTCCCATGCCTGGAACAGCTCTTTGCAGTAGTCCCAGCCTTTCAAGTATTGCTATGCCTCCTGCAAGTGTATGGCTTTCATAAAATCATTTAGATTGGAAAAGACCCTTTAAATCATCAAGTCGACCACAAACTGTGTACTTAAACACCAGGTCTTATAAGTATCTCCAAGGATGGCAACTCCAGCACTTCCCTGGGCAGTGCTTGGTAATTCTTTCAGTGAAGAATTTTTCCTAATGTCCAATATAAATTTCCTCTGGTGCCCCTTGAGGCCGTTTCCTCTTGTCCTGTTTTGTCACTTGTGGTAATTACATGACTTCAGTTTTTAAAATATCTAGTCAAGTGGAGTTTTCACTGAGGTTCCTTCTTGAAATGTGTAGTGTAAGCAAAGATAAGAAAAAAACTCTTTCTCAGGAGTAGCACTTGTGTGCCTTAGGGCAGCTGTGTTCCATCACAGGTTGTATAGCAACCCTTTAAGGCAAGGAGAGCTTGGGGAAGGGGTTTGGCTGTTTGTTAAGCTTGGCTCCCCCACTTGAATTTGTTGTGTCCTGAGGAGGAAAGAAGGCAGTAAGCTCTTGCATTCTGGATATAAAACTGTACTGTAACCATGGCCTGAATTAGAAGTGTCAGGACAAGGGCAAAGCCTCATAAACCAGTGCGCTCTTTTACAACCTACGTAAATGTTGTTTTACCCTTCCAAAAACACAATCTCTTTGCCACTGAGTGAGCAGGAAGCTTTATTAAAAATGTTTCCCTGCATTTGCGTCCTGCTTGGTTTGCTTGGTTCTGATTAGTTAGTAATTGTATCATTAGTGTAGAATAGGTGTCATGTTACTTTTTCGTGTGCTTTTATCCCACTCTGTTGTTGTGTGAACATTTCTTACAGTTTTTGCTGCAGGAAGATGTGAAACAGGTGTACAAAGGAGGAAGAAAGAGAAACTGCCTTAGTTGGGAGGAGCCTTGCTTCTGCCCTCAGCTGGCATCAACAAAACCCATCAATATTAAAGTCAAGTGTGAGCCAAAAAACCCAGCTTTACAATTATAAAGCAAGGGTGAGGAGAGGTTGAACCAGGACAGATTAAGAGACGAAAGAGTAATTTGGAGGTTTGCACTGCTAAAAGCACACCATTGCTGGTTTAAATTAGGAAGGAGATGGTATGATAAACGTATTTTTATAGGGTCCTTTGTCTGTTTATACCTTACTTTCTCAACTGCTAGTGCTTCTCATGCATAGATCTCCAACAGAGTCTCTTTTAACTTGGCCCTTTCTCTGCAATAGGGTGGGCACAAGGAAGTGTCAGTGGGTCAGAGAGGTGCTGGTGCTACTGTTTAGTATCTGAATAGCTGCTGTATTAACCACTTGTCCAGCCAACTGGGCACCAGAGGACATAGATCTGAGCCAGGTGTGGCATTCTGACAGCAGCTAGTAAGACACATGAGGTATTATTTATGGAATAAATACTGATAGTTTTAATATATTATGTGCTCATCCTGGAGTGATGGAAATTAAAGGTCTGATGTAGGGGTGAGACAGCATTTAGCAAAGCTTTCCTTTTTCTCATCACCGCGCAACCTAAAATTTTCTGCTGCAGCTGGGAGCAGAGAGGGAATATGCAGGGCTTTTGGAGAAAATGTATTTGAGAAAGAGTGTGAAAGGAGGTTAAATGGAGAACATGAGGAAGCTCCAGGCTTTTGCAGTTGAAGAGAAAGGGAATACTCTCTGCATGTAGGCATGAACATTGTGTGCTATTTGACGAGGAAGGAACAGCAGGTAGAAAGAAAACAACAGTTAGGAACTGTCCAAAAGCAATCTGAGGCTTTACAAAAGGCTAGAAATAGTTCAAAGATCATGATGATCTTTGTGCAGCACAGACAGTAACTCTGCATGATGCCATTGTTTCATTGGAGCCTTTAGAAAAACACAGGGCATGCTGCTGGAAGTACATTTCTCTCTCCTTTGCCCTGTGTATCTTGACAGTAAAGACTTTGAGGCTTAGGGCCTTTATGAAGGATTTTGGTTTTTTTAGCAGAATTAAGTGTCAGGCAGTATAACCACAGCTTTTCCAAGAGAGCTTGGCCTAATTTGCCTGTGACCTGCTGTGGCTGTGTCCCCTCCTGGACCTCGTGGTCATGGGGACACTGCTGATGCTTTTGTTTTCATGGTAAATTGACAAAGCCAACAGACATGAAGAAATTCAGGTGAGCCTGTATATTTTAAAGCAGAGGTTGTGCAGACACTTTCTTGCCCCCACAGGTAACTTTAATGCAGAGAAAAGAGCTGCAGCAGAGAGGTTTGCACATTAAGGAGCTGATGAATGATACATGAAGCACAGCAGTCTGGCATTGGCAGTGCTGATAGTAACAGTGTGTGCTGTACATTAGTTGTAGTTTTTCTTACTGGGGAGCTGCTGGGCTGGGAATTAACAACGTGGCTCCTCCTTGGGATGTGGAGGCTGGGAAGGGTTCTTGGGCAGTGGGGACAGATGATTTGTTTTGAGCAAAGCAGGAAGAAAGGCAAGAGAAGGCAGGGAGGAACATCAGCACTTGGCAGGGCTGTGCTGAAGCAGAGTGCTGCTGCTGGGGGTGGCAGACCCAGCATGGGCACAGCAACTCTGCTGTGTGATGGAACAGTAGGACCAGCACCTAAAGCATCGTGTCAGGCAATCCCTGCTGCCTGGACTTGCTGTCCTGCAAAGCAAAGGTGGAAGGAGAAGGAGGAAGCAGTGGTTAAAAAAAATCTTATTAAAGATGAAGGTTGACTGCAGAAAAGTAAAGGGGTAATACTCTGCAGTGCTTTAATATGAGGTCTGTAGCTCTCTGTGACAGCAGACTTGTGGAGTTACTGCATGTCAGAAGCTGTGAGGTAATGCTCTATAGGTAACTGGTTCAAGTGATTTGCCAGGAAATTAAATGTCCTAGAAGTTTTCCAAGCCTTTGTAATTCAGCAGCAAAATGAAATTTCTACACTTGCTGGCAAGTTGCCACTGCATATTTACAAGGCAGTTATGTTTTTGCAGTGGCAGTAGAAGGACCTTGAGTTTCCTTGTAACTGTTTGTGGTTCTCCCTAAACCAAATCTGCATCTTCCATAATTCTTTTTTTTTTTTAGGAAGTTCCTACAGGTGTTGAAAGTGGGCTGTATTGTTATGGGGCATCCAAACACCAATTATGATGGTTTTTCTTCTTTATAGTGTTGGTTATTTTCCCTTTTCAAAAGAGTTTTGTAAAGAGCAAGCTTTTATCCTTCATGGTGGGAGAATACTTTCATTCTCAATTTGCATGTGGAGAGACTGACATGAAGGGAAGAACAGTCCAGCATTTTCAGAAGGGTCTTGCATTAGCAGGCAGACATTTCCCAAGTTTTTCAGAGATGCTGGTCATGTGAGGCATCTCTGGATGTCAGCTAAAGTGCTTGATATTTATGAAACTTGCTTTTGAAAAGCACTGGTGTTGCACAAAACTTGAGGCTGCTCTGGAGAACATTGGTCTAGGAGACTTTGGGCTAAAGGGCTCAAAAGGAATCCTGGTTGTTGCTGTGATTAGTACTTCTCTGCTCCTGTACCACAGATTGTTCTTTATACTTGTTATTCTTTAGATGGTGACTGTGTTTCCCTTGGCCCCCATCTTCCCAGGCTCTGTCAGGATCCTTTATGTGATGAAATTGTATTTGAAGTGTTTGAGTCTGGCATTTTGGAGCTGTTGTTCTGAGCAGCAGAAACAGCTGTTGTTTTGGAGCAGCAGAAACAGATGTTTTATTTGAGCCTCTCACTGGACACTTGGATGTGGAAGAGGAGAAAGCCAGCACTCTCAGAGAGAGTTTGTACCCATGTCTGGGGTTCCTCCTGTATTTCAACTCACAGCTCTCTCAATGTTAAAAGTGTTGATTTAAACAGTTTTAACAGAATGGTTGAAGAACACTGATCAAATTGGGAGCTCTTTTGCCAATGAATTGGCAAAGTTTTGGTTCTGACTCTGCAGTGTCTCCAGTGTACATGTGTCATGGCAGTAAGTCATTACTGTATTTTCAAGCAGGGTTCATTGAATTGTTTTTGTTTACATTTATTGGTGTGGGTATGCACAAAACATCAAACCACCCTTCTTAACTGTAAGCAGAAAAAAAAAAGCATTGTACTTAATAGTTTTCATTTTTGGCAAAGCTGCTTTCTAATGCAATTATGCTTGTGCCTAGGGGCATGTGGAATTGGAAAATCAGGTATCCACCTTCCTGCACTCTTTCAGACATCCTGTACTTAAATTATATGAACCCTTTGGGAACCACACTGTTGTATATGTTAGCTAGCAAATTCATCATTGCTGCAAACAAACTTCTCTTCAGAACCGTTTTGTAGGTAACTTTTTATTAATCTAAGTGCTTGAATATGGACTTGGAATTCTTTTCAAGTAACTTCTTATGATGATGTTTTTCTGTGTATGGAGACAAGAGACAGCTGGGGAAATATGAATCCACCTACTCGGCCAAGCATGAAAAGAGGAAAAGGGAAAAAAAAAAAGTCTTTTGGGAAAAATAAGTCTATTAGGTTGAAGTGCAAGCTCTGGTAATCCTTTTCAGACAAGGCTTTTATTATAACAAGGTTAATTTCCACAAATAATCTCCTTTGTTTGCTATGGCTTTTGTGTTTTCTATTTAAGTTTTCAGTACTTTATGGAAGATGGAAGATGAGGTGTGTCTGATGTTTTTGTAAAGATGCCTAGACAGGAGCTACTTATTTCAGGGTAGAAATCAAGGCTGGTATCATTTGCTGCTTATGTCAGGTTGTCTAAATTTTTTTTTTTTCTTTTTTTTTGTATTCATCATTAAAGAAAAGGAAATTTTTGCATTCTTATCTTGGCTTGTCCCTATTTCTAAGTTGATCTAAAGTATTATAAACTGTTTAGAAGTGCATGAACAAGTTATTTACAATTATGTTAAGCATAACAGCTTTGAGCTAGATTAATATGAATTTACTCTATAAATTTAAAGTAGTAACTTCTGAACAGGGGCAATACAAAATGGTTTGATCAAAGTTCTGGCTTCTCTATAACTTTAACTAAGTTGAGGGATGCAGATGTTTTGCCATGCAAAGACTTGATGTGAAATCTAGTTCAAACCATGGTTTTCTACCTCCTTTAATGTTGCAAGTGGTGTAAGGTGAGTGAGTGCATATCCAGATTTTCCAGTACATGTCTATCTGTGTGTCCACATATATCTCTAGCTATGGAGATCCCTCCTTCTTTAACCAAACACAGACGTGGACACTGATTATTTGTATGATTGTCCTAGCAGGTTATTCCTTCATTGTTTCTTAACAGCTTTCAAAGATCTTGGTTCCTCTGTTTTAAATGTAAAACACACTTAGTGTATTTTTAGTGTATGCTCATGGTTACTAAAAGATATCTATTTCTTCCTAAGCCAGACTGATGATTCAATGTCAAGATTCATTTATTTCTTGGGCAGAAATTTTCCCTTCTGGTGCTGGTCCAAATGGAGTTTTTATGCCTGGATCTTTGCTTATACACAGAGGTGTATTGTGATAGCTGAAATTACACTTGATTATTTACGAAAGGGTAATAATATGCACTGTGTGTAACCTCTTCCCTTGGCTTTTATTTGAATACTAAAAGGAGAGAAATTATCTGCCTAAAGAGGTTTCCTTTGTGTTTCCCTTCTCATCCTCTCTCTCTTTCAGAGGAGAAAAAAAAAAACATTGAAAGCCCAACTGCCGTGTTCTCTAGCTAAAACCCATTCAAACAAAAGAAGTCTTAAATCCATATTAATCACCGCCACCTTTAATTTTTCAATCACTGCTTGATTAAATTGCTGCCTAGATTTGTCCTTTCACTCATAAGGCCTGGCGAGTGCTCTGCAGTGAACTCAGAGAAGTAATAAAGTGCTTTCTGTCACAGGCACTCCCCAAAGCGCCAGACACAACACAAGTTATTAAAAAAATATCAAAGAGTAAGCTCCTATAAACTGTGCATAGAGGAAAAAAATGATTGTCCAGGGAAGAGAAGAAGATTTTAATTTTGCATCTGCAATTGTGAAGGCAAATACATCTGTATAGAGGATATTTCAAAGTCAAAAAGAAAAGTGCAAACTTGAATGGCTAGGTCTGTGTCAAGATGCAGGTTTGTAATGGTTTTTCCACTGTCAGAATGCAAGTGCCTGTGCTTTTTTCCCTTCTGTATAAGTTTCAGCACAGAGCATGTCTGTCATTTAGAAAACTCACACTGATGCACAGCCAGAGAGTCACAGAATGGAAGGGAGCTCAGTGGGTCCTCTGGCCCAGCCTCCCTGCTCAAGCAGGGCCATCCCAGAGCACATGGCACACAGGCTTTATCTCTTGTCTTTGATTAATCTTCAAACTTTGATTTTTTTTTTTAAGGGCATATATTGGACAACCTTGTTCTTGTTATAGTGTTTCACAGGATGTGTTGTTGTCTTCTGACACAGATACTTTTTCTTTTTTTTCCCTTCTGTGGCCACAACCCTGAGTCAATAGAGACTCAACATATGCTCAATCATTATAAGTCAATTTTAAACCAATTCAAGAATGTCCATACTAGGGTTTATGTGGACAACAATTTAGTGAAAAAATCAATGTTTGGCATCATCTGTGTCAGTTTAACTAGCTTGCTTCGCGTTCAGCTTCCAGCCAGTTGATAGCTGGCAAACCCCTGCAACATAATGTTTTTTGGCCTTACATAATCTTCATTGGTAAAAGGATTTTAGAGGTTCATTTTCCTCTCTTAAGTTTATATTTTTACCCTGCTCAGGGTGTGCTGGAGACAGCCTGTTTCATGCTGATTTTCCTCTCTTAAGTTTATATTTTTACCCTGCTCAGGGTGTGCTGGAGACAGCCTGTTTCATGCTGAGAAAGCCTATAGCTACAGCTTTTTGAAAGCAGGAGAGGTTTGTAGACAAGATACCAGATTAGGATTCAAGAAACCAAATTGCTCATTTCTTCAATTTCTGCTTTATCTTTCTATCTTTTCTTTCCCCCAAATAGGTACAATAATGCAAGTCTCACACTTGGTGTAGGTGCTATTTTTTCCTTTGTGACTGTGAAGTCTTTTTAGGAGTTATTGGTTAAAAAGATAAGGAAACTACTGGCAGCTGTACTCACTGAGTGTTTGGGGTGGTGCTGGCCTGTTGGTGATATTCTGCAGCCATGCCTGTTTTTATTGATAGGCTGTGATGTAAACCTGGGGCTGCTGTTACAGTGATGAGGCTGGTCTAAAGAAACCTGTCATCATACAAAGATTCCTCTAATTATTCAGCAAGTGTTTTTGAAACATCAGAGCTAAATATGGGTTCCTTCTGGATAATAAGGATGTGATTTCTGTGAAATACATTTCTTCCCATAGTTTTCTTGTGCTATTAAAGGAATTTTGTTAGTGTGGTGGTTTTGATGCAGTGCTGACCATGATTGCAGAAGCAGCATTGTGTCCATAAGAGTTGCAGACTTGAAATAGGGTCACAACATTAAAATTCATGTTTCTTTTGCTAACCTGTAGAAAGATTGAAGAGTGAGGTATATTTCTATTCTGTGGAATGGTTACATATTCATTGGTTGCCCTACATCAGGCTTCATGGCCCTGTCTGTAGTATAGAGACTGAGAGCTGGGCTTGGTAATTGCTGTGGTCTCTGACTGCATGGCAATGTATGCACCCTGTGCATCAATGAGCAAGCACATCTCATAGAGCTCTGTAGTAAAATGCAATCATCCCACAATGAGCAATAACAATTCGAAAGCGTTTCATAAACATTCTGTTTAAGCAACAACAACCCCCTCCCCAAAACCACAAGACAGCAGTGGTATTTCATTTTCACAAAATTACTTGGGGAGCTCTTTGTGGCCTGTACTAGAAATACTATTGGAGCAGTGGGTTGGAGTCTTTTCTTCCCTGCTATCTTTTCCATTTGGCATCAAAATATATTTGGGCTTCAATCTCTGATATGTGCTATTGTTTGCAAGTCTGTTTTTCTTGTTGGTGCTCTGAAACCCTTACTGAGATATCTTGTGCTATTAGCTGATTGTTTGAGAAATGGTCCAGGGCTGAACCATTCCAAAAGGTGGTAGGTTGGATATAGAAAATCTCAGCAGGATACTTCTGTGCTTACCACTGTTTCTCAGAAATCACATCACAGGTTTTACTTTCTGCATGTCCCTGAGTGAATACTACTAGCAAAAGCTGATGAGGCAAATTGCTCCTAATCCTGAAGCCTGCTCTATCCCTTCACTTGGCTAGTTATTATTGTATTGTGCAAACAGTTGCCAGATGTTCATCACTCCTTTGTCCATCATGCACCACAATCACTTTAGTCCTTCCACTAAAATAACACAACCACAACCATAATTTCCTGAAGATGTAACATCTTGGGATACTGAAGTCTTAGGCAGGCATGGGGTTAACCTTTGCATCCACTGTAATTTTGTCAGCTAGTGGAAATTATTAAAGGACCTGAAACTTGAACTTCAGAACAGACAATAGCTGTAGACAGGTAACCTCTTGGGCTTACCTCAAGTAATTAAGTCTTATAACTGAATGGCAGATGCCTACTTTATTAGTGAGACATTAGTTTAGCAGGGAGATGGTGTTGCAACACGTAGGATTGCTTTACTGCATGAGCTGAGTAACTTCTAATTTAGACAGATGAATAATTAATAGAAAAAGAGCTTTAATAGAAGTAAGGTCATCTGTTTTCAATTATAAAAGCTGGAGTTATTACATAGATCGAGAAGGGCACAGCATGCAGGATGTGTTGATCCTTCAGGCTTAGATTGATTTGCCTCTTCAGAGGAAACCATTAGAAGTAGAGAAACTTGAAGAGCAAGAAGAGGGATGAGGGGATTTTCATCACCCTCACCCATCAAATGACAAAATAGCAAGTTGTGTGAGCATGGCCAGACTGTTGGTAGAACATCTCTGCTGTGATCTGTTCATTTCTTCATCTGCCTGCAGGTGGCCTTTTGGGCAGAGCTAGGAAGTCTAGAGAAGTGCTTTGTCAAAATATACCATTGGCCAGCTACAGTGGGCTGGTCACTCTGAATTCCCAAAAAATGAGTACTTCAGGGATAGCAGTCTCTTACATCATGTGTGATCACTATGAAGGGCAGAAGTTTAATCTTTTGCATTTACTTGACAGGCTTTTGATTGATAGCAGGTGCTGTTAGGAGAACATATGCTGTCAGCTTCGATTGTCTTCCTTTGTAATTTTGACAGACAATGTTCTCTTAATGTATGATATGGAGGATTACTTGCTGAAGACAGTCATATACTGGGACAAAGGGATTTTAAGAAGTGCAGCAACAAGTAAACATCCATCTTTGGCACACCATCACTACAAATCCTTTGAGAAGAGATAGAAAAGGTGTAACCAGAGTATTGAGGATTACAGTTGTCCAGAATGAGGAATATATTTTAACTGAGTAAAACAATTTAATACAATGCAAAGGTTTGGATTATTTTGCCTTCCTCCCCTTCCCCCCTGCTTTTTTGTTTTCTTTTTTTTCTTAAGGTAAGGGAAGCTGAGTGATGCTGTAAGGAAGATGCAGGTGGGATGAAAGAATCAGACAGGATGCAGAACAGCCAAGAGTTGGGAGTTGTATTTGCAGATGGTAGGGAAACAGCCAAGAAGATGAGATAAGGAAAACTCCTTTGTACAACTAGGAACTGCTGACTTAGATGGACAAAGTAAAAGATATAGGCCTGGAACAGAAACTTTTAGTGAAGAGAAGCTTATAAGCATCAGTGCCAGACCTAAATTTGGTAAGACCATGGAGCTGCATGATTTATGCCTGTGAAACTTCTTGCCAGTTAGGTATGTTTTTTTTCTTTTGCCCATATGTGCACACATGAAGATCAGGTTCATGTTTTATGGGTTTTCTCTTGCTCGTTGTCCCCTATCTGCTGTTTTTTGGTTTTTTTTTAAATTTGCATGTTAAGTATTGAAGGATATCAGAGTTATTTCAGGTTTGTTGGTTTCCATACTACACCATCAGAGTTTTTTGAAAGCATGGAATTTACTGAATGGCCAAGAGCTTTTCCAAGTCTGTGAAAGGACCTTTGACTCACTCAGCTTTAGATCTTCCTTCATGTGAAGCTTCAATCTTTGGAGTCCACACCTCAGTGGCACTGGTGTCTGTCCTTGGACGCACTAGGTGGCAAAACTTGGACAAGCAGAGAAAAGCTGCAAGTTAGCTCTAATTTTGGGTTAATTCTCTTCCTGTTTTCTTTTCATGCAGTAGTTTGTGAGCTGACAGTTTTGGCAGGGTTTCTTTGTTATTTTTTTAAATGTCATTGTTGAGACAACAAAAAGAAGAACCCTTGTGCCCTCCCTTACTGAATTGTTCTTTTTCCAGAAGGAGAATGAAATAAGAAGTGGAATGAACAATAGTGAAAAATCAAGATAGGAATAAAACCACATGATTATTTCCTTCTTTCTTTCTTCCTCAACTAAAAGAGAAGGTGGGCCAAGGCTGTGCTGCTATGGGGAACCACAGCAGCCTTTATGGGCCTGTCCACTTTTATAGCAAGCAGTAAATAGTCATGAAACATTTTAACACAGCATATTTATGTGCAGGTAGCTTCTGTATTCAAAAATGACAAGAATTTGTGTGGAGGTGGGAGTATTTGTTATAAAATCTTCAGAGGAGTCTGTCTCAGTTCAGTTATCACAACCCATTTCTACATCTGAAAAACAGCCCTACCAGCTGAAAATGTTTGCAGTGACAGGAGGAAGAAAGGAAGGCCTTCTAGAAGTTTCCTTCAAAACTAAGAAATCTTTCTCCAGTGTCACCCTTTTATTTTTAAAAAGATTGCTTTGAAAATACTACATAGTGTTGTTAAGACCATAAAGCATTGCTAAGGTTAAGCAGCTGGGAGCCTGAGCCAGAACTGTGAAATCAGAGGAAGTTTGGGAATAGCTCATGGCCCAAAAGAGGGCAGGGAGTATGGCCTTGACCAAGAAAGACACATAATTATGCACAAAAAATTATTTTCTTAGCATCCATCTTTAAAGACTGTACAAATTAATCTCGGTAATAAAATTTTGCAGTCAGAATTTCTGTAAGAATGGTCACTGTTGCCATGTCAGTCAAAACTAAGGCCTTGGCTACAATGTTTTGCCACATGATACGAAAAAGACCTGAAAGGGCAGTGTGGGCTTTTCCTCCCTTCCTCTCCTTCTCATTCAGTAAGTCAGCCAGAGGCAAAGTTGGTGAAAAGCACCGAAAACCTTCATTCCTGGTACTTGTTCTTCCTGGCTGGCTCAGATATGCTATTTGTATGTGTGTCAGTTTTTACACCTGCTTTGAAACAGCAAGGGATGATAACGTGAGAAAAGAGAGAGAGCTGCCTTATTCTTTCATATTGTATCAGAATCCAGGCAGGATTCTTTCAAAAGACAAAACTTGTATCAATAGCCAGCTGTGCTGTGGCTTTTACACCCAGCATTATAAATGGGTCCTCTGTTCTGGATTGATACTCTTCACCAGCAAACTCAGAAAGTGGAATTTAAAAACAAAAATAAGAGATTCAATTATTTTAGCTTCATTGCACTTCATGTTTCTGCTGCTCCTCCCCATGGAGAGACTCTCTGGCTGTTTCAGACTCTTCTCATTTACAGAGTGTGATTGTATGAGTTGACCAAATTTTCCAAACCATTGATCTTGCTCCAAATGCTCTGCTGACTTGTTTCTGCCTTATGTGCAGAAAGTTCATGAGTTGGGTGGAATTTTAATTGAAGACAGTTAAGGGGTCTGTATTTTGCTTTTCTGCATTACTAGGTGTTATATCCCCTACATATTGGGTGAAAAGGGGACTTAAACCATGTAGGAAAGGTTTTGCATGTTTGCATAGTTGCTTAGAAGTCAGTGCTGTTTGTAGGAGCTGGATTTGGCTATGCCATGTGACTCATGCCTGTAGGCAATCAGAATACTTTAAATTACATCAGAGGTTTGGAGATCAAATACCCTGTTAGAGGTATGCATTATACACCATGCACATGTGAATGGGCATGTATGAGCTTTTTCTTTTTGTTCTTTTTGCATTTGCTTCTTGTAGCAATTTCCCCTTCCTTTGTGTCACAAGAGGCTTTATCTGATGTTTGCTGCAGCCCAGACAGACTTAAACTAGTTTATTTCTTTCTCTCTCATCTGCTCTGCCTGGCTGCAGGTTTACCCCATTATTACACAGACAGCAGAGGCCATCAGTAGCAAATTAGGATTGAATAAACTTCCCTGTGCATGTTCAAATCCTATCACATACTCATTATAGAGCAGCTGCACATCTGGGCAAGGGAATTTCATTGACCAAAGTCTACCTAGTGAGCTCTAAACTTTGTGTTCTGTATCTATAATAATCCTGCCACACTGGCAGCTTTTCTAAGTGGAGAACAGAGTGTGTGAAAGTGTGTGAATTGAAAAAGTCTTTCACAAATTCCTAATCTGCTGTTGCCCAGAAAACACCATGGGGGTGGGAGGCATGGAGCAGCACGTGTGTATAATTTAGCTGTGAACAGCATGCTTGTAAAAAATGCTCTGTTATCACAAAGGTGGATTGCAGGTCTTGGTGCAGGGCATTATGTGTAAAGTGATTCTTCTCACTCTGCCCATCTGGCATCCCATAGAAATCGTGTCCTCAGAGCTAAACATGCTGAAGTGTCCCAGATGGGCCAGATGAGGCTGGAATTGCTGCAAATCCCCTCTGTCTTTTGCTTGGCTTATATTTTTCTCCCAGTTTACGCTCGAAGGACTTTGGCTGGCTTTGCATCAATTGTTTGCTGTGGGACAAGTGGTGGTAAGCCATTGTGGTCCCCAAGTGTCAGCATTCCTATAGGCAGTGCCATCAGGAACAGACTGTAGTGAGCATTTGTGGAGGCACAGTTTATTGGTTGTGGCTGGATGTTGCACAGGATGCAACAAAACAGTCTTTTCATGTCCCAGAGCATGATAACCCTAAGGTCTGGGGACAGGCAATGATTGCTCTCTGGTCAGCACTCCAGCTGCAGAGCTGGAACAGCCTCCCACTTCCCTGTGGCCATTGCTCTGCAAAAGGCAATGCCTTGGGTTTGCAGAAGGGTTTGCCTTCTGTTTAACCCTGCATCCAAGTGCTTCTGCCATAGCTTCTGGAGAGCTGTTGAATATTTCAATACATTGAGAGCCACCTGGAGAAGTGGTGATTTCTCTTTTCCTTCTAGAACCTTTGAGGGTCCATTTTACAAAGGAGGGCATTTGGAGGGTGATGTAAAGAGAGGGGAACCCTTTCTCATTGGCAGTGCTGAGCATTCCTCCTTTTCATACAAATATTGCCACTATTTAATTTTGCAGTTCAAGATGGCAACAGCAATAAAGTCAGCAAGCAGATGCTTTGCAGAGAGAAATTATTTCTCTGTGGTTGGTTTTCTTGCCCTGTAGCAAAGTTTTATTATGAGTAGATTGTGTCTGCAATAAACCTGGCTTTCTGGGAGCTCTCGGGTAGCAGACATGAAAGTTTTCCTCTTGTCCCCTTTGTCAGAGTTATTTCCCCATTTTTAGCTGGCTTTAAGGTAAGGATATGCTTCTTTAGTCAATTAAACAATGAGGAAAGCCAAAAGTTCTACATGTCAAAAGTCCTTTTAGGGGAATGCCCAAAGTATGTTCAGTATGCTAAGTACCATGTGCTGTTGTGCCATCAGCAGCACTGCAGTTGTAGGGGTAGCAGCTGGCCTGTTTTGATTGAAAGAGAAATAACCTGACTTTTAATCTATTTATAGTAATACAAAGCAGTAGGATTCCTGCCTGAGTCAGGCTTGTTCTTCAGTCTGAAAAGTGTTACATTGCCTGAAAGGCTGTGCTGGACTTTTGTACCAAGTGAATGCGAGCGTGACAGACTCAGTCTGTCCCAAATGGGACCATCTTTCAATGGCAGCAGTGGCTGGGAAGGCACTTCTGCAGAACAGGATCTCATTGTGCAGCAAACTGTTTCCTCTCTTCCCCTAAAATCTCTTCTTCTCTGTCTCTTCTAATGTGAGAGTTTGTGTAAGCATCTAGAACATGCATAATTGTACTCACAAAGCTGTTGGGGAAGATAGATTGTGCTTTCCTTGGGCTTTGCAGAGCAGGAAGATATTTTACACAGAAAACCTGAAGTGAGCTGACCTTGATGCAGCATTGAGCTCATCAAGAACAGCATCATACTTGGAGCACAACTCCTTGGAGGTCCTGACAGAGGTATTTCTTTAAGTATTTCAGAAACTAGCTCTAGCTGCTTGCACCAGACATAACTATTAAAGATTACAACTGAGGATAATTATTCTTTATAAGAACTAGTTTTTATTGGAGAGGACTAATACAGAGCTCTGATAGTGCCATGAATGGCTTGGTGGCACTTTAGCACTTCCTTGTAATCATTCACACTAATGCTGCCTAACTGAGCAAATCCCATGGCCATTTTATCCAGATAAAATGGAGAAAATAGATGAGCTTTTCACTGCCCCTGGAAGGCTGACAACAAATCTCAGATTCATTAGACCAAAAAGGAAGCAATTACCCAGACAGCAGCTTGCCAATAGCAACTTTTTCCCTTAAAACGAAGGGGTACAATGACATCATATTTTCATCAGCTCTCCCTGTGCTGCTGCAGTGAAGGGAAGGCAGATGTTGGGTCTGAGAATGCTGCCTTTTCCTCCAGAGCTTTCCTCTAGGGAAGTTGTTTCCAATCCCCAGTGTCCTCCCTGTGACTGCAACCCTCTCTGGCTATGCCATACCAACCCTTGACTTACTACTGCAATCCTCTTGGTATACCCTTGCCCCATCAATTCTTTCTTTCCCCCTGCACAGGCAAGTCAGAGACCATAGTCATTGACCAGAGAGCAGACTTGGTTCACTGAACACAGGAAGTCTTCAAATTAGGGATAAATGCAGAATTGTGTAGAATAGCAAAAATTGCTGAGATAGCATATGTCAGGATGAAGGTCAGGGATGGAGAAGGAATATTCACACAGATCACTGAGTGTAGAGGACTGTATAGTTAAGTAGTACAGACTGTTTACTCAAGGGATTTTCCTTCATGTTCTTCTGCTTTATTTTTCCACTTTTGTTAGAGAACTCTCATTCAACCTGCTATCCTCTCCTCCTTTTTTAGCTGTGTACTTTTGATACCTGCCTCTTGTGAGAGAGCATCTTCTTATTGGCTCCAAATTGGCTTGTTTCTGGCTTCTGTGCAGAAAATTCATGAGTTGGGTGGAATTCTAATTGAATTTTAATTTTAATTGAATCACCTTTTGAGGGATGAGGGAAAGAGAGGAGGTGGACTGAAAACTGGGTGGTTTCTTCTTGTGTTTGTCCTGGCAAACTTTTCCTGCTCTTACTTGTGAGGTAAAGCTCACTCCATCTTCTGAGAGTGAGAAAGGCCAGGAATGATATAGAAGTGAATGTTTCTTGGGGATTCACTTCATCATCTGAAGATGAGAGCTCTCTGCCCCTTTGATTGTGTTTTGCCTGTGAAATTGTTAATTGAATGGGAATGAAGGTGGCTGAAATAATCTAGAGACACTTTGTTCATACAGAACTGCTTATTTACAATTTGAAATCAGTCATTTAGTGTTGAGTGGCTACAGGTCATTAATTGTGAGCAGGTTCTCTACAGCACAGCTGCAGACTCCAATGAGTCTCCAATGAGACTCCAACCTCCTCATGATGAGTTTCTAAATAAGACTTTTCCCTTGATTGACAAATATGATTTTTAACCTGAACTTCACTGAGAGATTTGAAACTGAGGGTCCCACTGCTGCCTTCTGCTTTCCTATCCAGAAAAATTGATTTTGTAGTTTATGCAAGAATGTGGTTTGCTGTCCAAATTATCTTCTTGTTCAGATAAAGTTATGCTTCTCAATGTTTACCTTTCTTTTCTATCCTACTTCCATGTCTGTCTCTGATTTTATTCTTTCATCAGACCTGTCTCACCCAGCACAGACACATTCAATCATCTCTGCCCTGAAGCTCATTTATTCTCTTGCCTACTAAATTTGCATGAAATTCCAGTATTTTGTTTTGGGGGGACATCCTGGAATTAGTACACACTCTGGTGTCACAAGGCCATTCTCTACATTCCCTCTCTTTGCTGAAGGCAGAAACATTTATATTTTAAAGCTTTTTATTATTTCACCTGTGGAATTTGAATTGCACTGCACCCTGTGGACATTTCAGCTTTGTCAGCTTGACTGTTATTAAGCTGTAATCATTTATCATCATTGGCAATGATTTTATGTCTAGGGGTTTTTTTTAAGCAGGTATTGCAGAACATTTATTGGTAAACTGCTGTGAGTGTGCAAAAATTTAGGTTATATAATTTATGAAGTCATATTTATGTAGTAGTGTTTTATGGTGGAAGGATGTGCTGAGGAAGTTTTGAGATGACCATTTATTTTTAGATGAGCCAGAAGACTTTGTTTCCATCTCATTTCAGGCCCTGGCACAGAATGATTGAGGATCTGCAGAAACCCAAAAGGTTTTTCCTATCTAATGGCAAGAAAGAGTGTGTAAATAAAACTGACAAACATAAAAATGTAATAAACTACAACTGTTTCATGAATTTGTAACCTGAAGGGGCAAAGTAATAAAAAAGCTGTAAATTCATGTCAGTCACGCACCTTTGTTAAGAGCTACTAAGCAATAATACACATAAGGGGCAGTGCAAGAATGAAAGTGCATGTGAATGCTTTCCATGAGCATTGACTGGGACTTGCTAAACTGATATAATCTGATTCTTCATGCTCTCTATGTGTGTCTGACCACACATGAGGGTTTAATACCTATGCGCTAGCATGTTTTTGTAATAAGGAATAAAAGAAAGCAATTTGTACTTTTAATTAATAAGGATAGATGAGTTAATTTCAGAATTACCTCAGAGGGGATTGTGAAGCTTCACAACCTGACCTTTGGAAAGAGAACATCTCTCATTTAGGTAACAGGGTAAGGAGGGATTTTTTGCTGCCTATGGTGTTCATTCCAGTTACCACTCAGAGTAGGTTTCCCAAAGAATAATTTGGCCTTGACGCATGTTCTAGAGTAGGCTGGGGTGAACTTTGAAGATGCTTATTTCCTTTCAATGACAAGTGAAACTGAGTCTGGACAGGTGAATTTGAGCTGAGATATGAGTTGCCCTAACTCCAGGCATCTGGGCTGCCCTTGTGGTCAGGGGAGTTCTGATCCATGCTGTTAATGGTGTCCAGGCAGCTGTTCAGCTGACCGAAGACAGGCTTAGACCATGGTGAGCCACATTGACACCACTAACAGCATTGACATCAAAAGTCAGGTGACTTGAATGCCACCCTAGATGTCTAAATGCTGGTGATACAGACTAGAGGTCAGAAGAAATATTTGCAGTTTTCCTGTGTTTTAACAAAAGAAGATGAAGTTTAGTCCAGAAATATTCTGCAGTTCAGAAGTGTCAACAGTACTTATGTGACCAGAGGTGTACTTGGAGGGAGCCCTTAATGTAGACTTATTGTTTGGACAGTCCCATAGGGAATGTTTACACTCGTTTTCATGTCATAGTCTCATTTCTCAGATCCATGAAATAGAAAAACAAAACAAAACATGCAGGCAGGACAATCTGTGGTCTCTCCTGTCTGCATGTTGCAGCAAAGCTGCTGATCACAGGTCTGTTTAATTCGTTTATTCCAAAGGATCTGAAGTGCTTCTGTAGCAGATATTCAGTTGGTGATAGGGACTGTAGTGTTTCCTTTGGGGATAACTAGTGCAGAAGAAAGGATTATTTGAGGTGGCATTCATTACTGATGGCATACTGCCCATGCTTGCAAGTGGCTTGGGATGCAAGTAATTGTGTATAAATAGCCTCAGATGTGCTATTGCATAGCAAAGCCTAATATAAATAAACAATCATTAAAAATTGCTAACATAAAACAAGGGAATAGTCTTTGCTTTCTCTTGTACTCCTACCCAATTAGAATTGCTTTCTTGACAAGGCATTTGAGCTATTGAAGTGAGAGACGCTATTTCAGACGTAACGCTGGTTTTGTTACAAGGGACTGCTTACATGGAATTTAGGCAGTTGAGATGGTAGTAAATACTCTGTTTGCTTGTACAAATAATATTAACAAGCCATTAGAAAGAATCCATAAAATATTCAGAATGTGTTTTGCTTAGCTTTCTGATGGAGTTCAGTGAAAGAAGATGAGCTTTGTGATGTGAGGCTATTAGGGTGTGATTATTTTCACAAGCCTGTTATTGATCAGGGGATCAATATTGAACATGTCAGAAATCCTTCCTATGACCATGTGAGCTGCTTATTGATAGGACTGTTTAAAAAAGACTACTCATTGTAAGCCAGCTGTGGTATACAAGTTTGGTCATTTTCCCCATCCCATTGAAAAGTTAAACCTCAGGAAATGAGATACCGTGTCCAAGTCCTGCTGCTTCACAGAACCTTTCTGTCCCTGCTCACAGTTGGCTCAATTCCTGAGCAGGGCTTGAGCTCCTCAGAAAGAGCTGGGCTGGCCAGAAATCAGCCTCAGATTCCTGTGCTTTTTAGAGAGATACTATAGTGGGAAGGGGTTTCCCTTGATACAGGGTATTTGTCTGTCCTCAGGTGGTGTCAGTACCTGGGCAGAAAGAGCAGGTTTCATGTACAGTATTGATGGTGGGACTGAGGAGGGGAGTGCTGCAGTGCTGGTGTTCCCACTGACCTTCACCTCCAGCCCTCTGCTGTCAGCTGTGGGGTGGACAGCAGTGTTTGATAGTGACCCTATACATCTTTCCTGACACTGTCACTTGTTGCTGAGTACACTTCAGAAAGCTGAATGGGAACAGATAATGTGGCATAGCTGCATTTCTACCAAAGGAATTGGAGAAGACCTGTTGTGCAGACTCTGTTTGTAGATGTCACCATCAGGAAAATAAGCCATTATCACAATGGAATTGGCACAGTTTGGGACTTAATAAAAGATGCTCAAAATCAGCCTCAGTATATGAAAAGCCAGGTGTGTTGAGGAATACTATCTGCCCTGAAATCCAGGACTGAAACCAGAGACTTTTTTTGTGGTCTGGCTCAGCTTCCAGAACTTAGCTTCTGCCACGGGGCATTGCACGAGATTCTTTGTTCAGGATGTTTAATCAAATATTGGTTTATAGAGTGGAGACTTAGTTTTTGGAAGCTTTTGTGAGGGAGGACATCACCTTTAGCTGTTATCTAGTGGGGCTTTTTTTTTACACTATCAGCAGTTTTTTTAATTCACAACTTATTTTGCATTTCATCTATAGGTTCTATGTTCACTATGGATGTTTCTATAGCAACCAGTCTTGTGTTATCTACAAACCTCTATGGATGGATTAAACATGTAATATAAAATTTGGTTCAATTCTATTTTTCTGCGGACTGTGCTTGTTACAACATGTTTTTAAAACTTTCAAGTAATATGAAATAGAATGATCATCTCTGTCATCTTTTTGTTCTGTGAGGAGCCTGTTCATTTATGTTTTGTTTTTTGTGGGACTCATAATCATCATTATTTCACTACAGTTTACTCTAAACCCATCCAGTACCTCCAGGGGAGAGAAAAACGCTAAAGATGCTGAATAATCTGGACTTTATCTAATACAGGAAAACTGTACTAAGCCAAAGAACTAAGCTGTAGCCTCTGGAGTCACTGTTTGAGGCTTATTATTCTCAGTTTCTCTCAGTATCTCACCAAATGGTTCAGTAAAATTCTCCATCAGCAATCTCCTTTACGAAATCACAGGGTTTGTGTTGCACAACCCCCCAGACTTTGCAATTTTATTTGCTTCTATTGCTTTCAGTGTTGAGTGCTGGGTATGTGACAGCAGCATTGCAATTGCATCTACAGCTCCAGATCTAGTTTATGCTACAAAGTAATTTTGAAAGTTACTTATTGCTGTAAGGATGGAGCAGAATGGAGACTCCAGGTCCCACCCCCTTCTCTTCCACTGCTGCTTCTTTATTAAACGGTTGTCTTCATCTGATGGATTCTGATTCCAGACCTCATGCATGTAATCCTCATTACGACTGTATCTATTTTGTTACACTAATCCCAGGTGGATTTAAAAATTGCATTTGAGGAGCAGATGAAAAAGCTGTAACAATTTCAGTTTGGCAGCAGTTAAAGCTAGAACCTGAAAAGAGTAGTGATAGTGTATTCATCCTTTTTCTTTTTCTAACTCATGCATTTTCTCTGTTTTAGTAAATTGTTATTAACTCCCTGCTTTCCTCATAATCTTTAATTTGAATTACAATTTAGGCAAATCACCAGATTAGATGCTTTTGACACTGATAATCACCACTTTTTAATATTCTTTTATTATGTTTAATCTTTTATCAGCAATGCTGCCTTAATAGGTCATTCTCAACTGTTCCGTTTCTGCAAGGTTTTACATCCTCAGCAACAGAGCTTTGCAGCCCAGGGCAGTTCAATGCATTACAAAAGGGCCTAATTAAGGTCAATGGCAGTTAAGCACATTCTTTTATTGCATTGCTGAATGAGGATGCAATTGAGCACACATTTAAGTGTTTCAATGAATTTTGAACCTATGAAAGGAAACCATCACTTTTTAGTATGGAGGTATTAACTCATAAATGTTGCAGTTCTGTTCTTCTGTAGTTGATAGCTGGCTATGATTTGGAGGAGCAAGTGTGTAGGAGAATGCTACTCATAAAACAGCAGGGATTACCTGAATGACTCTTTATTCACTTTTCCATTAGTGGAGTGTCAGCATGAGATTCTGTCTTTTGACATCTTCAATTGTCCCCAAATTTACTTTAGTTGTATGGGACTGCAATTTAGGATGGAACTCAACTGAGAAGGAATAATGAATTTCTTGGGGCTTAAGTTCCTGAGGCTCAATCCACACCAGGATAACTGCAAATGCAGCATTTTGAATGTTTCCATTATTGACGGTGTGAAAAGGAATGCCATTCTTGTGATGTTGCTTTGCCCATGTATTTTACAAACAGGACTTCAGAGTTCCTTTTAAGCTTGATAAAATCACTTGGTATTCATCAGGCTCATGCACTGGGTGGAAAATTCTAAAACAAAGCCTGTTTGTAGTAGAGAAGGGTCTAAAGGGAAGGAAAACAACAACATGAGTTATTGATATGTGTTTCTTCTAACCTTTGACAAGACACAGTGGAGTTAGAGGGCAGTGAGGGCATGAATATCATGCTGGCAGGCAGAACACAGGTTGGGATTGTAACATTCAGCTACCTGTGTTCATGTAACATTTGCCTGCCCATTGTGCAGGATGCCAAGTTCAGGCTCATGGAAGATGGCACGGCACACCTACTTTGCAATTATATTGAGTGCTGCGTGCTGTGTTGCTCTACTGACAGGACACGTTGTGAAGGAGAGGCAGGCAGGAAATTAATTCAGGAGAAAATGTCCAGTGGGACATTCAGGCTGGATCCTTGGCTGTTGTTGCTCAGGATGGTGACCCATCAGTCATGATGCTGACACCAGCTGGGGATGCAGACCTGCAGCTCTTGGAAGTCCTTGGCTGCTGCTTTTCTACATAATGGCCCGTATAGCAATGTGAGATTTTTATATTCAGAACTAATTTTTAAGGAAAGTGAAAAGGATGTGAGATGGCAGGCCCAAGCACTAGTTACATAGAGCTTTTAAATTTTTACTGCTTATATATAGAGCTGAAGAGAATGGCATTTGAAATGCTCTGTGTTTTACTCAGTTACGTCTTTCCCAAGAGAGAAGAAGCTGAACAGGATCTGCAAGCTGACAGGAAAAGAAATACATAGCATTTGTAGTTCAGTGAATCTGAGGGAGATAGGGATTTTGAATTTGTTTCTAAATTAGATAAATTAAATGTTGAAAAAGATCTTTAAATTTTACACTGAAATAAGCTAATAATTCATTGATACAAAACTAAGGATATTATCTGTAGGTAAGGAGAAACAGGGATTTAACTCCTTGATTGGTGTCTATATCTATAACCCTATCTCTGAAAGTAGGCTGATGTCAAGTCAAACAAGCAATCAAAAAGAAAAAAATCAATTTCAAACTTTAAATGAACATTTAAACTACTGGGGGAAGAGGGGACATAGGGAGAACAAACAAATCCCCATAATGTTGAAAAGGTTTTATCTAACTGATTACCCTATTTTTGGTCATGGTTGCTCAGGAATGCTTAGAGAGAATATAAGAAAAAAAAAGGAAAAAGATGGGATATTTTAATCAGCTCATCCAATTAACAGTTTAAGGTCTTCCCCTGTAAAGTCTTCAAGTAAAATATCATTTATGAGAAGTGCTGGGATACCTTGCTCTCATTTGATTTGTGTAATCCCTTTTTGAACCTGCATGTATTTCAACATCCACAAAACTCTGTGGCGGTGAATGCCAGAATTTAATTAAATGTTTGTGGAAAAGTACTTCACTATATTGGTTTTCAGACTGCAGACCAAACAACCTCTAGCTTTCTAGTCTTAAGAAAAATGAATAATGGTCCTCTATTCACCTTTCCTATCCCATACTGGTGTTCAGGGAGTGCTATTGTTCCACTCTCTTCACTCCCAGGAGTGTGGTCCTTACTAACTGATCTTTTCTCAAGTGGTTTTTTTTCCTAGTTCATTTTAAATTCTTGCTAAAAGGACACAGCTCAGATCATGGCCATATTGGATGGAATTTGTGGATATCCTTTAGTTTTACACTGCAGAGCTCTAGAGCCCCAATACTGTTAAATCTAGAAATGTGCTTCTACCATCTCATATTTGTTAAATTTAGGACCTCTGGCTAGTGAAAGCAATGCAGCTTGTGCCACACTGAGGTGACACTCCCAGTTTATGTCTCATGAGCTTTGCCAAAGAGCTGATCCATGTGGGGGGACACCACCTGCAGTTTTCAGTCAGTCATGGTGCAGATGAATGGCTACGAGGGCTTCAGTAGTCAAATGGCCATGAGCTGCCTGCTGGAAGGTGTTATCCACAAGTGGCCAATGTGCTTGAAGGTGTTTCCCAAAAGTGGCTACTCCCTGCAGGATAGACAACAGCTGCACAGACAGGTCATTCCCAGGGAATGGAGCTCTGCAGCCTCTGCACTTACACCCGTGCTCCTGCTTCTCCATGTGAGATCCTTGATTCATTTGATCCTGTCAATATACATATGTATTCCATTTCCACCCCCTCTCTGCATCTAGCTGAAAGCAGCAGTAATTTAAGTGTGCCTGATATTACAAGAACATTTGCAGGATAATGTTCACATCACTAGTGTTGATACTTAGATGCTGTTTTTTTTCACTGTGTACTTTAACTCCGTACTTGGCGGGGGAAGCATATTCCTGCAAGTGGGATTGAGAGAGCCCTTCTAGCTTAAATATGTAAAGACTGGGGGAGAAAAATTCTCCAAGGGAGTTAGTTTAACTGCAGAACAATTGGTCATATCTTCCACTTGGATTCTGTTATCAGTGTATTTCTTAACACACAAGGAATTTTTTTTTTTTTTTTTTTTGGCTAAAGAGGAAGTGTGATGAGTAGATCCTAATCAGATATTGCATGAGAAACTTCAATTAGATGCATTTTCTGTGTAATAAAACCAATAAAAACCCCCACTTAAAGACGCCAGCACCATTATCATGAACAATGAGTCAATTTCTCTTGTAGTATTTTAAGTGTGTAGCTGTAACTTCAGAATAATTTTCTCCACCAACAAGCATATATATCCAGGGCTGTTTGGGATTACTTCGATTATCATACTGTAAGATCAATTCTAAATGTAGGCACTGGAGCCTGAATAATTTATTTTCTAACCCATTAGAACAATTTGGAGGATCTAATTCCATGGCAGCTTTTTTTGCCAAGAGAGCAAATGCACGTGTCTGTGTATCTCTTGGGGTAGAAAAGACAGATAATCTCTGCTTTTAGAGTAAGACACCTGCTGTACTGCTTAACTCTGCTCTATTAATGCCTGTGAGCAATTTGATTTGAGCAGAATATTCTGGTACTTCCACAGTCAATTGCAAAGTTTAGAGCTTGCAAAGAACCCACTGCTTGTGTCCTTTCCTCACAGTTTTGCAGCTCAGGCACAGATGCACCAAACAGCCTGTTCAAGATCTACAGTGAGGTCTTTCCTGGAGTAAACACCTGATTCTTAGGGCTGTGACAGTATTCCTTCTGGTGTTCCACTGTTTTGACCTTAGAATAAAGGGCCTTGCAAAAAAAAAAAAAAAACCAAAAAAAAAAAACCCCAAACAAAAAAAACCCCCAACATTTGCTGGGGGGGAAAAAGGTTTCAAGTTTTGCCATGAGCTACCTTGCTTGCAAGAGAAGGGATTATCATGAAAAATTAGGCAAATAATGTGTTAAACATTTCACAAGGGAAATATTTAAAATACTATTGCCAATAGCCTGGCATCTTTGAAGGGGACTTTTTTTTTTTTAATTTAGAGCCAACTCTGCTCTTACCAAATGGAGTTAATACAGACTCTCATTTGGTTGCCAGTAGATCAGGTTCAAGCCTAGACTTCTCTCTAATCTTTTCGTCTTAATGATTTCTCTTTCAACCATGACAGCATCACTGTTTGTGCAGAAGCCCCCAAATTGTCAAAAGTAGCCCTGTTAATGGTTTTGTTTAATTTCACATATCAACAAGCCCAGAAAACTGCCAAAACTTATCATTTTCTTACTATGCTTCCAACACTCTTTGACATAAGAAAAGGGCTGGGGTTGGGGATGGGGATAAGGAGATAAAAAGTAGAGGAGAAGGAACATTGTAAATAACTATTTAAAATTATCCAAGCCTTAGATACCAAGAGGAGGAAGTAAAAACAGACATGCGGCATAGAACCAACTACAACTGTTTTCTCTTGGCTCTGATCCAGAATAAGTAAATGTGATGCCTCTAATCCCTGGGTCTCAGGCTGGGAGTTACCTTGCAGTTCAGTTCAGAATAGAGGGCAGAGGGGATGAGGAGCAAGCTTTTTGAGTGTTTTGCAATATAAAACATTTGGCTATTGTTGGAAAGGCTCCTATGGTTGTCTTGATGGGTCAACATTTCCTTAACAGGTGTTTGAGTGTTAAAAGGCCACTGGATGGAAACTTGCAGGTGTGCTTTGCTCCTTAGGAAAAAGGGGGCTTTAAAGAGCAGTTTAGTCTAGAGCTAAGGACAGCCTCTGTTTCCTGGGTGTGCCTGGTGTGACAGCTTAGTAAATTTATTTGGGGACCACGAGTAGATATTCTGGTGTGGGAAAAGGAACAGAGCTGAACTAAGGCAGAGCAGTCTTCAGTAATGTGTGCTGACATTATGAAATCCAGTTTGAGCCAGGGTTTAATGTTCAAAGTATTCCTTTGTGCATTTCAAGTTTGGTCAGTCAACCTAAGGAAGAGCTGTGCATTATCTCTTCAAAAATAGGAATATAATGAGCTGTTGGAGAGCAGAGTATCTGAATCAAGGCAGTGTAGTGAGATACTCCTGCTGAACAACTGACCTGAAATATTCATCTCTGATGTAAATGGCTACAGCCCCAGTCACGGCATTTTGCATGAACTGTGTCCTGGTTTTCAGATGTTTCATGCCACTGGTGAATTTCCAGTTTTTGCAAAACAAGAATTACTTTGGAGTCAGAAGATGGTGAATTCAAACGTCCAGGAAGCAATGTCTCAAGCAGTAAGCATTGTGCATCATAAAGAATTTAGTGGATGATGGAGGAGCAGGCAAGGAGGTTTTGCCTTTACAGCATCCTCAGTGAGACCCACCTCCTGTAATACAAGTGGTGGTTGTAGCTGTGGTACCAAACCGTGTAGCAGCACGGGGAGCGTGGAAGGTGAGGAAATAAGCTGCCTCTTACTGGTTCTGTTGAGTTGCTTCAGAACTGGAGAGAAGAGCTAAATGTATTGCAAGATCATGGCTCTGCTGCTCTTGGGCATCCCCCTTCATTAGGCTTTACTGGGCTGTTTGAGCAGCCTGCCTGTGCCTGCAGCTCTGAGGCTGGTCTTGGGCAAACATCACCAAGATGAAGAGGTAGAAGTGCACTTCTGCTTTTCATCCCATTCCTCAGCCAGTTTAGTGCTATTCCTGACTGCATTTCAGCATTTTGACCAGTTTGGTTTTAGGTGTTTATGACATCTCCTTTGATGCTGTTCTGGTCAGACCTTTTATTCTCTCTTTATGGAATTTGTTCCTAAAGGATTCCATTTTTTTTTTTTCCTTGGGCCATGATGATAGCTCTTCTTTATATCCTCTCCCTTAACCTAAGTGATTTTCTGTGGGTTACTTTCTCTAAGTATTCTTCCCCTACTCTCCCTTGGTTACTCTTAAATCATTTTGGATAGTGTTAACAATCATGGGGATTGTTAACACTATCAAGTGGGAATAAAGGGGAAGTATATCCAGTGTATATCATCAGGGCATGGACTGTCCCTCCATGGCACTTGTAAGAGGGTACTTGTGAAAGGTTGAATCCAGTCATGTGAGATGCCTGGAAAGGCAAAGACTCCTAAATGAGGCAAATTGAGTCCCTGTGTCTTGGAGTTTGCTTTCTCTCAGTGGAGACACAGAGGTTGGTGCAGCTGAGGTGCACTGTAGTGAGGTACAGTTTGGTTCCTTAGTTCTGAACAAACAGACTGGTTTGCAGCTGGGGTGAGGAATGCTGCCTTAAAACACAGCTGCTTTTATTGTCCATTATTTGGGGAGGAATTCAGTGGCATTAAGGGACTACCTTAGTAATTAGTATAAGAAATTGCTTTGGCTTTTGTGTTTCTCCTCTGTGTTTCATTAGCTCTGCCCCAGGATTAGCACTATCTTTTTCCTTCTCTGCTTCATGAGCTGCCTTATGTTCATCTACTTTATGCAGGTATTTAGTGGATGTGCTCCTGCATATGTCTGGCTTACTACTCTGTGAGCAAAATTTCTTTCCAAGCCTTTAATTGATTTGGATAATAAAGTGCAATTATAAACTCAATAAAAATTGGTTATTTTAAAGGGAGAGCAGGAAAGAAAGAAACCTAAGTGATGCCATGCTGTGTGACTAGATAATAATGCAAAATCCTCTTTGCCTTACACTCTAAATGCTCTCTTGCTTCCAGGAGAGGCTTGACCTTAGACAGGAGCTAACTAAGAAGTATGAGGTGTTCTGCCAGGGGCATGCTCTGGCAAGGCTTGTTTATGGGTGTCAGGCATGAGAGAGACAGTGTATTGGGATGGGAAGAATGGGGAATCAAAAACACTTCAGCCATTCTGGGCAGTTCTTTAAGGTACCTAAATAGGACAGGGATTTTTTCAATCCCATCAAGAGCTGACCCTTTGGGAATTTATCCTTTACTCAGTGTCTGCTTTTTCACTAGAGAGTGAAAGACCTGCTATCTGAGGTTGTGTCTTTGATTTAGGAAATCGGTGACTTTTTTTTTTTTTGAGTGTTGCATCTTAATTTTTTTTCTTTCCCCTTTGTTTTTCCTACTGAAAGTGTCGTAGGTAGAGATAATTTCTTATTATGTGTGACTGCTGGTTTGCTCTACTGCCATATTGACATATGTGGGATTGTGTGGATACAATAACTGAGTATCTTTGTTTCTCTTTGTTTTCCCAGTTGGGAGGCTGTGGAATCCTTGGTGTAGGCATCTGGCTGGCTGTTACCCAAGGGAACTTTGCCACCCTCTCCTCCTCTTTCCCGTCCCTGTCAGCTGCCAACCTACTGATCGTCACAGGGACGTTTGTCATGATCATTGGCTTCGTGGGCTGCATAGGTGCCATCAAAGAAAACAAGTGCCTCCTGCTGAGTGTGAGTATTGAGCTGCTGCAGTGTTTGCTGTCTTGTGATGCTATTGCAATGCATGCTGCAGTGACCTGTATCTCAACAGAAGTTGCCTGCTTGACAGAGTCATGTGTGAAAGGCTTTGATAATCACTCCATGGAGCTGCCAGGTCATTCCTGACCACACTGTCCATGGAGGATGAGACCTGCAGGAAGGCAATTGTTAGTGGTGGTGCAGGTTTCCTTGAACTCTTCAGAGAACAGAAAGAGTTTTGTGAAGACATCTTTTGTAGTGTATCTTTAACTTCTTTTTCACTCGGCTTCCACAGCAATCCACTTCAGATGTTTGCCCTGGCAGGACTGATTATCTGAAGCCCTGGGTAGGAACATCAATGCAGGCAGGAAACAGGTTGATTCTGAAGTGGTTGACTCTGGTTTAAATTGAAAATTAAGACATTCAGGTTTGACAATGCTGTTTTTTTCCAGCCATTAAGTCTCCAAAAGCTGAGATGTCAGGAAGCAAAGGTGCCAGCACAAGGAGATTGCTGTGAAATCAAAGATTAATAAGGTGCCAGCTTTCATGATTTCACAGAAGCTTGAGCCACATCCCTGGTGTATTTTGTCAAAATGCTGTTTGATGCCACTCAAAGGTGAAATTTAGGAGCAGTGAATACCTTCTGTAATTGGTGTTAGTGTGTATTTTGCATCCTGTTCAGCTGAGGACCAGGAAGTGAGGTGATCTTGCTGCTCAAGTCTAGGACTTCACCATGGGGTTTGGCAAACCTTAGAGTGAAGAGGAGATGTGGTTTAGCTGATCATCTAGTGATGCCTCTGCAAAATGCTGTTCCTTACTATACTTCACATATTAATTTTTCCCCCAGGCCTTACAGAATGAGTTAATGCACAGAAGCCCACAGATCTCTAAAGTGACTGAGATTCCAAGCCTCAACAGAGAACTCTTTCCAGGCCCTTGCCTTAATCAGTTTCTGCAGTCAGAACTAGTCAGTCTAGGCTAGTAAAGACTATGTATGTGGCTTTAAACTAAAATGAACAATATAAATGGAAATTAAGGCCAGAAGTCAGAATCTGAAGCAGAAAGTCCTTGACATTTTTAACAATCCTATAAATGCACACTTTGTGGAGGAAGTGTGTGCCCAGACAGATGTAATGGATTACAGCTTCAATGCCAATACAGCAGGAGCCCACAGGCTGCAAAGTCTAATGGTATAGCTTATATGTGCAAAATTAATCACCTACTTTGTGCTTTCCTGAAGGCCTAGCCCAGGTGTGACAGCAGTGAACAATGTGTGTCAGGATCAGGTCAGAGTCTAGCAGTCAGTGCTCAGTACTGGAAGATTTTTTATCTCTTGTGGTTCTTTGTCCCTCGTCTGTCCTTTTGGCAAGGGCAGAAACTCCCTTGATCAGCCATCCTTGCCCAGGTAGGGTGAATGCACTCAGCCACCCCCAGCTGGGCATCCAGTGGGGATGGAAATGCTTGCAGGTACTGCTCCTGCTGACACAGTGCACAGCACTCAGAATCCAGTGTCCCTTAGTGCATGACACAGGGATTGTACTTGATGGATCAAGTTAAGTAATGCAGAGGAATCCAAATTCATTTAGGAACTCTCTGCACAGGAGAATGGGGAAGCTTGATCTGATTTGGTACTCACATTTTACCCTGTCTGCCTGTCCTTACCTTTCTGTACTGCAGCTATTCAGTGTGGCCTCTATTTTACTCAATTTTCTTCAAAATTGAATTATGTTAGAGCTGATTATATCTACTTAAATTCTGAATAAGTCCAACTGTAGAGGGTTGAAATACAGTTTCATTAGTCCACATTGAATTCAGTTTTTATTTGGTCTAGAGTAACTTTCCACATTGCATTGCAATGGTACTTTCTTACTGTCAGTAAGTTCCAGTGGGATTTTTTAGCTCTTCTGAGTTGTTTTTGTTGTGCCTGTGTCTTTGGAAGAGAAATGGATGGTGGTAGCAGCTCCTGTTTCTGGGAGCAAAGCCTTACCATGCAGGTTTGTCCTTAGTCTTCCTTTCCCCAGATTGCTGGATCTGTTTGACCAGTGTTTGAAATAGTGTTTTCAAGTTTAGGGTGGGGGCATTTGGTTTTGGCCAGCTCCTGTTTTTCTAGGTAACACAGATAGCAAAACAAATGCTTGAATGAAAGAAATGGCTGAATATCAAGCCAGGACTGCTCTTAGAGTGTCTGGTTGCTACATCCCTTCATCCTTTTCTTATTGCACAGGTGTTCCCAACTGTGTTCTGCCACAATAAAAATTACCTCTTCCCAGAATATCTCTGGGTTTTTTAAACATCCCTGAAAATGCCATGTCTGCTTTTTTGAGAGGATTGTTTCACTGCAGCTGGCTTGCAATAGGATTTACATCTAAACTGTAAAGGGGAAAGCTCCTAAATGTTCCCAGCCTGTGTGTCTGTGTCACTCGTGGTGTTTAACAATTGCTCCCAGATCAAGTCCTTACACGCCTTTCAACATCTCCCTAGCTGCCACTTAACTCCTGGCCTTGGTCCTGGTGGTAGCTAAGGTTGCTTTTGGAACTGAATTTATATATCCAGAAGGCATTGCCATAAATGTGACAGCACTCCTGGAGTAAGTTGTCTAGCTCATGCGTGATGCAGCTGCCATATCTTCCTGTGAAGCATTTGCTTTAGCTAACTTTTTGTAATGTTTTTATTCTATTTGGAAGTAGGAGCTTTAAAAGTAGAAATGAAGCAACTGAAGTCTGTTTGCACAGGTGTTTAAGAGGGAAAGATGGAGGCTGTTTGATTGTGTTGTACTAGTCCCTGGATAATGCATTTGGGTAATTAATCCTCACCTCCTGATATTTGTTGAACCCCAGCACTAGAATCCCAGAATGGTTTGAGTTGGAAAGAACCTTAAATATCATCTAATTCCAACTCCCCTGACATAAGCAGGGACACCTTTCTCTAGACCAGGTTTATTCAGAGCACTAAACAAACTTAAGAAACTGGGATAGACAAGGTCTGCAGGCAGTTGTAACAGATTTGTGGTGGGCTTAAAAGCGTGGAAAAGTTATTAATGGAAATGCAAAGAAAAGGAAAGCAAGAAGTAGAAGCTAGAATGTTGCAAAGGTTGCATGTTTAGGCAGTCTGTACACAACAGTGGACAAAAAAAAAAGAAAAAGTGGAAGAAACCAAGCTGGGGAAATACCTAGGGATGTTATTGTAGTGGGTTGGCAGATACTTACATTATACCCTACATACGTGAGGCCAGACATCACTCCAAAACATTGCTGTGTACCTGAGTGAGTAGCAGTTTTGATTAACCTCCCCTTTTCCTTGGCTCCACACAGCAGGACAGAAAGCCTGGGATGTTAAGTATGACCATAGACAGTACTAAAGATGATGTGAATGGTCTGCCTGCACTGTATTCCTGTTGCAGCCCACTCTGAAATCACATCCTTTAGATCTCCTTGAAGACACTTGTGGCATTTTAAGCCCACAAAGTACATGGTCATGCCTGTTTTGACCAAGAGCAATTTGGACCTCAGCTTGCCCATATCTCCCATAGTGCACCTCATCTTCATATGGGGTTGTTGGGAGTCTGATCTGCAAGGACTGGAAACACAGATTTCCCATACAGCAGGAGCACTTCTTGCTCTGCTTCCTAAAAGCAGAAGAAAGTGGAAAGCCTGTGGCAGTTACCAGCTGAGGGGATGTGCTGCTGTTATTGGGGTGGGCAGTTTGGAAGAAGACACTGGAGATACTGCAGGAGGCATGGAGCACTGTGGGGATCCTAAAATAAACTGGGGGGAAGCAGGACTAGCTCAGCCTGTCCAATGCAGCCCACCTGAATTGGAGGAGCAGAAGTTTATGGGATGGTAGACACAGGATATTTGTGGAAGGTCTTGCTTTAGGAGTAGTGCTACTGTTTGATGATGTGACAAGGGATGAGATTTCCCAGAGAGTTTGCTTGCGTGAATGAGAAATGAGCAGTGTCAGAGAGACATTTCAGCCTATTTACATTTCATACACTAAGATGCAGAGCAGATGAGACTCTGATCATCATCTGATCATGTATCTTTGTGTTCTGCACATATGACATTTGTATTGGGTTGTCAGAGCACATCTGTAAGCTCTTTGGTATTAGGCTGCTGTGGTGTTAAGTGTGAATGTTAGTAATTACTTACCTCTGGCATTTGCCAATGACTTTTGAAAGAAGGGAGAACAGAACAAGTGTTTTGAGAAGTAGAGGACAGATGGGGAAAGGAGATCGAAAGCAGAAGTTCAGTTTGTAAATGAGATTTTAGGACAGCTGTGTGCAGTAGTGAGGAGGATCCACATTAAGTCTCTGAATTGAGAGTTTAGATAGTCTAAAGCTTCACAGATTTGCTGACTTGAAAGGAATTACCTGGTGTCCACTGTAGATATTCTTTACTCAGTAGCAATGTATAGTCAGGAAAATGTAAAGTCAGTGCTTCCTTAATCTCTTAAGAAACAGGCCCATTCCTATTTCTCTGCATTCAGAGGAATAGAATAATATGAAAATCTAAGAGTGTAAAGAAAAAAATAAAAGGAAACTTCAACTATTCTATGCGTTCTGCAAAAATACATATATGGGGAGAATTTTACAGCTGTCTTTCTAAGATGTCAGTGAACAAAGAAAGGGTATTTGCACTGATTCTTATTTGCTCCAGCTACAATGTGAAAGAGATAAAGTTTTCCATTATTAGATTTCCCTAGGGAAATCAAAGCAACAGGCATTCTTGAGATAAGTATGCAACCTGGTATATATAATCTTGCATCTGAATATAGATGCAAATTGTTGAATGAAGTAGGCAAACAGTGCTTTCCTGCTTCAGTAAGACTCGTTTAACATTTCTGTGGGTATTGTTGCTCAAGACTGTATGACTGAAGTCCCTCTGCTACAAGCTCACTGTAGTTAGAAAATGGCAGCTTTGTTCTGATGGGTTGGGTCAGTGTCCTGAACCCATGCCAGAGATAATAAGCCAGGAGTTTGACTTGAGAAGGTTAATTTATAGACTTCCTTTGATGTTCTTTTGTAGGTATTTGGTCATGCATTGCTGGATCATGTAGCCGTACTGCAAATCTCTATGGGTTATCTTGATACGAAATTAGGAATCCATTTTTGTTGGTTTTCCCTTTGGAATTTCAATACAGTTCTGATGTGCATCAGAGCTGTTAGCCATATCCATCATCTCTGTGAATTTTAACTAAATGTTTGGCTTGTGTGCTCTCAACCCCACTGCACTGTGTGTGCTGTCCCACTGGGGTAGGTCCTGCAGGAGCTGAGCCCTGCTTTGCTCTGCCACTCAAACACAATCAGCTCTGGTGGCTTGATCATGGTGCTGACTTCAGGCAGGTGCTGTATGTACACCTGAACAGACCATTTCTCTGTGCTAAAGAGATTTATGCCTGATTAAGTACTTCAGTGCTCAAATGTTGACCCAGCTGATCCTTATGGGTCTGTGTAAACATTATCTTTTAGGTTAATTGCTTTGAGGAGCTAAATTGCCTGAATTATCTGCCTTTTGTATGAATTTAGCAGATATCTATATTTGTATGCTTGCCCTGAAAAAGGTCATTCATTATTCCATGGACAGTCCAGGTTAAAAGTCTCAGCTCCAGATGTTAAATCATGATGGGTTATGTAATTTATTACCTGTATTGCAGTATCCCCTGCAGGCAGCCCATGAGGATGCTCATTCTGTATAAAACTCCTGGGTAGCAGAGGTACCTGACCAGTAGAGCTTGCCATCTAATTAGATAAGACAAATGGAAAATATTATTATCCTCGTTAGGCAGGGAGATGCAGCACAGTGAAACTAAGTGCCTTGCATAGGTTGCACTGGGAGATTGTGAGAGAGCCATGAAGCAAACCCAAATGTCTAAATCTCAGCTCAGTGCCTTCATCATCTTTCTGTCATTACATCAGAACATATCTAGCCATCCTGTGTGCTTCAGCAACCCTTAAAAAGCATTTAGTCCATGTTTCCATAATAGTAATGACAATTTTGATTTCTTTTATCATATGTGTTGTGTCCAAATAAAAAATAAATACCCCAAAGCAAAATTATTTCTCAATTTTTTGTTTTGCTGAAAGTAAAATTGGCAAACTTAGCTGTTTTCCATGGGTAACACTGTAGGCTCTCCCAGCTGAGCTGATCAGCCTAATTGCAACACTGCCTTCAGTTAAATGTGAAACAGAACATTTAGAGAAGCTGCTGAAAAGGATCTGTGAACATGGTCCAGTATGTATGTTTTTGCAAAGAGGGATTTACTTTTGGTCCAGGAGATCATAGGAATACTGATAAAAAACAGTATGGGGCCCTATGTGAAGGAAAGATTTTAATCTCTATTTGGTTGTTACAGCCCGCATGTATAGATACCACATTTCCAGACACTTGAAATTCAAATAATAACCTGTGTCCTAGAAGGAAATAAGATTCATAGGCAGTTCTTTGTTTCACTCTCAGATTTTGTGGCACTTTTTTTTCCCCTCCAATGATTTGGTTCCAAGAACACATTCGTCTGCTCTGGTTGCAGCATGGCAAATAATCCAGTCAAAAGACATAGAGGATGAGGGGATCCTTCTCCACACATTACCTACACAAGAATAAATTAGAAAGGGGAAAGGGCTTGAAACAAACAAAATGCTGACTCCTCTCTGATTATCTGAAGCCAGCTGCCTTCTTATAAAGCACCAAGGTTGGGTATGTTCCATCACATCAAGAATTAACAAAATTTTGTTAATTAACAAAATGGCTTAGATACACACACTTCCCCTTGTTCTGATATATCCTTATTTGTGGATAACCATGATTTTTACAGTAGAAAAGCTGAAACAGTGGTTAATGAGAAGGGGAAGGAAAATAATCATTAACAGGCAGATCTGTGTGTTCAATTTAATTTAAATTATAACTTCATGTTAATAAGCAAGTAGTTCATCACAGCTGCTGGAATGAATAAAATCAGAATTAAAACTTGATATTAGGTCAGGATCAGCTGTGGAATGTACTGATGCTATATACATATCTGTGTGACTATCCAGACATCAAAAGATTCTCATTTATGGAACAGTCCAAGGGGAAAATGAGTGCCCATGGTGTTTTGTACTGTGATGTTGAGAGTTTTCTGAACTCCAGCCAGCTCATCTGTAAGTGAAACAGCCATAAAGAAAATAAGGAAAATGTTAATGAGTAGGAAGAAAGGGAAACTAAAAAAACTCTACTGTTTTCAATAGTATCACTGGATCCAGAGAGCTGACAGTTGAAACTTCATTGGTTACAGGGAATTTATTTCAAAGGAAGTAAATGAGAAAGAAACAGCCTGTAAATTACTTCATTTCTGTAATTTAATGCTACAGATCAAGAAGTAGATTCTCATTCCAGTTTAGCACATGAGCTGGTGTTTTAGCAATCAAACTAGCAAAATCAGGGAAGTGCTGGCTGCAGCCAGAGCAGCAAGCAAGTAATGCAGAGGCAGATGCCATACATACAGCCTGAGAGCATTATATGTGATGTGCATCACTTCTCTGTGTTCTGCTGTGTTGCATGTGAAATTCCAACTTGCTGCCTGCTTGGACTCTAAGTACTGAGCACCAATCTCCCCTAGTTTGCTTGTCTCTATTATGAAGAATCTGCTCCTCCTTGATTTTCAGTTTTTAGTTTCTCCTGCTTGGCTGGTACTGAAACTCATGAGAGGATGGAACCTGAATCCTTCCCTTCCTCCCTTTTCTTCAGCTCTGGGAGCACTTAATCAAAGGATCTGGGAACTGAGGAGAAAAAGAATAAAGTTTCTTTCCCTCCTGGTTTTAGATTTGACCCCTAGGGTCAATGTGTAGGAAGGGCTTACCTCATATGGTATATTTAATTTTCTGATGTAGACTGATGCAATACCACTAATGCCTGATGAGATTTGAGTTACAGAATCACCCAATATTGAGTTGGAAGGGACCCATAAAAGTCATGGGTCTACTGTCTGCTCCTTGCAGGACTACCTAACTAAACTAAACCACACAACTAGGAGTGTCATCCAGAAACTCCTTGACCTCTGACCAGCTTCCCTGGGGAGCCTATTAGGTCAGGGAAGAACATTTTCCTTATGTCCCCATTTCTTTTTGTAGTGCCTAGACACTGCTTTATGGCCATCATAGAGTGGCAGCACCATGTGCAGGAGTCAGGGGAGCTGTACTAATTTAGATGAGCTGAAGGTTTAATCTGTTTGTCTAAATGGCTATCAGGGTTTGAGTTCCTAACTCCTTGTTGGTTCAAGTCTGTTAGCAATATCAGCTTCACTGACAGTCTGTGCAGGCTCAAGTTCTCCTGTCAACTACAAAGTGTCCCTTTTACCATCTTTTGTCTCAGCATTCAGCCAATTTCTCACATGCCAGGTTCTTCAAAAGCAGCCTGGCTCTGAGCCATTTCCTAATCTAAACCCAGGATCACCTGCAAGAGCTGAAAAGCAACAGAATTACTCTCATTTTGAAAGTAAATTACAGGTAACCTGTGTGTGCCTTGCCAGCCCAGACATTCATGTCACTTTTAAGCATAACATTTGCTGTTTTTTCCCCCCTAATAACATTATCTCCTTGGACAGAAAACAATAGGCTTAGTAAAGCAGCATGTGTGCTTTCATTCCCAGTCATTCTTTTGTTATTTTTAACCACCTTAGTAAAGCAAGCTAAATTGAAGAGCAAGATTGACTTCTTTCTCTATAAGGAGCAGAATTACCTGAACCTCAGAAAAATGTACCTCTGGAGTTAGAGAAATGGAGGCTGGTTTGTGTAAATCAATTATACTACACAAAGTTCAGCCAGAGTTGATTTGATGTTACAGATATTTCAGACCCTCAGTTATTACCAGCTAAAAGACAAAATTAGGTAGGCCACACTGCCTGCTTCTTCATTTTTTAAGCTATTACAAGACTGACATATGAGCATCTCATGCAGCTGCTTCTGTGTAGCACATTTGAGAGCCCCAAACTGGAGGCAAAACCAGCAGTAGAATTAGCTAGTCCTTTATTTTCTCCTTGCCCATCTTCTTCTCACCATCTCTTTGATTCACACATACATCACAGTTTTTAGGCACTGTTTTGACACTCCTAGGTATAAGAACTTTGCATGGCATTACCACAGATGGAGTAGGTTGGATTAAACCCAAGCCAGAGCCTTTCAGTTGTATTGACTGTATCCCTTACCTGGGTTAGATGGATTCAAGCAGTTGCTTTGTCATGGGTGGAGTGGCACAGGGACTTGAAATAGCTGCTCTGATGTTTTATTTTTTTCTTCAGCCACTCATACTTCACAAGTAAGATGACTTTTTCTCCTGACTGGTATAAAATCACACAGGATCATGTCACACTTTTGCATTATGTTTGCAGAAGAAATGAAGCAACCCTTATAAAAGTCAAAGGCCAGCAAGAATTTTATTAGTGCTAAAGAATCTGTGATCTGCTAAAGGGCCTACACCCACCCTCTGTTGTGATAGGAGAATGATACCTGGCTAACATTTGATGATACTTCATTGATTTTGAGTCAGTTTTTGTAGAATATGAAAAAATACTAGAGATACCATAAAATACCTCTTAAAATCCTTTGATGCATAGTATGGGAATATCAGGTCTCTTGACTTTCACTCACTAATGCAGTAAGACTGAATGATTCCAACTGAAAGCAGTAATGAGACTAAAATGAAACACTGTTAATGTGTTAAGGCTGCATATGTTGTATATTTTCCCAGAAATAATTACTGCAGATTTCTTTGAGCTTTATTGATCAGCAGGAGTTTTTGCACATTCATAAAATATATAGTTCAAACATAAACAGAGCTGTACTATATATCCAGCAGGCATAAGGCATGAAAGGCTTTGTCACAATCATAATGAATTAGCCATTAAGGCTTTCAGAGAATAATAGCTGATGAACCAAATTTAGATACATGACGTTTTCATAATGGAGTTTCTGTTCAGAAGTTTGCTCATGTACATTACTGCCTTTTTACAGTTTATGAGCAAACTTATCATTTTTATGCTGAAAAAAAAATGATTGTAAGACTAAAGAGATTTACTTCCGAGGAAGTACTTAAAGAGCTAAATATGCACAACATGGGAGAGAGAGGGCTCAGATGGGACATAAATCTACAAATATTCAAGGAGTCTAAATGCTGTGGACAGCAAGGAAGCATTTGTGGTGCTGCAAAGGGCAGCAAGTAGGAGCAAATGCATGGAACTAATCAAAGGAGCATTTCAGACCCAGTGTCACCAAAACCTTTGGTGCTGGGATGTGTAATCAGAATGCACTGTGATGGAAATTGGTAGAAACAAGCTGCCCTTTCCCTTTTGCTCTGAAGTTCATGTAGTAGATTAGTACTGGGATTTTGTTGACTGTAATTCTAGTTATTGTTGCAGTCTGGGCACTGTCCTGTCATTTCTCGTTCACTGCTCACTCTTTTTTTGTATAAGTCTTCCAGGCTGCAGGAAGTCACTTATAAGTGTAATTCCCACTGCACTTTTTCTCCTCTCCTTGCTCAGTACCTCAGAAAAGAAAATCAAAGGAAATTTAAAAAAAGAAGAGAGAATCTTTCATAATGTTCCAACTCCCTATTAATATATCAGATCAAGATGCCTTCAGGGAATTATGTTACATCAAACTTCTTGTGAGAACTAATGATACATTGAACACTTTTGCTTTCAGAAATGGAAGAGAGTTTGGTTGGGTTTTTTTGAGTGTTGACAAAATCTGTACCATATGAGTTTTTATTCTGTAAAAGTCAGTTACCAATATGTTATTAAAAAGCTATTTTGGGAGGCCTTAAAATGATTGAGGATTAACTTCATATTGCTCTGTTTACAAATCCAGATCCAACAATGGCAAAAATACAGGATCTTTATAAAGAGTGGGTGGTTCTCCAGTACCTGGAGTTCATTTTTCAGTATCTCAGTGGCAATGCTGGCATTGATTCAGACTTTTTTAGATGCCTTGAATTTTTCCAAAGTGTAGAATATGCAGTAAATTTGGCAATAGTGTACAGCATTCAGAATGTTTGACAGTGTTACCTCTTTTGGTGCTTAACTAATGCATCAAAGTTTGTTGATGCATCTGTCATCATAATTAGGTTGAGCACAGAGATGCTACACTTCTGCAGGAAGATAAAAGATTTTAACAATGCCAACCATATTAAAGAGACATCATCACTCAATCCATTAAATAATATTTAAATATAAATAATATAATCCATTATAAAATAATAGAAAAATTGCAAAGCATATTAAATTTGAGGAAAACTTTAAATTTTCAGGCAGCTTGGTAAAGTGTGGCTCCTATAAAATTCATCAAGTTCTTCTGACTTTAGGATGGAGCTCTGTGAATTTCTAGGTGTCCTGGTTTCAGCAGGGATAGAGCTCATTTTCTTTCCATGACAGTGGGTAAAGCTTTGCCATAATTTATTCAAAAAGGACAGATACTATTTACACCTTCAGTATTAAATATAGGATGAGAAAAGAAGGGAGAGATGAGTGCAGGATGTGAGGTTACCTTTGACAGCATTTCTGTTCATATCAAATTACAATCTGAAAATCAAGCAGAGATCTTTCAAATGTACCTTTGTCTCAAATCAGAACATAATGATAAATGTAGTAATTGGATCTTTGTGGACCATACCAAGCCCCACATTCCTTTACCATTCTTGGCATGGGGAAGAATGAAACCTTCTTCCAGAATAAAAAAAGACTACATCTAAAGTACTTAACCCAGTTTAAAGCTCCCCAGTAGAAGAGGCACATGAGTGCCAGAAGGGAAGGGATCCAGTGGAGAGCCACTGTGATGATTGTGGGGCACATGATGTACAAGGATAGACTGAGAGAGCTGGGTTTGTTGTCTTAAGAAATTAAAGCAGGGAGGATATTTTATTGATGTCTTCAACCACCTTCTAGTACAATATAAGGAAAATACATCCTTATATTTTGGAATATATCCTATCCTTTTTGAAGGATTCACAAGGATGGTACAAAAGATAACAGGCGCAGGAAATTCCAATTAGAGATGTGGAATGCTTTTGTTATTTTTCTTATCATGAATATAGCCAAGTATTAGAAAAAGGTATCCAGGGAGGCTGTGGGTGACTGTCCCTCTTCAGTCTTGGAGATGCTCCTAAGGTGACTGGGCACAGCTCTGTACAACTTCATGTAGCTGACTGTGCTTTTAGGAAGGGGCTGAACCAGGTGGTCCCCAGAGATCACTGACAATCTGTGTGTTTCTGTGATTCTGAGAGATTCTGTCTTCTAGCAGCCAGGTTCATTCTTGAGCACCAAAGTTATATAAGTACACATTAGGACCAGGTAAACAAATTAATAACCCTTCCAGCCATGGAGACCAACTATCTTACCCCAAAGAATTGTCTGTAGTTTCTTCTGCTGGGATGTGGATTCATTAGGAAGTGAAATGAAATACTAAAATTAAAGATGATCAGTGAGGATTTGGTAATCCAGCCTCACTAAAAGGCAAAATGCTTGTATCATTTGTATCATCACTGTACCAAACTTGCAGTTGACGTTACAGAGGAAGGACTGGCTGTAAATTTTCCATTTTTTTCCTCTTAATCCTGGGAGCTGGTGCAGGTGGAGGCCAGTTACCTTGCTGCAGTATTTTCCAGGAGCAACCTCCCTGCTGATGTGTTGTAATTCATAGTGTCTGTCAGAAAAGAAACCAACTGTCCACCTTGCAGGTTGTTTAAATGTGGTGGAAAACAGCACAGGCTGTCTGTTGAAGTTATTTGTTCAGTTTTTTAGGAAGGTTATGCTAATTTGTATGCAGTCTGGTGTAAGTAATATATTTACTAGGCCATGAACTTTAAAATTGTTTTGGAATGTATCCCTGTTTGAAAGAAACAGCTGGCTCTCAGGTCGTCCTACTACTTTCATGTTTGTTGAAGAGGATTTGAATAATTCTTTGCAAGAAGCTTCTGTCTCCTGCCATGAGCTAAGTTGAAAAACAGGTCTGGCACACTGAGATCCTACTGTCCCCTTCTGAGACAACCCCCCATCAAACTAAAAGCATACTTCAGCAAGCAGTGAAAACACAGCAGTCTCAAGTTTGCCATCAGTTACATCACATTTAGTCTCACAGCAGAATGTTAGGAGGCTGACAAGACAATTCCACCTTGGTTTTCATTGTATTCAGTCATTTTTGTCTTTGGGAGACTCAGAGAAAATCAGCCACTCTTGACATGGAGAGATGGGCAATTTGAGCAACATGATCCTGCTACTGAGAAGATTTGGGAAGGAGAGGCAGTGGGGAAGCAGATGACCCAGTCCTGTGTATTAATGTGTGATGTCATCATGCAGAGAGGCAAGTGTCTGTAGAAGCATCTGAGAAACCAGGGAATCCTGTTTGTTTGGGAGGAAATACAATTAATTTGTTCTCTGCCTGTGTGAGCAGCAATGGAAAGGTCCTTTAAGTGATGTACACAGGGAACAGTTCTTGATTCTCCAACTGGTATCAACAGCCTGAATGAACAAAACTGGAAGTAGTGAGTCAAAAGCCTGGTACAGATCCAATGGGGATGGAGTTGAAAGTTGGGACCTCCTCTCCCAAAAAAAGCAGGCTTTTTTCTCTGACAGTAGGAGGGTGGTACATATCCATGAGATAAGTTTGGTAGCAGTTGCATACTTCCTTATCCATACACCTTTACTGAGAATCTGGGAAGGTCAAAGGCTTTGTAGAACATAAAGGTAGCTGCTGAGAAACCAGCCTTAGTTTTCTTAGGGGTTGGAAATCAGCAGTGACAGACAGAAGGGTGTTGCCTTGTCTCCCTCCTCATCAAAGCTTCTGTGGGGTTATTTTGGGTGTAATTTATGAAAAGCTAAGCAGTAGGGACCTCTCCACTGAACCTCTGCTGGGTTGCATCCCACTGTTTGACAAGTAGTATGGTAAAGCATTTCTCTGTACAAGGTCAGATTAATCTTTTTTTATGGAGTTTCACATGAATGCTTTGCTTTGGGATTGTTGTTTCTCCATGCATAAATCTTTATTATACCAATAGCCTACAGCCCCAGTGAAGCAAACAAAACTCAATTTTATTCTTCTCAGTATTTATCACCACAGTGAGAGAACTCAATTGAAAAGCAGCTGTGAGTTTCCAGCAGGTGTGGTGGGGGTTTAGGTGCTGTGTACCTTCAGTGAGTTCATGTTTCTTCCTTTTAAATTTGAATGGTATATTCCAAGCTGGGTGTGGCCCTAGACTGGGCATCATTCCCTTTGGGAGGATACTGAGGATGGAACTGAAAGTGACCTGTTGTTGGAAGGTGCTGTGGACTAGAAGAGCAGGTTGTGCATGTGGCCATGCATGTTCTTGAGTCTGGTGAATCACAGGAGCAGTCAGTCCAGGCTGAAACCTTGATTGCTGCTTTCCAAGGTGTTGGTTTGGGTTCAGGTACAGCTCTGCTTAGAAGGGGAATGGCAGATGAGCTGACATGCAAGTGCTTGTAGCTTTTACCAGGTAATGAGTGTGAAGCCTCCACACTGAGGTTGATCTGACTTAATTAACATTTGTAATAAAAGATACAGCACAGGTCTCTACTGTATGCACACAGTGGGGATTCATAATACTTGTTAGTTATCTGTGAAATAGCTATGTGGGCTCTGTCAATGTTTCCAAATGTAAAAAAAAACCAATAATTAGGTGCTTTATATAAAACTGAAATATTTTTCTATGGAGATAAAGGATAATCCTTATCTAGGTTTTGACTTTCTGAACAATGTACATTAGTTTTGGTTCACTGTATGGCTTCCAAGATTTACAGTGCATGAAACCAAATTCCCAGCTTGGAGGAAATCTATGTAGGAAATCTCAGTCTATGTTGGAAAAAAACCTTAGACATGATATATAGCCAGCACTGAGAGGATTTTTATTCTGGTATTTCCTAAGTTTTGAGTGCTTGACTCCATAATTTTAGCATATTTTCTGATGTCAGACTCATGCCTATTTCTCTAGTATGATCTGAGGAAGGCAGGAGCACCACCAGGATCTTGCCAGAAGGTCCAGCCTCCTTCTGCTGGTGGACACAATGGCACAGCTGGCAAGAGCAGCTCCCTGCTCCAGTCTGAAGCTGGCAGCTTTTAGCAGAGTTGGTGTTGTAGGGGAAAATACTCTAGAGACATGAAATTTCACTTCATTTGTTGCCAATTAAGATGAAATTTTAATTACTGATCCTAGTATTAAGAAATAATGACATACTTGAGAAAACTCTGCAACTTCCCTCCAGACACCTTTCCTCTCCTCTTGCTAGTCCATCCCTTGCACATTATACTCAGTCATGGGGATCAGTGCAGGATGCTTTTCTTTTATGGCCACTCTATATCTTGCTCTGTTTTTTCCCCATGGGTCCAGCATGGGGCCCTCCCCAGGCCACCATCCTCTCAAAAACCTTGTTCCTTGTGGGAATCCATGTAAACAGGTGTCCTCTGTCTCCTGCCTGAATTGTCTGCTGTTTATAGGACCAGTTTTTCTAAAACTTGTAGCCAGATCATATCTTAAGCCAAACTATTACCATCTGCTGTTAAAAGTGTTCTTAATGGGGTAGCCTTTCTCCTGCAGTGTCTCATGGCTTCATCTGTACTCTTTTCATTTTGCTGTGTGCAGTGAGGGGAGGAAAAGCTTTCTTGAGAGGACAGGTTTTATTCCAGTTCCTGGACATAACACCCTCCCCCACCCCATTCCAGGTCATGTCCTGTGAAGTGAGGTTGGAGGTTACTGTCTTTGGGGAGATGGCAGAAAGGCACCACAGGAGCAGAAAAGATCTGTGGGATGGTTTGTAGGTTGTCTGGTTGTGAGCTATGTGGGTGTAGGATTTGCAGGTTTTAGCTGCTGAGCCCTCTCATCCCTATGATGTGTGAAATGCAGTCTCTTGAAAGCTAATAACTTTCCCAAAAACATCCACTCGTAGCTGGGTAAGACAAAGGGCTGAAATTTCTGTGCCTGAAATGGAGCTGCACTGTGTCAGGTCCCTGCTCGAAGCACTGCAGTATGAGAGGATTTCAAATTAAAGCACCAGAAATTTAACCTGGGAAAAATAGCATACTTTTCCCTGCTTCATTCTTAGAAGTAATTGGAGTGCTATTTTTGACGTTCTTCCAAAAGCTTTTATCCTTTCGGCAGAAACAAGCACAGAATATATCAGCACAGACAATTAAGGTTTGGCAAAATGATAAGCTGATGAAGCTGAGGTCCTGTGGTAGGAAATGTTGATCACTGTATTTAATGGATAACAAACAGTCTTTTTCCTTTGTTCTAGAAATTGTCTCATGCAATCCTGTCTATGCCAGGGAATTTCACAGGGAGAAAATGGTGTTCACACGCTCATTTTGGAAAAGTGATGCTTTTATGGATGAGCAGAAAAGTACTCTACAGCCAAATAGATAGAGCAAAGTGTGTACATCTTTGCAAAGAGGGATATGCTTTGTCCTGTTTCAGTTAATGCTATGCAGCAGGCTAAAATTGTAAAAAATAAGCAAACTGAACCAAGACAGGTTTGGAAAGCCATACAAAAGGTCAGTGTTGGATGGTAATGATATGGAAATCAGCTCAGATCACAGGCATAAATGAGGTCTGTGATTCAAAACTGGGCAGTAATAGGATCCAGTATTAGGGTCAGGCAGGTGTAAAAATACTGGTGATGAAAAATTAAAAAATAAATAATTTAAGATTCATGGGGCAAAATGCAATGACTTCTGTAGACACAGTAATTGTACCAGGGAAGAAAAGTATTTTCCCCTTTGTGACTTTTTGCCCTCCATTCAGTCACATAAATCCATGGGTTCAAAGGTTTGGTTTTGGCTTACCAGTCAGAGCAGAAATTCTGATAAAGGCTTAGTAGCTATTAAACTTTTATAGGTTTGCAGCCTTGTGGTTGAAAAGACAGTAATTGCATTTTTCTCTTGGGGATGGGACTCCAATTAAGTTGGTGTTGCTCAATATTAGAATTCCAGCCTTACAGGTTGCTAAGTATTTGATTTTGTGTTTTGGGAAGCTGGATTTTGCCTCAGCCTAAAAATTTCCAAAATTACTCTCTCCTTTACCTATCTAGGCAAAACTCCATTTTATTTAATGCTCTGATAGTGCTCACTCCAAAGTCTGGAAGTGCTGTGTTGATGCTGCTGCAGACCCATCCAGTGTGGTAACAAAATGCAGATGTGGTTTCCCAGAAATGTTTGGCTTTGCCAGCAGTTCCTCTCACTGAAGTCAATCAGAGCTTTAGAGAATCTACCTGAAACTCGTGTGTTAAAAGTTTTTATTCAGTCCTTTGAGCTTTTGATGCTGGGTTTTAGGCAGTTTTGTGGCTTATGAGAAGAGAGGTGGCCCAACTTTGCTTTGATGTCTTCAGTACAAATCAGCCCCTTTCAACTCAAACTTATGGGTGATTTGTGTAGCTCCCTGAAACTGCTCATACAGCTAACTTGGTACACCTTTCACTTCCCCCTTGATCCCACAATTACCCTTGAAAGGAGCTATGACTTCATGATTTATGGTCCAGGCTACCTTCTTTTGCCATGGGAAGTTAAGCTGTGGATTTCATGGATATCTTTGGCTATTATCACTAATATCTAGTGTGGGGAAAAATAAAGAAAACCTAGCATGGGAAGTTTTCTCAAGGTTTGCTGTCAAAGAGAGCACTGGCTTGCTCTTGGTGGGGTTTTAGGGTGTTCTGCTGAAACAAGTGCTATAAATGAGCTATGCCTATGCCCAGACACTGTGATATTTCCTGACTAGTCCTTTACCTGCTTTTACAGTTGCAGCAGCTTTGTATCCTGCTGCCTGTATGACTCCCACTCCCCATTCTGCATGATCTGCTGAATGTTCTTGCTGTGCATCCAGAAAAAGCTGAAATAGATGTTGATGGCTTTTGCTTTTGTTTTATCCCCTGTCCTTTCTTCTCTTGACAGTTTTTTATCATGCTGTTAATTATATTTCTGTTGGAGCTCACTGTTGTGATTCTCTTCTTCGTCTACACCGACAAGGTAAGTCAAATTCTTCATTTTTCTTTCCCCTTCAGCAAATTTATATGCCCCTTTTCCCTATAAATAAATCATGAAGCACTTGGCTTGGTATGCACATCATGCTTCTGTCTTCGTTGAGACACTCCTCTCTGAAGGAGCTCTCTCAGAATGCATAAGCAGCCTGGCAGGACTGGGCTGTCTTGCTTGCTCAAGTGTACAACTCAAGGTCACAGCTACTGCCAAGTGTAGCTGCCATTAACAAAGAAAAAAAAAAAGGAAACAAAAATAACTCCCAAAAAAAGCCCACAAACAAACACCAAAACACCCCACAAAAAAAAGCAAAGAAGCCAACAAACCTTATTAGGAGAATGTAAGAAGAGATATCCATCAATGTGAATAGGATTTTTTAAAAAACGTTTTTTAAGAGACACATTGATACTGTTAAAAAGAAAGTGTCCTCAGAACAGGCAAAGGTATAAAATTCATTATCTATCCATATTGCTCCTTGCAGCACATGTGTACTCAGAGCCTAGTGGAAAGCCAAGGTAAATGCATAAAAGTTCAATAAACACAGCTTTTTTTTGTGATTTCCATTTAACTTATGTTTGACCATTGTTCCTTCAGTTGTGAGAACAATATTGCCTATCTGAATTATCTTTATCCTTTTATTTAAAAAAATTTTACATTAATAAATCCAAAACAGGGGCATAATTGTAAGCCACCTGCTTATTAAATAAAAGTCCCTTACAATTGAAGACTGAGGGAACTTAATCACAAGGAAGGTGACAAAATTTTAACGTTCATCAGGTACATGAGTGTACACACTTCCTTTAAGGATGGAAGGACAATAGCAAAAAAACCCCAAAAAACCCAAAAGTAAAAACAAAACCACAACACTGTGATCATTAATAAATAAATTATTAATATAATTAGTAGTATATTAGTGATATAAGTGATTATATATTAGTCATATAATTGAGTGATTGGCAGGTGCACTTCTGAAGGACTTTAAAGATCTAGGTTGCCAGACAGTATTCTGTAGCTGGAACATGGAATTAACTTGCCAGGTAATTATAGTGGAAGGGACAATTTAAAATTGCTGGTATGCATTATTGGATTCTGAATTACTGTCAGCTCTTGGCAGAAACATCTACACATCATACAGGAGTAAAGACATCTACCTAATATGCAATGGATCTCCAAAGCCCAAACACAACACTTGGTTATATTTAGAAAGAGAATCAGTTAGAAAATACTATCATGTCATTGTGTAACAGACTTGCCTCACTGTGAATATAATGTTGAATTTTGGTTACAGAAGTGATTAAAAGTGCAAGAAAGGTGGAAGAGAGCTGTCATGAAAAGGGATTATGGAGACAACCTAGATTCAGTTTGGGAAAGAAATCCTCTGCCTAGGAGATCATACAAACAGTAATTACAGTAGTTTCTGAAGTAATGACAGACCTAAAATAAAGACCTGTCCTTAACACAGAGGAAATACATAAAAGTGTTTCAGATTTGGTTAGTAAAGTAAATGTTTCTTACGTTCCAAGTCATCATCTGGTGGAACTCGTGTTGTTGGCTGGTGTTGAGGCTGATAGATCAGTAAATGTTGGTATGGAGGAAAGAAAATAAACCAGTGAAGTATTTTTATTCATAAAGCAGTCAGTTCTGTTAGGTTGACAGGTGTGTCACAGAGAATGTTTGTCCTCACTCTTCAGAAATAAAAATGGTGAAAAATGGTGAATCAGGAAGGATTCCCTTCCTCCTCCAGCCTGTTGGTTTGCAGTGGTTTTTATTGATTCTTAATAAAGAGATCAGGAAATTAACTTTTCTCTGACTCACATACTGCAGGAGGTAGTACCCTGCAGTTGTCTGTAAGATCAAAACAGAGTCTAAAATATGGGCTCCAGTTCAAGTGGAGTTTTACTGAGTTAACAAATTGCTGTAGTCTGGGTATTGTGGATGATCAAATTTGAGGCTCTTAATGTTCCTGTATGACTTTAAATCTTATCCTGAGGAAATCAATAGTTTGTGTTGAACTTGCAGTCCTGCCTACTGCAGAATAAATAAACCACCAGCAGACTAAAACTAATATTTTCATACAGCATGTTTAGAGTTTGTGTGCTGGCTTTCCTGATGTGAAAAACAATATTGCCACATGTATGGGGAAGTAGTGAGCCCAGGCAAGTCCACCACAGTAATTCAGTTAACATAGATCCTTGGAAAAATCAGCGAAGGAACATTCTACACTGACACTTGTCCATCAGAAGAAAGTAAAGTTAGTTTTGTGTGCAGGAGAAAAGGACTCTGCAGATTATCACTTTGAGCAATACCAGCCACAGGGTGGGTGTGCATCCATGTGTTTGTGGGCACAGGGTGTGGGCTCCTGGGCAGCCTCTCTGTATCCATTGCTGGAACTGTTGCTTTAGTGCTGTGTTAGTTGCTAAAAAGCATCATGGCAAAAGTATTTTACAGCCATTCACAGATAGTTTTTTGGCACAGGGCTTTTATTTGCTTACTGTAGAGGGATGTGCAGCTGTGGAGGTGAACTGGGCTCACAACTGACCTGTTCTCATTTGTCAGCCCAAAAATTGTCTCTGCCTCTCATTCTTGTGACTTGATCTTCTCTGAGCTTTTAAGCAGCCCACTTGATCTTATGCCTTAGGATGTCATCTTTTTTTTTCTTGATTGGATAAAGGTTCATTTTGATGTCACAAGATAAATGCTGCCCTGAAGTTCACAACTCTTTCTTCGAGCTGGTTATGTAGTGTGATATTGTGAAGAAAAGGGGATTTGGAGAAAGCTCAGGAAGTGCAGAAAGGAAAAGGGAAAGTGCCTTGTCTTTTGGAATTGCACTGTAGATCTCCTTGGCAGGGCCTGAGCTCACACCTTGTTCACTGTTCCTCCTTATGTTGCAAAATATGAATCTTGTGACTTCTTCAGAAGTGAATATGGGCTGTGGTGGAATGCATTCCTATAGGATGGTTGTCAGGAAAAACATATAGCACTTTTATTTTGTCCTGGCTGTTCCCAAAGTAGCAGAGGGACTGGCTCATAGGCTGTCTTCAGCTCAATGTGAGCACCTGAGGGACCTGGAAACTCCTGATGGCATTTGCACACATTCATATAAAAGTTCCCTACGTGTGGCTTTTAATTTTTTGAGGTCAGAAGTACCAGCCTGTGAGATTGGGTATTCAATGGAGTTTGTGTGATTATGAGAGCTAAGACAGGTTGTTATCACTCTGGGTGCAGTATTTTTTCAGGCTACATTTGTGCCCCAATTTCAAGCAGTCCAAACTCCAGTGACATTTCTGGAGTCATGTGAATGGTTATGTGCATGGCTGCCTATCTATAGGCAGAATATTCTCTTTATTATGTTTTATTTTGATTCCATCAATACAGAGCAGCATTTGACATTTTTATACGTTTGATATTTCTATATGAGGCTCTCTGTGTATTTATAACAGATCCTCGGAGTACTGAGAGGGTTAACCTTAATTTTATTGTGATAAGGAGAAAGCTGCAGAGTCCTATCCTGTCAGAGGTTGGATACTTGTATTTTTCAACACCAGACTGGATCCTGCTAGAATGTAAATTATGCTAATAAAATGCACAATCTTGTACCAGTTCTAACTTGTATAATCCTCCTGGTTTAGCATCTGTATTTATCTTTACTGTGATGATTCTCCTGGAAAAAGAAAAGTCCATATTTACCTTTTTTTTTGCAGCTATAATAGGTGATTTTTTTCAGTAGATGTCTGCATTTTATGTGATTTACAGGCAGAGCAATGTAATGCCCAAAAATGAAAGACCATAACTAAGCCACCATAATGTGGGGTTGTGTTTTGGTTTGGGGGGAGTGTGTGTGTTGTTTTTGGTGGGGGAGGAGAGGAGGCTTAAGTTGTTGGATTTTTGTTTTTCTTATTTTTGAATGTCATACGTAACATAACATGCAATATAAGTAACATAAGTCAGGAAAGAACAAAAGCACTGAAGAATCACTGACTATGATATTTGATTATGGGAGCAGTTACTGCTATTGGCAACTTGAAGTTAAGATGAGCATTTTCAATAAGGCTTAGGCCATTAACTCGCTTGGGTCCCTGTGAAAATTACAGCCTAAATTCCATGCCTGCTTAGCTGTGTTGAAAATGGCCCACAGAATAGCCTACAGAGGATTGAAAAATAATGGCTACTTCTGTTTCTCATGAAATGTGTAAAAATGTTCTTGTTTTCTTTCTTTTTTCTGAAAAGAAATTGAAAATTTCTTTTAATTTCTGATTGATATTTTGCCTTGTATCATGAAAAGACAGCAGGTGGAATTTAGTGGGATATGATTTCAAATATAGCTCAGTCCTCATACACATTTGGCTTTAGAAAATGGAAAAACAGAATCTCTTCACCTGCTGCACTCATGTGCAGTTGCTCACAGAAATGATCTGATCCTACTGAGCTGCTCACTGATATGAGGGAGGGGTTCACAAAAAACTGATGGAATTATTCATATAGAAAGTTTAGTTCAAGTCTACTGCAGAAACTTGTTCTTGTTGAGCTTCTGTCAAGAGAGCTTAAAAGTTTTCCACGTTTGCCTTTGACAGTGCAGCAGAACTGTCTCCATGGGTAATGAAGTACCTCATGTTCCCAGTCAGCACAGCCCATAGGGCTGTCCAAAATGCACACACAGGACATGTTAAAACTGCTGAAAGTGGAGAAACGGAGCCTGAAGTGAAGACACAAGATCACCCAAACTGTTTGCAGTTTAGAGATGGTCTTAACCTACTGGAAAACAACAGGCTGTGGTAAATCCTGCAAAAGTGGCAGAGTGGTCACTGCACCATTATTTAGTCAGATGGCCTTTTTCTAGCAATGCATCTCCATTAGCATCTGACTTTGCCTACACCATCCCCTTCTTACTGATGAACTCTTGAGTGGTGGTGGAATCACTGAGTGCCTGTATCATCTTTTACCACAGTGAGCAGGGCTGTTCCTGCTGCTGTGCAGGGCTGGGATCATTTCAGAAGAGAATCTGTGTGGATAGTGTGTGTACTTGTCAGCATGCAGAGAAGGCTCTCTAGAGGACAAGGGCAATTTGAGCTCTCTGTGGTATTTCTGTGAGGATGTGCAAGTCCTGTGCAATGGTTTCTGACCACCTCATGTTAATGCTTCATTTCCAGTTAAAGTTCCATTTGGTCTGTTTGCATAAGACCTTTAAAATTATCAAGTCCACCAATCTGGCATATACCTGCTCTCTGGCAGTGTTCTGGAATTTGGGTTTTGCAGTGAGTGCTGACATAGCTAAAAGCTGTTTCTCAGGATCAACAGGAGTAGCAGTGCAGGCACATGTGGAGGAATCTGTAGATTGCCTCCTGGGTGGTGATGCACTGCAATTACTGCTCTGTGAGTTGGATGTTCTAGCTCTGGTCAAGTATTTTATTTCTCTAAAGCAAAATAATGTTATATAAATGGTGGTATAAAATAAGAAAAGACAGAAATGTCTCTTTGGTTTATTTTACTTGGTAATAAGCTTAATTTTAACTAGTTTATTAGCATTTCAGTACTGGTGTCTCACAATAGGGAGTTGCAGAAATTTCATCAAAAGAATTTAATTATAGCCAATTTACTTTGGCTTCTTTTCAGCAAAGCAGTCAGGCCTAGGTTTAAATCTCTCCCTGTTCAGCACATAGCCTAAGTGCATGCTTGAACCCATGTGACTGATTTAATCATATGCTCAAGTCTTGTTAAAGTTGATCTGCACCTTATGGGTCTTTAAAAGAAATATTACTAGGAAAATTCTAATGACAGTGAAGAATTCTGGAGTGTGTAAAGAGGCATCACATCTTTCATTCCATAAGGAATTTAGTGAAAAATAATGAATGTTTGCTTTAAAGCATTATTGGTTAGCTTTTTCCGTTTGTTCTGAACGGCTTTCCATTTAGTATCTTGAACTCCAACACATCACTTTAACCTTTTTGGGCAGGAGGAGATGAGGGGCATGGAATCTATTTGCCTGTGCAACTGAAAAAAAGCAAACACACCAAAGGAAATCCCAATAGTTTCACTAATTCATTTGTCTAAGTAGGATTTCACTGAAAGTGCACTTCCAAAATGTTATTAACAGGCTTGTTGAAGGATAGCACAGTATTGATGAAAAGAATTAAGTGCATGCTCAGAAATAGGTGTATTTAGGAACAATAGCTGCAGATAAAATGCATTAGGGCTTCCCAGTGGGAACTCTCGATCAATGGTTGATCAAGGCCTAATTGATTCCTTGAATAAAATGTTAGCAGGGGAATGGGTGCACAGAAAGGAAAATCAAACTCTCCTAAATTAAGCTTCATGCCTAGCACAAATACCCTTTGTAAAGATCAGATAATGCAGCAGCCTGCCAGCTCTTTATGCCTCTTTTCCTACTTTGGCTGAATTCAGAAATGAAGATGTAGGTGGGTGTCTCATCCTTGGCTATGTGGAATTTTGCTCATATTGCAGTAACTTCAGTATTCTCCATAGTGTCCCACTGCACAGCAATAGTGCTTTTTCTCTCAGGACAAATCCAGTTCTAACCTCCATCCTGGCTAACTGGTATAATTCACCTATCTGTATGGATGAATTGAATACAGTTGTTGCTGCCATTGTGTCTGGATTACAGCCAGACAGATCTATCTTTTACTTCCTGACATCACTAAATCCATATAATGGTTTCCTGATAAATATTTGGTAATGGATCAGTCTACAGCAGGAAAAGATGTAGTTGGGCCTCCTCCTTGCTAGTTTGCAATCTCTAATTACAGGTGAACTCATGATCTCAGGAACATGTCAGATTATGTCTTTATTGAGGAGCACTTTTACAATGATCTGTTGCCCACACCTCAAGTTTCAGGTTTCATTGTAGATAAAATATAAGTGGTGCAGGTCTTCAACCAGCCTCTCCCAAGGAAGATTGGCATACAGTAGTGGTGGTTTTCAAACACTTTGCACATCTGTGGGTTTCATCCATTCCTTAAAGAGCATTACAAGAGGTGAGTAGTTCAGCTCTGCTTTTGCTGACTGGGAGAAGTGATATTAAAGGCCACATGCTGGGGAATGTGTAGTGCTCTCATGTCTGAATAAATGCAGTGGGGCCTTACTGTTCACAAGACAGGTTTTTACTCAGTTTTGACTCAGATCTGGCCACATAAGAAGCCATTTCAGCATCTGGATGGATCTGGAAATGAGTGCACGCCAGTGTTGAGTACTGACAGAGGTGAAGTGAGCAGCACTGGGTTACACACACCTCATCAACATCAGCTTTATCTGGTGACTGACCCCAGCTTGCAGCTCTTCTAACTGCTGGCACTGTTTTTTTACTATTTTATTTGACAATGGGAAGAATAGCAGAAGGGGAAAAGAATGGTTTAGAAAGGCAATAAAATAAATAATTAAGGCAGCTTTAGGCATTTAAATACAGGAAACATCAAATGCTGAGGCATGACTGAGGTAGTATATTGAAACAGACAGCACATTTTTTATTCATTCTATGAGCATTTTTGATGTGTCACAATGTATATCAGGCAACATTAGAAAATGACAGTAAACTAAATGCTTAACACTTTATACATATTGGAAAAAGAGAGGGGAAGATGACTTTTTGTGTTATCAGACTCTAAGCAGGCCAATAGCATACAGTCCTTGTCTTGGATTTGTCAGCTGCAGTTGAAGAGTGATGAGCTAGGCTGACCACTTTATTAGGCATAATTTGCAGCTGAGGTTTCTTCAGCTCCCTCCTTTGGTTTAACTCAGCAGTGGTAGGCAGTGAACTAGCTGAGACAGGGATCTGTTGATCAGCACCTCCAAACCATTGCCAGTTTTGGGTTCTCTTAAGGCTTTTGTTACCTTCAAGGCCACAAATCATGCTCAGGGACTTTGTGTTACCCAAACTCTCTGATATATCCAAGGCTTCTCACTGGAAATATTGCTGCACTGCAAGGTGGTGTAGTCTTTTCCACTGAAAATTTTGTGGGTTGAATTCTTGCTGTGAAGTTCAGGCATAAGGAAGGAGGTTTAGCAACTTTCTAGACACCAGCCATTGTACCTTTTGAAATACGTTCCCCAGACTTACAAAATCAGCATAATCAGTAGTGATTAATCTCTGGTCATTGATACCTGCTTGCTGAAATCATGTTTAATATGAACTAATAATCTTTAATCATTTGGGATCTTGGGCTCCCTGAATCTATGTGCAACAAAATCCCTGATTGACTTAACAGTAGGAAGTGACTGAGCTGGAAGAGAGAGTAGATTTTGTGCAAAGGGATATGTCTTGACAGAGAGCAGAGTAAGAGCTTTATTTTATGTTTTCTGAGTGCACACATTTCTTACTTGACATCTACACTGCCTCTAATAATTTGGATGATGGTAATATAAAACAATTCTGCTGCAGTGTCCTGGAATTAGCAATGAGTGAGGCTTGTGCAAAAAATTGTTTTAACTATGTCACCATCTTAATTCACTTTATTGTACTGCAGTCATTTTGTGTACCCTCTTCTGTGCCTTTGAATTGCAGGGAAGACATCCCTGAGAAAGGAGAACTTTCAGAGATGCTGTTTTTGTTGAAACCCAATTACTCCCCTGCTCCTGCTACTAATTGTCTTCGATACAATTTCTTAATGAGTTGATTTCTGTGATAGCTTATGGAATTATTATAGAACAATATATGTTTTTATTTTCCTCCTTTCTCCATTTTGTGCTTTACTGCCATAATCCAAGGGTGATGTTTCTCTCCCAGACGTTTTTGCCATCTGCACCTTGCCTCTGAACCACAGGAAAGCAGAACAATACATGTCATCTCCTCCAGCAGTGCTGATGACAAAATCCTAACCTCAGCATTTAGGAAACCTTTTCAGAGGTCACCTTGAAGGGCATATTGAAGTGCAAACTGAACTGCATGTTAAATTGGTAAATTATGTAAATGAAGCAAAATGGAAAGATACAAAAGATCATTGAAGATATCTGAGAAACTACTAAAAGTCTTTATCCAGAGATATAATGAAAGCAGAAAGTCACAAAGCATGTAAGATTTTGATTAAGAACCAGATGTTTGTCAGATTTATCGCACAAGACATCTAGTTTTTCCTTTAAAAATTCAAGACCAAAGGAGTTGCAACAAGATTTGAATTAATCAAAATGGTTGAAGGGATACTTGAGAGCTATGAAGAGAATCAACATTACTGTCTGTGTAACAAGCATACCCAAGGAAATATCCTGTAGATTTCATTCAGGTCCAGCTTTTTCTCTATGAATAGGAAATGCATTGTAGTTGGCACAAAAGCAGCTGGATCTGTGCAAACAAAGAGAAGAAATGGTTTTTTCAAGGTCAGTCAGCTTGGGAGGGAAAAAAAGAAAAATTCTTTCAAGGACTGTGAAGAAAATGGGGAGAACTGCAGACCTTGAAGTGGAACTGATATTTAAGTAAATGTCACAGAGTGCCCTTACTGCTGCCACCACTGCAGGTGACCATTCAGCAGCCAGGTGTGGCTTCCCAGGGCTGGGTGTTCTGCTGGAAGCCTGGTTGGTGCTGGCTTTGACACTGATTTATGTGCAGGTGGCAGGGGCAGCTCTTTACTAATGCCTGTTACCACTGAGAGCAGAGGATTGCTTCTCCCACTGCCTGCCCTAAGTGTTCTCTCTTTCAGCTCTATTCATGGAGGTGTCAGTTTGCATGTGAGAGCTGCAGGGAGAGGTGATGAGATGAGTAAGACTAGGACACTGGAACTGCTGCTGGATATCACAGTTTTGCCATATCCTTTTAAAGCCTTTTTGGAGTTTATCTGCATGTTGCAGTATCACATGTCAGCACAAAATGAATGCACAAGTCACCACTTTGTGTATGGTAAAATCCTGCCCTAAGTGAAGTCAGTGGGAGTTGCCTGTTGTCCTTCATGAAGCTATTGTCCTTAATTTTAGTATTTTTAAATCTCTTTCCCACTTCCCAACTTAGTGATAGAATCAATGCCCACTTGAGTGTGTGGAATGATGTATTGCAGTGCTGTAGGAGATCCACTGCCTGGAACCTGCAATGATCAGGGAGTTTTGTTCTCAAGCATAATGTCATAATCTTGTGATCCAGAATGTGTGGGATGCTAAGAAATTGTTTGAATTTTGGCTGCAGAAAGATCACACATTTCCAAGAGAAATGTAATTAATGAAACATAGATTCTTCTGGGTGTTAATTTCCTAATCTCTGCTATGGCAACTTGGCTTTTCCATCCCTGTTCTCAGTGACTGTGCAGCATCCATGCTAGGGCATGGAATTACAGAATTGTTTAGTTTAGGAGGGACTTCTTGAGATGTGGTAATCCAGGTTCTTCAAGCAGGAGCAGTGAGAGCAGGCTGCCCAGGGCTGTATCCAGCTGGGTTTTGACTATCTCAGCAGATGGAGGCTCCATAGTCTCTCTGGGCAACCTGTTGCAGTGTTGAACTACTCTCACAGTGGCCTTGTTTGCTGCAAGAGTGCATTTCTGGCTCATGGTCAACTTAATGTCCACAAATTCCCCAAGGTCTTTCTCTGCAGAGCTGCAGGTGTCAAAAGCTGTGTAAAGGCAAGGGAAAAATTATCCACTGCTCCCCCCTCACCCACAGAGCTGGTTGCCATATTTTGGAAAAATGTCACATTAGTTAAGTGTGATTTCCCCTTTGTAAACCCATTCTGACTGCTCCCAGTCATCTTCCTGTCCTTCATGAGTTTGGGAAGGGTTTCCAGGATTGGTTGCTTTATCCCCTTCCCAGGGACAGAGATGAGAATTCCAAGCTTGTAGCTCCTGGATCTTCTTGATTGCCCTTGTTGGAGATAGGAGTGGTGTTTGCTCTCTTCCAGTGTTCAAGAACTCTCCAGCCTCTCATGGGACAGAGTCCTCTCTTGTCATGTATGATATTGGCATTTCTTGTTCATCACTGTGCTGGCAAAACAACATCCCAAGTGCTGCCTGCCAGGGCATTTTCTGGAGAAGATTAAATATTTATCTGTTAACACTCCCATTTCAGCTGGTTTTGTCTCATTATGGATATTAATTTTGGGCATCTGCTGCAAGTAGTCACCACTTTTCACAAATATTGTGGAAATTCAGAGTATCTGAAATCTGCATGTCTACCACCCATTTAATTTTTTTGGTTTTATGGTAATTTGTTGAAGGCATATAATGGCAAGAGCTTTCCAGTAGCAAAATGCTCCCACTGGTGCACACCATAAGTTTGAAGTGATGAAACAAAAGAAGAATATTTGAATTAAAATTGAACATGCAACTTAAAGCTTTTCCTCAGTGATGATTATTGAAATGATGGCTTTTCCAATTAGGCTTTGACTAATTATTTGGAATTACTTTTTAAAAATCCTTTGAATTTCTGGAATATGTTTGATATCAAACTGCAAAGGGGGCATCAGGGAGAGACTTCATTTCACATCAGGCTGGACTTTTTGAGGATTTCATATATCCTTTTTCCATATGCTCTTTTATTAGATTTTGTGATTGGTTACAGTTGTATTTTTTGTATTCTTCTGTAAGTATCAGCCAGTGCTATGTATTGTAAATTGGAGAATGTGGATTTTTGCTTTCCCATAATTAGCAGGACCATGCAAATTCCATAGGAGTCGAATCCTGGATTTCTCAGGTTACTTGCCCCTGATCCAGGGCAGCTCCTAGCTCTCCTTGGACACCTCAGAACTGTCAACATTACTGTGTAGCTCTTTGAGGAGATGGCATCAGGCTCTGAGACACACAGCTATACTCCTTGCTTGATCTAGAAATAGATATGAGAGACTTTTCTGATCCAAAGGCATTCCTTTACCCATTCCAGGCATGTTTTGAGCAATGTTCTGCTGGAGTCGCTGGGCCATTTGGAGTAAACCTGTTTGCTGTGTGCCTGGGGCAGCTTTATGTTTCCCTGTGAGGCTGGAGTGGCACTCTCATGTGACCTGTGGCATGTCCTGGTGTGAATTTTCCTATGTGGGGTCCCTGCTCTCTCCTGTGTTTCAGGCAGATGCCAACAGCCAGGTTTAGAGGTGGACATATGAACCTTTTCCACATGTCTTTATGAAACAGCTTCAGTGCAGATAAACAACATATTTTAAATCACAGACTGTGTGTGATTTTTCTGGCTTCAGCAGGATGCCATGCAGTGGTATAGCCTGTAAGGGTCACTTGGTAAATCCTCATCTATTCAACAGCTTTTATGTTTAGAGTTTATAAATCTCATTAATCTCCTTTTTTTTTTTCTTTTTCTCCCAATAGCACATTAAAATCAAGGATTCCAGTATTACTCTTTCTCAGTATTTTTCCATATAAACTTTCCTAGGGGAGATTAATTTATCAGAGAAGTGTTGAGTAGTCCTGCTCTATGTAGATTTTCTTTTCAAAAGTGGCACATCTAGGGACTGAGAAACAGAGCTGATGAAATGCAGTACTTGAAGCATGTTTCTTCAGTCACAGAATTATTCTCTTTCTCCTCAAAGACTGTTTGCCTTGTTCAGCTTAGCACCATGAATCCACAATTTAAATAGTGTGAATTAAGAGGATCAAGTTTCTGATCTCTAAAAGCTTGCAGTGCCCTGGTTGCTCTAACCTCCCAAGAGAAGAGGACATTGAGAGGTCCCCGTGTCAATTCTGACTTGCCCATCACTTCACCTTCAGTCCTTGAAATAATTTCCCAGTGGGAATTTTAGGTTGCATGCTGATAACTTTTGTTCTGATTGAACAGATTTAAGGGGAGTCAAAGCAAGCATTTGACATTTGTTACAGAGGTTGTTTTTAAGTAATTTCTAGGTGCTGTTTGAAGTGGTGGTAGTGGAGTCTGATAAAGAGAAAAATTAATGCTAAAGGGGAAATTATATTTGGCAGTAGCTTAAGTACATCCTATGTAATAAAAATGTGCTTTTAAGCTGAGAGTGATTTGGGTGTCTCTCCCTTGTTGACCTGCTTGGAGACAATTCAGAGAGGCTTGAGTTTTGAGAGTTCCTGAAAATGCTGGGATGTGTGCCCAGAATCCCTCTCATGTCTGCAAGTCATCTCTGAGGTGGAGTGACCCTGAACAACAGCACAGTGGTGGGATATGCTTCAGGGCACTGCCCACTTCAGCAGATTGCTTCACAAGGGAAGAATTCCTTGGGTGAGAATGAATCTTAACATTCTCTTTTTTGTGTCCTATGACCACAGTGCTGAGCCTCTCATATTCCCTTTGGAATAGGGCTGTACATGGAGGGTAAAAATGCCTTCATGTTATTAAGTGTGTAGGTTTGGATCACTTCCTTTGTTTTATCAGGAACTGCCAGCTTAACAGATCATCCATTTCAAGCTGAAATGGAAGAATAAATTAAACAAGGCTTTTATCTCAGCAGATTTTTATAAAAGTGAGTGGGGAATGAAAGATGGATTGCATTTTATGAAGTAGGAAATGAAATTGTCCTTCTGCTCTCTAACTCAAAAATCCAGGAAAACTCAGGAAATGCTCATTGCTTTCTGGATGTACCAGTATCCTTCCTCAGACCTGGATTGTCTCAGAATATATACAGGAAGGGCTTTAGGATTTGGAAAGGGTGGCTGTATAGGTCTTTCCCTGCAAATAAAGCTGTTTCTCATAAGTGTACTCAGCACCTGAGAGTGAGTTTGTTGATCTGCACCAGACTGACCCTGCAGTGCTCTGTGGCTTCACCTGACCCACCCAGGCTTCAGTAATGATCCTGCTGAGGGATGAGTGCCTGTTCTGACCTCTCCAGTCAGCAGCTCTGGGCTGGGATTAGGTGGGGAGAAAGGGAAGGTTTTGTGCTGCTGCCTTTTTCTCAGGGAGCACAGCCTGTTTTGCTTTTCCTGCATTGTGTCTGGGTCAAAGATTGGAGTTGTGGATAAAGGGATTGAGTAAGGAGCTTTACACTTTGCTAGAGATAAATATGAATATGATTGGTCCCCAAGCTGGGAGTAATCTTTCTTACTAGACATTACACAAATTGTGGCAGAAATGGCTGTTAGGGATTTTCCTGGCTGCATTTGTTCTGTCTGTCCCTCTATCCTAAGGAATGCAGTCCCATGGCCCCAAGCAATTTAAAGCGATTCAAAACTCGCCTCTAGTGAAAGGAGTGATGAGGGGGATTCTTTACTTATTCCCCATTAGTCCTGAGCAAGCTTGAGTCATGAATCCTGTAACCTTGGCAGCAATAGAATCCCCTTTTGCTTCACTATCTGCAAGGAAATTAATTTCACAAGCATAGAAATTCATGAACAGTGAATGCTGCAATTAATTTTGTTAAACTCTCTTTATATATTTAGTTTGAGAAGAAGAAGGAAGGAGAAGCTTATCACCAGCTATGAGTCTGAAGCCACAAATCTCACACAGCTTTCACTTTGAGATAAAAATGAATCTATAAGGAATCCAAAAACCTTTTGTTTATTTTATATATTGGAAGAATGAGAAATGATGAAGGCAGTAATGTAAAGTAGTGTTAACATCACAATCCCCATATTGAATTGATTAGCGTGGAGGAAACACATTAATAGCTTTTTTATTACTAGTCTGAAAACTTTATAATAGCATTTATTAAAACAGAATAGAAATGTGAATGGCAGACTCTATAAATCTCAGCTCATATGTGGTGGCCTAAACAGTGTCTGAAAATGTCTTTTTTTTTTAAACTCCAGACTTTGAAGCTTTCCAGTTTTCCCCATTTAATCTTTCATTTGTACATATTAAACAGGCAGTCATGGCAGAGGAGAGGCTAGATGTAAAGCTGAATGTATTGAATGTGCAATTTTTTTTCTCATCATGGCCAAAACAGGTGCATGTAAATGTTTCATCAGCACACCCATTAAGTTCCCAGTGGTAAATTTAGCCACAAGCATTTGAGAGGTGCTTACTCTGCATTTAATTTAGAGCTAAAAAAAGAAGAAGTAGGTTTATTTAAAATGCATTGCAGTCAGCTTATTTAATATTCTTATTCTCATATATTCTTATTCATTATTTATATATGAAAAATAAATGAGAAAGTCACAGAAATACGCAGCTCAAAGTGATGAGGGTAGTTATTCTAAAATAGGTAAAATCTGGCTTAGCAGCCAGACAGTCATTTCTAGATCATGAGTGAAACAACCTCACTGAAGTCAGTGAGCATCTCCCAGACAGAGTAACCCTGTTATCCTCTCTTTTGAATATTCCTAATTTTTCATGTTGTTGCCTAGTGTTGTGCTCTAAGGAGTTCTAGCTCTGTTTCATCCCTTTTTCTTATTTATGCTAACTGTTAGTGTTAACTAACTGCTAGTGTTAACTATTGTGGCCAAACCTCCCTTTGTGCTGAGTTAAGAAGATGCAGGGACCTCTGCTTGTGCATCACCCACCTTTCCATGACAAGAGTGCTTTGCACCTCGTTTGGAGTTGTGTTTTCTTTGGGAGCTGCATTGATGCCACTTGTGTGTGAAATGCTTCATTTATCACATCTGTTCAACATGGGTGGCCACAAACAACAATTGCTGGACAAGGGGAACACTGGCATGGTAAATAAAGTCCAGTAAACAAAACTGCTCTCTGGAATATAACAAGAAATAAATCCCTGTCTGTGTGGAAAGCTGCACTGAAGGGAGAGGGCTCCAAAGCATGAAGGAGATTCTTTGTGGTAGGATCAGATAGATACAGGCCCCTGAAAAGTGTGCTTGGATGCTGTTTGTTTGGAAACTATCTCTTTGGTAAAGTTTGGAATAACTCACACTACATCCTTAAATATTTATCAAAATAGTTATCGTGTTTCTGCTGTTTTAATATGTCCTCAGCCAGAATCATGGGATTCAGTTTGCTGAGGGATTAAATATGTGGGCTCCTCTGTTGTGTTTTGTTTGCTTTGGCATGCTTTTGTTTATTCCCTTGTCTTTCATAGGATAGAGTTCTAATGCACCCCATCCTTACAATATCTCTGTAAACAAGAAGAAAACAGAAAGGTTACTCCTTACACTTCTTCTTGAGATGAGCTGTATCACTTTACCCAACTTTTAGAAGATCATTTTGACAACTTTAAAAACTCTTCATGGATCATTCAAAGTAACAGGAGAGAGAAGAAACAATTTTTTCCCTCTCTGATTATTTTCTCCTGATGAAATGGTCTTTTGTGGCAAAAAGAAGCACTTCTTTCCACCCTAATCCCTTCCTATCTTGTTTCATCACAAGTCACACTGCATTAGAGTCCTAATGTTTCTATCAATAAATGATGGATTTGCCAATGGTGATTTAAGTTTAAAATTACTTGCGAAAACTTAATGAAGCCCGCGAATCATGAATTAGATCTCAAAGAAATCATCTCTGACAGTTAAAAACTACAGGGCCAAAGTAATTTCAAGGGTGGCATTTTTCTCCCCTCTATAAATTATGTATCAGGGCAAAACAGAGGTGGCTCTGTAGGCATTATTATGAGAGTAATAGCAAATAGCAATTTGTCTCTTGCTGCCAGAGCTTTGTCTTATTGGTGTGTAGTGGGGTGGGTGACATGCTTCTGCAGAAGAAAATTAATCTCTGCTGCAACTAGTTTTTTTGAGTGCCACTCTGCTTCTTGTCTGTTTAGGTTTGGCTTCTTTTTTTTTTTTTTTTTTTTTTTTTTTTCATTGGTTTGAGTGATGGTTTCTAATCCCACTTCCCAATCTTGTGTCCTCATTACCAAACTGCTCAGACTGCTTGTCTGCTGTGGACAAAAACGATACCCTGAAGCTCTCAGCTATTGTATTTTTAAATGAGGTTAAATTTTTATGACCCCAAGTCTCCTTTGCAGACTTAAAGTGTCCCTTTTGGCTCCTACTTTCCCTGTGTAGGAGAGGATGCCTGGTGCTGTTTGCAGTTTCATGAGAATCACTTTTCTCAAAAATGCACGTGGGGGATTTGCTATTGCTTGGAGCACATTCATTTAGTTAATTAGATTTGTGAAAGAAAATTAAAAGTTTCCTGTCCTAAATTCCGGATGTTTAATGCAATTTAAAATGGTTATAAATCTATCTAAAATAGCCAGAAGAGCCATAGTTATCCTGTTGATTCTGTCCTTTCTTTTCCCTCAAATCCAAGGAGATAAGAGTTGTTAAAGCCCTTCCCAAAAAAGGGATGGGTGAGCAGAGTGCTTTAATAATCTGCTTTAATAATCTTGTCTATAGATTTCTTCTCCTATAAACTTACTCATATCTTTTCACTTTGTTTGAATTTGCCCTGCAACTGAACCCTTTTTTCATCAAAATTTGGGTTCATCTTTTCTAGTATTAACAATTACATTGTTTTTTTTCAGAAATTGTGTGTGTTTTTGTGCATAATTACTGTGAAACAGTACTCCAGTGAACACACAGCTTTCTCAGTTTGGCACTATGTTTTTCTAATTTCTTAAATGATTTTATTTTTCTTCCCCATGTGTCTGCGTAAGTTGTCCTAGTAGGAAGAAATTCAGCCCTGGCTGATTAATCTGAGCATTTCTGTTGTCCTGTTTATGTTGTACAAGGAATGGTGAGCACAATGAGGTTAGTAATTGAAGCTTGTTTCAGACTTCTCATTTACTCCATGTATGCAGGGTGTCATTTTTCATCTGCAAAGCTGCTTTATGCAAAAGCTGAATATCTGTTACTTCTCATTTGCATGGTTTCAGCTGTGTTTCTAAGATTAGATTGTCTGTGGCACACTTATCTGTCAACAAATTGTTTGTCTACGTGATGAGACTTTCCCTTTGGCAAGATGGATATGGTTCTTCATTGCTCAGCCTCCAGGTTAAGCATTTGTGATTCTTGACTGAATGTTTCTTTCACAGACTTCTGTGTGCATTTGGCTGTGAGGGCAGTGGTACCACTAATGTGAAGCTAGCAAGGTAATTATTAGTGTTCAGTGAAGTCAGTACACGGGGATGTGGCTTTGCAGGCTCAGAACAACTGGAATCCAGTCCCTGTCCCAAGACTTTCTGTAGTTCTGTTGGAGCCCTCCATGTTTTATTTGTGCAAATCTGGGTGGTGCTGATGAGCCTTGGCTGTGCTGGCAGCAGAGAACACTGGCACATTTCTCCTTCAGTGGAAATTTCTGCACTGGCATGTTTGTTTGTGGTGTCACATAGACAGTTTCCCAAAGGTTTTCATCCTCCAGGGGCACTCTGACTCCTGTGAGATTTACATCCCACATTGTCTTGGTGATTCCTGAGTCTTTCCTCCTGTCAGAGTTGATGCCACTTAATCTCTTGACACAACGGGGTGTGAGAGTTGTGGTTTTCCTTTTCACTGTTAATATACTGCAGCACTTCAGGTGATACTGATGGGTTTCACCATTGTTAGTTCTCTTGATGACTTCCAAATTTTCCAAAATTCAGAGATAGGGACTCCAACCACTAACCTAACCAGCACTCAGAAGAGTGTCAGGTTTTTATACCCCAAAGCAACACTAGATTGCACAGTCTTCTGGAATTACAGTCCATGTGTTTTCTGTGTTGATTAGAAAGGTAATTGGAGCCACTGTTGTTTTGTTGTGCTTTCCTTCTAGTTTTATTGGTGATGCTGATTTCTTTGGGGCTTTATAGTTTGTTTGGTGTTTTCCCATTTGACTTCACAGATGTGATGGTGAAAATTTCAGCAACACTATGTCAGGAAGTATAGGAATAGGGAAAAACACCCGATTGTGTATTTTTTCTGTTTTGGAAAAACTATCTTAGATAAAGAGATTTTAACAGTTTTTTGACTATTGCATTTTCCAGTAGTCAAGTCCAAGAAAGGTGAAAGTTGGCATAGCAAAGACTTCCTCATCTGTTGTCAGATTGTTGCACAGTGAAGCAGTTCTTGCATGACCACTTGAGAGCTCCTGCTTGTCACAGGTACATACCTGAGGGGATTTGGTCACTGCCTCTTGTTAAAGTGGTCATGCTTTGTGACAAAAAAAAAAAAAAAAAAAAAAAACAAAACAAAAAAACCAAAAAGATTTAAATACAATCTGATTGGAGGAAAAAAACTCAAAAAAAACCCCAAAAACCCCCACACTCTTATAATGAGAAGAAAATGGTCTTTAGTAATTTTTGTGAGTGCATTTTGATGCTTAAGTGACAGCACTGTACGTCTAGTACTTGTTATTTTGTGAGATTCTGAACGAGTATAAATAGTCTAAATAACAACAGCATCTGTTAAATACTCCTATCATCGGCCTATGGAGCTATGCCAGAGTTTCACCAGAGCTGGGAAGCTGCCAACCTTCACTGGATGAAATCATGCAAGATAACCATGGCAGCGAGGCAGAATGACAAATACAACTCTTTCTTCTTACTAAGCTGGGGGGAGGGAACTTGCCTTTTGTTGTTTAATATTTTAAAACTTTTAGCATAAACCACAAGGCCTCAGCATCTTATAATAAATTCTTTTTTAGTAAAAGCCAAAATTATCTACTAGAGTTGCTGGATTCAGTATCTGGAGTATTTTACAAACTCCCATGCCAGTACTATGGGAATTCTCAAAGTACCTCCAAAAGTTAGTAGTATTGGTAAAAGTACAAGTTTCCTGCTTGGGATATAGTGACTTGTGCAGACTAATCTCAGCCTGCAGTTTTTTTCACACTGCTGGCTTATTTTGCGGGTTTTGTGGGTTGTTGTTGTTTTTTTTTTTGTTTTGTTTTGGTTTTTTTTTTGTTTTGTTGTTGTTGTTGGGTTTTTTTTGTTTTTTTTTTTGTTATTTACAGGTTTTTCAAAAAGCATTCTCTGACTCTTTACTATTTAATATTTAGGTTCTGCTGTTTGTCATCCCAAACCAAACAGGCTGTTTTGCACTCCCCTGACAGAAGGAAGAAAATGTGTTAAACGAAAATGATCAGTGATGAATAAACAGCAGAACTGGTCTCAGACAGATTTTCATTCTTGCTAAAACTGCCTTTTCCAGCACTTTTATGCCTGACTTTATGAGCATTAATTGGTTATGGGTCCTGGTGATCCTACACCCTGCCAAGCCAGTGCTGCAAATTCTCAGGGAAGTAGCTGGCAGGACAGGTAAAGGACAAAGGACAGGTAAGAGACAGAGTGTTCCTATGAAATCAAAAGACTGTAAGAACTCAGTTGTTTGGACTGCAAAATAATCATGGGGCATTCATTGCTGAAAGTTAAATTGAAGGCACCTTTTGCTGTTTATCTTGGAGTCCTGACTTTATATGAGGGATTAATATGTGCTTGCTTGTACCAGGGAATTTAAGGCAACATATCTTGGAGCTGCTCACCTGTGACTCCTCAGCCTTGGCGTGTCCTGCAGCCACAGTCCTGGGGGCTGAGGGTGTGCAGGCTCCCACAGTAACCAGGGAAGCCACATGAAAGCAGCCTCTGAGATAAATGCCATGAATGTGCTGCAGGGCAGATGAGCCTGCTGCAGATGGTGGCTCTGGAGCAGCTGGCCTCTGTATCTTGGATGACACAGCTCCCAGAGGACAGTCAGTGTTGACACGGACAAGGGAGATGTGGATTTGGCAGATACAGAGCTCATTGAGATAACTCAGGCTGTGACTGAGGAAAATTTGTTCCCCAGATCACCAGTGCCAGTTCAAAAGGAGCAGTGTCTGAGTCCCAGGATGGATTTTTGAAGCAAAGGTCAAAGTGCAGGACATATGTGACATAATCTAGCATGAATAACCCAGTCCCTATTCATGGAAAACTTGTGAGCTGCTGGAAAGATTTGTAAATTTTAAGTCTAGATGAAACAGTTACAGTCCTCTATGGTCCATCGTTTTCAATCAGTGTTCTTGTCATCAAACTAATTACATCTGAATTGTAATTTTACAAAATTCTTGAGTCTTGGTTTAAAGGCATCATTGACTGCATCTCATTCCTCAATGATTTGTTCCAAGGATTTATTTTTTCTTCATGGCTGAAATTATGTCTTATTTCTATCTTGTATTTGTCTGTCTTAAGAGTTCTAACCATTAACTCTCATTATGTCTTTTTGTGATAAAGTGCTGTCTGCTACTGAGAACTGCTGCTTCATGAAGATTGCAATTACACTGCTTTTTGACCTTGTCACTCTATTTAGTTTTTCCAAGAATGTTAGTCACATGAAGGAAAGCACACTTCTCCGTGATGGTTTTTTTCTGTAGGTCTTCTCTGGAATCTTTTCAAATTTTCAATAGATTTTTGAAAACATGGGTATCAGTTCTGCAGTGTAGAGATAATAACAATAATCTACTTTTATGCAGATATCTGCAAAATTTCATTAGGAATGATTTTTATGCTTCCTTCCATATCATCAGGAAAATACTAAACAACTTTGGATCAAAAGCCCCACTGAATGAATCCTCTGTTTTTAATAATGGGTTTTTTTTTTTGGTAAATTTTACTTCTTAAAATACATTCAATGTGGCTGCAGGGACTTCTTTTTTCTTCTTGTACCCCCATAACCCCTGACACTGATAGCAAATTTCAGTAAAATTTGAGCTCTTTGGAGGTGTCAAAACTACTAAATTTAGGTAGGTAGAGAGACCAAAATGAATGCCCTATGGAAAAAAATGTCTTGGAACTATTGCAGGGACTGTTAATGAATATCATAGAATTCAAAGGGGATGAGAGGACGCAGACAATTTCCACTTTTAAGGAGAGACTTGGGATTAATGCTTCTCTTTTGCAAAAAAGTCAGTCTCTTAATTAGGAAAGAGGGGCTCATTTTGAAAGGTAGAAGCATGAACAGTAAATTCAAAATAAGCCAGAGGCAGCTGAGGAGAATCCCCACAGGTGTTCTTGGGACTGTTGTCACAAGTGGCAGATTTAAGCTTTCACTCTGGTTTCTGCTCATCTCCAAGGGATAACTCACCCCTCTGACAGACTCTTCCTGAGCAAACCACGGCTCAGTCTGCCTGGTTTGCTTTGAGCACCTTGGGGCCATTCCTAGAAGGGGCTCTGGCACGTGGCAGAATCTTGTTTGAGGTCCTAAGCTCAAACACTGCCTGTTTGAAAACAGCACCTTTGGTGCCACTTAGCAGGGTGGCTGCTGCTCGTTTGGTAAAAGCCCCTTTTTCTGTGCAAAAGCAGCACATGCAATTCTGTTCTTTGTGGAACATCCAGTCTCTCACTTGGTGAAGGCACTGTCACTTATCTCTCTCTGTTCAGCATATGGGGTATCAACCATGTTTCCTTCTTCATTCAACTCAAGTGACTTCCAGTGAGAAATGTGGCTTTGTTCTGACATTATTGAAAGTAGAGAGTGTTGGAAACCTGCATTTGGTGCCATATAATTGTGACTGGCAGTTTGTTTATTTGCTTGTTTTCTGTTATTATGGAAAGCAATCTCTATGCAGTTTATTCATTTGCAGTGACTGAGTCCCAAATCATTCCATTCATGATTAAATCTGCTTTCAGTGAAGTGCATTGAAGAGCTGCAATTGTTTGTTTCATTAAAACAAGGGAGGCATTTAATAGCAGTTATTCACTTCTGTTGCTTTGGTTATTTACCAGCTTTCCAAGACATTTTGTTTACCAGTTTATGATATCATCACTGAAATGCTTACCTGGAGATTAAACCCAGTAACTCCAGTTGCTGAAGGTCAGAACACCCATGGTGTCAGGGCCATGGGTCTGGAGAGGGAATGGTTTCCAAGCTTGCTTGTACCCTCATAGAAACATGGGTCTGAGCCACTGGAGACACCATGTGAGGAGGCCAACTTGCATAAATTGAGCAACTCCATTATCAGGAAGATTCCTGCTAGCTGATGAGCTGGCATTTAGCATATCCTTTCTTCTTCCAAGTACCCATCCATGTGATTGGAAGAAAACAACGTTTTCTCAAGGAATGAAAGGTGGGTAAGGGGATCCTCACCTTCTCTGCTCTTTGGGCAGGCAACTCTTGCACTGGTGGTGTTGAGTTTCTGCCAGCTGGCCAGCTGTTCCTCCAAAGCCCACTGTTTTTCTGGATTTTGGATTTGTGCTGCCCTCTCTCTCTCGGGGTGCATTCTGCACGTTCTCTGCTTCCAGGCTGAGCAGAGAGCACGCTGCCTCAGGAATGAAGCCCACTGGAGTGCACTTGACTTTGCCTGCTGCTCTCTTCCCTCCAAGGATGATGGTAGTTCTCCTCACAGCATTATTTATTTAAAGTAAGTTAATTTCAGGGAAAGCTTATCTTAAGAATAATAAAGCAGGCTGTGTGCAAACCTCACTTTCCCCGAAGGATTAACGTTCCCTGGATCTAGGAAGATGCAGCTCTTTCAATCTGTTTCCACAGAATCACTCTTTCCAGACAAGTTTCTCCAGGCAGAGTAGCAGATTTTAACCCTTCTGTGGATTTTGTTTGGTCTTTAAATAGGTCTTTTAGTTGCAGCTCAGAGAAAGATGGCTTATCAGCAGACATTTTGTTTTCCTCGTTCTAAGGAATTGGGAAAATTTTTACCTGTGAGGAAATGAGCCAGCCCTCTCCCCAGCAGCTCTGCAGCTTGCCCAATTGTCACTGGTGCCAGTCTCCACTGAGGGCTGTGTTCACCAAGAGGTGGCATTGCTCATGCCAGTGAATAACCATAGAAGCTTAGAGCCTTCCCTGGCCCCAGTGAGCCTCAGATGACACCAGCAGCCTGATACAGAGAGGGAGGAATTGTTTTGATGTTTGCAGAGCTGTTTTTACCTTACAGCAGTGGACAAATGCGTATTTTGGCTTGTATTTTTCTACCAAAGTCATAAATGTATGAGGAAATTAAATTAACTGGATAAATGGATTTGCAGATAGCCCATATTTACACTGTGTGGGGGCCTCGTTCATCTTCTCTTACCACAGTGGGAGCACAGGGCATGATTTGCCTTGTTTATCCCTCCTCTTCTGATATTTTAGTGGTGCTCTCTCTTATTTGAACACTCTCTCATTCACCTTTAAGCTAAGTAAATGAGTATGGTAAATAATTGAAGCCAATTTGGATCCCATGAGACGGCTGCAGCAAATGGCTCAGTGGGCAAATGGCCAAGTTTTCATCTCTATGAGCAAAGTGCTGCCTTCCCCTTTTCCAGCCCACAGCGTCTGCAAAGGATTATGTGTCCAATGTCACTCTGCTGGTACCTAATCACACGGGCAGGGGAAGTGCCTTGTCTCCCTGATTTCACTTGCCTCTGCAGTCCTGAAGCTTTTGTGGCAGCTAATTGGATCTAAAGCTCTATTGACATGTGCATCCCTAGGTGATGAGGGGGTGTTTTGGTGCTCTTTTTTGGGTCTGTGTAGTTAGAGATAACAGGTTGTTAGCACTTGAAGCAAACACAAATGCAGCCTACCTTTCATGTATCTTGGCAAACAAAGGCTCAACAGCATCTATCATGTTAATTAGCATCCTTCTCATTTTGCTTATCTGAGGTTATACTGATGACTGTTGAGGACAAATGAAAGTGATTATCTATTTTAAAATTTAAAAAGAAAACAGAAGGTAAGGAGACTGAATACAGATAACCTGGGAATATGCTCAACATAGGCTTTGAATGGAGTGTTTGCTGCTGGCCTGGATTCAGTGTGCTTGGGATTTCAATACATGACCTTAGTTCAGAGGAGTCTTTACACCCTGGCACAGGTGTGCTCCTGTGGCCACTGGAGACCAAGCCAAAATTACCATTTACAGGACAGGAAGGCAAGGAGTGAATCGGGACCATTGTGTGGGGAAAGAGGACTGAAGTGAGTAGGAGGGGTGGCACAGGAGGGAGGTGAGGGCTTTGAGGGTAGGTTGTGAGATCTATGGAACACGAGGCTGATGTGTGAAGGCAGAGGAGGCTTGCTGAGAGCAACAGTTGGTGGCAAATGTAACTGGAGAAAGAGAACAGAAGCTCTTTTGTGTCAGTCAGCTTTGGAGCTGAAGAAAACCTGTGCAGAGAGAGTTCCATTCCAGAAAAGAAATGGCACAGTTAGACCACAATGACTCCCAGCTTTGCCAGTGTCACTGCTGTTGAGGATGGGTATCATTTTTTTTCCAACCAGCTTAATAATCTGAAGAGGACCCTATTTATGTGTAAACAAAAGTTTCCTTCTACATTGAATTCTTCCTTCAGCATTGCATGCTCTATAATTAGTATGTCACGAAAACCATGCACTTCAGTGTTCACTCACCTGAAATTACTCCAACACGCTGGTGAGGCTTTTGTCACCAAAATCCATAATGGTTAAGAAGAATTGACTTAATAACATGGTAGTTACTTTGCAGTGTCAGGCTTTTGAGTAAGCAATTTATTTGATTTACCTGCCTAGATTCACACAGCCCTTTCCCCATGTCTGCTGCAGCATTCAAACTCTATTGAAACAAGGAGCAGCAAGCCAAGAATTCATATTTAAAGCTTTCACCCCTAGTTTCACTAAAAATAAGGAAGATTGGGAGTTTTCTTAAGGAGGTCTTGAACTATCTCATTGGGAATTACCTGTGCTCAGATGCCATAGAGGCAGACAGCTTAAATAAGGTGTTGGCTCTGCTACTGGCTTCATTGTCTAAATGAGCCAAGAAACTGCACAGCTGCAGCTTAACATTTTGAGCCTGTGTCTCTGAGCTTGTTATGATGCACTTTATTTAAACAAACCTGGGGACCTGATGCACAAGTGATTCAGCTGTTGCTGTGCTCAAGAACAGATTACATGGCATGGCCTCTGGCTACAGAGCAGTGTATTTCCCCTTACACTGGCAATAATAGGAAGCTAAACAATGATAAAATGCCTGTCTCTCCCTTGGACTTTTAAAGGCATCATTTGGGCAAAATCAGGTGCAGTTTGCTGGAAACATTTGAATTTGCTCTTGCATGAAAAATTTTGAGTTGCAGAGTCTAGTGACTTGCCATCCTTGTGATCTCCTGTTTAAAACAGAGGAACTAAAGCTGCTGTGGCATTCATTGGCATTTCAACAGTATGGGAAGTACAGGGATATTTCAGTGGCTCCTTTCCTGCAGCCTCAGCTGGTTGCTGATGCCTGCACTCGAGTAACAAGCATGTGCTTGTGGGCAGAAGACAGTGACTGAAACTGCAGTTAATTATTTGCACAAACTATGGCCCCAGGAAACACTGGTTTGAAAAATCCAAGTTCTTTGGCTTTATTGCTTTCTTATTAAACACTCTTGCTACTTCTTGGTTCTTGCCAGAGCACATAGAGGGAGACTCTTTCGCTTATAATTTCACTAATTGCCTGTTCCATATCTCTCTCTCAGAGGTTAGAAACTCCATTCATCATCCCAGATTCTGTTCTAGTTTGGGTTTGGTATTCAAATATCTGCTGCAAATTATTTATTATATTATTAACTTTATGGCATGACCAGTCAGGTTATTGCTGTTCTACAAACAGCTGAAACAAGAGAAACAATGACTTTTCAAGACTGTGTAGAGAGCCTATGGCACAGCTGAAAGGTCTTACTTCAGCTGACCTAAGCCAGTAGGTTTCAGAAACATTCATTCTCTCTGCTCCCAGACCATTTCCTTTGATCTTCTGTTCCTGTATTCTTTACTCTTCTGAAGTTACACAGACAGTGTCAGTGCATCTCTCTTGATATCAAACACTGCTGGAGCAATAAGAATTTCAACTAAATTATTGAAGTCTAGAAGATCCATAAAGTGATGCCTGATGTTGGCTTTGCAGTCAAGCTAGGAGAATTCATTAGCTAGTGGGTTTCTGTGGTAAAGGAAGCAATTACCAAAAAATTACCAACAAAACAAAGCCCCTAAATAATAAGTCCTGAAGTTGTCTCACATTTGGAGAAAAAACAAGGAAGGGAATCTCACAGTGCTGAGCAAAGTGTTCTAGGGATGTGTGACATTGATGATACCAGCAAGAAATTAGTATATTGTCCCTTAACTGCTACATGTCACCAAAAATCATACAATATCTGTTATTTACTAAAATCTTTAAAATACTTCTATTTATAGGCAGATAGTGTAAGGAAGATATCAGTGATGAGGAGAGCATTTACAGCTCTCAGCTTCTTATAGACAGGCTAGGGGACATCTCATTTAAAACAAGCCTTACCTGTTGGTGCAATCAATTTCATCTCTTCTTAGCAGGCAAAGGCTCCCACAAATGACCTTATAGATTAGGCACTTTCTGTTTACATTCGATTTCCCACTGTCTGCTATTTGTAGAGAATGATTATCAAGGCATTAAATTAAAAGTTTTGCCCGGTGGGATACTATTGGATATTTTGTCATTTCCTTAGAGCCTCTCCTGTTCTGCTGGAGAGGCAGAGAGGTAGGGGAAGCAATCAGCAGAAAGGTCAAGAATATTCGCTTACCTATATTGGAACACTGCTGAGAGGCTTCCTCCAGTTTAGGGGACTTTTTGGGCAGAACTTTTGTTGAGGTTATGGTAGAAAAGCATTGAGGCTTGAAATTAAAAGTCCCCAGTTGCCTGCAGGTTAGAAAGCTGGGGATGCTGCTGGCATCCTCTAGCCTTTTCCTGAAGGCTGTGCCCGATCTAAGTGACATCTCACGCTTTCAACAAGTTCAAAAGGAGTTAATAAGGATCTCCCTAAAGCCTTCTTTTGACCTTTATTCCAGAGAAGATTACAGCAAAGCCACCTTCCTTCTCAGTTTGCTGGGACAGGGAAAGAACTTTGTGTCTTCAGTATTGCTGGAGCTTCAGTTTGATCAAAGTCGTGCGTCATATTAGCTGTAAATACTGATAATACCTGTTCTGCACAGACACAATCCTCCTGTTTGCCCAAGATGTTTTGCTCAAAGCACTTCCTTCTGCTTATCAGCAGCAAAATTGCAGGACTGGGCTTCTCAGGGAACAGTATTTGTCTTCTGTTTCATGCCTAAACAGTAAGTACATAAACTCCAAAACCTTTCATTTAGACAGGGAGTGAGAAGTCTGTGAAACTACCCCCAGGAACTGAGAAGGCACCTACAGTCCCCCATCTGTAAAACAGAGATGGAATTAATTATGAACCTGGGTGTCTGCAGTGCAGAATGTTCATGTAGTGCTTTCAGCATGTCTGTGCTAAGCAGGAGTTTGTTATTGCTGCTGTTACACAGTTTTTATCTCATCCTCAATTATTCTTAGGTTGTCTTATTCAAGAAGACAAGGTGGAGTCTGACAGCCCCAGGTCCTCTTGAAGTGTGCTGGCTTCTCCAGCTGGGCTTGTCAGCCAGCCAGCCACAGTTCTGCTCAGAGGCTCTGGATTTCTGAGGCAATGAGGGGACAAAGCTGACAGTAAAAGCAGCCTTATATGTACATTGCTGCAGCTTAAGTAGCTGTCTCAAGGGAATAGAGATTAAGAAAGAAACACATCTTGCCTGGATTTATATGCAGGCTGGAGTAAGATTTTTTTTAAGTATTGTTTTGTCCTAGCTGTAGTTTAGGTGAGGCTCAGAATGGGCCCTGCCCATTTTCTCTAAATGCATTCAGCTTCCAGCCACTTTTCCTGACCTCTGTGGCAGGTTCTCTCCAGTCCAGCCACATCTCTCATAGCTTTCCCTTCTTCAGTTCAAATACTGAGTTTCTTTCATTGCCTGAAACTCTCTGCACATGACTTGTCCACCTTAGATCAGTACATATTTTTTAGAAAGTCTTTGTAATAGGACAGTGAGAGATTTAAGAGCCCCATTAGGGCCTAATGGAAGTCAGTGAGAAGGTATTGCTGCTCTTTGCAGTAGGAGCAGCATCTTAGCTTAGAAAAAGTGCAGCAATATGCATACTTTACTCTGAGAAGTGCTTTTCTTGAAGGCATGGATTGTAGTGGGTCACCACAGTGGGGCATATTTAACCTACCAGAAACACCACTGGAACCTGATGGGACTGGTAAGCAGGGGCAAGGCTCCAGTATGTCTGAACCCAGGGCTCACAGGAATTCACATGGATGGCTTCAAGCTTTCACCTCTCATCTGTTGACCAATGAAACCCAAAGAGGAAAAGAATTTTTCTCTTCTTCACTAACAGATTGGTAAAAGGTTCTTGCTGCCAAATCTTTCAGAAACTCTTTTGTCTAAAGAAATCTCTGACATTCCACATGTCTAAAAACAGGCACCTCATTTAGAGCAAGAGTTTGCCTGCAGAGAGTTTTGTTATTCTTCTTTGTGGTATTTCACTAGAGCTGTGATTTGTGAAGGGCGTGGCTCATGTATGGAAGAATGCAGCAGATTCAAATTGCAGAATATTAAATATAATACTTCAGTCCTGATTTGAGGTAGACATTTTGCCTGGCTGAGGACTGGTAGCTCAGAGACAAACAAGGGAAGCTGACAGATTGGTGAATATTGGGTAGGATCATTTGTCAGGAGATGTGATGAATCACTGTGGCGCAGCATTTCATTTTCAGAAAGATCATTTTCTGAAAAATTCAAATTAAAGGCAGAAGAGACAGCTGGGGGTGTTTTGGCAGTTTTCATTTAAATAAAACTTACAATTAGAATAAGGGCATATTGAAAAGTTCCTGTTATTCTAAAAATATTTTGAGGAAGGAAAGAAGTTGAGATTAGAAAGAAACAAGAGGACCTGGAAGAGCACTTGCCAGCTGTGCCCCACAAGTATGCATTGAGTTTTACCTCCTTTACTCTCTAGTCAAAGCCAATAGGAATCATATGTCTAGAACTTCAAGCAGTGCTTCAGTTGGGGGAGAAATACCCATTTTATAACCTTGCACACAGGTTATCTGAGGAAAGGTCAATGGGGTTTTAATAGGACTGCACACAGAGACTGAGCTCCTCACAGTGGGAACGAGAGCAATGCTCCTGTTTCATTTGGTCTGGGCTCTTAGAAGTCCAGGGCTATGTCAACACTGATTAATTCATGCAAGGTAACACATTAATAACAAATGGAACAGGGGAGACACAGAGGGTGGAGGGCTTCCTGCTGGTACTTCAGCTGCAGACACAAGTGCTAGGAGGCCAAGGGCTGATCCCTGTTCCCCCTTTCTCCTGGAGCTCAGAGATCCACACACTCAATTGTTATGGTCAAGGTTATTCCTAGGGTTTGAGCAACACCTTTCTGACCCTAGTGTAAGCAAACAGAAGAGTGTGAATGTTTCAAGGAGTAGCTCTGTGACAGAGATTTAAATCAGCTGCTCTTCAGAGAGTAGCACACTGTAGTATGTATAGCACACTTGATTAGAAGGTCAGATGGAAACTTTAGTAAAGGAGAACTGGGTAAAATCCTGCCTTTACCATCACTCAGATCAATATAAAGCTCTCTCTGTGTGTATATGTGCAAAACTGGCATTTCCAGATGCCTTCCCTGTCAGTGAACATGAACAAAAAGGTAAAATATCTGGCAACACTGTTCCACAACATGTGTTTGCCTCTTTCAAAGTTGTATCCTGCATAGAGAGGAGGGAGAGAGAAGGAAATGAGACACACGTGTGGTGTGGGATTCTAAAAAACTTACATCCTCTTCCAAGCAAGATTCAAGCAGGCACTTTATTTTTAAAACAACAAATAATGATGAGTCATATGATGTGTAGGACTTGATGTTGAGGCTTTTTGAAATAGCAGTGGGAGAACTGGTCAAATAGTGCCTGTTTTCTTGATTAATGCTCTGCTGGTTACTCAGAGTCTGAAATATGGAAACCTGATGCTAGCTGTGTTCCCAGTATAAAGGCACTCTTGCACTCTTTGTGCAGGAAAAGTGGTTAACTTTATGGGGAAGAGAGGACTTGCTTTCATTTTGCCTCAGCAAGTTGCTTGCTAGTGAGGCTTCTCCAGGTAGAAGGAAGAGCAGGAATGCTTGGTGACACAATCTATTGAGACCATGTTAAAGGACATGTGGACTAAAAAAACTTTGCACTTGATCTTCTATGAATGTTAAGTTAATGAATTATCATTATGTTAGTATCCATCTCAAATAGGATGTCAAGATTGCAAGGCAAAACTTGTGTGAGGAAATGCAAACTTTGCATCTTGCATACTTTTGTTAACATGGCATTTACCCTTCAGATAAGAATCACTATTCTCTCCCTTGTTCCATATTAGTGCTGATATGAACTTAAGGCTGGTGTGTAGCTCTCTCACTCTACAGGGCAGATATTCTCAGGTGAAATAAATTAACATTCAAAATAAACCTTTCCCTTTCATCTTCAAACTAACAGATCTCCTAGCTGGATTTCTGTCCCCACCTGCCCTTAGTTACCCTGTTCCACTTCACCTCTGTCAGTTTCTGAGTAAGAATGAGTTTTTCAACAATTAATTTAAGTCACTGCCTCTGTAGGACATTAACTAAATTTCCAAACCACTTTGAGACTGGCATCACAACCATGCCCTTCCATCCTAATTGATGGCTCTGCTGGAGGCCACAGCAGGTCCAGTTGAGACACAGGGAGCTGAGGGTAAGTGCAGAGCTGAAACACAATCTAAGTCTATTCAATCTAATTCTTAAATGAATGCTAGGAATCCCCAACACATATAAGTTTATCATTTATTGCCTGTAATTTTCTCAACTAATTCCAAATTTAATGATAGCTTTCAGCCTTGGTGTTCTCTTCTAATTAACGTACCAGTGACTGTATAATCTCTGTGTAAAGCCAAAAGCAGCTTACATGATAATTACAGGGGGATCACAGCACCTACTGTTCAAGGAAGGCATCTGTGAGAAAGGCCTTGCATGATAGTTAAGGTGCTGAGATTAAGTTGTACTTAATCTTAACTTGTGCCCTTTCTTGTACTGCCTCAAAGCTCTTTTATTACTGCCTCAACATGATGCTGGTAAACTTTCAGGAAGGAAACAAAAGAACTGGACAGATAAACACAATCTTTTGCACTTAAAGCAGAGGCTTCCTGGGCATGGTGAGCTTCTGAGGTCACAGTATTTTTGTAGAGTCATATTGTTGAGTAACTTTATATTTTCACCATAATAATTATGATGGAGTGGGTTGAAAATTTCCTCTTTTACACTTTGCAAGATTCTTTGCATCCACCTTTTTTTGCAGCTGCAGTCAGAAAACAATTCTGACTGCACAAAGCAGAAGTAAATCCCAAGTGTATGGCAGAAACAGAATACCTTTGCTGCCTCTGTTAACTCAAAATTAGCATTGGTTACATGATTTTAGACACATCCCTATTGGAATGATGAGTTCCAGAGGGGCTGTCACTAAGGAATACACTATGTCTCTCTGTTTTCCAGTATGGAAGAGTACACATTAATGCACTTTGTCACAATTAAAGATAATAAGCTAAAGGAAATGGTGTGTGTAGATGAATGTTTTCACAGATCAGCTTATTTGCAAAAATGAGTGTTAAACTGTATCCAGTCTCCCTGTAGCAGTTTAGTAGTTATATGAAAAGGGAAAAGATGTATTAAAGGTCCCTGTGATGGGAAACAGGAACATAAACTCAGAGGAGGAACTTCTCATGTTATTTATAAATTGTTGGTTAAACTTTTATTCATTTCAGTACAGGACCATTGTCCAACATCTCCATGCTCTGTGCACTTTGATTCTGAAATGTGGCACTCAGCAAATTTTGAGTTCTGTGTCTTTTGTTGTTGGTTTTAGATTGACAAGTATGCTCAGCGGGATCTGAAGAAAGGACTTCACTTGTATGGGACAGATGGAAATATTGGCCTCACTAATGCATGGAGCATCATTCAAACAGATGTAAGTCTGAGCTCTCTCTTTCACCTCTTCCTTTTTGCCTTCTGGGTTCTGGAACAGCATGTTCTGGGTGTGAACCTAATCAAACCTCCAAATCCCAAGCCACTCTCTATCTCCCACCCAGTCAGCACATTAGCAACTAAACTGTCTGCTTTTTGTAACAAGCAGTAATTTTTATTTATTTCTCCTTTGACAGGAAATTTCTTCTTCGTTTTAGAAGGTTATGTTAAGTTGATGCCTAAATGTCATGCAGTTCTGTGCTATGTGGAGGGGGAAGGAGCTGGTCAGACAGGAAACAAGCAGTACCCTCTCTTTAAATTCTAAGGGGTGGTTTATGTTGGGATGAAGAGCAATAGCATAATAATAAATAACCTTTTCAACCACTTTTTCATTTCTGTCCTGTCTCCTTTCACTGTTACTGTTGTTCTCACTAGTGAATCAAAATGGAAACAGACCATGGTGTTTGCAACTCCTCCTACAGTCAGTACGTTTTCCCCAGCAGAATTCAATCCTCCTCCATCACAGGTGGACTGGGAATGCTTTTTGCTGTGTTGTCACTGCTGTTTCTTTGTCCTGATTCTCTGACAGCTCTCTGCCAGTGTTCATCTGCTAAGCACTGGTGAATATTATAGCTGGCTTCCTCCTCCTGTCCTTGTCTGAGGAAACACCATCACTGACAGTTCAGGTTTATTAGCTCTCTACTTCTTGTTTCATATTCAGTTCTGTCAGTTCTCCTGGGGGTGATCTTTCTGATTTTTTTGAATGGAAAAGTGCTCCAGCTTTTCTTCTGCTTTAGGCAGAAGCACTTGCACTGCCTTGGCTTCACTCAAAAAATCCTGCATATCTTTCTCAGTTTCTCCTCCAGAGGTGCAAGTGTGGTACCAACAGGAGAGGTTTAGTCTTGCCTGGTGTCTTAAAGGGATCAAAGGGATCAACCTCTCCCAGTGCTACAGACAATACAAACAAAAGCTGATAAGAAATGATCTGAGAAATTAAAAATTTGAGATCACTGACAGAACAGAAGAACTGATTGGCCAAACTCCTTGTGCATCTTTGGGTCTGCAGAACCTGTCAGTGTTGAGTGCAGTAGGTTTCTTACAACACTCCTGTGTGTGAAAGACAAACATCTCAGGTCCAGCCCTGCATCCCAACAACTGCATGTGAAAAGTTCTTTCAGTTGCCTTTAAAAGGCCTCATATTGTTAATAATTTCCTCTTCCAATACATTTTCCTTTTTCCAATACAACAAATATGAGAAGGCATCAATTACTGACAAGAGAAATGCATTTTGTGGTGTTAGCCCAAGAGAAATCCATGTGAAATATAGATTAAATTTTTATTATCTTTGCTTATATCCAACAGTATTAGAAAGTTTATTCTTTTACAGTAACTTAATTATGTGTAGTAAAAATATAGTAATTCTTACTAATATTAAAATGTTTGCAAATAAGTATTAATCTGCTTTTAGTGAAGCCCCAAGAACTCTTAAAAGCTTATAGAAAAGGTGGTGGGAAAAGCAGTTTTTGGAGGACTCATGGGATACAAACACCATACTTCTGCTCCTCTTTGTGTAAAACAGGTTTAACAATAAATGAAATACCTAGTTCACCTAGTCACATTTTTAAAAATCTTCACAAGTCGATTTGATTCAGAAAAGAATTTTAAGAAGTGACATTATGGTGAGAATTTTTAAATATATAAACAAGTAAAGATGAAGTAGTGATATGACTGCAGTCCTTAAAAAGAGAGCAGGAAGGAAAAAGGGTTATGGGAGAAAAGGGCTCTGTAATTGATCCAGAAGCTAAAAACATGAGTTAGACATATCTGGTGGTAGGCTGGCATTGTACAGCAGCCCAGTAGATTTTCTCTAGAGAACAAGACCAGGCTTTTTGCTTAAAGGAAATGGTCGTGTTCAGTGACCAGCTTGGGTTTGAGGCAGGACTCAATAGTCTGAGGTTTCTGTAGTGCTGCAGATCACAGACATTCGTCCTGATAATTCCTTTGGTCTTGAAACCCATTATGGTTTAAATAGTGCCTTATAAGTTTCAGATTAAACTCATGTTAGCTGACTCCTAGAAGCTCAAAACATGACAGGAAAATGCCATCCCATGGGCTGCATGCCTCCAGGGGACATCACTCTCTCATGGCCACTGTGAAATTTCCATTTCTATATTTTCCAGCTTGGCAGTGCCACAGTGTCAAAGTCATTGTGCTCCCCTTGCTGGGCACTGAGGAGTTCAGCAAAGAGCTCCCACAGATCCATTTTTGCCACTCTGCATAATTGGTTCTCACATGAATCTTTCAAAACTATGTGGGAATAGACTATTGCAGAGGTGCAGCAAAGACAATCCCATCATGGTTAATTATGCAAAACACTTTGCAGTTGAATAGAGCTATCTAAATGCCAACTTGGGGGGTTTTTGTGTAATAACCATTATCTCTTACATCCCTAATCAGTAGAGTGTAATCACTGATTGGAGGACTAGGGAGATACAAGGGAATTTTCTGCAAGGGAAGTCCCAGCCCAGGCTTGCTGTTTGCATTGTCTCCTAAGGCTCTCAACAAAACCCACAGAAGAGCAACCACGTTGGTCAGTGTTTTTCCTCATGGGAGACATCAGTCATTGGTTAAGCCATGGGCTGTGTCTGTATGTGGATGGAAAACAGCAGCCTCACAAAAAAAAAACAAGTGCCATGTAAAAAAACATGACAGTAGCAGAAATCATAATGAGCACTTGTCCCCTCTGCATTTGCACTCATTTCTTTGTAAAAGTATTTTTCAGAGCCTGAGCAGTGGTTAAAGGAGTAGCTTAGACACTCTGGCATAGTTTTTAATTTCTCCCAAGATCTGCTTAGGTAGAGACCATCCCCATCCTGCGTTCATTAGGTACTACTGTGTATGGCAGCTTGGCTGGAAAAAGGAGGAGAAAGTTTTTCCAAGGAACCACATTTAGATGGCCTTTTGGCTTCTGTGGGACTGGCCATTCACAAATCAGAGGGAGTTTTGACTGAGAATGTGGATGCCCAGTGCTCACAGTGAGTGATGATTCTGAGTGGTGTCTAAGTGTGAAAGGCCTGAGCACCTTCTGAGGAAGGTTTTCTTTTCTGAAACCTTTGTGCCTAGAGAAATGGTTTTCTTCTTTTTAACAGAAGCCTACAATTTCCAAGAAGCTGGAAACAAGGAAAAACAGGGCCTGTCTTTTAAGAGGAAGTTGCAGTTTTGGCTGATGCCTGAGGTGTTCAAGTTACCAATAAAGGAGTTGGGTTAAGCTGCAAACCTGCAAAGTGTATGAGAGCAAAGGCAGTGGGCTCATTTTGCAGTCCCAGTAAGCCTCTAGGTCAGGGAGCTGTTTCAAATCAGAACATTCTATTGATTTCTTTTTAATACCTTCAGCTAACCAAACTCTCAGCCTTTCTCAATAGCGTTTCAAACCTTAAAAGGATCAGAAACACAAGCAGATAAATTCTGTGTCATGACTGAAGACTATGAAAGCTTACAAAGTGATTCTCAAACATGACTAAAATTCTGATAAGTTATCCTGAACTGCATTAAACTCCTTACCCACCGGGATTGGTTAAAGTCACAGGTGGAGATCATTAGAAAATGAGAAACAGGCATTAATTTTTAAAATGTTGCTTCATTCCCAACATCTTTGTGATCAATATTTGAGCACTTCTACTTTTAACTAACCAGGCAGTAATTCGAGAGGCATGCAGAAAACCTATTAGCTTCACTAAAGGGAGCAAATTCAGCTCACTTTTGCTGCTGTGTAATGCCTTTTCATGTTTATTTAGACCACTGTAACTGAGAAGAAATTTGACCCATCTCCCTCAACAATTTGGCTGCTCAGCTGCATCAGTCTTGGATAAATCTGCTGCTTGTCACATGATCCAAAATCCCTCCTGCACACTCTTTTTTTACTTGGACATCCGCAGTGAAGTCTCTGAGTTTACTGAGTTCTCAGCTTATCTGCCTTTTTGGCTTCTAGCTGAAGCCCTTTGGTGAATCTGACCTGGTGACCCATTTCAATCCCATTGCTGCTTGTTCCCTTGTTCCTGCATCTTTGACCATGGATCAGTGGCCCTGCTCCCTAGAGATGCCAGTCACAGGACTTGGCCTCACTGAGCAGTGTTCCCTCACTTGCTTCTGCATTCTCAGGTGTCTGTGGTGTTAGAACTCTGCTGTATTTATCACCTTCTCTTGAGTAGGGCTATGGATCATCCACTGCTTAATCCCACTGCTCATCCTTCCTTTGTCTTCCAAAGATATTTCTTCCAGTTGTAGTTACAGACATTATTTCTTCCAGTCCCAAGACATTGATCCTGTGTTATGTCCTTCATTTGTACCTTGAACTTCTCTCAGCCCATTCTCCTGTTGCTGTGTCTGCTGTGCTGCTGTGCAGCTGTGTCCAGCTGCAGCTCATCTTTGTAACTGCATTTCTTCCTATTCTCGCCCTGTGGTTTACCAGGAATTTTTACTCTTTGGAGTCCCAATCCTAGCTCATGACCTAGCCACCTCCTGCTTCACAGGCTCCATAGGAAAGCTGTCCTCAACCTGTTAGTGAGCTCTTGGCTACAAAACCCGTGCTTCATCTTCATCTCCTTGGTCTGTCAGACTGACACCTTCAGCCGTGCATTATTATGGGGAGAAGGAGTCTAGTTCTGATTCATGCAAACTTGTGTCACTTGTGTTTGGCCAGAACATCACTCAAATGTCTCAGCCCTTACCACTGCACACTCTACATCACAGATGAGCCGCATTTTTAAGGCTTGCTGTTTACAAGCTGTCACTTCTCACTGTCTATCAAAGAGCTGCCTCCTGACTCTAATGATGACAGCCTGCAAGACCTTCTTCTTGTTAGATTTCCAAATAAACCAGCCTTCCTCAAATGCATGCCATGTATTCCAGGCTGTTCCTACCCACTTTTGGGACCTGTTACACATGGACCTCCTGTTTTCTGTGCAGGAACACAGATGAAAAAAAGAGAAAGGCACAAACTTTTTTTCTAGTTTCGTGTCAGTTTGTAGAAAATGAAACCTGTAAACTTACAAATCAAACATTTGCAAGTGGAGGATTGAGTCCTGCCACAGATTGAATCAAAATTCAGAGCAGAAACTTGGAGGCATAGATGTTAGTCCAGGAAAGTTTTCTGACTTTTTCCTGAGAGAAGAAAAACTCTGCTGTGAGCACTGAAATGTCTCTATCAAGGAGTACTTTCTGAGTGCTTGAAGCATCATATGATGCATGAGGCAGCATGTGACACCTCTGCCCTCTATAGGTTTGGAGTGGCACATTTTGTGTGTGCAACAAGACCTGAACACTGCAACCCTGCTGCAGACTGAACTCTACAACTTTTACATAACGAAGGAAAACTCTTCCTTAAGCCAGTGTAAACATCAGGATATCAATTAGGTCTTTGGCCCTGGTAATGCAGATGACTGCATGATTATAAGTCTCTCAGAAACAAGATAAATAGTCTCTATAGGGATGTGAAAAATACTCTTCAGGCTTATTTAAAATCACATCTAAGAAAAATAAGATCTTGGCAAGTAGTTTTGGGACTGTGTAGGTGGCTGGCATATCCCTGAAAAAGTATGGATAATGTAAATAGCAGAGAGCAGTTCTGCAGCCCAGTGTTGTCTTGTTTTACTTATTGGTGCTAAAGTGTCTAAATACCAACAAATTCATACTTTTGCATAGGGGGACAGATGGTGTATACATCTATATGGTAATGAGTCCTAGCTTATTTCCTATCACAGGAATATACCAGTTCCCAAGGGGAAGATGGCCACAGAGCCATTCCCTGTACCATTGTGTGTTTCTGTACCTTTCATCCCACTACCAAAATCTATCAGACCTTCTGATTTAGCAGTGTTGTGATCTCTGCACTCACTGTGTCATTGTAGGCAGACACTTAAGGCACAGCTATTAGAGCAGCATCAGGTGATGACTTTAAGAGCTGCACCACAGAGAGAAGAGGAGAAAATACATCTTTTGATGACTGGCAAGGACTTCAAAGGTGATGAGTAATTAACAGCTTAGTGAGAAATTCACCTTGTTTACTTCAGTCATGATCGCAGAAGTACTGTGTTGTAGAGATCCCAGTATCTTCATCCTTTGGGTGCTGTACCTATATCTTTTTTCCTGACAAGCTGCAAACAAATGTTATAATTCTGCTCAGTCAATAACCCAATCTCAGTACTTACCTGAGGTTGTTGAGTTTCAGTTCCTGGGGGCCTTTGCTTCTTGCATCAACATTAGCTGCATACAAGGCCATATTTAAATGTAATGCAAAAGAGTGAAGAAAAGGCTCTGTTTGGGTAAAGCTGGAAGTACTGTATTTCTTTAAAATTTCAAGCATCTGCTGGTGTAATCAAAATGCACAGAGTGTCAGGCTCCAGGAGGCAAAGTCAGAACAGGCAGAAGTCAGTGACAGATCACACAGTATCACCTGGGTTCATCTTTTTCCAGTTCAGATGCTGTGGAGTCTCCAACTACACGGACTGGTTCGAAGTGTACAACACAACCCGGGTGCCAGACTCCTGCTGCTTAGAATTCAGTGAGAATTGTGGGCTCCATTCCCCAGGGACCTGGTGGAAAGCGGTGAGTAGCTCTGCAGCACACAGCAGCAGCTGCCTTGCTGCCCAGGTGAAGGGCAGGCAGGTAGCCATTTGCAGGGCTGCACAGATGATAAGCTGTGCACCTCATTCATCTATCCTAATTCACCTTTCATCAGGTGCTTTCAGAAGGCTCCTGTTGATTTATGGCCTTTGACCTCCAATGAAACCCCCCATTTAGTTATTCTTATGAGCTGGTTTCCTTTCAGTAGGCTCTAAGCTGTGGTTTCACATTGCACACAGGTCCATTCCAGCACTGATCTGCAGCACAGACTAGTGACATCTAGCTAGGAAATGGCAGGAATGTCCCTTTTAGTGTCCCACCTACTGGGGTCAGGTAGCAATAAAGGCAAGTGGTTTATGCACACACAGGCCCTGGAGCAGCAGCCATAGCTTATCACAGCCCAGGCAGTCCTGAGGCAAGAAGACTGTGAGAGCCTTGAGCACTCTTCTCCCACCAGGGGCTTCCACTGCACAGAAGAGTGGGAACTGTTCTGCTGAGTTGCCAGCAGCATTTTGTTTTTTCATTGAGTTTCTGCACTTGCCTGTAATCAAATTCAAAACTCCATGGGATAATTCCCCTACAATGTCCTCAGCAAGATCTTTCTGGAACAGATAGTCAGAGCCTAAATATGTCTCTGAAATTAGCTCAGCAATTCTTTGTGCTAATTACAGGTAGTGCAATTACACAGGAGGGGTGTGGAGTAAGGCCACCTGATGAAGTGGAATTATAACTTAAGTTTTGCTGGTTCTAATGGTTTGTGAAGACAGTGAGTAAAGCTCTCTTGGCCACTTTCTAGTGAGATTTCATATGCATGGATTGGTGCTCATAGAGGCAGAGTTCACATCAAACACAGCTTCCTTATACTTCTTGAGTAGCTCCAGGTAATTTTTTTAATTTAAGGACTGAAAAGTTCTTCTATTTTATTCAGGGTAGCAAGAAAATCAGTGCAGGTTAACCCTCTAGATTCTGATGGGCATTAGTAGTTCTTCCTTTATACATACATGGAAGCCCCTAACTAACTGAAGACTGGACAATTCTTGGCCATGAACATTTGAAAGACAGGGGGCACTGTTTTTGCACAAGGTTGTCTTAGAGACATTATTATTTAAAGAAAGGTTTCACTTGGGCCAATTCCACCATCCCCAAAACTGGACCAGTAAAACAGGGCTACAGATATTAAAACAAGAAAATAATGGATGAGTGCAGTTTGAAATGGTGGGAAATGGTATGAAATGGGCCCATGTGCAGCAGGAGCAGCTACTGAGCCAATCACACTGGGACTGTTTGGTTTCATGTGTCTGTATACATTACAAGAAATGTTTCTTTCCCTGAAATGTGGAGAAAATGAAAGCCTCATTGTAAGGTTCTAATTGCTTCTGGTTGGGTTTTAGAGGGCAAAGAGGACCCAAACTCAGTGCTTGTTTATTTGTTGTAGTTTAACCCCAGCTGGCTACTAAGCCCCACACAGCTGCCTGCTCACTTTCCCACCAGTGGGATCAAGCAGAAAATTAAAAGTCAGAAGAGTGGGTTGAGATAAAGACAGTTCAATAGGGAAACCAAAAACCATGGTCTGTGTAACCTCTGCTCAATGATAACAAAAATATTTCCAGATTATCAACCTTGTGTTCAGGACAAATGCAAAGCACAGCCCCATACCCACCACTGTGAAGAGAATTAACTCTACCCCAGCCAAAACCAGCACAGTATTTTTAGTTACTGGCTGAATTTATATAGAGCAGTGCTCATGCAGCATTTTGGATGTGGGTTTTTTTGTGTCACTGGGATTAGTGCTCCATGTTCAAGCTTCAACCCAGAAACACATTGTAGTTGCTCCAGCACTGAAATGATAATCCAGGCTACCTAGCAGCTAGGTAAGATCCATTTTTTTCTCTGGCTATATATTCCCAGGAGAGTCAAGCTGTATTTATGGCTAATACAATATTCTTGGTTTGTTTTTCTTTTTTTTAGCCTTGCTATGAAACTGTGAAAATATGGCTCCAGGAAAACTTACTGGCAGTGGGAATCTTTGGATTATGCACAGCTATGGTGCAGGTACAGTTTAATATCAATTTTCAAATTCTAACTAATGGTAAATAACTAGGTGACCATAGATTCAGAAATATACTCTACTGTCTTGCAAAATAATTAAAACCTGCTGGAGCAAAGGAAAATCCTGCAAGATTTAAGTACTTTGTTTTACTTCAGTTAAAATACTGTGTACAAGGCACAGAACTAGGAATACTGCACAGTGTTTTATGATGCACTGCAAAGAGCTGGCACTTTATCAAGTGGTTTATCTAAGACTGAAACTGGATGTGGGAGGGGAGACTAGACTCCAGACACCTAGTCAGGGTAGGATGAACAGTCTTTAGGGTGCCTGTATTTGTCCAGATATTCTTCAGAGAGGACTTAGGCTAAATATCCAACTTCAGGGTAATCCAGAGGTATCTTAAGTCTTCAACCTCATCCCTCAGGCCAGGGTAAATTTCAAAACAGGATATGGTGCCCAATTAGTCAACCCTGCCAGTAAACCTATGCTCTCTATGCTATTAATAGCAACTCAGTGGGTATGGTTGGCATAGACTTGCCTATCAGATTTTTGAGTTGCAGTTCTTTCCACTGTGATTTTAGTCAGAGAAGAATCTGCTGTCCACCACTTTGTCTCTTACATGCCTGTGTCTTTAACCTCATCTGCTGTGGTTGTGCCAGTCTAAGCACCAGTGGCACAGCCTGAGGATACACAGGTGAAAGCTGTGCTGGAGCTCACGCTGGTTCAAAGTCCCTTTTCTAAATTCAATGAAGATCTAGCTTTATTTTCCAGCTCCCCCTCTCTCTCACACTCAACATTCAAGCACAAAGGATGGCATTGCTGAGCTAATTAACACCATGTAACTGCAGATTAAGATATAGTTCTTTGGTTTGGTTGGGGTTGTTTTGGGTTTTTTTGCCTGGTATGCCACTAGCAGCAGCAAGACACAGCCTGGGATCAGTATTCACATTCCCAGTAATGACAGATTAGGCAGAATGGCACATATCTTACTCTCTCATATGTCATGTATTGGCTGCAACTTATTAATGCAAATGCCTGACACCTCACAGGCCCAAATTCAGTAGAGTTGTGGGGCTTGTTCCAGTATAGTAAGCAGATATGCTTAGAGAAAAAAAAGATCATATGGCAGACAGACAATTTATTACTGTTGTTAATATATTACCATAATTTAAAACAAACCAGCTTTTGAGCATCCATTCAGCATTTGGGCTATCTTTAAAGGTTTCACTAAAAACCCTCAGCAGCCCATAGTCAGAGTCCTAAATATAATAAAGTTCTAATACAATACTATCTTTCTGACAGAAAGACATTGCTAGTTTGCATGGAAATAAAGACTTCAGACAATTAAAAATGCAAATTCATATTCCTAATAAATGCTGTGCAGTGCAGGGAAGACATCTCAGAACACAACAGATTTTCAGTCTGCCTTCCAGCTGCCTGGTGTGATTGAATCTACCTGATGACAAAAGTTTCTGTGTACTGTCACCTAAAACGAGCTGGGCTCCCTCTCTTCTGCTGTTTCAGTTTTGGTTTTGCCCATAGCATGTGACAGTTTTTCGTGTTAAGCATCTTACAGAATCATACAGTGACAGAATTTGAAGAACATACAGCACATGTAAAAGAAGACTCTTCCTCAGTTGTTCATGCTTCAAATTATAAACTGAGTTCAGCCACCACTGCTTGATTACATTGCTGTCCCCAAAGGTGTTCCTTTGCCAGGAAGCACAAGGCAGAGTTCAGGGATACTTCCAAAAGGCCAGTGCTTGCTATAAACAGCACACCAAAACCTAATCTGATTTCACTATAGAAGTGTGAAACTTGAAGATTAACAATTTTATAACAATTTCTTCTTCATAAATACAAGTGTGTGTGCATATTTATATATTCTTTCAAAGTACTCATTAACAGGAATCATTACTCATGTAAAGACTATATTTGAAGTGGTCAAATTAAGTGCTTAAAACAGAATTCATACCCTAACATTTTCTACCTGGCAGATCTTAATTTCAGTGACAACTCTTATGGTAGTGTTGCAAAGGAAAAGTAACAAGCACTTAGTACATTCATGTAAGTACTCAGCTGGAAGGAAAACAAGACTCTCTCCCCCATCCCCTTTTGATGAAGTAATCTACCAGAGGCAGCACAACAGGTCAGTGCTTGGCTGGGAGAAGAACCCCCACCTCCTTGCTGCTTCTCTTGAATAGGCTGAGTAGAAAAACACATCCATTGTTGATGAGGCATTGATGGCCATGATTAATGCATGCTCAGTCTCCAGTGATTCCCCCACAGGGACCTGTGCACACATACACTTGGAAAAGTAAAGTACAGTCAAGTAAACACAGCATCCTTAGGGCCAGGGATTAACCCAATGTCTTTCAAAACAACAGCTACAGGGATATCCACAGAATACCCACAGAGCTGGGCATTGCCACTATCAAATATTTTTAAGCAAAAGGCATCTAAATTTTTTCCAGTATTCCTCTTCTCAGTATCTGGTGGCTGCTCTTGATGGAGAAATCAACTCTCCCCTGCTCTCACTGTTCATTCTGTAAGACAGCAATACAAATAAGGACAAAAGGCAGACAGACTCTAGGAACAGAATAAGGACATGAACAGGCAGGAAAAGCAGTATGTGACATGTCCTCCTGTGTGTGAGAAAAACTAATGCCATGCTCTTCTCTTTTTCTTGTTGTTTCAATAAATAGGGATTTTTTACTTGCTGTAAAACAATTGTTTGTTGTTTCTTTTCTCTTAGATTCTCGGACTCACCTTTGCAATGACCATGTATTGTCAGGTAGTCAAGGCAGACACCTACTGTGCATAGATACCATTCCCAATCTTTCTGCTTCTCCTCCAAAGGACACAGGAGAAATCTCCTTCATGCTCATTCATCTGACCTTTTTCCCCCCACTTTGTACTATAAACTGTGTATAATGCTATCTTTCTGAAGATTTTGTGAATCACCCCACTTTACTGAAGGAGGAAGAAAAGAAAAAGTCAGTACTTGAACTGGCACAGGTAAGAAGCAGCCTTGTCTTTAAGCAGAGGAAAAGCAGAAAAGCAATGGTTCCTTTTCCATGGCCTGTGGCAAGGCAAGAGAGGCTGCTTACGAGGGGCTGACTGCAAATCCATTTAGAAAAAGGTGGCACTGAGGCAACCTCTGCAAAAGCTGCCAGGCTGCATCCCACATTTCCCAGTCTGGAAGCGAGGACGTAGAAAATAAGTGTTCTTCAGCAAGAAGGTACAGAGTAGCTAGCACTGAATGAAATTTTAACTTTTCTACAGTTTGCACACAGTTAAAATGTCAAGATCAAGCAGCCCTGCCTCCAAGTGTCTCAAGATGATGGTGTAGCCAGGAGAGGATCATCTTCAGAAATACATTGTTTTAAAGGAGTGTTTTTAATCTTACGCTGCACAGTCAGGCTTTTAATGGGAATGTGTACAGTGAGATCCTGGCTGCTAATGGAAAACAATATTGGACATTGCCTCATTTCCTAATTGCCAGTGGCATATCGATGGTTGACTGCGTGTGTTATATATATTACATTCATCAACACATACTTTTCTGAAAGGAGGTGAAAATACCCAGCATCTAACCTCAGAAAGAGGAAACCTTTCTATCCTATTTTACATTCCAACTGAAAAAAAACAAGTATTATTTCTTGTACAAGGCACTATCACTTATACCTCTGAGAAACAAGTAATTACTTTCAGCTGTATCTTCATTTCAGTAAACAACTTGTGAGTGGGCTCTCTCTGTCAGTCTACTATGGTTTTATTTTTTATCATCCCTGCTTCAAGTAAGTCTGCCAAAAAATATCACTCATTTCCACACTTGAAGATGTGTACAAAGCTGTCAGCTGTTCCTTCCCTGAATGTCACCATTTCATTAATTTACTTTGGGATAGTATCATCTGCAGGTATGATAGAGTTTGCCTTGCTGAGGAAAAATCTTTCTCACATTGCTCATTTTTCTGAGAGTTATTAAGACTTCAGATGCTTTTATGTTTAGGTTTTTTTTCCCTCCCAGCTGCACACTGACAACAGCCAAGACACATCAGTCTCTGTTAGAACTGGAGTCACTTCTCAGTGTTCTTTTTCAGATGCATTTTCTTTTACCTAGCTGCTGGCAAAAATATAATCCACAGTTTCTGGAATATCATGGAATCACATAGATATGCAGAAATCTGAACCATAACTTTCTTTAACTGGGGAACAGCCACTCACCAATAACTGAAATAACTGATGTAATACCCTCCTATGCACATCTTCTGGTGGTGAGGTTAAAAATCAGATGTGTCCTATTGTTCAAACAAATAAGTCCCTGCCAGCAAACAGCTCCAGGTAGTGCATGTGTGCCAGGGAGAAACTGAAACACCCCAAAGGACAAAGCAGGGAACAGGCAAATGGAGCAATGCAGATGGCCTGCTCCCTTCAGCCAGCATTTGAGGAGATCTCAGCCACTGTCACTTAGAGCAGAGAGCTGACCATGGAGCTGTGTTATCCCAGGAAGCCTAGTGCAGCCATTCCTGCAGACTGGAAGCATGCATCAAGCTCCTAGAGAAAGTTACCCTGCTTACAACAGCAAGTCTCAGCTCTGAGTCACATCTTGTGTGCTTTGATTTAAAGGCAATTTCCAGCACAAAGCTGGACTTGCCAACCCACAGCCTATTGAACAATCTCCTTTACACCCATAACTAACCCTTTTCTGGACCTGCATTATTTGACAGATTCACCCTCACTCCTTAGATATGGAGGGCTTTTTTGTCTCTTTGCTGATTTCCTGTAGACTTCTCACTCTCAGGCATGAGCCACTCCATATTTGCTGGGAAATTGCTTAGGACAGTCTGATGTTTAAAAGAGCAGTTATCTTCCAAAATTTTACCCCTGTGGGGCATTTAGCTGTGCAGGCTAAGGTACAAGTAATGTATTACTTGTGTGCATTTTATGTGGCTTCCCAATCACTATTCACAGCAACCTCCACACCATTAAAGGATTTTACTGTCATGCAAACAAGCCCCAACCAACCCAAGCTGAGCAAGTAGCCCACACATAGGTGCCCTGTACTCCAAGCAAGAGGCTCACTCATCATGTTGCAATCACCAGTCTCCATGCTCTGTGCTTTTTGAGCCCAGGCTGACCTGCAGACTGTCCTGCTCTGCAAAAGATGGTGTAAGTTTGTTCCTTCCCTCTCCTACTCTGTTCTAACCTGCACAGACACAATTCCAGGTTAGCTGTACCATTAGTTCTTGCTTTGGTTTATAGTCTGTACACAGGGGTGCTCCTGCTGACAACTCTGAGTTTCTGCCACTGAAAAGCAGCATGACAGAGTGATGAATACATTCATAAAACATTGATTTTTTTTTTTTTTTTTGAGACAGATAAAAGGTAGACAAGTCTATTTGTAGTGATCCCTGCCATTAAAAATTAACACAGATACAGCAGGCTGATGGTGTTCAGCTGATGGGAGCAAACCATTGTGCAGAACTCCCACAGAGAGCAACTCTCATCAATTTGCTTGATGGTGGTGTAGGGAAAAGAGAGATCACAAACCCTTCTCCTGTGAGTCTCACAGTAATATGTGCTGAGCTCTTAGAGAACACTCCTAGACTTCAGCTAAAGCTTCAGTGGAAAGAAAATATGAGAAGCAGACTGGAGACAAGTCACATTTTGTGGTTTCCTCTAATCATTTTCCACACTTTAGATGTCTTTACAAGATAAACTGCCTTGGTTTTCAAACACAAATACCTAAAGGGAGAATAAGCAACATTCACTTTGTAAATCCCAGTCACTGCAAGACAAACATACAGTTAGGGAAAAACCAGAACAAAAACCACAAGCAAATAAAAAACCCCCAAGCAGACAGACAAACAACAACAACCCCAAAAAAACCCCAATCACCTATTGCTGCTAAAAGTACTTTTTAAAATACTATCCTTCCACTACCTACTGAGATGCTACTGCAACTTGTTGATAATTTGAACTGGTCTATTTTGCATATTTGGTGTTATTAACTCTCTCCACACAGACCAAACAGCTATTATGGTGCTTACAGCATTACCAGCACAATCTGATTTCATACCTCTGAACACACTGCATATAACAAGCCTCAGACTTACCATATTTTCTTAAGAGCACTACATCCTTTCTCTGCTGTCAAGGTGAGAATATTTTGCAATATGTAACAGCAACAATATTTTTTAAAAAACCAAACAAGCCAAAAAAAGGACAGTTCCATTTTACACATAAAAGTTCACATTACACTGGTTGATTATATATAAGTAACCTGTAGTACATAATATCCATTTGAAAGGCTGCTCATATTGAATGCAGGCAGTGCAACAGAAAAGTCATTCCAATTGCTTCTATTAGTGTCGTGTCACTTTTAGTAAAGCCTTTTATATTATTGTGACTTCTTATCTTTAAACATGAAGGAGGACTCAATACATTTAAATTAAAGACAGAACCAAAGGCAATAAAGGAGCACTCCTAATTTATTCTCATGGCTGTTTCTGCTTATTAACAAGATATGAAGGCACAGGACATATGGCTGAACCTACTGAATTCAGCAGCATGAGGATTTAGCTTTTTAGATTCAGTCCAATATACTTTTGGCTGTTCATCTTCACAATTATTAGGAAAAAAAACACCAAAAAACCCAACCCCAAACCATATATTTAATAGAATATGGTTTATTTTCCTGTACTGTCGCTAGCAGCTAAATCTTATTACTTGTACAACATAATTACTTAGCTCCTCATCATACAGTGCAGAAACACTGAAATTCACTTCAGTTTCTGTTTGGTGAATAGTTCTTTGGTCTCCCTCCTTAAAGCAACCAAAGTCATAAAGGTTTAATCTTTGATGAATAATTAGCATTTAAATGCAGCATTGTAGGATTTATAATATGGAGAGGAAGGAAGTGCACAGAAGCTGTAAAAATGCTCTGTCTTGCATCAGCAATGGGGCTGCTAAGGGAATCACTTCTCACAAACCAATACAAACTGGTCACACTGAGTACATGTGACTGGGCTGCCTCTTACACCTTCCCAGGGTAGGACAGGAGGTTGTCAGCATGGAAAAAGTCCCAGCCTTTCATTTACCCCTTGGCTTCAGTGTTGTGCTATAAATGTGGCACCAAAGGTAAGCAACAGAAACCAGCAGTTGATCGTGGCATTTATTTTAAACCTAGACTCTTTATTTAACTCTAATTTATCTGCAGGAATTTGCTAAGTGTAACTGATCTGCATAGATACTGAGTTTGACACTTAGAAAACACGTTGGGACTTGCCATGGGAAATCTTGTTTGGATTCCATTGTGAATTCTCCTCCCTTGTCACTGGTATCTTACCCACAGTGGGCAGGTCTCCTCTGTTCTTTGGATTTGGTTGCTGCAATTACAATGGTACACTTTTGTGCATTCATATAAAGAACAAAATTTAAAATATACATTTTATTTTTAAAAAGTTATTAAATATTCTTTAAAGTTTACAACAGAATGTCTTTTGTATTCTTTATAAGCAACTACACTACAAGCTAAACAGTGTTCTGTACAGACCCAAAGATATGTGTGTGTGCAAGTGCACACACAAACACATTGTATGCAATTTAACAAAACCCTACAGTGTTCTACTCCTTTGTCATTTCTCATTACCTTTGATTTGACCTATCCTTCCTTACAATTTTTTTTTATTAATATTATTATTATTTAAGTGGCTTGCCTATTCCCAAGTAAATTTACTCCTTTCTTTCCTCTTAAAGGCAGGCAACCTGAAATTATGTGTTAGTCAATAACCATTCAGAAACTACTGGGAGATCAGGTTTCGTGTTAAAAAAATACTCAGACCCAAACCAAATTATTTTGTGTTCACAACGTGTCTGTTACTGATAGCTTTGAAATAAAAGGACTTCTCTTTTTCTGAGGTAGCTGCTTACATTCAGAAATTACATAGAAAAACTTGAAAAATTAGCACCAGAATGTTTTTAAATTGAACAATTAGGAACTTGTACTGTGTCAGATCAGGAGAATGTCTGGTTAGCCAGGTATGTTATCAGCAGTCATGTTTAACACTGCCTTTTTTTATACAATTTGTTGTACCCTACAGGTGAAACAGCTTCACAAGTGAAATTGTATCTAAACTGTGCATTCTGAACAATGACACAGGTGTACTATTGAAATCATAATGGGACAAGTAGAGACCCAGAGGTTTTAGAGGTTGTTGCAGGAAGTATCATAAGGGATAATCCCCACTTTAGTGGGAGTTTCTTACAGCTCCCTCAGTTTAGGAGAGATATTTACATTACTTGAATTGTCTTCATCCCATTAAGCACACCACTAGATGGTCTCATCAGCCACATCTATCTTTAATCCCTTTCTGACTTTGTGAAACTTTACACTTTAGTCTTGCAATATAGCAGTGAATTTCACAATTTCTTCATGTTGCATTTAAAAGAATCCTTCTTATATGGATTGTAACACGTTGCCTTTCTATTTCATTTACTCACCATTGGTTCTGTACTTTAGGAACAATAACTTAATGATGCTTACAGAAATATGTGGCTCACAGCAGCAATATTACCTTTACAGCTTAATTTGCCTTTCCACTAGAGCTTAACTCTGGGTAAATGAGTACTCTATTGATTTTCAAGATGCCATTGTTTCAAACAACTAAGCCCAGTGTACCTTCTTCCCCCAGTAGCTAGCCCAGTTGTCTTTGCTTTTGAACTACACATTGGCATAGACAGAGCTGTTCCTACTTTAATCATCAACTAGATGAATATTTCACCCCCCATCCTGCTGTTTTTCCAAAGTACACTGAACACAACCTGGAAATATCAGGCCTAGCTGATTATTCTGGCTATGTAAAACAAAGTACTTCCTATTTGCATGGCAATAATTTTCAAAGAAATGTAAGGGCAGCTTATGAAGCTTCATTCAAAGTTTTGTCTTGACACATCAAAAGTGCAAAACACAGAGCCCTATGTTTCTTATCTTACCATGCTAAAAACCTCAAACAAATAAGAAATCTGGGATTAATATGACATGACATAATATAGCAAATTCCATTTGAAAGGCTGTTTTTTCTGAAGTCCCATTAGTTGCCTATGGTAGGTCACTTTACCCTAGGCCTTGTTTCCTTGTCTCCCCCTGTAATAAATTGTTTCTCCATGGAAATATTGTCTGTTCACTAGAAATCCTGGGTTTGCTGACCTGCAAGAATAGCTCTATTTACATTCCTCCCTCCAAAAGCCAGAAAACTTTCACTACCAAATCTACACCAGTGCATGTTAGGCAGCTAAACAGAAGTTCTGTATTTTAGGATGAGGGTTTTTAATTAAGAAATAGCTGATCAGTTGAACCTACTCCTCAAACAAATCTTGGGTGTCTTTTATGCAGAAATCATTTAGGCAGAGCAGAATATTTTGTTATTACAGAATTGCTTAACAGAGACTTCCCTGTACTTGCAATTAAAGAATAATTTGAAAGGATGGGATAATTATCCACTGTAAACTTCCTCTTATATTCCCATGGTACTGCTATTACAAAGTACAGTTCAAATCACAGGCAACAAAATAGAACATGTAATTGTATATAGTTAAATACACAGAAAACAAAAATCTGTAGAAAGTACAGCATGAAAAAGTTCTAAACTGTTAATGTATATTGCTTATATGTCTGTGTCTAATACTGACAGTGACAAGAGTTTCAGGTGTAAAGCATTCATCCTGAAGATAGGCTAAAAATTACTGGAGAAATACAGGGATTTCAGGAACTGGTTTCTCAAAGTCTATTGAGATGCATTTCATCATCTCCCTCCTCCACAAATGCCCTTCTTTGGCCCTAAAGCTTAAGCCCATCACTGCTCCAGCTCTTCCACCTCTAACATATAAATCTGCTGGTCTGCACACAAAAATAAGTGATCAGCTGCAGTCCTAGTCTGTCAGATGTGGAGGGGATTCAGGTTTAATACTGATGTAGGAGACCACAGTCTCTACAGAACAGAGCAGAATAAGGACTGTGACTGAGTAATTCATGCAGCCTGGTTCTGGAACTAGTAGTGACTGAATCTGAGTTGCTCTTAATGTCCTCAGTTCCTTGATGCAAGCCTGCAAATGACTAGAATGGCTAGACAAGCACTGCTATTAAGCAGAACTGTCACTGGCTGTTTAGCATGCTCCAGGCAGACTAATGCTGCAGGGATTCTTTTTCCATTTTTTTAACCCACTTTACCTTGGAAACTTGTTCAGTGTTATTATATCAGCCACAGATGCAATTAACTGATTCTGATATTATATCTCACCTTGAATAATAAGCACCCAGGATATTGAGGTAAAAAAATGCCTCATCTTAGAAATGATGCATTTGTTGTTCTTTTGAAAGGCTCACCTGCATCCACACACTCTTGAGGTGACTGGGGCAGCATATGCATCCCCACTGTGGCAGCCTAACTGTCCAAGATACCCTCTTTTAGAAAAAGAAAAAAAAAAAAAGGGTAAAAAAGATATTTGTGTAACTCTAAGTTCTCTCATTTTCAGGCTGTCATTTCTCAAGGAACAAACCCTCTCCCTCCCTTAAGGGAGTTAGAGCTGTTTGCAGACTCAATTAGGATGAAGCATTTGCAAATACTCCAGGAAAAAGAGCACTCCTGCATGGTGCTGATTCTAATGGTTTTTTGGAACCCCACCTCTCACTCTGTAATCCAACACCAGGTCTCTTATCACAAAGTCACCAAAAGCTAGTTAACAATCTCAGAATACCACACAGCCTCCCTCCCCACCGATGTCTCTGTGTTAATTTCATTGGAAAGCCAAGCTGCCATTAGTTGAACAGGGAGGCTGAATGGAAGTACAAGTCAAGCTCTTTGGGTGAATTCTTCATGCTGAAAGCTCAGCTGCAGGAACTGGACACACAAATATGTTAGAAACAGAAATATATCCCCTAGAAGCCAGAGGTGCTTTGATTATTCTGGTGAGCAGCTAAGTTATGGTCTCTTAAGGGCAGAGTTGCTTCAAAACCTCATGATTGAAAACACTCCAGCTTTTGGGGAAAGGACAGAAATTGTGAACTCAGACCTGTGCACAACAGAAGGAATTATGGATTTGCAAATGCAAACACAAGAGAGTACATAGACTGAATTGATGTGTCATATAATTACTAACTCACTTTCCCTAAACAAAGTAATTCACCAGCTTGGAAGTACAGCTTGTTGTCATGGAACTTGCTTGATATTTGGTGCTAATAAAAATTGAAGTTTTAAATCTCCCTGTGAAGTCCGTGCATTGAAGTTCATCCCTATTAAACACCTTCTTATTCCTCACTGTGCACCACAGCTGGTTACCCTGACACAAAACATGTTCATTATCAAAAGGTCCTTTGAAATAAATGCTCACAGGTTTCAAAGAAGAATTATCACAGGAAAAACTGGCACAATTAAAAGCTTGCTGCAAATCACACTCTCTTGTTCCTGATGGAATCAAGAGTTAATGTACATTCAAAAAATCTATATGCATATGTTCTCCAAACCAAAATGTTCCAATGCAAGCAGTCTGTGCTATGGGTGGCACAGGACTCCAGTTTATCCAAATATCAGGACAAGGAAAAGTGAGGAAGAAAAGGGAAAATATAAATCACAGGTATGAAAAAACACATGAATGAAGATTAAGAGAGAAGATTGGAAATGGACAAGAGACTTGAGCAGACTGTTTTTTCCCCACTGTAAAGTACAAAGCTAGAGCAGCATCCCATGAAACGTGGTGAACCCATTTAGAACAGGCCCTGTGTCCTGGTCCAGCTGCTTTCCTGTTCTCTTCAGACTGTAATCCCATCCATTCCCCTCCTAGGTGCAGCACCTTCACTAAGCTAGTGAAAGACACAGGAATACTCAGATGATGAACAGCTATAAAAAGTACAGACACTGATTTCTCTTACATCCTCCAAATTTCAGTTCTTCCAGCCTAGCAGGAGATCAATCCAGGGAGCAGTGGCCTTGGATTTATATGCAATTTAAACATTATTGAAAAGTGCTGAGGATGAAACGATACATCTGCAGGTCCTGAGGGAGCTGCTGGATGAAGTAGCTGAGCCACTATCCATCATATCTGAGATATATAGCAGTGCAGTAAAGTTCCCACTGACTGGAAAAGGGAGAACATAACCCCCATTTTTATAAGGGGAAAAGTGGGATACCTGGAGAAGTACAGGCCCATCAGTCTCAGCTCACTGCTCAGCAAAATCATCTCCTGGAAAATATGTTAAGGCATATGGAAAATGAGGATATGTTTGGGGACAGCCAACATGGTGTCACTAAGGGAAAATCATGCCTGATAAATCCAGTGACCATCTCTGATGGGCTTACAGAGGCAGATAAGGGAAGAGTGACTGACATAACCTACCTGGACTTGTACAAAGCTTGACACTGTCCTGCACAACAGCCTTGTCTCTAAACTGGAGAGACATTGGTTTGATGGATGGACCACTCAGTGGATAAGCAACCAAAGCAACCAGCTGGATGGTCACTCTCCAAGTCCAAGAGGAGACCAGTGAAGATGGTGTTTCTTGGGGGTCCAGGAGGATGTTGGGACCAGCACTGTTCAACATCTTTGTCAGCAATGTGGGCAGTGGGATGGAGTCACCCTTAGCAAGTCTGCAGACAACACCAAGCTGTGAGATACAGTCAACATGCTGGAGGGAAGGGATGCCATCCTGAGGGGCCTGGACAGGCTGGAGAGATGGGCCCATGGGAACTTCAGGAAGTTCAACAAACCAAGGACAATGCCCTGTGCCTGAGTCAGGGAAATCCTGACAGGGTGGGCAAACACAAATACGAGTACAGGACTGGGAGCAGCCTTGAGGAGAAGGGGTTCAGTACTGTTGACAAGAAGCACAACAGGACCTGGCAATGTACTCTTGTATCCCAGAAAGAAAAGCAGCACAGTTAGCAAATTGAGACTGATTCTCTCCACTCTAGTGAGATCTCACCTGCAGCTCTGGGGCCCCTGACATAAAAGGACATGGACCTGCAGATCCAGAGGAGGCCACAAAGATGCTCAGAGGGCTGGAGCACATCTCCTATGAGGATGAGTCTGAGAAAGTTGGGATTTTCAGGCTGGAGAAGAAATAGGTATTAGAAATAAATTCTTGACTGTGAGGGTGGTGAGACACTGGTACATACTGCTCAGAGGAGTTAATGGATGCCCCATCCCTGGAAGACCAGGCTGAAGGGGACTGAGCAACCTGATCTAGAGAAAGGTGTCCCCAGCTCACAGCCAAGGGTTTGGAACTAGTTAATCCTGCAACTGGAAAAGCTTTCTTACTATCAGTGCATCTGCACAGACCATGGGAGTATTCAGCTACACAGTCAGATCTAGTGCAGAACAACTGAGTACACTGGTGCCTTACATGCACAAGCACCTCTGGTGAAGTATTAAGAGAAATTCAGGATAACACCACCACTCTCAGTGCTGATGATGCAAGCTTATTTCATTTTCATTTTAATTTAGTGAGCTCTCACTGAAATGAAAGATTCCCTGAAAGCTTTATAGCATGAAGTGAAATGGCAAATTAAATTGAAATTGAGATAATCCCCAGAAATGTATACACAACTGAAGCAACTCAAAGTCTAGACACCTTTCAGACTGGCAAGTTCTTATAAAAATGAGAAAAAGCAATCTCCTATAATTCTCAAGCTTTTCAATCTGTCTGAGGACATCCCAGAATGCACCACATTGTGTCTACACTATCATTGTAGTGGGACTACACAGATCTCTATCAGAGAATGAAGTACTATTGAAATGCATTACATCAACCTAAAACACCAGAGAATTTCACATACAGGAGTTTAAAAAACCTTGATTTCCTCTGTCTGCTTCATTGAGATCACAAATCACAAACATCCATGTAGTTTTCACAAACATTTGCTTGTTTGAAAGCCTAAGCAGGATCTCTGTTCAGATAGGAAAGTTGCTCAACTCTGCAGTTTTTGTTTTTCAAGTCAGAGTGAAACTGTTCCTGCAGCAAAAATATTATAAGTGAAAACCCACAAGGACTCCCACTCTGGGTGTACAGATGTACACAGAAGGAATATAAGCCCTAGGAATGAAAGTAGATTTCCCAGTAGGCAAAGTTGAGCTGTAGTTTCAGTTAAGTCTTCACTGAAATTTTTGAAGCAAAGAATATGATGATTCCCCAGAGAAACTGCACAACCACAATACCTAAGCACATTTAAAGATTATCATTCAGGGCTTTTAAATTGAGCTCTATGTTTCCATTAATCCACTGAGCTGCCAGCCCAATCTCACACTGGCAGGCTCACTGCTCTCTAACAATTGAGAGCTTATTAAATATTAAAGTCTTAATCTTAAGTACTTCTGTTTGACTGAGAAATTCTAAACAGTGCACAGAAGATAAACATTTTCCCACTAATATATATATATATATCTATATACACACACATACACATATATATACAGAGAGAGAGTGCAGTATTAGGTAAAAGCAAATGTCCCCAAACTAGCAGGAGAATTGTGTAATATATCTATTAATTTTAAAGCAGCCCATGTATCCCCACAGTCACATCCCATTCCAGTTGTCTAGACCCAAATTTCACAGGTTTACCTCTGAAGGACAGAAGCTCACCTCTCTCCTGGCCTTGAAATGCCAGCTTAGGAATTAGAAAGATGATCACAGCAGGATTCACACTACTCTAATAATGCTACACTATTGGTAAAGAGAAAGACAAAGAGTTTTAAATGCAGCAGGACCAGCAGCATGTCTGGTACTTGAACTCTCTGACTTTCCATTTCATTATTTTTAAAAGCATTCAGCTAAGATAGCTTTTGCTTAAAAATTAGGCTAAAATGCATAATGAACTGGATGTGTATCCAGTATAATATTTTCTGAAAAATCATTTTCTACCTAACAGAGACAGGAGTCATCTAGTGAGACACTTTACTTTCCTCTTGTATTTCAGAAGGATCACTTTAGATCCAGAAAAATTTGGGGTGGGTTGGGAGAAACCAGGAAAGCTTTTAGTTGAGATTTTTAGATTTCATAATATTGAGGCTTTCCACTAGACCCAACAGTAAAAGAGATGGTGACTGGGGAAATGGTCAGCAGCAAATGAGGGTCCTGTTTCAGGACCTCTGTTCTGGAAATGAGCCAGGAAGTACCCACAGGGTGCTGAAATGCCACTTGCCTCTTACAAAAGATCTGCTGTCCCCTGAAGCAGGCCTGTGAGATCACATGGAGTGTGGCTTGTTACACTGTCTGTAGCAATGACACCTTCCCAAATTACAGAGTTCTTTTGTCTTCTTTCTCTGCACCCTTCTCTTCACCCCAAGCTTTCTGCTGGAACCACACCTGCTCCTCTCCTCTCAGCACCACCATTCCCGTGAGGGCTGGCACACTGAAACCTCTCTGTCAGGAATCAGAGCCACACCAGCTTCTCTACAGACAAACTTGAATTTCCCTTTCTAGACAAGCTTATAATCAAACAATGGTCAGGCCTTACACCACAGGAGCAAAATGTAGATCTTGCAAAAAATGAAAGAAATAAGGATCTTACAGTCTGTGCGTACACATGCAAACCTAGAGATGAATCAAAACTAGAACGGTGGAATTAGTCCTGAGGTAAAACCCAATAAATCAAAACATCAAGCAGCTGCCTGAGGCTCTTTCAGCAGGGACCTCAGCACAGGCTGGTGGATACCCTGTCCTGCTCTGTGCCAGTGGGCACCACTGTCATTCCCATCACAATATTTACATGGAGGCCCAAGACAGTAGTTGCAAAACCAATACACTCACAAAAACTCTCCATTATTTTGTCAGATGTCAAAATGCAAACTACCATCGGGATCCATTTTGGCCAGAGGTTTAGCTGAGGCTCAGCCTCATGTTTCTCTGACCCATGGCATCTACAGGACCATCAGTATGGGACAAAGTGCATTCAGTTCCTGATATCCACAAATAACATTTCAGAAAAGCAATTTCTGCAGTTAGTGTAATAAAGTAAGGAGGTTCTGAAGGCCAGCAAACACATAAGGCTTCAAACTCCCTGGAACAGATAATGCAGCATGCAGAATTATGTAAGTAATTTTGTACTGCAAGTCAATCCCTTTATTAAAAGGGGATTACAACAACCACAGCATTTGGTGTCATTCACACACACATAGCCATGTATTAACTCCTGAATATGCAAAACTCAATTTGCAGCTGCAGTCTGCTTGTCCTGTCTCCCATTCCTCTTCCCCCAAGCTTTTTACCTACAAGAAAACCAGTAGCTCAGATTTAAATTTCTAACAGAATGAAGGTCTTAGAACTGTGTGAATGTTTGTCCTTCCTCCACTAGTGACCCATATGGCCAGAAAATTGTAAGGTCTGCAGTGAGACAAAGTTTAAAATAAATAAATAAATAATATTCAAACTCCTTTGTAAGATCTACAGGCCAGTCCTTGAAACAATATAGATTCGATAATGAAATCTTCTTCCATTTACCAAGAGCTTTTTTTCAACTACTTTGGTTTGTTCATGCTCTATTCCACACTTGAACACCTATTTTATACAGACAGTCTTTAGAAATACTAACTACACATGCTTACAAATGCTTCTTTATGTAAAAGTAACGAAATCAAAACACAGAATCATCTTAATAGACAAAACATTTGAGGTGCAAAATAGCTTGAAGAAAAGTGTGTTACTTAGGTAAGCACAGGAAGGAATTATTCTGATAATCTGCAGAACAATCCATGACTCATTAAATAAAAATCAGCTTTCAAGCTTCTTTCTAAATCAATTATTTTATAATCTTGTCCCTTCATAATTAAGTCAAGCTTTCTTTGCCATAACTTCAATTCCAATAATAATGGCAAAAGATTGAGACATTTATCAGGACACAGGTAATCTGGAAGCTACACCAAACATCCTCCCTCAGGGTGATGCACATTTGATGGGCTGTTAATGGAATCCTTTCAGCTGAGCATCACTGTCTGGCAGAAGGCAAAGTCTTAGAGTGAAAGAAAAGCACTGCATAGAGAGATACTCCAAGAGCTTACCAGGTGCTGCTGCTTTCAGTGCTGAATTTCCAGACCACTCCAGTACAGCCAGAAATTCAAAACCATTTTCATGCACAGGAATCAAGCTGTTCTCCTGCTCTGTGCAGTTAGTCTGAGTAACATATCCCCACCACCATGAAGAAACTGCCCACATTTAAGTGCCTGACACCTGCACTGTAGAATGCTTCACAAAAAAGCTTTCATTATTTTGGGGTTGCTCTGAAATTAGAAATAAATTCTTTGAGATGCTACTATTTATTTCCAGAAAAGCCCCAAGTGAGTTATTTAATGCTGCCTGTGCAAATAACCTTAAAATCCCTTTTTATTACAAAAATGGCATTATCAATAAAAACTGGCTAAGCTACACAACTTTATGTCATAGCTCTTTCTCAGAAGTGTTTTCCTTTTCATTGTGCAGAACCAACATCTACTCTTCCATTCAAATCATGGTTTTAAACTTCCTGCAAGATGGGAGAAAGGCATTACTACTTTTTTGATTCTTTCTATTCTTGTTGAGCCTACATGAAATGAAGCAGAATTATGTTTTCATTTGAGATTCATCAAAAGAGCTGCAGTCAAGCTGAGCTGCACTGTTAAATTCTGTTTTAATTAGAAACAACAAAAATCCTTGAAAACAAATGAGCTCCCAGACATGCAAGTCAGTGGCAAAATGGGGCCAGTGGGATCTTTAAGCAGCAATGGTCCCTGAACACCAACAGTGATTGAATGCCAGCAGAAAAATGAAATAGCAAAAAAGCTTTCACTTACAGAGAAAACAGCTTGGAAATGAAAGCTGACCACCAGTTTGACTCAGACATCAAACACAGAGACCAAAAGTCAGTCTTGAAAGAGAGAAGTACATCCCCTGAAGCACATACACAAGCAACTTCAAAAAGCACAAGGTTAGCCTTGCAAACACGATCCACTACAGATCCTGCTCCTTTTTGTCTTTTCAGCTTACCCAGACAACATGCAGAAAGACCAGGTTGGGATGGAGAGAAGATGCCTCAGGGGAGTAACAATTCACCTTGTGGCAGGAGGACTAGCACACCACTATGCTCCCTTTGAAGTGTATCATCAGTGACATCATGAGTAGGAAAATATTCAGGCCTTTTAAAGATCCAACTATTCTCTGTGGCTCTATAACTTATTGCAGTACTTATCTCCTCCACCTGATTGCATGCTGTACAAATTACTATTTCCATTTATTCATTGCATAACCACTTATCTCCATATCTACAAGCAAAGCCATTTTTTCTCAGCGTGTGTTCAGTTCTCACAGAACCACTCAGAATGGCAGTGTGCTTTGTTCACTTTGACATGCACACAACCCCAACCTGCTGCCATCAGATTTTTATGCAGTGAGTGATTTTGAGAAGACCCTCACAGTGTCAGTGATGAAGAGACCCTACCTTTGCTCTGGTTTGTATAACTCAGCAGCAGGGTCTAGCCAGCACGGGGTGGGAGACAGAACCATAGAATATCCACAGCTGGAACTGCCCCCAGCACTCGAGGTCAGGCTGCTCCAGCTCACAGCAGAACAGGACAACCCCCTCCCTTGCCCAGCTGGCGATGCTGTGCCTGATGCCCACCAGGACACCCAGGGTCAAAAACCCTGGTTCCCATTTGACTGTGAGACAGATTTAGTATCTGACACTACAAAGGTAATTTTCTCTTTTCACATTGATTTTGTCTGCCTGGTCTGTCTAAGGCTGAATGCTATTTGGAACAGTCTGCTGTACCTTTTTTTCCAATGCAGTTATCCCTAACAAACAAGGGCCCCTGTGAAGGAGAAGGAAAAGGCTTCTCATATACCTCTGATGATTTTTTCTCATATCCATGATAAGTTTAATACTGCACACACTTGAAGGTCAGATTATACACTAATTTGTGTACCTGGGAAGGCAACAAGTATTTACAATATTCATATCGTCATCTGCAAAATTCACTCAGTAAGTTTTAGTGCTCTGCTAAAAAGCACTGGGGAAAGCCATCAGAAGAGTCACCTCAGTTTTGACAAATATATATGCCAAGGACAGAGCACAGCCTGTCAAAATATTTCACAGTCCTAGGCTCCAAGACAGACAATGCTCAAAAATGCACATTGTGGAAGACAGGGGTTTGGGCTTTGTCTTGCTAAGTCTATCTCTCTGCAGGTCCTACAAAAGAAAGAAAAGGAGGAAGTGCATTTTTTTCTGAAAGCAATTGTTCTGCCCCATTCCCCCCCTCTCATCCCCTTCAAGCAGCCACAATCACTCTCTCTACTCTGCCCACCACCTTAAGAAACATGGGTAGATAAGCTCACTTGCTGCAGCCAAGGAGAGAAGATGAAATCTGAACAGAAAACTGGAACCTTACTCAGAGGATTAAACATTCTGTACTAGACATAAAAGGAAAGTTTTCATTCTGGGGAGGATGATTATTCTCCCTGCCACTTTATTTATTTAACTCTTATTAAAGCAATTTAAAAATCTGGTTCAGTAAAAAAAAAACAAAACAACAAAAAACAACAAACCACCTCTTAAAAAGTACTGTTCATTCCCTTTTGTATCAAAGGCAGTAATTCCAAATCTTAAAGCAAATATTAAAGGTACAATTTAACCCTCAGTGCTTAAAGATAGTAAATAAACTGCAAAACCAGGCTTTCAAGATGTGTACTCAGCCAATTGCCTGTGTGCAATTGCATCCTCACACCTACCACAATTTCAGGGTTGATGTGAATGGAGAAAGGAGAAATTAGATGGAATTTAAAATCCTGACCCACTGTTTGACTCATTAAGTGGATCTAAAACACTTTCTAGCTAACACCAAATGCCATTTCATTTTAACAGAAAGTTCTGAGCTAAAAAGCAGGAGCAGGATGCAAAGATTCATACCACACACAACAATTTAGTGCTGTGATTCTAAAAGCATCATTAAATAAAACAGTCTGTAGTGTTAATTCCAGATAATTACATCACAATATACCCAGACTCCAAAAACCAAGGACTCATTTTAAGTTGGATGAATTAAGTTTTCAGATGAGATACAATTATATTTGTAAAGGAAGACTGCTTGTAATTTATAAAGAGACTATTTATTTATGCTAGCAGAAGTGATCTGCATGAACTGTGTCAAACACCTCTACCTGGTTCCTCAGTAGCTCCAACTCTAGTGCAAAATAAAGACACTGGTTTTCACTTAGCCAGGATGATCTGTTGTTTCAATGAGAGGAAAATGAAAAACATTACTAGCACAAAGCAATTTTCCACATTAAGACATGAAATAGCAGAGCAAAAATAACGCAACCACTTGTTTTACACAAAAGCTCCCAGCACAGCATCTGAAACAGCAGCTATAAACAAGGGGGAAATCAGCCCAGAGTAGCTGCCATGAGCAGAGCTGGGCTTTGCCACCCTTCCTCCAACAATATCACTCTAACAACTACAGGGATCAGAGAACCAGCTTTCCAAATGGCATAAATTACTCTCTCCTCTCTCTCAGTGTGGTCTCACACAACACTCCCAGGCATCTTTTCCCTAACTTCCACAGCACAAGGATGCTGATTCTGCTACTGCTGGGCCTTCATCTACTCATGATACACAAACATGTCTGCTCACAGAACTTATTCTGTTCAGTCCCCAAAGGAGCAAATGAAAACACAAAAAGATTGCAAAACCTATAATAATAGCCAAAGCATCTATAGCAACTTCTCTGCCCTATGAATTCACCTGAAAAATCAGGGAAGAAATTATAAAGATTGGGTGAAAATGGACACACACAGTCCTAAATAATTTCCTACACTGGGCAGTAATTCTGCCTATTGGGTATTTTTAGTCACAGTCTCATCCTCCACAACTGGAAGCAAACATAGCATATAATGGAGCATATGCTTTCCATCAGTGCACTGGAAGAAAACTGACTTACTGAATATATTGAAACTGACAACTGAATATATTGAAAGTCCTATCTAGACCATTCCTAAATGAGATTGTAAGGAATAATAGAAAAGTAACATTTATTGAAAATTAGCAATGTTTGTATGGTTTTTTTTTAAACTACTTTAACACTTGAAAATGAAGGAAAACAAAATTCAATATTACCTTTTGGAATAGGATGAGCAGCAGAGGTAACAATAATGTGTAGACTTTATATACTGGAGGACTGTTGAAATCCCATAATCTTCTACTCCACTTGCACTAAACTTTGAGGAAGGTGAGGCAAATCACACAACCAGTCCCTGCTGCAGCCATACACAGAGCAGGAACTTAACAGCAAAAGATGACAAAGCTGGAAAATTAGATAACCCAGCTCTGAGAAACTGCTCGTGGATTTGCAGAAAGATGCAGTGATTGGGAAGCCTTACAGCAAGTCACTTGTGCAGAAACCCCATGGTGTGTAATCTAGACACGAGAGGGTCTGTACCCTTCTGCCACTATGTGTATGTCTGCTGAGATTAGTGGCTTCTGCTAAGTGAAATAAGGAAAGTTAGAAGGTCTCTAGAAAACAATATGCTTCTTACTTACACTAAACATTTCCACAAGGTCTTCATTACTGCTCTCAAAAAATCAGGTGGACAAGGTAATGAATGCCCTGTGATTAAACTCTGCTCTCACCTGGGCAACCAGCTGCAAATTCACACAAAGTTTGAATTAGTTTATGTTCTGCCTTCCCACACTAGACAATTGCTAAATTTTATTTCAGCTCCACACAATGATGGAATAAAATATGATAATCTAAGGGCCCGTCTGCTTTGTCTCAGCAGTTAAATGGAGAATAAGTTCTAACACGCTGCAAATCAGAGTAAGAGCTTATTTCATTAAGAGTTTGTAAGGAACTTAATTGTTTGTTTCTAGGAAAAATAGCATTCATGTTTTTCTACAGTGTTTTTACTAAAACAATTGTCAGTTGTACTGTAACCAATTAAACATTGAAATATATCCAGAAAAGGTAACTGATATAAATAGGAACATAAAACAACAAACTGTTTTAAAGTTTGAGTCTTAAATTCCATTCATTTGCTTTTTTTTTTTTTGCAAAACAACATTTTCTTGTAATGTTCTCACTGCAATAGAATATATTTTAAAACACATTTTGCTGTTAATTTCATATACTAACAAGATAAGTGATGTTAATTATTTTTACAACTGTTTGAACAAGTAGCATTAATCCAGTTGTATTCCAGTTATTTTTTCATATTATGCTGGGGTTTTTTTGAAAGAGATGATATGTTTTTCCCCAACACAGACTATAAAAGTGATTGCCTGGCAGACTACAAAACACCAATTCAGGCTTACTTAATTTGCACTTATTACATATAAAAGCAATCACTGAAGGAATGTTATTTTCAGGAAATAGCTGCATACAACCTCTTCAAGCTGCAGAGGTAGAATCCATCTGCTTTGTGCTGCCATTTGTTTAACTGAAGTCACAGAGCTGTGCTGTGTATTAATCAAAACAGTAAACTTCAAAAGATACGTCCCAAATCCAGGAGAGACTGTAATTACAGTTCCTATGAACATCCATTAGCTTTGCAGTCTCCACAGATGAGCATGCACAAAACACTCTTACAAATAATTGCAACTGGTAGCTCATAGCAGAAATGAGAAAAGCATTTCATATTTTTGCTTGAGCCCATAAACACTAAATTGTTACAACTCACTCAACAATTCTTTATAACTAAGAAGTGGTTAAAGAACCTGTTTTAGTATTGCCATCCTTTGGTCCTTATCCATCCTTATCACATTTTCTCTCTTTTTCTCTCATAACTTTCTTACCTGGAAGTTACATTGGTTCTGCCATTTCACACTTATATATGATAAAAAAAAGGAACTATAACATGAAATACTACAGCAATTTTTCTTGAAGAAGTAGCACCTTACATTGAGACAAGCAAAACAACTTATTTTCCACAATTCTCTATTAAATCCAACTCTCATTACAAAGAAACTATGGCAGGTCAAGTTTTCAAGATACACTTGCCACAGGAGATAAGATGAAATGCTGTTTTCCCAGAAGAATGGTCCATATGGTTCTACAAGCACCCAGGTAAGTCCTCTTTTGTGTCTCAGTAAGATATTTAGTTGTATTCAGATATAACCTCTGCCCAATACCCAATGTTAAAACGATGTGTGTGATGATAACTGACAATAAAAACACCAGCTTTCTATTAAAGGCCAGCTGCAACAGAATCAGCTGCTATTTCTTTTTCTCAGTGAATGCAATAAAAATTGTGCAGAAAAAATATATTTATCTTAACCCTGAGTAAGTCTCAACCCCCTGAAAAAATTACCCAGAAATACAAGAGCAAAGATCAGTTGGAAAAAATCTCCACTTGGCATCAGGTAGATCAAAGATATCTTTACATTTATAGTGCTTCAGATCTTATACAAACACAAGGAAATTTTTCTTGCAAGACAGGTAATTTCTTGCAACAAAGAAACTTTTCTTGCAACAGAGCCAGTATACAGCAAACTTTTTTTGAAAAAATGTATCCTAGAAAACTTAATATACTGTGTTTAAATAAACACTCTTCAGTGCTTGCTATAGTTGGTGTAAGTTGTTTTAATATAAACACTAAATATTTCTCCCCAGTCATGCCCTTGATCCTTTATGACCAGTATCTTTGGCCTTGCCCCCTGCCAAGTACCTCATTTTAGGAATACTTGCTTTTTTAATTTAGGAATAAATAATGAATTGCCACTTCAGCACTCCCTCCCACCTTCTGTCCCTCACATAATTTTCCCCACTTGTCGTAAAAAGAGATGCTCTGCAGGACCCCCTTCCATACCAGCATCTCTCTCCTCTGTCTTTTCATAAATGTGTTGAGGTGCAATTTCAAAAGAAAGCTGTTTTCCTAGTGACTCACTGATTTCTCAATTCTCTGTTATTACAAGACAACGCGATATTCCTACATATTGAAAAATTAGGCAAATACAAATCTGACCCATCAGAAGCTCTTCTGCATTTATTCTGGAGCTCACAGACCTCCTGATGCTCATTTCTTATTCTCTTTTTTCTTTTTTAAACCAAGAATTTAATTATTAAGAATAACATCAAATTCGTTTATTTTAGAGTATTATTTCTAAAGCAACAAACATGTTTTCCTTTTAAAGACAAAAACAACTTTCTTGGCCTCAAGCACCAATATACCATGGATGGCTCAAAATCCTGTCTGATACTTCTTACCTCATATTTATTTTTCATGATACAGCAAGAGTTAGTTTTATCTTTTTGAAACACTGAGGTATTTGTTCTACCTCTAAGGATGGAAAAGACATTTCTTTCTCACATAGCTGTACTCAGAAACAAACAGGAATCATGAACTTCACAAAAAATCATCACAGAATATAAGCAAAATGAAAATTGTGATAAATTATGTGTATCTTTTCTAGAGAGGAAAAAAGCTAAAATGAAATACCATTTTCTCCCCCATATCCAATTTGGGAAGCTACCTACTAGCTAATATAAAAATGGATGCCATTTCAGAACATAACCCCTTCCATTTCTGAGTATTTTTTTCTGAGACACTCTGGTTCAGTAGTGCCATTGAAAGTAGAAAAACCAGTGTAATAGAATTTAATTCTTGTGCTATTCTAGACACCATTGCCAGAGTGGCTTTAAATTGCTTTTGAACGAACTAGAAAGTTCAAGTTAATTGAACAGAAGGATTCATGTAGCAAATTATCTTACTAGTAATGGTATGGACGAAAGAAACCTGATTAGTAAGCCCAGCTGGATACTCGCAATGTGAGAAGTCGAGAACTAAATCAGAAAGGTGAAGATCAATAGTTCTTTAATCAATGGTGGATTACAGTGGGATTTATTCTGCTGAAAGCAGCAGGGGCAGATAAATTCCCTGCTGAGATTAATTACTGGGAAGGGTGGATGTGAACAGAGGAGTGCAGTCATCTTTGTGACAACTGTAAGTGGCAAGAAGAACACCAGTGGGAGTACAGAGCTCTTTGCCTGAGTCTCTGCTGGTGACCAATGACACCCTCATCAAATTCCCAGCACCTCTCAGTTCCTCAGAAGAAATTGCCTTGAAGCCTGTGGATTTCTACAAACACAAATGCTATAAACCAAGAGGCAGGGACACAATTTCTTGGCTTTGTTTTAAAACTGATGGGTTTTCACAGCTGCTGGGTTCCTAAAAAAATCCTTATTATGGAGACAAAAGCACCAATGTGTGCAGCTGAGGAATGTCAGCTTCATGCACAAAGGTGCTGATGATGTTCACTCTGCCTGCTTAAAGTCAAGGGGGTGTCACAGCTGCTGGGGCTCTGTCTGCTGGGGACATGGAATCCATCATGCCCATGGAATCCATGCTGCTGCTGAATGTTACAGTTCCCACAGACTGGCCACTAATGCAACACACTCTAGAGCTAAATACTATAATTGAGACACCAAGCAAGCTAAGCAGAATAGAGAAATCACAGAGCATCTCTTGTAACAGAGCTGAATTAGAAACAGGTCATAAATTGAAATTACTGGCACTTTGAACTACTTAAGGAATTTACTAACATGACAAAATAAACAGAGCTAGCAGCTTAGGTTGTCAGTGCTTGATTTTCTACCAGCTTGAGGGAAAGTCTTCTAATTGGTCCCCCCTCCTGACATTTTATGTTCACTTACCTTACCAGAAGACAGCAAGATGCAGAGTCCAACAGAGTTTAAATTTTCTGGGTGTAATATGATAGATTTATTTGTTCTCTTACTTAGATTATTACCAGCAGCTCTTTGAGAAGTCTCCATCTTAAACTCTGATCAGATGCCATCAACATTCCCATTTTATTTCTTGTAGAAAACATTTGAGAAAATATTTTAAACTCTAACTCCATACAGCTGTGTTAGTCTGTTTTTAGTGAAGGAATTCAGGTGCTTGAAGAGAAATTTCTGTGGTTTTTTACTTTGAATTTTATCAGATACCAACAATCATGTCTATGTGGCAAATCAATAAAGATTCTTTATTGGGGAAAAAAAAGCAAGTTTATACAGATATTATATAAATTACAAAAAAATGTTTTAAAAATCACCTCTCCAAGATAACCAGATTAATTGAAGGTAGAGCCTCAGTGAAGCAAATAAAGTCTTTCTCAGATCATCTCTCATTTTAAAGCAGGTCATAAAAATAGTCCAGGCCTTGTCCCAGTTCCCAGATGGATATTCCAGTGCCCAGTTCTTTTGCAAGCTCCAAGCGTAACTGGATGGACTAAGAGAAGGACACAAAGCAATCATGTCTCAGTCAGAGATATCAGGCACTCCATACTGCCATCACTTCATGCCACCTTTGAAAAACATCTACCCTTGAACCAGCTACTGAAAAACCTCATCTGCATTCAAATACTCTCTGGTTAGCAAGCAATCATTCAGTCAAAGACAGTTAATTGTACCGGTTAATTCAATGACCTAATAAAAGATTACCAGATAAATTGACAAAATGCCACAGAAATAAATCAGATTTATGAACTATGCAAAGGACTATTCTAATTCAGGCTGTCATTTCACAATGCACAGAAATTCTAAGTCTTCCAAGAAATATCTCAGGAGTAAAATAAAACTTTAGCACTATGATGATCAGAATGATTTGTCAAATACCATCAAGATCTTTTGCCTACCCTTGCCTTTTCCCAGGACAGAGTCACAATTTACATTACAAAAATTCTATTTTAAAGAGATTCTTGGAGATAATAATTAAAAGTATCTCTATTTGAGCTTCAGTCATTGATTTAGAAGAGTTGGTTAATAAGGGAAGCAATGCCACAATTCATGTTCTGCCCTTTTTTTTTCAGTTCAAACAAAAAGAATTATTTTTCAATCTTTTGCTCCCAGGTTTTCTTACTTTTAACTGCAGCACTGCAATGTTTAAACTACTCACACTAGGGATGTGTTTAAAAATATTTTCCATGGAAAATGGAATAAAGTATCATAGCATCATTAACAGATCAAATGGCCTTGGCATTCATGACTGCTTTTAACTAGTCAAGAACAAACTAATTTTGAGCAACCTGACAGTGATTAAATGGGGAAAAAAGCATATTTTTCATGAGGTAATAACATTCAGTGTTTCCCAACCATCTTGACCAGCAAACAAATCTCAAAATATTTAATACCAAGCATGCTGAAAATGGAAAGAAAACCCATTTCCATGCATTCAACTATCACCACAATTGAGCGGTGATCTGCTAGAGAAGAAATAATGAAAGAACTTTACAGGAATAAGTGTTAATCTGGTTAGTACTGACAATGGCAGGGTGAAATGAAGAAAACATAGGCTAACAGCACAATCTATCTTTTCTCTGATGCATTCACAATGAAACTTTCTACCACTCTCAGACATAGCACTAGCAAGAACATAGATGTGGTAGTTAATGTGCTCTGTGTGATAGTACTTCCACCTGTATTAGATTAATGATGGGAAATATCCTTCTACTCATAGTGCTTAAGATACCAATCCTGTTCAGGAAAACAGAGCCTTAGATCATTTCATACTAGTTTAACCATAAAAACCATCTGGTCTCTGTAAATATGATGTAGTTTCACTACAGAAGCAATTCCCCTCCAATACTAAAAGCTAGCAGAGGTTTAACACATGACTTCAGTTTAATTTGAGAAAATCTAAAGATAACATCCTAGGAACTAAGGCCATAATAAACTATTTTATTCTGTATTCTGCTCAGGCTATTGTGTAGAAGTTTTCAAAACACTAAAGTATGTTCCACAGAAACAGAACTGAAGAAAACAGGGTGATGCAGGCTGACAGGGAGAATCAGTTTCTAGTCACCATGATGAGAAGGAAAATTTCTTTGATACCTTGTCTGAGAATCTGCTAACACAATGTCTGATAGTACATGAACATGATAGTGCACTTGAACAGATCCTCTCACAGCATTGGCTTGTCCTGGTCTGTCTTATCTCTAGGCATGCTTTATCTTCAGAGATCCCAAAACCCCATTATGCATGAGAGAAAAAACTCAACCTTCTTGCCCAGGCAGGTGAAGCTTTGAATCATAACAATTTACATAACATTTACATGAGGGCAAACTTCTTCCACAAAAGCCTAAACTCAACATTTAGTTGAGTTCAATGTTTTCTGAAATGTCTCAATAATGAAACAGTTGAAGTAAACATCTCTGTCCTCTTACAGCCCTCTGACCTGAGAAAGGGGTGCCTACCTTCAGTGTTGGGTAGAAGACTGCATGCTTTCCTCCCTTATTTCTGCAAAACAAGAAAACCAAATGGTCACAGTAGCTTTGACAGATAACAAGATTTTAAATAACTTTAGAATTCAAAACCAGGTTGGTCCCTTCAAATCTTAACCATTCTGAGATTCTGTGATACTGTGAAAAGGCTGACAGTGAAAACAGAGGATCCAAGAAGAGATCTCACAGCAGAGATGGTTTGATACCACATCATAGTAAACACTGAGATATTTTGTTGCAACTGGATGACAAAACTGTCAGATTGTAACAGACAGTTGTGCCTGTTAAATGAGACTCTGAAAAAGATGAAACATTTGGTTTTCTGATGCAAACTGTGAAATATTTTCTCCAATTCCCTGAATTGAATCTTCCAGGCTAAATTAAATGCCAGCAGTATAAAATATACAGACAGGGCAAGTTATACTGGGCACAAATACCAAGGCTGCATTTTAAACCCCTAGTAATGAGAAGGATGAGTTACAAGGGGTCCCACAGCAACACTTTACCACTTAGGCCAGGAGAAAAATAGAGTGCATGGTCAGATCAAGAAGGAATTGCTCCTAAAATCTCACAACTTACATAAATTAATACTTGCCTGTGCACTAGGACAAGCACTCAGATTTCTTCAACTGTTTGTAATAGACAGTCTGTCTGCTACATGAAATCATTAGCTGTGCTTTGCTTAAAGATTCATGATTTCATTTCTCAGCCACTGCAGACATGCGAGATTTCCAGGTGAGAGGTTCACAAGGGAAGCATACATATTTCAGGCTCCCATCCCCATCCAACATAATTGAACCTTTGCTGAAAAAGAGTTCCCTAAATAACCCTCCCCTGCAGCCAGCTGAACCACACAGAACTGCCAAGCACAGCACAAGTGAAGTTTAAAGTGATTTTCAGACAGAGTGGGCTTCATGCATTAAGAATTCCTCCAGGAAGCCCCACACAAGAAACTCTAAAGGTTGGCTTCAAAGAAAAAAGAAGAAGTACTACTGAAGCTATCCCTTTGCCACAAGTTCATTTTGCCATGTAAGAAATGTGATTCAGACATGAACCCCAGAATGTCTTTCTAACAGAGTTCTCAGAGTTACATTTTGAGAGCAAGTTTTCCTCCAGTGTTCATTGTGTCTCCAACAGGATTGGACATTAAAGACCAGTAAAAGAGAGCTACTGATAAATTCCTTTTTAGTTCATACAAAAAATTGTAATTGCTTGGTACAAAGCAATTTTGCAACAGGATACCAAATAATTTAAAATGAGGGCATAGAGTTCCCAGTCCTTTCATACAAACAGAGGAAACAAATTTAAACACTGCTGAACAGCAGATGTGTTTTTCTGACAAATAAAAATCAGAAGAAAATTACAGGCTGAGAAACGCCTTGAAAATTAAACTAAAAATATGAAGTTAGGCGATTTGTAGGTTTAGTTTTGGTTTTTGTTTTTTTGGTTGGGTTTTTTTAATATTTAAAAATATTTTAGTCAAGACTTGTTTGGAAATAATGAAGTTTTGATTGTTTTTATTAAAAGCTTCTAAAATGTGTTTTGACAATGCATTGAGTAATACACAAAACACAGCTTTGCAGAAGTAGTAGGATTTGTTTGTACCATTTTGCATATTTTGTTATAATTGCCATAAAAGCAGCAAATTATCAGAGGATTAATAAGATGTTGCTGGGTTTATTTATTTAAATGTATTTTCAACTGATTTTTCCTAGATCAGGAATCCTCTTGTCATTTCATGATAAACAAGGGAGGACAAAGAACATTACCCTAATGCTCTTGGTTCTTTCAAAAACTTTATCTAGAAGTCATTTAGTTTTACTTCTATTTCTCTACAGTGCATTCCATCTAGTGGAAGTTTAGCACTTGAACAATTTAAGAAGAAGGACTTGTGAAACCAGGCTCTTGTACCACAGATTTTTATCAGAACTACTTTTGGCAGAGTTATTGGTAATCACCCAGCTCAAAGTACTCATCTCAGAGCCTCTGATTAACTGACACTCAATAGATAACTTTGATGGATAATTTCTAAAGATTTGATTCTTCAGACTTCTCTTCTAAAGATTGTTTTAGTTTATGTGATTTCAAGAATCCTTCTATGATTTTCTCCCCACCCAAAACAATCTTTTATACTGCAGTTCAGTGTTGACATACAGATCACAACCAGCAGAATTTCCATTTGCTGAATTTAGCTGCATACTACAGTCACTAGCCCGTGGCCAAAAATACGTGCAGAATGGTAAATCAATAAATGTAACTCACTTTTTGTATTCAAAGTAGTGTTCAGCAATTTGTTCATCCCAGACAATTTTTGGCTTGTGTTCCTTCAAGGTTTCAATATACCTACAAATTAAAAACATAGATATGGAATTAGCTTTTCTATGAAGCAGTTATGAAATTACATTGCAGAAATTTCTGAAAGAGCAGTTTTACCATGTTTAGATGTTGAACATGGTATCAAAAATATCTTCTTGTTGACAACTAATTTCCTAGACCACTTTACAATTTCATGTTCACATTTTTAGGCTATTTTTTCCTAAAGCATTACATATAAATATCTGAAGGGAAGGTATCAGGAGGTGGTGCTGAGCAGAGGACAAGAGGCAATGGGCAGAAAGTGATGCACAGAAACCTCCACCTGATTATGAGGAAACACTTTACTATGTGGGTGATCAAGTACTAGAACAAAATGCCCAGAGAGGCTGTGGAGATATTCAGAATGTGTCAGGGCACAGTTCTCAGTAATGTGGTCTGGAGAACCCTGATTGAGCAGAGAACTTGGACCAGATGGCCTCCAGTGTGTGTGACTCTGTGAATTAGTTAATGTTCCTCGATTGACAAATCTGCAAGGACACCTGAAGGCACTGTTTTAATATTTCTACAGTCTGAAACTCATATGCCAAAGCACAGGAACTGAAGTCATCCCTAGGCTGTACACAGCTGTGTCCTCCACTATAAGGCTTATGTCATCAAGAAAGTTCTTCTAAAAAAGAGGCTTAGCTAACCTTCTAAAACTGAAATTGTCAAGCAAAGTTCACTGCTAAGTAATTCTGCATATGAATTTTCCCCATCACTGGCTTCTTGGCATTATTTTCTTGCATGGACATTTTGAACATGGAATGATCTATCTCCCCTGACACAAAGTGAGGACAGAGTACTACTTGTACCCAAAACCCTGCAAGTGGAACAGGGGTGGAAGGGCTGCATGCTGTAAATTTACAGCTCATAATATCCTCTCCGTGCAGAGACAGTGTCTGCATTTCTGACTGCAGAACAGAAACAAAGCTGCTGGCTGCCACATGTCAGAGGGCCAGAAGATGGCAAGCTACTGCCACATTGGTGTCACACAAAAATGAGAAGTCTCATTCCCCTGTCTCTACTCATTTTTTAACCTGCATCTTTGACCATCTCTTTTTGAAAAATCTTGGAAAGCCATCTCCCACAATTGGTCTCATTCTTGCAATAATTTCTCTGTTTATGACAGGATTTGGATGGAAACACTTCCTTCAAATCATCTTATTTCTTATAATGAAATTTTCATCAGCCACTATCCTGACTGCATCAGTGCTGAAATTACACCTCACTATTATAATCAAGAAACAGATAAAAAATTTGTGTTGCTCAGCTTGGAAAAGATTTGTTCTCTCATTTGGTATTATTCTAAATGCAATTAAAACATTAATCTAAATGCTGGCAATTCAGCATTGCCAGGATCATTATTTCTCTTTAGCTGTGGCTTGCTTATTCATATATTGGTAAATTATTCCTACTGCTAGTAGGTTTAGAAAAGATTTTCTTATGTCAAATGAAACCATGCCAGGCATGGATTTATCTACATAAGCAAACACATGGGAACACATGAGCACATGGAAACATGAAGAGCTCTTTCACTCTTCCTCACATGCACATGCTCTAGAATAATGGACCTTTTCAAATAGGGTTAGACCTTGGAAACTGCCCATCTGTTTTTAAGACATACAAAATTTTAAGTTGCAACTCTAGAAACATATGCAAAAAGACCTAGTTTTGTATACCTAAAATTTAAGGACGGATTTTAACAAACTGTCCCATTCCAGAATGACAGCTTCAGTAATGACAGGAGATTACACTCATATAGAATATGGTACCAAGATGTTCCAGACCAGAAAACAAGAATTACCAGCCAAGGCATCCTGGCACACAGCTTTAGATGGGAAATCTTAATTTTGCTTGCTAACATTCCCAACACAATTAAAGAATGCTCAAAATACTTATGAACAAGCTTTAAAATTAGAAGTGCAAGTGGAACCAGTTATTAAAACCTATTCTATAAAAGGTATATTATTCCTTTAAACTGTTAAGGCATACACCACATTTAATTAGCATTCATCCTGACCATTCACATGAATTTATGTCCCTTTCCACTGTCTCTAGGGGTTTATCTCCACAGTATGTAAAAGCAAAAAACGAACAAGTTCAATTTGAATTCACATCTACAGTGATGAGACTAGCTACTAGTTTGAGTTGGGGAAAAAATAAGTATTAGCCCCCAAATTGTCACTACTATCCATTAATCTTATGGAGCCTACTTGAAACATATGAACTTGGGTTTATGTTTCTCTGTTAAGGACAATAAAAATGCCAAGCACAATGTTCAAAACAATGAGCTCTCATTTACTTCAGTTGCAGCTGCATACTCAATGCTAATAAAAATCAAGCTTTATATTTTTCAACTAGACACAAAGTTGCTGTGAAGAGTCAGGATGAGGTGCATCAGCAAACCACATCTGTTTCCCATGGGTTTTCTGTTGCCCTAACTTGGGAATAACACATTCCCTTCTTGCAGTCATTCTCCCTTTACTTGATTCCTTTTGTTTCAGTAAAAGAAAGAAGGCAAAAACTCCAAGATATGCCATATTATCCTATCATCTCTGTAGTATGCTACCATGTGCATCTTAAGTGGAAAGGTTCCTGTGTAAAACTGCAGCAGCTCCATCACAACACTTGACTCAAACTAATGCTTACCAGGCACTCTTAATATATTATCTCCTAGCTGGGGAAGTACTTGACTCAACAAGTATTTGACATGCACTTGTTTAAATAAACAAATAAATAAAATAAATAAATAGAAAAGCAAAATTAGCCATCACACCAAACAAGACAAGCAATGTCAATGCATCTGGGGCAGCAGAATATTCGAAATAAATTTTCAGGTTTTCAAAAAGGAAAAGAAAGGGGCAAAAGGCTCACCACAGCCAGTTCACCTCACTCTATACCTTTCAACTCATATTTATTGCTATTTTTTCTTCCTCTCTTTCTAATTTATCCCTCTTTCTACTGCCTCTGTGCCAGGTTCACTTCTGCTTTTATACTGCTATCCGGACTAATTCCTCATCCATCAGCTTCTAACTTATTACCTTTCTTCTTTTACCAAGCTGCCTCAGCAGTTAGGAGAATGAAAAACACTAAAACTCAGCTTCACAGCCTTACACTACATATTTCCTGAGAAACTTGTGACCATTTGCAGAGCAAGTCATGCTGTTTCTGTGGTGCTAGCCTGAAACAAGGTCAGCACAGATGAAATATCTGGATTATTGATATCAGCCTCTACTGAAGCACCAATGTAACATATAGAAATTATAGATCTGCATGGATTATCAGGAATGTAACAAAAAGCAGATGTCACCTGCATGTCCACCTTCCAAACACATGCTCTAACATAGACAAGTGCCATTCTGGCTCACTTAAATTGCCATGCCTTTGTCAGAATGGGCACTTCCTGGCATTCAGACAAGAACTATTATTTGTGTGGCAGATATCACTGGTTACAAACACTCTGGGTTAAAACACTCCCTTCTGCAAAGTAGATGAGAAGCCAAAACATATATATTACAGAGTAGTTGTGAAGTCAGTCCTGCTGCAAGATGTGCATCTATGAACAACCCTAATGTGGCTACACCTACACACTATTGCACTTCACTGCTCTTTCAACAAATAAATAAAGAAACCAGATGAAAGATTCTCAGGATTTATGCCTGGTGTTCCTTTTCTAAGATGCTTTTCTTCCAAAACATGAAAAATGGTATGGCCCTGGAATATGTTAAGGTAAAACCCACAATTTTTAGTTCCCCTGAAGAAAGTATTTATCTTCATGGATAATGCTTTTTTCACTGAGAATATAAAAAAACCCCAGTCTATAGTATACCTTTTGCAACAAAAATTTACATTCTAGGAAAAGAGATTGCTTCATATTAAATTCTTAGACTAGGATTTATTTATGAAGTAAAACTTTTTAATCTTCAGGTGTTTTGCTTTACTAGTCCTGAATCACTCCTCAACCAAAAAACTTTAGTGAAAAGGAAACCACTACTGAGCATACATTGCACTTTAATGCTCTTTTCTAAGACTGTATTTTCACCCCAGTTCTCACATGAACAAAACTCTGATTAGAAGCAACAGGTCTCTAATCAGAATGATCATTATCTCCTACTACAGAAAATTGAGTTTATCTACCACTATACCAAATTTGAGAGATTCAGTCAAAGAATAAAAATACTACTCAGCTTGAAAATCTATACCACACATTCTCTTTTCAGCTACAATAGGCTTAGTTATTAAAATGTGAACCTACCAGGAATTGTATCTCAATAATTATCAACAGTGCCTATGCATGGCAACACGTTGTAGACTCAGCTGGATAGGGCCCATCTTCCCTCTTTATAGGAAGCTGTATCTCTTAATAAAAGAGAAGTCACACAAAAGGCTGTATTCTAAAGTTCAAGAGTTCCCATTTCTGATGCAAAACAAATAGAAATAGCTTCAAAACATTTTTCACAGTACTCCTAAGAACATTCTCAGTACATATCTTCCAAAAAACTACCAGCCCATTTCTCCACTGCTCTGTGTACATCAGGACACTCTATAAATGGGCAGATACCCATCTTCAAAACAAGATTTTTCAGAGGGATTGAAACCTGCAAGTAAACCCCCCTTTTATTTAATGCTTCGTTTGAGCTACCTTGACAGCTACCATTTAAGGTTCTTTTTAAATTACTTCCTTTTAGGTGAGACAAAATGTCAAGAAACAATACAATCTGGAGACATTTTCAAAAAAAAGGTTTTTAAAGTGGAAATTTTTGGGCCTTCTTTGCTTCTTGGAAGATAATTTCTGAAAAAAAAAAATGCAACAATTCTGAATATCCTATAAGCTACTGAATGATTTAGTCATAAAACTAACAATTTTGATAAAAGACACCTTCAATGGTAATAAATACAAATATAAAAAGAACAAAATTTGAAAAAGAAAAAAGATTTTATACAGATTTTTCTTGTTTACTCAGACTCCAAAATCGCAGCTTGCAAAAGGCAGAGATGCCCTGCATTTTAACAATCTTTAGATATTAGCCTTTAAAATAGTTTTGAAAGAATGTATAAATTTATGGAAAACCTAGCAGAGTCATTAACAGCATAATGTTATTTATGTGTGTGTGGATATGTATATATATACAGCATTACACAGTGCAGTAAAAAAGATCAACAGACTGAACAATTAAGCTTTCACCACACTGGTTCCACCAGGATCAATTAAACATGTTTTTACTCCTCTCATCCCCTCTCTCCACTCAATAATGTCATATTTACAATTTATAACCTTCCAACTTTAAAAGCTGGTAACACTGTATACCACTATATCCCTTGCTTGCACATTAAAGAATTCAGATTTTAATAACACAAATTCCAGAAGTTCTTGCAAAAGCAAATAGATTATCCAGGAAAAAGACAGCTACTATATATGTTCTAGAGAATCAAATGTAGGCACTAACATTGAAATAATTTTTTACTCTGAAGATTCATGAATCTGAGAGGAGTGGAGAGCACACTATAATCCTGTCTACAGAGTATATTATTAAATAATAATTATGTTAAGGTCTTTAGATTATTTAATGTAAAAGAACTTATAAACACAGTTTGAAGAGAGAAATCAATCTGTTAGCTGTTAAAATATCCAACTAGCAGCCTATAAATGAAAAATCTATATGCAAGCATCATCTTTCTCTAGTAAGCTCTCTAATGCTGCCTGAACCTTGCTCTGTCAACTTTAAAAGGCAATAAGAATTTTTTAATAGTTACAGGTTTCCAACATAGTAGTATTTCTGGGTGTATTGCTTTCAGTAAGTTTTATAAAATCATTCTCACTGATTTCTTCACAATACTTCATTACTGACTTGATTACACTTTTCAGCACTTCCACACCAACCTCACAAATACCCACTGACCTTGTACCTTCTGCCATGATGCACCAGCCCAATGAAAACAAGCAGAATGTCAGTGACATTTCTACCATTTCTCTGTGCTCTTCAAAAGAGCATCTTTTTCAGTATTCCCAAAGTAATTTGGAAACAATAATACTTTGCTGAACACAACTGCAGAGACAGAAAATTATTCCTAATTTACAGATCTCAGGAGACACAGTAGACAATTCCAAGCTTTCCAGAAACATCCCCATCTGAAACTGAGAATCAAAACCTGGTGCTTTATTGTGTCTACAGAAGAAAACACAAACATTACATATTTGTATGTATAGAGCTTTACATGTTAATAGTGCCCCTTACTATGATTTAGCTTCACAGAGGTTCTATAGAGACCCACCTGAGAGTTTACACAGTGGTACTGGCAAATTATCCATGGGAGCATCAAGTACAGCTGAAAGCAATACAGTGCATACTGTATTTCTCAATATGACCAAAATGGTGGTTCTTTATCAAAAAAGACCCCACAAAGTTAGTTAGATATTGATCTACAAATATAATTAATCACACACAAGGCAGAAAGGTGTGAACATTTATCTGTATATTTAAGATTTTAACTCATACTGGTGGATATGAGAGGAACATATAAAAATCTCCTTAAAGAAATCAAGACCTTGATTTTTAAAACAAAAATGTAACTAGAACATAACTAGATTGATGCAGAAGGTTTGCATATCTGTTTGTGTGCCTACAGTAGCATGCTGCTGTTCAGAAGAATGACTGCTTCTAAAGGAAAACTGAAAATATGCATTGTTGAGAAGCCAGCATGTTTTACTTTCCTCAGCTGGGGTCATACCTCTGCACTGGCATTACAGAAGCTTAATGCCTATCCTTCATAGAAGAAACACAGGTCCTAATAGATTCCTATAAGGCAATGTATCATTAAATAAAAGTATTAGTGTTTCCTAGACCGTACATAAAAACTTACATTCTGCTCCAGCTCACCCAATAATCTGCCTTAGTTTCTGTCTCAGAATCTGAGACAAGACAGAGTGTCTCTGTTTAAAAATACTTCTCAGCATGATAAAAACGAATGTTTGTTTATCCCTACAGGCTTGTTTCAAGAACCAGCAGGTTCATCCTAAAAATAAAATGTCTGAAGATAAAACAGTTTAAGGGTCCATTTCCTGAAATGTTTAAGTAACACTCAATTGAGGTTGAAGCATTTTCAGATTCATTACTTCAAGTAAAATACTGTGCTCCATTCTTCTAAAAACTGACATAATAAGCACTGCATCTGAAAAAGTGAGGCTATTTATCTTTGGATATGAGGCTGAACAAAGTTCAGATCCACTAATATATCTGCTGCTCAGCTTCAGCTGTAAATAACAAAAACTAAAAAGATGCTGCTTCTGTTGTGTGTCAAATTGGGTTTGTTGGGGTTTCTTTTAGTCACATCATAAAAACTTCACAGATTTCTTCTTGCTCAAAGTATACAAATCAGCTCCATTCCCACAGTGTTACACAGACTAGCAATGAAAACTGTTATACTGGATTTGGAGCCTGGCCAAATTCAGTTAATCTTAATTCAGCGTGTAGGAGATGAAGTTTGATTCACTCCACTATGAAAGTGAATTTTGAGTGCAAACTCCCCTACTTTGTTATTATTAATTCTTCTATACTTCCTTCATTGAAGAACGTATATAATAAAAAATCTTTTTCTTTACCATCCTCTTCTAAAAGGTCAGATGATCTTAATGCAATTAAATACTACTCCTAGCTCTTCTAGTTGCTTATCTGTCTTCAACCATTCCTAAATTCAAACCATCCCAACATAACACAAGGTCAATAGCAATGCCACCCAGCAGATGAAAGAAACACAAAATCCATCAGGAACATCTTTTCCTCACCCTGTGTCAGAAAAGGAGCAGTGCAGTTTTCCTCCAAGCCTCCACCTCAGGCCTGTCTCACTGGGTCTGTGCCAGGCAGGTGCCCATGGCCTGTTTCCAGAGGGTTGATAAGGTGCTCTGGCAGCCCCATGCAGGGGAAAAGACACACTTGGTAGCAAAGGAAAAATGAATGGAACATGCATTGGGTGCAAGAAGCAGAAGGCACCAAGGATGGGACAAGGACATGACTGAAGAGGAAGATCTGCTCCCAAGTGACTTAAATCAGGCAGAGCACAAAATTTGCAGGCTGCAGGACTCTGGGGATGTAAAACTGACCCAGGTCAGCAAGTGCTTTAGGAATTAAATGCTGTGTCTGCTGCCTCTCCAAAAATAGGAGAAGTCGTTTAGGTGAGACAGAGTTGGAGAGAAGCGGAGTTGTCTGCAAGGAACCAGAACTTCAGACAATGAAATAAACTAACTACAGTAGGAGACTGTACCCTGAAAAAGCTGACCACTGTTTAGATTCCATTTGCTTCACAAGATGCTGAGAACAAGAGAAAGAAAAGTATCTGCACTTCCAAGTAGTCTCAGAAGAATGCTCAGGTTCCTTAGCTGACAATCACATTAGACCTACAATTTCCACTACTATCATTAATGAGTGGTTTGTCTGCTTAAAGAAACCCCATCAAAAGTATTGGCAAAAGAAGGACCTGAACACCAAACACCTTCTATAAAAAAAAAGAAACACAGCTCAGAGATAGCTTTTTTGGCATGTAGTTGTTACAGAAGCCCAGTAATAAATTTAGGTTATCAAGCCAAATACAGCAGATAGTTTCATATGAAAGAAATCATAAATTCCATCCTTGGCAGGGATGATTGTAACTAGAGAAGTTAACTATGCTAAAGGAAAATCTATGGCAGAGCAGTAAATTCTCCAAACCTCCAGTGTCCCATGAAGATATGAACTATATACTCTTTTCCAGCTACTGGGAACAAGTTAAGTGAAGAACAAAGAATACTGCTGCTGACTTTTGAGTAAATTTTTCATACTTGGCAGAGGGATCTTTCTCCTCTCAATTGACCTTGTACACCAACAGAACTAACATAAGACTTTCAGGCTTTGCTTTTTGAAAAGAGAGAATAATGATAAATTCATGCAAATGAGTATTAATCTCTCACAAAAAAAATGCAAATCTCAGAGGATTAATACATTTTTAACAGGCCTTAAAATAATCTAGATATCATATAATGCCTCAATTTTTGGCTTGACTTGAAGACAGGCTATGAAGTCATAAACTATCTTTTAACCAATGCAAGTGGAAGTTTATGCCCTTTTAAGCAATTATCTTCACCAGGGCAGTTAAGTAAATATTTGAGAACATGAATTTTAAATCTCTTGATATTTAGTTAAACTGATGCATATTCATGTGACAGTGTTCAGTTTTAAAGAAAAGCCTGGCACTTTTCATCATGAAAAACAGCAGAACATCTTCCTATCTTTGCCATAACTCAAAAAAATATTTGTATATTCTTATACATATAGTTTTGTTGAACACACATATCTGCCTTCTGATAAAATCTGCTACGATTAAGACTAAATTTTAAAGCAAAAAGAAATATGTATGACCTTATTTAAAATTATTTCCAAAAGAGCTGTTACTTAAATCAAACAGTACCACTTGGATTGCAAATCGATGGACAAAAATGATGGCCACCACATTTTTGCCCCCTTTAAATTAACTGGAAATTTCAAAATGCAATACTATTTACCTCTGACAGGTACATGTATAATTTTTAAAAATCTTTAATTAAACAGCCCTTATAGCATTAGTTCTCTCAAAAGATCTTTGGTTGGCTGAAGAAATTGTTGGTTTAAAGGAAGAATGAAAAGGGCATTATACTCAGCATATGTAGGATCTGTGTACATTTAAATTTTGTTAACATCTGGGAAAGTTAGAAAATAAATTTTTTTGCTGGGCTTGAATAACAGAAGTTTGCTTTTCGCAATGATTTGAGCAAATTCAGACAGTAAGTGTTGACAAATTATCCAAGTACACTGCTAAAGGAAAAACAGTCTGGCATTTCTGTCTCCAAAGTTGTTCCATATGCAAACACATTAAATTGCAATAACTCTTTTCAAAACACTATCACTTTGCACTACCTACACAAGTTATCCAACACATGGAGCAATCACCAGGACAGATGTGTAATCAATAAAAGAAGAATGTCCTTTAAGCACTTACCAAGTGTAAAGCAAAGCAAGTTAAATATTAATGTTATGATATGCATGTAAGAAAAGGAAATTAATAAAGTAAAAAAATAGATTAAAGGGCAAAAAAAAATACTGCAAAGGACCAATTACTGGAAACATAGTGGCTGAGAGATGGATATAATATGAAATGAAGAAACATCTTTTTTTTTTTTTTTTTTTTTTTTTTAAAGCACAATTTAGAAACAACTGTTGGGGAAAGAAGTTTTCATTTTCGGTTGTTTTTTTTTTGTTGTTGTTGGTTTGTTTTTGGTTTTTTGTTTTTTTTTGAGGAGGAGGAGGAGCCTGATATCCTAGTTTCAAATTGCTTCCCTTACACCATTTGATTTATTATCATGAACCTGATGCTGTAGGTAAGTTCTAGCAGCTGCTTCCAAAAACTTCAGCTGAACACCTGGCTGAGAGGGCTTGGATGTGTCTTGCATCCATGTGAGTAATTTTCAGTATATGTCTTACATTCATAGACTTTTAGGAAAAGTGAATAACTAAAAAATCATTTCAAAAATGCTTCTGATGTTAGCATTTAAATTACCTGATGGAATTACATTAAGTCTATCAGAGAGTACTGGTGGGGCTCCAAAGATAAAGAGTATTTTTCTGATATACTTTCTTTGAATTAAAACAAAACAAACCAAGCAAAGAAACATAACTGAGATAGTTTGAACTCATTTGGCTGATTCGGGCACTTGCTGATTTGAAATCTCAAATATTATGTTGTTAGAAATCTCTCCACAAAGCTCTATATTTGTGGATAATGATGGCTGCTGTCTTTGATCAGATGCTCAGAAAGTTTTCATGCAGAAGACCAAACTTGGAGGAAAAGCACCTGCTGCAAAACATGATTGCCAGAATATAGAGGAAATGCCCTGACAAATTAAAAATGCATTATTTTGGGCCATTTGTCTATGTGCACAAGGCTAAATACATCACACATGTTAGAGATTTCCTAACAACAACAAAGGAAAAAAAAAAAAGAGTTAATTTTTATCCATTAGTATTTCCAAGCAAGAAACAGCAATTCAAATATGCTGGATACTTTTTTTAGATCCTGGGGAATGAAGAGATAGATTACTAGATCTATTAATTTAGATTCAAAAAACATATTCCAATTACAAGTAGTTTCTGACCCTTTCTGGCCCCACAGCCATTGCAAGAACCTCTTTAATTACTTGCCTTTTTTGCAATAAAATACAATTAAGCAGCACTAATTATTTGACACAAGATATTTTAAGTATGGAAGAGGCTAACCAGTTGCTATACCAACATAATTTAATGAACTTGACTGGCAGGTACTACACATTCTTCTCCAGAACAATTTTGTTCTGCACCTTCACTTTCAAACATATCATCTTTGTTCTAATTTGTACCTACAATAAAATAAGAACATATTGAATAGAAGAGTGCTGAAAGAATTCACAAAAACATCAGATTGTCACAGCATTTCACACTATGGGATAATGGATAAATATTAAGCAATTATGACAGAGGTGGGAAGACCATGGATTAAAATAAAAAACCTATGTGGAAACAAGGTCTTCTTCTGAGGACAGAAGTCTGGGACAACGTTATAAATTAAACTAGACAGAAGGAATACCAATCCTGTAAATAATGATAGGGATCTTTTTATGATAAAACAGTGAATTATCCCTACACAGGCAACTAAAGATGCCACAATGTATAATTATTTCTTCAGAAATACTGCAACACCATTATAAATAAATTAATTAGAAAAACAAAATCAAGTCAGATATTCAAAAATTATAGTGACTCTTTAAATTTCTCTATGTGATTCCAGATAATCTTCATTGTCTTCCCCAAAAGGTCACAGAGGGAGAGGGTAAGAAATTACCAAATTGGCATAAGTATATTACATGACAGGATTGGGTAACTTCAGGAGCACTTTTCTCAGTCTTATAGCTAATGTAGATTATACTGTTCACCACATGAACTTGGTCAATCATTCAGATTCAAGTCTTATTTTTAACACAATGGAAAGATGAGTAATTCGAAGGGAATTTAAAAAGGTGCTCAATTTTTACAGATACAAAAACATCATTCTGTAAAGAATTAGTTCTATAATTTTGAGTGCAGGAAGACAACACATGGGCTTCACAAAACCACAGGTGCTGTTTCATTCCAGCCAATGTATGCTGCTTATAATAAAACACAAAGAACATCTACAAGTTTTCTTACCTTTTCATATGTGTTACTGGATACTCAAAATTAAATTTAAAGCTAACACAGGGTATTTATGTTTCCACCCAGAGTCTAAATAATTTCTTGAAAAAGTTCAGCTCTAATAACAAAATTTGACGGAAATCATTAGGATTTTATAGCTGTGTTATCTGCCCTTAATTACAATATCAAATAGAACAGTAGGAAAAAATTATTGACTGATGTCTGATATTTACCTCCACTACCAAAATTTCTTTCTTGATTATATCTTTAGTAATTTAAGTCAATTTGTGAATCAAACCAAGACTCAAAAGTTCTTTAGAAAGAACACCCCTACCATTTTATCAGTATCAAATCAATGGTATCTCTCCTTCCTTGAACAAATAGGCAAATCCTAAACTTTTCCCCTCTGATTGTCAATGTTTGCACATATTAGTACACAAGTACTTGCATTTGGATCCACAAATATTTCCAAAAGAGTATCTCATTAAATCATAAATTAAGAAACTACTTGAAGTATTTTAGTGACTTTTAAAGAAGCACAAACACATAAACTCAGAATGTTTATTTAGTAGCCAAAATTAGTTAACTTCCATTCTGCAAACAGCAATAGGATTTTTGCTGTTGAACTTGATTTACAGATGCATCACAGGGAATTTACAAATAAAATTAATAAAATACTTTAAAGCATAAAATTCTTGCTCTAAAAGAGAATGCTGTTCAGTGTTTTTCCAAAAGATTTAAAATCTCTACATAAAATTCTTTATTTTACAATTTGCGTGGAGCTCTAAAGATTCATATCTGAATGTCTATGAAATATTTAGATATGAAAGTTCTTATTAAGATGAGGGGTAAAGATTAGGGTAATTTCCTCATCTTTACCACCCCAGCATTGATATGGAAGACAGCTGATAGAACAAATGCATGAGAACTAATCACAGGATTCATATTAACAATGTATCATATTTAGATAAAGTAAAATAAATTAAAAGGATCAAAGAAGTTTTTTAAAAGGACATAATACATTAATTAGTAAAGGATGAAAATCACATCTGGGAGATGAGTTCTGTTAGATTGTAGGATGCTGTTACTGGGTTCTCCACTCCACCTCCACATATAGTGAAGAATGTAGCCCTTATGTGCAGAAATAATCTTCCTGCATGGGTAAGCATTGAAAAAATTGAAACTAGAGCTTTACATCTTTTTCTAAAAACAGCAACAATGGTGATTTTCATTAATGCAAGCAAACACAGAATAACTTCAGCACCTCTTAAACTTGACTGATTGCCTGCTTAACTTCAACTGCACTGAAAGTGTACTTTAAAATAGCTATGCAATCACTGTATGCAAAACATAATAATAACTTCTATAATTTATGCATTCCAAAGCATTCTGGAGGCTTATGAATCTTGCTGTCTTGATTTATCATGCAAGAATACCTGGTGAGACACTCATCAAGAAGCTGTTTCCTTATGACACAAAACAGAAGTTTTTACTAATGGAGAAAATACTATAAAATACCTCACAGGAGGCTTTTGTTACATGATAGACCCCAGGTTTCCATAGCAGAGTCTTGATCCAAAAGAAATTAATTTTGTGCATTTCAAGACTGCTCTGCAATGTGAATTAAAGTAACACAAATGGGAGATGATACGGAAGAGTGACTTTAAAAGTGTGGTCCAGAACCAATGAAAATTCACCACACTATTTTTCATTGTTTCTCAGTAAAAGAATAATCAGTGGCAGCTTTTTGGTTGGTTGGATTTTTCCCCATCTATATGCAGTGTACATTTATCTTTCTTCCCTTTATTGCATTTTTCAAGTCCAGTATGAACAGCCACACTCTATTTCAAGTGTCAACTCTAATGGAGTTAGAATTATGATAAGGAATTATTACCTGAATAATAACTTGTATCCCTGAAGATAAGTATCCTAAATATGCATGTGTAAGACCTTGATTCTGTGGCAGAATTGTGTCAGGATGCTGAGTGTCTCAAAAACAAAGCTGCAAAGTCAAATTAATCCTTGTTGCAAGAAAGTGAGAAAAGTGTTCACCCTTAGAAACATAAAGCACACAACAAAGGTGATACAGTATCACATCTGAAATGCTCGCATTTGGCACCCTAGTAAGTTCAATATTAATTCATAAACAACAGGGACACTATCAGTAGTTCATAAGCTCATTTCAATAGATCCAGGACCTCTAAAGTGAGAAGAACATGGACCAGCTGGAATGAGTCCAGAGGAGACCATGAAGATGGTCAGGGGGCTGAAACACCTCTCCAGTGAGGACAGCCTGAGAGCTGGAGTTGTTCAGAGTGGAGAAGAGAAAGCTCCAGGGAGCCAGAGGGACTTTTGGCAAGTATGTAATGACAAGTAATGGCTTTAAATTGAAAAAGAACAGGTTTAAACAAGGTATCAGTAAGAAATTCTTTACTGTCAGGGTGGTGAGGCAATGGAACAGGTTGCCCAGAGAAGCTGTGGATGCCCCATCCCTGGAAGTGTTCAGGGCCAGGCTGGATGGGGCTCTGAGCAACCTGGCCTAGTGGAAGAAGTCTCTGTCCATGGCAGCAGGGTTGGAACAAGACGATCTTTAATGTCCCTTCCAATCCAAACCATTCCATGATAACACTTTCAGACTCTATATAGTTAAGAAATTATGCATAGAAAACACACTGACATACAACAAAAAATAATTATTTCACCTTTTTCACAGGAAAAAAATAATTAGATACTAAGCATATTTGCTCACTTTATTTCAGAAAGACACAAACTTTCTAATTCAGAAATAAGCTTTACAGAAAGGATCAAAGATTAATTTCACATAGCTTTGCGAAATCTAATTTCTAGGAAAATTATTGCTGAATTTAGAATTATTTCTGCAAATCATATGTGTATTTTTATGAGTCATTATACGGTGGTGCTTATTGTGAGTCTTCTAGAAAACAAAAAAGTGAAATACAGCAGAGTAGAGATGCCATTGCAATGGCACACTGCTTTATTAGTACTGCTCCTTCTATTTTTAAACATCAACTTTGAGTCTCACCAGTTCAGTTATACTCCAAACTATTCTGTAAAATTTTAGTCTCTCCTCATCAGAATTTTACTAAGTCTCTTAGAGATTTTTCTCAAGGTTTTAAAGACAATTTTCTAAAACTTTCTAAGAATGCATGCAATACAAAATATATGTTTAAAATTATTGTGTTTTTATGCCAAAATTCAAAAATCACTGAGTATGCCTTGGAAAACCTCTGGAAGAGCTTGAGAATTGGAATCATTAGTAACCCAAGCAAGGAGAGAAGAAACTCATGGGGGGAGATTATGTACAGCACAGGAAAAACAGATCAGGAAAGGATAGAACTGGGAGACTGAAAAATATAACAATCTTCTGTACTCAGGCTAAATTAAGGAAAAATGAACTGCACATAAAATTTAAGGACAAACATAGAAACATTAGGACTGAAAAATAATTAAAATATCAATAAGCCTGGTTACTAGAATATCAGTACTAAAAAAATCAATATACTTACCCACACATTAAAAACAGAATATAAAACAACATCATCACTCAGTGCATCAGATGTGAACAAAAATGACTCAATTTACATCATGGACTATGTTTGTACAGACCTTTTTCATTAGAAAACTCATAAGAAACATTGATATGTAGATGAACACATTGATATGCGTGCTGAAACTTGCTGAAGTTCATGATGATTGTGCAAGGCTGAAATAGATGCTGAGAGCAAGTTTTGCTCCAGTTTAGTAAATCTAAGTGATTTAGTAATGGGGGAGCAGGACCAAGGGGTTTACTCATAGAACAGTTATGAGTTAAATGTTCTATTGATGATTTGCTACTCCTACCTCTCTTTTATGGTCACATTTATTAACATGGAATATCCCCAACATAAAACAAGGCTGTATTTGCTTTTACTAGACACATTGAAACTTCACACTGGATATCATGCCCATATGAATTACTTCCAACATTATTTTAAAGCCTTACATTAAGAGACTCAGGTTTAACTTGTATATATGGTTCATAAAGAAATTCTGCAATTTTTTTTTAATATAGGAAAGGGCCATGAAGGATTTGGCAACAATCCTTGCTTGGTGGAAGCCTGATTTCATCATAATTCCTCTGTATAAGCCAAATAATTTAAAACTCCTTGCATTATGTAAATGCCAAACTTCCAACCTCTAGAAAGCACTCTCAGCTAAGCAATGAGCCTGGGGAAAGATCTGGAGCACAAGTCTGATGAGGAATGACTGAGGGAGCCAGGGGTGTTTAGCCCCTTTAGAAAAAGGGAGCTCAGGGCTTATAGTGGTTTATGAGTTAAGTTTCTGAAACAGAATACTATTACAGAAGGTTGAGCAGAAAATAGAAATTAGACAAAACATTTTATCTGCTTGCTCTCTGCTACTTCCTTTTTTCTTTTCAAAAGCATTAGGAATCACAGAATGGCTGAGGTTGGAAGCAACCACTGGAGGTCATCTTGTCCAACCTTCCTGCTCAAATTCTACAGCATGTTATTCAGGGTTGAGTCCAGACAGATTTTGAACAGGTTAAATACCCCACCAAAAAAAAAAAAAAAAAAAAAAAAAAAAAAAAAAAAAAGGGGCAATGCTTAAATCCTCAGGTAATGCTTTATGGTGAGATATTTGATGGTTGTAAAGCTTTTCAGTTCTCCTTTGGCCACAATTAGCTAACTAGAAAATCTCTAAAACTAACATTCAAGAAAGAGCTACCAGCTGCTGATCAAGCCTTTCACAGCTGGAGTTGAACAGTAAAGGGCTCTGGTTTAGTGCACTTGCACAGCAGAGGGAAAGAAGTTGGATCCTCAGATGACACGAGCTAGACCCATCTTGCAGTACCTCAAAGTGGCCCCCCAGATATTCAGTATGCACTGAATATGAAACTCAGCTTTAATTCACTTACAGAAAATTAAACACATCAAAGAAAGTGCTGATGAGTGACATTCAGTGAGACACGTCAGCAAAGAGAATTAAGTAATTTGTGGAATGCTCCCCTGCTGAACCAGGTCATATGCAGAAGAAAACCTTGTAAAAGGAAGTATATGGCCTGTTAAGACTGATGTGTCAGACAGTACAATGGTTGAATTTAAATGTAACTTTAGGAGAAATAAGAATTTCTTAAATTAATTTCTTGGGAGGGCACACTGTATTCCAGTGGTTACACAGTGTTAAACACTCATTCTGTGACAGCATTATTTGCTGCTTTTGAAATATCTGTAAATCAAAATACTGGGCAGTTTCCTAGCTACAATGAGAGTACAGTGACTTAAAGGAATACTACTAGTGTTTTTAATAACAAAACAAAACAAAAAAATTCTAATTTTTTATGTCATAAAATTAGATGTATGGGAGTAAGTGAACAAACACATCTACAACTGTAAAAGTTCTCAAAGCCCAGAGAGAACAGTTCATTGCAGGAAACAATAGCACTGGAGGAACCCTGGCAATTGAAGGAGTATATAGTTCACAACTTTGAATCAGAAAATAATATAACCATGTTAAAAGCAGTAAGTAACAAAGTTAAAGTAGTCTTACACCTATAAATCCAGCAAAATGTCTTGCTGAGTTATTTCAGGCAAATCACCATGTTAAATCTCAAATGGGCAGTGGTTACATAGTCAAGATAGTTCATGTTAGGAAGAACAGAGCAGTTGGAGGCTGCTGCAATGACAGTTCAGCAAACTGAAAGAACTGCATCCTGTGGTTTGCAATTGACTGTTTCAAAGAACTGACAAAATACCAAGCTTTTCAAACAGCAGTATTTAGAAAACAGTGTCTAAAGATGTACTTGAGAATTTCTCACAGGGAAAACCTGAAAGCCTATCAAAACCAAATATTCACCTCACTTTTTGACTACCCAAAATGGTACTCTAAAAATTTTCTCCTAGTGTCGTTGTTTATCAACAAATGCAACTTGCAAAGCACATAAATTGCACAAAACAAAGTTAGAAAACCTAGAGCTGTGCTCATACAAGAGACATGAATGAAAGTCAGAAGCAGTACACAGCTGTTCTTGTTTGTCATTTGGCTATAACAAGCAAACCTGACAAATTATGATTTAATATTGCTGTTTCTTAAGTCTGAATTTCTATTCCTCTATGTCAATTACAAAGATAAGTATTTTCTTTTTCAAAAGATTTTTCTTTTAAAAAAAACCTTACTAGAAAGGTAAATACACAAGGCCATGAAACACAAATGAAATGCTTCCATCTCCAACTTGCACATGGCAAAGTAACACAAAATCTGCATGCTAGACCCTCTAACACACTGATCCCTGCCTTGGAGGTGGTCAAGCACAGAGCCTCAACATGTTCACACATTTTCCTTCTATTAGGATCTTTTGCTGCAGAAGACTTCAAGAAGAACTAGATGATCACATGCTTTGGGCAACCTGGGTTGCAGTCTGTAGAGATCAAATCAAAATTCATGTGGAAAAGAGAAGGTTCAGGCCTTAGGAGTTCCAAATCTATCATATTTTCTTTCAAGAGCTGGTAAGGGACAGAGTGGTCATCTGTCATGTCACTTAAACATATCTACAAACTTTAAAAAGCATTGAAATGAATAATTAAGAAGATCATAAATTTTGCACTACTCACAAAATGAATGTACTTTATGTTTTTCAAATATAAAAGAAATGCATATTTCATTATAAAACAACATGGATTGTTGGTGGCAGTAAGAGCTGGGTTTATGCATTATTCACTCCTGAAAATATTCATTAATTCAAATATTGTCTGATGGTGTTCACTCCCTTCTGCAACACTAAGCCCAAAGGGGAGTGAAGGTATTTCAAACCCAAAACTTGCATGCCACATGGTTTTGCTGGCACTGGAGCTCTGGGAAATAGCTGCACACCATCCAGTCACTGCCAGTTACACACTGACCTACAGCCTACAGTGGGATCAACTGAAAGAACATGGCAAAGCCAGGACTACAAGTAGTGTTCCTCCAAGCTTATCAGCCCAGCTCATACATCAGAAAGTGCTGCACAAACACTTGGCATGACCTGAGCATTCCCAGGCTCAACCCCCAGGCAGGGTCACTTCCAGAGAATTGCACAGGTGCATTGCCCCACGAGTTTCTGTTATCCACTTTCTGTCAGTGGGTAAATGGGAGCAGAGGTGGCTGCAGATTAAAGTGTGAGCAAGTGAAATTACAGAATTGGAAGACAACAACGGCTCTGGTGTAAGGGGACTAATCTGTGTGACCAAATGATGTAGGCATGTATCTCCTACCAAGGGCAGTGCAAAGGCAGACTGCAAGTAAATTGGGCATACAGATGCATCCCTTAAAAAGAGAACAGCTGTTACATGAATTTTTTTTTGCACAATTTTCTATTTCTGATGTTTCAGAAGTCTAGCTTTCTTTAAATTCAAAGCCTCTCAAGAGGGAAAGAGGATACAGAGTAGGAATCCATAGTTCTGCACTGAATAAGGCTTTTTCATCAAATTACTAGAGATATGAACTGTTTATCTGGCAACAGTAAGTGGTTGTTTTCACAACAGAAAGAAGGCACAGCATTTCACAAATATCTGTGTTGTGACCTTTGCAGTTCACTCCATATACAGAAAAATCTGTAAAAATTAGCAAGGCTTCAAAACTTGCTGATGGCATGAAAATGTTCAGAGTCAATTAAAAATCAAACTTGACTGAAATGAGTTGCAGAAACTCAGAGAAACAAATTATCTTGCAATAAAATGACAACTAAAGATAAAGGATACCAATAAACACAAAATAATAACTATGAGAAAAATATATGGGTTCTGAATAAGTTGCCATCACCCCAAAAAAATGACCCTGGTGTTTATATAGGTTGTTCTCTGTCAGCATCATTCTATCTCTCAAAAATTGCCAAGAAATCAAACAAAATTTTAGGAATTAATAAGAAAGAACCACAGAAGCAGGAACTACAAGTAATAAACTGTTTCACTAACTTCATAATGTATTCTGAATGCAGTCCCCAGTTTTGGTGTTTGGAAGCTCATGATAGTCTATCAAGAACATTTCAACAAATCATACAGCAATATTCAGCTAAGGGTCAGATTTAACCAGCCTGTGCCAATTTCCAGCCAACACCACTGTCTGCTACACATTCCTTTGAACCAGGAAATTAATAACAAACCAGAAATAATTTGTATTACTTTGCCCATAACTCCTGTAATCAGTTACGTGAATATAAAACTCATCATGATTTTAACACCTATGTCAATTTTGTTTTCCCACAGGGCAAGTATGTGCAATTGCTGTACATGAGGGAGAAATCTAGGTAAATGGAAAGGTCTGGGACAGTTCCATCAGTCATGATTTAATCTCCATGTGGGAACAAGCATTAACAGAACACATCAATCACCAGCAAAGTTTGTGACTCAGGAGAAATCAGAAAACAGCAGATGAGATACTGAATCATATTCCAACAAGTGCTGGTATGGTGCATAAGCCTTGCCTGGAAACACACAAAACTCCAAGGTGAATCTAAGTAAGTGTATTAATTTTAGTGTGTTAAGAAAAGCATTAGAAATAGAACCAGGTTCTTAATGTCAATTGCAGCAGATTTGGCATCTTACTGCTCTAATTTGCTGAGGTAATGTACAGCATAATTAAAAAATCACAAGTTCTGAAATTTGGTAAAACACTGTTTTTGCAGAAATACACACCATGCAGATGTATGGAGAAATGCCTTAATGAGAGAGTAAGTAATGATTTATCATTTATATATGGTTTCTGTAATACTAACTAGCCATTAAACATGATCATACTTTTTTTTAATTAAAGTCTATTAAACCTTGGAATGCAAGAACATTGATAAAATGGTTGTTATTTTTAATCACTCTTATGGTTTTTCATCAAGCCAACAGAGATAAGCTGGGGTATTTTTCACTTGTCCTATTGAGAACATATTAATTTTCAAAACAGACTGCTTACAAACTGGCTCTAAAAAAGTCACTGCCAATTTAATGTCAGTTAAGACAAAAATGGATTTGTTACAATGATTTTAACTTCTCTATTAATAAACAAACAGATCAGAATTATTTTCCAATCACTGTGATAAAAAAACAGCAAATGTATTATTTGCAAAACTCTAAACATAACTTGAAGAACATACTAACATATACTATGGCATTCTAAAACTTTATTCATGCAACTCAGTATCATAAATGTAGGTAGTACAATGGTACCATGGTTGAATATTATGGTTGGAAGTTCATTGAGATTTGCTTCAGAGATTTCATAACTGCAAGTCATGAGCATGAAAGACAACACTTGACGCTGTGGAAGAAGTGCAGATTGATAGAAATTCTGGAAACTTGCAAGTGAAAGTGAAAGATGAGAATTCTTTACTTTTGTAATGAAAATAACAAAAACTCTATAAATAACAAGCACTTTAGAGATCACAAAGCACACATATTTCTTGCCAGTTTGCAGTTTTAGGCTATAACATAGGATAATCTCGGTCTTCCTGTAACTGCACAATCCCTCAAAGTTTCATCTTACACTAATAATTAACAAAGCAACATTTCAGGATAAGACATAAACCCATAAAAAAATAAAACTGTTTTCCCTGTCAAGAAAACCAGGCTAATCTGTGAAATGGTACATATATAAATAGTCAGCTTGTACATCACAATTTAACCCCACTTTGTGATGCCTCCAAAATGAAAACACAACTATAGGATTGACCAAGATTTTATTGGCAGCATCTGAATCAGCTACTTCATCAGAACAAGTAAAATGGACAAAAAGATAAATTAATCTCCACTAGGGTTTTGTCAGCATAAAGCTTTGCTAGTTAACAAAATAACTTTTATCACTCTTCTAATTAATATTTTAGGCAACTACCAACCTAAAGATTCTATGTCTTCACATCTCCCACAGTAACAATTTTTACATTAGTAATATCTAATCTGTGCAAATTATGCAATTTAGGATAGGAAAAAGATCAAAATCAAACTGTGTTCTAAGTGTGAAACTGAAATACTTCATTCTCTTTCCCCATTTCACTACAGAGGTGTAAAAAAACCCCAGTGCTTTGAAGCCCCCTTATATTTTGTGCAAGTGAGAAGAGTAACAAAATAGTTAACTATGCAAACATAGAAAATTAAAACTTTCAAAGTAGAGAAATAGAATTTACAAATGTAATCCAAATGAAAACCTGAACTTGGGCAATCCAGTGCACCTAATTTCTTTTCTGCTTACAGCAACTTAAAAAATAGATGTGTGCAGTCTGTCTCCTCATAATTTTTACAGACCTAAGCAAAACCAAATCCTAGCATTGACCAACTACATTTTATAAAAGTCACAAAGTCTTTGCTTCTTCCATATCCATATCTTAGCAAATACAGTGTCACTGTCACTTGCATTAACAAGCCTTTTCTATCCAAAAGTAACATCGAAATGAGCTTTTCACAACCTTTTCTGCAGAACAGATCATACGATGTGGTCCCCAATAATTCTTTTAAATATAATTTCTTCAAGATGCATTTCCATCAACCACCTCTGACAATTTCGAGAATGTCACTAAGTTATGAATTTTCCTTAAGGTTATAAAAAGGTGGCAGCAGTTATGGCCTCAGGGCACACACACTGCAGTTCTCTGTCAGAGCAGCATCTGCTCTCCAAGGCCAGGTGCAATAAACAACCATTTGCTGACCAGCTACTCAGAGCTAGATAAGACAAAACTCACTTCACTTTTAACTCTAAATGTACTACTGAACTGGGATCCTCAGACAAGGCTGCCTGGGAAACAGAGACAAAGGATTATAAAAGGAGGGCTTACATAACAGTTCATCAGTGAGAAAATAGCAAGCAGACAATATTTTGTTTCCTGAGCAGAAGGGTAAAAATTTTGTGCAGGAGGGGAATAATGAACATCTAGAGGCTCTGACCTTATCTTCAAACAATACTTTACTGAGGAAAATAAACCCATAAGAAATACACAGACATTTGTTATTATGCTCTCTGTATATGTCTTTTTCTAGCTAAAGTGGAAGAGTGTTTGTTTTCTTGGACGCATTAGCAAAACCCAGTGGGTATTTATTTATTAATTTTTTCTCTAAATAACACAAAAATCTGATAAGACAAACAGCAATGTACAGCAAATGAAGCTGTACAGCAGGGGCTCAGAAAGAGTGTGTGCTAATAGTGGATTTGCAGGATTCATGCACATCTAGGAAGTTAGTTGCAAAGTGCAATCCATTACAAGGAATAAACAAGGATCTGCCTCCAAGAAAACTGTCAGGGAAGCAAGGAAAGTAACAGCACTGTAAGCAACTGAGACCAGCAAATGTACAAGTACAAGGACGATGGTGAGCTTCCAACCCAGCAACCTGCACATGCAGCAATGGAACCAAATGGTGCTTGTGCCACACCTTCATTGCTTGCCCAGCCTCTTTGTCTGCAGCTCCTGCAAAGACTGTTCCAGGTTAGACCCAACTGTAGTAACCCAATTTTTCTGTGAGATCCCTGAAGAAATCTCAGCAAATGAATTAGAACTGCTGCAAGTTGAAAGTAAACATCTCAACTGATCTCAGAGAGCTGGGGGAGCTGTTCTAGAGAACTTATTTGTCTACTGACTCTATAGCATAGGAACAGGATATTAAAGATGAATTTTGGTGTTACTCCACAGACCCCTATACCCCACCTCCCACTCTCTCCCCTGATAAAAAATTTGGTTACAGCCCACATGAAAAAGTTTAAGTACCTGACTGCACAGCAAATGCAAACCAAATGACCACCAAGTGGCATTTTGCATGCCACGTGCTGTACTGTTTTGAATTTATATTGTTTTTGTAGTGGCTTTGGAACAAGAAAGACCTGCTGAAGTCAGCTGCAGCCAACATTTTACTGGTTTACCTACAGTCTTTCTATTGGTTCTTGTTTATTTACCTGTAGCAGATAAGTCTTCAGTTGTTGCAGCAACACATTTCACTTAAAATGTTACTTAGTAGAGTGGCTTTTATTTATTTATTTTTACTTTCAATTAGCTCACAGCCAAGAAACCAAAGGTAATTTTCTAGCAACAATTGCAGCATAACTGAAGTTTTTGTTGGGACAGCCTGGATAGTTACAGGGGGGTTTTTTTGTGCTACAGTTTCTTTCACACACCTTAAGCTGGGAATGTTTACTCTGGTAGCTATATATGCAAATATTTTTACTGACAGCTCCAAACATTTGCAAATTGTAGCAGATGCTTATAATGTGCTCAAGCAAATGTTTACAAAAACCTCTGACCTCATTAGGTACTTTAGGTGCAGAAAATGTTCATTACATTACTGTACCAAAGAGGAAGATAAAGAAAAACACTCCAGGAAACACCTCTCTTTTTTTCTTTTTCTTTTTTTTTCTTAGATAGTTGAAATTTATATTTTTGTGCAAAATTTTAATATTTGACATCTTAATGTATGAGCTTCATGTTACACTGAGGTAAGTGCTTTTCATGCATGGAGCTAGAAAGAGGACCTATTTTAGGCAATATTATTTTCTGTCTTTAAGTGAACAACTGGATGCATGTGCATGGATTATGGCAATTTCCCTGAACAACAATATGAATCTTCAGCTGAACTGACATTTTGGTAATAGTATGATGGAAATAACAGTAATGGATTAACCACAAGAAAATGTGACATCTGAAATTAAAAATTGCAAATTATTAACATCTACACTGCTTGGAAATTTAGTAAGAACTTGCCATAAATTCACAGTTCCAGCTTATCTCAGTCACTCAAAATCCTAGTAATCCAAATGAATTTATCCTGTAACAGTAATACTGATTAAATACATCTTGAGTTCTTTACTACATATGGTATTTTAAAACTTTTAGGAATATCTTATCTGTCAACATTTTACTTTATACAAATTCTTAATCCTTAAATATCTCCCTATTAGCCTTCTATGGTTTTATCTTAAAAAATAGGCAATATAAAAAAAAAAAGTTTTATCTTTAAAAAGTAGGCCCAAGCTGCCAGTGTGTAAGATTAAATAACCATTTTGGTTGAGAAAAATACCATTCAGTGAATCAGATAAAAATGCAATACCAGGCAAATAGTTACTACAGTTACTTAAGCCCTGTGTTTTGGAACAGCGATTCCCCTAGAGATGGTTTTGTATTACACAGAACTATAGAAAATCACTAATCCTCTCAAACCTTCCTGGTTTTCTTTATCATCTTATCTGTGATTGTGCCATAGTCTGATGGTTGGAAGTCTCATCCTTGCCTTAATTACATGGAAAGCTAAAAAGATGCCCCCAGACCTTCCTTTTCAAAATGGTTGTTTTATCTGCTGAAGTAAATGATAAAATATTCCCTAAACTATCAGAATTTATTTGGAATTATGTCTCCACTTTTACATTTGGCATACAGTCCATTTACCCCTTCCATATCCCAATAATAAGGCTGGTTAGAATTTACAAGTATTGGTTATGATCCAGCCTGTTAATAGCAAGATTGATCCATGGGGTGTTTTATAGCTCGTTAAAAGTTTATTAGTTATTGCAGATCATCAATAAAACCTGTTTAATTGGCTAATTGCTACAGCTGCTGCAGTGAGTGATATTTGTGATTCTTCCCACGTTTAGAGCAGTGTGTTCTCCCAAACTCTGCCTGTCTGATATTCCTTTCACAGGAGACTCTGATTGCAGTTTTGTACCCAGTGATGACACACCAGTTTTTACATCTTAATAGTTCCTATGAGGAGCACTAGATTAAGTTACAGCTGCAGTCAGAAAAATCTTTTTAAAATGTATGGAAAATCTACATTTTAAACAAGGTTTAAATTGTTTAATATTAACAAATTTAAAGCCTTTCAAGTGTCTTGGTTTGATAAGTAGTAACCCCAGAAAGTCAGTGCTCTCATGGGCTGACTAAGGATTACTGTTTTGTTCAAGCCATTTCACATCTCACATGGCTCAGCAAGTATTTCCACTGAAAACACTCAGCAACCAAACATTTGGCCAGCTGGAATAAGAAGAATGATGCTATTTCAAAATTATTATTAGATACAGTGTAACTCTATATGAATTCTATTTCAAGAAATAAAATTATATTTAATGTGCAGAAACTTTTCATTTTCTCCATAAACCACTTATTCTAATTGCTTGTAATATGAAAATTGTGTTTAAATACATCATGAGTGCTCCCTAAAACAGCTCAGCTGTTGCCTGTGAACAGCTGACTGCCGTGCTGTACTATAGCATATGACATTACCCGCTCTTCCAATGTTCTCAGAGCAACCCAGAAAATTAGTGTAACATAAGGAATATAATCTGAATTTTGCTTGTTAGAACTTGTTGAATGTTGTGTATATTTTGGAGTTTCAGCCCACACAAACCAAGGACAGCCATTTATCAATATGCATTTGGGGCAGCTGTGCTTAGGCTTTCACCAATGAAGAGCACAGGCCAAGTGTTCTGAAATGGGGCTATACTTGCAGAAATTCCTATGAAGAAAGTGCATATGGTGTTTACTTATTTATTTATTCATTCATACATTCATTCATAAATTCCTTCTGTAGATATTCAAATACTCTATGCCTGAATAGATAGAAGCCCTCAAACACTGCTCTAAATTATTTCTACAGGACACCTCTGTAAAGTTCTGAGTGGAGAACAGCAGTACAATAGCTGAGCTTTGTTATGCCTGGGGATTTCTGTACTTACAACTGTGCAAGTAAAGAGGTAGGATGTTCTTAGCAACAAGTCCCTCTATACCTTCCAATTACCCTGCTGTCTAAGGGTAATGTAAGATAGCAAAACATGCACAAAAGAGGGATCTAATTCGTGTTATTGCTATAGTCATCCTAGGTGAATTTTAAAACTGTATGTCCTTTATCATGGAATTTTTAAGGTTCAAAAAGACCTTTAAGATCATCAAGTCCAACTGCTAACTTAAAGCTGCCATCTTCAGCCCTAAAACCATGTCCCCAAATGCCATATGTAGATGTCATGTGAACACTCACAGGGATGGTGATTCCACTCCTCCTCTGGGCAACTCATGCCAATGCCTGACCACCCTTTCAGTGAAGAAATTTTTCATTATAAACTTCCCCTGGTGCAACCTGAGACCATTTCCTCTCATTCTGTCACTTGTTACCTGGGAGAAGAGACTGACTCCACCTCACTACAACCTTAGGCAGCACAGCTATACAGTCCTGACATTCAAATTCTAAAGCCAGTGTTAGACATGCACATTCCATCTCACTTTGCCTTCCAGTAGCAACTCCACACCCATGCAACACACAAATACTTGGCTCTGAAATCCAGCAACACACAACATATTATTTTTGCTTGTTGAACAACAGTGCAGTTGTGAAAACCTTTCTCTTGTGGCTTCTCTCTGCCCCAGATTTGTGAGAAATGAACACAATGGTTATGTAGCAGAGAGTATCATCCTAGCAGTTTGTTAAATCTGCTCACTAATTACACATTAAGCGTTGATCAATGCTGAAAGCAAATTAATTCATTACAAATACATGACATGTATCTTAAGCTACTATTAAGGCTACAGTCTTCTGAATAATGAATGAAGTTACAATGAGTTCTAACAGTTCAACAGGATAATCACATTTCAGAATAATAGTTTATGCTACAAAAGCTTAAGTACCTTCAAAGCCAGTATGAGCTCATCAAGTCACAAAAAACTAGGTCAACTGCAATTCATACCACTGCTTTAGAGTTTTACACATATTTTTTTAGATCATCTTTACTGATAAACTTAGCTATTCAATTTTTAATCATGTTTCAGTATTTCTTACTCTTCAAAAAGGCATTTTTTAAACTGACTTACATAGAAAAGAAAAGGAAGAGGAAGATATAGCTATCTGATAGATATCTGATTAGTACTGCCACCTGTAAGTTGTAGATAAAAACTCATTCATTTCTCAGTGCTAAGCTGCTGCTTCTACTCTAGACCCTCTTACACACTCAATTGCTCTCTGATAATTTCCTAGAATTCCACCAGTTCAGTGTATAAATTCGCAAAGATCATTACGATACTAAATTCACATAGAGGCAATGTATGAGAACCTGGGAAGAGAATATTGTCTACAGTTCTGACTTTCAGGTTTGAGAAAAATCACTTTCCCATATCTCATTTCCATGCTTGATATAAGTAGAAACTCTGGAAGCTCCAAGAAAATGGTGTCTAGATGGAATTCATCCTGTACGTGGCACCAATGTCATGGCGTACCTATTGGGATTTTTTGGGATGCCAAACAGCATCCTCTGTTCTATCCAACCAAAATAACTTGAAAAGGTATGTGGTATAAAAAAAATAAAATTAAATTAGTCTAGAAAATAAATATTAAGATAAAGTAGTTTCCTTTCCCCCTATTCCTTGTTCCCAAACCCCATATTCACAGACATGCGAAAGGTCTAAAAAAACAATTTGAAAATATTTGAGTGTTAGCTCCTGATTATAGCACATCAGTACTGGGATGCAAATAATAAATAAATTCTGAAGCCATATGATGAACAACATAATTTTCTTAAAGTCAAATAAAAGGTCACAGAGTATTTAAAGGTACGTGACAAGGCTGAATTTAAAAAAAAATCTAGTAATTTTGGGAACGTCTGAGGAATAAGAATTGAGAAAAAAAGGACGTAATTTCCGTTGAAAGTTTTTATTCTAAGACAGGGTTGGGAGGACATGCCTGCTATGCATCAAAGACTGGGGATAAACTCAGGTCAGAGCACACAACCACTGACTGTGTGGGTTACACTGCAGCCTGTCACCTGTCCTCTTAGGGCAAAAATTCCTTGAGTTTTGTGATTTACAAAATCTTTTACACAGGGAACAGGAATCTAAAAACAAGCATTTGACAGATGGCATCTTGAGATGGAACAACCAGCATATGGGAGGTGTCAGAACCATGGTTTTGTCAAATTTCAACTTTTAAATCAAATTTCTTAAGAGCAAGTGGCACAAAATAGGAAAGGACACAGGTAAATTTTCTCCTGAAGTAGCAATCACTAAGTCCTTTGAAAAATGGCACTGAACCTCTTCTAATACAATCTGTCAATAAAAGATGAAGATGTGAGTACTGGGTTTATGCTGTACCTTGGCAAACCCCACATGTTGGTTAAGGACACAGACTATCTGTAGATCACTGAGTAAGTCTAACCAAGCTGACTACAAAAAGAAAAAAAAAAAAAGAAAAAAAAAACCAAATTGAGGAAAAACTTATGCTACTGTAGGTTTTACAAGGCTACTACTATTTTCCTTTAATGCAAAGACCTAAAGACCTAGCAAGATTGGAAATGTGAGCAAAAACATGCCAGTCTGCAGCAAAGATGCAATGAAATACATCAAGGTTTAGTTTTGATTGACTGAAGGACAGTTCTCATCCCAAGCAATACGTTTCACACACAAGATGGCTGTTCATAAAGTCTTTTACCAGGAACTCATCCATTATACGGTAATACTCACCAGCTCTTCCTGGTGACTACCAGAAACTGGAAATAGTATCTCTCTCAGATTTAATGAATATAGTACTGTTGGCTGCTACAACAGCTAATGCTGCATTCAGTATGACTAGCGGAGGGTTTTGGAACAGACTCTTTAGCTATTAACTCCTAATACAAGGAGCTACCTGCTAGTAACAAATTTTATCTAGGGAAAGAGAATAAAGCAAGCATTTCCCACTCTGGGATTGTCAATGTTCTTCTTCTAAAATGTTGATTGTGCTACTGAAGATAATCATTCAACTCACTGGCACCTTTGCAACTTTACAAAATCATAACAAATACAACCCAGGAAACATAATTAATTCAACCTCTTCTAAACAACCATTTTGGCAATCACAGCAGGTATGATATTAACTGTTTGATTAGAAACATTACTACAGCATAGAAACTGAATATAGATACAATGAATAGTGATTTTATGAGCATTTTACAGAAGGTTTTCCATGTACCAGTCTAGTAGCGTTTAGAACAAAAGTCTAAAGTATGACATTTGGGTGTAAGTATTACCAAATTATACTTCAGTGTGAGAAAGATCACAGTTATCAATATAAAATGTCTATGTGCTCCAAAAAAGTCAATTCAGATGTATAAACATCCAAATTACTGGGCAGTTTATCACAGAGCCTCAAGACAAATTCAGCACAAATCATTAAATCATCTTGGCCTAGAACACTTGCATGATCTGTTCATAAAATCAATCAATCAACCTCAGAGGAATAAAGTTTCAATCAGTGTTTATTAGTCTGTAGCACTACAACTAGAATGCAAACTATGCTTCCACTTGACTAAAACAGTCAAGTTGGTATTTTTCAGTTTATCAAAGAAGCATTACATAATTTAAGAGAAGAAATTAAATTATACCAGTCATTATGTATGACCCAAATATTTTTATTTGCCATACTCTTAATTCTTGCATTACTGCAACTCCTTTCCACCTGAGAAAGCCTTGGTGTCCTACAAAGAAGGATGGTCCCACCAGCATTACATGGTCACTATGCATCAGCATTGCTACAGAATGTTAGAATCAAAAATCAAAATCAAAATGTCAAAATCTTCACATCTAAACAAACATTTCAGGGCACTGAAATGTTTCACAGTTTTTACAATGAGGGAGGGATGGGGAACCCAACTTCATGCTCAGATGTCAGGTTCATAGCTAGAGCATGAATTTCACAAATTAGAGTAATTTGAGTTGGTTACAATTCCCTGTGCAAGCATATAATTAATAAAATGGGAAAAAACCTTGCTGTACAATTTGTGCCAGCACTTGCTCTAATTTCCCAGACAGCCACAGCCTCATTACCTCCAGATTTGTGCATCTCATTATGATTCTGACACTCACACTTGCGCGATTAGTGATAAAATTACAGATTCATCCTGATTTAGTGTGGCCTTTATTGCTGTTAATTAGGCAATGAAATGTGAAAACTGTTACGGCATTTTAATTATCTGAATGCAGTGAGATTTGTATATTAAAAAAACCACAAAACAACAACCCAAAACCTGGAGAATGTTATCTTTTCTTAGAAACAGCAACTGGTTTTGATAGAAACAGCTGATTGAGGACATTTGAAAAATTTATTTTGCTGCTAATTGAGGTGACAGCACCTGTCTATATCTGCCATGTAGAGTTTTATTTTTTGCAGAAAGATAAATATGCCTTCTAATCAGAGAGCATCAAAATGTGCAATAATAAAAACTTGAATGAAATATGGACAAATGAATTGCATAATCTCAGTAAAATTTTTGTAATTTTTTGGCCAAGATACTTAAAAAACCTTAGAGGAAAAGCCACCAACAGGCAGAACTTGTGTGCAGAAACAAAACCTCAAAGGAGGCAGCACAAAAATCCAAAGCTACAAGCACTTAAATCTCACTCTTGTTGCTGGACCTAGATTGAAGTAATTTTATAATTACTGATTGTTTTATTACAGTTTATGCTGGATGGTCAGAACAACCCGATTCTCATCAGATGGGTGCCCTCCTGCAGTCAGCTGGAATGGAAGGTGCAGGGGGATACTTCTCTGGGGTAGCCACAGCATGGATTAAACACAGCACATATCTGTAATTAGTCATGCATGAGTGACATACATGACACATGAGTGTCTCTTCTATTTGATCTTCTCACTGTTGAAATTAATGTTTCATTGAGCATTATTGCTTTGCTTCACTAATAAACTAGTTATAACTAGCTTGTTAGTTTTTGCTAACATATAGTAATAAATCATAGCACATTTTGAAGGACTTTGGTGCATGGGCAGAAAGCAGCTTTAGAGAGATGGAGAGCCAAACATCCTTGCATGCTGGCACTGTGTCTGCCCCAGGACAGCCTTCAGGAGAAGGAAGGCAGCCAGAGATCTACTGATCTCACCAAAGTCCTGCAGTGGCTGTGCACCTCTGGGCTTCCCTTACTAAAGGGGCACATCAGGCAGGCAGGTGATGAGTGGGTGATAATAAGTGCACACAAATACTCAAGTCTGAATCCTGAGCTGCACCATGATTTGTGTGTTTGCCTTTCTGCAAATACTCCTCTATATCAGCCTGTCTTCACAAGCCCCCATGAGAAAGCAGAGGCTGGCAAGCCTTCAGACAGCAGCTCCTGGAATTTGTAGAAAAGAACTGTTGTACCTCACTTTTTACTATAGGCTCAAATTTGCAGGACATTATCCTCATTGTACCCATTTAAGTCGTTCTTGAACAGCATAACCTATGTAAGTGTTGCTTTACTTGATTATAAATAACTTTCTATACAAGATTCTTTTATTTTGGTAATTCTGATTAAGCTGCATTAAACCTTTTCACTCCTTTCAACATATATTGGATAGAGTTTAATTGGGTATTTTTTACATGCAAAAAAATTGGTATTATGTTTCTTTGTAAAAATGAAATTGAACTGGTGTCACAGTTTCTCAACAGGTATGAGATTTTACATAGTTTTTAAATAGACAAGTATCAGGAAATTTGAAAAGGAAGGCTCTCAAAGAAATGTCAGGTAGATTTTATGCATGTATATCTCACACATATTCCTCCATCAGTAGTTCATAACATTAAAATATAATTGGCATTGTGCTGCACTGGGAAATTCTCTGATCTCTCACTTACATCCTCAATTTATGTACATTATACTTTCCTTTTTAAATTAAATAGCTAAGGAAAATATTCTCAAGTAAGACTATTTTTTGCTGTTCTGTATACCTCCAGTGCAACCAAATTTGAAACATTATGCTGAAAACACTGAGAAGTAGTAGCATTATTGCTACTACAGACCCACTAATTTTCATTATATAAAAATACATCATTTATCCATGTATTTAGTGCAGAAAGCATAAAAAACCTGAATGTTTCAGAGAGATTTCATCCATTGTTTCTCACATGCTTTTTCCACCTCTGTAACAGTCAGTTCCCTGAAAATAATTTTGGGAATTGTACCAGGAAGAAAATATTATTGAATTGAACATCTGCCTGAGGAACTAAATATGGAAGAAATCCTAGAGTGATGGGCTTAATATATAGAAATAAACATTAATTTATTCAGCAATTTTTCACTCTAAAGCTAGCTTCCCCCAGAAGCAGTGTACAAAAATAAGTACCAGCATTTTTCAAATACTAGAAATGCAAATATTAGGCAATTTGCCAAAGGCAATGCAAGTAAATAAGAGAATTATGAGCAGAGTCCAGTTCCTGGCTGAATTCTGAAATTAAACTGCTCATCAGTAAAGTCCTTAAAGTCAGGGAAAACAACATATATTGCTAATACAAGCTCAGAAATTATGTTGGCAGAATATATATAAATATGTGCACACACTCAGTGTGATAGTACTGCAGTCCCTTAAGCTTCTTGAAAAAGCAGACATCAAAATCTGTAAAAGCAGAAGCGTCATTATTTTATTTTCTATTTAAAGACACGGCACAGTCACCTGTTCTGCTTCAGTGTTCTCAAGATCACCCCTTTTTGCATTATAGGATCCTACCATCCAAACCCCAGACAGCAGATGAACTTAGTGTGTGCATTCTTAATAAATATCCTGCTACTTTGGAATTATTTTACTTGCCAGAAAACCTTTCCTTTTTTTGACCTTCATTTGAACACACAGAAATAACAAAAAAAATCTCCAGTTGGATACACACTCCAGAAAGAATGGTACTGGCTCCACTAGGCTAGCTGAGTGTCCAGCTCAGTGCATATGTTCCAGGGAAATGGATATATCTTCCTATGAATATGATCCTTTTGGCACACAAGGTTAAGTGCAGCCAATGAATGTAAAGCAGTAAGACAGACTCCCAAGTGTGAAATCAAATGTATTGGAAGGTCTAACCTGACCAGCTTCATTAAACCATCTCAGAATAAGGAACAGCTTAAAAGTGAAAAATTAATTAATCCTAAATAATTAATAAGGTATATTTTATCATAAGTGTGTACAGTCTTTTTCAAAGGCAACTAAGGAGAAAAGCAATTAAGTTATTCCTGCCCATTGTCTTATTTTTTGGCTCTGTGTGGAGAATGAGAGAGTAAACTATTATTTCTCTAGCTTAAAAGCAGAAGGTTGATGTGTAACACTGAAGTCTAAGAAGATACTTCTGCCAATAAATTTGCAAGTTAATGACTTATGTATTCATAATCTAGCAGACTACTATACAAGTAGATTTTCCATACAATAGTATCTAATCAGTACAAGATGGTGCATTTCATTAAATGTTTTCAAGTGACATGAGAATGAGGGCACTCACATGAATACTAAAATAAGCATATCAACGAATTGTTGAAAAACTCCTACTGCACTACCTCCCTAAACACCACTCCTCCTTTAATCCTGACCCATAAGCTCTCTGTTCTCATTCATCCCCAGGCAGAGCTCCAGCTGCTCATTAACAGAGGGTGTCAGCCTCGCCTGCCTGTGCTTCCTAAAGAACACCTGTCCTTCCATTCCAGTGCTCCAGCCATCATGATGGCAAGAAGATCATAGCCCTGCAGGCATGCACACCTCTCTACCTCCTCTTGCTTATTCCCCATGCTGTGTGTGTTTGTACAGAAGCATTTAAGCTGGACTCTCAATGAAGACGATTTACTGGCTGAAGTGTCTGTAATTCCTTTGTGCTGCCCTGCAGATGCTCTTCTGCCAACCTGCAATCCCTCTCCAGGCTCAGGGCATATATTAGTGGCACTGGCATCAAACTAGTAGGAGTGGAATGAACCCAGGTTCCCCTTCCCCAACAACCTTATTTTGAAATCAAGCACATGATGTATAACACAAGAGGGGTTTGTCATTAAATGCTCCCTCCCTAAGATTGCATTTCTTGTCTTATTAGATATGAGGTCTCCTTCTCCATATTCTTTGTTTGCTGAGACTGACTGGTTATGACAGTGTTTAGAGTAAAGGAAGATGGACATGAAAGATGTTGTACAGAAAACCCATATAATGGAAAAAGACAAATTTGCTGGAGAGATGTCAAGAATTTTACTGTAGTTTTCTGCTTAGTAATCCAGACTGTCAGCCTCTTGCAATAGATCACAGAGCCAGACAGGGCAACACTAACTTGACCTAAGATTACAAAAAGCTCTCCACAAAGCTGAAGTACAGCAATATCACAGCACTGAAAGTGAAGTATTTAAAAAAGAATCCATGTGCTCTTACTCAGCACTGATAGGACAACTGAAACAGCTCAAAGTAAGTGTAAAACAGACCAGTTTTAAGAATGGCTGTAAATGATGGTGCTTTTTCAACCCTTCAACATTGTGTGTCAGCATCATCAGTACAGTTCAGCACACTCATGCATGGCTGGTAGAATCCATATCCTTCCATCATCCAGCACCCCATACCCAGCCTATGTTTCCCCAGAAACAAAAGCTGCTTTAAGAGCATTTTAAATTCTAGACATACTTGTTCTACCACTCATCCTCAGCCCCAAGATGACTGCTACATCTTTCACTGAATCTGTGAAATTTGTACACAAAAAGAGAGGGGAATAAAGCCCATGATTTTAAAAGAAAATACCCAGAAGAGGTGGAGAAAAGTAGTCAAGCATCAGCACATCATGCAAGTGTTGTCAAGGCAGCCAAGAGGGCACTGAGAATACAGAACAACAGTAGCAACTACAGGGATGGAGTACATGGGAATTCTTTTTGGTGGTAAGCATCACCTTTAGATCATAAAGCAAGAGGGTAATTCTCTCCTGATTCTTTTTATGAACACATTAAGCTAGAAAGGTTAACTCCACAAAAAACACTGCATGACTGTGTAAAGCACTTAGAATACATTGAAAAGGCACCTCAGACACATGAGCAAAGAAAGACTAAATGTCCTAGCACATGCAATGTTTACATACAATTTTTGGCAAGCGTTATTCAAGAGAGTGATTCAGATACTAGAACTTGCTCTCTCTGGTAAATCACTAAATTACCTGAAAGCACCCTAACTCTCATTTTACAGAATTCAAAATATTATGCCTTAATAATATTTTTTGAACTTGAAATACTCCCTTGATGTATAACAGTTATGCTTCTGTTGGTTCATCACTAGAATTAGGCCTTTCTGTCAAGTACTGTCTCTTTGACACCACTTAAGGTACATTTGCTTAACTTCTTTTAAGAAATGCTGAGCCACCTTTCCCTGGATATCACTTTCAAAATCACATCATCTTGAAATAATACATAAAATACAAAGCATACCCTCTGCTAATAGCTACTGTTAAAGGAAGTATACTTATTATCCAGTGTAATTAGCTACAAGCTTCTGAATGTCAATTTACCACACAGCTGTCTTCTGCTGAATGACAGCAGAACAGTCAGCTTGACCACTGAGGTCTTTATGAATTGCAGACATTAGCAAATTTCAGTAAGAAAACACCCTGAAGAATGTACTTGCAATTTCACTGCTATTAGAAAGCATTAAAAGTTATTCATTTGCCACAGTTGGAATGAGACATAAATAGAAAGCTTACATAAGCTCCTATAAGAATAATGACTGTTGAATGTAAAAGTAATTGAAAAGGAGATTGTAGGCAGACACTGGAAGGCTAGACTTGCCTTAGCTCTAAAGCACACAATAATGTAGGGGACATGGAGCTGATTCCGTATCCATTTATAAACACTGCATGTGATGTGCTTACTGAGATAATTACTGACTGCATATATGAATTCAGTTTAGTAAAAGAGCTATCCAGAAACTGCACACAATCATTGGATTAGCAAAAATTGCCAGGTTATAAATGATTCAACCAGAAAACATCACTAATGAAAATACTGGATGTCTTAAAGCTAAAAGCTGCAACAATTATTTTGCCAAAGTTTCAGATCTAAAGGAGAGTAAACAACTAGGAAGTAATTTACAACTTTCACTTAGGCAAAACACACTGCAGAGGCCTGCTATGCAATCACAGTTTATACACAAGCAGATCACCCAGCATGCACTTTAGTAGCAAATTCTCCTACAGGAAGATTATGTTCAGAAGGATGACTCAGTAGGACTAGAAATGACAACAGGAAAACAGCTAACACACAAGTCCTGACCAAGGTATCTTTTAGGAAGTGCTTCTTTCAGGTAGAATGTCAAGTGTGCTAAATTTGCCTTAGGAAACATCTATCATTCTCTAGCATTACATTTTTTCAAAGTTCAGTATTTTATATTGATTCATTAGTATGGATTGGTCATACAGGAACTCAAAGTTTTCTTTGTAACTAGCTTAAACACCATGCCTGTTAACATCAATAGGTTCTAAGCTTGTCTAATTCCCATGAATATGTATTTTAAGAAAACACTGGTCTAACAATTACCTAATTACTTTACTAAAAACATTTCCAAAGGAAATCCCTTTTTTTTCCCAACATTCCCAAACACTTGTTATAAAAAGGGTCATGATGCCCACTCACATGTATGTAAAGCAGACACAACACTTGTAAGAAAGAGAACAGCAGCCACAATGTATGATCAACATCCCATGCTTTCAGCAAATTACAGTGCTTGTTGTTTCACTAACATCAGTTAAAAAACCTCCCTAACTGCAAAAGATGCCACTAAAATAATGAGGAGCTAGAAGGAGAAAGAAAATTGTGTGGCCCTGTGATATTGAGAGGTCATAGCAAATTTAATCAGCAAGTGTTTCCAACAGTGCTATATCCCAGAGTTCAATCTATCTGGGGATAAAAGAATATAAAATGAAAGCTAAACTGTGACTGAGCAGAGAGACCGGAAACAATCTCCTTTCATTTTCAACTGGCCTCTTAACCAAATATACTGTGTAAATGGTGACCTTATCCCCTGAAGACAATGCACCAGAAAACTGGCAATTCTTTTTTTACATCATATATTAAAGTACCCTTTTTATTGCATCTTTGTAAGTGTATCAGTAGAGGATGCTCGCCTTTGTGAGAATACTCACTACAACTTCAGAAAACATTAATCTCTGATACGCTGGTTTGCTTCATATGAAACAGGAAAAAAACCCTAAACCTCTAAAAAACAACAGAGATTCCCATCAACTTTCAAAGCCTTCTTCAGTTCCAAAAATACAGAAATAGAGTATCAGCAGGTTAAACACCAGTTAAAGACCTTTAAGACTTAAGGTCCTTAAAATCATATTGGTAATAATGTCATTCAATACTGAATCTCAAGGAGCTTACAAAAATATCACTGAAATACAGCACATCTGTGCAAAAGAACACATTAAAATAATACAAAATCATGCCAATCCTGGAAAAAAACACTGCTTATATAATGCCCCAGGAAAATGTGTGAGTGGAAAGTGGCTTTGCTTTTCAGGTTCGATGGAAGCTCCTGGTAAATCATATTCTTTAGAAATTACCAAAGTGAACCCAAGTTTCTATTTGTACATAAAAGCAGACAAGAATTATTACATTGTGAACAAGTATGATTTTATATGTAATTATTTTTAAGCAATATGCAATATTACCTCCAGTATTTAGCTCCAGAGAAAGCAAAACCCTCTTGAATTAAAACCCCTCACAAATCGTATGGGAGTTCCAATTGGTTGTTCAAAGGCACATCTCATAGGTGACTTTCAAATTGTGCAGATCAGGAATTCCTCATACTGAAAAGCATAAATGCAACTAAGAATCACCAGTAGACAGAAGTGATCTCTTCCTTTATAGTTATTCTACTGAACAGCTGCTCTTCAGTTTACTATTCTAGGGAAAAATACCTTGGCTTTTTGTAAAGAGCAATAGTAAACTACACTCAAGAAAAACCCAAACCATAACAAACCTGAAAAAGACCCTCACTACTAATACCAAACCACTGAACAAAAGCAACTGAAAGGTATTTTCATACTTGCTTTGTTAAGACATGTACAACTTTCTGTTGCAGAAATCAAGCTTGTGTTACTTCACTAAATCTGTGAAACAAACTGAATTCCTGGTTGGAATTTTCTTTGAAGAAAGTTATTCTTAACTCTAATCATAACCTTCAATATAATCTAAATCTTTAATATTCTAACATCCAACTCTTCAAAATAAAACATTTAAATTGACAACAAAACCCTGAAATTATACTGACAATAGTGTATAACTGGAAAATATACACATACTGAATATGATTCTGGAATCACTCAGGTATTTTTTTGAAAAAGCACTTAAAAGGAATGATGCTGTTGTTAACTACTTATTCTGTGCACTGATCATTCTGATTCTATTTCCTCAGTGACTACTATTATACATAACAAGGAATGTTCAATTTCTCTATAACTGTGTTTCTTTATTGATCTTTTGAGGCACTTTTTCAGATGCTTTCTAAAAGAAAGAAAAGAAATCCAAATCTAAATGAAATTATTACTTGGAACAGAGCTCCTCTAAACAAATCCCAGAAGCAAAAGGTCACTCCTACAGAAACCATACTTTAGGTATTTTAAAAGACTACTTTTTCTAATGATGCTGATACATTTAATTAAGTGGAAAATACTTCTGTAAATCCATTACTTCTATGTTTTTCATTCATATAGTTAATTCAGGCTTGGCTTTCCAAAGACACGCCACTAAGTAATCTCACCAAAATATATATTCTGGACTGTTCCAGTGGGTGAAGATAAAAAATCCTCAGGGGAGACTGCAGTGGTCTTGTTCTGACATAACTAAACACACAGAATTGCAGGACTGACATTAAGAAGGAGACCAATCTCTGGAACCAGGTGCCAGTGGCTAAAAGATTTACTGTCGTACAATGATGCAGCACACAACAAAATGCTAAGTGTGCCATGGGTTATAGCGATGCTGCAGCATTCCATGAGCTCTTCCTAATGGATAAAGAAGTACTGACATAATCTTACATCAGTCCCTTTTGCTGTTTTCCAATATCCCTGTCCACAAGTGAGATGTGAATTCCTTTACAAATCACGACATCTCTTTTGACAGTCCTTGGACAACATGCTGCAGCTTTGTCATTGGCCATGTGGAAGAGCAGCACAGGGTAAGAGCCCGAGGGCTGTACCCACCTAAGAGCTCTCCTAGGGATGTCCTTAGCCCAGGTGGCAGGGAGGCAGCAGCTGCCCTTCCCTACGACGATGGTCTGTCCAGCACACTGGACCCTCTGTTTCCTTCAGGAGGGAGTCACCTACCACTATAGCCCATCTTTTCTTCCTTGTGGAGGTGGTCATCATGCATGTGCCAGTCCTTTCATCCACATCATCCTCTGACTTACCTTTCACATCCAGAGCCTCATCACTGTTGTGTACAAGCATGTGGGAAGGCAAGGTGGGCAAAGAGGGAATTTGCCTGCTGCTCCAACAGGGACTTGTCTTGTTCACTCTTTTTGTTTAAGTTACTGCCTTCTGCACGGCAGGGGAGGAATACAGGAGCCCACTGATCTTGTGTTTTTTCTTGTGGCTGTTCTTGTTACTGTCTCAGGGAGAGCAGAGCACGGGTTTGCCAGCTGAATTCTTTCTCATTTCCCTGCTAATGACCCCGTGTTCCACTCTTGTACTTGGAAATAGCAGCCAAATGTCCTAATAATGGTGGCTGATAAGCGTGGCTCTGAATAACAAAGTGCAATGTCTTTGAAAATACAGTTTTCCATTTCAAGCAATGACATTAAGTGATTCAAAAGCATTATTTCATGCTTCTTATAATAGCCACACAAAATGGAAATTTCTTTTTTTGCTCACAGTAGCAGATGAATACACACAAAAATGTATTGCTAGTACAGGGTCATTTACTTCCTGTTTTAAGGATTTTAACCAGCATTCACATGAAGCTTGAGCAGAAGCCATATAATATGACTGATGTAGAATGATTTCAATCTTACTCAAATTATTTTGCAGTCTTTATTCTCATTAGAGAAGAAAACTCCTGAGGTCAAAAGACAATGGAAATTATATTTCATTTTACCTTAGACTATGAACTCTGGAACTAAACCCAGTGCTTTCATATCTGGATGCATTTAGACCTGCTGAAATAGGATTTAATACTCTTCTATAAATAGCAAAGTCTGTATAGATTATCACTAGCACAGAGATAACTCTAGAAACTGTTCTTATATTTTAAAAGTATACCATATTCTATATAAACATTGCTCTCTACATACATATGAAGAAAATTACAAAAACTTTTTTATCAAACCATTCCTTTTGGATAAATAGAATTTTTGCTAATTCTAAAGGGAAAAGCACCTAAGAAGTTACCACATCAATGAAATGGAATGGAGCCAAATGAGGAATCTACTATTAACTTCTGGAATACGAAATGTTAATTCTTTAATGTTAACTGGCCTTTTGGGATTTCTAATAAGTTGAGTCTAGCATGCTGTGGGATTTTAGCATTGACACGTTTCTAATGAGAGGTTAATGAATCTAATCTCTCAAACCATGGTAAAACACAGGACTGGGAATCAGGGAGCCAGTTCTGACAGTGTTTGGCTGTGTTCCAGTGGGGTTCACTTATTCATGAAGAAGCTTACATCAGATACTCTACTTCTTACTGAAACATGAAGTGAGCTGGAAAAGAAAGGTCTCTGTGGTGTAGAAGAAACTGTCAGCAACCCAAGGAAGAGGCCAAATTAAAATTAAAATTCATTAACCTTAGCATCTGTCAAAGAGTTTTGAAAGCAAGAAGAAAAAAAAAAGAAGGGCGAATACAGTAGTCTGAGAGAAAAATAGTACAACTTTTTACCTATTTACTAGAAAACTGCCTATTACATCAATAGCCTGATTTCTCCAAGAACAGTATCTTTGATAAATAGAAATGATGTAACATAGCTAAGTACCATTCTTCCCTGACAACTCATCTACCTGAATGTGGCACATGTGAATGTGACAAAAATACCTTTTTCAGTCCTGAATTTACATATGGTCAAGGAGAAAGCATCCCACCAGCTAAGACTACCCATGAAAAAGCTATTGCAACATTCTCTGAAATCCACATCCAAAGAGTCACAGGGAGAAATGCACAGGCATAAGTTACTCTAAACAAAAAAAGTACACAATTCACAACAGACAAGAGAAGTGAAGCTTCTTGCACCTTTGAGCAGATGACGTTTCCTATACCTTGAGCTTTACACAGAGTCTCTGGCAACCAGCAATCAGTTTATGGTAGGGAGACTTACTCTCTTCACAACCCTAACATAGCTCTCCTATATTCAGAACAGTTTTCATATGTTTGAGAGCTTCATCAAAAATGGTTTAAAGTAGTTCATGTATGCAAAAGGTAGCTAAAGGTTATAGAGAACAACTTAATGAACAAGCTGACCAACAGAGACAGTAAAAATTTACCTTCTTAAGCAATTCAGGAAAAAATAATTATCTGGATGGCCAAGTGTAGAATATTCAGGATACGAAATTTAGCAAATAAAACCACACCATGTATTTGAACACTAGTGTATATGAAACATGCATAAGCTTCTCAAAAGCAAATAGAAGTCAGTGAAACTTCAAGCACTTCATGAAGAGCTCCAGTTTTTCACTGGTAGTTCAAAAGTCACTCTTTAGCATCCCAATACATAATTTACTTAAACTATGTCCTCAGAATAGATTTTTTTCTTTTGCAGACTATTCTAATGAATACTTGGATTTTGTTTTCATAAATTTTACATTTCCTAGCAATTGAAAGCACAGTTCTGCACTTCAACAGTGCCGTAACATGGGCAAATAAATAAATACATTTCATGCAATTTCTTCAGCTAGTCTCACTACTTTTCAAGTACTGCAATATTTCTATGCAACTGTGAATGATCAGCATCCTTCCTTCATCCCACTCTGTTTAACTCCTGTTTATTCCTGTCTACAATACAGATCTTTTTTTTTCAATACAAGCAAGTCAGGATGATCTAAAGTTCAGTAATAGTCCCATTATTTAATTTATATTTCCAATTTGTTTTAAGATTAACATGCTCATCTTCCCCCAAACAGATCTTGGATTCAATACTGGATGTTGATATAATCACTTTGTTTGGGAACTCTGTTTCCTTATTTGCATTAGGTAAATTACAACTCTGGCACCAGGAATGTCCTTTTTTGATGCTGGAACAGTGGGAGAAGGTTTAAGTGGCTCCAAAGGCAACACACTCACTACCTGCTTGGAGCATTCTTGTTTGAGAACTTTCTCTTTCAATGTCTCAGAGTTAAAAATATATAGAAATTGAAATTATAAATAGAACCACTTTTTAAAACTATGCTTTAGCACAAAATACGATAAAAGAAGTTGCATGAGTATGGCAAACTATCCATTAGATGAATATATAAATTAAAACATGTAGTAGCTTTGAATAAACTGCTGAAAAATCAGAGTTCAAATATCTAGCCAAAATAGAACAACTTGTAATGAGATTTACAGCACTGGTAATGATATTGGACTGTTACTTGTTTCCAGAAAAGAAGAAATCCATTAAAATGGGTCTCCAGTACTGGTACAAGACAGTATCATGCATCCTTCTCCAATAAAGATTATTCTTTCTTGGATGGACAACATTCAAAACTTTTACTCTATCAAGTAAGATAGAAAAGAGGCAAAAAAGACAAATAACTTGGAATCTATGCAAAGTAATTTCAAAGTAGATGAAAATTATAACAGCTCAGATTATCCTTGGACACATAGTTTTGAGATAACTAGCTTCTTCTACTACAATGAGGACACTGTAAAATGACTTTGGTTATAATGGAGGAAAATGCTGCCAAATAATATTGTGATGGAAGACAAAATATCAAAGGCCAACATCTTCAGAAACACATTTTCCAAAACCAAATCAATATTCCTTCTTGAACAGTATTACAGGATTGTTCTTAATAAAAGCCAAAGAAACCCACCCTACAATAAAGCAACTCACTTGACAAACTCTAAATTTAATTTCATTCTTTTCAAGGCCTTAAAAGGTCATATAATCTCTCTTTCAGTAAGCTATCAAGTAAGGCAAAGAATATTCTGATTTCCCTTTATTCTTTGCCAGTAACTGGCAACATAAAGAGAATGGGACAGAATTGCTATCCACTGGAATGCTGGAGAAAGGCTGAGTTCTCTGGCTCATTTCATGAGATGATTCTTGCATTGTCACTTGCACGATAAAAATTATCTACCTGAGCCACTGTTAGTATGAAATATATTTAGGAAGCAAAAGTTCAGTTTGCTTCCCATGAGAGTGAATTAATTTTTTTTCACCCAACAATCCTGGTAGAGATTTTGCTTGTTTAACAGGTTTCATATTTGCCATTTTTTCTCTCTGTCAAAAATCTAACCTCCACACAAATTGGAGAGAAAAGGCAAAGTGACTTAATTTATTAAGACTGTCATAGTTTATGGCTAAATATCAACAATTAGTAAGGATTTGGAGCTGCATGACACAAGGCAGGAAGTGAGTTTAATAGAGAAAACCTTTAAAAGAAATCAGAGGAATCAGGAAGAACGAGAGGAAATGTTAATCAATTAATATAAGTGACTAAATGTACATGATTAAAATAATTCAAGAAACTGGAAATAACTGAAAGCTATTTCTGGGTAAGGTGAAACACATTTTTTCCTTTAGTGGAAAGAACAGATATTCCTTCCTCAAAACAAGCAAAACAACAAAAGCACAGGCCAGCTCAGGTCTCCAGCTGACAGGCAAATATTTATTATCCTATTACTGCAGAGTGTTCTTGAATTTTGCATTACCTATATTCGCCATAGCTCAGAAAAATGCATCACAGGTTTTTTAATTTTAAATGGTATCTTTTCAATTTTAGATACAGAATCACTACAAAAGCACAAGCTGCATATTGAAATTAATTCCAAGCTGTTCTATCTGTATGTAAAATCTCAATTGTTGCCAAAGTTCAAATGTAGATCTCTTACCAGTAATACTCCTAGAAGTAAAATACATAATATTTGCTTTTCTAACAGTTCAAATAAAGAGGAACAAGTTAAATAAGCTGCTAAGTTTTCACAGTGAATAAAGTCCAGAGCACTGAGAAAGGAAATGAAAAAGAGCAGGTATAGATCTGTCAAGATTTCTGCCTTTTCACTATTATATTCCTTTCCTTTCCCTTTAGAAATATAACCATGATTTCATCTCACTAGTTAAAGGAACAGTGGAACAGTAATTCCAGATAAAGATTTTATTAATAAATTGTTAGTTTATTATTCTGTTAAACTTGGAGACATGACTACAGAAGAGTAGCCACTACATTACAACTACATTACAACTATTATTATAGTGGCAAAAAATTGAAGGAAAGAAAAGAAGGGAAAATGAGGAGATTGAGTGTGATTGCACTAGAGCATTATAGAATGGTCATCCACAATTACACTCAGTGAGGTACAACCACCTGAGGTTTAGGCAGCCTTAAAAAGATAAATGTATTAAATGCCAAGATGCTCCAAAATCTAACACCTATGGAAGATTACATGCAGAGAATCACTGCCCCACATATTGGAATAAGCAGCTGTATAAAGAAGTTAAATTCAGAATCTGAGCATTTTGCAGTAAATAAGTGCATAATTCTGAACTTATGCCACCATTTAAGGGTTTTTTTTTTTTTTTTCTTCATGGCCCAGCACCCGTGTAGAAATTGACAACCTCTTTTTTTTTTTTTTTATTTTTAAATCAAATACGACTCAGATTTATTTCTGCAAGGAATTTTTTCCCATATTTCTACAAATATTGCTAGTTCAATTTAGCTTTAACTGGCTACCAGAGAATACATATGGACTGTGGAAAGTAAAATCAGCTTCAAAACTGACATAATAGTACTGAATAAATAAATATACCAGCATTTTTCAAATTATACAGCTATATAAATGAGGGAAAGTTAATTTCAAAAGCCTTCTCTCCCCTGATCACTCTTCTTGTCTTTATATGTGATTTTGTGCCAGCTGAGGACTCATTTTCATGAACAAGTACCTTTTCATTGGATGCAGGTTTTATGTGTAAATTATGCTAAAATAGGTGAATATCAAATGTGTTTCTCATACCTACTAACAATCATAAAAAAGATTCCAAGTTGAAACTTTAATGTGAAAATAAGCTCTGGAATAAATTCGTTATCCTGTGAGCAAAAAGTTTAATTGTATAAATTAGCATATTTAAAAAAAAAAATCAGCTCAAGAAACACTTTATTACTAAAATTCAGATACCCAAGAAATTAAAGCTGCCAAAATATTTGCAGAGATTTCCTGATGGAGGTAGCAAGAGAAACATTTAAACAGCAGGTAATTTAATGTCAGGATCCAAGAAATATTCAGAACAGTGGCCAAAATATAAACAATCAAACAGCAAATAGCCCTGGATTAGTTACTACTCTAGTGGTCTGTGAACACACTCTGGAATCTGGACACCAAAAAATGGAATAAACAATTTTGGAAATAACTCATTCTTAAATTTTAAACCTTCCATAAGTATCAGAGTGCATTACACTGGGCTGCATTGGTGGTTTTTCTACACAGAATGTCCATAAATAACAGCACCAAAATTCTAAGGATAACTTCCATCAAATCTGTGTGAACAGAAACACTCTTCTATCAATTTCAAATGATAGCTGTCAACATGTAGCAGAGCAGAAGAGATGATTGTAAATTTTGTCCAATGCAAAGAAGGGAATTCTAGTAACTAAGTGCAGTGAGACAGTGAATGGAAATTATTTAAAATGGAAATCTGAGCACATGTGAAAATATACACATTAATGTAATTTGAAACAAATGGCTTCAGGTAATTTTCTTCATGTCATTTTTTTTTCCATGCTCTGAAACTATAACTACTTCTGATGACATTTATTCTTACTTACTGCAACTAAAAAACACATCTTTTCCTGCTCAAGTAAAAGATTCCTGAGTTCTTCAGAACAAATTGTTTCATCTGTTGCCACAGACTCCCTACTGTTTAAATCTATCTTCTAATGCACTTGAAGATTTTATGTTCCTAATCCACTCCTATTTAAACATCTCTTTCTCACAGTACTATGAAACAGATTCTAATAAAATACCATTTATCCTGGAAAAAACTCCTGTACATAGTAAAGGATGCCATCAGTCCTTTATTATGCAGCTTGATAACGACCATTTCACAAAAGACTAATGGCAAATGGTTTCTGTGCAAATTAACAGTGGTTTACTTTAGGCAAGCTCATCATTCAGTATCAGATTTTTTGCTTTAAAAACCCACAGATTTTCAACTATTCTTAATACATCTGCTAAATAAATGCTGCCAGTCAGCTACAGAGTTCCAGGCATAGCTTATTCTTAATATTTCTTTATGGATTTTCTCAAGGAATAATCTAGGTTTAAAAAGCAAGATGAAAACTCTTCATTTTTGGAAACAGGTTTTTAGATCAGATTGAAATGTATTGGTAGAGTTCCCTGTAAGCTTGACAAATTACCATCAGTGGTAAAGGGCTTTTTAAATTTTTTTTTAATCTGGCATGAGACTAAATTTATATTATATTTAGCAAGCACCTTAGTTTCTCCAGACTTAAATTTAACTTAGTTTTCTTAAGACTATGCTGCTTTTGGTAGACAGTTTCCATCACCACATTCATCAGGTTTCTTTCATTATGAGATTTGTGAGGAAGAATTATAAAAACAGCTAAATTACTCTTGAATATAAACCAGAAAAAGTATCCCACAGATACTGCCATACTGGCTATGCCTTTAAATGGAAGCACTGTGTTTGTTGTCCTTATCAACTCATAGCTCTAAAAATCCTAAAAATGGCATCTTCAAGCAAGGCTGACAGAGACACTGACACTTCAGATTTAAACTGTTGCAACATGATACCCATTTTACACATAAAGATGCTTATAACACTGGTTTTCAGGGTCAACTGCAAGAGAAATTACACGTGACAAACTATTTCCCATTCATCTCTAACTAGTCTACCCATTCTCCTGTCTCCTAATTCATGTTCCCAAGGATGCATGCATCAACAAAAACAGAATTGTTCAGGAGTCCTTCAATATGCTAACTCAAATACAGAAACAAAGACAGGGTAAACTAAACAAGAATGCCTGGACTCAGCTAAGACTTAGTGTCCAGAAAGTCCACTAAAATTCTGAGGAAAGTAAGCAGCAATCAAGGTGATATGAGACCCTCACATCATATTTATAACTCAAAATTGCAGTGGTGACTGCAGAGACACCATGCTCCCCTAATACTTTCCTCATCGTGCATTTTCCTTTATCCTGTATTCACTAAATAATGAGGGCTCATCAATGGCAGTTTGCAATGACCATGTTGGTTTCCCAGGTTTGGTATATAAAGATGCAGGACCCATTGATTTCTCTCCACATGTTTACAATCCACAAATGCTAAAAACTAGGACCAGTTAAAAAGATTATTATTATCAATAGACATCTTCACTTCTGCTGTCAATACTAAAATACATTCCACTTCTATATTGAGTTTGCTCAAACTGTCCAGTGTCACTTTACTATAAAAAGTAGAATCCAGTGAAATGTAACTACACATTTATCCATTAAAACACATTCAAAGTGGTGCATGAATATAGAAAGCAACATCTTTATTGACTTTTACATTTCTGGATTTATGGCTCCAAGTGAAGAGTTTACAAAGCACAGATCTCTAACCCACAACTCCATCTCAGCTGGAAATGCCTTGTTTTCTTAATTTACTGGGGCTCAAAGCCCAAGAGTGAGGGACATCTGCTTTCATTCACGGGGAAAAGAAAGAAATTGTAAAATACTAACATCTCTAATTTTGGTAAATGCAAAGAAACCCTTAAGATAAGACAATATCCTTTAGGTTTTAACCACTGTAGAAGATTGTTTCATCTACAGAACTGCAGGCACCATCTGCCATCTTCACCCCCATCCAGTATAAGAGGCTGGCAGTGGGACTATCCCCAATCTCACACAAACAGGGTCACAGAATTTAGTCTCCTCTTCAATCCTCTTGCCTGCTCACAAACATTAAAGAGGATGTACCTGCTCTAAGTCAGGCAGTGCAGTTACCTTGAACTTTACAGGAAATACCACTCTAGAGGCATTTTCTTTTTCCTCTCAAACCTTAAGGACAGGTAAATAACAAAAGGCAGAAGCTACTTACAAAAGGTTTACAAAGATGTAGTATATGGAGAGATTTTAACTTTTTTCAAAGACAGTTTTTTCTAAAATAGTGTAACAAAATCAACCTTCAGTTTAAACAAGAAAATTACAAACATAAAACTGTAAGAAATGGTTAACTATATGGGTATACATGGTAACAAAAGTATATATTTAGGATATATTTTGGGCATATGCTTGAAAATTTCGTTGAATTTCCAAATAACTAAATTGCAATAAATTTCATAATACTGTATTTTTAGTAGACATAGTATCAAAGTCTGCCTGGATTTCCATTTTAGCCATGAACAACACTGAATTCCACCAACATTCTGAAATGCAACTCTCCTATTTTTAGAGCACAAAATCTAAAAACTTAGTCTAAATTAAAATTTATTACTCAACATTTTTAGATCCATTTTCCTAATGTGGGCATGAATTAATTTAGGGTGGAAAAACCCTACTCTGTTTGCTGACATAACTAATATACTGAAACAGCTCATAAAATCATAAAGAAAAAAAATTTTGGACATTGTACCACTACTGAATATTATCCCCAGAAACCTTATTCAATTATCTGCTGTATAATTCAAAGTATAAACAAGCTGTTTGCACAAATCAAAAGCTGTTAATGTTGTGGAACACACCTGCACTTCCATTACTTCAAAGACTGTATAGCTATATGCTCCATTACTATTTCCTGTAAGTATTACTTCAAGGCTTCAGAGCTATTCCTAAACCTTATATATTTCCACACTGGCTCTTCACTTGGTTATTGAGTCCTTCTGTTGGTAATTTGATCACTCTGAATACTTTGCTGCTGTGATTGCTACTTTTCTCTGGAATTGCAATAAACATGCACATTTATTCTTGCCCTCTGAAATAACTGTGCACAAAAAAAAAAAGTCTTGAGAAATGTAACATTCTTTTTAGAGACATCGTTTCACAGCCATATGCAAAGAATAATGTTTTGTAACTTTACCTTATTTTCTTTTTTCATCATACTGTTTTAGAGCATTGTGTCAAAATGAAAGGAAGCGCTTAGGTTGTGCAATTCCACCTATATCAAACTCCCAGCTCACATCAGGATGGAACTTTTACAATAAAAACTAGCACCATGCTTTAGTCTGCACCGTGGAGCAGTCTCAGAGTGCATTAAACTGATGCTTTTTTTGGATGAAACAACTGGAGCAGCACTCAAACTGCTAATGAGTTCCAGCTCATAGGACCAGACCAGAGTCACTGCAAAGGAAAAGGCCCCAAAGACTCAGTGTAAGCCCTGGGTCCCCAGCACCACTTTTGTGCCAGTCAGCTTGACAGCTTACACATAGCCAAGTAATGAAGACATAACTTCACTAAAAAAGGAAAAAAGCCAAGAGCTGTGCTTTATCAGGGAGTACTCTGTTTCAGAGCTTGCTAAATAAAGTTTTGAAAATGGTGCTCTTTAGCAAATGAATGAGTATAGAGTTGTCTGCCTATAAATTCAACCAACTGAAATTACATTTGAGTTTCCAAGAAAGTTAATTTCAACTTTCAAATCTATGCTGATGATATATAGATCAGTTTCAACAAGCCTGTAGAAATTTATAGAGAAACTTGATTTTACTTCTGACTGCTTCCCCAACAATCATGGCAATTCAGTAGACTGAACAGATTAATGTTAAAATTAGATAATGAGGACTGAAAAATCCATTTAAGATCTGAAAAAATCCAAGCTACTCGTTTTTAAAAGAAAAGTTTGACTGCTAAAAAATCCCCAAGCATACACTACACATCAAACAATGCACCTCCTTGAACAAAATACAAATGACCTCACTACTTCCAGTTTCCTAGTAAAGAGAATAGGCAACCAATCTAAAACTCCAGGATCTGTACTTTTTTTTTTTTTGTTACTTTGGGAAAACAGGGCATCAAAGAGTCTCCCTGTTCAGGAATAAGAGGGAAATATATCCAGGTGTCTGGAGCCAATATTTTAGTCCATGTATCCATGTCACTGGTGGGTAGGTCCCAGTGTAGCTGATAAGCTTCAGCCAGGTTGCTGTCTTTTGGCTCCAAATGAGGATGCCTTGCCTTCAGAATCTGTAGATTCCCAAAGGAATCCATATTGCACACAGTCCAACAAGTGAGCACAGTGCATTGACCCAGCTCTAGGTATGAAGTCACTAAGCATTTTCAGGAGGCCCTTTTCACACTCATTCCCAACTGAATTGCAGTGGAACTGAACACAAGGAGTATCTTGTGAGGGACAGCCAGCACTGGGCAAAATTAATGATTATCCTTTCAGCACTGAGCTTGAGAGAAAATGGGGCAATGGGAGCAAAGGGATTCACAGTGGAGTGATCTGAATACATATATGGTGTCATCTGTTCTATATTCTTTGTTAATCATCATGTATCTGAAGAGATTCAGTCAGAGCTAGGACTGCCTTTAGGTCCAACATTAGTGGTCTCACAAGCCCAAAGAAAGCTACCAAAGCAACGAGTTTCTTTCACCTTACACAAGCACAAACACCCACTTGCAAATCTAGGCACATAAGTAAATTTACCTTACAGCAAATGTTTCTGGCTCTTAGTTTTGAATCACAGAACTATTTTTCCTAATTTCATCATGCTAATGGTTAGAGTACAACAAGACAGTAAAGAACAACATCCTTATTATTTTTTTCAATATTTGATTGCCTAAATATTGCCTGTAGCAAATTTACTGCTAAAAAACACCATGGGAGACAGAGAAGAGCAAATTGTACAGTATTATGCCCACCATTTAAAATGTATATCACAACTGGCCAGTGTTTTTAAAGCAGATGCACTGAGATATACACATTTACCCACAGCCAATGTCACAACTGAACCTGAAGACCAATCATTTGCTTAATAAATAAAAGCCACCTTTCCCTCATTTCAAAAGAAATAAGAATGTGTTTTACATAAAAAAAAATTATAACAGTTTTTTTATTTATCATCACAAGGTAAATTTGGACAGTCTGAAATATGACCCATAATTTTACATTGTAAGATGTTCTATCTACCTTACATGAATTAACTAGTCTTACACTTTCAGCTAACTGCTCAATCTCACCTTTCATTCCTAAAAGGAGAGACAGATATACCACAGAAGAGACACATACCAGGATATTTCAGAGGGAATTTAATGGACAAAATTTTTGAAACACTCCTGTAATATTCTGACATCTGTAATATAGAAATAATTTCTGATTCCAGGCCCAATTGTAACTTCTTCCTACCACTGCCATGATTTTACCATCTGACCCAGCAGTACAATTTAAGAAGAAACAGCTTAGCAGTTTCTTCAGTAAAGAGGAGAGGTGAACAACAGATCAAGCTGTTCAGTCCTACAAAGCTAATGGGTAGATTGGCTTATTTGAAATATTAGTATCTCCCCAAAATCCCATGAAGTATGAACAAAATTGATTAAATCAGGGTACAGAATCCTGGCATACAGGAAAGTAATAGAAATCCTGAGATAATTACAGCACAAAGAGAAATGCTGTAAAAGCTTTGCAGCTTCAAGAGTAAAAGAGTTCCTGGCACAAGCTTTTTGCTAACTTCTGTAAGACAAAATCATGAGTCACAGTTGGCCCAAATATTAAACTGCTGCTTATGAAGACACTGCCATGATAATTCAGAGAAAAAGTTCACCTCTAACTGTTTCTAAGTACCACATTTTATGTGGTATTTACAGAATGGCAGGCAGCCAATGAAACTCTCAGTAGAACTCTGCATCCTCATATAGATTACAAACCATCTTATTTTGTATCTCTGAACAGCACAATGCATTGTAAAATTAGTTTCTCCCTTGCTTCAGCTGACAATTTATTATATCAATCTTCTTAAATGTTTAAAATTAACATAAAGGTCCTCATTCAAATTACGTTAAATGAAAGGTAAGCACCCACATCATAGTTTGAAAATAATGGAGTTATTCACATATCTATTTTCAATGGCTACACTTGGCACAAAAGCAACTCAAATGCAGAATACATTCAAAACACAGAGCCAACTGGAACATTATAGATTGTATCTTCCCTCTTTCAACATTATACAAAAAAAAAAAAAAAAGGACAAAACATCATTATCACATGAAACTTAGCAGGGAATTTTGATTTATTAAAGGTAAGTGACACCATTGCCACATGACACATGATAGCCTTTGATTTATATTGCTTTTAATCACAGTTAGGAATGAAGTTTATCAGTTCCCTTTTGGCCTGGGTCATAATGGATGTAGATTTTAGATGGCATGGAATGAAAAACACCATTAAACTGCTGTGTAACCTCCCATGAGAAGGCAAAACAAAACTGCAACTGAAATGTAATGTCCCAATGATTAAGAGAGATTTTGTAGAACAGATAGCTAAAGGCAGAAAAAGTACATTGGAAGGGAGAAGCTCTTTAGATTGAGAGGCCTGCTGACCACTGCAGGTCTCAAAAAGGACTCAAAGGTAAAGATCTCTCAGAAAGGCTAACCAATTTCTTCAGCTTCAGAGTATACTGAAAAACCAAGACATACACTTGTGAGGTGAAGAGGAAATACTTTCAGGTCACAGTATCAACAGAGGATATGCTGGAACAAGGTGATCACTAGAAAAGCAAGTCAGCAGCACCAGATGGTTATGTTCTGACAGGATTTTAGTACAGTAGAAAGTTAGAATGACTGCATCTCTGCATCTTAACAATTCAGACACCTGATTCTTGACAGCCAGAGGGAAGAAATCATTGCCAGAAGCACTGCAGATCATTTGGAGAATCACAAACAGAACACCTTTGTTTCCAGGTTAGTAGTTCACAAAAATTATGTCACAATGAAATTATACACAGAAATGCAGCTTCCCTGCAGCTACCCAAACATTACTTGGTTCATTAAAGCACCAGAAAGTGCTGTAATCTCTGTGATTGACTCATTGTATTAATAAGGAATAATTGTGGCTGGGCTTTATGAAATAAATTGTTACTGCAAATATAAATTGTAGTTCCCATTGTAACAACACCCAAGGACAAACTTCATTGTGGTGCTGTAAGAGAAAAATTGTTTTCATTTCATTTAATCTTGAGATGTATCTATATAGACATACATACAGGTAAACATATACATATATAACTATTACTTCTTATGGTGTATATGAAGGAAACAGGATATTAAATGAGAAGGTTGTCTATCTTTGCAAGTACTTCTACCTTTAGATTCTATTCTGCAATAAAAAAAACACTGCCAAATAATATGCTAAGCAAATAGGAATTATATTTTAAGTTATTTTATGAATTTCTGGACTGAAAAAAATATGTAGTCAACGAAATCTGCCTATGTTCAGCATCTCTTTCCATCACGTAATTCCTACCCTAAAGAAAAATAAATGAGAGCAGCATAGATTTCTGCATTCTGCATGCAATTCTATGTCTACACTTTACTAATAATCAATTAAGGTGCATAAGAAATTGACATCAAACAGCTTGAGATACACCGTTTGCCACTGAATCTTGTAATTCTCCATCTCTCTTCTTAAAGAGGATCAGATTCCAATGAATATGTTTCAACAAGAAATTGTGCACCTTACTGTGTGCCAAAGAGCACTGACATGCTGAAGACTTGTACTTGCAATAAATTTCAAATGCAAAAACTTAAGCAGAAAATTACAACAAAGAAGTTGACACACACCAGACTGCACTTAACTGAATAGACTTTGAATTCATTTTAGTACCAATACTTTAGCTCAGCTTCACTATCACTACAACATACAGACAGTACCTTAAAGATGAAATTAATCAGTCCTTCAGCACTTTTTGCTGGTCAAAGGACTTCCTTACAAATGGCCTGAAACCAGTTAAATGGCGGCAAGCTTATTTTACACTTAAACCCCCTTTTTTTCTGTTTTCTTTATGTCAGAAGTTTGGCCTATTTTGAAGCTATTTTACCTTGAATGTATTCTACTTTTACATTAAGACATGACATATACACCTGTGGATGCTTAGAGCTATATTTCTGAAAAAATAAACATAACCATTGACCAACAGGCAACACAGCAAAGAGAAAATTGATGTGTTTTATGTATAAATTCAAAGCCTCTTAAAGACTTTGTCCAGAACCTTGCTTCTGACAAATATCTGGAAAACTTCAATCTTATGATCTGTCAGTAAAGAATGTGTTAACAGAACCATACTGTGCACCAGTATCCTACATACAGGTAAATAGCCTCTTTCAGTAAAACTTAAAGTAATCATATATGACTCTTGGTTAGGATATTTTTTGCCATTAATTAAAAAGCAGCATGAGTTAATACTATAATATATAGACCAGAAAAATCTATGAAAAGTAGATGCTATCCTAGAAACTTAATGTCAAAAGTTGCTGTTCAGAAAAAAAGTAACAATTTTTTATTCTGCTACACTGTACTTGCAAAAGGAGCTACAAATATTACAGTGAAGCTACATAATTTTGCTGAGCTTGTATAATTAGGTCTGTAAATCAAGAGTGCTTTGACTATTGAGTATTCTTCCTGACTAATCACCACCACTATTTTTACAGAAGTCATTCTGGAATACTTGCTAAATACCTTTTACTGTAAACAATGGCTTTATTTTCCTTTTTTATGTTATTCAATCAGATTCAGAGATCAGCACTGGAAGAAAACTGTGTCTGCAGTATTATATCCCTGCAAAGAGCAAAGGAGAAGCAGGGAGAGAGCAGAAGCAGGTGGAACAATAACAGAGTGTTTGAGTAACTGTAGGCATGGACACAAAAAATTCAACTTTACCTTACACAGTCTACTTCACTATTTCAGTGTCTAAACAGCAATTTGTTATAACACTCAAATTTAATGGGGTAATGAACTTAGTAATCTGTGAAAGTGAGGAAAGTCACCTTGTGTGCTTTAGGTTTGTTTCTACTGGGCTTTATTCTGTTCTATAATTTAATAACAAATTTCTGAACAAACCTGATTTTCCTATCAAATTCACTATGTTTTTCTTGTTTTTCTACTGGCTTGATGTACCATACCCTGACTGTATTTCTGCAAAGCTCACTGTTATTAAAGGTGGTTATTACCCAAAAGTAAAAACAACCATTTTCCTCTGAGAATCAATATAAAATTTCAAGCTGGCTTTGGAATATTTCCCTTTATCTTGTTATAGATCTTTGTCTCCAGGTGAGCTTATTGCAGCATTTTCTACCAAAAAGAAACTTGGTTGCATATTGTTGTTGGAAACCAGTAACAAATTTCAAAATAGCAGGTAACAACTTCAGAAGCTGAGAGAAAGAATCATTAGGACAACTGCAGGAACCCCCAAAATGATACAGAGCCTAAGAGAATACTGCTGAATATTTTTAACACAAAGATGGCAACCTGCATGTACAAGCATGAATAGAGGACAGAGGGAAAACTACACAAACCATTTTTGCATAAGAGCTCTGACAGGATAACTGTGCCATCTATCTGCATTTCTGTACAGGGAAGAGGAGTTACAGGTCTTATTCTAACTGGTGAGCTACTCTGTGCAGATTTATCACTTTTGCCATTTTTGTGTTCTAATTCATCCATAATTCTAAACAAGAACACTTGTGAAATTCTAATTTTTGTGAGAATATATCATACAGAAGTACTTAATATCCAGAGAAGTCATACCTGCTGCCAAGGATTGGCTCCCCAGAGGTTCCCAAAGCAGAATAGTCCATGCCATAGAAATTCAGTCCTAAAAGTATTTTCTTCCTCCATTTTGAATCAGGATCCAGTAGTTCAACACAAGCTCGTACCCAGGGAAGGGGGGAATTTGGACCAGGTCTGTCAAGTTAGCAAAAATTAAACAGATCAGAAAAAGTTCATACTTAGCCTTCTCTTTTTGACCAGTTTAATTGTAAAGAGCAAATTATGACACAGAAAAAAATCAGTGAAGATGACCCTACAATTCTATGAAGGTTAAATGCACATTCTTCAGTAGTTTGAAGTGCTGATACACAAAATATGATTCCCCATTCCTGACTTTTTGATTCAATTCTAAGGAGAAGGGACAGAGAATTTCTTCCTAGGGGTAAGGAAACGTTTCCCCTTTCCATTGTTACTGGGCCTTGCACAATGTGTATGCTATAATTCAAAACTCTGTATGACTTCAGTTTTTTTCCTCAACGTTTTTACTGCAAGCTGGGAAAGTATACTGGGACAAAATCTACCATTTACTTGCAGCAGGAACTATAAAATTACTGACTGGTAAGAAAGACAAGTTTCAATGATTGTGTATTTATGGGAAAAACCTACAAAGTACCTAACAAAAAGCTACATGAAGAAAAAGAGTATAGCCTTTATACAGAGCAATTGAATTGTCATGTATGCAACATCAGGATATTGTGCTCATTCCATTGCTACCTCACTGGAGAGAAGAGCAGGCTGTCTCTCAAACACTAACATCACTCACTAGCATGGTAACAGGAAGAGTATATCCCAGTCTTACAAATATCAACATCTGCTACTCCCTAATAATTATCTGCCTCAAAGTCTTCATGCTACCTGTGCCATTAAAAGTCAACATGCTGATACAGCAGAGCAATGTTGCTGGGAACTGTGCTTATATTTAAAGGCAAATGATGTATCAATTGTTTAAAGCTGATTTGTTTGACAATGTTATTATTAGTAGATTATTAGTGTACCTATCCTGCAGAACTGGGCTAAATAACTCAAAACAAAGAACCTGGCCTGGAAAAGTGTGTCAGATCATAATTTTAAAGGATGCCTTTTTAGCTGGAGTACAAAGTCTTTCATAATATCCAAACCCTTGATATACATTGCTGTTAAAAATGTACTGAGTTATCAGCTTCTGGAAAAATAGTCTATTTTAATTACTAATCAAGAACTTTAGTATCATACAAGTACAAAGCACTATCCACTTTTCTAGAAAAAAATGAACTTGTACTACAGATTTGACAGACCTAAGTGAGAATCAGCTCCTTCAAAGATCTTTCTGATGTCAGAGGGAGTCTTACCGATGAGGTGCTGAATAGTCGTAAGTCATGAGACTGAAGCTGTCGATTGCTGAGGCCAACTGATCAAATTCTTTCTTTGTGAACATTCCAGGCTGGTTGGTCCTTTCAAAACAAAGCAAAACAGAAACAGGAAGACATAAATTATTACAACAACCAGGCTTATTCTCTCCTTTGGGTTTCATACCAATTGATCACATAGGAAAAATCTTTCATTTTGAGGTGGCAAAAATAAATAAAACAGGTATTTCAGTGCCATTTTTGTAAGAAACAGCTAAAAAAAAAAAAAATTCAATGCTGTGTAGGTGGCCAGTAGAAAGAATCATACTTCCAGAGCATACTTACCAAAGAAAAATTTCCAGTATGGCTACAATTGTGATTATAAATGCTGTGAACTAAGCAAATTGCCTTAGGTAGCAATCAATTGAACTCTAAAAGCTTTTACAAAACCTTTAATTGCTTGGGTTGTTGAACTGATTTTGACACTTACAAAACTAAGTTCTCTGAGGCATACTTAAATAAATGGATGGGTGCAGCTGTTAATAGAAAAATATAAACCAAAGGTAATTTTTTATTACCCTCAAAAAGAATAATTTCAGTTTATACCATATTTAAGAAAGAAAACATGTTTTCTTTAGAAAAAAACCAGATCCATTTCTTTGTTTGGGCAGGAAAGATTAAAAAAGAAATCCAATCTATGACATTTTCTAGACAAAAGTTGAGTTATGCTTTCAGCATATCTTGGTATGCAATACAGAAATACATTCTTCCCCTCTTTTTCTGCTTATTCTTGACTTACAAAATATAGACCTGGATTAATATCTACCTTATCTTCATATAAGGGAGAGGAGGTGTATATTTTGTCTGTTTTGGACTCAGAGAGGCTATTGACTTCCTTCAATCATTCCAGATGGAAACAATTAATTCTCAAAAATTGCCTGAAAACATTGAATCTCTTTCAAAGAGAATTTGAACTTCAAAATAGCAGCACAAACAGCACAGTAGGCAACATAAGGCAACCTTAATCACATTGCAAAGATGGGATGGGACTAAAATGGAGAAGCTACTGCCAGAAGAACTCTGTCCTCAACCATAAGCCTCTGAAGCATATCAACACAAAACAAACAGGTAGAGAAGCAGGATATTGTCCAAATAATCTGAGACAGCAGTGTACATAGGGGGACATTGCAAAAGAAAAGAAAACAGGAAAAAATGTAATTTAACAGCTACAAAGTCTGTGGTACATCTCTGCCATTTAAGAGACAGACTTACAGGACTGTACAAGATTCCTCTAGAGAGCAGAGGGGAGAGACTGGAGAATCTAGACTTTCCCAATTGTATCAGAAACTACTATTTGATGTAGAAATTAGAAGCCAAGCCTTGTCTAGGCAAGGTGTACTTTTAAAACCACTCACGTTCCATCTTAAATGTAAAGACCAAAAAGAAGCTCAGTGACAGATGCAAGTAATAAACAGAAAAATCACATATTTTGACCTTCATCCCTTTTGGATCAGTGTGCAAATTCTACATCCAACAATATGTGCTGCCTGGATCACCAGAGCATAACAATGTTCATTTATCAGTTCACAAGGACTCTCTGTGTTCCACTGCATAAGGAAAGAGGCGAACAAAATGCAGGTTACAAAGTAGGGCAGATTAAATCACATAACATGCCTGTCGGGTTTTCAGAACCAGTGATATACTGGTCACAGGAAGGAGAAATCCCATTCTTTTCCTTCAAGGTTTGTAACAAATTTTTAACAAATCTTCACTTCTGAATCCTACTGATGAACCTCAGGTTTTTTTACAGTCATCTGCTTGTGATGTACTGGAATTGCAAACTACAGTTATTCTACAAGAATTAAAATAATAAATACATCTTTGAAACAATGTCATGGCAACTTGGATGTCTGTAGGCAAAGCAATTTCCCAATGCAAACTCCATCAAAACACATTTGCAGTAAATTGATTGTGATTACTCTTGAAGGGAAAAACATAAAAAGTAATTATAATGTGTATTAGATATTAGGGCAAGTTGGATTGCTTTATAGATTTAGCCAGGTAGTACTTTAATGAAATTTGCATGTGTAACTTAGGAAGAAACCCACAGGTTAAATTGTATATTGCCATAATTTTCTCCAAAGCAATTTTGTAACTCAACTACTTTTGTTACAAAGGAATGCCATCTGAGCAATAAGGGCACAAACTTCCAACTTGGAACAACCCCAGCAGCATTAAATATCCTTTGTCCATTAATGCATAGTGTTAAAACAGCAGCACTCTTCAAAAAAAAAAGCACTACTCACCAGTTCAATGAGTACCACCAGTCAGCTTTGCTCTAGTCAAGCACTCTGTGAAACTCCACTGAAACAAAACTGGAAACTCCACTGGACTATTTGATTCATGCCTTTAGAATTGTTCTGAGTCAAGAAAACTGGCACTCAAGGATAAAAATTAAATATTTTTTCAACAGGTATTATTCTTCAAATTTGAGGGTTTTCAGTCATTCTGATATTTATGTAAACTTAACTCAAGGGCAGGTATGTTCTACTGACTACTTGGTTGAGAAATACAGCACAAAAAAGTCAGGAAACTTGGCACAGAATATGCAAAGTCCATGAAAGCAATACTTTCCAAGCCTAAGTCAAAAGCTTGTCATTCTTCCAGACTTTGAATACCATCTCCAAAATAGTCAGTGAAGTGGCAGAAACTTCATCATCATTTATTAGCTCTGTGCAACATACACAGAATCATCAAATCTACTGAGTTGGAAGGGACACACAAGGATCACAAAGTTCCAACTCCTGGCCCACCACAGGACAGCCCTGACAATCTCCCCACGTACCTGAGAGTATTGTCCAAACATCTTGAACTCTGTCAGGCTTGGTGCTGTGACCACTTCCCTGGGGAGCCTGTTCCTAACCACCCTTTGGGTGAAGAATCTTCTCCTAAGGTTTCAACTTCCATAAAGAGCAAAAAAAAAGAGCCTGTATTTAGAGTTTACCCTAGTTTGCTAAAATGCTCAAGCCTAAATTCCACTGTTTTGGAGAGAATTCAGCATAACTTAACCAGTTTGCTAAATATTTCCAGTCTGCTAAACTGGGACAGACTCCACTTTCACTTGGGATTTTTTTTTTAACATGGCTTGTTTAATTGTAAAACTTTACAAAAAAGATTAAGAGACACTGCTGAAGGAGTGGCAAGACCAACAATTGAGTTTGCTCTCCAAATCTGCTCTTAGAACTTTCACTGGACTTGAGCAACCCAGGGCTCCTCCCAGCCCACTTGCAAAATCAGACCCAAACTCTTCTCTCAAGATTGTGAAACCCTCCCAGAGCTGGGAGAAGGATAATGATGCAGGAGGGGTGGAGAAGAAATGGAGACAGGATGGAGAAAGGATGCCCTGGGTGGCATAGCTGGTACCCCATCAATCCTCAGCCTTGGAGCTCCAGCTCCCTGGATTGTCCCATGCCAGGACTCACTCCCTGGGGCAGCACTGTTCCATGGTGCAGGGAGACTGGGGAGGTCACACAAGTGATGAGCCTGGTGACACTGCCCTGACCCTACTGGAGCACAGGGCACTGGGATGAAACCAGTTTCAGCTATGAATATCCTCAAAGGGTTGAAATCCCCTAGCATTCCTGCTAGCATCAACTGTTGCTATTCAGCATCCATGGGAGTTTTCAGTAATTTGGATTGAACAAAATACATGAACGTGAATTATAATCAACTAAAAATCTGAAATATATAAGTTGAATCTACAACCAAGTCTGCTCCTCTGAGTCAACCTCAATGAAACAGCCACTAGGAAGAAAGGAATTACAAAAGGACATGACTGTTTTCTCTGGGATTGCTGAAAACCATTGCCTTACACTATTAAAAAGAACCATAATTTTATTTTAAAAATCTGAGATATTTGACAGTTCTCTACTATTAAATAGGCGTTAAACTTATTCAGGCAATGTCTTGTAGTTGCAGGTTTGGTTTGCACTATTATTGAGAAAGCACTGGGGGTTTTAGCCCCTTTCAAAGCAGTTTCAATGTGGCAGTGCAATATTATGCCTCAACCTATGCAACCAGACATTATGTTGTATTTTTATGTCTTCTTTACACAATATGATTTCCACGTTTTCATGAAAGAGCTTCTCTGGCAATGATAAATGCACTCATGAAAAGCAAATGCAAAGCTAGAAAGAGTGTTCAGATTTGAGTCATCACTCAACCTACTTTTCTGATTGATAATTCAGGATCCAAAAATTCATCTTATACTTCATGGTCTACTTTCAGTACAGGATATGTGGTTTTGCCTGGCAAGCACATTTGAGGCAGGGGAAATACCTCAGCAAGACTATACCAATGCAAAGTATGAAGTGCATAAACAAATCTCCATAAGAAAAGACATCAAAACTGTGACAGGTATCAGTTCTGTTGCTTAAAGAGTGACTTAAAAATGCTCAGACACTGGTAATGAGGATGATATAAAATTCCAGTAAAAGGAAAATCAAATTGTATCCTCTAAATTATGTAATTAATATTTTAAACTAACGCTTTGTGGTGAATGTGTTTTTCTTACTGTTGAAAAGGAAAAGCATCTCTCAAAGAAATGATGCTTTATTTTTTCTACTTTCTGGTTTAAAACCACTGTTAATATGGAATGATATTTATCCTGTGTTTCTCAATTTTCTGTTTTCTAGGAAAATCTGTAGGATTATATTTCTAAAATACCAGCCAAATGTAAACACTCATTTAAATTCCCTGCACCAACAAGACTTTCTAATGGAGACAGTATCTATTCTTTATGGTATTTTAAAATACGTATTAAAATGTGTAAGAAATATGGAATTAGCTCTGGAATTAATCTTAAAAGTGTCTGTCACTCCTGCTCAACATTTAAGGAATAAGGCTCCGTACAACAGGAATTCAGAGAAATCTCTACAAAAACTCTATAAGTAGAAATTATCAGTTCAGGGAAATGATTAACACTAAGGACACAAAACAGAGCATGGGACTGCTGTGTGTGGAGAAAGGGGGTGAAAGAACAAAACCACACAGCAAAGAGAAAATGAGAGTTTTCCTTTCCAGTTCATTGCTGTTTTACCTTAAGTGGACATCTTTTATTCTGTGACATATTTAGCTTTTAACAAACAGTAAAGAAGCTGCTTTACACAACAGCCACAGAAATGCTTCCCGTTAAAAGCCTCAGGAATACAACATAATATCTACAAGTTCTCCCCTTCAAGTAAGAGAGCAATGGCAACCTGGCAGAACTCACAGAACGATGATTCCCCTGAGAGCATAAGTCTTACTTGCACACATTCCTGAGAATTTGTCAACATTTCCCAATGGCATGCTGCCACATGTATATAAAAAAATTCCTATTATGGGCACAACATCACAGACTTGAAAGAAACTACCTGCTTTCCTTGGTATTTCCACATACATAGCTTAGAATTCCACAGCCTCTTTTTGCTATTTTATCTTTCCATATCTAAAATAAATGTAGAGGGGTTTGTTTCACAGCCTGGAAGGTTTATTACCCGAATCTTCCAAATTACATACAGTCATACATCTCAAAAATCCTTTTAATGCTCTACTGATAAGTATTTTTGTAAGGTTTTGAGTTTGTAGTCTTTCATATTGAAAGACTGGAAAAAATACTTCAGCAATGAAAGCTGCTTTCATTTACCTTCAAATGAATCTACATTCTCAATTACTTCTTGTCTCACTACAATTACTCTCAAAATGAAATAAGAAGAAAAAAGGTCTTTTAACTGACTGCTATTCCCTGCAAGTTCAAACTGCATTCTTGCAGGGTTACCTCACCTTCACCCTCTTTATAAAAGAGAAGTTTCCTATATCCTCATCTTTGAATAGCCTTCATAATGGAAAACTGATTGATTTTCTGTTTCCACTATGATTCTATTTCAGATGTCAGCTGCTCAGTAATGACTTAATTTTCTTGTCATGTATAATTTTCTGTAAAGCTACTGTTTGCAAATCTTTCTTCACCACAAGATATTATTGGTTTTCATAGCTTGTTGCAGATAGGAGCATTACAATATAAAGCTATTGCATTTTATGAACACAGACCACTGAATTCAGTTAATGAACAATCACTGAATAAAAATTCACTGTTCCTTCCTGCATGAAGTCTCTTCTATAGAAAACAGAAGAAAGAGCTAAATGTCTACTCTGTTCATCACACAATTATAGGCATTGATAATTAAACAGTCAAACGTGTAACCAAGTTCAATCTGAAACCATTTCCTTTTCTGCAAAAATCCTCTTGCCAGTTTTGTAACTACCCCTTCTCATTTTAGGTTTTTCAAAACTCTCAGGATGACAGCTCACTTAAGTAATTTTCCCCTATTAGTACTTAGAAAACAATTCTGCATGGATCATGGTTTCTATGGATGTTTTGCAACTACATTTCTGGTGTCCTATAGATGTTGCATTTTACAATGCCCTCTTGCAGCTGGGTCTTAGGGAAAAAATATTTTTATTTATCTTCATCTGTCCAGCCACGTATTTTCATGAAGTAACAAGAACCTGATTATTAAAATTCTATGCCTATGTCACTGTGGCTTGAAACTGGTCAAAAGCCAAAGAAGCTTTAGCAGAGAGACAAAAAATGTAAGAGAGAAAGTTTACAGACACTTTATTACCTCAGATATCAGGCTGAAAACAGAACTAAGGTATGTCTACAACAACACTGTATGAAGCAGCCAAGTAAGCAACAGGACCTTGAAACAATACTGCTGCTCAAAGCCATGAGCATAATTACAGATCTAATCCCTGCTGTCAAAAGAACATGACCATATTAAATGTTTAACCAACAAAAGAGAGATCCTCAGGTAGACAAAAGCTGATTTACTTCATAGTGGGGGATGAATTCCATGCAGCTGAATGAAGATTGTAAAAAGCACAGCATGTTCTCCACTTCTGACCTCTCTCCCTTCATGAACACATCCTCCCAGACAATAGATCAAGGCTTCTGCAGAGATGCATGTTACTCAGGCATTTCAGAAAATGCACATGCTTACTGTAAATTTAAATATCTTCACCAGCCTTTGAAATACAGATTTATTTTTTTCCAATTCCTTTCTAAGGCCAAAATGTTGCAAGAGGTGAAGCACGATCCAAACACAGTATCTGATCTTGTGGCCTACAAACCCAGATCAATATGACAAATCAGGGACTGTACATTTAAACCCAAAAAAATGTCCATTGTACCAGAGTATTAAGGTTAGTTCATTTCAGGAGAAACCAATAACACAAATGCCAAGTTATAATAAATTTCTCCTCCTCACTTTTTTATGTATGTAACAATCTCTGTACAAAAGTCTTATTTCTCTTAAAATAGAATTAAAAATCAAACCTAAAGGTTATTCCATAAAACCAGGGCAATCACCTCTGGTCACATATACTCTTCTAGTCATGGCTATTCATCTGGTTCCACTCAGAGAACACTCTCCCAGTTTCACACACTAAAGTGCTGCAACAGATGAAGGCAGAAACAAAAGCAGGAGATTCCTCCCTCCCATCTAAAGCCCATCTTAACATCTCCAAATCACATTTTGCTTGCATAATATGAAAGGACACCTTATTGTTAACAAGTCAAAGCAACATAATTCCAAGAGACAAATTATAAAAGAATGAAGAAATTAAAAAGGAGAACTTTTATGGAAACACAACAGTTCAGTAGTTCATTTGTAATTAGTTGGAGGAGTCTGAATATCCCAAGATAATTGCTTGAGCAAACCTGGGCTAGACATTAAGGAGAATCTTCTAGAGGTGTAGGTAGTCTGGGAGTTTTGATATCCATTCTTTTGTAGATTTTAAGAGTTTTTTAGATAAACTTCTGGTAAAAGTGATGTAGTTACAGTTTATTTTGACCTTTTTTTTTTGTTTGGTTTTGTTTTTTTTTTTTAATTTGCACCTTCCAATACTACACTCTACTATTATTCTGAATAATAGCTTACTCAAAAGTAAAAACCTGCAACCCTACTTATGCACTGTCTTTGTCTGGAGCACTTATTTCATGATAGTAATGTTGATAGTCAGATGCCTTCAGAGCATAAGGACTATTGGTCCCCTGTTCACAGAAAAGATCACAATTTAAAATAAACAAATATCTCTACTGAAAACCACAAATCACATCATTGACTGTGTTCAAATTTTCTCAATGGCAAAAATCTCTACCAAATTCTCAAATAGGAAAGATTAAGATAGGCATTTTAAAATCAACCAAACCTAGACAGCTCGATGAGCAAGAAAATATCTGAGTGCTACAGAATCACAACACAAAAGTCCTGGGAGTGGTTCCTTCATACACTCCAAGTGCTTCATATCACAGGGGGACTGTGAATTTTAAGAGATTGACAAGTGAAAACTTGATATATTGTTATCAGGAAGCAGAATGGTATCTCTGTACCTAATGATTTTTTTGCAGCACATTAAGGGCTGGCACTATTCTTTAATTCACACATCCCATCCCAGCTGTTGCCTTTGCAGTGCTTGCTCCCCAAATAGGGAAAAACATGGGGTCTGTGCTTGCCATGGAGTAGCCTACACAGTTTCCAGGAAGCCAAACTAATTACCTGTGGCCCATCTGGTTTAAACCAGTAGCAGAAGTCAAGAAGGGGAAACATGCCAAGCAATATATGTCCTGAAAAGAAAGCATGAAATCTCAGCAGACGGCTAGGGACAAATAAGCCTGAAAATTGCTGTCCTCAGAGCTGAGGCATGCTGGCACACCAGTCACTTACAAATTCTTAAGTTACTTGAAAAATATACTGTATCTAAAACCAGACAATCTGGTACTAAAGAAGAAAAAATAATTTTTGACACTTGTATTTACCAGTTCTGGTTTTGGGAAGGTCAACTCTTCTCCTTTCATGCTGTTTCTGTTACGTTGCTTCAGTCTCTTCATAGCACCCATTTAAGAAAGACTATGCACAAATGAACATCCACTGTGTCACCATTTGCTTCTCCTAATTTCCAAACTATTCTAGTGCCTTTCATGCCAGGGCTTAATGCCCAGGCAAGCCATGCTCCAATAGCAGAATATCATGCAAAACAAGCTTGTACTCTGGAACATATGAGCCTAATTTAAAAAATCTAACACACCAAATGTAGCCTTAATTCCTCCTTGCATAAAATGCTCACCATTTTTCTTCTTCTTGTATTTTGGAAAGTTTTCCAACTTAATACTGAAGCTTATGTAGTAATTGCTCTATACCAACTGGCTCAGAATTGGTAGAGCTACAAATGACAGATATGCAGAGGAATACATTCCACCCTTCCTTCTTTTTGATTGTTGTTAGCTGACCTACAGATTATTTTAATGATTCTCCCTAGTGAGAACTAAAAGCCACGTGTGTGCACTTGCTTCAGAAAATGACTGTAGAGTCAGACCTTTGTTGCATTGATTTTTATATTGTAAGGTATAGTCTTTACAAGAGCCAGTTCTAAGAATAGATTTTTTTCCTCTTGAGTCCTTTCTGAATCTATGCAAAATGCATAGAACATCTCATGGCTGCAGTCAGAGCCATGCTGAACTGAGCTGGCAGCCCAACAAACAGCAGTAAAACCAGTGAAGTCATCAGTGAGGGAAACAGATGTAGTTTAGAGCCATTAAAAGCATCCTGATTTACTGTAACTAACAGAATTCACTTTAGAAGGAGATGTGACTGACAGACTTATACTTTGAGCCTTTATACAGGGAAAAAACATGAGCCCAGTAGCATGACTGAGTAGGATTTAATAGTATTTACCATAATTTGAAGACATTATTAAACTTGCTCCAGTAACTGTTACTCAGTAGTCAGTAATAACTTCCTAATGAGTTTTCTGTTCCCCTCAGTATAAACTCATATCTCAAGCCGTATCTTGTGATCCAAATCAAACATATTATACAGGTTCTCTGACATGCAATAAAAATTACTACACCAGTCAGTCAGCCTAGGCAGCCCTCTTACTTTTCTGTGGTTTTTGTGCCTCCTTGAGTGCTGAAATTCATGCACAAGGTCCGATTATAAAATCTCTTGATACATAACTGTACTCTCCATATTCCTGATAGTTCCTTTTTTTTTTAGGATACTCACAGGAAGATGGACAACTATGAGATCAATGAAAGGCAAAGTGTAATTACCAACTAGGCACAACAAATATGAAACTGTGCACAGTTAGCTTTCAGATTTTCCCTCACAAGTCCCATTTTCTGTATATTGATTGTCCAAGAGATTGTCTTCCAGCATCAAATTTATTTATCAGCAACAGCAAGCATGCAGAGCATATATGGCATATGCTTAGTAACTCTACAACAAATAAACACCATTTTTAGAATTCCTTGCTTTTCTGTGACCTCATTTGTCAAACTGGAAAGAAAAACCAGAAAGATTAGACACGTGGAAAGCTCAGAAAAATTCAGCAACAGTATTAGTGATTCCAGCAAAATAAGGTTATTATGACCAGATTTTCGCAAATATTTTAACCTTACATAATTTTAAGTGTATGCATTGGTAAAGCAAAATCCTACTTAAGTAACAGCATTCTACAAAGTTGGTTTTCTAATATACTGTTAATTGACAAAATCCGGCAATTGGAAACTTCATCTGAAACAAACAATGTTTCCTGCTGGTTTGATCCCTGGCATTACTTACTTACCAAAATTTCAAAGCTCTACATTCTATCCCACATAGTCCTCCCTGAGAATGATGTTAAAAGTAAGTGATAATTCCCATTTCACTCCAAGACAGACACATGTTAGAAGCTGCTTATAATTCCATTGAATTTGTTTACCATACATTGTCATAAAAATTACCCTGCTATTTGCTTGCATATTCTACATCAGAATTGCTACTTGCTAGAAATACTTCTAAGGAAAACAGGGTGTAAATACACACTGGAATAGTAAACCAACAAACATATCATTCTGTATACACAAAGTTATGGCAAGGCAATTGAATCTGCAGCAACTTTTAAAGATGACGGATTACTGATACAAAACAAAAATGTAATTTTTGTATCTGTATCCTAACCAGTTCCTAAAAAACCAAAACACCTATTTTCTCTATCACATATGCAAAACACTGATCAATTGTGGTATCCATTAGGCTGAGGAAGTGTGAGGCTGAGCAGTTATTCATTGTCTGAATGAATACTTCCTACTTTTCTGTCAAATATGTATATATATTTATAGAGAAAACAGAAAAGAGCATGACAGCACTAAGAGGAGGAACAACATGTCTACCCTCCTGCCAAATTTCCAAGAGGCAGAGTAGCAAAACGAAGCTGATATTGACTGCTACTGGATAGCAGTAGTGAAGATTGCATAGATCCCAGTAATTTTCATTGCTCAGCAGCTCTGCAAAGAAAAGGCTGAAGATATTTAAGACGGTACTTCATATTCACAATGTTTTTGCAGCAAGAATAAAGAATAAACTGAGTAGATGAAATGTTAATTTTGAAGAAGTGGCAGTTTAATGCTGGAAAATAGTGATAATACATACCTATAGAAGTTTTAAGTAACAAGAAGAGAAGCTGTAGATCTTTTTCCTTACATATGCAAATATGAAATCCAAAGTTGGGGATGCTAGCTGTATTTTGATGAGACAAGAACATACATTGTGCTCAACTATTTGAAGAGAGAAGGTGGTTTGGGTTCCTGTAGCTTTAAAATGAAAGCAGCTGCACTACAGCTGTGCATCTCAAGAAGTCAATAAAGACAGAAAATTTTCTAGAAGCTGTGAGATTAAGTGTACTTTTTATCAGGGAGAAACATGTTTGGTTTTAATTTAAATACTGCTTTGATATATGCTGTCAGAAACTATCCAGGAGATAAAAAATTATTTTAGCTAAAAACTGTATGCAATTTGCCATTAGTAGCATTTTTTGAGAATGTCACGAGGACAGCAACAGCTCCAGTGGTTTGTTTATAATGTGCTTCTCCTACTAATAATCCCCAACACCGTGTCCCACAAGGCTGAATAAAACCATCTTGCTCACTGACCTCTGCTTTGTACTGGCAGGCATGTTATTAAAACACAGCTAAGAACAGCAGATATTTTGCATACAATTACTTAAATCAAGGATCAAAGTTTGACACATCTATTTATTATTATGCTAAACTTGATAAAATTACTAAAAGTATAAAGCTACTTTGTGTTACCTGAGGCATCTTAAGCAATTGAAACAATCTCTTTCTAACACTGTCTTCCATGCATTTTAATTATGATCGATACACAGAAAGCCCCCAAGTTTTAGAGATTTTTCAGCAGATTTTTGATTTTTTTTTTTTCTCAGAAATGCAGCAGTGGCTATATCTGTAATTCTAAAGCTCTTAATAGTGACAAAGTGGGGGAGCTGGGGAAATGGCAGAGGAGATGAAACTGCCGCAACAGGCAGGAACTTGTCACCACTGCCCCCTATCCCTTAAGTCACACGCTCAGTCAAGTGGAAAGATGACAGGGAATCTTCTGTGTCATGTGCCCTGTCTGCCTAAAAGGCCTCTACCAGGGAAGGTAAGGTGTGATTCCTGTAATCCATTTCTCTCTTGGACTCCTGGATACTCCTCAACCAATTCACCTCCTCGTGGAGTTCGCTGAGGGCTTTTCAGTTCAGGAAACCCCCCGAGCAGTGCACTGGAGTGCTCCACCACAGATCATGCTGACAGTGCAGCCTCTCACCTCAGCACCTGAGTTTACTTGTTTGCTTCACAGTTTACTTTCTCTCATTTATAGACTCTGCACAACATCAAGAGATAAAGAATCATCTGTTATTCAAGGAGCAGCTACTGCCTTGTAGCCTGAAGAGAGGTGTGTTAAAAGGATATCCATCATACAGGATAAATTGCCTAGTGCATATCTTAACCATTAAAACATCAATAAAGAATATAGTGTTGTATTATGAAGTGACACAACCAATGCCATTTTTATTTCTACTTTGCCCAAAGGATCATATTTCAGGGGATGACAAAAACCCAAGGAAAGAAATTACTAACAACCTAAATACAGAGTTATTTAACACTGTGTTTAACAAAATGAACAGATTTTGATGAGTGTATACTGAGACTTAAGATATTTATATCATATGTCTAAAGTCTGTAATAAACTATAAATGCCAGGAAGGTAATGGTTATACAACCATGGATAGATTGAGAACCCCTGTGAAGACAACACCATACCTACGGCTTCCAGGAACTTTTTGTCTTTGGTTTTTGCCAGGACAGAGAGAAACAGGAACATTACTGATGCTCCCACTGATGATAGTTTATGTAAATAAACTTAATTTTCCTTACTCGTTGTTTTCTTGACAGTAATTGGGAAACACAGTGGATAAAATCGTTGCTGAACCTGGACAAAACATGCTATAATCTAGTCAGACAAAATTCAATTTACTTGCAGACAGAAAAGAGTTACTATATAAAGTCTCACTTTTTGCTTTGAGAATACATAATATTATAAAGAATTTAAGTAGAGAGAAACAAAATAACTGACCCAATGCCTATGACTTATGGGAACAGGTGCAACCAAATTTCAAGGTTCATTTGCCATATTTATTTTTCCCTCCCAACATAGTTATGCAAGTGTATATTTAGGCATAAAGGTATTTTACTCCAGCACAGCTATCCTATTTGGAAAGGGGCTTGTGAAATCAGTGTAAAAACATCCACATATCTTTCCCCAGCAAAATTTCTACAGCACAATAAAACACTGAATTGCATATATTTAAGGCAGGAATTTAACCAAGCCCAGGATTAGCAGGACCAGTGGAGTTACTAACCATCAGCAAATGACAGAATATGCCTGGCTACCCACTGACCTTATAGAAATGGTACCCATAGTTTACATGTGCATCAATGTTCGTGCATGTTAAAACCAGTAAAATTCTAACTTTTTGAGACATTCTGTTGAAAGACAGAGTGGAAGTCTTCAGCAAACCATCTGCTCTAGCAACCACTTACACACCACTGCAATCCTTGCACGTCTCTTCAGACATCTGCAACTGCAAGACTCCAATCCACAAGGGAGAATTACACACACTTCACAAAGAATAGCTTTGGCTCCTGCTGTTCCTCTCTCTTGTAAATCATTTACATTTGCAGGAAAATCATGCAATTCCTAGACATCAGGTGGATGAAAACACTATCTCAATCACTGTTTTCCACATGGGAGCTCTACTTGCATTCTCTGTGACAGTAAAGCTTGTTAGAGAGACTCCTGCCTCCAAGTCAGCAGCCAAACACATTCCCAGCTCTTGATTACTTTTGATTATGCCAGCTCAACTGCCTCTGGTTAATGTCACGAAAAGCTATAAAAATGTGTGGATTTAAAGAATGAAGTTTTCTTTTAGTCCAGAACATTTTACAAGCAAATCAAAATCCAAAGGCATCAATGGAACCTTCAGTTACCAAAGCAAGGCTCAGTAGAGAATCAGTCTCTCTTAGTTTTTGTTGCAAAAGCTGAATCTGGGAAGTTAAACAGATGATCCAACATGTTTTCTTCCTGCATCCCACACTCGATCTCATGAGTAGTGCTGCATTTTCCAGATGGGTTTTCCCTCAGCAAACTAGTATTTTTAGCTCTTAAGTGTCTCCTTTCAGATAGCATTTGCTGACAGACTGCTTTGATCTTAATGCATATCAAAAGAGTCTAAATTACAAATTCCTAAATAAACTTACATATGACTATGCTCTCTTTAAATTTTAATCAGGGTAGAACACAAAAGGGACAATGTCTCAGCTCCTAACATTCCAGCTGGGTAGAATGCTCCACATACAGCTCATGTCTCCTTTATCAGTCTATTGCCAGCTGCTGAACTCTGATATATTATTTGATTCTTCTTGGTACTTATTTCCAAATAAATATTTTTGCTGTATTTTTGATTAATAGTCTATAGTGACTCCAAAAACTAAAGAATGTAAGATGCATTAAAGCACACTTTCAACCATGTGGAAGTGTTAAAACACAAAGTGAGTTTCAAGACACAAGATATTTAACACACAGTAGGAGGCACTTTTCAGTTCAAGCCTTGTACCCTTATAAATCAAATATTTTCAAGTACAGCTGCTATCCAAAACGTCAAGTAAGGTGGAAAGAAAATGTCAGAATTTTGATTACTGATATAATGAAATCTAATATATTTCTAAGTTTTAAAGTATACATGGACATTTTGAGTGTTTAAAAGTGTTTCTGTAAGTTATGAATCTATTTGCAACAACCTATTTACTCAAAAACTTAAAGTGCTGTTTCTAGTTAATGCAATAAGAATACCTACATGGAAGACACAGACAGGTGGCTTATGTAAGTTTATCAATTGAAAAGAATGTGTTTATTGAATTCTCCTGGGCCATAAAGGTTTATGGATAAATCCCCAAAACTTTAGGAATGCATAAAGATACATATAATTGGTTTACAGGAATGAGACTTTCAGATTATTTTATATAAACTACAGCAGCTATTTCTCACAGCTCCTCTAAAAAAAAAAGGCCATTTAGGAATAGGCATGTGAAACTTATTCCAGGTTAAAAATTGCACTTTAGATAGACATCTCCTTCCAGCTCTAGTAGTACATCCCTAAATCCCAGTTCAGAAAGGTTTCAGAACTGTGACTTCACTATTATGTCAATATGCAGGACAGCAGGAGGCAGCACATGATCCAAACCTCAGTGTGGTGTTCATCCAAGAAATAGTCCTGAAAGACAGTTACCTTAAAAATGCAAATTCTGGTACAATCAAAACATGTTTAAGAATACAGAGGTTTTATAGATGGTCCAACTCTTGTTTAGGGATTTAGAAAAAATAGACTGTAGAGTCCCACACGACTAAGAGAAACAAGACAGATTTAGGTCCCTCTAGCTGACCTTGGTAACGTCAGTAAGTATCACAATGACCAGGAATGTTGAGGTTTGTGCTATTCTCCACTTTCTCCCTACCTCCAAAAGCATAAATGCAATGCTCAAACATGAACACTGTTTACAACAGTTATTTAAATTCTACCAGAGCATGCATTAGCATTTTTAAAAGCATCTTAGTGATGCAGTGACTGCTAAGACATTTTAGAAAAATGTTTAAAAAGTTCTCTTTTGCTTTACCTGTAAAGAATAAAATTAGTAGCAACAGAAAATTACTTTTTAAAGTAACTATCAATTGGGATGAGATGTAGGACATAAGAGGGCAGCATGAAAGATTGGAATAAATGACAAACAGGAGATAAAACATAATAATTTTGCATTTTTTTTTTTTTTATTTAACCAAATCAGAAGAAATTCAAAATACTTGTTAGCACCACTGAAAAACCATGTGATGCAAAGGCAAACCAGCACACAATTTTCCAGAGAAATCTGGCAGAAATTAGAGGATTAATGATCCAGACACAAGGTAAAAGCATAGGTGTTTGAGGGATAGGAAGGAATCACCTCAAAATACAGCTAGGCCTTCAATCCTGTAAGTAAAGGGCTCTGCACAGGTAATATTTTACAAAACTGCCTACTTTACCAAATTACATGAAATTTATTGTTTTCTTTCGCCACATTTACTGTTTTCTTGTTTCTCTCTCTCTGCCTATCAAAATGAAGTGATCAGCCCCACACAGAAGCAAAGGGATTGTGTCATTAAACTAGCTACTTCTTGTAAGGATATAAATCAGTTATAGCATGCAACAGAGGAAAATATAAAGAAACAAGAAATACCCTCAAGTACATACTTGACAGAAAACAAACTGCAATCAGATTTCAGGCAGCTATTGAAGAATAAAATTAGGTAGATACTGTTCTGAGCTTACAGTCCTAAAATGGTAGAAAGTAGTTATATTCAGGAATTGGTTTGGATGGGATTACATTACTAACCTACAAGGAGTGGTGACACCACAGTTATAGGGCAGATGCTAATCAACTGCAGCACACAGACAACCTTTTAGAAACTTACTACAGGATCCCTAAATCTTTACAGTCAGATGCATTTAAATCTGCACAGATAGCTGTAAGCAGAAATGCTTTATTTCCCCTACATGCTGTAGGACCTCCTCATAAAACCCAACAAAAACTTGAGGTCATTGCAGGAAAAAGTTCAGTCACAGAAGCAATATTTACCAGACTGCTCAGGCATTCAATTTCCTCAGCCTTTTTGGCACTTGGAAGATGAATGTACACTGAAAGATGTGACAGCCTACAAGAAATTTAGGAGGCTGTACAACACTGTCCTGAAACTGTGCTGTTAAACTGTCATAATCTGTATTGGCTGCGAGCCTATCCATACTGCTGTACAGCCCAAAGTGAGAAAAATAATAAATTGTCATATTTTTTGTTAGTTGTCTACTAACTTGCATTTGAAAAAAGTACCTAACAATGCTTCTCTGTTTGATTTACATTACTGAGTTTTCATATGCAGGCATAAGGTTGCTGAACAGCTTAAAGGAAGAAAGGAAACTTGGGTGGCGGAAAATAATCTTGCACTGCCAACTGTGCAATTGTTAGCAAACTGTGCACTTGCAGCTGGGAAAGCCAACCACATCCTGGCCTGCACCAAGGGAAGTGTGGCCAGCAGGTCAAGGCAGGGGATTCTGTCCCTCTACTCTGTTCTCACAATACCCCAGCTGGAATGTGGGGGAGAACAAGGCCCAGCACAGGACCTCTCCTTGTTGGCTCCTCTATCACATCAAAATTAAAAGATATGTATGAGTACACATAGTTACCAAGACTATTCACTGCAATATGCGTGGAGAAAGCACTACTAACCAAACCCAAACAATTTCCTCTTCTTTTAAACTGCACAGCTTGAAACAAAGCTTTAAACTTAACTGTTTATCAGACAAGAAAGTATTTCTCAACTAGAAACTGCCATCTGAATAGGAATACTCACCCTGCTGCAACTGCAGGAGGGATGACCAGTATGAGTTTAAGTTGTGCTTCATGCAGAGCTTCAGAAAGGTGAGTGAGCAAGTGAATCAACTCCCTGAAATATAAATACAGTATTAGAGAGAAAGGCAGCAAAAGTGCTGCTATATACTGACAAGAACAAGTAACAGTAGTAATAATTGAAAAGATGCAACTGGCAAGAGAGACAAACACAATTTGTTGCAAATGATCATCGCAGAAAAAATCAATTAGGAAGACCTAATTAGCAATTAGGTTTACCCTCTTTAAGGACTATGAACTGTCTCACTGCTTGAGACAGCCTTAGTTTTATTGGAACTAGTGATCACCTTGGAGTTCTTAGTTTTATTTTAATCTAACTATGCATTGTTAGCATGGAAAACAAGCCAGCATAACTTATCAGAGTAGGTCACCTCTTGAGGTAATTTTTGGTGAAATGAATTAGATCAATAGAAGAACCAAACATTGTTCTGAAGAAGCAGCTTTTGAAGAGATTCAAGTTATCACTGGTTGCTACACACAAGAATTTGTGAAGATGCTTTCACAGCAAAACATGCACTCTTCAAGGGATATTTGTGAGGCCTGTGCTTAGAAACATTTCTTCTGCTGGTTTTTTTCCCCTGTATAAATAATCCTTTTGTTTCCCCATACTGCACTGTATACCTACAAAATACATGTTTGACAGTGTCAAAACACCTGAAAATAGCATCTTCGGTCTGCATCATTAAAATAAAGACTGCCACAAAAGCTGATTTTCATATCCATATTCTTGGTATTTCAATAGGAAAATAAACTTAAAAATTCTTATGCAAACTGGTTTTAGCACTCTTAACTGGAATGGTGATGTTAATAGAAAACCCTTCAACCTGCAGAAACAAAGTTTAATGTTATCTTAAGAGGAATCCAATATTACCTTAAATTTGCACTGCAAACATGGCCCTTTTGAGTGCCTTTCTTAAATGATTTGGTTTTTCAGAACAAAGTTAACTTGCCTATTTTTCAACTGGCCAAGAGGATCCACAAACACAGTCAGATGGCATTAGTATCGAACTCTAGATCTGTTTAGGACTACACTTAAACCAAAACCAAATAGAAAGCAACTTCACCATCCATTCCAGGAGGCTAAAATTGCTTAAGCAGGAAAGGCAGAGTAGACAAAAGCCATCATTCAAGCTGTCTGCTCCACTTAAACTGGATTAGACCTGAACTCTCAGAAACAACATCTTGGTACTGTCATGCCTTTCAAGGCAGTATAATCCTAGAGATATTCTCCTGAAGCTATTGCTCTTCCTATATAATTATCCATTACAGTAATTATGCTTGATTTTGACAATGTAGATGCTATCCAAAGGTAACTAAATATTTACATTTTCCCTGAAAAGGTTTGATGGCTGATGAAAACTTCCTAGGACCTACAAAAACCATTACTCTCAAAATCCTGGCACGTTTTATCACCTTCCCAATATCAGCAATATTTTGTGCTTACAGTTTGAGAGTTGGCTGTGCTGAACAGCCCTTAACAATGAACTATCACATTGCCACCTATATTTCTCTTCTGGGAGAAGACATGGGATTACAAGAATCAGATTTTGGTCTGTCTGCAGCAGGTACTTCTACCATTCTTGCTCTGGGAAACCACAGCTTTCTCTCCTGTTACTTCACCACATTCATTCCATTGGGGATAAGGGAGAATGACATTAGGAGTGTCACTATTCAGACAAAACAATTATATCATAGAAGAATCATTTTCCACAGGTACACATTAAAAAATTACAACACTAAGCTGAAGTGACATTTATTGATACAAACACAACATCTATCACAACTCCCACAAGGCATAATCTTATCAAAAACTATAATCAGTATTAAAACTAGGTAAGCAAGCTTTCCCACTGATTTGTATCTCGTGGCTTAGTGAACTTTTTAACTAATTATGCCCAAACTACAGTATAACTCAACCTTTATTAGATGTCAAAGATACTAAAGATAAATTTGACCAAATAATCAATTCCCCTCACCTTGAGATTATTCTACAGTTTCATCAGCAGAGATCTCTCTTCTCTGCCTGGCTGCCTTTGTTAGCTGTAGAAGCTTTGAAAACTCTACACCATGCAAAACATTAACTGACTTTAACTATTTAGAATATGAGGGGATAAAAAGAAGGGCCAGATAGGATGAAAGAACCTAGCATAGGTGCAGAACATGATTACATCTTTTTCATTCAGAAACAAGGTTAACACTCTCACTCCTGTTCTGCAGAGGCAAAGACTGATCCATAAAGGCAGTGATATACCCACAAAAACAGTAGCTGCACAAAAGGGTCATCTTTTGAAATGTGTAAGTGGAGAACCATAACCTACAACTGTGAAAACAGGACAGAGATTTGAGGTATGAAAAAGGGACAGGAATGCACTTTGGAATGTTGATGCATTTGGGATTCTAAACCAGGCTACTATTAAACAGTCACTTCCTACTCTGCACCCACAAAATTCAATTAGTATTGATCTGGCTGAAAAATAATTACCTTCAACTTGAAGGAGGTCAAGAAGAAAAAGGACAGCTGGACAATTGCAGATTTTTGCTCAAGAAACTCAGATTAATATCTATTCACTAATCTGTCAAGACAGGGTTCTGGGCTCTGAAAACTTTCTGGCAAATCGGGCAGGATTAATGGCTAAAGACTTAATTTAGGCTCACTTCCATGTGCTGACCAAGACAGATGAAGTAAATCAAATGTGCACTTTTCCCTCTCCTCCAAATACCATTAGAAGAATATTCATTTATTGTGCTATAAATTAAAACTTCACTGTGTCCCAACAGTGTTTTCCAGTGTTTTAGGTGCAATATTCCCCAATGTTACCATTGATAATTTTGAAAGAAAAGCTACTGAAATATTAAACATTACAATGAGGTACAGGAAACTAGAAATAGAATCAATCTTTCTAAAAAAGCTTCATTAAATATTTACCAGACACTTCACTATAATAAAGTTTAACTTCACAGTAGCTACTGAAATATTGGCAGCTTTAATATTCTATCTTGAGCCAGGTAAGATCTACTTAATTCATACTGTTTCAGGCCTTCTCTTATCATTACTATTTGGTAGGTAAATTTTCCAAGTGTTTATGATTTCAAGGTACCTTGTCTCCTATAAAGTATGCAGACCTCCAAATTTTTATCACCCACAGTTTGTGACAAGCTTATTTTTCCAAAAATCACTTTTTCCAGCATTGCTGGTCTACTGTGTTTTGTAGAAGAGTTTTTACTTCAGTGCACAAGAGGGGGATGCAAATGCATTTGAAAGGCTTTGCAGAAGATATGAAAGGTTTTCATACCCTTCCCTTCAGTTATACCACCCTTCAAAGCACTGCAGCTTTCCAACTTAGTCACCTTTCTGCACAAACTGGGAGCCACTGCTCCCTAAAATTTATGCCTTGTCAAGAAAATTGGACAAAATAAAGCTGTCTACTTGAAGAAGAAATTATCCTTTTCTGCCATTTCACTGCCTAGTTAATACCAAGAAACTGGAGTGAATTATGGCAAATCTTTGATTAATAGATTAATTTTTCAGGGACTAACATGAAGTATACAACTACCAGAAGTGTTTTTCCTCCTATACTCCTACCAACATTAATAAGATGCCTGAAGGTCATCTTCTGCATAGAGTGACAAAAAAATCACGTTTTTCAGATTGATTTTGTGTGATGGCAATACCAGCTGTCAAGTAATGCTGGACTGATCAGAATATTGTGTGTATTTTTATGTAGCCTGTGAGAGTATTATGAGTATATTATGCCTTTTTTACAACATATCCAAGTCTCTGGAGAGAAATAAACCCCCCAGAAAACCCACAATTGAGATTAGTAAGTGAGACATGGTCTTGTCTAGCTGTTAACTAAATAAGCAGGAGAACCTTTGCTTGCTCAGGTCTCTCAATATTTCTGCCATGCACATTTCTAAACTTAAATGCAATGGGATTAGTAACTTGGAATACTTTATTGCAAAATCAGGCAGGAAAGTTTTAGGAAAAAAAAAAAAAGACAATTATTTAAACTATAAGAAGCAGCAAAATAGATTAGAATTGAGGTATCATCTGCACAGGATATCTCAGCTAATTTAGATTTCTATTAGGAGACTGCTTTCCTATGTGTTAGGGTAAAAAGGTGGGCAGCTGAACCCTTTTGTGCAATGATTGCCAGCATGAAAAGACGCAGCATCAGTTAGATGCAGTCTTTCATCTCCCATTAAATTTGATGCCACTGTGATTTGTACATTAGTAATTCTATTCCCAGAAAACACAAGTAAAAAGTAGGTAGCTGTGCTACAGAGGGTACTTCAAAGTACCTGTATTAGACATCTGCAACAGCCTGAAGTGGTCAGTATAAAGCCTCCAAAACAGGCCCATGCACACATATCAAAGCAACTCAGGTTCTTCAGATGGAACAGGTGTTATTTCTAAAATTAAGAACCTAAACAGAAGATTCAAATACCATTTTATACATGTGAAAGTATAAAAAGCATGCATACAGCATTGCTGTGTAAGACTCAAGGCACCAAGGCTCCTACATCAACAGCCAAAGAGGCTGCTCAGGATATTTAACATGAAAGCAGGCAGATATATTCAGGCATGCAATTCTCTTATAGAAGTTGATAATGTTGATAAATCAACATGTACTGAATATGCAAAATAAAGCAGCACAAAGGATTTATATAATTTAAGAGTCTGCTAAGCATTACAGAACAATTCTATAACCCCAAACCAGAATGCTTAAAAATTTTTTTTGTTCTTGAAAAACCGAAACTAGTTTGAGTTAGTTCTGCTTAAGAGGACATAAAAGAGAAGTTATTTAGTGAGCCTGAAACCACTGAACTTCATGTTTTAGTGGATACCAGCAGCACAACTTCTGAGCAACATTTCACCTCATCTGTGATGCCAGCTAAAATAAACAGGAAACTGAAGACCCTTCCTAGGTAACTCCTTGGGCCTCAAAGTAAAATTTTTCATTCATTTCCAAAGTTCACTTAAGTACCCCAAAAAAGAAAGGTTTTCTAGAAACATGCAAAGGGCCTAGAGAGAAGTTCTAAGTTTACCTAATTTTAAAAATGCTCAGTTATCACAGGTTCTTAAAGAGGCAGGTCACAGGATTTATGTGTTACTGAAGAGCTCGCACTATTACCCTGTTACATGAAGATTCTTATATAATTTAATCATCACAAAGTTTTTAGGCAAATTTAAAGCACCAGCATCAAGGGAGAGCATGTGTTATGAGAATGCCCATCCAATATTCAGGTTCAGCTATTGAAAAGAGGTATCTCGTGGTGACACTTGCTCAGCTGAGATCAACTGAGAAGAGACCCTCAGCTGCAATTACTCCAGCTTTCTGATATATGAAGTAGTTTTAAATCATAGCCCAGTCTGTTGGTGAGTTAGGACACTAATTTGCAGGTTTTCATATTCTTTTGCAGAGCCATCTGTGTCTGGGTGCACTCTGCTAGACAGTATCACTGCAACTCGTCTTTAAAGAGTGGAGACTGATTTCATAGCTGAAACACTGTATCATGTGCAAATGTTCCGTAAGCAAACTCCCTTGCTGTTGTTTTAAGCTGGATAAAGAAACCTGTGCTGTATCAAGTGTTCCTGCACCACTAAGGCAGTGCATTGGATTTGATCACAGATCTTTTTCATAATACAGTTAAAAACACCATGGGAATAATTTCCATAGCTTTCCCCTCAACACAGATATATGAAATACAGAGAATAATTGAGTGTCATTTATTAATCTAATAGCTAGGTATGCACTTAATTTATGTTTTGAAAAATGAAAACCATAATGATTCTCTGTGAAATATTTTTCCCTAGATCGACACCACTGCTCTAACATTGCATAAAGCAAGCTGGCAGCTGCAGCATATACCCATATATTTTTATGCACCTGTTCTGAGTTTCAATAACCTGTTGCTAACTGCTTATGTCATATTACTCCTTGTATGGCAGGAATAAAAAGATATTTTTAAATGTTGCTTTTAAATTAAAACATGTTCACATTAAATAACATGAATTAGCTAGGCAGGTGTCCTTATATTGTCAGACTGCTCTGAAAGCAGCTTGAAGGCAAAATATCTGTTCCCAGGAGCATCATTATGATCTTTTTGTCCCTTTAACTAAAAGCAGGTTAAGCTACTTTCAGGCATTTGACCTTGAAGGATCTGAACCAGGAAAGCTAAACTGCTCCTAACAGTTATGACAGGTGCTTTATTTGCAGCATGCACAATGCCATCCTACAAGCACTTCACCTCTCCAAAGGATTAGGGTTCACCTCTGTGCTAACACCACCTGCGAAGTAATCCCCATCTTTCCCTTGGTGAAGGACTTGCTTTACTACCGGTGTTTGCCACTTTGGAAAGACAAAAGCTGAGGGAAGATCGGGTGTGACTCGCGTTACAATATTGCCACGCTGTGGGCTAAAGGAGACATTGCACTGCTCCAACTTCTGACAGGAACAAGCGAAGCAAAAGACCACCCATGCTTACCCAGAAGGAAACTGCTCTGCTACTCAAAATGAAATTAACACATACCAAAGTAACAGCACTCAAAATGCAATAAAAATAGAGGCTTGGCAAAGTAATAAATTCTCTTAATTTTGCCCCTTAAGATCTGTTCTAAGAAGTTCTTCCCTCCAAGAAACATTATTAGGGAAAACTCCTGGGGCACTGGATAGCCAAGTCACCGAGATTCAAAGCAAATTATAGGAAAACACACTTCATCTCAGAATGAAAACACTGGTCCCACAACTTAGAAGCATCATGAGACAAAATTTCCACGTAATGATGCGAGTCTCCTACATTCACAAAACAGCTATAACTGCAAACTGAGCCCAGCTTCAGCTTTCTGTCTCAATTGGCATCACTCAGAATGCTGCAAGCCCAACCCAAGGCACTGAGAAACTTGAAACACTAACCATTTCTAACCATGGCAATAAAAAGAGGAAAAACCCACTGAGGAGTTTCCAATACAGCACTTAGATCAGGTCTTGAAATGGAGGAAAACCTGCAGTTCCTAACTTCTGTTTCCCTCTATGTTTCCATGACAAACAATCTCACATTTAAGTTAGGATAACCCTCAAGTGTTGTTCACAATGGCCACATACGATTACACATTACCAACTCAGAGAAAAGGATCCAGTAACCATTATACAGTGTGAGAATAACCCTTTCCTTTTCAGAAGTTATGGAAAACATTTCCCACTCCTTTCTATCAATAACAGACAGACAGTGAATGGAAGTGGTGCTTCACCTAAATAACACTCAGGTAACTGAAGGCTAAGGCAACTAAACTACAGTATCTCCTCTAGTACAAACAGTTTTTATGACACCTGTTTCTCACAGCGTCCTTCAGGATAAAATGTCCAGCACACAGATAAACTGTGCTGTGGAAAGGGCCCTGGGGGTCTTGGTTACTGCAAGTTGAATCTGAGTCAGCAGGGAGCCAGGAGGGCCAACCCTGTCCTGGGGGGGCATCAGGCACAGAGCCAGGCAAGGGAGGGGATTGTCCTGCTCTGCTCTGAGCTGGGGCAGCCTCACCTCCAGTGCTGGGGGCAGTTCTGGGTGCCACAAGATAAAAATGACATAAAGCTGTTGGAGAGTGTCCAAAGGAGGGCCATGAGGATGGGGAAGGGCCTTGGGGGGAACCTGTATAAAGAGCAGCTGAGGTCATGGGTCTGTTCAGCCTGGAGAAGACTGAGGGGGGGCCTCACTGCAGTTACAACTTCCTGCTGAAGGGAAGAGGAGGTGCAGACACTGATCTCTTCTCTCTGGTAACAGTTGCATCAGGGGAGATTTAGGCTGCATATTCAAAAAAGGTTTCCCACACAGAGGGTGCTCGGGCACTGAAACAGACTCCCCAGGGAAGTGGTCACCAGCCTGATGGAGTTCAGCCTGATGGAGTGAAGCCTTTGGGCAACACACTTGGGCACATGGTTTGACTTTTTGGGGATGGTGCTGAGCAGGGACAGGAGCTAAACTGGATGATTATTATGGATCCCTTCCAACTCAGCTTATTCTGTGAAACAACACTGTTTTAAGCCAACATTACTCCTGACAGGGAGCAGTATTTTTACCACAAATAAATACATGCTGGAGCTAATAGAAAAGCTTGCTTTGCTGATGTGTTCCATTTGCAATACAGCAGTTTCATGCCAGTGTGTTTAAAGTGATCTTCAGTGAGTCGTACAACGACAGTTACACAGTCTGTTTTACATCTATGTTAACTAATATGAAAACCATTGATTTTACCTAAATACAGTAAGCACAATAAATAAAATGACCACTACCACCCACTTCTGACTGGCAGTTACTAATAGCTTCAGTCACCTTCTTGGCCACATAATTAAGACACTGCACTAGGTTCAGAGCTTAGAATACAGATAAACTCTTAGGAATAACCTGGCAAATCACCTAATTATAATCAAGAGCATATAGCTGAAAAATTACTCATTGCAGGGCAATTGATGGAGCCCTTTACAAAGCCAAAAAGATTCTGCAGTTTCAATTTTTTGTTCCCAAGTGTTAATTTTACAGGGAAAAGGTAGGACTGTTAATAATACACTCAGCTTGAGAAGTAACTAATATATGCCATCAGTCAGCAACATTTGAGCTAACCAGAATAACTTGAAGTAACCATTTTTTGAACGGTGAAAGTCTTCCATACGAACTCAGAATTCTGTTCAGCTTGAAGCTATTTTCCCCCAGACATTTCAGGCAATAGAGATCTGTAAGAAACACTGTGCTTGAGAGAAATGGATGCCTGAATTTCCTGAGCAACTAACAAAACATCTTCAGATTCCTGCACTGAATCATTAATTTCACCACCATAGTCTGCGTTTTCTTCATGAATCAGAAGTTTGGTGTTTGCCTTAATTCTTGAAAGTATCACACTGTTCCAAGCCCCACCCAGTGACCCAAAACAAACAATATTGTGATAAAGGCCAGTGCCAACATGGGAGTGAGTGTGCAACCAAGGTACCCTCTACATCTTTGTACAAGTTACATCATGCAAAACTCAAGAAAGACTAACATGGCCCGCTAAACCCACTGTGAAGATTATTATGTAATCTTTGATCTCATGTAGAGTGAAGTAAACCCCTCTGCTTCACAGTAAGACAAGCAGAACAACCTTCAGTTGTTCTACAATGAAGTGCATTTATTTATAAACACCTATTCAAATCAACATGGACAAATCAAAAAGATGCTTTAAAGGAGATGATTTTTAGGAATTGCACCCTAGAGATTTATACTCACGTTTGCTTTTGATTTCCCAGTTGACTCCAAACTTCAACTACAAAACCATCAAAATTTTCATTCTAAATAAAGAGAATTGTCAACAACACAGTTAACAACCATGCAGGTATTTTTCTTTACTACTACAGATTGAACAGTCTTTGTATTCTTACACCAGATTCATCTTTAACACAGCATTTCATGGAGAAGTCCAAGAAAAACTTAAATAATGCAGAAGTTGAACTAATATCTATTAGTTGAACTAATCTCTATCAGTTATCCATAATATCTACTCGTACAGAATAAACCAATATCGTGTTAGGAAAATTCAGACACTAATGAAAAGTGGTTGTTAAGCAAATAATTTGACACACTTTTACATTTATATCAGGGGAAAAAACTCATTATCTCTTGAGTCTAAAGATGTAAATGCTAATTTGGCATCAACATGATTCTAAATATCTCCCACAATTAGTCTCTCTTTGGATAATTTATTCTTAGCATGATCAAGGATACTGTTGTACTTGAGTTGACTTCCTTAAGAGGTCAAATGTTACTGAGGACCTAAAATTGATGTATTGGTCACAAATTTTAGGAAATTACTCAGTGTAACTCTACATCCAACTTCCTCTAGAGCACTCGGAGATTTCTTTACGTCTTGCAGCAAGTGAGAACTCTCATTCTGACAATAAACAGGCTGCCATGAATCAACCACTAATGCTGATTGTCTTTTGTCTAGTCCCACATATGGGATAGCTCTAATGCCATTAGGAAAAGGGTTGGCCAGAAACCTTAGAAAGATTCCTCTTCTCCTCTCCCTAGCCTCTTAACATTTTGAGGAAACTGTTTGATCAGACCTGAGAAAAATTGTTCAGTAACACATATCCAGTGAGTGATTCTTGGTATTAAAAGTGGCTCCTTAGCTTTATCCCACTGAACCTGAATGCCTTCCTGTATAGAAAACAGCAGTCATTGCACTCATAACACTTTTTCTGCCTATCAGAAAATACCACTAAGCAGTTTAGCCACAGCACAATAATTATTCTTTTAATAAAAATGTAAAAAATTTAAAGCAGGCAATAATCACAAGTGCAGTTGCCAATGGCAACAAGGTTATGTTGATCAGATTGATGTAGTCTCACACTAGACTTGTAGTCACCTGCACTTAAGTGTTGCTACACTTCATAGTTACAGGAACTGGACACATACTAGGACACACTATTAAGAATTCTGCCTTATTGTTTTGAGCAAATTTTATTTTGTAAAATACAAAATCACAAAAAATGAGAAAACATCTATTACAAAAAGAAACAAATATCATCTCACACTATTTTATAAGCATCATAAATAGGTTTTTTTACCTTGGCTAGCAGAACCATGTTCTTGGAAAGCTCCTCTATCTCATCTTCACTGCCAAAAACACTTTCAAAGTCTTGGTAAGTCCATCCATCAAACAAAATTCGAGGCACTATCAGGCAAAGTTGTCAATCAGTAGTGAAAATTAAGAATTTATTATCTACACTGGAAAGTTTCTGCAGAAACAGAATACAGCAGATACAAGCAGATTTGCTACTAAAAATCATATCCCATGACTGAGATAATTGCTTTTCCACTCTGACCAACCTCAGCAGCATAGATAAACTGACACTGTAAGAAATCTTCATTTTAAGTTTACTTAATGAACAGCACTGATGCAAGTTCTAAGAGAAGATACCTTCATTTGATTGAATGACCTAAACTGAACTCCCACTTGCAGCTTTAAGTAGAGTTTTAAAGCAGTAACAACACAAGACACCAATCTTTAAGTTGTGCATCTCTTCTACCACAATAATGAGGTAGAAAAGTTCACCTCTAATTTACTCCATACACAGCCCTATATTACTACACTCTTCTACTCAACTCAAAGCCTACAACAATTTTTTATTTTTGGAAAGCACTTGAGCTTGTGTAATTTCTTTTTATAAAAACACAAAACATTAAAAACATTCAGGAAAGCTGCTCTTGGAACAGTTGACAATCATGCCCACAGGAAAAGGCAATCATGCCCACAGGATTTTAAGGAGCTATGTCTAAGCCCCTTCTAACTACCATGGTTGTAAAAGAGTGTTTTAGAAGAGTATAGAGAGATTTCAAAGGCTTTATCCTCTGGCAGCTGAAGTACATTAAAATATCTGACTGAGCATTCAATTTTTCTAATACATTTCAAATTTCATACTCCCCTCTGAATCAAGATGCACTTAACAGTTGCACAGAATTCTTGCTATAGACAAATGTAAGAAGTCTAGCACAGAAGAATCTCTACAGTAATGTTTGCCATTTTCCCTACAGACACACACTGTAACACATCCCATGAGTTCCCAGCTTCAAGAGGAGAAGAGTCAAAGCCTGACTTTTCTCCTATCATGCAGGAAAGCCTTACTGATTGACTCAGATTTGGATTTTTTTTTTCTTTTTAACTACACAGAACCCCAAGCAAACAAGTTCGAAGACTTCTTTCCCTAAGGAGGCACACAGTGTTATATACTAGCATTCCTCCAGGGAGGGCACTGTAACCCACGATTTACTCAGACTAAGAAGCTAAGGCAAAACATAAAGGCATCAAGAGGGTCAACACTTCAGTTATTTAACTATCTACAGTTAACTGCTTTAATTTTTCTTCTCAGATATTTTCTTCATACAGCTGTGCTAAGGTAATTTTCATTCCTTCCCATACAGCCCTGGAAGAAAGCCTTCCTTTCCTCTCCTAGCATCTGAAGAAGATAAAAAGTAAGCAAACAAACATAAACCAGAGGCTCACCTATTTTGATGTTTTTGGAGGTTTTTCTCACATCTTTCATCCAGCCTGTCAAACAGTATCAAGTAAGACAGCTGATAAAATATAAATGATGTTGACAATGACAAGATATTTTCAAGCGTTCTTCAAGTGATGTAGCATAGTTTCATTATACACATCTTCCTGCCACAGATTAGCAGTTCATAATCCACTCAGAAAGAGCATCCTGTGATGCACAGAATCTGAAACCATGAACCTGCACCACAGAATTCACTACAAAAGCCCCCATCCAGCCCTGCTTAGTTCTGCCTCACTATGGAAGCTACCCTAGTGCCTACTCAGAACACTTCAGCAGACACCAGGCATTATCTGGGAGGAATGTTTGATTTTTGACTTTTAAGTGTCCCATCCACTCCTCTTGGCAGTCATTGCACTAGGATGAATTTGTTAGTAAGCATTAACATAGTAAGAATTATAGCTATTTCAAATGAAGTTTCACATTCAATCAACTTTAAAACCATGAACTAATACATACCAGCTGAAATTTAAACTTGCTGCCACTTTCCTCACAATGAAGAAAAAAATTATCTTCAAATAAACTTATCTTCCCTTTCTAGAACAAATTCACCTAAAGGCTTTTGCAAAGAAAAAAAGCCAAAACCCACAACAGGCAAACAACTGCACAGTTGAACACCAAAGACTGTTTTCCCTGTACAGGATCCTTGCCCTTTCCTTTCTTCAAGAGGGGTTTTGTGGATAGCATGGTGGAAAAGCCAGTCTTCCTGCTTAGGTTTTTTTGACAAATAAACAATGTACACATCTGGAAACAGGTGAGGACAGAAAGATGTTCACTCTGAAGAAAACCCAAAAAAAATGAAATGGATGAAAATACTTCACTGTGAGACACAGTCAGCAAAACCCACCCAGTATGCCAAAGCTACCTAGTCTGCAACAATACTGCAATTCATATTTGAAGAAAAAGAAAATAACACCTTGATCAGCATCATGGAGCCCAGTGAACTGGAACCTTTCCTTCCCTCTCCTTTTCACTTGTAACCAAACCGGTGAGATAAGTGTAAATTTGTTTCCAAATATTTTTGCAATGTCATAGCCATGGTTGTTCCACTTGAAAAAACAAAGGAGAGAAAAAATGTGAGACTCAGAAGCAAGATATACAGTCACTTCACTTTTGACCAATATAAACTCTTTAACAGAAATGTAATCATCTGCTAGATCCCTATTTACTCATTTGAGAAAACCTTCTGGGCTATTGCTTTCATTTAAATAACAAAGTACTCTGGAAGCTCTAATAGCTACATGAAAGGCAAACTTCAAATTGTGACAATTCACCTGAACTACAGCAACTTGCTTGTAGATTCCCACACAGTTTTGAATTTACAGACTCTGAATTTATGTTCAAGAAAACTTCAGAATGGTGAAAATTTATAGGGCACCTATTTGTCTTTTGAGCAGTGTAAGAGAAAAACAAGTGAAAAGCATCCTCTAAGAAAAGGATGAAATATCATTCAAAAAAGAATGCTTTGAAGGGGACAGGATAGCAAAAGACATCCGTTTGACAGCAGCATAAAATTGTTACTGTTGATTTAGCAGTTCTGATTTCACCTGACTCACCACTGACAGGAGAATACTCTCATGCCTATTAAAACCTGTGTTAAGGAAGCTTCCCTGCTTCCAGGAGCCACTCTGGCAGTCACACTCCCACCACTCCAAACTTTTACTGCTGAGGGTGATTCCAGTGACCCCAAGAGTTCCCCTCTTGGCTCCCTGCACACTCCACACTCACAGTCAGAGGTTTCCTTACTGGCTTAACCCTGGGTTTCCCCCAGCAGAGTCCCAGATGTCTGGATCCTTAAAATAATTTACTCATGGTGCAGTAACACAGAAACAGCTCGAGCTGGTGCATCTGGGGAGGGACCCTCAACAAAGGAATCCCCAGGTTTTGTACCCTCCATGCCTGGGATAGTCTGGGGTCTTTCTGCTGAGCCCTTGGCTCCTGTTGTGTCCCAGTGTCCGGTCACCAGGCCAGTGCCACAGGTCCCTGTGCAAAGGGCAGCACCAGCTCACAGCCCCTTGCCTGGGGCTCCCACCCAGGCACAACCTGCAGCTCTCACTGCAGCTGCACACCCAGTACCTGCTCTAAGTATATTGCCCAACACCAGGCAGAAGAAAAATAATATGACCCAGACATCCTCCAAGAGACAGATGGGAGAACAAGGGTTTGATACCACCTGAACCCCAAATCAAGTGTCAGATACTTCTCTGCCTATTTGACTGTATTTTATCAGCAGCCCCCATTACTATAAAAATACTTTTAATGCAGGGATGAAAACTTGCAGGTTAGCACAGTTTGCTGCATATTCATTCAAAGCACAAGTTTTATTCATTGTATCAACTTACAGGAGTAATATATCCCAGAACATCTCCTGAGAAATGTCGTTCCTTCGTCTTCTTGGAGCAGTAACTTTTATGTTCCAGTATAATGTCCTTTGCTTTTGGATCCACAACTACCAATCCCCGGTCCTGAACATTTTTATCAGAATGCAGCTTCTGTGGAGGGAAGAAAGTTGTTAGAACCAGTTATATGAAACAGCCACTTTCAATGGCAACAGACTTTAAAAACAACAGCAAAACAAATCACTTCATTAAATTCTGAGCACTCCTTTTCAATGATGTAGAGCACTTTGATTTAGGACTGAAACACACAAGTCCTCAGAAATGATTTCCCATCATCTGTAAACTTACTTTGTTTGGAAGGTGAAAAGCATATAAACAAAAAACAAAACCCAAGACATTGTAAGAGTAAAGAATATAATTTATCACAGCTGATGGTGCTCTGTTTTCTAATCAATGCTTTCTGTCATGTTACTCTCAAAATAATAAAAAGGGGTTAGGAGTACTTAACCAAGGATTTGAAACAGTTTTTAAACTGGATATATTTTAGACTGAGAATGCTGCATTGTGGTTACTGAAGACCAAGATTTTAAACACTCTTCTTTAGGGAAGATGATTCAACTGACCCAGCAGATAAAAACAGAACAAGAAGATCTAATAAGATGTACATGGTGGGTATGCAGAAGCCATGTATTGATTCATTGTAAGGAATTTAGGGATATGGCCTGCCTTAACACCTTATATTACCCTCACTACCTGCAGATGAGATTTGCTTCCTGGTAGATGTTGAGCAAGTAATACAAACAGTGCCAGATGTATATGCATAATGACAGGAAACAATAACATGCTCAGCAAGTGAAGAGAGACTTCAGCTTGCTGGCTCTGCTTGCTCTGATTATTGTGGGACTCTGAATCATTTCTGTCTGCAAAACAACTACTGGTTAGAAGGCTATTCAAACTTTTTTTCATCAGGATACAGTCTTCCCATTGGCAAGGCTCCATTCTACCAGTAAATGACCTGGAGCTCTTGGCCCAAGCTACTGTTCCCCACCCTGGTTTCCAAAGGGATGGAAGCGTGTTCCCTAAGGGGACAAAAACTTCCTGCTTCCGCAGCATACATACAGGATAAAGCTCCAGAAGGCTACATCATATGTTTCAAGAAGTGAACCATTTGTGATACACAGAAAAGCTGAAGGCAAGGACAGTTTCAAGTTTAATCTAAGTTTCAGCGGAAATGCATTAACATTGTTTTAACAGAGGTAGGGGCCATTTACCAAAGTTCAATTAATTCACTGCACATGTTAGATAAGACAAGAACCTCAGTTGTTTCCCTTACCTTTTCCTCCAGTTTTTTTGTAGCACCTTTCTTTGCATCTGTTTTTGACAGGGTACCTTCAGCTAGCCAGCATATCACGGCAAGAGAAAGTGAAGCACAGAGAAGCCTCATGGTGTTTTTCCCCATGTCAAGTTTATCTTCTCCTGAAAACATAGGAGTTCAAATCTCATTGAACAGAGGAATACAACAGTTCCACTTTTTTCTAAAAAAAAGTCAATAAAATTTCTTATCTTCTCCCATTTAGAGTCAGACTTATTAAGGCAGTACTGTTTAAGCAGCACTTTTGCTCTGGCAACAAAAGCAGAGCATTTTAAGAGATTATTTCTAGTCTCAAATATTTTTTTTTGTCACTTGTTTTAATAGCTGTATCACAGATGAAGTGGGTTGGACACTTGCAGCTTCCTTTTTAAAGAATCCCCCCAGCTGTTTACAGCTGAAACTGAGATAAATGTCTGCTGCACAGAACACTTATTGTACCACCTTACCTTTTCTATAGCAAATAAGAGATAACATTTGTTTCTGTTCCTACCTAGCCTGGTCAGTGTGTCATAAATTAACCAACAGATATAAAGAATTATAGCTATATGCTTACAGCTATGTGCCTTTACTGTAACAGGTGAGACCTTTGCTTTCAATTCCTTGTCAAATCACTGATACAGAAATTGAAGGAAAAAAAAAAGGGGGACAGACAACATGTCCTTTTTGTCTGGAAGAATAACTTTGACAGTTTGTCCTAGCTCCAGATAAAGAAACTGAGACAACAGTACACAACAGTTCTGTTGTGTGTTCATCTATCACACCTTGTATCTGTAGAAAGACTTAAAAAAAAAAAATCAGATACAGCCAGAGTTTGTTTTTCAACCTCTGCCCAATTAAAAGTCACATTGGTTTCCCAGCCTAGCTCCCAGTTGTGAATAAGGAGAAAACAGAGAAAAAAATATTTGGCATTTGGGGAATCAGGACTCTAGATCTGTATCAAGCTGCTTCTCATTAATATGAGATCCTGATGGAGAAGAAAATAGGTTCTTTTCAATATTCTGAACTTTTGTTGAATTGAAAAAAGACTATCTTGCCTTCTATATTACTCTAGCACTTACTTTGAAGACCTTCAAGCTCACTTCTAGAAAACATATTTACAAGATTTGTTTTACTGGCACCGACAACAAGTACTTCTCAAAGTTTGAGTACTGTGTTTCTGTACAAAATATCAGGTGAGGGATCCCACAACACGAGACTGAGCCTGAGTACTGTGGCTTTACTGAAGTAAAGCTTCATTGGAAATGTACTCAATGAAACAGACATGAAATCAACAACCAAACAAACTTACCGGTATTTGCATGTGTCTGGCTTAGCAGTGTGATTTTAAAAACCAGAGGTATTTATTGTAGGATTTAGGGACTCTGCAGGAAGAGAGACGAATATGTGATTAGGCAACAAAGTAGAAGGGTGATGGCAGATGTGCTTGAAAAAAAACTGCCAGTATCACCAAAGAACATCAAAAACTTCATGTATGAAATTATTTGAAGATTTTAGTCAAATATTTTATAAACTGCAAAATAAAAGAAGAAAGCCTTCTAATATTTCTTGGATCCAGAGAGTGTGGTAAAAGCTAAATAGCTATACTGCTTGAAATTCACTATTATGAATAATTAAGGTCTTATGCTTCTACCTTGACTTCAAGGTCACTGGTAACCCCCTTGTTTTCCACATTCTGAAAAATGAGACAAAGCAGGTTGGTTTTGATAGTATCTCCTATGTTCCATTTAGCTTGGCAAGATCTATAAGCTATTGCAGAGAGAACAATTGAGAGCCTGAACAGTCAATACAAGTTTTAACTATTTGGACAGGATATCAATTCTCCCAGAAGCTCATATACATTGATTTGGAGGTGTTTGATTTCACTTTCAGAAACAATTAGCAACAGCATCCACTTCCCTGAAAAGAAGATAACATCTAACAGCTGGAGAACAGAAGCTTAAAAAACCATCACCAAACTCTAAGTAGATATCAAAATGTGCTCATTTCCTTAACAGGATCGTATCCGTCAATTATTGTGAAGTCAACATCCACACCTAGATTTATGGGAAGCACTGAGCTTGTGGCAAATTGATTTCTGCTACTGACAGCCCAGTATCAACTCTTGGTTGGACACTTATTTTAATAGTTTGTTCTTTAACATCATCAATGAAAATTAACTTGACAGCATCACTGTAACACAGAGGATGAACTGGTCAAACTTTAAATCCTCTTTATGGAAAACATACGCATGCATTTTGCAAGTTTACAAAACTAAATCTTCATCAAATTTTATTCTATGAACTCTCCATTTTTAACACTTCTCAAATTAGCTGAATTCAGTAAAACTGTCTGAGCTTGGCACTCTTTGTTTATCTCCTCTACCACTGCAAAAAGCAAAAAGAATTGAAGACTGCCTCTGTCTATATCCTTGTCCAACTGATACTAATGACAATTTAAAGCTTAAAACATATTTTGGCAAACTGATCTGAATCCCAGGTTTCTCTCTTAGCTGGGTCAGACTTGCTTAACTCCATCCTCCACATGAGGCAACATACTTTTGGTCAGCTGTTTAAAATTTATCTTCATTTTTAAAAGCCAGTAAAGCTAGCACAGATTTAGGCTGCCCAAAATAAGCAAGCAAAGAAACTAAAAGGATAGTACACAAAACTGAGTTAATGTTTATAGTTTATTTATATAGAAGAAACTAGATTCTAGCTACATTTGAAGAGCCTGCATCACTTAGTACAGGAAGACCAGGATGCACACTGCTGATGCGTTTTTAAATGAAAGCAATAAAAGCTCCACCGGGGAGTGGAGAGTGAGGATAAATCTGTTTCTAACTCGCGTAAACATTAAGCCCTCCCCTCTCGTAAAGCGCTCCACTTTGACGTTCAGAACTCCCTCCCACACTCGCCCGACTCTCGAGATAGCAAAGCTCGCCAGGAGCCCGCACGCCTCCTGCTCCGGCACCAGCGCCTCGGCGCCAGCCCCGCCGCGGCCTCCCCGAGCTGGGACCCGGCGGGGCGGCCCCGGCCTCCCCCGGCAGCCGCGTCACCCTCACCGCGGCACGGCCGGGCCGCCGCAGCGCGGCCTCACCCCCGCCCTTTCCCCTCCCCTCCGTCCCTTCCCAGCCCCGGCGGGCCGCGGACACCACGTACCGCCCGCCGCCGCCGCGGAAGTGCGGGCGGCAGCGCCGCGCCCCGCCCCGCCGGCTCCGGGCAGCGCCGGGCGGCGGGAGGGCGCGCTGCGCCAACATGGCGGGGCGGCGGCGGCCGCGGCTCCCCGGCGCTCCGGGCCGGCCCTGCCCTGCGGCGGCGCATCCCGGCCGGGCCCGCGGACACAGCGGGGCTTTGGGGCTCTGCAGCAGCTGAGTATAGGAAATGCTGATGATAGTGTGCTTGTAAATTCCCACAAACAGCCTCTCGGTTTAGCCCAATCTATAGCAAATTGATACAGCTCCAGGTGTAGCCCGCAGAAGAGGGGGTTCAGGAGTGACCTTATCGCTCACTGCAGTTGCCCGAAAGTAGCCTGTAGTCAGGTTGGGATCAGCCTCTTCTCACAGGCCACCAGTAACTCAAGAGGAAATGGCCTTAAACTCTTTCAGGGGAGGTTCAGGTTGGACATTAAAAAGAATTCCTTCACAGAAGGTGATAAGACGCTGGGAGGGGCTGCCCAGGTGGGTGGTGGAATCACGGTCCCAGGAAGTGACTAAGAAAAACTTAGAGCCATGGTCTAGTTAACATAGGGATGTTTGATCACAGGTTGTACTCGATAATCTCCGAGGTCTTTTCAAAACAAATAGTTTCGTGATTCTGAGAAATAGTGTAGGTAAAGCAGGAACTGGGGCAAAAATGCACACACTGACCTGGAGGTAAAATGATCATATTAGTAAGGCTGCAGAGAGTCTGCAGGCACTACTGCCAACTCTGGGTGTGCAGAAAGGAGGGGTCAAATCTCAGATGGCTTTTAACAGGCTCAAAAATAAAAGATTGTGTTTTCAATTGGGTTTTTTATTTTCTTCTGTTTTGACCTTCTACAGTTTGTGTTTTTGCATGCAGCATGGCTTGTGTTATGGCTATATTTGCTGCAGCAGAATTTTGGTATAACCCTGTTACTTCACAGGCTGTTTGTAGGGACTAAATACCCTATCAAAAGACTTGATAAAAAACTAGATGTGTTATATCATGATGTAGTGGCAAGGCCAGCATATCCCAGCAGTGTGCTTCCCAACAGAAACCTACCTTCTTGTGACCTGCTTTCTGTCTTGGTTACAGTTTGGTGCAACCTCCCAGAAGCTGAACTGGAAGGTTGCCTTATTCTGCTAAACTGCCCTCTTCTTTCATTCCCTCTTGTGTAAAGAAGATCTTAATGAGCATTCTTCAGAACTGAAAAGAAAAATGGAAATATTTTTCCTCTGAAAAAAAGTCTTACCAGTGAAGCAGATGCCTGGTCTTCTATGCCCAGATCCATCCCAAATTTCTGTAAATTTAGACTTTCTTGATAATGATATTATCCTACCTTTGTGTTTTCTATTGTTGGAAGCAGAACATTCTGGCATGGCAGAAGGCATTGTGCTCTCTGTTAAGGGATAATGAATGTTAAATGTCCAGTACAGAAATATGGTTGTGTATGCATGCTGGAGCCACCAATTCTATTTACTCCTAAGTTCTTTTTGCTCCCAGTAATGTCTGGAATGATCATGAGGAGCAGAAGAAAACAATAACTGGTGAGACAAATGTGAGAGAAGTAACAAGGGGAAAAGAAAAATTCATTTTTTGTCATTCCCCCAACTGGATCCTCACCAGCTGAAAATACTCAGATAAATTGTAATAGTTTTATGAAGGTCAGTGCAATTATTAAAGCCTTTTTAACAAAGTGCAATGAAATCCTGAAAATGAAATTAAAGTAACTCCCATATGAAATGGAAATGAGGGGACAAACATTGTGGATTCATTGGCAAACAAATGTGATGCCAAAAGTTTTATGGAATAGGAAAATACTTCTTGGTACTATCTCCTCTTTAATGCTGATTTTACAGTAATTATAAATATATTAAATAATCATAACATCTTAGGATGGATAGAAACACTTGTGTTTGGTTTTAGGCAGCCTGGTGTTTTACAGCTATTAGGCTCCAACAGAAATGTTTTACAGAATTACCAAGTCAGTGTGAGTGCAAAGGGTTGTGCCTGGTGCAAGCTCTGTGCTGAGTAACAGCTGAGTTCACATTACAATGTTTCTTCCAGCCAGGATGCATCTAGAGACCATTACAGACTCTCTTTCCTCTAGCTTCCTATTATTCACATAAAATTGGTACCTTGTCCCTACCAAGACATCTGAAATGCACTACTAAGTTATGAGGCAGTAAGGACAGACGTGCCTACACATCTGTTCTGATTGCACAAGCATTTGTTGAGGCAAAATACAGGGAGCAAGGTGAATATAGTGAAGCCTCAAAAGCCAGTCAGAGGAGGTTGACATAAAATAATCAGGGTATGTGTACTGCATACTGAGCTCCTTTAAATGAAACATTTAGCTGCACAGTTACAAAACTAGAGGCATCCGCATGTTAGCCACTTGTATATTTTCCCAGTTCTCAAGAAGAATTTGCAGCTCATGCTTAGCTTGGTACTGCCACAGCTATTCTGCTGGCAGTATTTAAGCCACTGCTGAAAAGGCAGCTGGATACCTGCATGACTTGCAGTATTGACAGGAATACTGCCAGACAGGACTGATAGACTGAACCTTTAGGTGTCACTGTGCTCTTTAGAGTAGAAATTAGCTCAACATTTTGGCTAGCTCAAAAAATGTTTCTTTTTTTTTCTGATCACAGAAAAAGCCTCATTTGGTGGCATGGGAAGTTTTTTGTCTTCAAAGACACATGGAAATTATTATTAAGCATCAGAATCTATTTGTAAAGCTGTGAAAAAGGAGAGTGTTCTTCGTGAAAGCCTACAAATAATCTGAGTTGAATAATAGACTAATTGTGCACGACTGCCTGTAGTTGCACTTGGTCTACAAAATGGATCCAGGGACAAAGGGATAATTGCGTGACTACCACATGCTGTCATCCTGCCTTTCTCATAGATACTTGCACAACTAAAAAGCACTCATGTAATAATGTATCCTGAAAACACCCAGAATAGACCCTTAAGACCTGACCTGAGGTGTACAGCATTGTCCGACAGAGGGTATCAATTATTATGTAGATCTTTATGAGAGAAAAATGTATCACAAAATTAAAGGTACTGGAGCTTGATGAATCTAAACAAGATGCAAGCTCTAAACAAGGAGAATTAACCATGGGAACAAACTATCCAGGGCAACAGTGAAGTTGATTGTGTCAGAGCCTTTCTGGAAGATGGACTGTAGCTTAAAGCTAGATATTGGGCTCAGTTCACTGGGGGTAAAAAAAGAACAAACCCAGATGACATTGAATGGTTTGAAGTATGCTGAAATAGTGGTGAAATGATTGACTGATCTCCAGTAGCCCTAAGCCTCATAAATCAGTATTCTCCACTAAAGCATACTAAAGCATATTAAATCCCTTGCATCATTCTGAAGCCCCCAGCATACTTTTGGTCAGGCAGTCTAGGCCACTTTTGAGATCATTTGAACCTATTTTCAGCTGAAGATATTAAATGCTCTGCGCAGTCCCACATCTTTAGCATGTTTAAGACAGCTTAACCTTGAAATGTTTTCAGTCTCAGGAGTAGATGCGGTGTGGGACGGTGTCACTCTGCATGTTTACAGCCATCAGGAGGAACGTGTGGGAGGAACATGTGGAACAACGTGCCCAGGGAATCAGAGAGTGGGAGTCTCTTCATGAACACAGAGCAACTGCGCCGCTCACACAGCCGATGGCAGCTGCCGAGGGGGATGCGCTGAGGATGGAGCTGCACACAGCGGCCTGCGGGCTCGTCAGTGCTCGCAGGGACTATGCAGGGTACGTGAGGCAGATCCCCTGCACTGTTTTGGGGTGCCTTTCGAGGAGAAGGACCAAGGTACAGCTCCCTGCAGTCCACCCTGCGGGAAGCATGACCTTACGGACCATACCAGTGAGAGCCTCTACCTTGATCTTCATATTTTAGAAATAAGATTCCAGATCAATAGTATGCTCAAAGTTGAGCGATGAAGTGAAATTTTCCAGTATCTTGACAGGCCGACCCTCTCCTCCCTCAGCAGTTACATCCTCTGAGGTGCCTGCGAAGCTCGGTATTTCACCTTCAAAAATCATCAAACTTCTCGGCCATTAGGTCCACGAGGAGAGGAAGGGATTAGGCTGTTCCCGAGCAAGGAGCGTGCAGTGAATTCACCCACGGGCACAGCGGCTGACGCCGCCCTGCCGTCCCTCACCTCTGCCCTGGCCCGTTTGCCCTCACGGGCGGTGACTGGAAATCGCCTCGCAGCAGCTGCACGGCCGATCCTTGGGGTCTGGCCTCCAGCCAGGCAGCCCTTCTGGGCAGCAGGTCCCGCGGGAGATGCCCGGGAGCGGGGGCACATCCCGGGGCGCATCCCGGGGGACGGGCGGGACCGCGCCCGCCGCGGCTGCGGCACCGGGAGGCGCGGGGGGCCCGGCGCACCCGCGGCGCTCCCGCCTCCGCACGGCAGGTGGCGCCCGAGCAGCGCCCGCCCGGCGGCTGCGGGGGCGCGGGAGCCCCGGCGGCGCCTGCGCGCTGCGGAGGCGGCGGCGGAGCGGCCTGAAGCAGCCCGCGGGGAGAGCGGGCGGCGGCTGCGGGGGTTCGGCGTGTCGCGTCCCAGGGTGGCCGTGATCGTGCGCCACGATGCCTGCCGTGTCGAAGGGCGATGGCATGCGAGGCCTGGCGGTCTTCATCTCCGACATCCGCAACTGTGAGTGGCGCCGGGGCCGGGGCCTGGGCTGGGCCGCGCCGACCGTCGCCATGGGCTGGTGCCCCGTGGGGCCGGGGCTTCACCCCCCCAATCCCCTCCCCAGTGCTCCCCTCTGCCCCTTGATCCCCGCAGCGGGCAGCTCGGAGCGCTCCTGTCTCACGAAATGGCGACGCGCTCGGGGGGGCGGCGCGGCGGGGAGGGGGGGCAGCATAAAGCGTTTGCCCGTGGGTTTGTGCGTTTTGGGTGGGTGGGTTGGGGTGTTTGCCTTGCCCCTCTCCGCCCCTGTCACCCCCCTCCGCCGTCCTTGAGCGTGGCGGTGGCCGCCCCGGCGGAGGGGGTGCCGGAGGCCGGTGCCGCCGTTGCTGGCGATGCGCGGAGCGGTGCCGGGCGCGGGTGGGTGTGCGGCGGGGCAGGGAGAGGCGTCCCTGGGCTCCTTCCAGATCCCTGAGCGGCTCTCGGTTCATCACGTCACTGATGGAAAACAGGCCTCTGTAGGCGCCGGAGAGCAGGGCCCTCCGTGCGTATGCCTAGGCTTGGTTTAAATCGGCGTTAAGATTCCGCTTTGACGGAATTCAGCGCTTGCCGTCAGTGTAGTTAAAAACGGGATGGAGGGGGGTGCGAGTAAGTGCCCCCCGAGAGAAGTGGGGGAGCGTGTCTGTGAATGCGCAGCGGGAGAGGGGGAGTACAAATCTGCTGCTGCTTGGTGTGAGGGGGAAAGAGGTATGTGTAGGGGCACACCTCACTGCTCAGTCTTCTTTTTTTGCCCGAGAACTGCCTACGATAGTTTAATATTAATCGGAGTTAGAGATCTAAGTGTATGATGTGGCAGGAATTGCCTGGGGAAGGGCTAAGGTCGCTGTGGTTGGTGTGATGAAACAGCTCTATTTTGTCCACCTATGTGTGTGTCTCTGTAGATTACTTGAGGCTAGTTTAAAAACAATGGAGGAATGGCAGTAAGATCTTCTTTCTGAAGATATAAACAGATTTGAAGAGTTTTTTAATGCCAATTGTGTTGTTGTGACTGGGTTTGTGTTTGGATTATTTAACCACACTGACTTGGAAAACTTCATATTAGTGCCTCTAGTACAAAAAACCTAGCAAAGAATTATACTGGCAAAATGAGATTATTTAAATGCAGTGTCTTTAAAATCAGGTGATTTGGACTTCTAGACATGTGAACAGGGCCTTTATCTGTAAAATTCAAGGTTGATAATCTTCCTTAGAGAAGAAGCTGTTTGAATGGGGTGGTTTGGCTTTTTCGAAACAGAGTTGCAGGTCCTTATGTTGCTTTAGACTTGTCTCTGGTGCGTGTAGAAGATGGCTTTTAAAATGAGTAGTGCAGCAATTCAAGGTTACACAAATGCTCTTGTGCTTTGCCTGGTTGGCCTTGCTATTTATTGAGCATTTTCCAGTATCCTGGTGTTCTGTGCAAGCTACATATGTAATGTAATTCCACTTGGTGCCATAGCAGTTAAGACTCGCTGTTGTATCTACCCAATACAATTCACAATGTTTTTTTTAATCATTGTTTTCATTGATTTAGCTAGAAGCAGTATGACTTCATTCATCAGTGTCTCACCTCTTACAGTTAACTGTGTCCACTCTTCAGTGGAATTCACTAGAAGTAAATACAAGAGAAATATTCAGGCTCTCAGGTTTGTAACCTGTGTTCAGGGATGTGGAATAACAACATTTAAAGTTGTTGTTGTATAATACTTATTGTATAGTACTTATTTCCCCACGAGGCAGTGTGGGAATAGAGCTGAACTACTTTGGTCCAGATGGCACAACAAACCTCTTACGCTCTAGTTACCTGCAGGAGACACAAAGATATAACTTACTGGTGATACAAATAAAATGTGAACACTTTGACTCTTTAAACAAATAGTGGTGTATCTCAAATGTTTTGTCTCTGTCCAGACAGATGTTTGGGAGCTCTAATTACTTTTATATCTTTCTTGTCTTAGTAATGAAAACAGTAGCAACATCTTCTAAAAAGCTGCAGGAGAGCTGGAATTCCCACTAGTAGGTGATGTATGAAGCTTCCAAATAGCTGTGAATGGCATCTGAGCCTTTCTTTTAGTGGAGCTCTGAGTGCTGCCAGATAACCATGGGCTAGTGTACTTAGTGTAGACTAAGATTCACAAAAATACTTCCTGGAGTATTCACCAAAGTACTCCTGGGACACTCTGGGCTTTGCAGCTACTGCTATTGCCTAAAGCTCCCTCTTTGCTTCTTCAGTGAGGAGCTTGATGTCAAGAACAAAAAGTAATAGCTGTTAAGGTGAACAGCATCTTTTGACTAAGCAAAGAGAGCAAGTGTTATTTTTCTGAGAAGGGAGGGAAGCTAGACAGCATGTTCAGCTCTTGACCTCTATTTCTAGCCTTAAAATTGGACTGAATATCTGATAGTTGCAGTGACATGCAAAGTTCTGCTGGCATTCTTAATTTCAGTCCAAATTTTGGCTTTGTTGGACTCTTGTAGCTATTTTTAATATTACCACAAAGGCCTGGCACTTTTAGTTTGCCAATAGTTATTCCAGATTAGGAGTAATTGTGAGACATGCTGTGTATAGGGGGGTATTCTGAAAGATTCTGCACAGATAAGGATTCTACATTATAGATCTTGCTGAAAGTACAGTTGTGTGCTGACTGTGCTCAGGTAAATGCACAGCATGTGATTTCAAATAAATCAAGTACCCTAAACTTCTGGAGGGTACTTGTTTAAATTTTGACTGTCTAACTTTGGAAATGCTTGATCTCCTTACATCAAGATTTATTTTTTGGACATTTGTATCTACAATGTCTGCAGCACTTAATAGTGCAGGATTCTCTTACAGGATGGATCTATTACTGATTTGGGACTGATGCCTGTCTTGCCTACCTTTATACTAGTCTGTTACAGGTTTCACATAAGTTTTTCTTGATAGCAGTTTTCAGTGTTTACAACTCTAGCTGATTGTGAACAAGCAGCTCACACTTCCAGCCTGTCTTTAATACCTAAAAGCTTGGTTATCACTTCTGTGTTGTTTAGACATATTTTTGGCACGTGGTTTATCTATTAAACTTACTGATTTTTGTCCTAAAGACTTCTATGTCAGATGTAGTTTTTAAAGCAGAGTATTTTAAAGTACACTGATTTCTCTGTGATGCTTTTCATTAAAAACAGTTGGCATACTGCTTGGAGCAGCAGTTGTAAAATACTTCAAGGCTGAGAGGCTTCTTAGCACTTTGGCTTTGCTCTAGTCTCTGTGAAGCCGTCATATTGAGTGTCTTCTTTCAAAATGAAATGTTCTTTATTCATACAAAGATCAAGTGAATTTTCAAAATACGATAATACAAGAAAATGAATTATCCTTTGGTTCCTTATAGTTCTCCAAAATTTTGTTTCAGGGCAGCTTCTTATTATAGGCTCTGCATTTTGCATATGGAGGTCCTAGTGCAGATGGCAGGTAAAATATTTTTTATAAAATAACCATTTTAGATGTCTGTCAGTTTGCTAGTAGGTGCACAGACTTTTCTAGAGACTTGCTCACTTGGATTGTTTTGTAATATATATGAATTACTACAGTAAGTAGGTTTTTAGCTTATCTTTTGTAGACACCAGAGAAGAGACAAGAAGACAACAGGTTGAAAGCCAAACTGCAGTACTTGATTAGAATAGCCCAGTTAATTAGTGTTGGGTTGGTGTGACTGAGAAAATAGGTGTGGCTATGCTGTACAAAAGATTGTGGTGGAGTGAGGCTGAAAGCTCTGAACGCTGTGGCTTGGTGAACTATCCAAATTTAGGAGTTCAGGTCAGGAGGAGTCCTTGTCACTGCATGGATTATGTGCCTCATGAACTAAAGCCTAACAAGATCTGCATGTGTTATAAGCATAAGGACTCGTGCAAGAAATATTTATTCTTAAATAGTATGTTAAGTCTTTTCTTGTGTATGTACTGCAGAGCTGCTGAAACAATTTGGCTTATGCAAGATGGTGCTCTATAAACTCTCCAGCTGTCTTAGCTGACAGATACATCATCAGGATTCTGTTTTCATTTCTTTTGAGTACAGCTTTATGAAATACTTTTAAGTCATTTGTCACTCAACCTATTCTGCTGCAGCAACAATAGTAGATCTACTATTCACCCTGAAAACCAGGAAAGCTTGCTTTTCTCCTTTCATTTACAGATTGTAATGTAGAAATAATTTCTGTTACAATATTAAGTGTATTACTGGTAACCCCCTGCTCCACAGCAAAACTGGGAGGCCAGTTCCTCTTGGGTTGATGAAATGTGTCTACATAGAGGCAAAAGCTGCTTTTGTCACAGGTTTGGAGGACAATACAGTTCTTAATTTCCTTTGCTAGGTAACTGTCTTACCTTTTCAGTTTTGCCTGCACCAGAAGTTGGACAGAAGGAGGAAGGATTTCTTAGTTTGTTCTCCAAATGTTTCTTTGTATGTTTTCTTCCAAGTTACTGTTTCTTTTTCCTCGGGCCATATTTTTTCCTTAAATAAAATCCAACAAATATAATAAAGGTCTGTCTCTTCTCATACAACTTAATGCATTAAATTGTCATTGTACTGGACAAGGGATAGTGTCTTGAAGCTGAACCTTCTAAAATGTATCTTTTCCTCACTGCACTGGGACTTGCATCAGGTTACAGATCAGCAAGTAGGAATTGAAAAAAGGTGGTTAATTAAATTAATCATATGATGATCACCTGTTTGGTAAGTTATGAAGTGCATTGCAGGTGTAGGTGGGAGGGGCATATACATGGATTAAATTACTACATAGGTATGTATAGAGTTATTTGTTCTCTGTAAAAATGCCACCCAGTGAAACAAACTTCACATAGAGTGAGTTGAGCACATACAGCTTGGTCTAGTTACCTCTAAGTAATTATTATATGTCAGTAATAAGCTTTCACTGTGTAGGCTAAAGCTACTGCATTGCTCCTCTGAGGTGTGGGTTCTTATTTGCATTGTGTGTAGTGTTGAAGTAGGACTTGAAATACTTCTCTAGACAGTCAGAGACTTTTTTTGCATGTACCTTTTTGAAGAAATTGGAAGGCAAAGCATCTTGGTTTGCTCTCCTGTTGCTTTTGCAAGGTTGTGGCAGCACATCTAATATGGTCAGTTTCTGGCCTGAAAAAACAGCCCTAAGAACTTGCTATAATAAGCACTAGGTCTTGCATCACTTGCTACTATTTGCAGGAGAGTGCTTTAAGGAAAGCACAATTAGCATGAGATTAGTCTGAGGAGGATCTCTAAAACAAAACTGTTCTTCCCATTGCTTCTCTGTCTTGGCTTGCTTCTGGTCATTTCAAAGAGCTCTGAGGGGCTGGGATTTTTTTTTTTTTTTTTTTTTTTTTGGGTTTGGATTTTTTTTATGCTTGTTTAGTATGTGCATGTTTAGCTTAGGGGACTGTAATGGAGGAGAGATAGTAAAGAACTAGAATCTTTCATGTGACATCCAGCCTCTCCCATAGATACCCTGGACTGCTTAATTTGAAATCATCTGGATAAAAACTGCCCATCAGGACTGATAAGAGGAAATTAAGGACTGTTGCAGAGAGTGTTACATCTCTACATTAATTAATGAGCTCAAAAGGATTTTAAGGTCCCTGAAACAGTAGTTTAGAAGTGATAGCTGAACTAGGATAGGCCTCAAACTGTTCTTCTATTTGAACATGAACTAAGGTAGAAGAGAGTCCACAGTGACTTGTAGTGAATCAGTGCAAATAGTGCCTTACCTTGTTGAAGGGAGTGTAAGGGAGTGTAGCTCTACAGTGTGAAAAGAGTGGGCAAGGAAATGACTGCTTGGATGCTGCTCAGTCAAGGAAGAAGGAAGAGGTGCTTTATGTACAAGCCTAACCCTGCACTTATTGTTTGCATATCTTCCTGGCTTTAAGCTTCTCTTTTGATAGGAATCAATGCCATTTTGCCACCAAACTGCCAGATAGATGTTCTGTATGTCACAAAGTCACTTGGATGTGAACTTCCAGTATACTTTCAGTTGTTTTGGGGAAAGATCTGGTCTTAAGATAGATGCTATTACTTGGTTTCTTCTCAAATTTTATCTTAACTAGTGGTATGTAGTTAGAAAAAAATAACCATGGTAAGCATCTAAAATCATTAAACTTGTATTAAATTATTGCAATTTTTCACGTCTCTATGGGAAAGCTGCTTTTGTGCTCTTACTTCTCTTATGAGGACAAGGAGACAAAGAGTTAATGGATTAGTGGATTACAGTAAAGCCTGTGACTCCCTGCTGTTTCCTGATAAGTGTTGTCACAGGGGCAAATCTCTAGTGGCATAGTAGAGGAAGAAGTCACTTCTGTGGATAGTAGTTCCCTTACTGTGCAGAATATTAGAGAATATACTCTACAATATTCTAAAATAGCAGTAGGTCACTGCTCTCTGTCTTTAGATATCTAATCACAGCAGGATGTCCCAAGACAGAACACTCCTAAACTGCCTTTGTGCCATTCATGGACTTCAACATGACAGACAGGCACTTCTTTCTTCTGATCAAACAGATCTTGTGAAAGGACAGCATGCACTCCTGTTTTTGTTCATAACAGGATGTTATCACATCAGTAAACAAAAAGCTTCTTGTTCTGCAGCCTTGAATAACAGGTTGATTTGTGAACAAAAGTGAAGCCATACTAACATTTTGTAAAGGTGCTCAGTGTTTTATTGTAGTCTCTTTGGATTAGTTGTGCAGTGAGTTTATAAACAATGACACCAACAAGCTCCTTCAAACATAGTCCAGGAGCTGAAGCTTGCACCTCTTGTAGCACCCTAGATAGTTTAACCAAATGAAGGAATTTATGTAGATAGACTGATAATGTGAGGATGGGCAAACAGACTAATGTATTGCTATGAAACCCATCTGCCTTTCTTTTGCCCCCTTCCCTGCTGTGCTGAAGAGCCAGCTGAGAGATTAGGGAGAGCTGGAGTATGAATTTGGTGTTTTACTTCATGAAGATCATGATCTGCATAGCAAATGGCTAATCTATCCTCTAGAGTTGCAACATGAGTGTCTGTCCTGCTGGCAGGTAAAAGCAGTGGTTTAATTTACTGATATGAGCAAGTATTATAAGTACTGGGAAAGCTCTTTCACAAAGGCAAGAATGGAGGCACTGATTACTTTTACATGCATATTTTCCTCTATCATTTTTACAGTAGAGATACTAGTATTTGTTTTGATTTTCCCTGTCTTTCAACCGGTTCCTTTCTCTGTTCCCTGACAGCAGAGTTCAAGAATGCGGTGTAGTCTTTTGCATCATGCTTGCAGGCTGCTCTAGCTATAGGAAACACAAGTGGTAATTTGATTGCTTTATGCCAAGTAAAGTGTGTTTAGACAGTGAATGGGTGAACTTGCTCTATGCCTGGTCATGTCTTCTGCTGGCACTATCACTTGTGGTAAAGCTGCCATGACTTTGCCTTTGGATAAACCCATCTTGCTTTTGGCTTTTTGGCTCCCAAACTGCCCTGCAGCAATACAAGGTAGTGGCAGCAATGTGTATGCCAGAATGAGAGCATGTTTAGGAATTGCCTGTAGCTGTCTCTTAAGAAGCATAGCCTTGAATCAAACTGACTCTCAAACTATCAGTATTTTGCTGAAGGGAAGCTGAGTAACAGTTTGACTCTGCTGTCTCCCCCACCAAAATGGCCAATCACCTTGGATGCTTCTAATGTAGAAGCTAAGGAAAACATAACCAGAAACATGTTTGGAAAGCAATGACTTGCAGATCTCAGGGGAGATGTCTAAGATCACCTTTAAAATTGAGAATTTATCTTTTGTGTAAGAACTGTGTTCTTCCCAAGTAAGTGTTCCTATCCATTAAGGAATTCAGAGAAATTCCTGCTCTTCACCTTGGTAGTATTTGTATTCTATCTCCTAAACAGAAAAATAGGCTTGTCCTCTCTCTTCAAGGCCTGTTTGATAATTGAATGTGAGCAGAATTCATGTCATATTAGACCTATGATAGTGCCACAAAAAGTCACTTGCACTGTTACTGGCCTTAAAGAGGCTTGACAGAATTGTGGCTTTTTTCTTGTGCTAACAGAGCCTCCTACTCTCTGCTTTATAGTTCATGCCAGCAGTGGTGCATGTCTAATTGTAAATTGTCAGATGGCCATAGGGCAGGTAAGGCTAAGAGGTAGCACAGTGTAGCAGTTCTCACCTGTACATAAATTCGAACAAAACAAATTATTGGCTGGGCTCAATTACACTGACTGCTGGCCTTAAGCAGATTGAAGCTGATGAGTACTGGAAACATCTAAACTTTTATGATTTATTTATTTGTTACTTTAAATATTGACAGTATGCCTGTGTCTCAAAGCCTTGCCTGCAGGAATCTACTCTGCTCAGTATTTGTATAGCTGCTGATAGAAAAAAAAGTTTCTCTCTTCCTTTGGCAAATAAATGTGTAGGCTTGGTCAGATATATATCAAGAGGTTTGCATAAAAGTTAGAACTAGTAGCAGTTCTAGTTAGCACACATGGGTTGTGTGCCTCACTTGCCTTAAACAGACTGCAGTTAGTATAACAACAAGATAATCCTGATGGAGCAGGTCACTGTCTGAGCCAAAGCAGCCCACTAATTCTAACCTTGAAGCACTTACTTAACCTTGCAACCCTGCTGCCAGGTTACTATTGAGATATGGCAGGTGTTCTTTGCAAATGAAGGGACTCAACAAACCCCTTTCCTGTAACCTCTGTTTTCTCATTCTTTAAGTTGTGATGCAGAGCTCCAAACAGAGAAATAGAGGTGTATTTTTGCAGCACTGAAGTGCTGACTGTAGCCTGGGTTACTGGGAAATACAAGAATAGGAGTTGGTTCTTTGATGAGCTGCGTGACTTACGGTCTTCTCTACTCTGTCTTTGTTAAACAAGATGGTAATTAAAGATAATACTGCTCTGCAGACTAAATTTACCTTGTTTAATGAAGGCAGTAGGCAGCATGATGGAGTCTGAAGGCTGACAAACTGCCAAATATGAAGTAATCACCCATAAGCATCTTGGACTGTGTTATGGCTGGGTACCTGTGTGCTCAGTACTCATCTTGGAGAAGATGAGCAGCACTCGTTATACTAGGGCTGTAAGGCTGCAAACATGACATGTCTTTGCAGCAAACAGCAACCCAAAGCTTACTGACTTGTAGTCTCCCCTTTTAATAACTTGTTACAGATATTTCATTATAGTCTGTTAAAATGGTAAAAGTCTGAATAAGTGAAAGTAAGAAGGATATGGCCTGAACTCATATGGAACATAATCTTCTTGTGCTCTGGCTTAATTACTGTCCTACCCAGCAGTCTGTGTACATGACATGACCTCTATTGAAGCCTCTCCAAGCTGAATGGTGTGGTTACAGAACATTTTGTTGATACACAGCCCTGATAATTTCATGAGTCTGGGAGCTGGGTAACTGCCTGAAAGTGTGGCAGAGCAATTGCCTTTGTTAGCTCTGAAACATAAGACTCTATTCCAACAGCATAGCACTCCTTCAGCTATCATCATCTTCCTTTTTACTGTCCTAAAGACTACTTGAGTGTTTCTAGTGATGGTAAAAATAAAATATGTATATAGAAATTATTCAGTGAGTGTTGGCAAGTCAGAGTAATGGGATGAAAACTTCTCAGTTAATCCAGTACATTTTAACAGTGCCCTTCCACACTTAGTGGGACCAAAGATCTAGCTAAAAATTGGTCCATGGTTTATGATACTTCTTTTCTTTTGTCCTTTGCAATAGAAGCTGCCTTCCACTGTGAAATTTTGTTTTTCTTTTTCATACTGTAATATAAGCAGTTAGTAATGTTTAAATAAAGTTACCATACTCTATAACTGCTGGAGTTAAGGAAATTTAGGGTTAGATACTTCAGCCTGGTTTTAACTTGTGAGTTGTCCTAAGCATTGTGTGATTGCCCTCAGTGACGTTTAACACTTAGTGTGCTGGTGCTGTTCTTTAAAGTTCAATTGCAGGCTTGCATAGACTGCAATTAATTAATTAATTAATAATAAGGTGTAACTTAATTGTTCAATGTGATCTTCAGTGTATGGAGTTAAACTTTTTATCACCTACTAATTGCTGTACTGTTTATGTTTGGTCACAGTCTGGATGACATCATATTGCCTTCAAAACAGAACAGTCTGAAGTAATTATTCAAAAAAGGCTTTTGTTCATGTGCTAAGCAAGATTTAAAATTTGAGATAATAAACCTTCAGATGTGACTGGGTGTTCCTGTCATCTTGCTGCTACAGCTGTATGCATGGGGGTGGGATTTCCATGTTTGTGTTGCTGAGCCTGCAGACTGTTTCTACCAAAGGTGCTGACTTCACAAATTCCTGAAGTATTTTAGTCAGGCTTTGCTTAATGCTCTGTTGCTTGCTTAGGACACAAAGAAGCCAAATTCTAGCAGTAACTGGTAATCTGTGAGTGTAGCAGGTAAATAATGCTGCTTGAAAGGTTTGCCAGGAGGTTTTGGTGGTTTTAAAAAAGTAAAAGATGGCCTTGATTTCATCTTGAGATAAGAAAAGTTGGCTGATATGTATTATTGTTTGCCTTTCCTCATCCCATTTTTAACATTTTAAAATTGTGATTATTACCACACTTGCTGAGGTTAGAGAAACAATTGCTGATAATTCAATGTAAATATTGCAATATACTTTCCTAACAAACATAGGTTAAAGATACAGAGCAAAGACCTAGTTTCTAAATTTAAAAACTAAATATCCTACTCAAGCTAGCAGTGTCCCAGACTGAGGTCTATATTCTCTGCCCTGTTAATATAAATGAAGAAAAAAATCTCCAGACTGTGGTTATGTCTTAATGAGATGTGCTTTTCCCATGGTAAAAGAGAAAATAAACTAATAGCTTTAGGAAATGAAATTTTTCTATCGAAGCAGATGTATGGCTGAAAATAAGGGTGGTGATTTCAAGTCTTTAAAAAGAAGTAGCTCACAAAATTGGAGTGTTGTTTATTTACCTAAACATTTGCACCTTTTGGGATATGTTACTGTGGCCTCTGTTCTCAGAGGGTGGGCCCCTGAGCAAACTACTTGCTTTAGTCTAGTAATGAACTCCTAATACTGGCAAGTGTCCTAGAAGCAAACACTTGAGTGTCTCTGCTGTGTGCACAGGACAAATAATCCAATTAAGACAAATCTAAAATCTATAAAGGAAGATGCTTTAGGTCTTAGATTGTACTACTTGCTGCTCATTTACACAATAAATAGCGTTAGTACTTTAAAACCAGCTTTCTTTAGGTTGACAGGTTTAATTAGAACAAAACTCATTATGTGTTGCATAATATATTAGTGAAAACTGGTTAAACTTTGTGATTCCAACAGATGCATCTTTATAAACTGTGGGAACTATACTGTGTCCTCTAGCTTTGTCATTCTGAAGGTTAATTGGAATTTCTAGGTCAAATTATCTTGTGCTTTATCTGGAAATCAAGGTGCATGCAGATAGCAACTACAATTTGTTTCAGAATAGGTATTGTAAATTATTGAGCTCTGAAGTTGTGGGTTGTCTTTTGCCCTGTGGACTGCCTGCACACCTGCACTTAAGTCTTTTGAGCAGTGGCCCTTACAAAATGCTGTTGCAGAATTGAAAAATTCAATTTTAAGCTAATATGTGGGGTCTGTAGGTATTTTGTTAAAAGGACAAGGCAAACTGAAGTAGTTGCTTCTATTTTGGGCTTAACATTTCCGTTTGTACAGTGTGCTGTGGCTGCTCCATGTCTGTTCTCTTGTGGCCATTGTTAGAGGCAGATTAATACAAACCTGTTGTCTGCATCTTATGCAAGAGTTGGTTTCAGAAAAATAAACTTCAGTTTATTTTTTTTGAGTCTAAGTCAAGGAATTATAAAATCTAGATTCCTTTGTACTTGGCAAGGGATTCCCTTATACTTTGCTGTTAACTATCCTAAGGCACTTGTTTCCTTGAGTTACTTAGTCACCCTTTATAGGGCCTGTTGTAAGTACCCCAAAGGAATAGTAAAGGGAGGATTAACAGTCATAGGGTGATGCAGGCTTTTGGACATGCAAATGTAGTGGCATATTTAAATAATGTGAGATGTTTCTATTGAAGAAAAGGGTAAGATTGGAGGTGCTCTGGAATGCTGGTCATTATCTGCTCTTCAAGCCTTGCCACATCCCCTGCTTGCACATTCATGGCTGTAGCTGTAGTGGTGGAATGTGTGCTGTGAACACAGGACATGTGATCCCCACAACGCATAAGGTTGGACCATTTTGAACCAGGGCTAGGAGACTTTTATTCATAACCTTGTAGCAAATATATGTGATGAAGAAGGAAAGGAGCTGTCATTTTCTGCTGCTAGTTGATGTTTGGAACACTTGAAACTGCTTGAAACTTTTGGAAAATGGACAATAGTTTTAGACTTATTGAAAGTTTGAGTAGATACAGGTCTGAATTAACAACAGCACTCAATGACCAGTTCTGCATTGCTGAAATGTACTTCACTTGCTTCCCTCAAATGACAGGCAGCTGATCACAGTGCCTGGGCTGGCTGATTTACCTTTCTGTGCTCCTACTCATGTAGGAGACAATGGATCCAGATGTCTGTAGAATCTCAGTCACCAAAAACTAAATTGCTAAAGAGTAATAAGCTGTTTTGGTTTGGACATTGCAAATGTTACTTAATCAAGTTTGTACTTTCAGAATTTAAACTGCAGCTATTTCTCTATGTAACTTGAAATAATAGAAATCTCAATACCTATTCTTGGAAACAAAAGTTGATATGAAATGCTGATGGTGCTGAGAAGCGTAAGATTGTCAAGTCATCTAATAAAGTATGAATTTAAAGTATTTTTGGTTTTCAAATTACTTTCATGAGGTGCATTGAAAGTCTGAACTTGTATCCGAACTGTGTGAGGTCTTGAGTCTTTGGACTCTGAGTTTACTGCATTTCCTCTTCAGTCTCTTAAGAATGTTTTTAAAGCTGTTGAACTGAATGACTGTTTAAGAGAGAAACAGTAAATTTGCATGTCCTTAAGGTGAGGAATAACACGAGCTGTTTGTTTATAAGATCATGCTTAGGACACTCACTCCTTCAAAGCACTATCAGTGTCAGGAACAGAAAAACTGGAGCATTTGTGAAAGTCAGTAGCAGTGGTATCTCAGGTTATATGCAAGTGACACTGTCTAAAGTGTGCAAAGCTTCTTGAAACAGGGAGATCCTTAGAGCTTCTCAAATTCCTGTATAAAGTGATGATTAAGTTACCTCTGTTTGCCTTTAGTTCCAGTGGTGGAAATGGAGAGTAATAACTCCTCCTGATGTTTGTATGTTCTGTTTGGGTCTAAAGATGCTTCTGATGGCAGAGGGATGTCCAAAGCACTCTGTCCTGATATGTGTTCTTTTCCTTTCAGGCAAAAGTAAAGAAGCGGAGATAAAGAGGATAAATAAAGAACTAGCAAACATTCGGTCAAAATTTAAAGGTAGGTGACTTATCATACTATACTATATATATTTCTATAGGACATTCTTTTTTTGGGATTTTGTTTTTACATGCTTGGACATCTTTTGTCAACTGCTGACTCAAGCAAAATGCTAGAGCAGTGTGTTCGAATAACTGTTGAAAATGTTCTCTTTAACTATAGAACCCTCTGAGTCCTGTGATTCTTGGCCATAACAGAAGCAAACTCCCTCCTCTATCAAATAATTGGGCTACTAGTCATAAACTGTTTCTAATACTTGGCCTCCTAACTACTCAACCTGTTTGCTTCCAGAAGGCTGTGAATAGTTTGAAAGAACATGGGTGGATATGATTATTTACAGTAAAACAGCATCTGTTAAAACTGTTCTTCCTTCCCCCCTCTTCAGCCCTGAGCCCTTTATGGAAGTAATGGGTTAGGCTGTCTTCTAGCAGAATTAATGTTAAAATGTGTACTTGTTGAAGCTATGCATCTTGGCCATAAGCAATGGCAGTACAAATTATTCATATGAAACAAAGGATATGCAGTAACTAATTCCAAGAGGCAGCAATTAACTTTTATACAACACAAGGTAAAACTCAGATTCTTTTTTTTTTTTTAGATTAGCATATCTGTTAGGAATACTCAATGCATTAACAAATAACTTTCCTGAACTTTATCTGTTCTGTGGCTACATTTTAAGTTGTATGTCTCTTAAAGGCATATGACCTTTAGAAACCTGAGTGTCATGAACAGCTTAGAAGGGGGAAGTTAACCACAGTGCAAGACACTCAAGAAATTTCTTGAAATTAGAAGCCATCACATACCTCTGTGTTTACATTTTTCTCTTAGAAAAATAGATAAAAGTACATGAACAGTTAATTCTTCTCAGGTTGCTTATGAAGCAGGAGAGAAATTGTCATAGGAATCTCTGGCTATGTAGAACCATAAATCAGGCAGTGATCAGAGAATGGAGGTGCTTTCAGCAAAGTAGTGTCAGAACTTTAGCTTGCATACATTGTGTAGCATCCTTTTAAACACTATTTAAATAGTTTTGGATAAAGGTCAGTATATGCTCATTCAGTAGCTTAAGTGGAAGATGGCTAAACCTTCTTGTTAGCTGATCTTCATTGAGATTTATTAGTAAATCTGTATAGATTTTGGGTGGAAAATTTTAATTACCTGAAGACAAAAACTTGATGAAGCCTGAACAAAAACATGAATGTCATAGTTTGGAAAAAGTTGTGTTTAGACAACTTGTTCTGTAACTTCTTGAGGCCTTGAGAGTGTGAGGAGCTGATAGCTATGTTATCTTTCTGCTGCAGGATTCCCACATGGACTTCATGCTGGGTGGTTCTTCCTTGCAGAAGGGCTATATAAAAATTAAGAAACCTTTATATGCATTTTATTCTTGGTTTAAGTGGAGTTTATTCAGTTTAGCCTAGTTTCTTTTCTTGTAGTTCTGACCTTAAAATGTTTTAAAATGGTTTGGATTAAGACAAATAAGTGATTGTGAACTTAAGATGAAGTCCCTTGCTAAATAACTGTGGAGAATACTGGTGCCCTGAGTTACTGACCCTACCTGGCTGAAGATGCAGCTTTTGGACTGGCTGTATGGCTGTAATCAGGAAAAGGTCCAAGAAACATGACCTCTTGACAGAGAAGTACTTGCTTGACACTAGTGTAGGAGTCTGGTCTTTCTCTGGGCCTTTGTATGCTTCAGCACACCTGCTGCAGTATCTGGATGCCCATCCCATGAAACTTGCAAGGTGTGCTCTTACACTGTTGCTGACACAGCCTCAGTATTTCTACTTTTGTTGTAGCTTGCAAGTAGCTGCCAGGCCTGATACCATATGTTTGGGTAACTTGATGTTTGAAATACCCTTGCATTTAGCAGGCTGGGATAAGGTTTCACATCTCTGGACAAGCAGTACTTTTCTTGAACCAATGGAACTTGTGCTATGGCTTTGAGTTCTGATCCAGCTTTTGTGAACCAAAGCTCAGCAGGAATTTAGAATCTCTGTACTTAAGGTGATCGTGTCTCTTGTCTAAGCATGAGGAAGCTCTGTTGCTGAGGTCACTGTGTCCTTGACAGCTGCTTTAAATGCTTCTGCATTAACTGAGATAAGGAGAATGTAGTAGAGGGAAACTACACTAGTGTGATAAAGGGAAAGTTGTAGGAGTTAAGTGTGCAGAGATGCTATTTCTTTTGTTTTTCATGTTCAGACTGTAAGTTGATTTTGCTCCCATGCTTGAACCAAATTGGAAGTCTCAGTGTCAGAGACTGCTTCGGTAGTGAAAAAATATCAGGTTTAGTAAATTATTGTATCACTTTGATCTCTCAAACCAGAATTTGTGCATGAATGAAGCTGCCCACAAATCTTTAAGCTCTTTCTACGGTCAGAGGAACTTTGTTCTCTGCTTGATTCAGACTTGTTCTTTTTTTCCTGCTCTGGCATTAGAATTTAGTTTTGTTCTGGTTGCTTAATAGGGTTTGTGTTACAAGAGTGGCTTCTACTCTTCTGATATGCTTGTGTATCTTCTTTTTGGCTTGTGCAGTAGTGCCCCAGTGTCAGTTGTTAATTGTCACTTGTTTTTTTCCTTTTTTTTTTTTTCTTTTCCTGACTTGGTTTTACTATTTGAGCAAATCTTCTCTATTTTCCCAAAACCCTTTGGAGGAAGTTAAGATGAGGCTCTAAATATCTGTTTTAAACTGAAACTGTGTAACAGTAAATTCAGTAAATTGCTTTCCTGGCAGGCTGTGGAAGCATAGGCATTATATTTAAGATGGGCCTGCTTAGTCACACTGTCTTCTGATCACATGTGAAGGCAATCACACAGTAAAATATTAAAGTGTCTTCAATGACAAACTGCATTGTTGGAAGTAAAATCAGGCTTCAAATATGAGTTGTAGGACTGATTTTGTTCTGGTGCTAGTTGTATGCTAAATAAATACTAGTTTATGGATTTGTATGGGTTGTTTGGCACAAATATTCAGTGTTTGATGGGAGAGGGCTTGGACTGTCACTCCTACAGAAATACAGATCTTGTCTCAAAGTGTAGCTATGTTCATAAAAATCAAATTCTGTTTTCTTAGCCTCTAAGCTAGTAGTGGCCTTCTGATACAGTATATCCCTGGATTGCTGCCAACTGCATGAACAGAGGTCAGAGTTGGTGTAGGAAGGAAGCAAGGAAGCAGTGTTGTCCATTCTGTTTTGCAAAAGCTATTACTGTGGTTTTAAAAGCTAAGATTTTAAGGTAGCAATCAGCCATGTGAAAGCTAGTGAGATTAGACTTGTCAGGCTTCCTTGTCTACCTCCAGTGAACATCCCAAGGACTAAACTGCTTTCCTGACCCCTCTTGCTGGTAGCAAGCTCAGTAGCAGTGCAGCACACTGGCTTTAAGGACACTGAGTTAGGTTGAAAAGCAGGCACTGTTTTTAAACTTTTAAACTTAGAGCTGGAAGCTGCTGCCTGAGTACCAAAGGGTCTTACAGTACTTTCTTGCCTTGTTTGTTCCTTTCAGATGGCTGTGTGAAAGATCTGTATGAGCAATGAAAACCAGAACTTTTGTGTTGAAATACTAGGAAGGTGATACACAGAAATGTGGAAGTAGTAATTATTTCTTAATAGTACTCATTGTTAATTAGCTGTTAATAATTGTCTTAGCAAAATAACTAATACATTTTTCAGGGAAAGCAAGCAGCCTTTGAAATGCCCACTGTGCTCAAAACCTGCTGACATGTATTGTGAATCCTTCCTGTTTCTGCTGACTTGATTTGCAGCACTTGCAAATGTTCCCAAAAACATTTGAAAATGAGCTGAGTTAAAAGAAATGATTGTGTATTGCAATAAAGATAACAGAACATGTGACATTTCCTTCTGCTCTTGTTCGGATGTTTGCTTGGGACTGGGGGAAGCTGTACTATTTTGGCACATACTTAAGCAATGAGACTTGTTATTAATGTTTAAAATGGAATCTTCAGAACTCTTTGTAAATGTGACATGGAAGGGAGAGGAATAGTTAAAATTTCAATAAGAATCCAAGTCACAGACTTCTTAAAAACATAGCTGGAATTAAACAACTGTTGTAAGACCTTTGACTGAAGCACTCTTTTTTCAAATTGCTCAGATAATTAAATAATAAAAATTTAAAAGAATTCCAATATTCTGTTATTTCTAGGAACTAATAAGACTTTGAAGAAGAGCTGTAGTAACTAACTTAGCCTAGTTTATAAGCTTGCCTGAGAACTGTCATGCTGCCTTCAGTTTTGTATACAAGGAACAGGAGCTTTTGAAAGCAATTAGTGTAGCATTTTCTCTGTCTTCAGAAAAAATGTTTCAGGTACTGAATTTACAATTTTTTCTTTGATACCACCTGATGGAGAAGGAAGCTGCTTGTTAGTAGGATGGTGATGTGTTTTGTGCTTGATTGCATGGCGTAGCTTCTATCAAACATTCTTCAAATACCCTGAGATCCAAGGTCCTTGCTAATCTGAGCTCTTAAAATACTGGCATCTTGGAAGGATATAATGTTTTAAATAGTTGGGTCCTGAACCTAAAAAAGGGATTGCCAAACTCTGACAAATAGCTTGTTTTGAAAGCTGATGTGGTTAAAAGTATACATATTTTCATTCCCATATGTTCTTTGTTAAGCAATTGGGTTGCAGCATTCTATACTCCCTCTTCTCTTGTGGTATCACAAAGTCAACACCAGTCATTTGAGAATATTAGAGGTTAGATTTACTACTTCTATCCTTTGTATATTGCTGGTGGATTGGCAGACTAACAGACAGTTCAGCTTCTTGCCCTGCTGGGAATTTGGTCTTGGAGACTGGTTGGGGTGTCTTCACTTATGGTAAAGTTCACATGAAAGCTACTTTCTGATGTTCTTTTGGTGTATCTGAATCTCAGAGAAGCAACTAATCACATTAATACAATCCAATACCATAGTAAGTCCTCAGTTATGTAGACCTTGGCCACTAGAGTTAGACTGACTGAAATGGATTAATCTTATTTAGTGCCCCCTTCCGTGAATCATAATAGTATCTGTTAATGATATTGAGCATCACCTGCTCCTTTCATTGGTCCTCTAGAATAGCTGGCTTCTCAGGAAGATGGAATGCTTTTTGTTGCTAGGTAATGTGTAGCCCCACTGGTTTATTCACTGATTATTTATTTTCCTTCTGGATCCAATTGAAATTAGATCTTAAGAGTTTGTAGAAACTCTTCCTAAGCAGCTGAAAAAATACTATAAAACTAAAGCTGTCACTGCCTTTTCCTGTGTTTTGTTTTTGGGGTTTTTTTCCTTGCCTCTCCTAAGGAAAGGTATCTTTGATCTGCATCTCCCTGCCATGGTGGGATAGGAAGAAGCTTCTGCTCTTGAATGCCATTTTATTGGGAAAATAGTATAACAGGAAGTATTTATGCAGAATCCTCCATTGCTGCTTATGCCATAGTTTGAAGGTCACAGCAGGTGGGCAGACATGGTTGAGTATCTTCTCTTTCCTCTGGCCATATTGCTTCCAAAGAAGGGGAAAAAATTATTTCTCATTGGTTCTTCTGACAGTAATTCCAATGCCTAGGAGAGCAAAAATTCTTACATTTGTTTGCTGACTCAGCAGGAAAAGAGCTTTATGGCATCAAACTGTAAAAGTGGCTTGAAGAAAACACGTCTTTAGGCAGCTTTCTGCAGAGCTGGCTGTTGTCAGAGGATGCTGACAGGATGCAGTATAGCTGGATTTCACTGCCATGGGTATCTTCAGTAGTGCTGCTTCCTGTAATGAAGAAAATGTAACATATGTTGGCTTCTATAATATGGACCTGAAGACGACTCCTCTTTGGACAACATAAAAATAGCTTTAAGGTGAAGCCTTTTGTTGCCAACTGATGCACTGTCTGTGCCAGTTTAAAAAAATCAACAGGTGCCTAAAAACCCAAATTAGAAGGGTATCATTGTCTGCATTAAAATAGCAATGGTTTACTTAAATTTATCTCAGTTGAAGTAAGATTAAATAGAAGATTTATTTTTCTTTTTATGGTCAAAATAGAAAGCAACCCCCAAAATACATAGTTGCAGCCTGTAGACATAACCTTTTAGCATTGTGTACTTCAGTGGGCCAGTGTGCTCTCTGTTGGTTCACTGTTACATATCTTCACACACAGATGGTAGTCTTCATCCCTTCACTAACTGTAAGTTTAGTAGTGGTAAAGTTTCCTTGGTTTTTATCCAGTCTGTGAATGTAGTGTGAAATCCAGGGGAGATGTAGATTCCTGTGGCCTGGCAAATTTAATATGCCTCTGTATCAGTTCATGAGAAGGAAGAAGGAGCAACTTCCGTACTATTAAGATTCTTTTTTAACTTCAGATAGGCAGCTAAATATAAAATAAAAAGGCAGCTTAGAGCTTTTATTGGCAAGGACAATGAGTAAGGGATATCTTACTGAAGCTGTAGTGTATGCAGTGCTGTTCTGGCTGAGCTTGCCCATCACTAAGGAATACACACTTGATGTGACAGATCAGTTATTCTGGGCCCAGAATGCTGAGGCAAAGGAGCTTATATAGCCTTTTAGGCAGCAGAATTTTGTTACCCTGACTGAACTATCCAGCACTCAGTCTTGCCTGGTATACTGGGTACCCCTTTATTTCCTGATTGGAAGTAGGGAGAGAATGCAACACAGAAAGTGTTATGTAGCTCTTCCCTCCAGGAAAAGCAATGGTCTCCCAATGAACTGGAAGCTGTGCTGCTCCACGCTGTGGTCCTTCAAACTTCTAAAATCAGCAGTACTGCAACATATGGCCAAACCCATTTAGGGTACATTTTTCTTCTAAAACTGGAACACTTGTGAATACTTTCGTTTTACAAAAGCTTTAAAGGTCTCATGGTAATCTCATTTCATGTGTTTCTTTGGGTCTTTGGGATAGACCATTGTCACCTGATCTTTCTAAAACAGCTTGCTGGGTTTTTTTTGTTGCTACTGAGTTCTCTGCAGTGGTGAACTGGGAAAAGCACATTGACACTTTTACTGTAATAAAGGTTTGATAATTGGTTTAGGAGGAGAATGTGTATGAAAGACATAAATGCTCTTAACAGAAGTGAGAAAATCAAAATAGAGCAAACATGGATGCAATGCCTCTTAGTAAGAACATACTGTAAAGACTCTGCAGGATACCTCAAGGACTAGATGATATTATTTCCTGACCATCATTTCATCACTATCCTTTAGCATATAGATAATGGCAGATGGAATTATCACTAGGTAACTAGCTAAAAGCTCAACATAGTCTTAATTATTGTTTGTTTCCATGCTTTTCAGGTGACAAGGCTCTGGATGGTTACAGTAAGAAAAAATATGTCTGCAAACTGCTCTTCATCTTTCTGCTGGGGCATGACATCGACTTTGGTCACATGGAGGCTGTAAACTTGCTCAGTTCCAATAGATATACAGAGAAACAAATTGTGAGTAACTTGAGCTCTATAAAATATAAGCTGGTCTGTCTAAAATCCTGCCTCAGCTGTGGAGTCTATAAAGAATTTTGCTTCATTCCTCCTGCACTGGCTTAAAGCCTGATTTTGGCTCTAGGAATGATTCTGAAATCTAAACGCCTTTGAGCACAGGGAGTCTTGAACTAGTTGCAAAAAAAAGTATGTTCTGCATAAAATTATTACTCTTAAGAAACTCTCAAGTCTTGCATTAAAAGCTAAGTAACCTTTTAATTTTCTGAATATCTCTTTCCATCTCCCTAGGTAAGATTGTTTTATCAGGTGCAAGTAGCTTTATAAGTATTTGAATAATAGGCCAAAATTTTGGTTGGTCCCCATTCATCTAAAATGATCTTTTTACTATATACTAGAATAGACTGAGAATACACTTAAAACCAGATAATTACTGTAACATTGAACTTACTAATTTTTGTCTAATTCACTTAATCTTTCTAGCCTTCTCTCTGTCTAAATACCCATTTCTGCCCATTGGTATTGGAGAGAAGTGTATGTATCCAAAAATCATGTTTCCTGTTAATGCTACAGTAAATGGAGTCAGCTGAACTAGATTTTCCATGTTGTGACTCACAGGGCTATCTGTTCATCTCCGTGCTGGTGAACTCCAACAGCGAGCTCATTCGCCTGATAAACAACGCCATCAAGAACGACCTGGCCAGCAGGAACCCCACCTTCATGGGCCTTGCTCTGCACTGCATTGCCAACGTGGGCAGCCGGGAGATGGCAGAGGCATTCGCTGGAGAAATTCCCAAAATTCTTGTGGCTGGGTAGGTGTGACATGCCTCTTTCAAGTACAACACCAAAAAAGAACTTGGTGCAACTTGGTTCCATTGCAGCACCTTAATCCGTGCTTGGGCTGTATAGCCCCGGGCAGTATAGTGACAGTTCCAATAGCTGCAGGTGATTTCATTTGCTTGAGTGTGGAGTTGCTTGTAGAAGTTTAAGACTACGTGGAATTTCAGACTTTTGGTATCTTGAATAGGCTTTTACAGCCTTGTTGGTATCTGATTTTTGTTTTGGATAAATCTGTGGTACTGAATACCCCTGAAATACGTAAGTTTTATTTTCTTTACCTCCCCTGCTATAAAAAGAAATAACAGAACCTAAATAGATACTTCAAATTTTGTTATAAACTGAAGTTCTTACGTAAATATACCAACTTAAAAAGAAACATGATAATGCTGATTTGTTAGTTTTCTTATTTCCTCTACTAGCAATGTAAACAGCAATTTGTGTAAATGGCCAATAATCACCACCAAATTTCTTACTTTGGTATAGCTGAAAGCTTCTAAACAGACCTGGCACATGTCTGAAAATATAGTTAAGTCACTATAAAGTTGGACCTGTGATCACAGGGCTAATTTATTTTGAAACTTAAAATGTCCAAGTGCAAACAATGCATTTAAACTCAGAATATGTGTGGATCTTTTTGTAACAAGTAACTGTCTTACATCAATAAAAATAGTGACATGTGGTGTAAGAACTGTATCAATACTCTAAATGTCAGGCCACTGCCCTTGCCAGGTGCTGCTCTCCATGCAGCAGCATAGTGGAGACAATACTGCAGTGATGAGTCATGGGCTTTTAATAAGATAACCTTAAAAAGTGACCCTAAGTGAAATTTTTGGAACTAATTGCAGACAGAGCACAGCACCTTCAGGTCAGACTTGTTTAAACTTGGAGCTGTGTTTTCTGAGATCACTCTTCAGGGTCTCATGCCTTCTGCATTTTTAAGATAACATATATGAAATATGTTTGTGTGCCTGCCCTGTCTAAGTGACCTGGGCAGAATGAGCATTGTCAGTTACATTTGCAAATTCAGGATAGCTCTTTTCGCTTAAATATAAATTAGAGACAGGAGGAATAGATTCATAGTTTTGTTTTGGGGTTTTTAACTGAGGTACAACTTGATCTTATGGAAAACTGATAAATTCATGAAGAATAGCTGGGCTGAACTTCTGCTGGAGATATGGAATTTTCTGAACATTTTAGGAAGATCGCACACTATAAGTTGCCTCTTAAAACTTTTGCTGGTAGTGCTGTGTACATTTTATAGCTGTTGTCTGCACATCCCACAAAATGCTTAATCAACTACTTTATGGAAAGGAGTTCACTGAACTAGAATAGTTGCATGCCACTCTTAAAATAGTCCATTTCTGTGCCAGCAGCAGGGATGGCAAGGTGAATAGATTTGTGGGTTGTGTGCTTGGTGACAGGCACCTTACATTGTAGGTGCAAGTGCTGAAGCTGTTCAGTAGTTCCTCATTTCTATCTGACATGAAGGACCTATCAGGAGATCCAGCTTTGGTCACATTCATAAGATAGTGTATCTGTCCGAACTATCTGATTTCAGTCAGCCTGGAAGAAGCCTGTTCTTGATGATCAGAGGAGATGAACTTTCAGTTCTCATAAAAAGATATGAAATGTCACTCCAAGCTGCAAAAAATTATTACATATGTCTAGTTGCCTCTATAATAGTTGAAAACCTCACTAATTAAACTTACTGGAAAATTTCAGAGGAACAAATACTTCAGCATAAGAAGACTGCAGTGAAGTTCTGTTGAAAAGATGCAGCCAGGGATGCTGAGTCAGTGTGAAATCCAGCATAAAGCTGGAAGTATTGCTGTGCCTTAACCACTGTATTTTAATTCAGTGTGTATATCTTGCAGGGACACTATGGATAGTGTGAAGCAAAGTGCTGCTTTATGCTTGCTGCGTTTATACAGAACTTCACCTGACCTTGTTCCCATGGGAGACTGGACATCTCGAGTGGTGCATCTCCTCAATGACCAGCACTTGGTAAATCAGCTTCATTATGCTTCTTGGGCCTGGTGTCTGTAGGGAATAATGTGACTTCTGCTGTTAAATACACAGTTTATTTCTTCTTGAGTCTTTCAAGCAAGTGGCTTGCTGTTGTCTTCAGGCTTTGGGAAGAAAATAGAAGGAGTTGACCTTTTTTAGTTGCTGTATATATTAATTTTAATAAGACTTTGTTTACCTTTTCACTGTAGATAGAAGAATGGTATGTACGAGTTCTTCTTTTACTCTGGCTGTAAATTCATTAATCTTGTGACTTGTTAACACTAAATCACATTGGATAGGTATAATATGAATTTTCTTGAGCCTTTTAAGATTAGATCTGCACTAAAAATTCAAGACTTGATTTGTCATTTGCTTAGACTTCTTTTCCTGTGGTGTCCATGTCATTCTTACTTTGATGCTTAAAAAACCCAATTACTTTAGTAATTAGTAATTACTTTCCTTCAGTCCAGTTACTTTATGAAAATAAGGCTATTAATACCTGTGCTTCAACAGTAATGAGTGCTTTAGTCTGCAGTAGGAGTATCTGTTGTGTGTGTTATGCAAAGCTCTCTCCTTGTGTTGAATTGTAAGAATTCTTTCCTGGATGATCTGCTGCACTGAGTTTTTTCTGCTCATGCCTCTCATGTATAATAAGACAATTTGTGTCCAGGCTTAATTTTAATACAGCTCTCTTATTTTAGATGTACTATCCAAACATGAGACAAAGCTAATAGAAAAAAGAGCATAAAATGCTCTGCAAGCATGGCAGTATCATATTGTTGAAAATTCTGTTGGATTCTGCAGGTGTGTAATTAGTCTAGCTTCCAGCCAAATAAAGGGTTTTTTAATGTAGGGCTTTATAATGGGGATAACTGGTTGGTTTTTTTTGTATATTGTAAAACAATTGAATTGAAAGGTGTTAATGGGCAGCATCATAAACTGGTAGAAAATTGTTCATGGGTTTTTTAGTGTTTTGTTTTTTTCCTAGGGTGTGGTTACTGCAGCTACAAGTCTGATCACCACTTTGGCACAGAAGAACCCAGAAGAGTTTAAGACTTCAGTCTCCTTGGCAGTGTCTAGATTAAGCAGAGTGAGTCCAATGATGACCCTGATAATACTTTACTGTTGATTAATTTACTTGGCTTTGTAGATCAGGTTAGCTTCCTGTTCAGCTTTCTAGGGTCAGATTAGTTTACTGTACCATTAAATGTGAAGATGATTCAGTGTCACTTCATGTAACCCTCTTTAAATGCCTGTTGCTTACCAGGACAGAAAGCTGTATTGGCTTGCCCAAACTTTCTTAGTTTAATCCCTTCTGTCCTCCAAGTAGTAATCCTCACTTTGTTACTGAAATACCAAAGAATAGTTGGATCAAAGACTGATTCTACAGACTTCACACAAACCCCTCAAAAATGCAGACTGTAGCTTTAACTTCATCTAAGCTTCCTACAACACAAATTGCCTTCCTATTCCTTCTTTTGAGCTGCTGCTAAGTTAATAATCATAAGCATCTGATATTCAGTGAATGATGTAGGGTTAAACAGGGGCAGGGAGGAGTGGAGGAGCATGTCTGTAAGTTAACATTTCCGTGCTGGAAAACTGATGTCACTGTTTTGTTTGGTTTTGTTTTCCCCCCCACTTCCCCTTTTGGAAGGTGTGCAAGACTAGGGAGGCTACTACTTCACAAATGTATTTTGCACTGAGTGTTATGCAGTCTCAGACCCAAATTATTTGTAGGCCACGGTTTACTTCTCTTTTTAAATACGAGGATTTTTTCTAATACTTAAAAGCAAGGGTGTGCTGAGGAAAGTGAAAGGCTGTTCTGTAATGGAGCAATAAGAATTAGGTAGAATTATTTTGAGCAAAGCTAGTGCCAAACTCATAGTTACTCTAGAATAAAAGGGGTAAAAGAAATTACCCCTATGTGGAGGGGTAGTCTAATCTAATCCTTATCACATTTCACAATGCATATAAGCCTCTTCTGTGAATGCTATCTCTTTTTTGCTTTGCTGTATGTATTGCTGTGAAGGTGTTAGTTGGTCCTTCTGCTTTAGGTCAGTCTGTCACAGCATCTTGTACTGGAATTGCAGGCTCACCTATCAACAGCCACCAGACTGTTGGCTGAATTGCTGAATTGCCAGAACAGAGAAAGTCAGGTTCTGGCTAAACATTTTGATGTTATAAGATGGTTGTCTTCATTGTTTAAAAAAGAGAAGAGAAATAGACTTTAAAAAAAGAGAATAGGCTTTCAGAGGAGACTCCCTAGACTACTGTATCTGCAAAATTAGATTTCCATTACTAGCATTTACTGTGGTATACTCATGGCAGCTTGCACCTAATTAATCTACTGAACTAGACATTGCTAGTGACACAGTTTTTTAAGCATCTGTTAGAGGTGACCTACAGTGTTCTTTGGGTCCTTTTCATGACTGTGAATCAATTAACTTCAGCAGCTAACGTGCTGGCTATTTGTTTTACAGATTGTAACTTCTGCATCAACAGACCTTCAGGACTACACATATTACTTTGTCCCTGCTCCCTGGCTATCTGTGAAACTTCTGAGGCTGTTACAGTGCTATCCACCTCCAGGTAATGCACAAATCACAGCATTGATCATCTCTCTTAGGCAGTACACTGGCTCCAAAGAGCTACTGCACTGCAGTGTTACCATAGCTTGGAGTGCAAGCACATTGTCTTAAGGCAAAGATACTGAAGTTTGTACTCTTGAGTGTTTCTGGTAGCTCCAAGGTACTTGGCCTTATGAATTATGTTGTGTTCAGTTTTAACAAAATATCTAACCAGTTTGCATTTTACAAATTATTGGCAGCTACCATTTTAAACATTCATTAATATTATCAACTATATTAAAGCCTTGAAGTATGTTGTAGTGCAGCTTGTGTTTGATTTGTTCGCACCCAAATAGAACTGTGGCTTGGAATTCTTTTCCCTTGTGTGCGTTGGGGAGTGTAAATGTTTTTCATGTCTCAGAATAGTTCAGTTAATTTGGATTTAGCCAGGGGAAAACCTAAGGTTTGGAGCAAAGCGAAGTTGTCCAACGGCTCCTTGTTCTCCAGAAGACCCTGCGGTACGTGGCCGTCTGACAGAATGCCTGGAAACCATCCTCAACAAAGCACAGGAGCCACCAAAGTCCAAGAAAGTGCAACACTCAAATGCGAAGAATGCTGTCCTGTTTGAGGCAATAAGCTTAATTATACATCATGACAGGTGAGCTGGGACAACACTTCTGCTATCAGGGGTTTTTCAAGTGAAAAACTGGCACTTTGTCTGGAAGAGTTAATCAGATTTTAATGGGGGAGGGAGTGGAGGGGAAAAGAATATGAAGTTGCTTGTTAGATTGGAACACAACCACAGCAACGTAACTGAACAGTGTTAATGAACTGTATAGCTTTGGATTTTGCTGCTTCTTTATTTGATGTTTTGTATTGACCTCACTGCTCTAATCCAATGGAGATTATTTGCTCACAGTTTCTGAATTTATGTTTCACTAGCAAAGCATTCTAGCAGACACTTTAAGGCATTTTAAGAAATTTCCACTGCAGAAACAGTATTCTGAATGGAGTGTTCTCAAACCTGTTGCTTTTAACCCTTTCACTTTCTCTCCTGTTCTGTGCAGTGAGCCAAACCTACTAGTCCGTGCCTGTAACCAGCTAGGTCAGTTCTTGCAGCACCGAGAAACTAATTTGCGTTACCTAGCACTGGAAAGCATGTGCACGCTTGCCAGCTCTGAATTCTCACATGAGGCTGTGAAAACACACATAGAAACAGTTATCAATGCATTGAAGGTAAATATTGAAGTGTGTGGTCTGTTTTTGAGTGTTATCTTCTCCCCTGCCTCAATGCCCTCTTCCCCACTACCCCAAGCTCCCTGTCCACAGTTAAGTTAATAATACTTAGAGACCAAACAAGTTATTCTTTGAAGTCTGCTTCAGTTTTTTACCTCAATCCAGCAAAATCTTGGTGTGCTGACAATTGCAGAAGTCAGCTCTTGTTGATTTCTGCACCTTGCTGGTAAATCTGATATCTGTAGCTCTGTCCCCTTTAACACTGCTATCTGCTCCCGTGTGGGCTGAAAATGAATAATTGTTTAGAAATGTGGACTTTCAAAATTGAGAATGCTGGGAAGGCAGTTTTATTACTGTCTTGCTGGTATTGGACACTTTTCCTTCACTGTACTTGCTTACGGGGAGTGGTAGAGCAGATCAGCTTCCACTGCAGAACTGCAAAGATTAGAAACCAGAAAGACATGTTCCCATGCAATGTTTGTGACAAAGCAGAAGTCAAAAGAGTAAGACTGATTTTCATGTAAATTTTCTTGCATACTTGGGTGTTTATATGCTTTGTTTTCCTCCGAGTTTGTGCTGTAGCATATTTATACATTTGTCTTAAGTTATAGGTATTTGTTCTAGCTGGACTTTAATTGTTACAAGGTATGCCAGACACTAAACTTGCCTGGTAACAAGGTAACAATTCCAGCCAGTTACTGGTGCATTTATGGCCACTGGTACCAGTTACTCCGTGCAGGGTGCAGCACAGATTCACTCACCCTTCTCTGTGTAATACTCAAGTGTTCTGTACAAACTCCTCCATTCTTTCAGCACCTGCACAGATTTGAATAAGTATGTTGCAGAAACAAAACCTAATGATTTGAATTTTTGTGATAGTATTTAGAAGCAGGAAGCTGAGTCTCCACTGACCTCTTCCTAGATGACTGAAAGTGAGAAATAGCATAAGAAACTCACAGTTTATATAAAGAGTTATATCTTCATGTATAGATACATATATAAGCTTGTATCTTTATATAAAGAGTTTATTCTACATTTGAAAAATTATGCAAATTCATCTGTTTTAAATTTGACTGTGTATTATACTAACTTTCATCTCTTGAGTTGCATGTACTTTCCAAACAGAGATGAAATCATATTGAGCTTTGGCTGTGTCTTTTTGCAGACTGAAAGAGATGTAAGTGTACGACAGAGAGCTGTAGATCTCCTGTATGCAATGTGTGACCGAAGCAATGCCCAGCAGATTGTGGCTGAAATGCTCAATTACCTGGAGACTGCTGATTATTCCATTAGAGAAGAAATTGTAAGCTATTGGTATTTTTCTTAAATATTTGTTTCATATCTGGATTTGGTATCATAAATATAATTTGATTGGGTTGCTGCATAGTCTGTGATAGAGATTGCTTTACATGGTGGCTTAAAAAACCCCCAGACAAAACTACTAAAACAAAAAACTTGTAACTTTGGAGTCTAATAGCAAAGAATTTAGGTTAAATCAATCCAGAGGGCAGGGAGGAACTTTGGAAACTTAAGAATTTTAAAAGCTGGTTTTGGTCTTGGGACAGTGCATATAGAAAGTAAAGTTAATTTTATATGTGAGCCCCAACACATTCTCTACATCTGAGGGTTAGGTCCTACTCTAGTCATTACCCAATAGTTTCAAAAATTAGTGGTAAATGCATATTTGTAGGTAGAACTTTGTTTGCTTTGAGAATGTTCAGTCTAAGGGTTCCCAAAACCAATACCTTATAATCAGCTAAGAGGCCTGATATTTATCTCCTTCTGACCAGTAGGATGAAAGTTGAAATACTCAACTTAAACCTTTTTAGGATGGTAAACTAAACTTGTTCTTACAGTAGCTTAGCTTAGTTTGGTGCTGAAGTCCCTTGATTGGAGAAGTGAATGTGGACTACTGTGTTAGTTGATTTATGTCTTGTACTGTCTGTCTGCTGCTGGCAATGTCCCCTGACTTGGCAGATGGAGAGAATTTATTTCTGTTTCCTTATATTGACCTGTTCTTTTTAGAGTAATAAATGCAACTGATATTAAATTGTGTGGGGTCTCCTGTGAAGCTGATTGTTTGCTTCAGGATGCAGGAATCTGAGTATGACCTGAAAAAGTCAGCTATGTTTTGGTGACTCTATTTGCCTCTGCTATCTTGAGTTCCTTTTGCCTTTTTTTGAGATGTTTCCAATTTCCTATTTAATCCTGTCTTAGTGGTAGTTTAGATGTTTTTGTAGCAAACAAAAAATGTTCTATAAATTGCCCTTGATCACTTAGGTACACCCTTGGAAAGCCACAAAGATACAATATATTTGAATGCATTATGGGGAAAGCAGTATGTGCCTGACAACTGCTGTATTCTGACACAACATTTCAATGTTCACCTTTCACCTTGACTGTGGGAACAAGGGAACATGCTCATGCATCTGAAACTGAGGCTTCTGGGTCAGTGTGGGGCATCACCAGGCGTGTACAGCTCATAGTCAGAGCTAGCCAACCTTCTGTGTTGTCTTTTGTGTGCTCAGGTTCTAAAGGTTGCAATTCTAGCTGAGAAGTATGCAGTGGATTACACCTGGTATGTGGATACAATCCTGAATCTGATCCGCATTGCTGGTGACTATGTCAGTGAAGAAGTGTGGTACAGAGTCATTCAGATTGTCATCAACAGGGATGATGTGCAAGGATATGCAGCAAAGACTGTTTTTGAGGTGAGAGTAACTCTTTTCAATTTCCTTTCAAAATAAGAATTAAGGAAGCAGCACATGATGTGACAGGGGAAAATTAACGAGCTCTATCTCTTGTCAGAAGTCCTCAGTGCTGCTGGATGGGCCTAAGAGTGCTCTTAATCAAGTAATACTCACATTAAAGTCTTCTGTGAAATCATACCACCCATCATGTTTTTCTCATAAATGCTCTGTAGTGCCTAGATCCGTGATCTGCTCTTGCAGGAAAGTAGGTGAGAAAACTGGGAATGGAAGTGACAAAAATATGGGGTTTTTTGTACATTGTATATCAATGATTATTAATGTGTTACAGGCCCTTCAAGCTCCAGCATGTCACGAGAATCTTGTAAAAGTAGGTGGCTACATCTTGGGAGAATTTGGAAATCTGATAGCAGGTGATCCAAGATCAAGGTAAAACACCTTCTAAAATACTGAATTGAAGTACTAATGCTTTCTGTAAAGAATTTAATTCCTAGCATTCCTAAAGGCTAGTTAACAAATCATTCAGCTCTTGTTAATAATGCAATAATAAGGCTTATCATATCTACAAAACTGAACAAATTATTTTTTCCCTCTTTTAAGTCCCCTCATCCAGTTCAACTTGCTACATTCCAAGTTTCATCTGTGTAGTGTTCCGACCCGAGCTTTGCTTCTGTCTACCTACATCAAGTTTGTGAACCTGTTCCCAGAAATCAAAACTACAATTCAAGATGTGCTGCGCAGTGACAGTCAGCTAAAGAATGCTGATGTTGAGCTGCAGCAGAGAGCTGTTGAGTATTTGAGGCTCAGTACTATTGCTAGTACTGATATACTGGTAGGTATAAAGGTTTATTTCTTTTATTGTGCACTACTCTGCTGTCAACAAGCTAAACTAAACCTTACCTGATTGTTCAGAAATCTCAGTGCAGGATTAAGGGTTACAATGTGGGTGCTGGTTCTTCTAGTTTCCTTAATTCTGCTATAGTCATCTTTAATTTAGAGCTAAATTCCAAGTTGTAATTCCTGTAGTGGGACATATGGCCATTAAGACATGTTAATCTGGAGCAGAGAAGCCAAGGAAAGCTGGCACAATACAGGGTCCTAGAGGATTTAGATATCAAAAGGATGGTGCTTTCTTTTGAGGATTTACTTGATGGTGTGCAGGAAGTTAAGTCTTTTTGTCTCTTGAAGTTAAGTGATTTAACCCAGTGCTCTCAGGTCTGAGAGGAGCACTGCACATTTGTTTTTGACATCTAATAAATGCTTGAGTGTTCTCTGTGGTTTAAGTCTATATCTGCCTGACTTAAGGACCCTTAAGTCTACAATGATCTAATTATTTGAATTTTTTATTTAATATCACTGTTTCAGAGAAGTGATATGCTTCTGATTTCTTAACCAAGTGCTTTGGAAGGACTTCAGAAAGTTTTGAAGAATTTTTTCTTTTAAAAAAGCGATCAATCCCTTGCTACAATAAGCTGCATAATAATTTTCTGTATGGGTAACTACTTCTGCTTTTGCTTTATGCAATCTATGAGGGTGTGTCTGTTCCAAGACTCGGAAGCTGGTTTGGCTTTTTCTCTGAAGTTTAACTAATTTTTTTTTTTTTTTTTTTTTCCTATGGTAAGGCTACAGTGTTGGAAGAGATGCCTCCCTTTCCAGAGAGGGAATCTTCTATTTTGGCTAAACTGAAGAAGAAGAAAGGCCCAGGCACAGTTACTGACCTGGAAGAGATCAAAAAGGAGAGGAGCTCTGATATGAATGGAAGTGCTGAACCTGCCTCTGTCAATGCCAGTGCTGTTGTGAGTTTAAAAGCTGCTATTTCACTAATTTAGATGGTGTGCAAGTGAGAAAAGACTGGTTTCCTAAAGTGGCTTTTTGGGGATTTAAAACCTGTCATGTGAAACTTAAGGCTGTGGATGTTTGCTTTAAAGTAGGGGACATACAGCTGCTTTCCCCTTGCTGCATCTTGGATGCAATTTTATTTTCCTTTGGAAATAAGTGGGGACAAACAGTCTGCAGCCTAGAAAAATCTTTTTTGTTATTTGAAAAATATTGCTATTCACTTTAGAAATGTGAATTTCCTTGTTGGTGAAATTACACTTAGGGTGTGATTGTAAAATTAATATATTTAAAAGGAGTTAACTTGAATTTCAAAGTATCAGCTGTCTTTTCTGCTGGTGAGATAAGTTTTTTCCATAATATAATACTTCTTTCTGGTTTTAATGCCTAGAAAAACTCGTATTTAGATTTAAGATGCCTTAGAAGATTACCTAGAGGAGAAAATACTGTAGCATGCTCCCTTCCCAGTTTGTTAAAGCATAACAATTTGCTACTTAATCACTGCACTCTGTAAGAGTAGCTACTCCAAGTGCAACAGTTTTGACTGGACAGAAATCTCCTTCTAGCAGAAAAGTTGCAAAATTTTCTTTGAATGCCAGATTGAGGTGACTGGCAGATAAGCTTGTGAAGCATAATGCAATATTCACTTTATGGGTTGCAGCCATGTAACAGACTGTACAGTGTTACCTTCACCAGTGGCTTTATCTGGTTTAGATTCCAAAAATGTTAGAAATTCGAGGTCCAACTGTGTTTGTTTTTAGTAGGTCTTAATGATTGGCTTTTTAAAGTCTTTTGCCAGGGAATTTTTCATTATAGTGTATGAAGTATACAATAACTTGGAGTTGGCTTACAAAAACAAGATTTCAGATTCATCCAAATGCATCTCATGACTCATCCTCAGATTATCTGGCATCATGGAAGCTGCTAATGTCTAATACATGACCATTTAGATTAACAGTCTGTGCTTTGTTCTTGCATGTGACTTGGGCACATATATGCAGCCTCTGTTGCATGATTCTGTGTCCTGGCTGCTTGATTTGTTCTATTTGAGGAAAAACAGTTTAAACATCTTGTCTCTTCCTCTAGTGTTTGCAGCTTGAACTGGCTACAGGCTCTGCTTTTGTTGCTGGTTGGGTTTACATTCTTTCTAAGATTTGCTAAGCTTCAGAAACCCAGGATTAAACTGATAGTCAATTTTAAAGATGCTGTGATGACATGTGATTTTGGTTTGTGTACAAGCCACTTGCTTTCTTGATGGATTCTTCATGAAAGAAAAGCAACAAGTGAATTTTATTCCCTACAGTGCTTACTTTCCCTTGAAACTGATGGGAAAAGAGAGAGGGGGAAAAGCTGTCATTTTTCTGTCATCTTTCTTCTGCAGAACCAGATTTTAGACAGATCAATTTTGGTTTTGTTTTTATTTAATGGTTAGATGGGCATAACACTCTTCAAAGGAAAAAAGAAAACCACATCTGTAAATGACCTTAAGTTGAAATTCAGCGTGGTAACTGCTGCATTTGTGAACCCTTTTACAGCCATTCAAACCTTGATTTGGGGTGGGGAGAGGCATTTTGCCATAGCTTAGTTGTAACAAGGCAGCTTTGTTGTAGTTTTGTTGCAGTGTAACACCAAAGTGTCTTGTCTTCCTTAGTCTACTCCTTCTCCATCGGCGGATCTGCTGGGTCTGGGTGCTGCCCCTGTCACCAATTCAGCTCCCCCACCTTCCTCTAGTGGTAGCCTGCTCGTGGATGTATTTTCAGATTCAGCTTCTGCAGTTGCACCTCTTGCTCCTGGTTCTGATGACAACTTTGCGAGGTAATTAAGTCACCCTGAAAGGAATTTGAAGGAGAATTTGTTAAAACAGGATTGAAAGAAAAACACACATAACTTTTGGTTTTGTTCCAGCATATTGAGTGCGTTCCTGGGTGGTAGTTTTGCAGCAAGAGGTATTTGTGGACACTCTGCTGGATGTGCTGTCTTTACTGAATATCTCTTCTAATGGAAAAACTGAGTCTGTAGTACTCAACCTGAGGATACTTGCCACACAGTTGTGTCTGGTTTTCATGCTGGTTTTGCTTCTTTGTTAAATTAAGCTGCTTGTGCATCTCCATACATCTTGAAGTGGGGGTTGTCTGTCTTGATATGAATACATTTATTCTTACTTTCTTTTCATAAAGTATACTTGTCTCTCCACTTATGGCAAACTGCTACTGAAACAGTGAGATGGATTGTATCCAGATTGCTTCCCAGATTTTAATGCTACACTTCAGTTGTTCTGCTACTGTCTGACAAAGGAGTCTGAAAAGAGGGATAAAGAACAAGTGGCTTGCTTTTTTTTTTTTTTTTTTAAGGGGATTTGATACTTCAGTTACACTAGCAAGTGTAGTGTAGGTACTATGTGTTATTAACCCCATTAGTATTAAAAGCCCCTGTGGCTACTTTCAAGTGTTATTTGCCTAAATTTTTGAGAATGAATAGCATAAAATTACAGAGTGTCTTTAAAATCAGTTGTCTTACTGGACAAGAACTTATTACTTTTGTCAAGGACAAAATTTTGAATGTTGGCACAACAAATTTTTAATGCATCTTAATATAAAAGACATAATTAGGGAAACTGATCTGCCTGGATCATTGACACTTTCATCAAAATTTTATACCAGGCAATGCATTTGTTTTCGGTTTGCAGTGATTAATACTTGATCCTGTGTTTCTGCTGGAAGGTCAGAAGTGATACTTGATCATACAACACAAAACCAGGACTTTAGGAAGCTACACAAGCTTCTTCATGCTTTTTTTTTTTTCTTTTTTTTTTTTAAGAGGCTAGTAAAAGGAACTAATGATAGTAGCTTCATGAGCAAATGTTACTTAAGAAGAGTTTTCTCATTCTGCGGAAGAAAGTATAGCAATGCCCAGACCCTTGGTTTGTCTGTAGATGATGAAATGCTTCTCTAATGATACTGAGAAGTTGCTTTTTTTCAATTTCCTGCCTCTTTTTAATGCTGTTGTCACTTTTGTTTCTATTCTGTTGCTTGGGTAAGTCATTGTCTGTGTGCCTGTGTACTCTTGCCTATGCTTAATACTTGTGTGTTATTAGGAGCTGATTGTGCACCTGTAATTAGAAGGGTCCCTAAGGTTGATGAGGCCTCTGCTTTTAAGTGCACCTGTGTAGTAGTTAATATGCAGCTACTTTTTTGACTTTGAACTTAAACACTTTTGCTGTCACAGTTAAACACCTAAAGGACTTGGTTCTGTAAGAGGTTTACATTTACTGAACATCTTCAGCTGTCTCATGAGGGATTGCTGTTTTCTAACAGTCGGGGTGGGATGGGGGAGAGAAGTGGGGGAAGACATTGCCTAATGCCTAAAACCTTTCTAGGGTTCTGAGCTAGGGCAGCTAATCAATTTCTCATGCATTAAGCTCAGCAGTGCCGTTTTTGAGGAAGGAGGTAAAAGAAGTAACTAAGCTCTAAGCTGTCTTTACTAACTCCTGCTGTCTCTGTCGCTACTGCCTTTCTTCCTTTGTGCTGCCTGAACTAGCCCTGACCTGGCTTCATCTGAGGTAGTTTCTGAGGAACCAGCTGATACTGTGCATGATGCTGATGAGCTTTTTCACAAGTAAGCAATACTAAAACCTTGCAAGGCTGGGCAATTTCCAGAATATAGTTATAAAGCAAAACTATATTGTTCATTAACTTAATACCAGCAAAACTAGAGAAACATGTACTGTCAGTCTTGTGACTAGAACACCTCTGAGGATGCTGTGGATTTTGTGACAGGCTCATGAATACACAGGGTAGAGTTACCTTTACAAGTCAGTGCTATCACACACTGCTCTAAAATGAGGCAATGCCAGTTGTATGTTATGTTTTTGCAACAATTTGGAAATAAATAAAATCTAAGAGCACTTGTCAAAAGTACTGATATTTAGGAGTGTGTTTTAAGTGCCTTGTATGCAAAAGGCAGATGTTTGCTGACCACCTCTTCTACTTTTAAGTGAAGGGTGATAGAAAGGACAAAGATCACTGGAGAATGGGCTTCCTCTCTCAAAGTGGAAAAAGTACATCTCTCAGTTGGCTTAGGTGATACAGAAATGATAAAACAAGGAGGGTTTTTTTCTTTCAGGTTTAAACAGTCAAAACTCCAAACTTTTCAATTCTGCACCAACCTAATGAGTTTCAGAAGTTCTCAAGATTTATAGGAAAAATCCCAATCTCTTGCCTGGTCCTTTATTAGACAGTGTGTGTGTATATAGCATATTGTGGTTTCCTTCATAGTTTCTCAGACATCCTATCAAATAAAAATGTCAGTTCTTTTAGTGTCCTACAAGTGGTGGTTCTGATTGTAAAACTGTCTTTTCTAACTGCAGTTTTCTGCAAAGGCCTCTCTCACAGATTGATGCATTCTAGGTTAACCGCAATCTTCATCCTCTGTGTAAACCCTGAATTTTGTGGTTCTAAATATTGTTTAATGTGGCTCAATTTAAAACATGCTTTTCCTCTCTTCCCCTAGGTTTGTGTGTAAAAATAATGGAGTCTTATTTGAAAATCAGTTGCTACAAATTGGCTTGAAGTCTGAATTTCGACAGAACCTGGGTAAGATCTGTTGTTCTGTGGTTGGCTGTCTGCATTATCCATCACAGTGCCAGCATGATACTCCATAAAGGACTCACTTTCCAGCTGCTGAGAGGGAAATAGCATTGTAGGCCTAAGCTGTTTTACAGTTCCCACTGTTGTGCATCCCTGGCTTTTGTGTGGGCTCTTGCTTCCTTAAATTTTTTTATTATTTTGGTAGCTGATATGAAATAGGAGTGTTAAGCTCCAGCACTCCAGCTCTTGCTGCCTGGTTGTGTGGCTGGTGGAGCCAGGTTTATAAAAGACCATTCTTGTCAAAATTTACATTTTGCAGTATATCTTACTGTAATGATATGAGACACAATGCATTTCAGATCAGATCGAATGCACAAGATACTGGAACCATCTAGGAAAAGAGATGGAATTTGAACAGAGGCTAGCAGTAGAACTGCTTGCTTCTCCCTTTCTGTAAAACTCTTGGTGGCATAGTGGCATCTTAATAAAATTCACTAGCAATTGAAAGACTTCCAGTGATAATTTAACTGCATGTGTGACAGCTACTGTAGGAGAAATCTAATGTCTTGGGTAAGTCACTGTGAATATCTTGGTGAGATAAACCATGTAAACTGTGTTTTGTTCTTAAAAGTGGTTTTAAAGAAAGATGGAAGGACAATGTGTTAGGGATTGAAGCACGAGTAATTCAATGTGATTACGTGACCTAAAAATTCTCATGTCTCTTTCTTGTCTTTCCAGGACGTATGTTCATATTCTATGGTAATAAAACATCAACACAGTTCTTGAATTTTACTCCAACAGTAATCTGCTCAGATGACCTTCAGTCAAATATCCTTAAATGCAGTAACATGTGTCTGTTCTTACTAGGTTTTTGTGGTTTATTGCTGCATAATGTAATAAATCTGTTGCATCAAAGCACAGTGTCCTTGAACATGAAGAAATGAGAAAATTGCTGATAGCTTTCTACAGTTCTTGTAGAAAGAACAAGTCTCGAGCAGGGATGAAAGATTCTTTCCTTAAAGCCCTGGCTATAAACATACATTTTACTTCTGAAGAAAGAAGCTGAAGAAAATAAAGAAATCAAGCTGAATAAATATGTACTGGAACTGTAGCTTTCACCACTGACATGAAGTAGCAGAGGTAGAAATGTGTCCTTCAAGTACTGCATTAACAGATAAACTAAAACTTGACATGGAAATAGAATACATGCCAAGATGATGGTACTTTAAAATAAGCTCTTAATGGCTGGTCCTTAATGCTTGGTATTGCAAATGTAGCATTTCTGGGAGATTAGTTATCAGTTTTGTTTGACTCAAGGCATCTCTGTCATGTTCAAAATAGTCCTGTGGCTTTTATTGTGAAGTCTCTGTGTCTTCATACCTTTTTAAGGGCATCTTTCTTTAAGACTATCCAATTAACTAAGAATTTTCAGAGTTATTGCTTGTAGATGTGTCAATATGAAAAAAAAATAAACAAAAAATAAATCCCCACAAATTCTTTTCTTGTACAGAAACAGCTTTAAATGTTCAGCAGCACACAGAGAATGAGTGAAAACATGATGCTAATTCCTCCTAGGGCTTATTGGAATATTTGCATTTTTTAAGTTATCTGTTCATTGAACTGTTTCCTTAACTACTTTTCTACGCCTGAATCTTCAGACAAAACCTGTTGACCCCACAGTGGATGGAGGTGCACAGGTTCAGCAGGTTGTGAACATTGAATGTGTGTCAGACTTCATGGAAGCTCCAATCCTGAACATTCAGTTCAGGTAAAACAAAGGATTCAAATGTTAGTGAATTAATTAGATGAAAGATGTTAAATTTAGCATGGCCCTGTGACTGAAATGCAGAATACAGGCACACAAAGCTCTCTTGGGTAGACAACTTGAAAATTGCATCTAATTATACTTTAGGGTGCTAGGGAGAATCCAGTTGGAACGATGTGGTTTAAAACTCCAGCCAAACCAAACAGTCAAGAAGCAGCTACTGATAAAATGTCTCCATGACTTCTGTCTCTGCTATCTATATAAAACAGCAGTCTTCCTGTTTGCTTAAGAAATCTTGACAGGAATATACGCAGTAACTTCTCCCTTCTGGAAACCAAGAACATTTCTGCAAATAACTTGGCCTGGAAGTGTATGAAACCAGAAATAGAATCTTCTTCTGTCCACTCAATGTCAGATGAGCTTTATAAAATCCTGAGTTCTGGGCTACATGCTGTTATTCTGGTCTAAACTGGTTTTTATTGGTATGTTTTCACAGGGAAATATTTTTGCCCCTTAGGGTGCTAACTAGAAGGATAAACTATGCTAAAATTGAGAGAACCTTGTCAGCAGTTCTGACAATTCATGTGCCATCTAAGCAGAGAAAATATTTATTTGACAGTAGATTGAAACTGTATATTAGAAATGTCATGTGCAGTTGATGGATTTTAACCATAAACAGTTCCTCAATTGCTTGGTTGATTTCTGCTGAGACACTGCTGAGGCTGCCACATGCACTGTGGTTTTTCTGTTCCATCTGCAGGTATGGAGGAACATTTCAAAATCTTTCAGTAAAATTACCCATCACTCTGAATAAATTTTTCCAGCCAACAGAGATGTCTTCTCAAGACTTTTTTCAGCGTTGGAAGCAGCTGAGCAAGTAAGACTTTGTACTTGGGCTCTTGTGGTGGGCAAGGGAAGTGAAAGGTACACTGTGAATGAATGATGCTGGTGCAGTGCCTCATCCTATACTCAATCTTGTAAGCCATGAGCTCTCCCAGTAGAATTAATTGCTGTTGGAAATGCTGCTCATAATGTATTTATCTTGCTTTGTCTTGCAGTCCCAAACAGGAAGTACAGAATATCTTTAAAGCAAAGCACCCGATGGATGCAGAGATCACGAAAGCAAAGGTGGGCGGTGATGTGATATTTTTAATTCGTCAAGTACAGGGCAGTGGCAGGTCATGTTGTAACCACAGCTGGCAACTAAGCACCATGCAGCCAATTGCTCACTCTTTCCCAGTGGGATGGGGCAGAGAATAAGAAGGGTAAAAGTGAGAACCTGTGGGTTGAGGTGTAAAGGAAGAGCCGTGCACACAAGCAAAGAATTAGTTCAGTGCTTCCAACAGGCAGGGAGGTGTTTGGCCATCCCCAGGATTGCAGGGCTCTATTAGGTGTAACAGTTACTTGGGAATGCAGAACAATACACCTCCCATTCTTTCTTTTCCCAGCCTTATATGCTGAGCCAGGACATCTTCCAATATGGGATATCCCATTGTTCAGTACAGAACAGCTCATTTATCAGGGTCAGCCTTCAAAAATTTGTAGTAATGAATTTGGTTTGAAGACTTCAAAATGAGTTTCCTCCTTGTTTTGCTATTTGATGTGACTGTTTAGGTGTACTTGGTATTTGTGGCCTCCTCTCCCCGCATGTAAATATTCTGGGTTTCTTTCACAGATAATTGGATTTGGGTCAGCCCTGCTTGAGGAGGTAGATCCCAATCCTGCTAACTTTGTTGGTGCTGGTATCATACACACAAAAACCACTCAGATTGGATGCTTGCTGCGCCTTGAACCCAACCTCCAGGCACAGGTATCTCCAGCTTAGACACAAGTTCTCATTTGCACTAAATATCTCTATGTATCTGAAACTCTTTAAGATATTTAAAAATCACTATTGCAATAGCTGCTTATGACTGTAGACTCCAGCAAGAAATTAAATTGTAGCAGCTGGTCCTGGCCCAGCTGGGTAAGCTGCTTCTTCAGAGCACTTCTTTTCTCTTGGAAGAGATTGTTGTAATATTCCAAATGTCTTGTGCACTTTGAGCCAGATTAAGCATGCTTCCTTTTGCTATTTTAAATTTGTCAAAGAGTAATTGGCTAAAAAAGAAAGCATAAACAAGTGAGTATAATATTAAGAGTATTTTTACTAAAACTTTTTAGACCCAGGTGTTACCAAAATTAACTAAGGATTAAAAATAAGATTTGGGTGGTTGTATCTTCTGTTCCCTGAAAAAGTGGTTGTACAGGGTCTTTTAGGTTTTTCCACAGCATTTGCTCCTCTTAAACAGATACTCTGGACAACACCTTTCTGTTAAAGGCAAAAAGTACTTGAGAAACAGTAATTCTCAACAAGGGTTTGAAGAATAGGGTTGGTTCAGCCAGTGGTTTGAAAAAGCTGTGTTCCTCAGTGGCTCACTGTCTCTGAGTGTTTTGAGATCTTTTTCCTACCAAAGCTTACAAATCAAGTAAGAGGTAACTATTAGTTTTGACTGTTGACTGTGCATTCCTTTAATGCCAAACCTTTTGAAAGTATTATTTTATGTTCTTTTTCAGATGTATAGGCTCACACTACGAACAAGTAAAGAAGCTGTATCTCAGAGATTATGTGAATTGCTGTCAGAACAGTTTTAATATTAACCATGTCAGTTTTGGTTTTTCCACTTATATCACTGTCATCATACTGCAAATAAATGTCTTGTACATCACTGTCTGAGTACTGCAATGTTAACCAATACCAGCTCCCTGCCTTAATAAGACTTGACCCTTGTTTGAAATTAAGACTATAAAATGTACAGTACAGGGAAGTGACTTTTTCCATTAGAAATGGCTTTTAATGTGTTACACAAAGGGTGGGAGGGCTGTCTTTTGCTCCTTATTTTTGCAGAGGTCAGGCTTTTAAACTTGTTGAAGGGAAACTGTTTTAGTTGTGGCAATCAAGGATTTCAGCTTAAAATTGCTCAAAAACCTTCTGCTTCAGTACCTTTGAGAGATACTTCCTCTGCTCTGAGCTGAAAGAAACCAGTGTACTGCTGCTCAGGAAGGTTAATTCCCATGTTAATGTAGAGTCAAAACTTTGTAAAGTTGAACATTGCCACAGGTTGTCTACTGGATGGAAGGGCAGATTTGAAGATGTGTTTGAATCTGATTAAAGTGAACATTAATGTTGTGTCGCCAATCTTTGTATTTGAAAAATGCCACAGGACCGGAGTCTTAAAAGTATTGATCTTGTAATATTTTACACCTTAATGTTTTCTGATCTTTGAATTGAACACAAAAGTTACTCTTAAACCTTCTGCTTATCTCCAATAATGAGGTGAGCTTCTCTGGTAGGGGGTGAATGAGTATACACTTGTTTGTTGTTTCTCAGTGAAGTTAAATATTCTGTTTTATGTTTTTTCTGTTTGCCATCAGACTTCACAAGTAATAGTCCTAATGATGCGATACAATTAACTGCAGAAACTAGTATTGTATAAAAGAAGTGGGAAGAAATGGGCCCTTGAAGGGCTGTAAGGCATGCACTCTTAGGTGAAAATGTAATTTTAATCAATATCTCTTCCCCAGTGTACATTAATGTTCAGACTCAAGAGGTTAAATAACTGATGTCTAAGCAGTTTCCTTTCTGTCAGTGGTAAAAATGTCCAACATGGTATAGAAAAATTCTGTTGAAACTGAAAGTAGAAGACCCCAAAATGTTCAGCTTTTCTAGTGGTTTTTTGCAGCCAAAGTCTTTGTACCTTGTTTAATATCAGACTCTTTGCAGCCTCTGCAGAAGTCAGTGGACTGAAATTTTGGCTCACATTCCTCAAGCCTTGAGGTGCAACAGAGGCTGCTAAACCAAAGCAGATGAGGTGGCCCAGTTAGGAACCCTGGGCTTATGTCAGCAAGAGCTACAGATCATGGTGAAAAAAATCAGCTCCAGCTGACAGAAGGCAACCTCAGGTCAACATTTCCTCATGGTCATTGAAAGGAGGCCTGGACAACACATAATGACAAGTGTGCCCAGGAAATGAAGGTGTTGAGTCATCGTGGTGACACTGAAAATACATTTAAATGAGGCTGCTGTCATGCTGCCCAGTGCTCAGCAGGGGACAGGATTCTCCATGATTGAGTGTGCCTTGCTTTTTGACTTCAGTGCTTTGAGCTTAAATGATGGAACTGGGAGATTATCACTGGGTTTGGCTGGAGGCTCCTGATTGTACTTGAGTAAAAGAGAAAAATGAGGAACAAAGGTTTGGCTGTGATATGTGGATTTTGGGGGATATGCTTTGTTTTTCCAGAAATGGTAACTGGATACTAAAGCAGAAAACTGGGCTAAAGGCCTGGTATACTGCAAGAAGTTCTCTTGAACAATTGGCCCCTTTAAGGCCTTTCAAATTCTTCTTACTTAAGACTCTAATCACAAATATTGTCATTGAAAATCCTGGTGAGCAGTTCCTGCAGTCAGGTTGGGCAGTTAGCAAATACTGATGGAATACCTTTTGTTTTGGCCTCTGAATGTTCTGTGTCACATTATTAGTCCTGTTATTTTAACCATGCTCTTGGCTGCTCTGTTAAAATCTGATGTGCTGAACTAAAGGGAGTCTTAGCAAAGACAAGAGGAGGAGGTTCTCTTTTGTATTTTTCAAATCCTGTTGTATATCTGTCCCCCTGAAAAAATGTTCTGTGCCCTCATTAAAGGACACCTTGAGACACTGCACTACTTTATTTCACTTTGCTTTGGTTCAAGCTGTGCTAAAATGTGCATTAAAATGTGGGAAGGAGGGGGGGTAAGGGAAAGTGTCTTTTCAGTGGTGACTGTGTTAAGCTTATGACTGTTCACTCTTTGTATTAAATGTCAGCTCAATGAAGCCATGAGCAGAAAAGTGAACAAATTAAAGACAAATACTTGATTTTTTTTTTTTTTTTTTTGTGAATGATGGTTAACTTACCAGTGATGTATCCTGTCAAGCAGACAAAGTAATTTCTGCAGTAAACAGTGTTATTGTTTTTAAGTGCAGTATTTTCAGGCATTGACATGTGAAAATAACTGAATAGCAAAACAGGTAGCATATGTTCATTCTTGACCTACACTCCAGTATGTAACATTTATGGTGATTGTCTTATTTGTATAAAACAAAGTTCTGTCAAATTAAGTGGAGAATTTTCATATAGAAGACTATATATTAGACTATATTCATCAGAAGAACATATTAAGATTAAATAAATGATTAGAACAGTGATGAAACTGTCCTTTTTTTGTCTGGCGGTATAAAAGTGTAAAAATATTCTCAGGGAATGGTTGTTGTGGAACACAATTTCTGTGATTCTTGTATGAGAAGTACTGGTGAGTTCATTCCCTGGAGTCTTTACCTGGTCTGCAGATTTCTGCTCCTCCAGTGTGTGAGTTTGATTTTGTTCTTGTTTGTAAGTACTGTAAGTACTCTATTTTTTAAAAGTCCCCAGATGTAAAATCTTTCTCTGTAGAGTGTTCAACAACAGTAAGTACATGCATGAGCAGTAGTTGCTCTAGTAAGCTGCTCCAGTAGTGGGGTAAGTTTGAGGCTAAGCAGCACCTGTATTGCATGCAGGGTTGATGGCACTGTAGATTAGTCATCTAAACTGCTAAATAACCTCATTTAAGCTTTAAATGTATGCTTCAGATTCTTCTCTTAAGTTGCTAAAAGGGGAAAAAAGGCACTGTGAGCTTTTCTGTAATCATACAGCTTTTTCTGAAATGACTTACAAAAAAAGTAAGATGGTCTACTGTGGCAGCAAGTAGAAATTGCTTGTGAGTGAACCACTTGTATCCTGTTTGATGCCTGTGGGCTTTGATTTCTTGCAGAGAAATGCCCTCAGCTTCCTGCTTTATCCCAAAGCTGCTCCATGTGTGTTCTTTCTAGAAATGTCCCACCACACTAAGGGTGCTTGTGGAAACCTCACCATTCACTTTTGGGTCATGTAGCACCTTGCTTTTCAACCCTGCCATCTGTGGATGATGAGCATATGTCCACCTTCAAAGGCAAGGAACAGGTCACTTCCCTTCTCCCACTGAAGTAGTGGGCTTTTGCACAGGCCCAAGTTGACTGTAGTGAGTCTGATGGATGATATTTCAGTTAAAATAATTGGTCAAATAAGGAGAAAGAAGGTAGCAAATTCAGTTCCTGCTACTTTATTTGAACGTTGAATTTTTGTTACTGCCCAGTGCATGGGCCAGGTTTTAGCTTCTGGTTAAATAAATCACCCTGAGCAAGGCCAAAGTTTATTTATTGTCTTCCCTGCTGATCCCCACCCCGAGCCTGTTCTTTATTTCTGTGTCTGGTCTGTCTTTCCTCCTCTGTACCCCACCCTGCTCCAGGAATAATTTATCTGGTAACTCCACTGGTAGCCCAGGCAGCTGCTCAAGCAGCCTGACAGCAAGGCTGTCCTGTGTAATCAGTACAAGAGAAGCCAGCAACGAGCTGTGGAAGGATTCATTTGTGATCAGGGTTTAATTACAAAAAATGGTATCTGCAGCCATCAGGTCTGGCTACTGTGTACAACTGTCAAAGTTACACATGCAGCCACTAAATACAATTATTTCTGTGGTGAGCTTCCTTCCAGGCTCATCTGGGTCTTGGCATGGTAGTTGGAATTGCTTCTTAAGAAGTTCAAGTGGCCTACAGCAGCCACATGCTGTGGTGACAGTCATCTTCTCAACATCCAGCCTGTGTGGAAGGGAGGGAGAATCAGTTGGCATTTGTTTACAGCATTGTAGCTCACAGCCTTTCAAGTATATGAATCTCTTTCTTTCCTGTGGTGGGAGGTTTAGAGGAAAGAGCACAGCCATCAGCTAAATGGTTCTGTAAACTGCAGGACAATGTAGGAAATCACTGCATTTTATGTTCTCAAGATGCTGAAACTCTGGTGTGCTAAGCTGCTGCCTTCCACTTTGGAACAGGATGGACTCGATGATCCTTGTGGGTCCTTTCCAGCTCAGGATAGTTGTGATTCTATGATCTCATCATCTGTTAGGCCTCAGACCTCACTGGAAAACTAACAGAATTTGATTGTTCTGGTCTCCTTTTGGCCTTCTGAATATTTGTAAAGTAACTAGGGATTAAATTCATTAAAGCTGCACAATGGCCCACTTAAGAGTTTACAAAATGTCTCTCTTGCAGATGCTGAATTGTGCTCCTTTTGTAGTTCACAGAGGAAGGAAAACCCCTTTCTCCCTCTGAACAAGTGTGCTGGAATCTGAGGTGCTATGATGCTGGTTCTGGGTGTGAGGTCAGCTAACCAGCCACAAGACTTGCACATAATGGCTGAGTTCACAGTAACAGAGCACAGGTAGGTGAAGTGAGAGCTTGAATAGGCAGGTAAGGATTTGAGTCTGTCCTTACAGTACTGCAGTTCTTAGGCTGTTGGTTCCTGACCGTGTTCAGCCTCCTGCTGGCCTTGGTTCTGCCTTTTTGTCACAGGGAAACTCTATCCATAACAGGCCAGAATTCAGGTATGGGAAAAAGAGAGCTAAGGAAAAAAATATTTTTGGAAAAGCCTCTCTTGAAGTGAAGAAATGTTTTCTTGGTATCAGTTAAAACCGGGTTTTAACCACAACTTTTTTGGCAATTGAGACAAACCTTAACTCTAAAATTAGTCTTCCTCTAGGTTTCACAGCCCTTTTGTCAATTTTCAGGATACAAGGTCAGTCACTCAGTTTTCAGAATGCTGGGGAACACCTGAATGTGCTTTGAAGCAATTTTTACCATCAGGAATAATTTAAAATAGTTCCTGCAGAAGTAAAGCCCTTCATTACCTTCTATTCTTTAACATTGTATTGGCTTGAATTGTTGGGAATGTAACTTTTCCCCTCAATAACTAACTCTAATACTGCTGCACTGTTTACTTGTATTGAAGCCTTGATTTCCTGTCAAATTGTCCTAATGGGCAGCAGAACTGCACAGGCTCAGATAGTACCCCTCTAATTATAAAATATACCTGAAGTACACTATTAAGGGCATGTTATAAGACAACTGAAGTGACATCACTTACCTTAGATGAAATTTCTTATTTTACTGTCTTAGCTATTTGAAATAGGTATTTGTAGTCTAAACGATTTTTTCAATCTTTGAAAAGCAAACTAACAAAACCAAAACCTCAACCATCAAAACAGCAAAAAAGCCCTCCAAACCTGCAGCACTGATGTCTGGCTTTTTTAAAAACAAAACAACAAAAATTTAAGGAAGTGGATGACCTTCCTTGATAAGATGTAAATCCTTGTGTAATAAATGACCTTATTGTTGCTATACAGCAACATTGTATATTGCTGGGTGGATTCTAACCACATTTTCCTCCCTGAATTATAAAGGCACAGTAATTCATAAATTTCCCTACTTAGAGATGACTAAATAAGGAAAACTTTAATACTGTACAGCCTCAGTTATCCTTACTTTGTTGAAGATGGACATGATCCTTCACATCGGCTCAAAGTGACATTTGTGGAACAGCCTTTGTAAGTTATTTCTTCTTCATATTCAACTTCTCTACAAGGCTCTGTCAAATTTTAAAAAAAAGTCTGCTATAATTCATACTGATCTTCTTGAGTGACCTTTGTTAGATGCCAAAAGCCTCCATATTTGGTTTCATGGAAAACCATTCTTACTGCATGAGATAATTAACAAGTCACAAGTAGGTTACACAGCAAGAGAAGGTTTTAAACTGAGCATAAAGTTGCAGGAGAGGCTTACCCTGGAGGACAACAAAAGAAAGTAATTTTTAAAGGGAATTTTATTTTTTTAAGAAGATAGAAGTTGTTGCAATTAGAAATGAGAAAAAAATCCTGTTAAGAATATAGTACACATTCAATCTAGCATGGAAAAACTAATCCTCTGCTGAGAAAATATGCAAAGAGAACAACCAGTTGGCTTATTCTGGTAGAATTATTTCTGGTTTACAGACTTGACTTATTTAAAAATTGCTTAATTTACTCCTTTTAGGGATATATTTAGGGGTAGCCAAAAGTTTACAACTTGCCTTACTAGTCAGAATGTTTAATGCTACATTAGGTAACAATTCTGTGCATCAGTATTATGCTTTCTGCTGGCTTGAAGCACCACACTAAGCACTTTATCAAGCAGATGGCTGACTGAAAACACAGGTTTCCCAGGGAGTTCAAAGATAGGGTTTGAACTTTATGTTAGGGAGAACAAAGATGTTGAAAACTATGAAGGCAATTCATGCACTGCTCACACCTGATCCTGACAATGGTCTTTCAAGGACACTCATGTTCCCTGCTGAGAAAAGGGATCTAGATTATTGAACATTATTGACAGGGAGGTTCAGTTAATGCTGTAGTATGACCTGGGGTTTTTCTTATTGGAAAATAAGACAACTACTCAGTGGGCAGTAGACTAAGATGCTGTATCTATATGACCAAGTGTGCAGAGCATATGAGAAGTAACAGGAAGGCTGCAGAGTAATGAGGGGATAGCCTGTTCCAATAAGAGGTTTCTTATACTGCTTTTTAAAATGACAGAATAAAGATTCTCTGGCTCTCCTGAAGTACATCCTGTCAGACTATTTTAACTCACACTTCTTAATGCTTAAAATATTCAACAGCAGGGAACCTGTATGAAATCTAAGACATCAGCCAATAGCTTTATAAAAAATAACTGCAGAAAGGCAAAAAGAAAAGATGGAGCAAAGGGATACAAACAGAATCACAAGTACAAACAGGATCACAACCAAAGGATGTGTAATGCCCTCATCAAAAAAAGACATTAAAAGCAAATCCATGATAAAGGAAAGTATATGGAGATACATTACCGTGTGGCACTGTTGATGGCACAAGAGAAGACAGGGATGTGGAAAGTCCAGAGGTGAGAGGAGGAGATGATGTGGTTCGGGCAGTGGTCAGTGTTGTTGTGCGCAGGGAACTCCTTTCCACAGACTCTGTAGAAGCCGTAGTGATAACATAGGGAGCAAAGGTAATGGATGTAGATAAAACAGTTGGAATCAATGCTGGCCTGGAATGGGCAGAGATACTGGTACGGACAGGGGATGAAGATGTTTTGCCATAGGGATTCGATGTAGTGTTTTGGAAGTAAGAACGTGTGGTGCTCTCAGCAGATCTAAATGTGGAAGTAGTCAGGGATGTAGGCACAGATATTGTGCTGATGGTTGGGGCAAAAGCAGAAGAGAATGGAGACGTGGCAGTGGAGGGCAGCCTTGTGCTGAGCGGGCTGCTGGGGGCAGGTGCAGAGCTGGGATGGGCAGAGGTTGTTTCCAGAGGGGCTCCTGTGCTGCTTGCTGGGCTGGGCCCTGTGGAGACAGAGGTCTTGGAGGTGCTGCTGATGGAGGTGGCTGTGCTGGTCTTGTGTGTGGTCACAGGTGTCCCAGTGTGTGGCACAGCTGTCTCTTCGTGGGTGAAAGCTGTCAGGAGGGAAGCACAGGTCAGTTGTAGATGAGGGCAGAAGGGGAAATCAAAGAAGATTGGTCAAAGCTCCAGACTGCAAGCATAAGTTGAATCAGAATTTCTGTACTCCAGTGAGAATTCCCAAGTTTGAGAGTGGATTAGGAATGTGTCCTGTCCACGAGCTTCTGCTCACTCTCCCCTCAAAAGGGATTAAAAGAACTGGATGCCATCCAAGGGGCAAAATCTCTCTTCCTCTTCCTGGAACATGGCTCTTTCTGAATATTCATGTCCATCAAGGAACAGGAAGTGTGGAAGGATTGCCCCTCCAAGACTGGCTTGTCAGGACACATGGAAGTGACCTGTTTCCAGGACCATATAGAAGGATGGCCACACCTCTGTGCTGATGCAAAAACAACAGGAATAGGGAGCAAGAACTAATACAACCTGCTCTGATAGAATGAAGAAAGGAAATGAGGGACAAGGGGAAGTAGCAGAACGGGAAGGAAGGAGGCTTACCTGGCTGTGAGGAGCTGAGCCATGTTGAGGACACAGTTGAGGAGGGAGAAGAAGCAGGTTGTGGCAGCGTGCTGGTTTTGGCTGTGGTGGGTGCAGAGGACTCTGTTACAGGAGACTCCTTTGCAGCTTGGGTTGCTGGGGAAGAGGGCCTGGGCCTCAGGGTTGTAGGTGTAGGCCTGGGGCTGGTGCTGGCAGCTGCTGGGGAGGAGCCAGTGGAAGTGGTGGCAGTGGAGGGCAGCCTTGTGCTGAGCGGGCTGCTGGGGGCAGGTGCAGAGCTGGGATGGGCAGAGGTTGTTTCCAGAGGGGCTCCTGTGCTGCTTGCTGGGCTGGGCCCTGTGGAGACAGAGGTCTTGGAGGTGCTGCTGATGGAGGTGGCTGTGCTGGTCTTGTGTGTGGTCACAGGTGTCCCAGTGTGTGGCACAGCTGACTCTTCGTGGGTGAAAGCTGTCAGGAGAGAAACACAGGTCAGCCAACGATGAAGAAAAGATGATTAGGAAATGGAGGTTGTCCGAGGAGTCAGACTGGGGATAGGATCTAAAATGGAATGACTATGCTGCAGTGGGTACTCCTGGAAAAAGGAATACTGGGTTTGTCAGTCTTTCATACCAGCCACTGCCATGTTTCTGCGTTAAAAATGGAGGAATTGGATACAGTTGCTTCCAACAGAAGAGATCCCAGTACATGATCTAAGAAGAGAACCCCTGTCTGGATATGCATGTCTCCATTCAATAACTAGCCAGAGCATAAGGTCAGTCTCCTGTTAGACAGGCAGGTTCCATGGCAGAGACCAGTGCCTGAGAGCCATAACAAAGTAAGGCCATAGCAGTGTTCCAAAGCAGAAAGAAGGGGGAATGGGGAGCCAAACAAAAACAACTGTGCAAGGAACACCTGTGTCCGGAAAAGATGAATGGAAAAAGGAGAGAAGGGGATGCAGCAAGATGGGTAGGAGGCAGCTTTACCAGGCTGTGAGGAGCTGAGCCATGTTGAGGACACAGTTGAGGAGGGAGAAGAAGCAGGTTGTGGCAGCGTGCTGGTTTTGGCTGTGGTGGGTGCAGAGGACTCTGTTACAGGAGACTCCTTTGCAGCTTGGGTTGCAGGGGAAGAGGGCCTGGGCCTCAGGGTTGTAGGTGTTGGCCTGGGGCTGGTGCTGGCAGCTGCTGGGGAGGAGCCAGTGGAAGTGGTGGCAGTGGAGGGCAGCCTTGTGCTGAGCGGGCTGCTGGGGGCAGGTGCAGAGCTGGGATGGGCAGAGGTTGTTTCCAGAGGGGCTCCTGTGCTGCTTGCTGGGCTGGGCCCTGTGGAGACAGAGGTCTTGGAGGTGCTGCTGATGGAGGTGGCTGTGCTGGTCTTGTGTGTGGTCACAGGTGTCCCAGTGTGTGGCACAGCTGTCTCTTCGTGGGTGAAAGCTGTCAGGAGAGAAACACAGGTCAGTTGTAGATAAGGGCAGAAGGGGTAAGCAAGGAAGGTTGGTCAAAGCTCCAGACTGGAAGCATAAGTTGAATCAGAATTTCTGTAATCCAGTGAGTATTCCCAAGTTGGAGGGTGGATTAAATATGTGTCCTGTCTACGAATTTCTGCTCAATATCCCTTGAAATGTGGTTAAATTAATTGTGTGCCATTCTAGGAGCAAAATCTCTTTTTCTCTTCCTGGAACATGGCTCTTTCTGAATATTCATGTCCCTTAAAGGAACCAGAAGTGTGGAAGGATTGCCCCTCCAAGACTGGAATGTCAGGACACATAGGAGTGACCTGTTCCCAGGGCCATATTGAAGGATGGCCACACCACTGTGCTGATGCAAAAACAACAGGAATAGGGAACAAGAACTAAGAGAACCTGCTCTGCTAGAATGAAGAAAAGAAATGAGAGACAAATGGATGCAGCTGAATGGGAAGGAAGGAGGCTTACCAGGCTGTGAGGAGCTGAGCCATGTTGAGGACACAGTTGAGGAGGGAGAAGAAGCAGGTTGTGGCAGCGTGCTGGTTTTGGCTGTGGTGGGTGCAGAGGACTCTGTTACAGGAGACTCCTTTGCAGCTTGGGTTGCAGGGGAAGAGGGCCTGGGCCTCAGGGTTGTAGGTGTAGGCCTGGGGCTGGTGCTGGCAGCTGCTGGGGAGGAGCCAGTGGAAGTGGTGGCAGTGGAGGGCAGCCTTGTGCTGAGCGGGCTGCTGGGGGCAGGTGCAGAGCTGGGATGGGCAGAGGTTGTTTCCAGAGGGGCTCCTGTGCTGCTTGCTGGGCTGGGCCCTGTGGAGACAGAGGTCTTGGAGGTGCTGCTGATAGAGGTGGAGGCCGTTGTCTTCTCTGTGGTTACAGCTGTCTCAGCATGTGGCACTTTATGGGTGAAGGCTGCCAGGAAGAAAGCAGAGCTGAGTTTAGAATGAGGGCTTGAGGAGAAGGCACAGAAGATGGGCACGTGCCTCGTGTTATATTGTTCGGGGGAGAAATTCAGCCTGGTATTGCAATGAATTCTTCTGTGAAAGAGGACAGGTTAGACCTTTTGCTCACTCTTCAGCATCCTCATCCTTCTTAGACCCAGTCAGGGCCAATTCTTGCACGGTGATGGTGGGGTGACCCTGCCTGGATGTGAAGTGCTTACCCTGGCACTCACTCACTCACTCACTGACACTCCTCAGGCATGGGAAGAGAATTGGTAAAAGCAGTAACACCCACACCTCTCTGGATGGAAAATGTTTTCAGAAGTAAGGAAAAACAAAGCAAAACTCACCCCCGAGATGGCCACGACTTAGCACTTCTTGCCACTGGCCAATATCCAGCGAGTCTCCAAGCAATGGCTGCTTGGCAATAACTATCCCACCCTGTCTACCCCACTGCACAGCTCAGCATGATGTTCTGTGGTAGGCAGTGTCTCCCTGGCCACTGGCTTTGGGCCAGCTCTGCTGCCTGTGTCCCGGATGCACCCATGACTGCCCCATGCCCATTCCCTGGCTGGCAGAAGCAGTAAGAGAGGAGGCTGAGGAGCTGAGCTGGCACTCCAGAGGGATCACCAAAGCACTGGTGTGTCATCAACACTGGCTGGGACTCACATCTGAAACAGCACTAGGAAACCTGCAGGGAACAATACTCAGCTCCATTTGAAGCAGAGCCAGTGCAAATGCACAGAAATACCCTGGGGAACCAGGCTGAGCAAGGGCAATGGACTGGTGAGGAAAGCAAAGATGCAGAACTATTGTATGGTTCATGGAGGGAATGATGGTGGGAGGGGAGGAGGGTGGGAGGAACTGGGCAGAAAAGGAGACTTGGGAGAAAGCATTACCAGGCTGTGAGGAGCTGAGCCATGTTGAGGACACAGTTGAGGAGGGAGAAGAAGCAGGTTGTGGCAGTGTGCTGGTTTTGGCTGTGGTGGGTGCAGAGGACTCTGTTACAGGAGACTCCTTTGCAGCTTGGGTTGCAGGGGAAGAGGGCCTGGGCCTCAGGGTTGTAGGTGTAGGCCTGGGGCTGGTGCTGGCAGCTGCTGTGGAGGAGCCAGTGGAAGTGGTGGCAGTGGAGGGCAGCCTTGTGCTGAGCGGGCTGCTGGGGGCAGGTGCAGAGCTGGGATGGGCAGAGGTTGTTTCCAGAGGGGCTCCTGTGCTGCTTGCTGGGCTGGGCCCTGTGGAGACAGAGGTCTTGGAGGTGCTGCTGATGGAGGTGGCTGTGCTGGTCTTGTGTGTGGTCACAGGTGTCCCAGTGTGTGGCACAGCTGACTCTTCGTGGGTGAAAGCTGTCAGGAGACAAACACAGGTCAGCCAACGATGAAGAAAAGAAGATGATTAGGAAATGGAGGTTGTCCGAGGAGTCAGACTGGGGATAGGATCTAACATGGAATGACTATGCTGCAGTGGGTACTCCTGGAAAAAGGAATACTGGGTTTGTCAGTCTTTCATTCCGGCCACTTCAATGTTTCTGCGTTAAAAATGGAGGAATTGGATACAGTTGCTTCCAACAGAAGAGATCCCAGTACATGATCTAAGAAGAGAACCCCTGTCTGGATATGCATGTCTCCATTCAATAACTAGCCAGAGCATAAGGTCAGTCTCCTGTTAGACAGGCAGGTTCCATGGCAGAGACCAGTGCCTGAGAGCCATAACAAAGTAAGGCCATTGCAGTGTTCCAAAGCAGAAAGAAGGGGGAATGGGGAGCCAAACAAAAACAACTGTGCAAGGAACACCTGTGTCCGGAAAAGATGAATGGAAAAAGGAGAGAAGAGGATGCAGCAAGATGGGTAGGAGGCAGCTTTACCAGGCTGTGAGGAGCTGAGCCATGTTGAGGACACAGTTGAGGAGGCAGTAGATGCAGGTTGTGGCAGCGTGCTGGTTTTGGCTGTGGTGGGTGCAGAGGACTCTGTTACAGGAGACTCCTTTGCAGCTTGGGTTGCTGGGGAAGAGGGCCTGGGCCTCAGGGTTGTAGGTGTAGGCCTGGGGCTGGTGCTGGCAGCTGCTGTGGAGGAGCCAGTGGAAGTGGTGGCAGTGGAGGGCAGCCTTGTGCTGAGCGGGCTGCTGGGGGCAGGTGCAGAGCTGGGATGGGCAGAGGTTGTTTCCAGAGGGGCTCCTGTGCTGCTTGCTGGGCTGGGCCCTGTGGAGACAGAGGTCTTGGAGGTGCTGCTGATGGAGGTGGAGGCTGTGGTCTTCTCTGTGGTTACAGCTGTCTCAGCATGTGGCACTTTATGGGTGGAGGCTGGTAGGAAGAAAGCAGAGCTTAGCTGAGGAGAAGTAGAAAATGAAATGTGTATATTCCAAAGAGTTATACAGGGGATATAAGACCAAAACCAGGAATTCTATGCTACACAGATTGTTCCTGGGAAAAAGGGAAGATTTTACTCTGGGTCCTGTCTCCAAGCAGCTGTATGGATTCTTTCAGAAAAGGGAGGGAATGGACACAATGCCTTCCAAAATTAAGATCCAATTATCTTTTCCTGGAAGAGACACCTGTGTGGAGATGCATGTGTCACTTCAGGGAGCAGGCAGAGCTCAAGGAGTGTCCCCTTTGAGACTGGCAGTTCAGGCTACATGGCAGAGACCAGTGCCTGAGAGCCATAAAACAGTAAGGCCATACCAGTGTCCCAAAGCAGAAAGCTGGGGGAATGGGGAGCAATACCCTAATAGAACTATGCAAGCAACCTCCTCTGTGGTGGGAAAGGATGAGTGGAAAAGGGAGAGAAGGGGATGCAGCAGGATGAGTAGGAAGCAGCCTTACCAGGCTGTGAGGAGCTGAGCCATGTTGAGGACACAGTTGAGGAGGGAGAAGAAGCAGGTTGTGGCAGCATGCTGGTTTTGGCTGTGGTGGGTGCAGAGGACTCTGTTACAGGAGACTCCTTTGCAGCTTGGGTTGCAGGGGAAGAGGGCCTGGGCCTCAGGGTTGTAGGTGTTGGCCTGGGGCTGGTGCTGGCAGCTGCTGGGGAGGAGCCAGTGGAAGTGGTGGCAGTGGAGGGCAGCCTTGTGCTGAGCGGGCTGCTGGGGGCAGGTGCAGAGCTGGGATGGGCAGAGGTTGTTTCCAGAGGGGCTCCTGTGCTGCTTGCTGGGCTGGGCTCTGTGGAGACAGAGGTCTTGGAGGTGCTGCTGATAGAGGTGGAGGCCGTTGTCTTCTCTGTGGTTACAGCTGTCTCAGCATGTGGCACTTTATGGGTGAAGGCTGCCAGGAAGAAAGCAGAGCTGAGTTTAGAATGAGGGCTTGAGGAGAAGGCACAGAAGATGGGCACGTGCCTCGTGTTATATTGTTCGGGGGAGAAATTCAGCCTGGTATTGCAATGAATTCTTCTGTGAAAGAGGACAGGTTAGACCTTTTGCTCACTCCTTCAGCATCCTCATCCTTCTTAGACCCAGTCAGGGCCAATTCTTGCACGGTGATGGTGGGGTGACCCTGCCTGGATGTGAAGTGCTTACCCTGGCACTCACTCACTCACTCACTGACACTCCTCAGGCGTGGGAAGAGAATTGGTAAAAGCAGTAACACCCACACCTCTCTGGATGGAAAATGTTTTCAGAAGTAAGGAAAAACAAAGCAAAACTCACCCCCGAGATGGCCATGACTTAGCACTTCTTGCCACTGGCCAATATCCAGCGAGTCTCCAAGCAATGGCTGCTTGGCAATAACTATCCCACCCTGTCTACCCCACTGCACAGCTCAGCATGATGTTCTGTGGTAGGCAGTGTCTCCCTGGCCACTGGCTTTGGGCCAGCTCTGCTGCCTGTGTCCCGGATGCACCCATGACTGCCCCATGCCCATTCCCTGGCTGGCAGAAGCAGTAAGAGAGGAGGCTGAGGAGCTGAGCTGGCACTCCAGAGGGATCACCAAAGCACTGGTGTGTCATCAACACTGGCTGGGACTCACATCTGAAACAGCACTAGGAAACCTGCAGGGAACAATACTCAGCTCCATTTGAAGCAGAGCCAGTGCAAATGCACAGAAATACCCTGGGGAACCAGGCTGAGCAAGGGCAATGGACTGGTGAGGAAAGCAAAGATGCAGAACTATTGTATGGTTCATGGAGGGAATGATGGTGGGAGGGGAGGAGGGTGGGAGGAACTGGGCAGAAAAGGAGACTTGGGAGAAAGCATTACCAGGCTGTGAGGAGCTGAGCCATGTTGAGGACACAGTTGAGGAGGCAGTAGATGCAGGTTGTGGCAGCGTGCTGGTTTTGGCTGTGGTGGGTGCAGAGGACTCTGTTACAGGAGACTCCTTTGCAGCTTGGGTTGCAGGGGAAGAGGGCCTGGGCCTCAGGGTTGTAGGTGTTGGCCTGGGGCTGGTGCTGGCAGCTGCTGGGGAGGAGCCAGTGGAAGTGGTGGCAGTGGAGGGCAGCCTTGTGCTGAGCGGGCTGCTGGGGGCAGGTGCAGAGCTGGGATTGGGAGAGGTTGTTTCCAGAGGGGCTCCTGTGCTGCTTGCTGGGCTGGGCCCTGTGGAGACAGAGGTCTTGGAGGTGCTGCTGATGGAGGTGGCTGTGCTGGTCTTGTGTGTGGTCACAGGTGTCCCAGTGTGTGGCACAGCTGATTCTTCGTGGGTGAAAGCTGTCAGGAGAGAAACACAGGTAAGCCAACGATGAAGACAAGATGATTAGGAAATGGAGGTTGTCCGAGGAGTCAGACTGGGGATAGGATCTAACATGGAATGACTATGCTGCAGTGGGTACTCCTGGAAAAAGGAATACTGGGTTTGTCAGTCTTTCATTCCGGCCACTTCAATGTTTCTGCGTTAAAAATGGAGGAATTGGATACAGTTGCTTCCAACAGAAGAGATCCCAGTACATGATCTAAGAAGAGAACCCCTGTCTGGATATGCATGTCTCCATTCAATAACTAGCCAGAGCATAAGGTCAGTCTCCTGTTAGACAGGCAGGTTCCATGGCAGAGACCAGTGCCTGAGAGCCATAACAAAGTAAGGCCATAGCAGTGTTCCAAAGCAGAAAGAAGGGGGAATGGGGAGCCAAACAAAAACAACTGTGCAAGGAACACCTGTGTCCGGAAAAGATGAATGGAAAAAGGAGAGAAGAGGATGCAGCAAGATGGGTAGCAGGCAGCTTTACCAGGCTGTGAGGAGCTGAGCCATGTTGAGGACACAGTTGAGGAGGCAGTAGATGCAGGTTGTGGCAGCGTGCTGGTTTTGGCTGTGGTGGGTGCAGAGGACTCTGTTACAGGAGACTCCTTTGCAGCTTGGGTTGCTGGGGAAGAGGGCCTGGGCCTCAGGGTTGTAGGTGTTGGCCTGGGGCTGGTGCTGGCAGCTGCTGGGGAGGAGCCAGTGGAAGTGGTGGCAGTGGAGGGCAGCCTTGTGCTGAGCGGGCTGCTGGGGGCAGGTGCAGAGCTGGGATGGGCAGAGGTTGTTTCCAGAGGGGCTCCTGTGCTGCTTGCTGGGCTGGGCCTTGTGGAGACAGAGGTCTTGGAGGTGCTGCTGATGGAGGTGGAGGCTGTGGTGTTCTCTGTGGTTACAGCTGTCTCAGCATGTGGCACTTTATGGGTGGAGGCTGGTAGGAAGAAAGCAGAGCTTAGCTGAGGAGAAGTAGAAAATGAAATGTGTATATTCCAAAGAGTTATACAGGGGATATAAGACCAAAACCAGGAATTCTATGCTACACAGATTGTTCCTGGGAAAAAGGGAAGATTTTACTCTGGGTCCTGTCTCCAAGCAGCTGTATGGATTCTTTCAGAAAAGGGAGGGAATGGACACAATGCCTTCCAAAATTAAGATCCAATTATCTTTTCCTGGAAGAGACACCTGTGTGGAGATGCATGTGTCACTTCAGGGAGCAGGCAGAGCTCAAGGAGTGTCCCCTTTGAGACTGGCAGTTCAGGCTACATGGCAGAGACCAGTGCCTGAGAGCCATAAAACAGTAAGGCCATACCAGTGTCCCAAAGCAGAAAGCTGGGGGAATGGGGAGCAATACCCTAATAGAACTATGCAAGCAACCTCCTCTGTGGTGGGAAAGGATGAGTGGAAAAGGGAGAGAAGGGGATGCAGCAGGATGAGTAGGAAGCAGCCTTACCAGGCTGTGAGGAGCTGAGCCATGTTGAGGACACAGTTGAGGAGGCAGTAGATGCAGGTTGTGGCAGCGTGCTGGTTTTGGCTGTGGTGGGTGCAGAGGACTCTGTTACAGGAGACTCCTTTGCAGCTTGGGTTGCAGGGGAAGAGGGCCTGGGCCTCAGGGTTGTAGGTGTTGGCCTGGGGCTGGTGCTGGCAGCTGCTGTGGAGGAGCCAGTGGAAGTGGTGGCAGTGGAGGGCAGCCTTGTGCTGAGCGGGCTGCTGGGGGCAGGTGCAGAGGTGGGATTGGGAGAGGTTGTTTCCAGAGGGGCTCCTGTGCTGCTTGCTGGGCTGGGCTCTGTGGAGACAGAGGTCTTGGAGGTGCTGCTGATAGAGGTGGAGGCCGTTGTCTTCTCTGTGGTTACAGCTGTCTCAGCATGTGGCACTTTATGGGTGAAGGCTGCCAGGAAGAAAGCAGAGCTGAGTTTAGAATGAGGGCTTGAGGAGAAGGCACAGAAGATGGGCACGTGCCTCGTGTTATATTGTTCGGGGGAGAAATTCAGCCCGGTATTGCAATGAATTCTTCTGTGAAAGAGGACAGGTTAGACCTTTTGCTCACTCCTTCAGCATCCTCATCCTTCTTAGACCCAGTCAGGGCCAATTCTTGCACGGTGATGGTGGGGTGACCCTGCCTGGATGTGAAGTGCTTACCCTGGCACTCACTCACTCACTCACTGACACTCCTCAGGCGTGGGAAGAGAATTGGTAAAAGCAGTAACACCCACACCTCTCTGGATGGAAAATGTTTTCAGAAGTAAGGAAAAACAAAGCAAAACCCACCCCCGAGATGGCCACGACTTAGCACTTCTTGCCACTGGCCAATATCCAGCGAGTCTCCAAGCAATGGCTGCTTGGCAATAACTATCCCACCCTGTCTACCCCACTGCACAGCTCAGCATGATGTTCTGTGGTAGGCAGTGTCTCCCTGGCCACTGGCTTTGGGCCAGCTCTGCTGCCTGTGTCCCGGATGCACCCATGACTGCCCCATGCCCATTCCCTGGCTGGCAGAAGCAGTAAGAGAGGAGGCTGAGGAGCTGAGCTGGCACTCCAGAGGGATCACCAAAGCACTGGTGTGTCATCAACACTGGCTGGGACTCACATCTGAAACAGCACTAGGAAACCTGCAGGGAACAATACTCAGCTCCATTTGAAGCAGAGCCAGTGCAAATGCACAGAAATACCCTGGGGAACCAGGCTGAGCAAGGGCAATGGAATGGTAAGGAAAGCAAAGATGCAGAACTATTGTATGGTTCATGGAGGGAATGATGGTGGGAGGGGAGGAGGGTGGGAGGAACTGGGCAGAAAAGGAGACTTGGGAGAAAGCATTACCAGGCTGTGAGGAGCTGAGCCATGTTGAGGACACAGTTGAGGAGGGAGAAGAAGCAGGTTGTGGCAGCGTGCTGGTTTTGGCTGTGGTGGGTGCAGAGGACTCTGTTACAGGAGACTCCTTTGCAGCTTGGGTTGCTGGGGAAGAGGGCCTGGGCCTCAGGGTTGTAGGTGTTGGCCTGGGGCTGGTGCTGGCAGCTGCTGTGGAGGAGCCAGTGGAAGTGGTGGCAGTGGAGGGCAGCCTTGTGCTGAGCGGGCTGCTGGGGGCAGGTGCAGAGCTGGGATGGGCAGAGGTTGTTTCCAGAGGGGCTCCTGTGCTGCTTGCTGGGCTGGGCCCTGTGGAGACAGAGGTCTTGGAGGTGCTGCTGATGGAGGTGGAGGCTGTGGTCTTCTCTGTGGTTACAGCTGTCTCAGCATGTGGCACTTTATGGGTGGAGGCTGGTAGGAAGAAAGCAGAGCTTAGCTGAGGAGAAGTAGAAAATGAAATGTGTATAGTCCAAAGAGTTATACAGGGGATATAAGACCAAAACCAGGAATTCTATGCTACACAGATTGTTCCTGGGAAAAAGGGAAGATTTTACTCTGGGTCCTGTCTCCAAGCAGCTGTATGGATTCTTTCAGAAAAGGGAGGCAATGGACACAATGCCTTCCAAAATTAAGATCCAATTATCTTTTCCTGGAAGAGACACCTGTGTGGAGATGCATGTGTCACTTCAGGGAGCAGGCAGAGCTCAAGGAGTGTCCCCTTTGAGACTGGCAGTTCAGGCTACATGGCAGAGACCAGTGCCTGAGAGCCATAAAACAGTAAGGCCATACCAGTGTCCCAAAGCAGAAAGTTGGGGGAATGGGGAGCAATACCCTAATAGAACTATGCAAGCAACCTCCTCTGTGGTGGGAAAGGATGAGTGGAAAAGGGAGAGAAGGGGATGCAGCAGGATGAGTAGGAAGCAGCCTTACCAGGCTGTGAGGAGCTGAGCCATGTTGAGGACACAGTTGAGGAGGGAGAAGAAGCAGGTTGTGGCAGCGTGCTGGTTTTGGCTGTGGTGGGTGCAGAGGACTCTGTTACAGGAGACTCCTTTGCAGCTTGGGTTGCAGGGGAAGAGGGCCTGGGCCTCAGGGTTGTAGGTGTAGGCCTGGGGCTGGTGCTGGCAGCTGCTGTGGAGGAGCCAGTGGAAGTGGTGGCAGTGGAGGGCAGCCTTGTGCTGAGCGGGCTGCTGGGGGCAGGTGCAGAGCTGGGATGGGCAGAGGTTGTTTCCAGAGGGGCTCCTGTGCTGCTTGCTGGGCTGGGCCCTGTGGAGACAGAGGTCTTGGAGGTGCTGCTGATGGAGGTGGCTGTGCTGGTCTTGTGTGTGGTCACAGGTGTCCCAGTGTGTGGCACAGCTGTCTCTTCATGGGTGAAAGCTGTCAGGAGGGAAGCACAGATCAGTTGTAGATGAGGGCCGAAAGCGAAGTCAAAGAAGATTGGTCAAAGCTCCAGACTGCAAGCATAAGTTGAATCAGAATTTCTGTACTCCAGTGAGAATTCCCAAGTTTGAGAGTGGATTAGGAATGTGTCCTGTCCACGAGCTTCTGCTCACTCTCCCCTCAAAAGGGATTAAATGAACTGGGTGCCATCCAAGGGGCAAAATCTCTCTTCCTCTTCCTGGAACATGGCTCTTTCTGAATATTCATGTCCCTTGAAGGAACAGGAAGTGTGGAAGGATTGCCCTTCCAAGACTGGCTTGTCAGGACACATGGGAGTGACCTGTTCCCAGGGCCATATAGAAGGATGGCCACACCTCTGTGCTGATGCAAAAACAACAGGAATAGGGAGCAAGAACTAATACAACCTGCTCTGCTAGAATGAAGAAAAGAAATGAGAGACAAATGGATGCAGCTGAATGGGAAGGAAGGAGGCTTACCAGGCTGTGAGGAGCTGAGCCATGTTGAGGACACAGTTGAGGAGGCAGTAGATGCAGGTTGTGGCAGCGTGCTGGTTTTGGCTGTGGTGGGTGCAGAGGACTCTGTTACAGGAGACTCCTTTGCAGCTTGGGTTGCTGGGGAAGAGGGCCTGGGCCTCAGGGTTGTAGGTGTAGGCCTGGGGCTGGTGCTGGCAGCTGCTGGGGAGGAGCCAGTGGAAGTGGTGGCAGTGGAGGGCAGCCTTGTGCTGAGCGGGCTGCTGGGGGCAGGTGCAGAGCTGGGATGGGCAGAGGTTGTTTCCAGAGGGGCTCCTGTGCTGCTTGCTGGGCTGGGCCCTGTGGAGACAGAGGTCTTGGAGGTGCTGCTGATGGAGGTGGAGGCTGTGGTCTTCTCTGTGGTTACAGCTGTCTCAGCATGTGGCACTTTATGGGTGGAGGCTGGTAGGAAGAAAGCAGAGCTTAGCTGAGGAGAAGTAGAAAATGAAATGTGTATAGTCCAAAGAGTTATACAGGGGATATAAGACCAAAACCAGGAATTCTATGCTACACAGAGTGTTCCTGGGAAAAAGGGAAGATTTTACTCTGGGTCCTGTCTCCAAGCAGCTGTATGGATTCTTTCAGAAAAGGGAGGGAATGGACACAATGCCTTCCAAAATTAAGATCCAATTATCTTTTCCTGGAAGAGACACCTGTGTGGAGATGCATGTGTCACTTCAGGGAGCAGGCAGAGCTCAAGGAGTGTCCCCTTTGAGACTGGCAGTTCAGGCTACATGGCAGAGACCAGTGCCTGAGAGCCATAAAACAGTAAGGCCATACCAGTGTCCCAAAGCAGAAAGCTGGGGGAATGGGGAGCAATACCCTAATAGAACTATGCAAGCAACCTCCTCTGTGGTGGGAAAGGATGAGTGGAAAAGGGAGAGAAGGGGATGCAGCAGGATGAGTAGGAAGCAGCCTTACCAGGCTGTGAGGAGCTGAGCCATGTTGAGGACACAGTTGAGGAGGGAGAAGAAGCAGGTTGTGGCAGCGTGCTGGTTTTGGCTGTGGTGGGTGCAGAGGACTCTGTTACAGGAGACTCCTTTGCAGCTTGGGTTGCTGGGGAAGAGGGCCTGGGCCTCAGGGTTGTAGGTGTTGGCCTGGGGCTGGTGCTGGCAGCTGCTGTGGAGGAACCAGTGGAAGTGGTGGCAGTGGAGGGCAGCCTTGTGCTGAGCGGGCTGCTGGGGGCAGGTGCAGAGCTGGGATTGGGAGAGGTTGTTTCCAGAGGGGCTCCTGTGCTGCTTGCTGGGCTGGGCTCTGTGGAGACAGAGGTCTTGGAGGTGCTGCTGATAGAGGTGGAGGCCGTTGTCTTCTCTGTGGTTACAGCTGTCTCAGCATGTGGCACTTTATGGGTGAAGGCTGCCAGGAAGAAAGCAGAGCTGAGTTTAGAATGAGGGCTTGAGGAGAAGGCACAGAAGATGGGCACGTGCCTCGTGTTATATTGTTCGGGGGAGAAATTCAGCCTGGTATTGCAATGAATTCTTCTGTGAAAGAGGACAGGTTAGACCTTTTGCTCACTCCTTCAGCATCCTCATCCTTCTTAGACCCAGTCAGGGCCAATTCTTGCACGGTGATGGTGGGGTGACCCTGCCTGGATGTGAAGTGCTTACCCTGGCACTCACTCACTCACTCACTGACACTCCTCAGGCGTGGGAAGAGAATTGGTAAAAGCAGTAACACCCACACCTCTCTGGATGGAAAATGTTTTCAGAAGTAAGGAAAAACAAAGCAAAACCCACCCCCGAGATGGCCATGACTTAGCACTTCTTGCCACTGGCCAATATCCAGCGAGTCTCCAAGCAATGGCTGCTTGGCAATAACTATCCCACCCTGTCTACCCCACTGCACAGCTCAGCATGATGTTCTGTGGTAGGCAGTGTCTCCCTGGCCACTGGCTTTGGGCCAGCTCTGCTGCCTGTGTCCCGGATGCACCCATGACTGCCCCATGCCCATTCCCTGGCTGGCAGAAGCAGTAAGAGAGGAGGCTGAGGAGCTGAGCTGGCACTCCAGAGGGATCACCAAAGCACTGGTGTGTCATCAACACTGGCTGGGACTCACATCTGAAACAGCACTAGGAAACCTGCAGGGAACAATACTCAGCTCCATTTGAAGCAGAGCCAGTGCAAATGCACAGAAATACCCTGGGGAACCAGGCTGAGCAAGGGCAATGGAATGGTAAGGAAAGCAAAGATGCAGAACTATTGTATGGTTCATGGAGGGAATGATGGTGGGAGGGGAGGAGGGTGGGAGGAACTGGGCAGAAAAGGAGACTTGGGAGAAAGCATTACCAGGCTGTGAGGAGCTGAGCCATGTTGAGGACACAGTTGAGGAGGGAGAAGAAGCAGGTTGTGGCAGTGTGCTGGTTTTGGCTGTGGTGGGTGCAGAGGACTCTGTTACAGGAGACTCCTTTGCAGCTTGGGTTGCTGGGGAAGAGGGCCTGGGCCTCAGGGTTGTAGGTGTTGGCCTGGGGCTGGTGCTGGCAGCTGCTGGGGAGGAGCCAGTGGAAGTGGTGGCAGTGGAGGGCAGCCTTGTGCTGAGCGGGCTGCTGGGGGCAGGTGCAGAGCTGGGATGGGCAGAGGTTGTTTCCAGAGGGGCTCCTGTGCTGCTTGCTGGGCTGAGCCCTGTGGAGACAGAGGTCTTGGAGGTGCTGCTGATGGAGGTGGCTGTGCTGGTCTTGTGTGTGGTCACAGGTGTCCCAGTGTGTGGCACAGCTGATTCTTCGTGGGTGAAAGCTGTCAGGAGAGAAACACAGGTAAGCCAATGATGAAGACAAGATGATTAGGAAATGGAGGTTGTCCGAGGAGTCAGACTGGGGATAGGATCTAACATGGAATGACTTTGCTGCAGTGGGTACTCCTGGAAAAAGGAATACTGGGTTTGTCAGTCTTTCATACCGGCCACTTCAATGTTTCTGCGTTAAAAATGGAGGAATTGGATACAGTTGCTTCCAACAGAAGAGATCCCAGTACATGATCTAAGAAGAGAACCCCTGTCTGGATATGCATGTCTCCATTCAATAACTAGCCAGAGCATAAGGTCAGTCTCCTGTTAGACAGGCAGGTTCCATGGCAGAGACCAGTGCCTGAGAGCCATAACAAAGTAAGGCCATAGCAGTGTTCCAAAGCAGAAAGAAGGGGGAATGGGGAGCCAAACAAAAACAACTGTGCAAGGAACACCTGTGTCCGGAAAAGATGAATGGAAAAAGGAGAGAAGAGGATGCAGCAAGATGGGTAGGAGGCAGTTTTACCAGGCTGTGAGGAGCTGAGCCATGTTGAGGACACAGTTGAGGAGGCAGTAGATGCAGGTTGTGGCAGCGTGCTGGTTTTGGCTGTGGTGGATGCAGAGGACTCTGTTACAGGAGACTCCTTTGCAGCTTGGGTTGCTGGGGAAGAGGGCCTGGGCCTCAGGGTTGTAGGTGTAGGCCTGGGGCTGGTGCTGGCAGCTGCTGTGGAGGAGCCAGTGGAAGTGGTGGCAGTGGAGGGCAGCCTTGTGCTGAGCGGGCTGCTGGGGGCAGGTGCAGAGCTGGGATGGGCAGAGGTTGTTTCCAGAGGGGCTCCTGTGCTGCTTGCTGGGCTGGGCCCTGTGGAGACAGAGGTCTTGGAGGTGCTGCTGATGGAGGTGGAGGCTGTGGTCTTCTCTGTGGTTACAGCTGTCTCAGCATGTGGCACTTTATGGGTGGAGGCTGGTAGGAAGAAAGCAGAGCTTAGCTGAGGAGAAGTAGAAAATGAAATGTGTATAGTCCAAAGAGTTATACAGGGGATATAAGACCAAAACCAGGAATTCTATGCTACACAGAGTGTTCCTGGGAAAAAGGGAAGATTTTACTCTGGGTCCTGTCTCCAAGCAGCTGTATGGATTCTTTCAGAAAAGGGAGGGAATGGACACAATGCCTTCCAAAATTAAGATCCAATTATCTTTTCCTGGAAGAGACACCTGTGTGGAGATGCATGTGTCACTTCAGGGAGCAGGCAGAGCTCAAGGAGTGTCCCCCTTTGAGACTGGCAGTTCAGGCTACATGGCAGAGACCAGTGCCTGAGAGCCATAAAACAGTAAGGCCATACCAGTGTCCCAAAGCAGAAAGCTGGGGGAATGGGGAGCAATACCCTAATAGAACTATGCAAGCAACCTCCTCTGTGGTGGGAAAGGATGAGTGGAAAAGGGAGAGAAGGGGATGCAGCAGGATGAGTAGGAAGCAGCCTTACCAGGCTGTGAGGAGCTGAGCCATGTTGAGGACACAGTTGAGGAGGGAGAAGAAGCAGGTTGTGGCAGCGTGCTGGTTTTGGCTGTGGTGGGTGCAGAGGACTCTGTTACAGGAGACTCCTTTGCAGCTTGGGTTGCTGGGGAAGAGGGCCTGGGCCTCAGGGTTGTAGGTGTAGGCCTGGGGCTGGTGCTGGCAGCTGCTGTGGAGGAACCAGTGGAAGTGGTGGCAGTGGAGGGCAGCCTTGTGCTGAGCGGGCTGCTGGGGGCAGGTGCAGAGCTGGGATGGGCAGAGGTTGTTTCCAGAGGGGCTCCTGTGCTGCTTGCTGGGCTGGGCCCTGTGGAGACAGAGGTCTTGGAGGTGCTGCTGATAGAGGTGGAGGCCGTGGTCTTCTCTGTGGTTACAGCTGTCTCAGCATGTGGCACTTTATGGGTGAAGGCTGCCAGGAAGAAAGCAGAGCTGAGTTTAGAATGAGGGCTTGAGGAGAAGGCACAGAAGATGGGCACGTGCCTCGTGTTATATTGTTCGGGGGAGAAATTCAGCCTGGTATTGCAATGAATTCTTCTGTGAAAGAGGACAGGTTAGACCTTTTGCTCACTCCTTCAGCATCCTCATCCTTCTTAGACCCAGTCAGGGCCAATTCTTGCACGGTGATGGTGGGGTGACCCTGCCTGGATGTGAAGTGCTTACCCTGGCACTCACTCACTCACTCACTGACACTCCTCAGGCGTGGGAAGAGAATTGGTAAAAGCAGTAACACCCACACCTCTCTGGATGGAAAATGTTTTCAGAAGTAAGGAAAAACAAAGCAAAACCCACCCCCGAGATGGCCATGACTTAGCACTTCTTGCCACTGGCCAATATCCAGCGAGTCTCCAAGCAATGGCTGCTTGGCCATAACTATCCCACCCTGTCTACCCCACTGCACAGCTCAGCATGATGTTCTGTGGTAGGCAGTGTCTCCCTGGCCACTGGCTTTGGGCCAGCTCTGCTGCCTGTGTCCCGGATGCACCCATGACTGCCCCATGCCCATTCCCTGGCTGGCAGAAGCAGTAAGAGAGGAGGCTGAGGAGCTGAGCTGGCACTCCAGAGGGATCACCAAAGCACTGGTGTGTCATCAACACTGGCTGGGACTCACATCTGAAACAGCACTAGGAAACCTGCAGGGAACAATACTCAGCTCCATTTGAAGCAGAGCCAGTGCAAATGCACAGAAATACCCTGGGGAACCAGGCTGAGCAAGGGCAATGGACTGGTGAGGAAAGCAAAGATGCAGAACTATTGTATGGTTCATGGAGGGAATGATGGTGGGAGGGGAGGAGGGTGGGAGGAACTGGGCAGAAAAGGAGACTTGGGAGAAAGCATTACCAGGCTGTGAGGAGCTGAGCCATGTTGAGGACACAGTTGAGGAGGCAGTAGATGCAGGTTGTGGCAGTGTGCTGGTTTTGGCTGTGGTGGGTGCAGAGGACTCTGTTACAGGAGACTCCTTTGCAGCTTGGGTTGCAGGAGAAGAGGGCCTGGGTCTCAGGGTTGTAGGTGTTGGCCTGGGGCTGGTGCTGGCAGCTGCTGTGGAGGAGCCAGTGGAAGTGGTGGCAGTGGAGGGCAGCCTTGTGCTGAGCGGGCTGCTGGGGGCAGGTGCAGAGCTGGGATGGGCAGAGGTTGTTTCCAGAGGGGCTCCTGTGCTGCTTGCTGGGCTGGGCCCTGTGGAGACAGAGGTCTTGGAGGTGCTGCTGATGGAGGTGGCTGTGCTGGTCTTGTGTGTGGTCACAGGTGTCCCAGTGTGTGGCACAGCTGATTCTTCGTGGGTGAAAGCTGTCAGGAGAGAAACACAGGTAAGCCAACGATGAAGACAAGATGATTAGGAAATGGAGGTTGTCCGAGGAGTCAGACTGGGGATAGGATCTAACATGGAATGACTATGCTGCAGTGGGTACTCCTGGAAAAAGGAATACTGGGTTTGTCAGTCTTTCATACCGGCCACTTCAATGTTTCTGCGTTAAAAATGGAGGAATTGGATACAGTTGCTTCCAACAGAAGAGATCCCAGTACATGATCTAAGAAGAGAACCCCTGTCTGGATATGCATGTCTCCATTCAATAACTAGCCAGAGCATAAGGTCAGTCTCCTGTTAGACAGGCAGGTTCCATGGCAGAGACCAGTGCCTGAGAGCCATAACAAAGTAAGGCCATAGCAGTGTTCCAAAGCAGAAAGAAGGGGGAATGGGGAGCCAAACAAAAACAACTGTGCAAGGAACACCTGTGTCCGGAAAAGATGAATGGAAAAAGGAGAGAAGAGGATGCAGCAAGATGGGTAGGAGGCAGCTTTACCAGGCTGTGAGGAGCTGAGCCATGTTGAGGACACAGTTGAGGAGGCAGTAGATGCAGGTTGTGGCAGCGTGCTGGTTTTGGCTGTGGTGGGTGCAGAGGACTCTGTTACATGAGACTCCTTTGCAGCTTGGGTTGCAGGGGAAGAGGGCCTGGGCCTCAGGGTTGTAGGTGTTGGCCTGGGGCTGGTGCTGGCAGCTGCTGTGGAGGAGCCAGTGGAAGTGGTGGCAGTGGAGGGCAGCCTTGTGCTGAGCGGGCTGCTGGGGGCAGGTGCAGAGCTGGGATGGGCAGAGGTTGTTTCCAGAGGGGCTCCTGTGCTGCTTGCTGGGCTGGGCCCTGTGGAGACAGAGGTCTTGGAGGTGCTGCTGATAGAGGTGGCTGAGCTGGTCTTGTGTGTGGTCACAGGTGTCCCAGTGTGTGGCACAGCTGTCTCTTCGTGGGTGAAAGCTGTCAGGAGGGAAGCACAGATCAGTTGTAGATGAGGGCCGAAAGCGAAGTCAAAGAAGATTGGTCAAAGCTCCAGACTGCAAGCATAAGTTGAATCAGAATTTCTGTACTCCAGTGAGAATTCCCAAGTTTGAGAGTGGATTAGGAATGTGTCCTGTCCACGAGCTTCTGCTCACTCTCCCCTCAAAAGGGATTAAATGAACTGGGTGCCATCCAAGGGGCAAAATCTCTCTTCCTCTTCCTGGAACATGGCTCTTTCTGAATATTCATGTCCCTTGAAGGAACAGGAAGTGTGGAAGGATTGCCCTTCCAAGACTGGCTTGTCAGGACACATGGGAGTGACCTGTTCCCAGGGCCATATAGAAGGATGGCCACACCTCTGTGCTGATGCAAAAACAACAGGAATAGGGAGCAAGAACTAATACAACCTGCTCTGCTAGAATGAAGAAAAGAAATGAGAGACAAATGGATGCAGCTGAATGGGAAGGAAGGAGGCTTACCAGGCTGTGAGGAGCTGAGCCATGTTGAGGACACAGTTGAGGAGGCAGTAGATGCAGGTTGTGGCAGCGTGCTGGTTTTGGCTGTGGTGGGTGCAGAGGACTCTGTTACATGAGACTCCTTTGCAGCTTGGGTTGCTGGGGAAGAGGGCCTGGGCCTCAGGGTTGTAGGTGTTGGCCTGGGGCTGGTGCTGGCAGCTGCTGTGGAGGAGCCAGTGGAAGTGGTGGCAGTGGAGGGCAGCCTTGTGCTGAGCGGGCTGCTGGGGGCAGGTGCAGAGCTGGGATGGGCAGAGGTTGTTTCCAGAGGGGCTCCTGTGCTGCTTGCTGGGCTGGGCCCTGTGGAGACAGAGGTCTTGGAGGTGCTGCTGATGGAGGTGGCTGTGCTGGTCTTGTGTGTGGTCACAGGTGTCCCAATGTGTGGCACAGTTGGCTGTTCATGGGTGTAAGCTATAAGGAGGAAATCACTGTTTAGTTGCATGTTGCTGGCTTATGGGATTTTGGGTGATACAGTTTTGTGTTTTGGAATTTTTTTTCTCAGTTTTCGGCCAGGATGGGAGGCCTTGTTTCCACTAAATCTGGTTGGTTTTGGGTTTTTAGGGTTCTTTTCAGTTATTCATGAGTCCATTACCCTAAATCCATCCTTTCCTGTTTCTGTTTCATAAATGCTTGCTCTTGACCATTTTCAAGACTGACCTCCAGGAATTTATCTCATCTCCTTCTTTTTGGAACAGTTGAATGGGGAGGAGGTATCACTTGTTTGATGGTAGTTTGAAATTGTCTTGCTGCAGACTCCTCTGGGAGGGATGCAAGGGAGGGTTGTGGGTACTAAAGGGATATGGATGCATTGGCCAGGGATGACTCTTATTTATTCCATGACCAGAGCACTCACCTGTTACTACTTTAGTAGTTGGTGTCTTAGCTCTGGTTGGCTCCCTTGCTACAAAGAAAGGGATGAGAGAAAAGAATGTTTGAGTCCTTGGGAAGGATTCTAGGTAAAGCATGTTGTGGCATCTTCCCAAAGGAGGAGCAACACTAAGATAACTCTGGCATGTAGGTCTAACAGAAAGAACTTCAGCCTGGAGTTGAGAATACATTTTCTTGCCCACCCTCCAGTGGTGACTCTTGCACTTGGGGTCAGCACTGGTCCATGAGGTTAGATGTGTTGAACTGCACTTTTCATGGGTGTGCCAAGGCCTAGGCATCCTTTGGCTGGAGATGATGCCTTGGGTTATGCCTCTTACTCAAAACTGTCCTGAGCTGTAAACTGGAGATGTGTTTCCAGTTTCCATGTCTTTTGTTCACTCCTGCCCCACTGTGCATTCCCAGGGCAGTACTGTAAGAAGAGGGAGGTGGTTTAGCTTGGGTATGATTGGTAGCTGTAGGGCAGGAACTCATGGATGCCTTAACCCTCATAGAAACCTGTGCCCCAGAGCCAAAGCCCTGAAGTTACAGGGAGGTGATTACAGTCAGGGTCTTGTGTGGGTCAGGCCCAGGAGCTGCCAGTGTCCCATGGCAAGAGCAGGGGCAATTGAGAATGAGTACCAAAATGGAGGCCTTTGTGGGATGTGTTGCTTAGGAGACAAGGGTGGGAGCTAGAAGAAGCAGGAAGGGCAGGAGGGAGCCTTACCAGGATATGATGTTCCCAGCTGGGTTGAGGAGAGGGAATAAGCAGACGAGGCTGAGGTGACAAGCAAAGAGCTCGAGCTTGGAAATGTCCTTGTCAGTGGAACTTCTGGACTGGTGGCAGAGCTGGTCTCTCTCAGGACAGAGGTGCTGCTGGTGGACGTGGCAGGGGTGGTCTGTGTCTGTGTGACAAGGTGCTGCACAGGCGGTGTCAATGTTGTTCTTATGTGGGTGACAACTACAGAGTGAAAAGCACAAGTTGATTGAGGGTGGGTCTGAAGAGTGCTTCTGAAATTTTACACTCCCTGCCTTTTCTGTAGCTCCTGAGGAAAGAAGAGCCTCACTGGATGCATATTTTCCCTGCCAGGTATTCTAAACCAGGCAAGACCATCATCTGGAAAAGCTGGGACAAGTGAAGCAGAATCTTAGGCCAAGGGCATCTCTCTAGTCCATTTTACTCACCTTCTGGGTAGTGCAGAGTGGTTGCTTCAGTTCCCTCTCTCTCTGTGATGAAAGAATTAATATTAGTAATGGTTGGGAGCTGGCAGGGTTCTAGAGGAAGCTGTAAGTGCTTGCACAAGAAGATTCAGATATATGCACCACAACAGTAATTTGTGGGAGAGATCTGGATTTGGGAAAGAGTGTACAGCTGCCTTCCCACTACAACAGACTTCCCACCACACACTGTCCCAGCCTGTCAGTTGCTAGTGTAGTAATACATATTGCCATCCAGCCTCAGAGACTGTCCTTCTCTGTATATTGAGTGTCAGACATTCAGAAAGGTTTTAAGGGGAGCATTTCTTACAAAGGGTAGGGGAATATATATTCTTTAGTCTGTGAATTTTCAAGAACTTGCTTTGAAGCGTAGAGAGACTTTGTCGAAATTTGGAGGAAGTGTTGGAAGAGAAATGTTAGCTTAACATCATTTTCAGATGTCAGACACTTGCTCTGTTGCAAGACAAATTTCCATTTCACTCACACTTCTTATCATGTCCTTTCCTTTCTATTTGCAATGTTAAGGCCACTAGTAAGAATGCCTGGGGTTTTTTTATAAAGAGTATATTGACATGTATCTTATGAGTGATGGCTTCACCTGACAGATACAAGAAAGTACTATTTACCTGCTGTTGTTACTTTAGGCTGGCTGAAAGTTGTGCTCTGAGTTGTGGTTTGAGTAGGTATTGAGGAGGTTGCCATCTCCCCTTTGGTGGTGGTCTTGAAGGGTGGTGAGGTGACCCCTGCTTGCTCTGTCTCTGTTGAAGCAGTGGTTGATGAGGTAAAAGGTGATGAGGGAACTGACTTTGGTGAAGTGGCCAAGGTTCTTTTCATTGAGGTAGTTATGGAAGGGGTAGTGATGGTTGTAGTCATGTTTGGTGTGTTAAAAATTGATGTTGTCTGTTCTTTGGGAGTAAAAATAAAAATATTATGTGAATAACCAATTCATTGAAAAATTAAAACCAGATAAATGATAAAGAAGTTATTAATATTTTAGAGGTAATTTTTTATTTTTCGAATATTTTCAATATGACTGTTGTATTCAAGTTGAGATAAGCTTACCAAATATTTCTGTACTTAAATTTGTTCTCTATTGTCTCATGTCTGTCTTTGTTCTCATTTTCTGTATTAAACAAATCTAATAAAGGAAAATACATTTTTCTCTAAATAGTTAGCTTTTTTGTCACTTTGGCTGAAGTAGATATGGGCTTTGTCCATTGGCTTTTATTATGTTCCAAATCCAAAGCCATACTTACAGCTTTCTGCAATTTGTATTGAAAAGCTAAGTAACATCATACTGTAGACTCTCCTTGCCTCAGTGCACCAATCATTTGTCACAATGTCAGCTTTTGTGTGTTATGACTCCTTTGAGACCTATTTTTACCTCTGCTTTCCCTGACAGCCATGGTCCAATATGGTTTATTAGTTTAAGTGCTTGTTGGTATGAGGCTCCACAAGCCACAGAATAAGAAAGTAATCTATGCTGGCAGAGTCATCCTCCAGAAAATAGGACTTTAGAAACCTAGACAGAGCTGCTACACTGATACCTGTATGACTCTGCTTTGCAGTTTGCTTACATTATTCAGAGTCAATAGATTGGGTACTCCTTGAACTCCATAAATGAACCAGTGGAAAAAAGGCTGAAGCTGAGATAATAAGCCCAACTGGAGCTGGATTTGCTCACTGCTTATAGAACTTCCAACTGTGTTTCTCAGATGAGTCACTTTTTTCTTGCATTTTTAACCTAATGCCTACATCCTTTATCTTTTCATGTACTTTCAATCTATGCTTCTGAACATTTCTGGTTAATAAACTCCTTTGTGGAAGCCTGCTTTGCCTGCTTCATGATTTGGAGTCTAATGCTTGGATGTTGTATGAAATTGAAATACATTCCTAGGAATGGTATCTCAACCATGTACAGAGGTACAGAGCAACTTTACCACAATTTATTTTAGACAACAATGCTAAAAACCTACCAGTTGTTGACTTGATTGTGACAAGAGGTTGCGAGGGTGAAGTTCTTGGAATTGTAATTTTTGCAGTTATTGTTGGATTTGTAGTCTCAGTAGTCTCAACTGATACAGTTGCTGCAGAAGAAGTACTAGGTTCTGTTGGTAGTGTGCTTGTGGTAGAGCTCTTTGTTACTTTAGGCTGCACCGTTGTTACTAAGAGAAAAAAACCCAAAAAGATAAGAAATTGTCCTCAATAATCTATTAATATCTATATAAATGGAATTTTTCTAAAGTAAACCAGTGTTTTTATATCTATTAGCTGTAGCTACTATTAAAACCCATTACCTTTTAAATTAAACCTTGAAGAGCTGTTATCTATTGCTTCCTTTGCTATCATGTGCAGTGAATACATTAAACCAGTATTCTTGGAGATGCTTTAAAACTTTTTCTTCACTTTAAGTGAATTTGGCATAAATGCTTGTTCATATCAGCAGAGATGGAACAATATTCCAATCCTATATCCAGTAGTATCCATAATTTTATTATTCACACAATCCACACTGTAAAGTTTTCCAATACCATCTGTCTTCAGGGAAATTACTGGAATTTCTAACAAATTTAAGATCAGCATGTGTAGATTCCTTTCCTGTATCAGGCTATAGGGATTTGGTATAGTCAGTCACACAATTTCAACATCTTCCAGGGCATCATCTTCCAGTGTTTTACCAGCCTCATAATAAACAATTTCTCCCTTTTATCTAGTCTGAATCTATTATCTTCTAATTTAAAACTATTACCCTTCATGCCATCACAACAGGCCCTACTTAAAAAGTCTGTCCCCCTCTTTTTTATAAGCCCCATTCAATACTGAAAAGCCACAAAGATGTCTCCATGGAGATATCTTCTCCACCCCAGGCTGAACAACACCTGATCTCAGCCTTTTCTCACAGGAGAGGTGTTCCAGCCCTCTGGTCATTTTTGTGACCCTCCTCTGTGTTCCTTGAATTAAAGACTGCAGGGCTGGACATTCCATTCCATCTTATCAGAGCAGAAGGGCACAGTGCCCCCCCTTGACCTGCCATGCAGGCAGCTTTTGATGCAGCCCAGGATATTATGGTACCAGGGTATTTTTCATCATTTCACCTTATGCATGTGAAACTGATAATGCTGCTCTATCACACAGAAAAGGACATTACTGATTTCATAAACACTTATAAGGACATAATATCAGTGTATAAGTAACACAGTTCATCAACTGTGTAAACTAACCTGCTGAAGGAGAAGATGGTTCAGGTGTCGTGGTAACGTTTACTTGTCCTGTTACATAAAGGCAAAACTAGTTAAATTTGTGAATAAAAGCATATTAAAATATTCCAGGTAAGGCAAATCTCATTGGATTGGATTCCAAGAATTGTGCTAATTACAGAGGTATTCCTGAAGGTATTTAATGTTACATATTTCAGTGGTCAAATTCACATCAAAGGACTTAATTACAAAGAAATCAATACATCCCATTATTATAATGAACACTAGTAAGTTTTCCCTATCTTTTTCATGACTTTTATGGCTAAGGGCACCTCAGTTTTCAGGGATAGTGGAACATGGTTTTGTATGTAAGGGAGATCAAGAGCTGAGATCCTGGTTACATAAGATAGAATTTTGTAATAAGAATTTTGTTCTTAAGGTTTTGTTTCTTTTGTCACCTGCATGAAAATCCAAACTGTCCAGCTAGAGTCTATCCAAAACATTATTTTATAAGACACATTTTCATGGAAATTAGCTATATGGTAATAAACCTCAAATTATTAAAAAAAACCTCAAGACTCTAAAAAGACATTTATTGAGTCCAGTAGCTAAATCTGCTTTTCTGCTGCACATTCCCTTTTTATGCAAAATGTGTTGAATACCTCTGAGACTTACAGCTCTGCTGAGCCTGTGCCTCACACAGATTAGAACAGAATAGAAAAGTTTATTTTACAAGCAGTATAGTAATGGGATTATTTTGAAAGGAAGTTATGTTTAAATGAACACTCATTTTTTGAGAGATACTAGAAAAATATCTTCTGTGAGTCTGTGCAAATACTGTAGTATGGTTTTCAAGTTACTGGGAAAAAGAAATGCTGCTTACCACATGGCATGCACCTTTCCTCTTCATGGTCAAAGTATTCATCATGAGAGCAGTTGTAACAGCCTGAAGAAAAGGGAAGAGAAGTTTGTTTTACATTTCTCAGAGAAAGGCATTTAATTTACACTATTTATCATTGAATATATTATATTTCTGTTATTTAAAAATAGTATCAATTGCAACATCATAAATTCAGGTAAATATTTCCAAAACCTCAGAAAGAGGTTTTGTATATGTAGGAATTTGTTTGTTTTCTCCAGCTATATCCATTTGTTTAAAAAAAAAAATTAGTTAATTAATTAATATAATAATAATAATAAATATTAATTGCTCTCTCCACATGTTTTCTTTCCTAAGTACAGTGCATTCTTTTGATTTGGTGCAAGTCAGAATTTCTCTTCCAGACAGGCTGAGCTTGATATAAAGCTAAATATAGTACATCTACTAAATTGATTATGTATTTAAAACACTACTAGTAAGGGAAAGATCAGCAAAACTTCTTCAAAAATAACATCAATTAGATTACCATTATTTAATTGTGATATGATTGATTAAAAATTAAAAAAGAAAATCACTGAAAACAGTTATGTTGCTGTTTCCTGGTTTACTGTAGTAGGGTTATTACCTTCAATATTGACATATTTGTAGTTTTGATTTGGACAGTTACAAGGCCTGTAGTGCCAATAGCATTTGTCATCGTTGTAGCCATGGGAAAAAGCATCATCAATTCCTGTTCTTTTATGAGAATTGTAATACTCACAATAGACAGCTAAAAAAATGACAAGCAAGAGAGAAGTCAGATTTATTTTTTTTTTCAAATTAATGGCATGATATTTCCACAGCACTAGAAGGACAACAAAATTAATTAACAGTTGGAATAAAAAACCTTCACTGAAGTGATTAGCTTTTGATGTAAATATATATTTTAACTCATGGAAGTCAGTTTCTTTTTTGCAAGTACAGTATGCAGGCATTTCCACAACTTTTCATATACAATATATTGAAATGTGGAAAGAAAACCCTCAAAGATGACAACTCTAACATTGATTTATAGCACATTCATCCTCTTTTTCCCTCTATATGTGCTGTTTTGGAACACCTTGATGTCATTTTCCTGTTTTATAGTGCTCCAGCCAACACAGCTGTCTCCATTCCCTTGACATCCACACAGAAGGTGATTTCATCAGAGCTCAAATGAAACATTTTTTACAATTTTATGCTTTCTCTGCCAGCAAACTCACAGTGCACTAGAATAAGCAATCTGCTTTCTGTGACCACATTATTTTCTCTCTCATTACTCCATGGTAAAAAGAGTGAAAATATTTTGGTTAATTTAGTAGAAAAGCACAGATTTCAAAACCCAACTGGCTCAGACCAACTCCTTGACCACACAGAAAATGCAAACTTGGAGGTGGTTTTTAATAGGTTTCCTATGTTGCCAAATGAATATGCTGACAATCAAAATCTCGTAAAGCTGTTTAAGGAGAGCTTAAGGAAACTCACGACAGAACTCAGGTGTCCTCCAGTCAATGCAGATGCCTTTTTCCAAGCAGGCCATGGCATAGACTGCAATGGAGTCACACATGCACTGACAGTCCCCTCCAATGTCACACCCACAGGAGTCTCGCACACAGGCCTCATAGTAGGGCATCCGATTCACCTGCATGGCAAAAGGAAGGGATTCTTTTTTCACTCTCATAGTTTTAATTAATCAGTTAATACCATACTTAGCTTTTGTATTCAAAAAAGGGATGATGAAGTGCACACAAGAAAAAGATTAACATAAATGTGAGCCATAAAATTTTTAACATGTATTTTATTGAAACATTTTGTCAAACAGAAAATCACCTGTTGGAGCATGAGCATTTGGAAGAATACAGATTATGCCTATAAATAATAAAAAAGAGCAAATAAATTCTTACCTTATTGTGACAGGCAGAAAAAACTTGGCTGTTGATGATGGAACAGGTCTTTTCTGCCCATGCTTTACGATAAGGGTTCTTGCTACAGGGGTCCACTACAAAGTACACATCCCCACAGAGAGGATTCTCTTTCCAAGAGTTGACAAATTCCAGCTCATTTGATGCCACATATTTGCTTCGAGTTTCAAAGTCATCCTTCATGTTGCCATTATAGTTCCCACACAAACCACAGATTGTTTCCTAGATTCAAGGAAAGCACCAATATCAGTTCAGCAAGTTACAATTCTTACCTTCCCTTTTGATTATGGACAGTTTCCTGTGCTTTAGGAGTGAATATCATCTACCAATTCTCATAACATAGTTGTACATGGGTTTCTCCTCTAAACTGTAAACTGTCATCATTTAGAGATCAAATTCAAATGTGCAGTTGCATAAATTACAAACACTTAGGTCAAACATTTCCTGAATGCAGTACAGAAATCCATTAGAAGTTAGCCTCTTGTGAAGATCTCTGCTGTTTTGAAGATAATTATAAAAATTAATTGCTAGTAGCTTTTCTGGAAAACCTTTGTCATCACAGAGATTCAAGACAACTGTGCAGTTCAATCTGAACGGAGGAACACTTTAAGGAAATCATTGTGCAGTACCTGTGTTTCTCTGGAGATCTTGATGAAAAAGTTCATGTGCTTATTCCAAATAAGGGTCATGTTGTATTTTCCTGGGATAATGATATCAAACATCAGGTGAAGGGCGTTTTTCATCACTTTGTATTGTACACCAGGATTTTCCCCAGAAATTGCAAAGGTTTCATCCCTCAGTATGATTGTCAGATTCTGGAAGAAAATTAATCTAGAAGTTACAAGTTAGCAAGTTTCAGTACTTTCCTTGCTGAAGTTCAGATGCTGTGATACTTCAGCATGAAAGCAGTGTTTTTTGATTGAGCAATTCACTGCAGAGTAAATTCCAAAATTTCCTGGCTTCTATATAGACAAGATTCTTGGAGAATGAAACACAACATGAGAATTTAACGAAAAACCAAACAAAAAATTATGGCATTTCCTGCTAAAACCAAGGCTTAGGTTCAGCACATAATTTCACTTACAAGACCTTTCTCTTAAGATACAGCTAAAGCTTCCAAAAATGAAGAAAACCTGGTCTAAAAATCTATTCAGCTGGATAATGGCAGAAAGAAGAGCTCACCCCAAGGTAAATGCTGATGGATCTGGAGCACGTAACTCCTGATTTCCCACAGATGACATTCTCAGTAACAATTTTGAAAGAGGAAATGGGTCTGTTAACACTGCAGCCATCCTAAAAAAGAATCCAAAACAAACCTCAAGAAGCACAAAGGCTCAATAGACTGTGCTTGAAGTCTTCCAACTTAAAACATGAAAGTATAAGAAAATACAGAATGCTTAAAATGTCATGAGTATTTCTGTTCTGGAAGGTGATTACCCCTGCTTTGCTGGTCAAACTGACATAGCTTCCCTAAAAGACCTATTTGTCTGGTACAGAATACAATGACTATTTAAGTATATTATTAAAAAATCTAAAATTGGTTATAATGGCATGTTTTTATAGAAGTAAAATATTTCCTTTCTAGGTCTTGAAATAAACAGAACATGTAGAAACGCAGTAAGTCATTATTATTTCTTGATGCAGAGATGCTGCTGAAATAACCAGGAGGAAGCAGGTTACCGTAGCTAATATGTATTCACAGTTGCCATCAAACACAAAGCGCTGTCCATCAAAGGTGGTGATGTGCCCTTCCCCATACAGATTACAGGTGGAGGAACACCTTGTTTTCTGAACACATTTCCATTTGCCTTTTGTGCAAGTGCTGGGAGTGAGAAGAGAAAACACACTCAGATTTCAAAGAAATGCCGTATTCATCTGCTTATTTTTATATGCATCCACTTTTATTGATATCATGTCTAATTAATTATGTACACTGAGACCAAGTTACAGTTATTATAAGAACCATAATCAACATTTATGGACTGCCTATAAAATGAATTAATAATAAAGAAGAAACTTTAAATAAGTTTTTGTGCTTTTTCATTAAAAAATAGTATATAAAATCCATTTATTTTTGCTCTTAATTATATCAAAAGTCACTGCTCTGTGTAGTTTCAGGAGTGGAGTTTTTTTATAGATCAGTAACTGGAAAGGGAATAAAGTACTTTAAAGATGCTGCTAAAGAGATGGGAATCTTTGGGGGTAGCTCCTTTTATCTACAGAAAATATTTTGCTCTTATCTTTATTTAAGTAGAGTTGTTAATAGTACTTGACTTTATATCATTTACAGTCACAGGCCCTACTGGATGCCTTTATTCCTGCACATATATAAGGCAGAAATTATCCCTGAGGCTGGTACTCTTATTCATACATATGTTATCAAATATTAAGCTTCGCTCTATGTTAATCCCTGTACTCCATGATGGTATTTCTTCCTTACAGCTGTTGCCATTTCCTACTCTCCAGTCAGTTAAACACTTTTTTATGTGGCTGTAGACTACAGTGAAACATGAGATGTGCAATGAAAAACCCTGTGATTCTTACCAGATCTCACATTCAGTCTGGATTTGTTCACCTCTTCCATAAGCAAGGCCTCCATATTCACATGGACACTCCTCAGCTGGCACACACCTGCCATCGAGATTTTCATAGAGGCCATCAGCACAGACACAGCCTGATTCACACTTTGTGGGTATCTGGGAAAGGCCAACAGGTTGCAAAACAAAAAGAAAAGAATGTGAGATGCATTTTATCCTGGATGTGAACAGTGTCAGGAGTGAGCCTGTGCCAAGTTCTGTTTAGGCTTGATTTTAGTTTTGTGATGTTCCTTGTATTAACATGCTGTCAGTTGAACTAGTTTCACTGAAGCTGTAACATATACTTGTGGTCTGAGATACTAAACATACCTGAAGACTCTGAAAAACTTATCTTTCATCACTACCAGTCTTTCAGAAACAGTACATAAGAGTATCTCTCATATCAAGGAAGCTTATTACAATTCTACCAATTAGTCTGTTTCCTTAATATAAGAAAACCCTTTCAGGACAGCCCAGATCACCTAGCCCAGGTCTCCTGCATTGTGTGATCAACAGCAGCAGAGAATTGAGAAAAAATAGAACAGGAAGCATAAACCCCATATTTACATTGACATGGAGTCACAGCTTATGGAGTACCTGAGCAAAGATTATAGTCATGTAGTTAAGAATCTTTAATGGATTTTTATTCTAATAGAATTTAATTAGTTCATGCAATTAATTTCTTTAATAACTTCTTAAATATATGTAATTTTTTTGTGTCCACGGCTTGATATTTAACTGCATCATGCCAGATAAAAAAAATTCCTTTAATTTCACTAGAAGCAATGTAGTCTATTTCTAAGTAACAACTCAAACATTCTACCTCTCTCAAAAGGATAAATATCCCATAGCTGTGAAACTCACACATTCAATTCCAGTAGCCAGCATCTGACAGGTAGGGGCACATGCAGCTCCATATTTGTTTTCCAAATTGTCAGAACACGATATGTATTTCTTAGGAGCTTTGCAGCTTTCTAGGAAAAAGGAAGAAAAATGAACATAGAGGAGAAATTAACATAAAAGACAACAGCAAAGTAGTAATTTTACAACATAAAGGAAAAAAATGTTTCTAAGTAAACAGTACCAGACTCATACCTGCAGGATTTTGAGGTTTGCCTGTGCAACTTAGTCTCCCATTAACACAGTAGCTAGGGAGAAAAAGAAAATCAATGAAAATCTCTTCTAACAAAGACATTTTTTTTTTTTTTGCAAAATTGTTTTATTAAAAATGTTTCACTTCTGTTACTACATCCTTCCCATCCTTTGAAGTGGAATATGAGTCAGCTTGTCTCTTCACTTTTTGTATTATACAAAACATCAGTTAGGAAAGTGAGTAGCAGCTAAGTGCTGCTGACAAAATCTTCTAGTAGGAATAATCAGATCTCAGCTATTATTTTCTATTTTTCTCTGTAAGATTTTCAAGCTGAAGGTAAGTCAAATGCTTTCTGTTCAGTTAAGGATGTTTGCTGTTTAGAGAAGGGCAAAAAAGAGGTCTTGAAAAATAAATTTATGCTATTGAAATAAGGAAGACTGTACTGGTTTGGGCTGGAATTGAGTTAATTTTCTTTGTAGCAGCTCAGTGGTGCTATGTTTTGGATTTGTAACCAAAACACTGTTGATAAACACATTGTTTCAGCTGGTGCTGAACAGTGTGCCAGCATACTTACTCCTCAAGTTGCCCTGCCAGGGAGGAGGCTGAGAAGCAAAATATTTTCATTCTAAGTAAAAGCTGGGAGAGGACATAGCCAAGACAGCTGACCCCACTGACCAAAGAAAGAGTCCCTACTATATCACATCAAGCTCAGCAATAAAAGCTCAGGTAAAGAAGGAAGAAGGAGGGATGTTTAGAGTTACAGCACTCACCTTCCCAACAAACCATTATGCATGGCAAACTCATGCCTTCCTGAAAATTTCTAAATGGCTGCCTGCTGACAGAAGTTATGAATCAATCCCTTATTTAGCTTTGATTGTTCATGCTGCATTGGTTATTAAATAAGCTTTTTGCTTATTATTAATAAAGAAATTTAATTAACTGTCTATATCTCTAGCCATAAGTTTTCTTGCTGTTCTGTTTCTCTTCCACATCCTGCTATGTGGCTATGTGGTGCTTATCTGCTTACTGCAGTTGACCCTTGACCAAGACATGAAGACCCCTCACCTCCATCTTTAGTCTCTTCTTTAAACTTGCCCCACTTACCAGGTGATCCCACCAGTCATTGTTGACTGGTCAGGCAGGATGTACTTTCTGTCCTCTAAGTAGCAGGGACAATGAGATTTACGAACACACTCATTTTTGTGGTTCAGGTACAATCCTTTAGGACACTGGCAGCCTTCAACAGGAATATCAGTTGGATGGCATTCCAGGGCTCGGTTGGAGAGTGATAAGCATGTCCTGTCACATGCCTGAGTGTTGTAGCTGAATGTTTGATTGCCAGTGCAAGTAATGGCTATAAAACAAGATGAGTGTATGTTAGCCTTCATTTACTGATAATTTTCCTTGTGAAAGATAATGTCCTTCTGCTAATGTCCTTTTTGCTTATGTGCAGCTTATTTTGTGTCAACAGCTTCAATGCTTAATGCTTCCTGTTGCTTCACTTCCTGTGGATGTGGAGCTCTAGCAAAACATGTTGCAGACCAAGACTTAGCAGCAAACTATGCAGGTGTTCAGAAGTTTCATGTAGGTAAAACACCTTACAGCTTTTCTGTGAATCTTGGAATTTAATAATGCAAAGGGAAGCTTAGCAGAAATATCAGTGTATTTTTGAGTAACAGTGAAACCTGTGCCTATGTCTGAGTTGCAAAATAATAAAATAAAATCTGTAGTCAGTTTTCCCTAGTTCTCTCTCATTTTACAGGATGGCTTTATTTTTATCTCCATTCTGTACCTTAATTATCAAGTCCTGGAAGCACCCATATGCTCACTTTAAGCATATGAATAATCTTTTACATATAGGCCTGAAATAACAACCATGTTCAGACAGACACTAGAAGGGTATCCAATAGTTGGATATTTGTTATCCAATTTCAGCTCTTCCTTCTGATCACTGTTTTCTCATTACTTATCTGGTGGCAGACCACTAAGAGTTGGTTCAGGTACTTACTGCAATTGTCCATACTGCTCCTCCAGTCCTCAAGGATTAAACCCATGGAACTGCATGCTCGTGCATACGATCCCAGAGCAGAACATATATAAGGAAAGGTCTCTTCATAATTACAGGCTTGGTAGACACATCTCTGAAACACAACACATGGAGAGTACTTAGTTACTGGGGACCAGATGATTGGAATTGCTAAACCCTGGAGGCATTTGAAAAATGTGTGGATGTGACATTAAGGGATGTGGGGTAGTGGTGGACTTATCATTGTTGGCATATTTATGGTTAGACTCAATGACCTAAAAAATCCTTCCCCACCAATACGATTCTATGCTGAATTACAGAACTAAGTCACACAAGACACATATTACTGCAAAACTAAAACTCATGGAAAATACCTAACTGCATTGCTAATGTAAATAAAAAATACTCTGTACCCGGTACCCTAAAAAAATGTCTTTGTTTATTTGCTGCTTCTCATTTTTAATTTTCAAAATGTTTTGTGTAGATTGGCATATATATTGAGCTCAATTATGCATATGGTAAAATCAATGCTTTGCACAGTTAAAATTGTTGTCATGAACAACTGCAGCATGAGCAAAAATATTTTCTGATTCACAGGGTTGGGACTGGTGCCTGTGACCAAACAGACTTTCAGTGTGGTGGAGACATAATTTTCAAAACCACACCTGTTCCTAAGCTTCTCTGCCTTGCTGATTCAGTGCGTGGGACACTGTACATGAGTCCAGTCTTGTTTATATTTGGACTCCCTCTGTAAAACATCCATCATAATTTCCTACCTTGTAAAAGGGAATAGGGTTCACCACAGCATGGCATTTCTCAAACACTGTACCCTTCTTGGTCAGAATGGAGCAATGAGTCTCAGCAGATATTTCTAATGAAAGTAAACAATAAACATTAAAAAGGGAAAGTTAGGGGAAAAATTTGAAAAGGAAATTTAAAAAAAAATTGTATTTTAGGTGATCTTTTGGCAATGATGCACTGAACAATAGGGCAACTTCTTAGCTGGTTAGCTTTAAGACTATTCTTGTACAAGCAGCTCAGTAGAGTTTTTTTCCTTTTTCAGCATTTATTTTTAAGACCAGTAGCAACAGAGACTTGGGAAGACAAAATCTGGATTTCAGTCTCAGTACTCTTGAGCAAGCCTGAGACAACTGTGGACATGGCAGTTTTATTAGACAGATCAAATCCCTCTCATTCACCATCTCAATCCCAGATCTCTAGAATGGGATCTGATGAGCATTCACTTGATATGTATTCTAGAAAGCAGAAGTGGCTTGTTGGTGAGAGAATTTGTGATGTTTAACCCTCTCAGCCTCTGTTTCTGTCCAGCTCTCTCATTTCCCTGTATGGGCTTATGGAAATGTTGGACAAAGACAAGAGAGATCAGTTACCACAGCATCATCTACTCACTGTTCAGTTGGCTCAAAGAGCAAGGGTCAGTCTCTCTCTCTAAGGCAGGATGGCAATTTCCTGCCCTCCAGGAATCTACAAACAGGGAGGCTGTCCCTTCAGTGATATCCATGCTAGTCATGAAGTCATCTGTGGTGTCTCCATTGTAATTGCCACACAAACCTGACAACATCAGAAATGCAAGGGACAGTGGAAATTAAAGAATATGTGCACAATGGCCTATGTTTCATTCTATAACTGCCAGAAAATTGATTCAAAAGCCCTACATAGAGTGTCAATGGATACTCGGGTCAAGTAGCCAGAGAATCTTGATAATGTACACATTCAGTCACAGAGCCTCTGCCTCCTCAAGTTAAGAGTGTCAGCTTCTAATCAATAACAAAATCAGAGAAGCTTTTGTCTTTTTGTTTTAGAAAAAAAGTTGTTTTAAATAATGCAAAAGAGAAAGGCCATGAAACACTTTTGAAGTTGCTTGTTTTCTTATGTATATTAAACCCATAAGGACAAAGAATATGTGTTTAGGATTTTGTAAAAGGCAAAGCCTCTCTGTAATTCTCCATAATCAGAATGTAAAATATGTGTGGCTAATGTTGCTGTGCAACAAACATCTCTAGTGATTACCAGCTGAGAAGCTTCAGATTCTTAGGCTCATTGTGTTTACAGTGGTCATGCACTACCTTCTAAGAACTGTGTGCTCCAAGAGGCAGAGACCACACAAACTTATTTGTTGCTCTTTCATTGTGTACTAAAGCACATATTGAAAAAGGCACACACAAAATACAGAACAGCATTGTATTACATATGAAAATGTGTCACCTCTAATTTCTTTGATTAATTTTAAAGTTATTAGTGAAAAATGAATTCAATTTTCCAATGCATGTTTTCTTTTTTTTTTGAATCTGGAAAAAAAAACTTATTTCCTAAAAGCTGAATATTAAGTTTTCAAAATTATACTCTCTACATTTTCTCCTTTGCAAGAGGACTTGTTTACTTACCTAGTGTTCTGCCTTTGAACTGTGATCCAACTTTCACATAGGCCTGGAACACAGGTGCTGTTTGAACTGCAAGTTCCAGCCCAAAGTTTGTATGCATCTGAACGTACATGGAGGACTGCCTGAAAACAGTGATGTCTCCTGAAGGAACAAGCACGTTTAAAAATAGAGATGTTGGTGATACTGCAAGGTAACGATTTTAACACATATATAAATGTTCTAGCACTCTGTCTACAACTCCCACACACAACCCTCCACAGAGGAACAGATGCAGCAGGATAAGCTTTAACCTTCCTCTAAAACTCCTGGTATTAAGCAATTGAACGATTGTGAAAGATGCTGGGCTATGTAAAACCAGACATTTAATTTAAGTTGGATATAACTTACATTTCCCTTTTTTTTTTTTTTTTTTTACCTGATCTGTAAGGTAGCCGCTTAAGTTCAGCATCATCAGTAAGGAGATCATTTTGAGAAATCACAATTTTGTCCTATAAGAAGAGGGCATGAAACCAAAAGTAACTATTTTTACAGATGATATTTATATGACAAGTTAAACAATTACACTGCCAGTGACCTATGTAAAAGAAAAAAAATAATTCAAGCATTTTCTCACGTTATAACATGCTGCTCTTCATTTTCACTTTGAAAATACTTTCCTGAGTTAATGTAGCAATTGAGATCTTTACTGTGTATACATGAGCAGAAACACATCTTTGGTATTTATCCTCCATAATTTTAAAGTTCAAGCTACTAGCAATGACTTTGAGCACTTATTTTGCCAATATAGTGATGAAATGTTGGATGGAGCCTGTGGAGGGTATGCCTACCTTTGTAGATTGGTAAATTATAGCACTAAGTGATGTCTCAGAATGAGAATAACCAGTCTTTTCATAAACAGCCATTAGGGTTCCATTGTGTGGCAGGCTGGAACTCTGGAAGAAAACAGAAAAGAGAAGTTAAAAGAGAAGACGTAGTCAGTATAATAATGATTTGTAGAATAAATGTGAATCTTATGAAGTCCTCAGTTTGTGTTCCAATAGGAAACCAAAGACAGACTAAAATATATCCGTATTATATTCTGTGTTTCTAGACTGCATGAAATTACCTTCATAAGAACATAAGTGCAAACCCCATGGAATCGATACGGCCTTGAATCAAATGTGGTAACAAAGGACCCTCCTTCCAGTGAACACCTTCCAGGGCAGGGCAAGTCTTTGCAGTTCCACTGACCCATCACACATTCACTGCAGAAAACAAAAAATTCTGTGTAAGGTTATTCTTTTCTTCATGCTCTGAAAACTCAGCTACTTCCTAGTAATGAAATATGTTGTTTTTATCACTTTTCTCCTTATCTCACTTTTCTATGCTTTGATTTTCCTTGTCTACATATATCAGTTGAAGTTACTCATCTTAATTCAAAGTCGCTGAACTCTTGTATGGATTGTCAGTAAACTTTCCCAAATTGTGAAAGGTATTGCCCTTAGAAAGGTTAGGCAAATTTTACCAATTGTCTGGTGAAGGTATTTTTTATTCTCTCATGAAGTACCTATTGCAACTCACCAGGTCCTACAAGCTGCTTGCATTGTCTCACCAGGAGCATATGTTTTCCCATTCAGTGTACATGGACACTGGCTAATGTGAACACATGTCCGATTCTTTGAGATATCATCAAGAACAGTTCCTGCCAAAGAAGATAAACAAAACATTTTCCCCCATCCTCACTTAGCACTATAGTTATTATAGCTTGAATGCTTTCTGAAATTAGCCTGGGAATGCTGTTCTTGCACAACTAGTGCCCATACTCAGAGATGTAACACCAGGAAATTTTCTCCTAATTAAAATGAAACTGAATATGAACAAGTGACAACAGCTTTTAACTACTTTGTCACATGAAAGTGCAGTCAATTGTTCTATTTTGAAATGCAAATGATAGAAATAATCACATTTTCTGCAATGAGTTCATCTTGCATTACTTTAAAGGGAATTTACAAAATTCCCTTAATATTGCAGAAATCCTATGAGGTATGCTACCTTTCCTGGTGCCTGATCAATATACATTTAATTAAAGAACTTTCAGCAGATGGCATATCATTATCTCATCACAAACCATGGTCTTGTGAGGAAAATGTATTCATAGATCTGCTCTTGCAAAGAGTGACCAACCATCTTTAAGGACCACAATTACTCAAGACTCCAGTTACATTATGTTATCTGAGAAAGAGCAGTTCTAGCAGCACAATGCCCTGAAATGCACAGCTAGTTCATTATTAAGCAGTCCATTCCACTTGACTGGACTGCAAAAAACATTTGTGTGATCCATTAAGAATGTGATGAAATGATACCTTCTGGACAAAAGCAGCCATAGGTACAGTGACTGGAACAGCTGTACTCTGGGTTGGAACAGGTTTTAATACATGGAGAACCACATTCCTCATAGATTTGGTTCGCTGAACATTTTCCCACAGCTGCAACAAACAGTGGGAGTGTTAAGATTTTTTAAGCGTAAACATAGAAGAATATTTCACCTACCACTAGCAAGGAAAAGACCTTCTGATTTCTGACACTAACATTCTTTTATTCTGCCTCAAAACTAATTTCATCATCTGAGTATTTTTTGTTACCATCATATATATTCAGTCTGGCTTTTTTCATTTTTCTTGGCCAAAAAATTGGAAATGATTTTTCAGAAGCTTGGAGAATGGCAAACAGGTCACACTGCAGTCTAACGAAGTACCACAAATCAGATTTTCCATATTATGTCAAGGTTTTACCTCCAATCAGTCATTGTAAATAAGGTTAAGCATCTGAAAAAGGACTACTAAAAACCATCTTTGAATAAAAGGAGCTATGGCAATTATTAGCAAAAAGGTTCAAAGACTTCAGGGACTATTTAGAAGTGCTCTCTCTTCACTGGCTAGTTTTCCAAGTACAGTAATAATAAAAGTGTGCTTAGAGCAAACAGCCTGCTATAGGTAGTTTGAGAAGTTAAACAGTTTACACATGGTGGATGTTCATCTGGTTTATTATCACTGATCTAGACATATGAGCTATGTTTGGAGCTTCCTTCCTCTTTGAGGTTTCCCAGCTCTCCTTCTTACAACTTTATCAAAGACCACTGCTCTCTGTAGCAAATAATTTGTTTCATTAAAGACAATAGAGACTTTTTTTATAATATTCCAGTCATTTACCATTATCCCTTTATTTAAGACACAGAAAACTTAAGCAAGGTCTCTCATGAATAAACCATTTGAACTCACAGCAGAAGTTTTCAGTTCTCCAGTTGAACACCATTTGGTGTGACATTGCACATTGCCTGGAATACTCTGACAGTGTAGAGCAAGTGCAATTGTTTTGTCCTGGCTCACTGCAGTCCTGCATATCGAGCTGGCAACGAATGACAAATCTATCCTTGGGCACACTGCAGGTTGGGGACACCAAATTAAGTAGCTGAGAGCAGATCATGGCCTAAATAAAAACAGAAAGAAAACAGCTCCTGGTGGTGCTTCCTTTATATGAAACCACAATGGAATAACACTGCTACTTATGATTTTTCTTGTTGGCTTGTTTGCTTTTCCCCCTAGAGTTTAATAATGCATATTTGACTTAAAATGATTGAGAAATTTACAGGTAGAAGAGAATATAAATCCATTGTATAATAGAAAGAACTTAATATATTGAAATAATTCTATTTCTCATTATTTTGAAAATTAAGTCACTTTCTGTACCATCAACCCCCCTAAAAATGGCTGAGAACATTACACACAGGAAATGTGTTTTCTCACAGCAATCCAATTCCACGAAAAACATCCCAGATTCTAAGATTAAAAAACTCATTCCTCTTGGAGCACATACTTTGTGCATTTCTGTTGCCTGCATGTTTGTGCTGCCTATCACACTGCCTGCTGCAGTGTAAGGTCTCAAAGGCTCTCAGGCACACTAATTTTCTTTTCATTTAGAACTGTAAAGTGATAATTGATGGTGGTTGACCCTGTTATCAGTGCTGTTATCTGGCAATACGTTTAGGCATTGTGAATATCTTCAAATCAGTAGAGCTTATAGTGTCAAGTCTCTAGCTGCCAGATAAAAAGTTCTTAAAGCTTTATTGGTTTCCATGAATTCCCTCTGATGACCTGCATGGAATTCCAGAAAGCTGTGAGCTAATTGCTGGTTGATTTTTATGAGTGATTTAAATCTTGCCTTAAAAATGCCTGTGGGCTGTTATTCAAATGTATTTTAATGCAAAGAACTCCTTGTCTTTCTCATATCATGCAATACACGGAAGTTGGAAGTTTCATGGAAGTTTTCAGGGAAGTAATTGTTACAAAACCATTGCCTCTCTGTTGATGATTTCTATCTATCTTGCCACTCACCCCCCCTCCCCCTAAGAGTCATGCTGCTGAGAAGCCAAGAAGATTTTTCTTACATATTTTTTGTGAGGAATGGTGGAAATTGGTATCTCCTCAGACAGGCAGATCTCTGATGGATCATCCATTTTTTGCATTGCAGCAAATTTATATGTATCCAGCAATTTACCTGGAAATTGAAGGGTTATAATTTGTCAGGAAAACGACTGCATTGATTTGTTTACTTGTTGCTGGGAGGTAGCAAAAGTCAGATTTTACTCTTTGACTGTTAAATGTCCTAGTAGTTCATCTTCCCAATGATAACAACTGCCTCTTGTGGAAACTAGTGTGATCCTTACCACCTGTTTCTAGAAGATAAGAGTCCTTATCACTTGTGTGAGGAACTCATTATATTATGCTCACAGCAGATAACAGTGTAGCATAATCATATGAGGTATGTTGGTGCCCCATGGAACTGCTTTACTCAATTCTGAGACACAGCAATGCTATCACAGTATTCAATTTTCACCTTGACTCACTTCAACTCCTTCTCCTTCTGTCTGAAATGTCTTTGTCTCTTACCTTCACGCACAAATTCATTCAATTCATAACCATCATAGTTCCCACACATTCCACATGTTTTCCCCATGTATTTTTTTTTCAGCCAAAACCTAAAATAAAATAGAAAAAAAAAATTTAAAGAATCACCCTAACTAAAATTATGTATACTGCAATACCTTTCTCAAACAAATTCAGTTCAAGCACCCAATTAAAAGTGATTCTTCTTATTAATTTCAGGGACTCTTTTGGAGGAAGAATTTTGTAAGCACTGATGTCTCTTCCCAAGAGTCAAATAGTGACTTTGAAAAATTAGTATTTAATAAAAAGAGTAAAATTGAAGGCAGAGGCAATTGAGGGGGAGTAACATAATAAGGAACCAGGGAAAAAAAAGAAAACCATGCTGAAGTCCTCATAATATATTTGTTGACAGAGCAAAAATTTCAGGTTTTTTCTCTTAAGAAACTTAAGGTTACAGGATGAAAATCTATTTTCTGAAGAAGGTTATTCAGTTCTCTATTTTTCTGGAGACTAAAATGGCAGTATTACTACTGGCTACAAACAATATACTATTATGAAAATCTTAGATCAGAGAAACAGAACCATATTCTTTGTATAGCCACATTAACCCATCACAGTAGCATTTTGTCTTATATATGTTATATATATATATATATATATATATATATATATATATATATATATCTTATATATTATAAATCTCCCAGACAATTTACTACATCTCCTTGTTTTAGCAAACTTAATCAATTTTTAATTTAATGTTTTGGGGATTTTGAGGGGAAAACCTGAAAAGATTCAGAAAAAAAGAAAGAAAAAAGAACCTGGTAGAAGTGCTTGATGATTGAAACCAAAAGGTGCCCCAGGGAAGCCAAATAAAAAAGATTAATCTATGGTATACAATATTAAGTTCTACACAACTTTAAACAACATCTCTTAAGCAAAACATTGCAGCTGCTGGAATACCCTGAGGAAAGATTAAAATGTGTAAAAGTATCCACAAATCTCAGCACTGGTGGCTTTAGCTAACTACCAATGCTGCAAGTGAAAGTAAGATGTAAAGTTGTTTATTTCAAGATAAATAGAAAAAAAAGGAAAAGAATAATAAATACATGCAGAAGCACCCATTAAGTTCAGAGTTCTTGCCATTCCAGTAAATCAGAGAGAATTTTCTTCTCTGCCCTATGAGAACATTTGACTAACCATGAGGTAGTCATCATTGTTCCACATGACCACCAGTTCCATCTCCATCAGCTTGGCTACCAGGCGGATGTTGCGTCCATAAGGCGCTATCTGGATTCCATTGCTGGCGTAGGGCAACTGAATGACACTGAAATAAGGTGAGAAGAGAAACCAGCCTCATAGCAAGATAACACAGGTGTTAGTGATTTTGTTTATGATACACACACACAGTCTGAGTACTTGCAGTAACATGAAACTGATTTTTTTTTCCTTTTTAACTGTGACATTTCAAAACACATGAAATTTTCTGTTGACTGAAAATCCACATCACCAATTTCATAGAAGAATCACCAGAAAATAGGTTACATAGTGATTCTATTATAGATAATGTTTACACAGGCATCTTCACTTGGTTTTGTTTTATTAGAGCATAGTTATATGTTTCAAGAATTTGTAACCATGAAGTTGGTGTGGTGGAACTAATGTTGATGATCCTAAGGACATTCTATGGCATTTTAACCTAAGAATCATGACCAAAAACTGACAAGATCAGAGAAACCCATAAAGAGAATGTTGTACAGTGTGACTGCTTGATGGTAAGCAATAGGAGTAGAGCCCAGTTAGATGTGTTAACTTTAGTAATTTGTTAATTCATTTTTGACACAAAGCAGTCTTTAGTGCACCTGCTGTCTAATTCCCTGCCTTCTCTAAACACTTCACATCCCATTCATGGCAGAATCTTACCCAACACTCCCGACAGAAATGCTGCCTTTCTCAACAATGACAACAGAAGGTCCAAGCTCAATAATGATCCTTGAAATTTTTTTGTCCAACCCACGACGGAACTGAATGTTGAAGTCTGGGCTGGTCTCATCACATACAGTTGCAAAGATGTAGTTGCAAGTTCCAGTGAAGTCATACTGGTATTTATCAAAGGTTGAAAAATGCCCTCCTCCCCAGGTAGAACAGGAGTCCTTGCTCAAAACTATAAAAGAGAAAGAAACATGGATTTAGCATATTTGCTCCTTCTGATTAGCATTTCAAATAAAAATATTAGGACAAACTATTAAGTTTATACTCAGATTAATTTTGTAAACAGCATTCTAGCCTACTATTTGTTTGGTTTCTTGTTTTCTTTTGTAATCTCAAGATTTTATGTCAAGTCAGGAAGCGAAACAATATTAGGAGTGAGAGCAACATATTCTCATTTATTGTAAGCAGAGGAGAATTCCCTAACTTCCTATCTTGGGAAAAATCCTTCCAGCTCCTCTGGTAATATAAAGATTTGCCTTCTTATTTCAGCCTGCTAGATCTGTTTGCAAAGGTGACAGCTTGCTACTTTAACATCTTGGGCACAGCATTTACCAATCTATGGCATTACTATGTCATGATTAACTGCACTGTCAAATCCCAGATATCCAAAGACAGTCTTCAAAACCCAACTTGCAATTCCACATTCTTTTGGCTGTGTGACAAAGTTCCTGCCAGTTTTATAAGTATATGGAATGTTTTAATCAGTTTTCATTTTTAAGAAGTAGTCTGGACTGTTCATCTGAATAGACAGATTTTCAGATGTGGAAATGAATCAAAAGAAAAGAGATACAACTCCAGCACTTGCTGCTAAATAGTTCTGCCCCTATTTAGAGCATTTGAACAGTCCCTCTGAAGCTGATAATTTGATTGAAGTTCCTAAAATCATGTCCTCAGTTCTGTATTTTCAGACTTAGATTGTTACTTTCATTTTCAAATTATTTTTGCTTATGGTATCATATGAAGCTCTAATATCTTAGAAAATATCTTAGAGTTACAAAGTATCACATGTTTATCAAAGTCTACATGCAATTTACATTTATTGTTTTGAAGCCAAAACATCTTTCTTACTCTAAAGGAGAGATCAAATAACTACAGAATGCTCCTGGTTTTATCCAGGTCATGTAGAAAATACTGTTTTCCAATGAGTAGTTACCTGTTGGCAAAAAGTACTCCTCTTCCACACTTCTGTTCTGTCCTGAAGGTCTGACTGGAAAACAGGAATTGGTTGATTGTTATCATTGATCCTTCATGCCCAAATCCAGCCAGTTTAATATACTGTGCCTGAGTGATATTGACCTCAAACCCTGGAGTGTGCCAAGGAAAGGTTACCCAGGGCTGCACAATGGTCAGAGTGCAAGAGGTGCCCCTTTCAATAAATACAGGAGCACAGTCACTGTATTTGTTTTTGTTCCAATCTTATCAAAGAAAAATAACAAATAGGAATGTCAGTAACTTAAGGAAGTTTAAATCCAGATTATGTGTTTGTCTTTTGAGTGCAGTTTTTGTTAAATAGTATCTAGGCATTTTCTTTTAATTAGACTATATCCATGCTTTATTGTTTCTCTTGCTGTAAGAACAGACAGCAGACAGAGATGAGTTCCTGAATATCTGGGAATTTTTTGTCTGATCAAAAGTCTTTCAACTATTTTTACTTTAAGGATGAACTTCATGTAGTTTTTCCATGCTTACACTGAATGAGAATTCTCCTAATTCAAGCCATTCTCAGTTTCTTCTGCCTAAAAAATGCTTATTATAAGAAATTTTCATTTTATATAATACTTTTTATTCTACACCTCCACACTTTTTCCCAAACTAGATGAAGAATTTCATTCAACTGCTGATATGTAACAAGCTTTGAAGTACAGAGAATTGCTTTCTAATGGTATCCAGAATTAAAGCATGGTACATTAGTGTAAAACATCAAAATTATTAATTGCTAGGAAGATTGTCTGTAAATAGAATAGGCTAGAAAAAAATCCCAGAATATTACGACTGATATCCTAATTATTTCAGAAAGGATCTTGTGAAAATTTTGTGTTTTCAGAAGGCCTACAGCTTTCTGTATCCCGTAGCCAGGAACATCATGTCCTGTAAAATCTATCATGTTAGCATGATGACATTTATTCATTCTTGCCAAGGACATGGAAATAAATAAACTTCAACTTTAGAAGTCAGTGCCTCACATTTCTTCAGAAAAGGACATGTGAAAAAGTGTGTTGGTTCTGCCCAAGGGTTGATGTAGCTCTGAATTTTATTTCCAGCAATTATTAACAGCCTGCCCAAGGGAAGACTCCCATCAGATCAAGCTTATATACTTCAATTGATATTCTCTCTGTCTCCAATTATTTTCAGTTCAGGGAATTTTGTGAGGCTATAGAGATTTTTCTGCTTACCCCCCCCTTGTGCTCTGGCTTCCAAGTCCTTGTCCATCATAATTTTGAACAGAACCAAAATTTCTTTGTAGCAGAAAATTCCACAATAACTACAGTAAAAATTTGCCATTATATTTTAATTATGAGTTAACATTTGAAGGATATCTGCCTTTCTAACCATACTTCTGGTAGCTAATATTTTAAAGCTATAAAATGCCTTTTTCTGGTTTTGTTTTGGCACTGCACATTGTTTTACACAAATAAGATAGTAGTACCTTACTATTAGTATTTGTCAGACTCAGAAGGACTAGCACACATTTACAGTAAGTAAGCAAATAATTTAGCATACAGATGTGCAGGATGAATAGAAGCCATTCTTTGGAGTTAAGGAAAACTGCTGGTGAACTACCAGAAGTGTGGCAGCAGCTGGCACAGCTGAACACTGAAGCTGAGATCTGTCCTACTCTGACCCCCCTGTGGCTGCTGGCTATAAAGGTAAGGAAGAAGTATTCCACACTCTGATTGCTCATTTGCATATAAGTTTGTTTTAACCTTAAATCTTTAAAATCATTTTCACAGACCTAATTTATATGGAGAATGAGCCTTATTTCATTTCCTGGATTTTGCAGTATCAAAATAATCCATATTCTAAATGTTTAGATAGTATTAGGCAGTAATATGTAGGAATGAAAATCAAACATACCACACATATTACTCCAACAGCATATTTCTAAATGTGGAAGGCTATTAAACTGCTCACAGTTCCTATCCTTAGGCATCAAAACCTCAGCAAGGCACACTAAAGCACTTTCAATTTAGTTTAAAACTTACCACAGTGAGGCAATGCATTTTACCATCTTTTTACATGCAAAGTCTTCATTCAGAATTTCTAAAATTTAATGCTTCAAAACATGCTCCTTGAGGCAAAGGCTTTTTTTTATTATGTGGTTTGCACAGTGCTTTCTGCAATATGGACTTGATGCTGAATAGATTTATCACTCACACTTGAATGCAAACATTAAAAACCAGGTCAGACACTTACTTCTTTGCAGAGATTCTTTCTGTTTTTGGTAAAAAATGGAGGACCAATAATTTCCTTCAAAAGCTGTGGAAGGAAAAAGACAACACAAGTCATCCACTAAGCAAAAGAAGCTGAATATTTATTTTTTTTAAGCATGCTGCAAGTCAAAGCAGGGTCAGCACATATGAATTGTGCTCTGTCACAAAAATCCGAATGGAAATTATCATGGAAAAATCACATAATTCCTAATTACATAATTAAGTAATAGAAAATTTTTCTGTACTGGTCAAAGGTTATCAAAATCTGCCAGAAATTCTATGCAATATGAGAGCTCCTATACTTCATACTAAAATCCTATATTAAAAAAGTGGGAGAAATCTTTCCTCACGTTTTTGAGTTCTTGTTTCACCATCTGGGTAGAAGCAGGGGAGGGAATAGCCAAAAGTGTGAAAATATGGGGAAAATATTGTCCTGTGTGTTCTGCACACAAACTGTGAGATCTGGAGCTGAAGAGCAGGAAATCCCCAGGTGTAGTTGCTGCTTTTGCTGCTCATGTTAAGGCAGAATGATGCAAGCTGTCACCTGCTCCCTTCCACACACCTCTTCACAAAGCCTGGTTTGGTTAGGAGAAGCCAAGGAATGTTTAGCAAATGCTGGGTGCAGAGTGGCTCCTTTTCCATGCCAAACAAAGAGCTGCTGCATGAGCACAAGTGCTCCCTGTTCTCACACATACCCAAAGGCTCTTTCACCCAGCATTTTCCTCCAGCACTGCTGGAGTGAGCTCTCAGAGTCAATAGCTGGGTAGTAAAATCCATAGCAAGATGGAGGAATAAAGACCTGAGGTGCTTCAGAAATTTACTAGTCATTTTTAAATTTTCTCATGTCTGGTATGCCTTAGACAGCAGGAGCAAGCATCTTGTAGGACCCATGTAATTCTCTATTACATATTTAGGATCTTTTGCAACATATAAAATGTTGTGGCAGAAGGTTTCTTTCATCAAATAAACCAGGCCAAATCCACATACATATCTATATATACACTACAGCTCTGCAGGGTGCTGTTGCTTCCGTGGATACTGCAGTGAATAGAAGCCTCCAGGGAGCTCACCAGCTGCAGCAGAATCTCTGCCAATTCCATGCTGTGCTGCTGAAGGTAAGGTAATATTTGCCATGTGCTACCTCAAGAGCTACAGGAAAACAGGTGAGGCTCTGCTTTTTATGTAAGGCTAGGTTAAAGCACAAGAGGGAATTTTGGAACAAAATTTGGAACAAAACATCCTTTTGCTTTGGATCTCAGATCCAGACATCTCCAACATTCTCATCAGTCTATACCTCAATTCTTCTATGAAACAATACTTGCTGAAAAAAGATGTTATCTGAATAAACTAATCTAAGTTTTTAAGAGCTAAAATACTACACTGGTAGAATTGTATACAATGCATGTTTAGGAATAAGGGAAACAAATTAAGCATGTAAGTTCAGTGACAGAAGTGCTCTCATCCTAAATGTTCTAATAGCTTAAAATGACATTTATCTCAGCCACTCCCAAGTTGTCTAACACATTCATCACAAAATCATTATAGATCCTACTCATGCTGCCTTGAATTGGTCAGCACTGGCCAATAATTGTTTGGAATTTTGCCAGTGTTTTAGAAAATCTTCACGGTTGGCCTGCAACTCAGCAGGCTTTTCCAAAATCCAGTGTGCTCCTTCCAAGTTCCTAGTGAACTGCATCACAGCAAGTACCCCACAGAAAGGAACAGTCAGTTTGTGGCTTTCAAGCTAACACTGTTCATGCCTAGATTTGCTGCTGCCTTTTTTGAACGCCTGGATTTTGATACCTACATTTGTTCAATATCTATTATTGCTGGTTTTACAGTTCTCCAATCATTGCAGTTTAATCCTAAACTTCTAACACTACCTGAATGGAATTACGAGTTTGTAACAGCTGCCTTCCAAGGATATTAGATTTGCAGAAATTGAATATATGCCTAAAACATTACTTCAAGTTAGATCTAGAGAGCTTGAACTAAAGCAAAATGTCTAATAATTAATGGACAAATATTTTGGATTAGAACAGATAATCAGTTTAAAAAGCTTGTTTCTTAGCTTTTCAAACTCAAAAATCTATGCACGGCAAACAAATGAAACACATACTTCAGGTTTGGTATTTGGATTAAATTTGAGTACGCTAATAATCCTGGATTATATGGAGGTGGTACAAGAGTTAGATTGAAAACTAAGGATATTAAATCCACTTTAACTTTTTGCCCAAAGAATAGATAATAAAACAAATACAGACCATTTGCTATCTGCCAATCAGTCTGTATCCTGTCAGATCAAACTATTATTCTAATTACAGTACAATAATTATTCTCAGCATTTACATTCTTTTTCTCACACTTAACTCAGAAGAGAATAGTGAAAACTTCCTGGCAACATTATCAACCATTCAAAAGCACACAAAATGGCAGATTGTACAGATGTATCAAGTGCTATGGCTATGCAGAAATTGTATTTTGCAATCATTTCAGAATTTTAAATTTAAAAAGCTGTCCTAGTGTTAAATGATATTTCTAAAGTACTGAAATCTTCCTTACTGAAATTTTACTATTACTGCAAGTATTCTGTTTTCCTTTGAGAAATGACATGAAATACTTATTTTGAATTATCTCAAGAGAAACATTTATTTTGAATCATCTCAGCAGAACGCGAACCAGCGTTTCAGTTCTCTTGGATAAAGGAAGATTTTACTTCCAATTCCCACTCTACTCCAGCTGGCCAACTTCCTTGAGAATTACATCTGTTGAAGTGTAGTTTTTGTGTGGTCAGCCTGTCTGATTTATGGCAACAATACAAGCCAGTCAGGGAACAGGACTTACTATGAAGAAATAAATAATTTTGTTCCTACACTATGGTTACTATGAAACATCCCTATGGGAAAATACAATTTTATGTTGTAATGTCTTCAATCAAAGTATTTCACATCATATAAACAAATGAAAATAAAACATTGAAATAAAATCTTTGTACTTCCAACTTGCAGAAATTTTGTATTTTGTAAAGGGTTCCATTTTCCTCTTCTAATTTGAGACAAACAGAAATGTTGAAATGTCAGATGTTCTGGGAAGGACAAGAACTTTAAAACAAATCATAGAAGCCTAAAATTAAATTTAACAGTGAGGGTACTGGTAGAGCTCTAGCTGTAATATGAGTTATCAATTGCACATATTCATGATGATTTCTCTTCAGTATGAAATAAACTCCCTTTGTCTATTGCAATCATAGATATGTGAATAGCATAAATCAAGCTGACTTCCTAGTTACATGCTTCCTAAGACTGTACCCAAACCTCTCACAAGTATCCATGCAGTTTTGATTAGTGAATAACTAATGAGGTGAAATCTCCATTTAATGAATGAATCAGCACCTCTTATTAAGTAAAAGCTAGAACTAACAGTTTTAATCAAGTTTCAAGCCTCTGCAGATTTTTTTTTTTACTCAAGCTAATGCATGTTTACTGATTTTCTTAAGTTATCACTTTCTATCAGACTTCACATCAAATGATCAAATGTATGTCCTTACAATCAATATTTACATTTCCAGCTAGAGATGAACTACAGAATTTGGATGCAGATCCATGAAGGAGATAATTACATCCAGCCTTGATCTGGCTCATTCTGAGGAAACAATGCTGGGATTTAGAGTTCAAAACAATGAGCACCCTGCGTGTTGTCCAATTTAAGAATGTACAGAACAACATCCAAAATTTTTCAGATTTCAAATCTTTCCTTGACAGAATGAAATCTGTTTTCACAGCCTCCAATCTTGTGAGGCATTCCAAGGACCTGAAATATTGACACATCCCAAAGGACAAAACTGTTCTGTAAGAATTTTCTAGAACCTATTTCTAGGGGTTTTATCTTTAAATTCAACTTAGTCCTTTGTAGAAAAAGTTCTGATTTGTGATTGCCACATTTACCTATAAAGTTTGTGGCTGTCTAAGTGTCTACGACAATTTTCTATTTGATTGCAAATATTTATTTCAATACATCTATTATCTAAAATAGGAAGTATGTAGAATAAGATTTTGCTCTTGCAGGCAGCAAAACTTGGGGTTAGGAGACACGTTAAGGTACTTGACTTCATATTGGTTACAATGGTGCTAATACAGTGAATGGAGTTACACCTGATTTATAACAATACAGCTGAGGTTAGAAATTGGCTCTGAGAGTCTACAAAAGGATTGAGTTGCTTATAATTTAATTATTTTCATGCTACAGTTTAAGTCAGTGATTTAAGAGCAATAAATGTCTCCATGCAATTTGAACTAAATGGTTCATTACATGTTGTAAACACAATACAGAAGAAATAAATTTAACTTTGTTCAACCTAAAGCAATTGAAGCATGCTTTTTAGCAGCATGAAATATTTTCTTGAAATTCTAAATAATAATTGGTTATTAAAGAGAATATGCAGAAGAGATTAAAAAAATCCCAAAACTTAAGCAATGCCAAACCATGGCAAAAAAGGCTTATTCTCAAAAAAATCCACTGATAACAGCACAGGAGGAATAATGAGTAAGGTGGCCGAGTAGCTACAGAGCAAGTGAATGTACCCATAAAATATTTCTTTAGAAATTACACATTCATCTGGTATATAGGTGGGTTGGACCAAAAAGGTAAGACAGACTTCTTAGAAAGACTGAAGGATTGTCTGAATAATATATGGAGGAATATATTAAGAGTCATGTAAAAATTTTTAGACTAGAACCATTTGCCTATTTTCCAGGACAGGATTCTTTCCACCACATCATTCTTCAAAAAAGTAATGCCATCAAATAGCTCATACTTAATGCTTTTTGCAGTTCACATAACAAAGAAAAATGATTTTGATTATCACTCTACACAGAAGATATACAATATTTATCTGCACTGACATTGCTAGGACCCTGGATCATGAACATTAGAAAGATGAATGCACTCAGCAACTCAGAAACACAACAGAAGTCCATTAAAAATATTCTTTGTATCTAGGGAATGAGTTTTAGGGAAACATCCAACAAATCAGTAACTAAGTTTCTGAAATAGTTGCGAACAAATAATTTTATTTCAGTCATGTATTTATTAAATAACCGGTTGTGTTTTAAGATGAAGCAAAAGAGAAGAGAATGTGTAAACTGAATTCTGCAGGTTGTGGGAAAGGAGAACAAAACCTGAACCTCATGTGATGTAATACTACAATTTTCCTTCAAGCCATGTACCAAGAGGAGCCCAGGCACCTGGGACTTACCGGCAGAGTGCAGGAAACTGCAGAGGATGAGCAATGCCAGTGTTGGGAGCATGATGCATGCCCTGCCTGGGCAGTGTTCTCAGTGCTCCCCTCTGTTCCAAGCGGGCAGTGCCAGTGCTGCTACTTTCTAGGCTGCCCTCTTCAAGCTTGGATGCTTTATATATAGAATTGCAATGCCCTCCCTCATTCCCACAGCTTGCAGAAATTGCAACAGCAGAGTACCAGCCAAACAGGATCTCCTCTTTATCAAGTTCAACACACCTAAAATCCACTTAGAAAAAGAAGAAAAAAGAAAATGCAAACCTTTTCCAGCTTATTATCATTCTTACAAGGTTTTTATAATGGCTTCTATTTGTAACAGCTCAAACACTTTTACCTGCCTTCACTGAACAAATTTGGTATTCCACCCAAAAGCAAAAAGACAAATAATACACAAATTATGACCACTAGCTGATAAGGAAAGGAATAATATTGGACCAGCACACAAAGTGGAAGAATGAAGTGCAGGAGTTTTGGAACTGCTGAAAAGACTGTGTGAATAAAAGATGGTAAGAGATGAATGAACAGAGATACAGATCTCAGATTTTTGCATTAACTCTTTTTTCATTAACTTCCATTCACTCTACCGGGTGATTGTGTTCATCTCACCCTTTTGTGACTTTTGAAACAAACTGATAAACTTTGCCTGGGTAAAGAGGTCTGTCCATGGCACAGCTGATTTCCTGATTATGCAAGGGAGCTAAGCAAGCCTTTGCCCACCACCTTAGCACTGCCAAAGGCAGATGGCAAACCCAAAATGGGGCAGACCACTGCACTGTGGTACTTTGGAAACTTTCACAAGTTCATCTCCACCTTCCTGCCAACATCACAGATCAATTCCAGTTCTGCTACACTTGAATCTCTCTACATTAGCGGTGGAGTGTTGAATGTACTGGATATGTTCAAAGCATCACTGCCATCACTGATTTGACAGTAAAACAAGAACTTGTTTGATCTTGTCATTTCTCACTAGCAAAATAATTGCTTGTTGAATAAATAGTCTTGATATAAGAAAACTTTCCCTATGAAACATAAAATGCATGGGTTATCTCTCCATATGAATTTCTTATTCCTTTCCTGCATTCACTATACTGGGGTGAGCCTCTGAAGAAAGTGGGGATAGATGGGGCCTTTTCCTTGGCAATCTGCCTGCAGAAGAGGAGCCTCCTCTGTCATCCCCACCAATACCACAACAACCAGACCACAAGCCATGCCCACAGCTACCAACACTTGCCTTGGTGCTTCCATGTGCTTCCAGCATCCAGGGGCAGTGCATTAAGGGTCAAAGAATGAAAGGTGAGGGAAGGTCAGGCTAGGGGAGTAAAGGGGAAGGGAAATTCTCAGTTACCTCTTCTGAGCGGTGGGAAGAAGTCCAGGAGAGACAGTGACTTAACATAATTTCAGCCCTAGCTCAATGTGGTTGTAATTAAAATGAGAAAATTAAGTTTTAGTTGACATGAAGGTCTGCCATTTTGGTTTTCAAGGATGGTTTTTTCCCCCTTTACTACTCCCCATTCCTCTCCCCAGCAACAGAAGGCGGATGAAGTATATGGCTGTTGATATTAGAATTGCAATCCTAAATTTAAAAATTTCTGTTGAAAACATTCTGCATCTGCCTTATAAAAGCCCTAAAGCAAATGAATAAAATCACTTGTCACTTCTGAAAATCATGATCAAAGTGAAAAAATAGTATGTCCTCAAAACAGCCTCTAACCAGACTGATACTATGATAAATACACAATTAAGATTTCACAACTGCACATATCACATTATTTCTGGCAAATCAGCTCTAAGTTCTTATTAATGAAATCCAAAACAGAATTTAATTTTTTCCACTTCTTAGAAGTACCTTCTTTATGAAGATAAGGGACTACAGCATTCCCCAGCAACTCAAACTTGATAACTGAGTTTCAGACAGAAATTTGCTTTTCTCTGACAGAAAAGACAAAAAAAATTCATCACTGTTGTCAAATAGGATTTTTTTTTGTAATATATGCTCATAATCTTTCTGTCAAGCAGTAATAAATTAAAACAGCTGACATCAATGAGCATTTCACGACTTCCTCATTTGAAGAGCTGGGCACTTGAGAGCATCACTTTTACTATCAAATGTGGCAGACAGAAATCATGGAATTAAGATCACTGGTAATAGTTAATTTTCCTCTTCCACTACCATGGCTTCAAGCTTTTCTCTGTAGTCAATACGTTTACTGAAACCTTTTATGTCTTTACTATATAAACTTAAAAAATTCTCAAGAAATGCTGACAAATACTGACAAAAGTTATTACAAATATTTACCCAAAATATTGTTGTTTTCAGTTCCCTGTATTTGTAGCTATATTCTTAGCAGAATTCATTCTGAGAAGTCAGGAAGAAGATATTACCTTCAGCTTTCCTGGAAGGAATTTCAGTCAATCAGTCTAAACACTTATGATTCAACAAGTTATTATTTTATGGAGACATCCCACAATGATATGAACACAGTTAATCAAAAGCATCCATCTACAACTGCATTTAAGTCAGGACTCCAGACCAAGAAAAAAGCATTTGCTTGAGGACTATGAGAATTATTTTACATGGAAAGCTTTATGAAAAACAGTGTGCCCAGCTGTAGTGGGAAAATGATGCCTCTAATTAATGTGGGGGTTTTTCCCATTTAATTATTATAATTGGTTTAGTAACAACATCATTTGTCAGAAACTGCTGTTGCACAGGAGAACAGAGATTACAGTGGCCATATTTAGTATCCACTAACAGTTTCTCAGTATTGAAATACAGTTTAGTTTCTAGCATCATGTACACTTCTGGAAGATTTTTGAAATGTCAAAAGAATTCATATAAGACAGATATGCAAATTGAGAATGTTGTAACACTTCAACTAAGTAACAGACTATCTTGTCTACAGTTTAATTAGGAATTTTTAAGTATATAAATTACAGAATATTTTGATGCTTTTATGGAGATTGCTAAGAAAACATTCTACTCATTGTATATTATTTTAGCAGCCTTGCATATTTCTTGGATAAATAGCTACATATCTTTAGAAAGAGTCAGACCAAAACATGACATTTGATTAGCCCTAGTCCCTGTGGGTGTATAAGCAATTTCCAGCTTTGGAAGCTTGTGCCTGTAAGTTTCCATTGCTCTTAGTGGAATGCAAAGATACAGGCTACAGTTTGCTAGCAATCTGACACAACAGCTGAGCTAGTGGGTTTTGTCTTCAGGCTCTGGAATTTGATTTCCTGCCTCATTCAAATTTTGAATAACTATAAGATAAATTGTTTTAATATGACACTGTTACAATCATCTGTAATTTAACTATTTTAGATTACTGGCCTTCAAGTAATTGTTTTAAAATATTCATGATTGAATCATTTATGTATAATGAATATAATATTTATTGTCTCATAAATGCTGTATCAGAATTACATAAAATAAGGCTCTTGAAATCAACTGAGTTATCTTTTATCCTTTATGACTGAGACATTCACTATGACTAGCAGGGAAATCTTGGCTTCTATCTACAATCCAATGAACTGTAAAATTTTAGTAGGAAAGTTTGACAGTCCAGGGTTTTTTTTTGGTATAGATTGTCTCAAGGTAACACTATTTATTTTCTATTAGTGGTGCTTCACCTTACACAAGGCAATTCCACTACCATTCCACCTTTTAAAAATAAACCAAAAGCACAACGTAATTGGCATTAACAAGCTAAACAGAAGAAAACAAGCTCCCATTTTTTCTTCCTGTTTCTCATCCTTGTCATTCAGGTAATGTATCCAGGGAGCAGAGGATCACATACAGTGCAGCTTCCCTGAGCTAAGCTTATGGCACCCACCAGGGGCTCCTGTCTAGTTGTGTGATAGCTGGCAGGCACCACACAGCCAGCTGGTTGTCCCTCCTGCCAAGATGCTTTCCAAAGAAACTGGCAGCAAAACAGACACATATTCTAAGAATGTTCCAATTGTGGCAAATAAATTTTTGGCTGAGAAGTATTCACAAAAAATTATGACCAGCTTATCCCTCATCCTCAGCCTATGTCCCAGCTTTAGAACTTCCTGGTATTTAATGCTGTGTGCCTTTCCAGCTGCTTTTCTTCAAGCATTTTGTACACTTAAACACCCCAAACAGTACCTAAAAGAAGCCTAGGGTGATTTTGTTACTAGACACTAAATAATCCACCTTATGGTTTTAGTAGAAATCCACACTATCTGCTTTCCTTTTGGTCACCAGAATCAAGAAAACTTATTTTCTTCATATCTTTGAAGTATTTCAGATACCTCACACACAATCAGAAAAAATTGCTACTGAATAGACTGTCAGGGCTGCCATTTAGCTGGAACCATCACTGCTGTCCTCAGGTAGCTGCTTACAGATATTTAAATGTAAAATTTCATTTGATATTGTAAATTATGCTTGGTTGCAATATGCAGACACACAGTGACCACAAGTGTTAAGGAGTATTTGATTTCTTGTTTTAACAATGTGTAGACATGAAAGTAAACACAAACTAAGAAATAACTAACAGCACTCTTATACTGTTCCAAAAGTACTTTTGAACTTAAATGACTGTAAAGTCTTTCTCATATACCTGTTTGAAAGAAATGTAGAAAATAATTTAAAACTCCTGCCTCTAATAGTGGTAAAGACTTCATTGATTGGCACTTAACTTTTAATTATAATTTGTTGGGGACAATGGCCTGAGACCTCCTCGCGTTGGCGTCATGCCTCTGGCACTCACTGTGATGAATATCTCAGATAGTGTAGCTGCGTTGGTGCAGTTCCCTCTTTATGTCCTGCCAAAACCAGAGGCTGACAAAGTCACCACTCCCACAGTTCCTTGAAGTGTATCCACTGCCCTGAGGACAGGGAAAAAATATTTGAAATGTTTCTGGAGTAAAACCATTTTGGGGAAAAAAAATAAACCACACAAAACAAAGCAAGGCCTGCTACTATGACACCTTGTTCCCCTTCCTGCACAGGAACACTGGGAAGACAAATTCTGGCTGCTCTCAGCTCCCACACTCTTCTCCTGCTTGTGAATCCCATGTAGCAGATTAGATTTATGCTGAACTAAATCCAGACTTGGAGTTCTCCCTTTTTTCCCAAACAGAAAATGTTGAAACCAATTTAATTTTACTTTCTAAATTCCTAAACTCTATTTTTGTTCTGAAGTATGTTAACATGGAAAACATTTATCTGAAGGACAAAAATTTGCAAAAGCACAGGTCAGTGTTTTTTGTTTATTTTTTTGGGGTTTTCAGGGGTTTTTTTGGCTTTTAGGCTTTAACAACTAATCAGTATTCCTTTTCTAAGGGAAATTCAGGGAGTATCCTGAATTATACATCAGCTGTTCTCCTGGGCAGCATGCACTTTGACTCCATACTATACAGAAAAGGAATGGAAACCATTACACATGAAAGCAGCTGTGGCTCAAATGTTTTTATCTTAGTAAGAATTCAGTTCAGTAAGTTATATGAAACATTCTAAGTTTTCTTAATTGCTGTACTCATAATTGCCTCACAACTGAGCGAAATCTGTAGTTTGTAATTAATGTTCAAACCGGACTTGGAAAAAACAAAATTATTTGCTTCTTATTACATCACAGCTCTGTTAATTTAATAATCAGATAGATTTTGTTACAGATACAGCATGAACAGCAAATACATTGTGTGAACCAGGAATTCATTAAGTACAAGATTTGACCTCTACTGCTAAGGAAGTAAAATAGAACCTGTATTTACACAAATATTAAGAGCTGGGAACAGGAAGTCAGTGGCAATCCATGTTTAAATTGTTCTTTAATGTGTGTGCATTTTAGAATAGATAGTGTCCAGTTAATGCTAATATAATATATCTACTAAGATAATAAAGTCAAGCATAAACTTTTGTTTACCCTTTATTTGATACAGTCTGATCCTTTTTCATTTCTTTTATGCATTTTGGTTGACTTTGATTTAAAAAAACCACAACCAAACAAACAGCCTCTGCAGTCACTTTGCCAAAGTTCTGAATCTCACAGATGTCTGAATTGTGATAGAACAAATTTGAAAATCATGACTTGTATCTTATTCTCAAATTTGAAAACCTCTTTCCATGTCCAAAGAAATTAAGTTACAAGAAGAATGAATTAAAGGTAAGGGTGGAAAAGTGGGAGAGATTGGTGGAGGTGGTTTCCATGCACAGTTTCAAAAAACAAGGACAGTATGTCTATTTTCTCCATGGGCAGAGAGCTCTCTCTAGGGAGTATCATAACAAGAATGCACTGATAGAAATCATACAAGAACAAGAATTAACAACTTGCATTGCTTTTGTGTGTCTTTACATTTGATTATTCAAACAGGACAGAATTGCAGCTGCAACTTGAAACTCTTCTTTACATCTTGGCCTCTGAGGGCAGACAGCTGTGTTTGTGTCATCTCTCTCTCAGCTGACTATTTAATATATTAAGACCTCACTGCATGGAGAGACTGGCAGCCAGTTTATGTTAATCTTAATGTAAAATAAAGATGTCAGCACTCTTATTTTCTCACAAAGATTTGAAATTCTTTGCCCTCATTTTTCACCTAAATAAATGCTACAAATTCTGTCCTGAAAGCTCTTTGCTTCTGTGCATGACTAATTAAATCTGCATGTTATTATTGGTCACACTGGTACAAAAAGAACAGTTTTTGCTCATGATAAAATCCCCCACTATTTGAAAGATTTGTGTAATTAAGTCAACATGCACTTTTAATACTATGATGTTCCTAAGGAAGATTAAACATAATAAACTATGAAGAATCAGTTAGAAAATTAAAACTAAACATTAAACTGCCTTTATCTGGCAGTTCCAGTTTGACAAATGCACTGCCAGTTTTTAAACCCAGTACAATAAAGGACTGAATTGCTGCACTGTGCCATGCAGTTATATTTTTATTATCTCAAGCTTGGATTTTCTTCCCTTGGGTCAGATGGTAGTTTTCTCACATGCAAATATAAATAATATTTCACAGAGCTTTGGTAGGATCCAGACTTGAGTCCTTACACCTGTAAGTAGGCCTACTCTCTTGTGTTCTTCTTCAAAGTAATACTTAAATTAGTAGTAGATACTCTCTATGAGTTGTTCTCCACCTTTTTTCATTTTAGACTCTCTTTCCTTATATATGTATTTCCATATTATATATATATACCTATACATCCTGTTCTTTTGACTAGTTATTTAGTTGAGTCCAGAGAACTGTGGTGCTGTCAGGCTGACAATTCTAAACAGAACTGAAAACTTTGATCAATCAAAGTACTTAACCTCACCCAAAACATTGGAAAAAATGGCAGGGGCAGATTTTGTTTCACTGATGTAATTTTGGTATGATGTCAGTAATTCCATCTGGTTTAACCTTACAGTAGTTCCAAGGCCTGTGGCTGCTGAGCTCTATATTGTGTACTTACCTTAATTTCTCAACCAGTTACCAGCAGAATCCTTGCTTGCTGAGAATACATAAAGTCAAAATTGCCTGTGAGGAATCTGGCAAGCTAAACTACTCCTATGTTTATGTGTTTTAAATTAAATAAAAAATTAATACACCTATGAATGCTGGCTGTTCCTGAAGTCTATGATAAATTCTCATGTACTTTTAAGGTAATATTTTCCAAGCCTCAAAAGCAGTGGAATATTCACATCTAAGAAGTACCAGTATGTAAAGTCAATATATAAGATAAATAAATAAATAAAGTGGAACTTCAACTACTCTTTTATCATATTTATCTATCTTCCACACATTTTGAGAAAGAATTTAGTTTAATTGTGTTTCATTGATCTCACCTGAAAAGTTAGACCTTATGATGCTTGCATATGCTCTCACCAATTACTACAACTTCTCACTATGTAGTGGAGTGCTGCCTATATAAATGTACAGGAAATGTCATGTATTCCTTGCCCTCACTGATAAGCATATGTTTCTGGTTACTCTGGGGTTTGGCAGCCTGTAGATTTTTCAGTAAGAAGCAGACATCACAATGTGAGGTGTTTCATACAGTCAGAAAATAATGGGAGAACCTTTTTTGTGCTGTCCCTTCTTCTCCTGCAACAACTGCAAATACAGGTGCAGGGAAGTTTAATTCCTAGTGTTCTCTCTGACTTCTGCTAAGCTTGCTATAAAAAAATGGGCTTCTCACACACCCTTATTTTGAGAATTGAGTTTCAAACATCATATTGAATTCTTACTCATTTCTACTGCATCACACTTATGATCTTGCTTTCTTCCAGTAATGCACTGCAAAACAAGACAACACATCTGCCAGATAGTGGTTCAATCTCTCATTCTTCCCCAAGGTGAGAAAGATGCAGTAGTGGGGCTCTTGTTTAAAGAGCTGGTGTTTAACAAACACCATTAAATGTACCAGAAAAGCTGAGGTCAGTGCTGGCACACGGTGCATGACAAGCAGTGAGCATTAGAGCAGTCCTCTCTTGCTCTCAGGTAAACTCATTGGGGTATAATGTCAGCTTATCTAAAAGGCTGCCAATGTGGTAGAAGAGCATTGCTGAGGATTACAGCCTTTTGTCAGAGCTTTCTCAATGCTGAATTCAGACAGACTGCTGAAAGGCTGGTTCTGGATTTGAAACTGTATGGGAAGGCAGCACAGCTAACAAAGGATATGTGATACACTTATTATGGACTGATGAGAAGATGCTCTGCAGCATTTCTCATTGGCTATCTTTTCCCATATAATGAAAGTTTCGTGCTCAGTTTATTATCCTCTATGACAGTCAAGTCAATGCCATTTGTTGGAAAGATATTTAGCAGCTTTATATCCAATGGGAGACAACAAAAGAACTGTTTGTAGCCACTCATTGCTATCTGAGAATACCCATTTGTTACAGCCTATACTGACAGAGGCAGGTTTTCTACAGAGAGCTGCAAGCTACGAAGTGTTTTACTCAGCAGAAATACATTAATAACCATGAAAACATTTTTGCTGGTTTTGTCAGTGTTAATATTTTGTTCTGTTTGGAGTGATGATGAACACAGGTGAGAGAGAGAGAAAAAATGGTGTTTTCCAGCAGATTTTATAATGGCTAAACCTGAATGACCTTACTTCTCACAACTGAGAACAGTGGGGTGGCTGCTGTTGGGAGATGGAGGTTTTCTACTGTTTTCTACAATGCCATATGGCAACTCTATGATACACCAAGAAACTCAGCTAAGGCAACCTGCATCATGGGTGTGTCCTGGTTTAGGCTGGGATAGAGCTAGATGCCTCCTTAGTAGCTATGTTTCGGAGTTAGTATGAGAACAATGCTGAAAACAAATCAGTGTTTTGGATGTTGCTAAGTAGTGTTTACCCTTGGTCAAGGATTTTTCAATTTCTCACACTGCCAGTGAGGAGATGCACAGGAAGCTGGAGGGAACATGGCTGGGGCAGCTGACCTGAACTGTCCAAGAGCATGTTCCATACCACAGAACATCATATTCAGCATATAAACTGAAGTGAGTTATATGGATGGGTACAGCCACTGTTTGAGGACAGGGTGGGCACTGGATAGTGAGCATTTGTATTGTGCATCACTTGTTTGGTTGGTTTATTCCCAAGTTTTATTATTAGTTATTAATGTAATATAACATCAACATTAATTTTTATAATTAGCACTGTTATATTCTACATTTATATACTAAATTTATTAAACTACTGTTATCTCAACCCATTAGTTTGCTGGGTTTTTTCCTTTCCCTGACTCTCCTATCCCACAGCAGAGCAGACACAGGGGTGAGTGAGCAGCTTTTTGGTACTTGGTTAGCAGCTGGGGATAAACCCTGACAGTGGATTCTTACTTGGAAACAACTTAGTCTTGGAGCAAACAGGATAACAATCATGACCATTCTCTTGACAGTCTAGGTTGAGGACACTAATAACTTACATGATCATTCTTCACAATTGGTTTCCTAATTATAAGTCCAATAGGGGTTCCACTGGGATGCTAAAGGCACACTTATTGTCATAAACCTGTCCCTGCATGAAAGTTTTTTTCCAGAATCACAGATACAACCAGCAAAATGCTTCAGACACTGCCTGTACTGCTACACTGACTTCTATCACTAAGGCTATAATTCTCAACTTTTTTAAACTAGATGTGAACATAATGTTGTGTGTTGTTCAAGATTTAGCACTTTAATAGTGCCTACTTGCTAAATTAAATCCTAAAGGATCAGCAGAAAGTAGTTAAATGACCGTGGTAAAATCTCATCAGCAAGCACCAAACTCAACAGATATCTCAACAATGACACAAGCATGATTCACCACATCAGGATATCCTTGAGCATTTGAGGTTTTGAAATATTTACAACAAAGTTCTTTAGTGGAGTCAAATATAAGAATACACAAATGGAAGATGACTGGGTTTTCAATTGCTTATTTTTACTGAAGATGCAACATCTGTTCTTTTCATGTTGCCTTTTCAAGTATTTGGCCCTTTGAAGCATGTGGATTTAGAGAAGTCATGCTATTGGTTCTGGCAAAGGAAATGTCCATTCATGGCTACTGGCAAGGAGGGAAGGGTAAGAAACTCTCATCATTACTAAAGCATGTCCTCATCATTAAGTACTCTCATCATTACTGAAGTATGTACTGCTAAGTGTCTAAAGTCCAGCATCTAAAAAGTCCATATTATGAAAGAAAATAGATTTTAAAAGAAACATAATGGTTTCCCCAGCCGTCTTCTGCAGACCTGGGAGGCACAGAAGATCATCAAGGTAACTTTCTGGATCTGGGACCAGTGATGGTCCACATAAAAACCAGTAATATACTGTAAGACTTGTGTCTACAGATTGCTACTGGGTGGGATATCTCACTGATTCAGGGAAATTTTGTCAGATCCCCCACAAAAATGGTCTCACTGTATCTAATGTAGCAATACAAAAACAGAGCAACAGCATAAGAATTTGTGGAAATTACAAAGAGCTCTATTAATAAAGCAGTTATGAAGCATCTGTGACTTGTGATCTTACATATGGCATCATTTATTGATAATCTTACTAAAGGATCACCTAAGAAAAAAAACTCCTGAGCAACTTCAAGAAGATTTGAGCTATATTATATGACATTTGAGATATATATATATATGTTGGTTTTTTTTTTTTTCACCTGAGAGCAGATCAGGTAAACTAAATTCCCAATGCCCTAAAGTCAAAAGCCAAACATTAGGCTTGTACACTTTTTTTTTTAATTCCTTAATTTTTAACAGGCTTCTACTTCAAATTTTGAAAAAAAGTTGAAATTCTTCCCTACCTCTGTGACACTGAAGTTCTGTGAATACCCATCCATAAATAGGAAGAAGCATCCAAAACCAGTAAGCTTCTGAGATGTGATTCCATCCTTTCTAATGTGACAAACCAGGACTTTTCATGGCCATATGTTCAATATTTTCACATGTGACATCCTTACCTTGATAGGCCTGAAGCATTAAAGCCTGATACTCAGTAGCATTGTCTCTAACTCAAAAAAATACACATATGCAGACACAGAACAATTCCTCAGTGGATTGGAAAACAAAAAACAAAAAAGCAAACCAAAACACCACCTCACATCAACCCTCCAAATCAAACCCAGCTGTAATTACAGCTGAAGTAGCTTGTTTGTGGTTGGTATGGAGAGAAATACAGTGTTAAAGAGCATCTCTCTCTCCAATGACTAGTTAACTCTTCCTTTTGGAACCTCCCATGCTATTGAACATAATACTGAACACTGATCATTCATTACCCATGAAAATCTATTATGATTATGCTATTCTGGCATATTCAGACAGACTCAAGTCTTAAGGATGACTCTCAAAGTTCCAACAGCAACATAGGTTTAGGTAGGAATGAAGGGGATGCCTGATTAGGAAACCATCTGGTGAGCTCAAACTATTTTAAGCCATTAATTGAAAATGAAATGCCTTCAGGGCAGGCTCTCCTGAAAGAGAATAGCTGATCACTTGAGCTGTGTGAAATGTAGCAGACCCAGCTACCACACAATGAAACTGTCAGCAAGAAATTGTGTCCAGCAACTCGGAACTACTGCAAACACACCGAAACTGACAAACCACAGAACCAGCTTTCAATGTGCAATGATTCTTGTAATTTTCAGCATTTCTCTGGAGAATTATGCAAACACCATACTCAGTCTATTCTAGACAATTCATAGTCTCTTTCTAGCAGAAAAAAACCCCAGCTTTCAGGTAGCGTAGTCATACTTCAAAACGACTTAGGAATTTCGTGTCATTGCAAACACCATCTGTAACATTCCCCATTCTACAGCAATAGTTTGTGACAGGGTTGTGAAGGCAGCTTACCTGTCCGGCCATCCAGGAGCCATTCCAGCCGTGCCACACTCCCCCCCTGAGGGGACCAGGCCCTCAGGGCAGAGCCGCGGTGACCCAGGGGCTCCCTGCACACCCCCCTCACACTCAGACAAGGACTCCTTACCGCCTCGCCCCTCGCTTTCCCACAGCAGAGTCCCGCATGTCTGGATCCTCACAAGAATTTAACCACCACGCAGCAACATAACTACCAGCTCGAGCTGGGGACCGCCAAAAGATTTCCCGAGCTTTTGCCCTCACAGTCTGTGGCCTTCCTTCAGCACCTGCTGTGCCGCCGAGGTCCCCGCCGGGCCGCACGTCCCCGGCCCTTTGTTGTGCAAAGGTTCAGCACTTCACAGCCCCTTGCCCGGGGCTCCCGCCACGCAGAGCTCAGCCCTCACTGCAGCTGTTACCTGCATGAGTGTGCTCCTCAGCAGAGGGCTACATTCGGCAATTGGAGTGCTTTCACCTCCCGGCCTCAGGGCTTAACCAAAACCAGCTGCGCCTCAGCCTTCAACACTGCGCTGCAGCAAGTGCAGCCCGACTACGTGAAGGATTTCAAGCGACCTTTTCAATAAAAGTGAGTGTCTTGGTTTAAAGGACAGGTATTTTGCTAAGAAAGGCAGGAACTTTTTCCGATTATTATAATTTTTGAATTAGGGGCTTTCAGGCAGAGATATGGAGGTAGGAATAGCAGCTCTTTACTAATATATCAAACCAGACAAACGGTAACAACAGCAGCTATGAAAATTAACAACAAAACAGAGCAAATAACTCAGTTCTAGTCCCTTTCAGCTGCAGACGCATTCTGCCTGTGCTTGGTCCCAGCATAATAATGGGAAAAATTCTCTAAAGAGGAGGAAAAAATGTAAGGGAACAAACCCCAACCCCCAATAGTGAGTTTCCCTGACAATCAGACTAGAAGTATTACCATTTTAAACTATAAGATGCAGAATGGTTTTGGTTTAGAAACAAAAGGGAAAGAATGGGAGAAGACTGTGAACACAAACCCACAACATCCTCACAGCACAGCTTTTAACTCGGGGCACATCTTCCTCTTAGCCTTCCCCATGGCCTGAGCCCCCCTGTGCAACCCCCTGTGGGTTCTCAGAACTCTGACCTCGTTAATCCTGCAGGCCCCCTCACTATTCATGGGGCTCAGCTAAAACTTCCCTTCCCTTCCCTTCCCTTCCCTTCCCTTCCCTTCCCTTCCCTTCCCTTCCCTTCCCTTCCCTTCCCTTCCCTTCCCTTCCCTTCCCTTCCCTTCCCTTCCCTTCCCTTCCCTTCCCTTCCCTTCCCTTCCCTGTGGATGCCCAGCAGCTTGCAGGGAAGTGCCCTCATGCAAGAGGCAGCTGGTGAAAAGGAAGCAGTTTTCTCCTTTACTATTCAGCTGGGTTTTTTTTGAGGCAAAATACTGTCAAATATACATTAAATTGCAGGCAATTTGACATACTGTGTACCGAGTCTTGTGCTTTGAAAAAACTGAGTAGGGAGGTGGCCTGATGTGGTTTGCCAGGCAGTGTATCCCTCAGATACCCCTTTGGAGTCTGATCTGTCATCCACAAAACCTGTGCTCAGTCTGTCAGAGTGGTTCAAAGTGGTGTGGTGGGACAATTACTGAAAGTGGTTCAAAGAATGTATGGTGGGACTGGTTACACACCCAGGTTGTGTCTGCAGCAAAGTGGGAATGGCAGGTATTGAGCAATGCCAATTTTTTTTGCATACCAAAATATAGATGTCTATCAGTGATGCTGGCCTGTGTAGACCTAATGGAGTTGGTTTCAAACCTGGGTCTGTTTTCTCTCTCAGTAGTAATAAAACACAAAGGTAATTTATGTACATGTATTAAACTGAACTCAGCTAGGGTGTTGATTTGGTCTATTGTGGTTATTGACCCTTTGATCTTCCTGTTCTTCAAATTTTTGGATGTAATTTATTCAAAATTCTATATGCTCTGCTTTAAAATCTAGTTACCAGTGTGGTATCAAGAATATAATCTTTTTGATTTAATTTAAATATAGCATGTTAAGAGGATCAGTTCATGAGTAAAATAAAAGGATTTTTTTTAATTTTTGTTTTTTAATTTTTCTTGACTATGAGTATTATTGTTTCAAATCTAAGAGAGTCAATGGGGACTTTGGTATCTCTGAAAACCAGGATTCTGAGTACGTCAATAATCTCCAGAACAATAATTTTTATATCAAGAAATCCAGTAAAATTTAAAATGTTTACTCTTAACTGATTTTCCAGGACTTTAACTACGCAATCAACAGATAGAGTATGTTTACATATTGGTAGCAGTCAGTGAGTCACTATTTAGTATTTACATTCAGTGATGATGTTGATACCAGATTGTGATATCTCTGTAAGTTCCATATGGGCTTTTTTTTTATACTGTTGGTCTAACAGCCAGGTTTATCTCATCTTGTACCTACGGTATCTAAAGGATATTTCTATAGATTTCGTTTAGAGGACAAAATTGAATTGTCTGAAGCAAAGAATATGTGGTTGCTGGCATCTTTTGGCAGTATTTCTTTGTGGCAAATGCTGAAATTATTTGAGAGTTTTTCAGAGCAAAGTGTTGCCTATCTGAAATAAGAACTTGTGGCAGGTTGACCCTGGCTGGATGTCAGGTGCTTTATCACTCCCCTTCTCAACTGGCCAGGGTAGAGAAAATACAGCTAAAGGCTGTAATCTCATGGATTGAGATAAGGATGGGGAGAGATCAATCAGCAGTTGCTGTCACAGGCAAAACAGACTTGAGTTGGATCTGTTACTGAAGATTTACCCTCTGGTAAATCAGGGCTGGCTACTCCTGATTGAACTTCCTTGTCCTTCATGTCCCTTAAAATGTGTTCCAGGATTGGGCTCTCTGTCACCTTCCCAGGTATTGAGGTGAGGGTGAGCAGCCTCTAGTTTCCTGTGGCATTCCCTTAGAGGAAGTACCAGGATCTCACTTTGTCTATGAATTGTTCCAAATAATTTGAACCAATTACTTGCAAAGGAATCTTGCTAACTGTCAGTTTGATAGTGGAAAATCCTAAAAATCTCTTTCTGTGGTTTAGGAGACTATTTTGGTTTGTTAAGTATTACTTAAAATACCAGCATCTCCAAAATTCAAAAAATTTCCGGAATTATTTGGAGTTGCTCTGAATTGTTTGCATGCCTCTTATCAATTATCTCTGTATTCTCCAGTAAGTATAACAAAAGCAGTTCCTTAAATAGAATCATTACTCTTAGTTAGTAACCATTAGTTATTCAAAGAGCCAAAGCTAATTGCTTTGTATTCTAGTGATCTTTCCTTCCTGCTGTCTGAGGACACGACTTCTGGCCAAGATCCAGCAATCCTCCCCCAGATGTCTCCTCTGCTCATTACTCTCCTGTGCCAGGACTTCCCTTAGTTCTGGACCATGCTCTCTGCTGCTGCCTGCTGTGTATCTCCAGGCAGAAACACTGGAATCATTGGGAGGCAATGAGGAGAAATGTTGGTGTCTCAGGCCCAAGGCAGAGAACCTTTCAAGGCACACTGAAATGAGCATTGTGTATAAGGTTCAGACGTAAAGGTCTCCTACAGACCTAGCTGGATTCCATGACTGAAATCATGGGATGCAGAAGTGTTTCTCTGTTAAGGTGAGGTTTTCCAGCAAGGCCCAAAATGCAAGAACTAATTTGCAAGATCTGGTTTTTCTGCCTTTCCCTGAGTTGCAGAGCAAGATGAATTCTGCTTTAGGGTAGGGAGCTGTCATGCAATCTCTACGATTCCCCACTTCCATCATTAACACCTATTAGCACTGGTACTGATCCTTTACACTTCCTAAGCAGGGTGTGGTAAACTGTTCTGCCAGGCAGGAAGAAAATTATTAGTTCCAATCCAAAAATGAGAATACTGTGAGAGACAAAGATACCATTGGAACTGGATCTGCCTTTACTGATTATTTGGCTGACAAAGATTTATAGCAGGACCTGTGTCTTTCAGGGTGCCCTTAACCATCCATTCATCAGCACAAAACTACAAATCCTTTGTACCAGTCTGTGCTACAGAAAATTAGATATGGGTTTATGGTTGTTTTATTCACTTTCAGAATCTGTCAGTCTGAGTTGCTGGCTGCTTTATCAAAGACAAACCTGGATGAAGAAGCCATCTTCTCTGAGTGCTCTGCTTCTGTCACCTACTCCATGTGGCTTTGCAGTCTCATCTGTGTAGGCCTTTGTGCAGGCTGAGTAGACACCACAGAACTGCTCCTGGAAGGTAATTGCTACATCTTCCTCTGTGGTAACAGCTTTGAGGTAGTGCTGGCCATGCTGAGCTTTGGCCCCTTTGAAGATAAGAAGGATGGCAGCCATTCTGAACAACATTTAGGAGTGTTTATCATGCTTCTTTGGGGCTGGATTATAACAAAAGGTTGGCATTATTAGAGCAGTATACAATTTATAAACCCCTACAGTATATGAAGGCAGGAGTGGGAAGAAACTGATTTGGTGGGCACTGCCCCCTCTGAAAAGCATCTCCTCTGAGGAGTATGTAATACTGTGAAAGGAATACTGTGAAACTGTGTGTTTCTGTGAAAGGAAACTCCTAAAACTGCAGGTATAGGAAATCTAGTATGATGAACAAGGAGATAATTTTGAAAGAAAATCCTTGCATTAAGAATAGTAAGTACATAAAATATAAAAGGGCAAGATGTATTTTTATTCTTCTGGTCTATTTGCTACTAGATAAATAGGTAATTAAAATGGTATTAATGACTCTTTATATTCACTTTAGCTTGTATGTTTGGGGGTCTCCATTTCTGCTTGAGAAGGACTCTCCCTTTCCAAGCAGCCTTTGCAAGAGATATCAATTCATGATATTTCATGTGAAAATGCTGCCTTCAGAAATTCAAAGTGGAAATGTGTGGATGATCTCCCTAATACCTAATCACAGAAATCTATTTGATCAGAAGTAAAAAGATTTGGTAAATGGTGTAATAGCATATAATGGATAAGTGGTGTAACAGCAAAATTGACTTTTCTGTCCATGAGCAAAAGTCTCTGGGCTTCCCTCAGCGTGTGACCGGAAATCCGCTATATCATACAGAGAATCCGTGTGCCTTGGCACCTCTGCACTTCAAACTTGACTGGCCACCCAGAACTCCCTATTGTAATCCTTAGGGAGACTTGGCTGCTTCTGCATGCACTCCACTGTCCCTTAATTGATTAATATTGCTTCATTTATAAAGTTCCACTGGCAAGAGGTGACATTTGTATGGTTGCATTTGGATGGTGTTTGATATATTGCTGAGTACAGAATGGCTGTCAGGTTTGACAGCACAGTAACAGCATTGCCCATATTTTATATGCAATTGTGCAAAGTGATTTGGGCATTTCTGAGTTTGAAAGCCGAAAAATTCTTCTTTGATCTGCATACAAATTAATTATTTAGGAAAAAAGGTTCACAGGTTTTCCCTTTTGGCTTTATATAAATTGAAAAAATTGGACCTGACATACATAGGCAAAATCTACTGCTCTATAAGGATTATTCCCTGGATTTACAAAAATGCCACACAGTAACATTTATCTACTTATAAAACCACTATTTTTATAAAATAATGATAATCTATTGATATTGGTATTTGTAGTTGTTGATGTAAGAACTGCATGAGCATGACTGGCACAGTCCTGATAAGTAAGCAAGAGTTTTTGTGTGTGCTATTGGCAGGAGCAGGTGTGTCCAGTGATAGGTGCTTGGATTTTTATGAATACCTGCTTATGCAGGAGCAAGGAAATTATTTGTAGAAATCTCAACACAAAATAAATGAGTTTACCTCATTTAATTTAAAAGAATCCATTGTTAATTATGTGGAAAAGGAAATAAATAGTTGTGAGGGAGAGAAAATAAATTCTTTTTGCTTTTTGCTTTAATTATTTTTAAGAAAAGCATATGCACAATTTCAGTGAAAGAGTTTATTTTTCTTTTTATTTTCCTATTTTTAATTATTTTTTTAAATTTAGTATGATCTTTAGTTATGATTTTACAAAAAGCCTTCTTAATATATTCATGTTTCTTTATCTGGTGTTTTTAAAAGAAAGCTTGAGAGCAATGAATCAAGATCTAGTTTACTTCCAAATTCAAGTTTTGCAGTCACTGTCTCTTTGCTTTTGTACTTTTGGAACCAGACACAACTTCCAAAGGAGAATGCAGCTTCTCAAGTCTGAGGCAACAGAGTGCCTGGGCCTGGGGTACTTAGTGTTCTGGCCTGCCCAGAGCTGTGAAATCACTGGTGAGCTGTGCCTCCATGTGAAACAGCTGTGGGGAGGGGTCCACGAGCTGTGAAGAATCTGAAAGGATGAGAAGACCATCAAATGGCAATTCTCTGAGACCCCAGGCAAAACTGCCAGAGCAAGGGTGACCTGAGAAGTATCAGGTGTGGCTGAAGGGCAGTGGGGCAGTGATGAAGTCTTTGGGGATGGAGGTGGTGTTCATCTTGGTTTTGTCACTGAAGGAAGGGTCTGAGGATGACTCAGATCCCTCAGATCCCTTCCTTTTCTGAATCAGCATTCCTGGGCACTGCTCTGGAAGGCCTGGGCACTGATGAATGCAGTGTGGGGAACAAGCACAAGTTAAAAGTTTTAGAGTAGTTAGAGAGATGTCACCTCACTGGGGTTTGAAGGTGTGGTGGGATAGGTCACATGGTTGGAGTGTTCCAGAGGAGGGACCCACCAAGGCAAAATCCACCTGTTGATGCTCACAATTTCTCTTACAAATCTAATACCTTCTCAAACTGAATAGAGTCCAGTGTGATTTACCACTGCTGTCAAAGGAGAACTGCTATAGCAAAGATGAGACAGTGGTGGTCATAAAGGAGGAAGCAGATAAAAGAATCCAAATAAAGAATTCAAATTTGCCAAAGGTATTGGTAAATGAATTACCTTACTTAAAAAACTTTTTCCTCCATTCACATCTTGAATATTTCTATTTTTGAAATGTTTAGCAAACATCTTTAAAATGCTGTCATGAATGAGAGGAATAACTTTAAAAAGTAATGAAAAATCTTCCAACCATACAGAAAAACCCAGAAAACAACAAGCCAAAATTATATGCTACCACAAATACTAGATGCTGAGGCTAGAATGCCAATAAACAATAAGAAAATACTTAAGAATATTAAGAAATTGTCTACTTTGGTATCTACTAATGTTAAAAAGATACAGAGGAGTGGGATGCCTATTTCACTACCAACATCTGATTGAATTTAAAATAAATATTTTTATATATTTTTATCATAAAAATAATAGTATTATATTTATTGAGGACCTGCCTGTTTGTAAATTAAGGGGTTTGTTGCATGACTGCTTGATGCATATCAGCTAGAAATACTGCTTGGGTTTTTTTTTTTAAATGTGCTAGTCTCATGGGTGAGTAATTTCTATTTGACATTTCAAAAGCTTGAGAACAACACTAGGTATCTGGAGCTGATATTGAGAGAGGGTTTTTAACCTCTTCCTCATGTGTTTATTTCTGTTGCTTTAATATAGTAAACATTCTGTAATCTTGGATTCCAGTGTGATAAGACTCTAATTTTCCCTCACCAGCCAGGCCATCTAGCCCACAAAGTCCAATTTAATGTACAGAAAAAAAAATATAAAGGAAATAAAAGAACTGGATTTGTTTTCCTAGTGATAAAATTTTATGGACAAACTCTTGCTGTGTGTAGAGTTTGAGTGAGCACACTCTATGTGGCACACTTTGGTGGGAAAAGGGAATGGGCTCTCCCCTGCCAACCAGTACAGCAGATCAACAAATAACTTGCTCCTTTATCAGAGCTGGGAATGCAAGGGTAGGCATTCACAGCAAGGAACTCCCAAACTCAGGTTAATGAGCAGCCTTACTGCACCTAGAAAACAGATCACATATGGGTGTTAACACTTTTCTCAGTCTGTGGCATGTGCATGGAATAAATGGGGGATGTTTAGTTTGAATCAAGCAAGATACTCTGCATTTTTAGCATGTTTTGAAAAGGTAGTTTACAGCATCTGGAAAATGTAGACTGTAGATTTCTGTCAGCTAAGAACTATGCTATTGCCTGTTGACTAGAAACCATTTTGATGCTAACTTCAGCTCAGCTAAACAAGATTTTAACTCCAAATAATAGAAGTAACAATATTGTGCTATGCCTGTTAATTGTTTAATAAGGTCAGTAATCCACATCATATCTTATTTTCTATGTGATGGAAATTTAGGAATAATGCAAAGAATGAAGGAACAGACAGAAAAGATCATTTTCTCCAGTCAATATAACTACCCCAATCGATGAGAAGAATGACTATTCATAGTTTCAAGCAATACCAGGCAATCTGTTCTGGGGCATGGAATAACTCTGTTGTTTTTTTGCTGATGGGAACATTTGTCATTTGCAATTGCCAGACTGTACATATGTTGGCATTAGATAAATTCTCAGTATGCTTCTTGAATATTTTCTGCCTACTGAATGATTTGTGGCTGAAAACAAATCTGAGGAACTCCTGTCTTCTCTAATAAGCTAATCAGACAGTTCTGTTCCCTCCTCAGTCTGTGGGAGTACAAACCCATGTCTCTTATGGTTCACCAGGGTGCACTGATCACCATTAAACTGCCTCCTAGTCTGTGCAGAAATGCTCCTTTTTACAGTTTTATTGATGGTGTGACACAGTGCAGCAAGATTCGTGGAAGGGAGATAAAGCAAATGAGAAGGATCACTGCCCTCTAGCTTCTGGGATAGGGCATTCATCTGGAAGGTTGAAATACATCTCTGTTAGGCCCTGCAAAAACTCTAGCCCAGTAATTTGATGTTATGCTGTCATAATTACTTTTGTTACACCGTAACCAGCATTATACTTTCACACATACTTGTGTGCAGTTTAAAAAAGGATTAAATTGTCTGTCCTAGTAGATTTAGCATAGCAGCAAACTAGGGAGGTTCAGTAGCAGTATTCAAAGGAGATTGATGGCTTTAATGCTGTGCTCATTACAGACCTTTGCAAAAACAGAAGTCCTAAATGCTTACAGATCTCAATGCTAAAATCTTGAAGCCAATTGCTTGAAAGATGTGTTTGCACATTTTTTTTTTTCTTCAGTGAACTAATCTAAATGGAGGCAGTGTTTACTTCTGTGTGCATTTCCTCCAAAATCCGAACCTCAGATAACTGAAATGTCAGGTTACATTTTAAGAAATTACTTGTAATCAAATCAGCAGTTCTGTGTCATGGCAGATTTTACTGGCTGACAAAAAGAAAGGGAAAACTGATTCCAGATAGTTGTGTGTAATACATTATCTTGTTCTGTGTTATTTAAATAGTCCTGGTATCTGTGACTTCCACCTGTTACATGCCAAGGAAAGCAGCACATGCAAAAGTGTGGTAGAAAATTGTCTTTGTGTCATTTTCTTTCCATTCTCATTCAAGATCAGCTGTGTGGCTGCCTTTTACACTGACTCTCTTAGCCAGTATTGTGTGCTTACATTGCTTCTAATTTTCTCATGGGTATTAATTATAACTTCATTGGCTGGAAGTAGAGTTCCTGCCCTTTTGGAATTGTCATTGTGTTGCTGTCATGATTCCAGAGAGCAAACACTGTGCTTGCTTCCCTCTGGGAGTAGCAGTTCTTTCCTGTTTTGGAGCAAAGTCAGTTTCACGTTTTAGCACTATGGTAGCATCCCAAAATTTTCACAACCAGGATTATTAGCTTTTATAGTCTGATGGCTTTTTTTTTTTTTTTTTTTTTTTTTTTTTTTTTTTTTTTTTTTTTTGAGGTGTCTTTGCCTCTTCAGGAAATCAGTTACTCTGTATTTCTGCCTGCTGTGTCAGGTGGAAGGACAAATTTAAACTCTTCCAGCCATCATTATCTTTCCATAAATCTACATTAAAAATGCACTGAATTGACTTAAATACTACAGTTTAAAGAAAACAAATTAGATCATGAATTCTCAGTGAACATCAATGAGGTGTCTCATGACACTGATTATGAAAGATAAATCATTATATGGGAAAGTGTCTGCAAAGCCTAATTTTGGATCAGTAATAGACCATATCTGAACCCATTCTGTTATAAGTAATTTCAAAGAACTCTGCATAAACAAGCTTTTTCTCCTGGTAGTAGCCATGAGTAACTTCCTGAGATAGGCTGGTTGCTGGGGATTGCAACAGGTTCCCGGCAGTTCTGTCTGTGGCTATAAGGACTATGAACAATGCCAGGAAAAAAAGCTGGTTAATAAGTTACAGTGCCCTCAGGTGGGTTTATTGTGAGTGACCTGGATCATGGTGCATGCTTTACAATGAAGTGGTTTGCAGTGTCTTGTTTGGAGTGCCCACTTTGAAGTGTGTTAGAATATATGCAGTGAAATGCCAATGGGAAACCAGCAGCTCATGTAGACGAGCACATTAATGCAGAAAAGTAAATAGCAAACTTTCAGAGGTCACAGACTGGTCTATTGCTTTTTTTTTCTGTATTCTGGAATTTGGACAGCACAGTTGGCTGACAGAGGATCTAATTAGAGGTCACACAGGGCATGAGACTGGCAACTGTCACTGTCCTATGGGAACAAGTTTGGATCTGTATTATTTGGGCTTGTCCAGGAATAAAGGGACCAAACATGATGCTGAAGAGAGACTGGTATTAATGTTTGCAGGCTTTGTGTCCTTTCCCCTGTCCTTTGGTCAATGAATTCCTACCAGGGAAAGATCTTTCTTCTTATTTTCCATTTCCTGTGCAATGTCTTTATTTTTTCAGCCCCACCATATGTTGCCAGTGAATTTTGACAGAAGACTACTACTTAATGTTTATTCAAATAGTTTTATCTTTGGAACACAGTATAAAGGCCGTCTGCTGCTTGAAAATTCTCTTAAGGCTGGGGTGGCAAATGGTGTTAGTTTTGCTGCAGCAGAAAATGGAGAAGTGACTCATCCGTGATTGCAAAGTTTGTTGGCATTACTGCTAGAGAAAGAGAGAGCTCTGTACTAAACGGTCTCTAGAAATGGTTCCTAGCAAAGGAATTTCCCTTTTCTTCAGAAAAATTGATGTATTCGATCAGAGTCACTTAGAATAACCTTTTCAAGCTCCTCCTCTTCTGACTACCCAGCTTTATCCCAGATGGCTGATATAACCAATCCTCTGCTGTGGCAGAGACTTCTGTCTATGGTGATGCTTTTGCTATTTGTCTTTTTCTACTCAATCTTTTTTATCCATCTTCGTTCACTCCATGTACTCACTTTCTTCATATCTATTGAGACAAGAAATTACAAAGCAAAGGAGCCAGCACTGAGTTCTGAAGTGCATTAGGTGACACTGCTGCTTGACCCGTGTTCTTGGAGACTGTGTACCAAGCTGAGAAGGACAACTTCCTTCTTAGTTTTACAGTTTAGAAATAAGATTATAATTTTAGCAATTCAATGCGTTTGCCAACATCAGCTGATCTTTGAAAATCAGGTTCCTAGGCAATGCAATGTAAAACAGATTATCATAAAATCATAGATAAATGGTAGGATTTACTGTATAAATTACTATACTGTATAAATTACTGTGTTTTACCTGCCCTTTCCATCATTCAGCTACCACAGCTTCACCAATTCAATTTATCCTGCCATCTAGCACTGCATTTTGCCAATGGCGTGGGGGGAGAAGCGAGACAGCACAGCGGGGAAGTCGTGACTGAAGAGCTGTGTGTGCAGCGGTCCCTGTGGCAGAGCTGGAGCGGCTGCTGCAGCCGAGCCGGTGCCGCAGTGACTCAGGGAGCACAGCCGAGCACAGCCCGTCCCGGTGAATCACCGCAGCCTGGGCTACGCCCGGAGATCTGCACCCAGCGCCGCCGCTGGGGCACTCGCAGCTCCCATTCAGCACAGCTGCAAGCCCCAGCTCCCGTCCCCACCCGCACAGGGTCCTCTCCGTTTGCTGAGAAATCAGGGTTGGCTGCGGGAGAGCTCGGACTGGCAGTCTGGGAGTGGGAAGAGCTGCAGATCTCCCCTGCTGGTATGCAGAGACAGATGGAACTGATTGCTCGAGCACCTTTGGCCTGGGATGGTCATCAGACATCACAAATAACATGTTTTCTCTCTGAGCAGTAAATTCGTGTCCCAGTGTAGTAAAAAAGAAAAAAAAGAAAGAAAGAAAAAAAAGCCTGATAGGGTTTCATCTTCAGGGGCATTATGTTCTTCAGTCAGGCTAATTTTCTGCGCATGACTGTACATTTTCATCTTATTGCCTGAAATGATTTGTATTGTTGCTTAAATAGCTTCTGCACTTCATACCAGGTCTAACTGTGCTTCAGTGGTGGTTAAATAATAACTTTAGAATGCAAGAATTATTCCTGATAGTTATCCCGGTATGCCAAAGTGAAAGTAGTGGATGTAGCACTATTGGACAAATTCCAGATATATGGATAAAAGTATGTAAATGGGTTTTGTTGAACACCCCTGCTGGAATATGTGTGCATATACATATACATACACACTTTTAAAGGAAAAGAAAGGTAATTAAGAAGCTAATCTTTTTTTAAAAAGTTTGATTTCCCTGGTATTAGCCTAATTTATTGACCCCACCCAATGTTAAGACATAGTAAACAAAAAGCTTCATTGCAGCTGTGTGCTTCCAGCTGTGTGCATCCAGCTGTGGAAGCACACTACTTCAGCTGCAATGCATGAATGTGACTTTTTCTGTATTGTACAGTTGGGAAATTATTTCAATGCTGAAAAAACAGTTCTCTGTTAGTTTGTATCAGATCAAATTACATCTGATACAAGCATTATTATAAAATGCTTTTCATTAAGACTGTGACATAAAATCGTAACTCCCCCACATCCTCTTTGTTGGCTTACTAGTTTGCTTTTATCCTGTCTTTCAGAGAATCTTTAGGGCTGAGACCTTAGTACCTCTTTGCCAAGCATTTGAACAAATTCAGAACAGTGCTGGTAATCAGTCATTTTAGAATGGCTTTGAGTATTTTCACAGGCTTGGTTCCAGTAATTTCTCTCATCAGTCTATAATAGAGAAAAATTAAACATAAGGTAGTACAAGGCGTATTCATCTCACTGGGTTCTGTTCTTGGAAATGG